>NC_090702.1:33166012-34416012 GCF_040954835.1 Lepisosteus oculatus | reverse complement strand
ACTCTTGCAAGCGCTTAGTGATCTTAGTGAGAGACTTTCTATAAAAGACACTATGGAGCTTGCAGAATGTCAAATGACAAAGTGATCTGACAGGTGGAAATGCTGAAAGAATCTGTATACATGACTTTATTCTCCCTCTGTAGTTCAGGAGTTGCAATTGAAAACCATGTTTATGATTTCTGATTAGCTTTTGGCAATTCAAACTTGGAAGTTTATAGTTTAAAATAAAAAAACTGGCCAAATTTTCAAAAAAGAAATCTAATAATGGTCAGTGAAGGTGGACATCTTCTGGGTTCTCTAATGAACTGCTGGAGGCAAGGAAGCTGTTCTTAACTGACAACGTAGAGGACTGAAAATGAAAGTGAATGTAAGCGGACATGAAAGAAAATAAACTCTGGTATTCTGAGACCAGCTACTGGTTAAAATAGAAAAAATATGGTCGTATGATTTTGACCACAAAGTACTGGTGTGTGCCATATTTCCCAAAAGCAAACATAAGGTAAAAGTGTTGAAATGTGCAGTCATTACAAGAATAATTCCTTCATTGTTTTTGACACTTTATAATATGCCGGGGCTTCAGTTTATCCCACACTGAACTTAGCATTCGCATACAGTAGGTACAGTACAGTAACGTTACTCTTTGCCAATAGGTCACTAGGCAGCTAGATAAGGACGAGAAGAGACATCCTACAGTGTTTCAGTCTTCATCCTTACTGAAATATTTTTCCCATTGTATGTAACTGTATCACATATCCAATCCAATTTTAATTTGAGATGAAAAAATTTATATGCAGGAGAAGTATAGAATGTCACCTTCTATTTCTGGGTATTTCTTATACAGTACTTATGCGAAAAGACAAATTCCTAATGCAAGAAATTGTATATGGCTAATAAAATGATCTTATCTTATCTTATCTATACTGTACTTATGTAGTACATTATGTTGTACCATTTTAGAATAATAGCACTTGTTGTGTTTAATACCCCCATTTCAGATGAGCATATGTATTAGGACAGTTGGGTGCCAGATGTTTCTCATTGGTGAGGTGTTTCATATTGCATTGATTCTGCACACATAAAAGAGCTGCAAATGTGTAGTGCTGGATTTATCCCTTGCTCTTCCCTTTGATGTCTGCCTTTGGAATCAGTAGGCCTGAACTAACTTGAATACTACAAAATTGTCTGAAAGAAAAGACAGCAATTTGGATGTTGAAAGAAAATAAAACTTCAGGCAGATTCATAGCACAGAGACATGGCATAACTAAGTCCACAATTTGAAATATCTTAAAAAAGAAAGAAACCACTGGCGTCCTTAACAATCAGAAAAGATCAAGGAGACCGAGGAAAACAGCTGCTGTTGATGATAGAAAAATTATCAGAGCTGTGAAGAAAAACTCTTAAACATCTGTTACAGAACACATAGTAGCTTTGATAATTTCTGCCACAGAACACTTTGACGGCAGAATTATAAAGGCTACACCACAAGATGCAAACCTCTCACCTGCACCAAAAAAGAAAGTCCAGATTAAAATTTGCTAAAAAGTAGTGAAATGAGCCCGTAGAGTTCTGGAACAAAGTGTTATAAACAGATTAATCAAAGATACAGTAAATCTCTAACAAAGTGATGGCAAGATAAAAGTATGGAGAAAGTAATGAACTGCAGGTGGTCCTTTATTGATGGTGGAATGACTAAAGAAGTGTAAAGAAATATTTTATCTGTCTCTGTACACTAGAAGAAAATGCCTCCAAACTCATTGTCTTGTACTTTATCATGCAGCAGGACAATGACCCAAAATACACTGCCAAGGCAACCAAGTTCATCTGGCAAAAAAGTGTAAAGTCTTAGACTGGCAAAGACCAGTCTCTAGTTTGAAATTTAATCAAGCATGCATTTCCCTTGCTGAAACAGAGACTAAAGTCAGAACCCCCCCTCCCAAAACAGCAACAGAAAATAGCAGCAGCAAAGACTTTGAAGGCTTGGAAAGAACAAAACAAGAGTTCACTGATATCAATATACTGTATAGCAGTGCATACAGGGGATTTGCAACCAAATATTAAGTTCTTTACTGCACATAAAATGTGCTGATGGAACTGAAAAATTGGTATTATTTTAGAATGTTAAAGTAAAGCACATAAGCACAGACATGCCCAGAAATAAAAGGTGACATTCTGTATTTTTTGCCTCATATTAATCTTTTAATTTCAGTCTTAATTGCTTGAGTATAGAGCAAAGTCCCAATATGTATGGATGGCACTGTATATGCTAAATACTTTTGGAGTCATGTCTTTTTCATACAATGTTTCCAGTGTGATTGAGTACATCCATGTTTGCATCAGTCCATTTTAAAATATCATGTTTTGTGCTAATCAAACTTACTGATCATGCTGCATAGCCTCCATCATCTAAAACTATTGAGTTCCTGGCTTCTGCGATATGCATAAGCCCCACTACAGGTTTTCCATTATCTAATTACATTTGCAGTGTACAGAAAATTAATGTCTCTCCAGTTCCAAGGTGCTTTGTACCCTTGTTAATACTTTCAGTAAAATCTGCTCCCTATGAGTTCTTCAATGACTTCAGACTTACTTTATATTAAATATTTGACAATAAGAGAGATTATCCAGGATGAAGATTTTTAGAAAAAACAGCTTTCAAATATATCTAGGTGTGTTGTCTTCACTGGTGGCAATGTGAGCCTGAAAGTACATTTCTTGGGGATAGAGACTCATGTAAAGTTAAGAAGAAATGTTTTTAAACACAACCCTGTATGAGTTAGTTTGGTATAAAGTATTAAGGTTTTACATTTCTTTTTCTAATGTATCTTTTACAGATAACTATTACGGCACACCCAAACCACCAGCTGAACCAACCCCCTTGCTGCTAAATGTAACAGACCAGATCTTACCAGGCGCCAGACCTAGTGCCGAGGGGAAACGGAAGCGAAACAAGTCAGTTAGCAACATGGAGAAGGCCGGCATCGATCCTCCAGAGGAAGAGGAAGAGGAGAGACCCGTTGTCAATGGCAACGGTGTAGCAATAACTCCAGGTCAGAGCTCTGGAACCTAATTCTACAATTCCTGATTCAGAATTTAAGAAAGGTTACCTGAGGTGCTCCGAGACCCTGAGTCAAAAGAAGCATCTTCTGCCGACATTAATACAGATATTCTTATTGTGAATAATGCAAAAGTAAAAAATTAACTGCATTTTTGTCCTCCTTGGAAAAACACTTGTATTTAAGTGTTGAATTAGTACAATGAAATGGATGACAAAGTCATTAATTTTGACATCAAGCTGATCTTTTTAACTGCAATATGAAACAAAAGAACTTCTTGTATTTTCCAAATAATATTTTTCCTGGCTCAATTTAAAAAAAAACACACTAGATTGACCACATGGGCTCCTCTCTTTTGTAGTCTTTCTTATGCAATGAAATCCATGTTTCATTTCCTTTTGTGTATTGTCTAACTTCCACATACAGTAGGTGATTTGTTATTGAATGAGTGAGCTGTTTTGAGAGATGTACAGTAGTTCCTTCAGAATATAACCCTCCTCCCAGAATCCATCTCCCTCAAACTTAATTAAACAGGGAGAAATAACTATTCATTTGCATGCATTCAGGTAATGAATTCCAAATTAGTTTCCTTTTTCAATAGTAAATATTAGTAAAATGTTTAAGTTCCAGATAGATGCGTTGTTTAATCTTTATTAAAATGTTTTTTTCAAAACATTTACTTTAGAGTGAAATTAAGAGCTTTTTGATTTAATTCCACGATTGCTTCTCTTTGGTGGAACTCTTAAGTAAACGAATGTACTGTAGTCATTGTTTTTGGAATTAATCCTGTTTGAAAAGACCACAATATTGTAGATTTATGGACTCTGTTACTGAGATGACACCTAATTTTCAAAATTAAGAATGGTTGTTTTTGCTGTTGCTTAATGAATAAGAGTAAACATTGGCCTTACTAAATTAGAGGTTTGGTATGATATTAAAGATTAATTGAGATGTTTACGTTTTTCACCTCCATCTGCAAGATTCTGAGTTATTACAGTATTTTTCACTCAAAGCAATAACGTATTTCTTATCACCCATCAAAGTGGAAGGCTTGTTCTTTGTTCTGCAATAACATTCTGTATTTTAACATGCTTACTTTTTGTGAATTAAACAAAATTAGACTTGTCTAAATCAAATAAATATTTGGTGTTATCACTTACTGTATATATATACAGTATGCAGAGAAATATAGTGGTACAGTATTCCATTATCACAGATTTTCCCTCACAGATTTGTGAAGAAATTCCAAATTCTTCTGTTCTTTAGCCTATATACTGTAATGTACTATAGTAGCTTTTTAAGTGAATTTACCACAACATGCTTTTGTATCTTGATAAGTAATGGTATTTATATAATACATAAATTATGTATTTTTCAAGAAGTGCAACACTTTAAAACATCAAATGGTCTTTCATGCTGTTACAGAACCTGCTGCAAAAAAACTTTTGAAACATTAAAACCTTTCTTTTAATTAGGAATGTTTCGATATGAACAGCTTTTAGAGCCACTCTAATCATATAATTGGTATTAAAATCCAGAATCAGGACAAACAATAAGTTAGTGTCAATAATTAGAAGTAAATTATGAAGAATACAGCCATTTAAATTGCACGAGGTACCCTACGTTAAAACGCACTGGATATGCGGAATATTACATTAATTGCATTAATTGAAATATGATAATAGTATCCGGAAGCACCTTTAAAACCGTAATAAAGCTTAATGTCTCATGTACAGCATTTGAGCTGTCGCCAAAGAATGCCCAGTTTCGAATCCCGATCACTACTGAGGGACAATCTTTTTCCACTTAAGAATTTAAACTTTTAGACTTTTAGAATTTAGACTTTTAATAATTTTAAACTGTGTATTACAGCATGTTAATCATTAAACATTAATGTATTTTTTATAAAAGCAAGATTGCTCAGTTGAACAAAAGTACACAACCTTACACCTTTGTCATAAATATATTAATTATGCATAAATATTTTATGCATCAAAGTCTTTAACTTGATAACTTACATGAGTTCTGGTTTTAAAGTGCTTGTTCTAACATTATTAAGCTTATATTCTGTACTTCATAAAAAGTTATAACGTTTTATCCTTTTTCTAAGAATATGTAGTAAGAACACCACTTGCTGTTATTGTAAAAAGATAAATGTTGTAGTGATTTAACATCACTTGATAGTTATATTGATATGGAATCGTGTAAATAAGCAACTAAAGTATCACAAGTGGACGTTTTGGAAACATTTTGACATTCATTCCTTTTTTTAAAAAAAATCTATTGTCCTTGTAGTGGTAATAAGCACTGTAATGAGCGAGCTGCACCCAGGCGGTTCAAAGCGAAATCAGAGCATTACTTTTAGTTTGTTTCCCATAGAGCCGAATACATAAAAGTAGTCCACTATTATAGCTTATTGTGAACATCCTGTGTCTCTTTTCAGGTTTACACCCGAATTGAGAAAATCTATATTTTGTCTTAATCCAAATGTCGGCAGCAAGTAATCGGCCAACAATTTAAACTGTACTATATAGTACACCGCCTGGAATTGAACCTGGTCCGTCAGCGTCATTCAACAGGGAAAGAAGGATTTCTTCATGCAATTATTTAAGTTAAAGGAGGGAAAGGGATTATATTTACACGTTGTGTTTCGCCTCTTCTTATATTTGAATCAGTCAAATTGATGTTTACAAAGAAAGTGTACTTCTGTAATAATTTGAGCTATATGAATATATTAAATCTTTATTAATTTCTTTAGATATGCAATTTCATATTATATAATAATAATTGCTTACACTTATATAGCACTTTTCTGGACACTCCACTCAAAGCGCTTTACAGGTAATGGGGACTCCCCTCCACCACCACCAGTGTGCAGCATCCACCTGGCAGCCATAGTGCGCCAGAACACTCACCACACATCAGCTATCAGTGGGGAGGAGAACAGAGTAATGTAGCCAATTCATAGAGGGGGATTATTAGGAGGCCATGATTGGTAAGGACCAATTGGAAATTTGGCCAGGACACCGGGGTTACACTCCTACTCTTTTCGAGAAGGGCCCTGGGATTTTTAATGACCACAGAGAGTCAGGACCTCGGTTTTACATCTCATCCGAAGGACGGCGCCTGTTTACAGTATAATGTCCCTGTCACTATACTGGGGCATTAGGACCCACATGGACCACATGGTGAGCGCCCCCTGCTGGCCCCACTAACACCTCTTCCAGCAGCAACCTTAGTTTTTCCCAGGAGGTCTCCCATCTAGGTACTGACCAGGCTCACACCTGCTTAGCTTCAGTGGGTTGCCAGTTGTGAGTTGCAGGGTGATATGGCTGCTGGCGAGAATTAATATTCTCTATTAATCAAATTCTATATAGTATGCATTTTTTTACTGAGATAACGAGGGCAAATATTCATAGAAAAGGTTGAAACATAACTTTTTATGGCGTATATAAACTCAATTTAGTCAGAAGGAGCACGTAAAAACTTTTACAAAATAACCACAGTATGTAACCAAATGAAAGACTTTGATGCTTAAAATGTTTAAGAAAAAAGTGGAATACAAGTGGAATTTTATTGAAACTACCAATACCAGCCATATACACTTTACATAATATGTTTATGTTCCTAAATTAATATCATTTATGACCTTCAGACACGTTATGCTCCTCTTCTTTTTATGTTCAGCTACTAAAATTTCTCTTTAGTATTAAAATTCCATATTCATTTTCAATATTTAAGCATATTTAAACATGCACAGTAAAGAAATTAAATTAAGCAATTGTTTCACTAACAACCAATGCACCACAAGTGTCGCCTGTCAGTGATTTTGGCCAGCCAATCACATACTGCGACATAACGCACTAAACTGTAGATAATTTTGCGCGGTACGGGGTTTTACCGTGCATTTTGAATGGCTGCATCTGTATGTTCTTCTTTTACTTTCTAGTGCTATTGCATGAACAAAGAGCAATGCATTTACAAGCAGCATCTGTTTGATAAATTGGAATTTATGAAACCGTGGGTTAAGTTCCTGGGTTGCTATCTGTGTGCAGTTTGTATGTTTGTCTCATTGATTTCCACTGGGTGCTCTGGTGTCCTCCCTATATCCAAAGACATAAAATCGTAGGTTAATAGGCTTCTGGGAAAGAAATAGCCCTGCTATGAGTGTGCATGTTGAAGGACTGGCATCCCATCAAAAGAGTATTCCACCTTGCGCCCGTTGCTTGCTGAATTAGGCTCTGGTGTCACGCACATCTCTGTACAAGATAAAACTGTTAGAACATGGATGGATACTGATTTAATTCACCTGCTGTGCCTCTGAATGTACTGGGGCTACAAGGTCAACGTATAGTATTATTTTTGTTTTAAAGTCATACAGCGGATAAATGTGTCAAGATAATGTACATAATCCCTTTGTGGGAATAGTTGCATGAAGTCAGCCATCTAATGAACTCACCAATGCACCAAAAGGTGTTTTCACCAAATATTGACTTAAGGGGTGAAATACTGTACATAAGCAGTCAGCATATTTTACTTTTTAAATGTTCTTTTAAGGTTTTTTGCTGACATTTATATTCTTTCATAACTTCTGATGACTGAAATTGTTTGGTTTGAGCATTCAAGTTTTGATTGACAGTATTCACTTTTAAATTGTTTCTGTGTTTACAGACAGGTGTCTGCAATTACAGCCAACCTGGCACTAAATTATGCTATATGACCTCTACTTACTTGTAAATAGCCAAACTCAGGGTGAAAGACTTTATTATTGATTCATTGACACAGTGTTTAGCACACAGTTATAATTTCTGTGTTATGTAACAGGCATGCATGATGGTAGGGGTGGTTTAAGGTTTTGAGTTTTATGTTTCAGTTATACTTGATAAAGGTCTTCAGTGGAGCCTCCTGGACTCCACATCTTTTAGCCATTGTGAGTTCTTGTGCATGCAGACCCTTGGGATGGCCCTAGCCCAGGCAGGGTCTCTCACAGGATTATCTGTAATCCAACAAAATGGGACATCTTTGGAAGGGAGTAAATGTTGTAGTTGCTAGCCAATGTATTATTAATATGATGTTTTAAACTGTTGTCATATCCACAGCATAGCCTTGTTTCTGGGATTGGTTTCAGATTGTCATGTACCTTGCTAGAATTAGCTTTCTGATGAAGGGTGGATGGAAGGATTATCTGCTATGAAAAGTTACAATACAGCAGAAATAAAATGACTATAACTAATGTAATATTTGAAGTTGTCACAAACCAGCTCGTTTTGTTAACATATTGTGAGTGTTTTTTGCCCTTCACAAATATGTTTCTTTTATTGTCTAACTATACCACTGTCAATTAGATTCTGGGTTGGTTGGAACCAAACACAAGAAAAGAAACCAAATCTTAGCAGTTACATTTGGGCAGAATTTCTAAGCCATTATAAACCATCATTGAGCAAGATAAGGACTTGGTAGATCTGTCAACAAAATGCATGCTAAATCATGGTTGCTCTAAAGTATTTATTATAAATCTGAGAAATTAGAAAAGAAAAATTATTTAAAGTTTGCAATGCATTTTTTAATGTTTTTTTTAAGTAATTTTATTATATCATTGGATTGGTCATAATTTAGGGATAAAACAGCATTTAATGTTTGATCTTAAACTTTTAGTCTTTAAATATGAGATTGATTTCTTAAAATTAAAACCAAAAAAGAATTAAAAATTATGTTTCATCCCACAACAGCTCCTGATATTGCAAGATAAATACAGAAAAGCCTTTTTGTTTAGAATGATGATTGCAAGAGGTTAATTTAGAGAGATAAGCTAGTTAATAAGCACAAAAATACAGAAAATAAATAGTAGGGGTTTAAGTCAGTCAAACACATTCACTAACCTAAAAGATACTAGTCAGTTTCTTTCCAAAATGTAATTGCCAAACAGTAAAAACAGTAAAAATAGAATTGTTTTTCAAGTGTGTGTTTGGTCAAGTATCTCCTGCAGCAAGAAACAATTAAAAAGTGAGTTTTTTTAGTAATCAAAAGTGCTGGATCTCATTGCAGTCTTGGCTTGCTGTATATAATTACCAGTTTGTTCTAAGCAGCCTTCTGTCTCAAAAACAAGTCTGATGGAGGATAATTTCACTCTGAAGGTCACTCAGCAGTTAGATTACAAGATCTGTGATTATCACCTTAAAACCATTTTGCTTAAATATATGCATTGTAATATGTTTTAAGATATAAGAATAGGTTTTTATGCAACTCTTCAACAAAATTAAGCATGAATTAGAAGATAAATCTTCATTGTTTTGTTTCCTAGCAACACACAATGTCCTGTAATTGTTAGACTGAAACCTAAAGGCCTAAGCTATATGTGGCTCTAAATATGCTACTTTTCCAAATCATTATGATTTTTACCTTTCATACATGTATGAATAGATAGACTTTCAGTAATCTGAGAGTGCCTTAAAATATACAGTTTGGCAGGACATTTTTAAACTCTTTTATTCAAGCTGAAAATGAACAAGCAAATGGACATACAGTACATTATTTTATTAAATAAGGATGAATTCCTTTTTCACAATCTTATGCAATTACTGTATGATGTTTAATGTGGGCAAATCCATTAAATAATAATATGAAGTATATCTGTTTACTGTTCAGTATTCTTGGAGACATTACTGCTCATTAATCATTATGGCACCAAAATGCATATTTTCAAAGCTTTTTATTAAAGCAACAGATAATCTACTTAATCCTTAGACTAAAAAGCAGTACAAATGCCTTATGTAAATACATCCTTCAAAAGCTTAGAAATGCTTCAACCTGAGGAATAAAGCATTTTTTTGTGTTGTATAAAAACTGTTTTTAGTTCTGTAATTTTATCCATGTACGTTTGCCGCCTCCTCTCCGATTGTGCATGTGACAAGGAATTTTACGAAAGAATCAATGAGTACAGTTGTAATCTAAGCAGATCTCTGTGACATTCCATAGATTTGTTTTTTGTTTTTGCTGTGTCTCCCTTTCTGCAAAACCTGCCTTCTATAACAGTTTCATATCGGTTACCCAAGTGATTTTTCCCCACTCTTTTTAACTTTGCAGTCTTCAGGGAAATTAAAAGTGCATTTGGGAGGTCAGGCCTGACTCACCATGTGTTCTGTCTGTAGAATCCAGTGAACATGAAGATAAAAGTACAGATGCCTCAGGTGAGATACCTCCACAGCCATACACAACACCGACGTTCGGCCACACTGAGGGGCCAAAAGAGGAGGGGGAGCCAGCAAAACAGCCCACAAAACCTGACGAGAATGAAGAGCTGGGACCACTGCCTGACAACTGGGAGATGGCCTACACTGAGAAAGGAGAAGTCTACTTCATTGAGTATGTTTTACTTTTTACTTATTTCTGCTGAACCAAAACCATTTTGGTAAAAATCTAATAATGTTATTAAGAATTTGACTGTATTTTTGGAATGTACAAAATGTGAATACATCACTGTGTCACAAAAATCTAGTAGATTTAGGCAAATCTGCAATTATCCAGATAAAGTATTGTTTAAACAGACTGATCTTGAAAAGAAACATAACACTCTGTGTATATATTCTTTAGAAAAAAAAATAATAATGCAGTTTTTTAATATTGATTTAATGTTTTTCACATAATTTTGATTGAGTTTTCAGGACTCGCCATGATGCACTCAGGTGACCTTGACTGCCGCATAGGCATAAAATCATTTAATAAGTGAGAGAGTTGATTGGGTAGAAGTGATGAGATGAATTACAGGTAACTTGTTAAATGTCACACCCGGTACAAATCAAGAAAGAGAAACACAGAAAGAAACCAATATGCCCTGTTTATGAAGAGAATAATGTCCTCCTGCAATCGGTATGTTTGACTAAGTCTGCACACCGCTGCTCACTACAATGGATATTCACTGCCAGCAATTTTTAATCTAGCAAGATCTTACGTTCAAGCTCTGTCCATCAATAATAGGCCATGATCTGTGATCCATAACGCCATACCTACAGTATGTCAATGTGGGAGTTTGAGTGTGACGGCCTACGTAGAATTGTCTAATCACTACAGAACTCCAGTTGTAGTGATTAATGGCAACCTGACTCCATGGTCATGATCTATTCCTGGACCTCACTTGCTGCCCTTCCTACTGACTTATTCTCATGTGGCAATATTCCAGAAGGACAATGTCCATCCTCATGCTTCTCATGCAACTGCAGCTTTATTGCTAGAATAAAATCTCACAGTTACTCACCAAACTTGTACCCCACATGTCTGGATTGTTTTGGGATGGTGTATTCAGAGGGTTCAGAGACCAGTAAAACAGGGACATGGTTCTTCAGCCTCCATGAAAAGAATGGAACATACAGTAATCCAGTAACATACAGTAGCATCAGCAACATGGTGCAAAAGAATTCGTCATAGATACAGTATACAGATTGTGTTGCTTCCAATAGTGGCCAAATAGTCCTACTACTGTAGCATGAGACTTTCACAATTAATTTCCAATGTTAATAATTAGAATATATTTACCAATGTCATCTCCCATTCAGCAAAATTTTAGTGCATCCACTATGTAAACCATCATTATGTGGATCTGCTTTTTTTTCCATGTCCTGGTAGCTACTGTACTGAAATTCTTTGCCGTTATTTAACATACGTTTCTTCTAATATTTGGTATGTACTTTCTTCAAAAAGTGTCTTATATAAAAGCTAAAAACACGATGCCATTATATAGTCCTTGCCATTTTGTGTTTTCAAGTTGCACATCAGAATTGCTTTATATTCACAAAGGTTCTCATGTACTGAAAAGTATTCTCTTTTAGAAAGAAAAATGCTTTAGGACCAGTGAGTTAAAGAAGCATGGTTACATTTAACATTGGTTTACATCGTCTTGCCAAATAGATTGCTGTGAAATCAGATAAAAGGCGTAGGAGTACAAAATAGAGTAACTCATTAGATACAGGGGGGGTTATTCATGTTTTACTCTTGCCTACATTTAATTTAAACATTAGAACTGAGTTTACAGCACCCACCCCTGTCCGGCTATCCTGAAGGAGTGACATTGTTTCCTTAGATGAGCTCAACAGATTCATTGAAGTTTTCTTGGCAGCCATGTATCTGATCTCTGTCCAATAGCTGCATTCAGTCCAGAGAGCTGAATTTGCCAAACGTACAGCTGTTTGCACAATTACCCTCACACCTCTTTCAAGGCTAATTAGAAGCAGTAAGCAAATTAAACATATCGATTGCAATTTTGTTAGACTAACCTTTTTTTTCCCTTTAGGGGTGGGGGCAAGAGAGCTTTTTTTAAGGTTGGATTTGCTGCAATGTGTCCGCTCAAAATATCCTCTTTTCTCCTCAGTCACAACACCAAGACGACATCATGGCTTGATCCACGGCTTGCAAAAAAGGCTAAGCCCCCGGAAGAATGCAAAGAGGATGGTAAGCATGTTTGCGTTAGTATTTTACTGATAGTGCTTTCCTTGTAGTTCTGTGCTTCCGTTACATAAACTTGCCTTTCTTAATGCAATGTCCTTTGGATCCTGAAAAATTAATTTGTAAAGAAACTGATGCACTGAGGCATGAATTATGTTAAAAAAGAGCAGTGCGATAATAGTCAGCCTTACATAAAATATGCAAAGCCATGCTTATTGTCCATAGCCCCTTCTCTCCGTAACACATTTTAATGGTGTTTTTTTGTGAGTTTTCTTTTGTGGTTGCTTTGATTGGTCTTGATGTGGAAGCATGTTGCTATACTTCATCAAGACCATTGCTGAGTGCACAACTTCTTCAGTTATTCTTTTTGTGAGAGGGGGTGTTTCAATAACAGAGCTGCCTTTATTTGTCAGACACCCAATCAATAAGTACTGTTAGCTCTGTCGTGGCTATCAGACAGGGACATTAAGTACTTCTAGTGTTCAACATACAGTTCGTGCCCAGGAGGAGGTGAATTGAAAAGGGGAACCTGGGGGCAAGGTGGCGGTGATGTGACAAGCTCAGAAAACCTCAGTGTTTGGACTGATTCTAGCACTCAGTGCTGTCAGTCTTTGTTATCTTTGGGTGGCGATTTTAAAAAGCGTGCAGAATTCCTGCCTTTTAAAAAATAACTTAATTGAAGTGTTATGTTATGACAAGGATTTTAATAACATCTTCCTGTGTGTGATGCATTGTTTTTTTTTAAAGTTTCTGTCTGAGTTATTTATGAATTTATGACTAAAGTAATAGAAGGGGTAAAAGCAGAGCTTAGAGTGGTTCAGATTAATATAGATTAAATGCAGACAATGGATGAGAAATGAACATTTGCTTTATCTGTACTGTATGTAATTCTATTAAAGACTTCCAAAGTCAATTCATGTATCTAGGATGCACTGTATACTTATTTGCATTGATGTTTTAAGGGTTTTTCATAACTGCTGATAAATGCAAGGCTGTCCAAGTACCAGGTACCTCAATGATATTATTGTATATAGTTCTATTTATTAGTACCTCACGAGGTTCAGTGGAGAAAATAAAAATAAATGTACAATACACTCAGACTTCCATTGTTACATGTTATTTTGAGTATGACTAAATTGTTCATGAACTTTTTTCTTTGTTAAAGAAGATCAAGTGATTGCAGAAAAACTAAAATGAAAACTTAATTTTTAAAAAATTGTCTGTAATGTCTTGATGACACGATGAGAGCTTCTCAGGGTTACAGAGTGATGTATATTGATAAATACAGTACATCATTCTGTCCTCTTGTCAGTCTCTCCATTAGGCTTCTTTTAAACATTCAGTAACTCCATCACTATCACTCCCTCCCCCTTTTTGTAGACTGCTTCCCTTTTTGCAAGATGGATGGTGTGTATGCTGAATATGCCTGTGTATTTTAAGTAACTTAAAGTGTTACTGATCACAGTGTAAATGAAGGAGGGTGATTATCAAAATATGATAATATTGATTAGAACAAAGATTTGATTTTTTTAACAAGTAACTGTTTTATGTTGGCTGCTTTTGCTGAACAAAGATTTTGAAGCAGCTCTTCCCATTTAAGCAGGTTATCAAAGGTGTCTATTTTCCTTTCTTGTGACAAGGAAAAGCTTAGAATGGGACTCATCTCTGTCTTGTCTTTAAATTCTTTAGAATGTTTGCCTCAGCCATCCTTGCTTGTATACAGTAGCTTCAAGTTTAACCATTGATTGTGTGATTGTGATCTCCCTCCATTATGAAGAAAGTTTTTTATGTGCAGGTTCTCTCATAAGAAAACCAATTATAGCGTAATATCATGATAATTATATTTTACTTTCTACCTTGGAGCCAA
This sequence comes from Lepisosteus oculatus, assembly GCF_040954835.1. NCBI lineage: Eukaryota > Metazoa > Chordata > Actinopteri > Semionotiformes > Lepisosteidae > Lepisosteus > Lepisosteus oculatus. The sequence continues at coordinate 34,401,657 of NC_090702.1, read as the reverse complement.
TGTGCACTCAGCAGCATATTAGCCTTCCAATAAGCCAGCTCATCTTGGATTTTCACACAATACTGTGTAAATTAGTTAATACTGTGTGCAGCCTAGCGGCTGAAGGAAGTGTGCACAATTTAAGACAAGGACAGCAGTGTCTTGGGAGTAAATGAGGTCAAATTGCAGTAAAGCACTTCCTTTGTTACATGTTATTTTGAAGAAGTTTATAAATATTTGCATAAGACAATTATTTCTATATAATTTTTTAAACATTAGTACTATTTCAGAAAGAATTACTATGCTCATAATTCTTACCGTCAGTGTGAAATGTACAGTAGTTTGTTTAACATTGCCTGTGGTTTGCTGAGGGTGCTGAAGAAAGAAATTGTAGCTGCATATGAGAGGTAAAATATTGATTGCGATCTTTTACACCATATATATATATAAATTATTTACCTCGATATCTGGGCACAATAATAGAGCTGGGGAAATTTTGTTTAAGAATATTTGGATCAGCCAGTGTTTTCTTATCTCATCAGGTGTGTGTATTTCTTTCTTCCTACATATCTACTATTTGTGCCTTTTACAGAATTCAGGTGAATTCATGTTTTTCTGTTTTTTGTTGTTCTGCTGTACATGTTTTTCAACCCTACTTCAAGAATTCACTAATGATCTTCTGTCATATTTATTTCACATACATCAGCCACCTTTAATTTCAGTTCTGTCCTAGATCTTATCTTATGCTTTCCTAGAGTCAATAAAATCTCACTCTGTATGTTTATGTATCCTCAAAATGGCAGTCATAATCTTAAGAAAAGTTTTGTTCTGCTTTCATTGATATCTGTTTTTGCCAATCACTTTCAACTGGTATTAATTCATGTCGTTCACAGCAAGGCTGAATTTTGGTGTTCGTAGGCCCTAGGCACTTTCACTCCGAAATGTGCAAAAAGAGGGGTAAACGCCAATTGACACAATGTCAATTGACATATTGCACTGGGGGATTCGCACGGAATGAAGTTCGCACACCCCTGATGTGCCGGCACCAACCCCTAGGGCTTTGACGGACAGAGATTGAAACTCCTCAAAGGGGTTACATATACATAGGGTAAGGATTAAGGAGGGGTACTTCAGTTTACACTGACAACTATTTACAATGGCTCCTCATAAACTCTCTATGCTATTTACACTGCCGGCCCGGTCGACACACTGACCTCAAGTCCAGTCCCATGGCCGCTGCCCCCAGCCTGCATTGCGGGTGCATAGCTAAGGGGAGGTGCAGCCGCTAAATTGACTGGTGCGGGCTCTACACTGTTCTAATGCTAAACCACGTGATTGATGGAGCGAGTCGAGGGGCCATCACTTCGATACTTCTAGTTTCTTGAACAGCCGCTAGATAGCATATGATTATTAATTTGGAGTCAATCGCAAGCATGTTGTTTCAGCTCATTTTTTTGTTAGTCACTAGTGTTTCCCTCCTCATAGGCCCTAAAATTTCGTAGGCCCTAGGCACTGTGCCTACAGTGCCTAATGGGAAATCTGGCACTCGTTTACAGGCATCTCACCTGTGAGCTTTATTGGAAATGTAGAATTAAAGCACCATTATTTTTTTAAGTATGCGTATCATATCATAGGAGGTATGATCCTGCTACGATATAATTTAAGGTTAGAAAATAAATTCTTGACTATTGTTAAATAAGGCAAGAATGTATGGTATTATTTTAAATTATTGATTAGAACAAAGATGAGATTTTTTATAAAAGTGCACAATAGCTAGTTATTTGACACAAAAAAATACAAAATTCTTGGAAAATATTTGGTGCATTTGTATTATTTTCTGCTGTCTGCAACTATAATTATTTCAAAATATTTCTACCAAATATTATATGATCACAAAAGATTCTAAGTATTTTTAAAAGGATTGTGTAGCTTTTAAAGCATATACAGTCCCCCCCCCCGCCCTTTATTCAAGTCCCAGATGGAATGGAAAATTTAAATGCAATATACCATATCGCATAGTGATGTATGGATAAAATAATGTGTCTTAAAACAAAATATGTTATGTTCTCATAGTAGTATTTCACACAAAAAATCCTATTTGCTAGAAATAAGAAATTAGTTTCCAGAAAACACAAGGACCACATTTATTTACACCTCTAATTATTCCTTTAAATAGCATCCAACTAACTAAAAACTTACTAAATAGGCATGAACTATGACATAGTTGCAGAACTCATAGTTTGAGGCCTGCAGATCCTCAAGGGGTACAGCTCTGGGGTCGTACTGTACTGTATGTGGCTTCTCAGATGATGTTCCAGGTTGCTCTTGAGGAGTTCTTAGCAGGAGGTTTGATCCTTGATATTTATTACTTACAATTTTGAAAAAGTGTGTACTGTATATACAGTAGAATTTTGAAAAAGATAATATGTAGAAGTTACTGCAAGAACGCAAAACCAAAGTTGGACTAAAGAGTAAAACAGAGCCCTGGTAGAGACTGCATTAAGTTTAATCCTCACTATTCATCTGCAGAAAGAAGTTGACACACTACTTGCTTTTTATGCATGTAACATAACTCTCCTTTCCTGGAATTTTTTATTAGGGGAGCCATGGGAAGCTTTACTAAAGTCAAATTTGCATACGTTGAGTCTTGCATAACCTAGGGAGAAACGTCATACACCATTGCACCTCAAAAGACATTAAATTAGTAAATATAATCCCTTTTGGTTATTTAAGAAAAGACTGGTTTTGATAAGGATATCATGGTAAGAAATCATAATTCACATAATTATAGTGAGGGATTACAAAGTTTGAAGAAATCTGGAGGACTCTACACGTACTTCTAAGTAGAAAATGCAACCTGAAATAATTTTTGCTAATCTTTTACAGAATTTGTGAATACTGCTGTTTTCTTGCCTGAAAGAAAAAAACAATTTGTAACTGGGTTATAGATGCCGTGGAAGTAAATTAAATTTCCAATAATATGTATGCATAGTTACAATTTAATTAAAAAATTATAATCTTCCATAACACATTGGTTAATGTATAGTTCTCCTTCCCCAGCAGGATATCAGTAACATTCACAGGTATTTCCATATTTACTGATAGAAGCTTTAGAAAATATGATACATGCCTTTTGAGCATAGCTGAATCTGAATATTGTTGCCAGAACAATAAAAGCCATTTCTTGATTTAATTAATGAGCACTTACAGTAGCAATGCACTACATTTAAAATGTGTGTGTATAATATAGACAAAATGTAGATCTGCTTTATTATGGTATTTTGCAATTTGTGATAGAGTACTCTTTTGCTAATGTCTGAAAAACAGTAGAGATAATTGAAATTTTCCCGTGCATAAGGAGGCAGTCACCTACTGTAAGTGGCAGTTGGCAAATGAACGTAACAGCTGCTTGAAAGTGCAAGTGATCAAAAGTGCCTTTATGTAGCTAGCTTTCTGTCTGCTTCCCGGGATTTCCAGGCTCCTGGGAAGAAAAAGACCTGTGATTGCATCAGCGTTTTGAATTTGACATTTGCTCTTCTAACTATCATGCTGTTAACAGCTCTTTCCTTATGTTCATTGACTGTTTCTTTCAAGGAATTGTTTGCTCATATTTTTATTGATTTCGTTTGGGTTTAACGTATTGGCAGAAAACAACAGGAAGAGAAAGTGCATCTTTGCATACTTTGCATGCTTTCAGACACTGCTAATGGGGATGTTTGGAGAATTCTAATAAGATTATAAAGGGCATTCTAACAATATTCTTGGAAATAACTGACAAAGTGTAGGAAAGTAATGACAACTGCAGAACTAAACCAAATGAAAACACAACAGAAGTTGTTTAATGCTTTTCACAGAAGTGTGTGTCGTGTTAGTGTCTATTTTCTTAGTACACATTAAGAACATTTGTTCACACTGTACTAGACAATTATATATTTGGGGGACAAGAAACAAAGTTATTGTTTTTCATGTTTTCTTCTGCTGTTTGGATATCTATGAAATTTAAATTCCTGGACAAAAGGCTTATGGGAGGTTAGGTCAGAGACAAAGATACGTCAGTAGGTCGTGTGGCTGCTATAATGGAATTTAGACAGACTTTGAGGAATTATGAGAATAGCTGCTTCCTGAAAAGAGAGCAATCTAAATACAGTAATTGCCTTGTAGAGGTTTAAAACATGTGGACCATATTATGTCATATGTATGATAGCATTTGATTTAATCAAGTAAGTGGTTTGGCCACGATTTGGGGATTTGGAAAAAAAACTTGAACATCTGGTATTGATTATATAGCTATGTATCAAGATGATAGCAAGTTAAAACAAAACCATGACGTTCATTAATGGGTGACAGTGGGGTTCTTCTTAGCATTGGTGTCGTGTAGGGTTGGGGCCCTGGGTTCAATTTCATACCTGGGGTATGTGTGTTCTCCCTGTGTTTACATGGGTACATTTTCTTTCAAAGTCCAAAGACATTCTCTTAGATTAATTGACTTCTGGGAAAATTGGCCCCAGGTATAAGTTTGTGCATGTCTATGTTTGTGTCTGTGTGTTTGCCCTGTACTGGAATGGCATGCCGTCCAGGGTGTATCCTGATTTGCGCCCATTTCTTGTTGTGATAGACACGACAGCCCCCCTGAGACCCTAGATTGGATGAGACAGTTAGAACATAGATGGATAGATGACCTCCATTAATCAGTCACACTGAAGGTGTGGGTGATTTGAATTATATTTGTTGGTACAGTATGCCAGAATTAAGTATTTTTATTTAGTCTCAGATTAAGTGAATGTGAAAATACGTGTAGATTTCCTGGAGGTTAATATAACTATTCTTAACCCTTTCCAGAGTACACATGGTGTTAAAATTGAGACTTATAGAAAATTCCAGAGATAGAACATGATAAGTTAATAAGTAGAATAAATAATGACAGCCTCTAAAATATAACAATATGCCAAAAATATACAGGAGTGGTTGGTATAGAGGCACCCATGTTTTTCTATGGCACAGCTTTGGCAAAGTCATAATAAATAAGAGGACACCTAGATAAATTAATATTAATTACTAATTACAATAAGACACACTAAGAATACACAACACAAAATACAACATACAAAGTACCCTATTTACAAACAAGTAGTTCAAGTAGGTAGCTGCATCAGCATGCGTAGGCTGCAAAGGAAGAAGTAAAGGTTTATTCCATTCTGAAAAGAAAAGAAAAGAAACACAACATTTTGGCTTCTCTTTTCAGCATGGAATAAACCTTTACTTGTTTTTTTTTTCAAACACTGCATCTCGCAGGCCTACATCCTGACCAACCAGAAACACCCCAGACTGGTATCTAGCATTCAAATCTTGTGTAATGCAGGCCAAAAATAGAATAGCCTGCTTTCCAAACCAAACAGAATACAACTTAGAGTTAAATCTTTCTCTGCAGTCTGGATGCCCTAAGCAGGAATTGAGCCCACATTTTGGCAGCACACATACCTGTACTAAAAATAGTCTGGATGCTACAAAATGAATGGAAACCTACTGTATTTCTCTGTTCTAAAAATGCATTCACTAGCAAGGACAAACTATTTTTAACCTAGGTTTTTTGTTTTTACAGAGGAAATGAGAGGAACCTAAAAATAACAGACTGGCAAGGTTTCTTAACAAGGTTCAAAAACTTAACTTGAATGTGGTCTTAAAGGCTGATGAACTCCCATCTAGCACTTCTCTCTCCTTGTGTCTGTCTTTCCTCTCTCCTGTCTTCCTCTCTTTCTTTTCTGTCTTTTTTGTCCTGTGTTCCTGCACTATTTATGACTCTTAATGATTTACCAAGTACTTCATTTACCAAGATTTGGTCTCAGACCCACTACAATTCAGTAAACACCTCAGTTCCTTTCTTGCTTTTGTTGACATGAGCTAGGTGTTGACCATTGTTCTAAATTCTTAGACAGCTCAATAGTCCCTTCCCATGGAAAAAAAAAACATAGAGGTGCATTAGAGGTGTATTTAGGTAAGTAGTTTAATTTGCTTTGTGACTTTTACATTGTTTCCCTGGCCATCCTGTTCATACTTTATTTACATGTTAATTGTGTAGGTGATATGTGTTAATTTACTGTAGTCAACAGATATTTTAATGGTAAATTGCAAGAGTGCTTGACAACTTTTAGGAACCAATCAAACATAATTATTTTCAAAGAGGTTGCGGCATCAGCAGGCGTTGGCTGCAGAGGAACAGGTGAAGGTGTTTTAACTGTGGAGCCTTCTTCAGGTGTCACAGCTCAACGCAGCTCTGCGGCTTGTGTTGGCCCTCAGGCAACTCCACCAAAGTTAGTGTGGCTTAACTTCGGTCTATAATAACAAAAACAGTGTGTGCAGTTTGTCTCCTTGGGATTTGGCCGCAAGGTAGAAAGGTGGGGAAAACTCAGTTCGCCCCAGTTTTAGCTTGGTTCTGAATATACTTGGATATATGTTCAACATACATGGATATTCAAGAGTCCAACTCAACTGTCTTATTTTGTTGATCAAGCGTATATAAAGGTGGGTTTACAAATACAAGATTTCTTCTGCCGTAGAAGGAATAACTGAATAACTGAAACATTACTGTAAGAAATATGACAATTGTAGTAACAGAAAACAAAGCAGTTATTTTTACTTAATACAGGACAACTCTGCATTATGTACTATACCAGCTGGGAGAAATCTATTATCTGAGATGTTTTTGCTTTTCCCTATGCAATGTCTGCTATTACAGCTCTTTCATTAATATCAGTGCATTTAGTAAAATATTTAATAATTTTACTGTTAGTAAGTTCACTTGAAATGTTTGTATCATTTTAATCCTACAATAATATTTATAAGGATATATAATAAAGACTTCACAAAATTTGAGGACTGATTAGTGATTAGAAAATAGAGAGCTGAGATTGCAGAAGCTCCTATGTACAAAAAAGCTATTGATATTGTTTGCCTAGAAGACCAGGAAGAAAAGTGAGAAAATATAGTGGAACATAATTTGGGAGAGTTTAACATGATACATGAAAGTTCGTCTTCTATGGTACTCGTTCTGGTGTAAAAAGGGAAGGAAAGAAAGACTACAGGGAGAAACTGTAATCCTGAACAGCATGTGTCATGCAAATTAAGTACATCAGCTGAATAATACAGGAGTGAGTCTTATATGAGCACAGTTTTGCATCTGCATTTTTGTACAGTAGGTTCTACAAATACAATAACTGTTTTATTCATGTTCTGGAGCATACTAGTAACACTTGTCTAATCATTGCAGACCTTACAAGAAAATGAAAACAGTTAAACTATTGTACTGTATAATCTCTGCTTTATTTACTTATCAGGGTTAATTTGGTATGCATTGTATTTGTATATGATTTGTTTAACAAATGGATAATGTTTTATTTTGGATACAGCACTAATTTAGTCATTTCAAACACTTCAGAGGTTCATAAGAGTGCTGCTGGTACTGTATGTTGTGTAGAAACAACACAAGAGACTTCAGGGTTACAGTTGGCATCTACAGATAATTTAAAATATTCAGAAATGTAAAAGGTACTTAATCTTTAAGATATATTTTTTAACATACTCAATAATTATTATTTTTCTTAATGCTCTGTAATGCAATTTCTGTATTTGATTTGAAACAAAAATATTTTAATGTGATTTGATGACACACTTTTGTAGAACAATATAATGGGTTTTTGGGTTATTTCCTTTTACTTTGTGAGAATCTGGGGGATACAACTTGTGGAATTTCTCTGAAAGTACCATCAAAATGGCTCATTGTGATCAATTGATCTGGTGTGGTATTTTTATTCATTTATTCACATGCAGCTATAGACAACAGATGCTTTCAGATGGTCTGCAAATGTTTTACTTCACCTACATTGTTATTTTCAGTTTTATTTGACATATTTTATACTCTATTATAGTAGTTCTTTTTACCTTGTTTTTTTTTACAAAAAAAACACTCCACTACTGCATGTCTAAACAAAACACCCCTTCAACACTGTGATACTATTATTAAAAATATGCATATACTGTACTTTATGTCTGCATAGTGTCTGGTCAATATAAAATAAATATCTCTAATGACATGGATCCTGCTATTTAGTCATCAATTTTAGTGATGCTGTAAGTCTACTATACTGTAGTAATGTGGCCTATTGCATGTATTGTATGATTTTGCTGCAAAAGCTGCAAGAATATAGACAAACAAGTGAGCTATTGTGCAAATGTTAATTAGTCTGGCTCATGCTTGAATTACTGCATTAAATTAGCAGATTTTGACAGACACAAGTAAAAGACACTATATTGTAAGCAAACTAGCTATAAAACGTGACTTCTACTTACTTAAATATGGGGGTGTAAAAGAGTTAAATTAAATGATTAAAATTAAGAAAAATAATTAGAGTAAAGCACACATTGATGGTTTTACTCCAGGAAAATCTCATGGTTAGAAGGAGTGGCTGTTTATAAGCTTTATAAGCTTTCAGTTTGAACAAGTGTCATCTTCTTGAAGTTGTCATGGAAACAGTCTTACTTTGAGATCAGTGTAGCGCCTGCAATTTAAGATGGCTCATAGCAAAAATAAACCTCTTCTCGATGCTAATCTTGTAAAATATTTTTCTAGGCTTAAGAATGATAGAAAGCAGCACATTTCTTTTAGAATTTTAAGTACTTTCCTATGCCAATCTAAAACTCGTTTGATGACTTCATAGCAGACAGAACAGTAGTTGGCAAGATTTATATTTAAGTCTCATTTTTCTGAAATTCAAGTAGTTTTTCTTTTGTTTTTAGAGGCATAATTAGTGAAGTGGTCTTAATTTAAGCAGTTTAAGCAGTGTTCTTCTTTGAAGCAATGGCTTTCTTTTCTCATGAAAGATTGTGATAAATGATGCTTTGCATCTGAAGATCCTTGTTTATGTCATAAAATCATATATTAACTGTAAGAGTAATGGAAAGGCCTTAGCCTGCATGGAGACACAATTTGGATGTGACCATTGCTAATTACAGAAATTGTCCACCAGATACAAGAAAGAATCACCTGTCAAATAAATTCCCTGCATTATGAACTGGGTTTATCATTAATGACCAGTGCACCAGTGGCACTTCGATTTAATCCAGGATCTGAGGTATGCGTTATATAAGTAGATATCTAAAGACTTGCAATCTTAGTCACCATGTCTTAAAATTTCCAGAACATGTTAAATACCACTTTCTGGGATGAATGAGTGTTTAGTGAAATTAATTTAAGTACGTTTTCCTAGTGGAAATTCTTAACCTTTTTATCTTTTATTTAATTTTAAGTGAACTGTTAAAGAGGATATTTTATCTGCTGTAAGTGTGAGAGACAATTAGTGACAAGATAATGATTGATTGATTCATCTTAAATGCAGATTGTATGCATTTTCCAAGGGATTCATTTCCACCAGTTTGTTGTTGCTGAATACTATTCTATTTTTTTCGCAACAACACAAAGATCTGCTGAAAGATTGAAAAGAACCACTTGCTGTTTCTCTCTCTTCTGAAAGAAGGACATTTTTTTGGTTTCAAATTATGGGATTAAAAATTGCCTTGTGAAATAAAGATTACACAGCATTTTAGTTTCACATGGTCTTTCTTTAAAGGTTTAATAATGATTACAAAGAATCTTTCTGTAGCCATTAAACACTAAAAGCTAACAATTTTTAAGATTTCTTTTTTTTAATACAGATTTCTTGTCAAATGCCCAACCAATACGGAATCGTCAATTGTGTAATCACATCTAGGCTCTCAGCTTCAACCACTGTACACACATGTAGAGAAAGAGAAAGTGCAAGCAGGCTTCTCTGATCCATCCACAAGGCCATTCATCTTTTAATGAGCTACAAACATCACAGCGAAGTACTGGGATTTGGGTACACTGGAGGAAAGGTCCATCCCTCATGACTATGAGCTTCCAGTTGCACAGAATGGCATTCCAAGAGGGGTTATTGTTTCACTAAGACTAGTCCTGGCTGACTCTTCCCCTAGTGGTGCTTTGCCAGTAGCTTGCTGATGCTGGGTGAATCCCCAAAACAGGGGATTCTTGACTTTACAATTTGACCACTTAATTTTGGAAATGGGGAAGGGAGCAAGTAATAGTCAAATGTATATATTTAATAGACCACAATAGAGTAAAACTTTGGTATTTGCGAGGATTACAATAGGTACCTTGAAGTCTCTTCAAACGGTGAATTCACAAATGCAGGACTTAGTACTGTACGTTATGGCTAAATAGGATATGGTTCTGTGGCTTGTGAAACAAACATATTCATTGTAATATTTGTGTTATAACTGCAAACAGTTTTAGAAAAAGTGTTGGTATCTATTGGCAGTATTTTGGAATGGAAATTAATACTGTAAACTTAAAAAAGCATTGTTATTCCCCATAATTCACATTATTACACAAATAACATGAAATAAATTAGATAATTGTTATGATATTATAGCTGACCCTGTATTAGAGTTTGTTTTTATTCTTAGTAAAGAGCATTTTCTTTCCTTTTGACATCTAGTATTTATTACTGTTGTAAATGGAGCACTGTTGTACTGTAATAAAGTTTATTACAGCACAGTAATTACAGACATTAAAGTAAATTAAGTGTACCCACTACCATCTCACTCAACCAACTCACTTTGCTCCTCATGCTCCTCTAATTTTCTTCTAATTTCTTTTATCATTTTCAGTGAGACATTTATTTAACAGTTTGTTTGTTTTGCAGCACAATACTCACATACTGTACAAGCACTGCTCTGATAACAGGTCTAAACACAATGCACATCTAACACTTTTAATGAAGAAAGCCAATGAAAGCACGTTCTTACTACTGTTATGTCTTTACTACAAAGACCAATGCAGGACGGGTGAAGTAGATCTGTGAGATAAAGATGTGTTCAACACATTAATATTAACAAATTTGGTCCACAAATATGGAAAGAGTGGTCACTTAAAATTTAGCACAAACATGAGCAAAAAAGGAAATGCATCACTAATGAATTTTAAGGTTTATAATTTTTCATATAATTTCCAGTACCACCATTTCTGAGTTACATGCATACATTTATAGTTTTGGTTTGACATATCTAACATACACTAGGGTACGGTGTAACAGTGGTTAATATTGTTGCCTTGCAGCACTGGGGCCCAGGGTTCAATTTCTGGGATGCTATCTGTGTATTGTTGCTATGTTCTCTCTGTGTTTGCGTGGGTTTCCTCCTGGTGCTCCAGTTTCCTTCCAGAGTCAAAAGACATACTGGTAGGTTACTTGGCTTCTGTAAAAATTGTCCCTAGTGTGAGTGTGTGTGCCCTGCGATGCACTGGCATCTCATCCAGGGTGTATCCTGCCTTACTCACGTTGCTTGCTAGGAGAGGCTCCAACTCCCCCATGACCCTGTAGTGGATTCAGTGGTTAGAAGATGGATGTATATTTTAAAAAATGTTACACAGTGCAAAAACTTTAAATTATTTAATCTATCCTGTGTTAACTCTGTAAATCTAACATGGCACTGTCAGATTCCTTTCCTTTTTTCCTTCAATTAGCATTCATTTTCACTGTGTTTGATCAAAACCTTTCTGAAGTAACACTCACCTTGAGAGCAAAATAAGGCCAAGGCCAAGGAAAAATCTGTAGAAAAAAATCTATTTCAAATTGAATACATCCCTACAGTATGTGGTTTTAGAAATGTTTTATACATTTTGTTTATGAATTATTGTGAAACATTACTGTGTTTATGAATTACCTTCTGTGAAGCCATGATTTGAACATTAATGTCTTGTTCTCACAGGCCACATACTCAAATCTAAAATACTTCCATTTAAAGTCAAATAAATTGAGGTAATGCATGCACTTCAATAACTGATAGTGTGTTGAAGAGAATCTACTGTCGCATGTGGAAGCCAGAATTGACTTTCCATTCCAAGGGAGGCTTCTTGGACTTGATCACAGCAGCCTTTCCACAAACTCTCAGTAGGATTCAGTCAGGACTTTGACTGGACCACTCAAGGACATTCTCTGTCGTGTTCTTAAGCCACTCTAGTGTAGATCTTGCTTTAAGGCTTCAAATATACTGTACCTTTTTATTTAGATGAAAAATTTCCACTTTTGTCTTTTTGACCAAAAAACCTTCTGCTACACCTTTACAGTATCACTTAAATGCTTTGTTGCAAACTCTCTGTGGGGTTTGAGATATTTCGCTATGTCATATAGGCCAGGTAGCTTTGTGGAGTGACTGTGATATTGCCTCAAGTACATTTCATCACATCTCAGCAATTGAACTCTGTTATTCAAAATGACTATTAAACAAATGGTCATGGCATCTCTAAGCCATTTCTTCCTTTTCCAGGGGCTCACTTTGGAGGGACAGTCTGAACTATTTCACTTCTAAATTATCAAATTCATTATACTCAGAGAGATACAAGGGGTCTTAGAAATGTTTGTAACCCTTTATCCCTGAATTGTTTTGAAAGCTCCTCGGTTTTCATTGTAGAATCTTAAAATTAACTGAGGCACCTTACTGTACAACCAATTGTGGGACACATTAAAATAATGTTGTGCACCTAAAAACATTTTGGTTTCCCACAGAAAATGGTATGTATGGCATTTAACTTTAAAACAACAAAATGTGCAAACTGTGCAAGGGTCTGAATAATTTAAAACAAATTGTAGTTTTCAGTGTGGTTTTAATATATGTTATACTGAGTCCACTAAGATTCAGAAAACTAACAAGTATTTAAACTATGTTACAAACAAGAAAAAAAAACTGTGTGTTTGTTTCCTTCTTAATTACTGCATGGATTCTAATTAATTCAAAGAAACTCATTTTTCTTCATAACTATATTCATAAATTGTCAGGTTATTGTTGTTTTAAAAGCCTTATGAAATTATCAAGGGATCTTTTTAAACCTCCTTGAGAAGCAGCATGTATAGTATAATGAAGTCTACAAACAAGGATGATACTTGGTCTTAATCCTTGATATCATACAAAATGTTACAATAGTTAACCTTCTCATGCTGTAAATTAATGACATTGAAGAGGTCCTAACACAAATATGTACTGTAGCTTAAATACTAAATATAGTTATTTCTATAGTGCCTTTGCATACTGTACATTGTGTCCTTTTCCAAATTTTATATTTTGGTCTGGTCTGTTGTTAATGTAAATTTTATTATGTTAATTATAAATAACAAAATGGATTTATGTATAGTGTCATACAGAACAAAAAGGGAGTGTGCTGATGTTCTCTTTTTTGGGGTTTCTAGAATGGAAGAAACTTGAGAGTGCTTCTTTAATATTTAATGAAGGTACTAAAAATGAACCTGAGTGAGAATGCATCGAGCAGTTGATGGCTGTCTGAAGTCAAACTTTGATCCCAGACTTGTAAAGCATGGCTCAGCAAAGAGATACACTTAAGCACTATCAGTTCTTGTTTGCAGTCATATACTGCCAGCAGCTTCAACACTGTAGTGACCAAGTATCGTATGTGATAGTATCATTGAATGGCGATATTACATCACGATGGGTTCTGTAGAGATGGAAGAAATTGTATACCTAGTGGTTGAAGTTTTTAAAAAAGAAAAAAAAATAGCATTGAAAAGTTAACATTTTCTCCCTGTTGTAATATGCTTAATTTATTTTTTAAATGTTTTTGCATTTATGGTTAAGTCAGGATATGACATTTTTCAGCTTGTGAGGGACACTCATCACAAGATCCCCAAAATTAATTATATTTTTATATTGTGGATAAGAACGGTAGAAATACAAGGGATTACTGTATCAATCCTTATTGATAGTAGTTTTGATTACAGTAACTGATGTATAAAATGAGACTTTGTGGAAAGATTTGTTTGAGAGCTATGTAAAATAATAAGCTTATACTGTAGGTAAAAAGACAACAAAACCATTACACATAAAGCTTAAATGTAGGAAATATTTTGTTCTTATTTTTATATTTCTATTTTAATATTAAATTATATTTTTAATAATAAATTGAAAGGTAATGTGCTAAAAGATTGTTGTTGTTGTTGTTGTTGTTGTGTAATTATTTGTAGTAGTCATACAAGGTAGTGGATATCATAAAGACAAATCTGTTGCATTTATTTTACATCCTATTTTGCATCCTGCAAAGAATGATTTAAAGAATGAAAATTGCAGTGATCCAGCAGGTAGAAATAGTTATGTACAATGTGAACCAGTAGTAACTGAGATTATTCTGTCTATTTTGACACTATTTAGAAATATTATATATGCTTATACAAGTATGAAAGTGGTAATGAGGAATCACAGAGGAATTTTACATGATAAACCAATTATTAAATATGGAATAAGAACTGTAAATGCCGATAATTGTATTCTCACTTGCAAAGAAAATGTGTTGTATTTGTAATATGTTCTCTAATTTAAGTTGTGTTCTTTTGTTACTGTTAATTTAGCATTTCATTGTTTGTAAAAATAGGGGATCATTTCTAATGAGCAAGCACATAAGACATGTCAAATAAATAAATGGTCAATAATCTGTTGGTTTTTTTTAATGAGAGAAAGCAGTGTAGTGTTATGAGAATTATTACCCTTCATAAAACACTGCTACAAGTTTCATTTTTCGAGTAGGGCTGTTTATAGAAAATAAATCATAAATGCTAATCTCAACAAGGATAATAAAGATATGTGTTGGGTTCCCCAGCTACAACAAGACCCTGATAAATTTTATTTTTATGTGCTGTGAAGTATTGAATCCAACTGAAAATGTGTATAAAAGTGGCAAAAGGAGAAAACAGAAGCTGGTTTACACATTTAAACATATTATTTTGATATTGTGTTAGTTTTGGTACAGCATACAGTATGTATTATGCAAAGTTGAATAGCTTATGAAAAAGTGCATTTGGGGCTTCAGAAGGCCCTAACTTGAAAAAAAGAATTCAATTTTTATCTGCATACAACAGTGCACCAGTTTCTTTAAGGAGGTATTTGGGAGTCTGTAAGTTTGAAACATGCAGAAACACCTTCGAAGTTTACTGTCAGAGTAACAACGACTAATTACATAATAATTAAACTCTTATTCAAAAATCAAAAAGTATTTTTATTTAATGGAGACTGAAAAACTGTTACATCTCCAACGCATGAAAATAATTACCCACCCCCATCCTATACCTGACAAAGCTTTCAAAGGAAAGAAGGGGATGAAGGATGAGGGTCAACTTAATTAATGTCTGTGCTTTAACTCCAGATGTGCTTACATCCTTTTCTGTGATCAAGAGCTATTTCAACTTGAATAGTTAAGTATAGAAAAGGAACTGTTCAGCTCGGAAACATTTGTTTTCTTTTAATTAGATTTGTATATATTTTTACATTTGCCATAAGGCTGAAGAGAGGAGGCGTTAAAATAAAAAAATGAGTTTAAGTAAAAAAAAAAACATAAAAGCCGCCTAAAATAAAAAAAAATATTTTCTTCTCAACAGAACTGATAATATGTAACACTGATAATGCCATTGGATAAAAATAAGCATTTTTTTGCTTTTTGTTCTCTTTTCATTGTCACTTACTGTAAATCTATGCTCACATAAAACAAAATCAATCCTGAAACAACAAGCTGTTTCCATCGTTGGGGAGAAAAACGCATCAACAAAAATATGTCTTGTCATTGGCAAGCAAAGTTACTACTTCGCCTAACTAGCAAAGGAGCTGAGAGTCTTGAGCTTATTATTATAAAGAGCATCACATAAAAAAGTGAATATTGTACTTTTCTTGTCTAAGGCAGTCTAAATAATGTCATCTTTGCTGTATTTTTTCAGAACTTCCATATGGCTGGGAGAAAATTGATGACCCTATTTACGGCAGTTATTACGTTGAGTAAGTTTTTGCAGCTTTTATTAATTGCCAGTTTTTTGGTGGATGTGTACTAATACCCAGAAACAGATGTTCTCAGAACGTCTTTCTATTTGGAGTGTGTGCAAACTAATTGCTCCTGATGATTCAACCAAATGGTCTTTTTCTTTCCTTTTTTGCCATTTTTCTTCATTAATGTACAGAGCTACGTTTATGCTTATCGAGGTGCCTTTAGTTCCAACAATGGCCAGGGAACTTTACTTGTTACTTTGAGCCCTGCCCAGAGAGTAGTTTTGGCTGAGCTGTAAAGATGCGAAGTCCCCCTTGATTAGACCAGTTGGTTTGTCAGCAAAGCAATGCATGTGTTACAGACAAGCAATTACACATTGCATTGTGGCTAGGTTTCCAGATTAATGCTATCAGTTAATTCCTTATTAGGAAAGCAACAGTTCAGACATATAGCATCCAGCAATACATTGAATCTTTTCAGAATCTATCTCTGACCATATCATATACTATCTGAATTTTTATTGCATTGTATTTCGTTTTCAGATCATTTATATTATCAGTCCCATATGAGAAACCCTGCAGTATTTTGAGGAGATAGAAAGCCTAGCAAATGCAAACTCGTGTAGGAAAAACTAATCTTAAACTGTGGAACTCCCATTTAGTCCTAGCGTGACAATCGAAGTGTCAGGAAAACTTAAAATTGCTGGAACGAAGCCAGTTATAATATATTGCTCTGGTATAAATAAGTTGAAATTGAATGTGTGTGTATTTGAATAACTTTTTTAGAAGCTCTGTGTATTGTGGTTTGGCTGTTTATGAGTTCATAAGTGGCTTTTGGCTTACTAGCATAGGAATAGAGCTTTAATAATTTACTGTCACAAGAGATTGACACAGTGAATACTACCAAGACTAAAGAATGAAAATAAGCAAATGGGTAATATGATATGCGCATCATATCAGATACAGTACATTCTGTGGCAATGTTGGAGAATCTGCAGTAATAAAATGGTAGAACTCAGTACCATAGGAATATTTAATTTTAGAGGGTTTAAATTGACAAGAATTGTGTTAAGATTTTAAGTTTTCATTTTTAAAACAATAAGTAAACAATGAAATAAGAGCCTTTGGGAAAAAAAAAACAAATAAGCCCTTTTTTTAATTTACAAATGTAAAACATTTGCAGAAATAAACCCTTTATGGTGCTGAAAGGTTCATTTCAGCTTCTATATTTTTAATAGCATGCTTGGTCTAAACGAAGTTTTAAAAAAAAAGACTAAGTAGTTGGAGTTAGTGTCGATCCAAAAGCTGGTCTCTGGGTACTCCTTATTAAATGTTCGAATTTATGGCACAAGAACTAAAAGATACTCATTTCCCGGTATCCTCGCCGAAAGCGAATCTTACTTTGAGCTCTACAAATACTATGCCTGATCTGGAATTTATCAAATGCCTCTGATACCTGTTGTTGCAGGATTCAAACATGTGAACACGTAAATGTGAACTTGATGATGAAAAATGAATACAAATCTATAAATAATATTGCATCAAACAATATATATCTCGTGATTACAGGCTGCCTAAATTCTCAGATTACCTTTCTTCCCCCCCCAAAATTAAAAACAATCAAAAGTTGACTGAGTAGGTTTTTAATAATATATCTTAACTTTAAAAAAACGTAAGTACATTGCTCACTCAGCTGTTTTATGTTTTTGTGTAAATTTGCATATTACTAGAATACAGTATGAAAGATTGAGCATTTAGACTCAGTTTTATCCCATAACAATCCAGTTCTCATTTCCATCTAAAAGCTGTCTTTGACATAATCAGCTAATCATTTCATTTCAGAAGCCAAGTTAACATTCTGATCAGTTTGCTAATTTTGTTAGAAGATGTGTAAGTCCTGGAAATGAACTTGACGTTTAATGATTTAACATAATACACCAGCAATAACAGGAAATATGTTAAAATGTAGCAGTCTCATTTTAAAACTGATTATGATTCTAAGTACCAAAAATGTATGCTATTAGATAATATTTTGGTTATCTAAATATATTTTTTATATTAACTTGAAATGATTTATTACTGAAACTATCTTTTTCTCTGTTTGCTATTTTGGGCAAATGTTGAATTTAGTGCTGTTAGATTTCTTGGAATTGGATAACTGTCTGTTTCAAATTGGCTTGATTTAATAACTCTGAAACATCCTGAAAAAACAAACGGAGAATTCAGCAGTCATTTCTGGAATTGTTGCTGCTTACTGGATTACTGTATGTTTGTTTCACACTGTACTGTGCCTTTCAGTGCCTAGCAGGCAACCGTAGTATTTAAAAAAAATAAACAATATAATCAGAATTCAAGACTTCAGAAAAAACAGCATTTACATAACATTTTAAATGTCCATTTTAATGCTACTTGTTAAGTTTTGTTTTTAATTTCACTCCCAGTCACATAAACAGAAGGACCCAGTTTGAAAACCCTGTTCTTGAAGCAAAGAGAAGACTACAGCAGCAGCAAATGCCAAACCAAGATCTCTCCTCACAGCCTTTGCAGGCTGTCCAAGTCTTCCGAGGTAATCATTTAGCTTCTTGCTCCTCTCAAAGGTGATATCAGGTGTGACGGTAGTGGCGCGCAATGGAACAAAGTCTTCATACTTTTCTGTAATGAAGCCAGTTATAGATAACTTAAATTTACTCTTGTGCTTGTCTTTCAAAATCTTTGTGCACTTTTTCTGTGTTTCATTGATAATGCAGAGAGCAAACAGGCTTTAATTAAAGCATCAATCATCATGCTGTGAAAGCATACGAGTACACTGAAAGAGGAAAGATGAATGCTTTTTGATTGAACTAACCTGTAAGGACATCAGTATTCAGTGGGGGAATGTGCATGAGATTGGAGCCTACGAATGAGGGTTTTTCTCCTTTGTAACAGTAGAGGGCTCCTCATCAACATTACCTAGGCCTAAACTTGCTCACTTCGGCCCTGCACCCGAGCGTTCCCGCAGTATGAGTGACCTGTCCCAGTTTCCAAGCGGCAGTGCTGGATTGTACAGGCTGCATGGTACGTCACAGTGCAGCTTCTCAGCAAAGATGCACTCTTGTAAAATAAAGGGATAAGTACATCACCAGCACTTTGAAATTGCTTTTTCCTTAGCCGTTTTGAAGTTTTTTTTCCTGCTGTTCTGTTCCCTCTCTAAGTAGGGCACAGGAAGTGCAGTGCCCAGCCCCTGGTTTTTGCCTGCTGTGTCAGTTACGCATGCTCACTCCTTAGCTTTAGTTGTTTCTGTTGCAATCACAAATCTGAGATATCTGACAGCCTTCGATGCTGCTTGTGCTCTAAAAATAAAGCTAAAAAGTTCCCAAATATGAATTAAGTTCTGAATTCATACATAATAAATTAAGATCATGTACCAAAGGCAACTATTTAAAAATTCACAATTATTTAATACTGAATACTAAAAGATTGAGTAAAAGAGTAAAATTGATCTGTGTTTCATTTTGAGACTGAGAATTACATGATTTTCTGCTTTTAAATTTCCTATATATATTCAATTCTCAGACATCACAGGACGTTTTTATTTTATTGTGAAGAGACCACAATGTAATCTATGTACCTCTCCTGTGTATGAATCTGTAGAATGTACCTGCTCATAAAGGCATACAGTACGTAAGGCTCCGGATTGTTAGATATCACAAAACCTCGCTTTTTCCCTCAAAATTGACAAAGTAAAAGCTGTGGGTCAGCCATACTAAGATTTTGCTCCAAAGTGACAAGTCAGATAGATAAACCAAAAATGTATTAATGATTCAAAACTAGAATTAAACAACTCTTGATAAAAAGAGCCAATATTAAGAAAAAATACCTGTTCTTTTTTTAGTAAAACATTAGCCTGGAGCAAAAGAATGGTAAGCCTGCCCTAAATTTGTTTGTATCTACATTTCCTGCGTATAGCTGGCTATATTATGCTGTTCTATAATATTGAATTGTGAATGGTTGGTTTTATACTTAAGTAGTACCATGCATTAATTTCATAGGTTAAAAGCTTTTCTGCAATTCAGTGCAATCTAATTTTTATTTTCTGTGGCGGACATTAAACACCCTCTTCCCATATCTTTTGTGTGCTATTGTTATGTACTGTACGTCTTTCACTTTTTTTTCCCCGCTTTATGAACCTTCACAGAAAAGCCACTCTTTACTCGGGATGCCACGCAGCTGAAGGGAACCTTCCTGTCTACGGCATTGAAGAAGAGCAGCATGGGATTTGGCTTCACTATAATAGGTGGGGACGAGCCTGATGAGTTTCTGCAGGTGAAAAGTGTCATACCTGAAGGGCCAGCAGCACAAGATGGCAAAATGGACACAGGTAACTGGGGAAGGCACTTTCAGGGCAGCTTAGTTGCAACTGCCTTTCTAATTTTGCATTTAAATCTTGAAAGCAGTATAATTAAGTACACTGAGACAGACATGGCCATTCAATCTTTACACTTAATCAGATTCCACCATTTTGTGGATCGGTTCTGAAGGTTTCAAACCTACTCCAGTGTATTAGTGAGACAGAATGTAAGAAAATTTCAAGTTGACAACTTAAAATTGCAGAAAATTTGTGGTAACTTCATTCCTTGACAGAAGTGTCAAAACCAGCATAGTCTGGTATTTTTCTGTGCTACTTTAAATGTCTCTTAGCTTTTTGAAACAGTTATTTAGATGTGTTACATTTTACTTTACGAGGCATACTGGATAAAAAAAAAACTGTTCCTGAGATACTGTTGCTCAGACATAGTTGTATGCAAATGTTGATTGCTATTTGTGTGGCCTGCCATCTTTTCAAAATGGTTTAGAGTTTGGAGATTTGGGTATGAGGTTATGACAGCACTTAAAAAGCAATACAGACTTGTTGGGTGTAGGATGGATTAATTGTCTCAGGTTGCATTGGTATACTGTAGTACTGCTCAAAAGAAGGTAAGAAAAAGCAACAGAATGATGGTAATGATCCCTTATATTAAAATGCTTTTTCAACACTAACCACTTACTATTCCCCTTGTAACTAACTGACAGGATAAAATGGGGTTTTCTAATTTCATGGTGCTCTAAATAATAATAATAAAGACAACCCACTAATACTGAAGCTTAGAGAATACCTGTGTCCCACTGTAGGTTTCTAAGTTTTTCTGTTGCTAGTGACTGGCATCTGGTTACTACATCCATCTGTTTTTAAGTCTCTCAAGCCTGATTACCAGCATTATGATACAAATAAAGCCCCTTCAGTGCAATTGGAAATAATAACTATATATTCATAACAGTTAATGGAGTCTATAAATGTCTGTATAATTCTGTTTTCCTTTTTTCCTTTCCTGTTTAAATGTCATAGCGTTTTTATCAACAAGTAGATGATGTTATTTTCATGGTTGTTCTTCTAATTTACAAGAGGTATTTACAAGAGAAACACTTAATGAAATTATTAATTAGTATTATTGTTACACTTTTAAAAACTAAAGACCGAACAACTGATAAAAGAAGTCTCTTATCTGCAGTGGTTTATGCAATCATTTATGATGTTTTCAAATAATTTGCTATCCATACTGTACATTCAGAGCACACCTTCTACAGTAAGTGTCGTCTTTCACATATGAATAGGTGCAAGTCTTTTCCTTCAGTGATGTTTTTGAAAGGAATTTCAGATCTTGTATTATTATTTACAAGGTTGAACCTGATGTTCCTATAATTGTATTTGAATAAGAAAATAAATTGTATAGTCATCAGAAGATGTTAAAAAAGGAAAATATTACATTTCCCACCTACAGTTACAGTACTTACAGCGGGTGTGCAAGTATCATGTATTCCATACTCAAATTATTTAACCCATTGTCTTGTGAAAATATATTACCTTTGAATAACATGCTGCTCCAGCTGAGAAACAACACACATTTAGAAACCATGGTCTATGTCTTCATATTGTCTTACTCAGATCTTTCAAAACGATGACGTTTTGGAAGAGAGTGATGGTACTTTCCTTATGAGAGGCTACTGTGAGAAAACAGAATAGAAAGAAGCAAAAATAGCTGAGATACAATGGAGAATTTCCATATACAGTATTTACAGATCAAAAGAATATTGGCGTTTTCACAAGACAAATTGGCAACTGATGTTCCACATGTAGAAACGCCAGTAATGACTGCAGGTGGGCAGCCTCAAATCCAAAGATCCCAAGAGAATTTGAAAAGGGGAACAATATTAGAATCACATCTGAAAAAAAAGTCAATGAAATGTTGAAATCCTTGCTTAGGTCTGAGGGAGTCAGAGAACTAAAGAGCTGTTATTCACAGGGACAGGGTGCCTCAGCTCATCTTTCGGAATAGGTCAGGAGTATCTCAGAAGAGTAAGTGATACCTACAGTAATAGTAGAGTGGGAAATTCCCCTTTTATAGTTATAATGGCCTTCAAAACAACTATGCTCAGGTAAATACTGCACTCTAAGGAGACTAGTTGGTCACATACTGTACTGTAACTATTTTCATACTGGATTGGTTATGGCAGTTCGTTTGGATGTACTGTAGCTGGATAAGAGTCAATCTTAAATACAGCAAGGAACAGATGTACAGTATGTATTCATACTGTATACAGTACCATTGCTTTGCACTTTATATTTAACAATCTGCTTCTTTAAAAGTAAATTCTGAAGTTTTAATTCCAAACAGAGAAAGACATATCTGGCAAGAACCAAAAGAGACATCTATTTCACGCTACTGAAATTCTTTCTTTTACAATCTTAATGAAACCTTGCTCTTGCAAATGTGATTCACTCAATGAATGATTGGATCTGTAGCCATCTGTAGCCATGACTAGTGCCCATCTCAAGTGACTTTTCATGGCAGTATATGCCAAAGCTAAGAACGTTTTCAATTTTTTTCTGGGGATGTTGCCTTTTAAAGCACCTAACATATCAGAACATTCATTAGTGGCATATTGGTCCTTCTTCAAATGGTTCTTTCTGATGTATCAGGTGAATAAATAAAAAGAAACTGATGAAAGACTATTCTGTTTCTCCAAAGTGATAAGTTGTATCATTTGGTAACAACACTGTAGAGTGCTCATATGATTATTTGACCATCAAAGAACATTTGTTATGTTTTTGGTTTTCGTCTTCGTAAATCAAATTAAATTGTCACAAATGACCCTGTTGTTTAATTTCCTAAAGCTTTCAAAGAGGTCCTCCACGAAAAGACCAGCAATCAGATTGTCTTCGGCTATCACATCTCTATCGCACTTTTCAAAAAGCTTTATTTAAAACATTTCCAACACACAGGGTACAGTAAATGTTCAGATCTGTGTCCATTGACAGAGTGCAGCCTTTCTTACTTTGCCTTAACAGAAGAAAGTTACAGATATGATTTGGCATGTAATGTAAAATGCAGGCTTGTAATGTAATGATATGGAAGAAAACTATTTAAAATAGTGATATGAATAAATATGGGTAATTATATTGAATACATAATTATGCATAACTGAAGTGATGTTCATTATGTACTTTACATGGCTGTTGCAATGATACCAATAGCTTTACGTGTGTGTGTTTGTACAGTATGTACTTATTGATAAAGACATGTCTCTGAAAGATGTAAAAAAATGTGGTGAAAACATAAGTACACTCCCTTAAGGTTTAACATATTTAGATATATTGACCTTCACCTAGCCTGAAATTGTTTTTATTAATTAATCAGCCAGCATTCAATATCTATGTGTAAACAGTAAACAGACACTTTGTTCTACTGTATGAGGGCACTGTATTTGGAAATCAGGTACACCAAAACATGTGCAAATGATTAGCTGATCATCAAGAAGTGACTCCACGTGTATTTAAAATCAGAAAAGTTCATCAAAGCCTCAGTGCTCATCTTAGAGAACAAAATGTTCCTGCTTTTCAGTTTGGAAAGGGTTACAAAACCACTTCCAAATAATATTAAGTCCATCATTTGATGGTAAGTAAGATAATCTACAAATGTAGAGAACTCAAGACCTTTGCCATTCTATCCAGAAGTGCTTGTCCTACTAAATTCTCTCCAAGATCTAATCATATGATATCCCTAGAAGTCTCAACAAGCCCCAAGGTTATACTCAATGATCTACAGGTCTCTCTTGCTATAGTAGATGTCAGCATTCATAAGTCCACCATCGGGAATAGATTGAATAAGAATGGCTTTCCTGGAAGGAAAGCCAAGATTAAACTCCTGCTGTCCAAGAAGAACATCACTGCACAGCTTAATATTTCAAAAGAGCACTTGAATTGAAAAGAAGAATTTAGGAGCAATCTGCTCTGGACAGACGAGTCAAAAGTGAAGTCTTTTGGCCATAATGCCAAATAACATCAAGCACGGTGGCAGTGAGGTGATGGTTTGGGGTTGCTTTGATATCTCAGGACCTGGACAAGTTACTATCATTGAGTGTGCTATGAATTCCACACTATACCAGTGTATTCTACAGGAAAATGTGAGACTATCTGTCCAACAGCTAAAGTTGAACTGAAAGTGGATCTTGCAATAGCAATAATCCAAAACGCACAAGCACATCTATAACAAGATACAGTATCTCAAAAGGAAGAAATTAAGGATTTTGGAATGGCCAAGTCAGAGTCCAGACATACTGTATACCCCATAGAGATGCTGTGGCTAAAGAGAGCTGTGCATACAAGAAAGTGCTTAAACATCACAGAGTTGCAGCAGTTCTGTAGGTATGAGTGGGCCAGAGTTACTCCCAGGAAATGTGAGAAACTGATCAATTCTTAAAAGAAGTGTTTAATTGTTTTAAATTATTTTTTGATAAATAATTGCAATGCTGAATCTGTGTGTGTCAAGTGGGGTTAGTTTTTTCTACTGTTTGGACTAGGTGATGGTCAGATGTGTCTAAATCCTAAAATCTTAATGGGGGGTATTTACTTTTTCACCACACTGTATATGTGGTAACGTCTGTATGTTTTTGGTCAATGGTGCATATTTACTGTACACACATACTGTACATGTGTGCTGTGTCAGAGGTTTACAGAAAACTATGAGACTTTAATTGAGGACATGCTTTTCTCGGCCACTGTAATCACATCTTATAGCATGCAGATCAATATTACACAGTGCCAAATGTTTGCCAAGGTCATGCTTGATTATTTGTGTGCCATCTGGTTGTCTATTTTCAGATATTAATGGCAAAGAGTTACAAGCACTATAATTTCTAATTGAGCACTGTGCCTGGTGGTGATTTTATAGAGCAACAGTACCATTATGTCAAGATTTCGATTTTTTGGCATCTTAAAGGTTAGTATTATACCATTAAAGGTTCTACAATCAGGTACACAGGGATGTAACTTCCTTAAGGACAACACAGTATTAAAGAATGTAGCTTCTGTGTGTACAGTACATACTGCCCTTGTAATTTACAATCATGCTGTTGACTCAAGTGGTTCAAATGTTAAGTACACCAGTCGGAGTGTAAGATCTAACCTTTTGTCTAGCGATTGGTGCTTCAAATCTTGGCTGAGCTTTCCATGCAACAGTCACCACTGTTTCTGTCTCTCTGTGATGTGCCTTCCTAATGCAGTGCGCAGAGGAGCAGCTGGTATATTTTAGAGGGTAACTGAGTGTTGTCTTCATACTGTGCCAGTTAGGTTATATACAGGTTGTAAAAGTTTGATCCTTAATTAAAAAATAATTTGTAGATAAAGATTGAATAATTTTCCAAATATACCAGTTTTAAAGTTAGTGGTTTACTTAAAAAAATTGCAGGTGGTTAAGATAATTTTGTGTTTCATATTCACAGACTAATAACATTTTCTGTTACAAAATTAAGATAATTGCATGCTACATATACTCTTTGTATATCGTTTTTATAACATTTCAGACTAATATAGGCACCCTGTATTTCAAGAAATAATTTAATAATATGCTCACACAATAATGAATAATTTAGGAATCATGCCTTTTCTGTCATTCTTTAACACATGCATTTCTCCTAGCAAAGGGTGGTTTGATTGCACCAATGAAATAACTAATTTTTGGGACTGAGAGTTCAAAGCTGTATTTATGTCAGTAATTGTATGGAAAGCTGATGGTTGTCAACAGCAACATTAATTTTTACATATATAAGAGCTATGCAGGCTTTACCAAGTACTTCAGTTCTTTTTGACCTTTAGTGGTGTTTCTGAAACCACCAATTATTATGAAGCATTTGTTCAATAGATGTTTCTATTGTAGTACACTTTTTCTGGATCTTAATCGGCCTGCTGCAGACAATATCAATTTTGATTTTGGTGCTGTTTAACTATTTCATATCCTATCAAGTGAATACTATATCTGTCAAAAGTAAAAACTTTGAGTTATTCAGGTGTTGTTTCCAAAAAGCGTGAACTTAGATTAGATATTGAGGATAATACAGTATACTTTAACTAAAATGCATATAGTGCAGTGGTGTAAAAGGATACTCCCTATTCTTTATAATAATGATGTTTCTCAGGGCACAGGAGTGGAAGCTGTAGGTTTTATGGACCCAAGAGCTAGGGCCTCACAGTCCAGGGGGAGGGCCCGGCTCACTACACCTCAGGCGAAAGACAGGTTGGCACAAAACTGGCCTGTCATGATATTGTATGCAGAAATCTGGAAGAAAGGGCCCCACGGGTAGACTCATCAGTGTCAGTCTGTATTCCTGTGGCCGGGCTCCTGGAAAAATGGACGTGTGGGGTAGTGCTCAGCCCACTGGAATTGCCCAGGGTGCAGGCAGCAAGGGGAAGAAGTGCAGGGAAAGCAGATGCAGGTCTGACTCTGAGGCCAGGAGGGACACTCCTAGTTGGAGCACATGTTTAACGGGCTGAACGGTGTGTGCGCTCATCGGGGGGTCTTCATAACAAACAATCGATACTCTGTGAAGCAGAAAATGATCAATGCGAAAAAAATGAAAGTACTGTAACAGCCTGTCTCATACTAAAACAATTTTTGGCTTTAGTATTATGCCAGAAATGTCACTACTTTGACCCCCCGTAATGGGATTTTTTCTCTTGACCACCCTGATATTCATGAATACTGATAATCTTTAAGGATGAAAAAAATACTAAATTATCAGTATTTATAAATGTCAGGGTGGTCATTTTATCATACGTTGATGCTGCTGATGCTGTTAATGCTTATAATTGACCACAAAAGATTATGATGATAAAATTAAATTAGACACAAATAAAGTATAGCTACAGTACAGCAATGGATCTAATTAAACCTTACCAAATTAAAGAACAAAATAAAAATATGTGTAAGGCACCTTCAGTTTCACTTTGAAATCTGTGAAACTCTGGTTTGCTGAAGCGTTATAACCCTATTATAACCTTCCAAGAGAATGATTCACAGAATTGTTTTAGAATTAAAGGGAGCTTTTAAATGACATAAGCTCAATTATTTAAGGTTCAGAAAACTTACACAGGTTCGTAGTTTTAGGAAAATAATTTTACAAACAACAAAAGATTTTGGAATGATCATGTTGTGGTATTTCTTTAATTCCACAATCTAGTGGCTTGTATGACACAGAAAGGATGAGAATAATTGAATATTTAAAGTGAGGTGGCAGCTTAACAAGGTCAACTGAAAATGTTTGATGAAATGTGAATAATGGGTGTTACTCTTCCTTCAGAATGGTGTGCATTTAGTAAAGATATAATTTTAGATGTGAGTGAGAGATGCTGTACTTGAAGGCTGTCAGAATTTAATTGTAGTTTTAATGTGTGTTACATAATGCAAAGAAGCCACAAAGCGGGCCTGCAGTGCAACACTTCATTGAGTATTCCTGTTAGTGCAGCACACATTTCTTGTTTTAGCCGTAACCACATCCATCTAATTCTAGTTGAACAGTAATACTGTACAGTACTTGCAGGGTAAGGGAGGTGGCAAACCCTCACGGTCTTTTGCAGTATGTTGGTTGTATGTAATCTACAGCTTGCACACGTTTGGGGGGGTATTATATTTCTGCGCTCTGTTTTACATGGAATGAAGAAAGCATAATCAAAGCCTGTATCAGACTAATTGAATTAAACAAAAATGAAGCAAAAAGTAGTCAAGAGATGATGTCAGCAATGGGTAGTTTCTGGTTTTGCAGTGTGACCTAAGTTGTTTCGCAAAGTCTCTTTCCTTTCTCCTGAGGCACAAAGCCAGACGTCTGCTTTTGCCAAGTATAATTGAGCAGACAGCTCAAAGCTTCAAGGGAGATCAGAAGCTTATCCTCAGATCTTAAGAGCATTAACTCTTCAGTTGACCCATGTGACTGCCCAATTTTTCACTGTAACTCCACAATTTGGATAAGCAAAAAACTGTTAGATTAGAAATAATAGCTTTCGAAATTGTCTTTATATGCTGGTTAAAAATATATATACAGTAGGCACTCCTGCATCTTACATAATTCTGAATCAAAAAGATGAAAAAAATACGTTTATAAAAATCCGTAAGAGTGGTGCTGCATGACAATGAAACATTTGAATGATACAGTATCTTCTGTTTTTACAATAGCTCTCATCTGTGTACCATATAAAACACTAAACCTTAGCTCTGAATGTTGTTTCTTCTCTGATCTTCTTATCTGATTGAAGTTTTTTTGAAGATAGTATTGTAAAGATAGGAGGCCTCTTAGTTGTTTCATTCTTCTCCTTATACTGCATATGCCATGTTCTTAGTTCTTTTTTAGTACGTTTTTAAGAAGATTTCCAAGTGTCCCCAATACTGTAAATAAACAAAGAAAGTTGTCGGTATATATTGCACATTGTTGAATTTCAGTGTAAGGACAGAAATTGAAAACCAATTAGTGGGTGTATTTAGAAGAAACCTAAAATAAATTAAGATAATTTCTCCTAGAATAAATTATTTAAATGAAAATGTAATGACAGGTAATGTTTTTTCTTTTGTTTGTTTTTTGTAATGCTCCTTTATATGAGGTGTCATTAAAGGCCCAGTATAAATAAGATAATGAAGATTAGTATTAGTAGTAACAGGTGGTCAGGCGGAAACAGAAATTTTATATTTGTGAAATATAAAGTAAGTCCTAGTCTTATTGGAACTGAAACGTATACATTCAAACTATGTCTTCTTCAATTCCCTGACCAAATCTGAATGCTCAAATTGAAAACTACAAATGATAGTGAAATAAATTACACTACAGTTCATGTAGAGAAAAAACTGAAACATGTGATATCACAAGTATCAGACTCATGAACTCAGTGTTGGGAATAAGCAAGTTTTTGGCAGCAGATTTTGGTCGCAAAACATTTTGGTTCGGTCATTGTCACCTTTACACTGAAGGTTGTAAAGTTTTACTGTACATTTTACTTGGCAGATTTTCACAAGCTCTCTCAAGTTGCTTGAGGAATACTTATGGACAAAGTTTTTCAAGTTTTTCCTCAGCATATCAATAGGATTAAAGTTAGGACGTTAACTGGGTCACTGAGGCACATTCACTTTCTTATTCTTAAGCCATTCCGGTGTAGCTTTGACCTTGTGCTTTTCATTTTCCTATCAAAAAGTTTTTGTCCCAGTTTTTGGTCTGAAGTAGTTTTTCCTCAAAGATTTGCTAGTACTTTGATCCATCTGTGTTCCCATCAGTCTTGACAAGCTTACCGGTCTTGGAAACAGAATTATAAGAAAACACTGACACCACTGTTCTTGACAATATACTGTTGACTAACTGATGCACTATGTTGGGTTTGTGTTGAATGTAACACTTTGCATTTGGACCAAAAGTTTCCACTTTTGTCTAGTCTGACCACAATATGTTTTGATACATGTCTGCAAACTCCATGCAGGATTTGAGATTTTTTTTCCAGTTTCATACAAAACCGAATTACTGGATTGACCAGGATATTTTTGACCCATGAACATTTTTTGGCTGTCTCCAGCACTGAACTCCCTAACCATTTTCTTCCTTGCCCGGCTGGAGTGACAACCTAATCTATGGACCTGGGTGTTAACACGTCTGGGTGGTTTTTTTTACTTTTTAATGGTCATCTTGAGCATTCTAAATGAGACATGAAGGGTTTTTTTATGTTTTATGCACTTCTCCTGAACTGTGCCTTTGTATAACTTTACCCCTGAGTTATTTAGAAAGCTCCTAAGTCTTCTTGGTTGAATCTTGAAATTCACTTTCTGCCCAAGGGACCTTACAGAGTCGAATGTATTTATTTAGAAATAACGTGCACCCCTATTATAGCAAAGAGAGGCTTTTCAACCCTTTGGATTTTAAGGTGATTTTGTGCACCTAAATTAAAAACTTACATTTTGCTTACAATACCTTTTTATTTCATATTGATTATCTATTTACATCCTTTTTGTTGGTTTACGTTTGGAATGTACAGAATAGAGAATTAATTGATACTTCAAAGTTGTAATGACAGCAAGCTTTAAAGAAAGAAAATGTAAAAAATTGTGGGGTTGTGTAAATAATTTTTCCAAGACTCTTTACATGCAGTACGCCCACATTTTATCAAATCTAATTCTAGCCATTAGTGTGTTGTATATTACAGTATGTAAAGCCTGAAAAGAAGGATGTAATAACATGTTCCAAATACCTGCCTGGCCTATGAACACAGTATATTTCCATTGTGTGCACCTGCCCATGATTTGACTTTGGTAAATTACTTCTTACTGCCTTTTGTTTGAGTTAAAATGGACTCAGGTCCTTCACTGTATATTAAGATACTTCATTTTTGTTATTCTTAAAGGAACACAAATAGCCTTTTAAAAAAAATTAGAAAATACACATTAAATAAAAGAATATACTGGTGTTATATTGTTGTTATATATCTATGCTGGATAATTATTAGAAAGAGAAGAGTTCAAGGTCCTTAGCCGTTATCATAATAGCATTGACCTAGTGGAGTGTCTCTGCAGGATACATCATTTTCAAGACATGTTTTTTCTTTTTATTCCAGCCTTTAAATTGCTCATTTAATTAAAACTTTCAGGACAGAGATGATATCGTAGTATAATCTAACGTTTTATGGGAAATAAATCAAGGTAAACGTATAGCAACAAAAATTCTCTTTCTGTTGACCTTTTTTTTCTGACTGGATATTTCTTCTAATCACACCGATCTATGGATGAACTTTGCTAACACAAATGTTATAATATCCTGGATCTATTGTTGTCTTCAAGAGCTTTTGTGAAAAGGTTTGGAAGCTGTAACAGCCACAGAATGTACTTTTACATGAAAAGGGCAAAATGAAAGAAAACTATTTTAGTTTGTGATGAATAAGATCTTTAGAGTTCACAAGACTCAAAGATGAGAATTACAGTGTAGAATGTTTCATCCCTAATATCTCTGTTGAATTACATTATCTGTTGTTCATTATGGGGCCTGAAGAGCTACATGTAAATGGGTAAAATTGGATAAAAACCCAATAGACCAAAACTGAAATTCAATGCTTTTTATTACAAACTTATCCTTGTCATGCCATAATGCATTTTATTTTAGTCCTACAGCTACACAGAACACTTCTCTTACAGTATTTAATTAAGGCAAATTGTTACTATGAATCTGTCCACAGAGCACTCACATTTTTACTGCATTCACATTTTTAAAAATACAATTTTAACTATACTGTACATATTGTACAATATTTAAGTGACATATATATTTTAAATTAATGTTCACCTGTGCCACAACCAGTGAGGAAGCTGAGTCAAAGCAGAGGTTGATTACTGTAGTGTACCCACCACCAAATTTTCTTATCACCATTACATGTGACTGCATTCTTTAAACAGCAGAAAACATTTAGGACTGGTTTGGTTTTGTCAGCATGGCACCAAACCCCCGAAACTTCAAGGTACAGTACTTTAGAGTTCGTATCATTTATCAGTAAGGGCCACTACCATCCTCTAATTGGTCCACACACTCATGCAAGACATCATGATGCTCACAGCTTTTACAATGATACACCCTGTCTGTGCTGGTGATTAACTCTTAATAACACTTTATTTCTAAATATTATATTGAAATTAAAAATAACACTCAAATTATAATACTGACTGTCAACAATATTAAAGTAAAAAAAGACATGAAGGATTTCTAGTGTTCCAGGGCCTTTAGATTTCTATCACCTTATGTGGAAAGCACTTCAACAAAGTTCTCAAACAGCTTATGCAGTGTGCAGTATTTATTATAAAGAACGTAGGCCTCCTGCATCCCAGCCTTGAACTAGATGGGAAAACAAGGTGAAACACATCTTTAGTAATAATGAACTTGGCTCTCTTCTGGAAGTTCCTCTTGCATGTAAAGTGTTAAAAATACAGGTAGTGGGGAAAACATGGAAACACCAATTTAAAGGCACTTAATAGGGCATTGGGCAGTGTGGCATAAAATTAAGCAGTATCTGGAATTCTGCAAGGGGGGATGTGGCACCATTTTTCCATGAGAAAGTCAATCAAAAATGATTTCCCTGCTGACATTACTTTAGACACCTTAGTTGAGCTGTCTTGTTCACTGAAGCTCCTGCCAAACGCAAACCAAGAAATCACCCCCCTTTCAAAGTCACAGACGTTTCCTCTTGCAGCCATGCTAGTCATAATTATTGCTGACAAGGCCTGGGAAACAGTTTTATACAGTATGTGATGCTAAACATGTTGGGGATTTAGTTTAATTAATGTGTGAGCCACACCTGTGCCCTTGCTTTCAATAGCAATTTACCCAGGTGTTTCAGTTTTTGTCTATGACCTTTACGTTATGATGAAAATAAAGAAATAGGTGGATAAGTTCCAGTTCAAGTAAGATATTCCTCTACACAAGAAAATTAAGAATTGATTTTTTTTTTCATATTTACCAACTTAAAACAGTGGTTTGTTCTTACAGCCAGGGGGACAGTACATTCCATCTTGCTTAGTATTAATAGTGTTCAGCTGAATACCATGCCTGATAATTAAGAAAGTAATACTGGCAAGGAGGTTGTATATATCTGTGATGTGGACAGAAAATTACCTGTGTCAGTTTCTTCATTAATTATCCACAATAAAACTGAAAGGTTGTTTTGTTTCAGATGAAACACGTGCTTATCTGCACTGCAAAATGAACTCATTACAATATGGATGTAGTACGAGACCATCTAGTGTCATCTGTTGAACTGCACACAACTTGATAAACATATAGACTTAACATACTGTGTATAAAGACTAGATGGTCCAGTTGTTAAGAAAAGCAGCTTATTGCCAGGAGGTTCCCATTTCAAATGAGAGATTTCTACCTCACTCACTACTGTATGTGTCCCCGTGAGTGAGTTAATTTTCTTGTGCTCGGTCTTTCAAATGTGACATAAGTCAAAGTGTTTTAGGTCAGAGTAGAGTTGATTGTTCAATCCATATTCTCCTAATGTTATTTTCAATCAAACCCACAGTTGAATAACAATAGTATTATATATACAGTACTGTATATGATGTATACATGGTTTTTCATAGGAGGATCTATCTATATTTTATAGATTTTTCAAAGAACATATTTTGTTTTATTTACATTAGAAAATGCCTTTTAATTTTATTCTCTGCTGTTCTGTTTTCTCTCTACCTTGCTCTGTCTTAGTCCTTAACTTATTGATCACAATGACTTAATAAAATGTGTGTACAGTATTTTGTTATAGATTGGGTACAGCTTATTGAGCTTGAGACGTTTAGGACTGCACTGAAATATTGCTGACACGTCATGTTTCTTGAAAAAGAAACAAAATAGTTTGAATTTTTAGTTTTAAAAAATAAATGTCCTTTTAAACTTTAGATCAAATTATATTTTTGCTCAAAAGTGCCATGTTTTTTGTTTGCACTTTGGCCTCCTGTTATGGCTTGCAAATATTATTTTCAGTCACCTGACAGTTTTTCTCTCCATTTTTTGCTTTAAAAAAAAAACTTTACTCTGCCCTTCATGGTTTGTTATTTTCTCAGATTTGCTGCTTTATCCTAGTTTTAAAAAGTCACCAGTTTAGAGTGGATAGATGAAGGTCATGGTAGATGTTTATTTTATATGATTAAGGTTTTGCTAGTGTAATTTAGAAACAATACTTAATTTACTGTAAGTAATGTTCTGCACTTCTTTTCTGCTAGTGTTCTGCACTGTGTAGTATAACATTCTTTTGCCTTTCTATAGCACTTCCATGGTTATGAGCATATTTCTGCATTAGGTGACTAGTTTGTTCTCAGTACAAGAAGACTACCGTACATAAATGAAGTTTTTTGTCAGTATCAATGTACAGTAGTTACTGTTTCTTTCCCAATGAACTTTAAACTAAAAAGTATTTTACTTTGGTGATTTGATCTAAATGGAAGAGCCGCAAACATTGGTTCTATTATCCCTTTACCTAACAAAGCCTTATGCTCTTCCACTGGCACATGTTTTCCTCTGTTTTCACCCTGATCTGTGATCGGAGCTCCAGATGGAATAGTGAATCCAATATCATACAGGTATGCAAAGCACTATTACTGTAGATTAAAATTGAGTTATTTGTCCCTACAGCTAGAGAATAATTCATTAGGGGATTTATAAGGCAGTTAGGTCAACTATAGGGCAAGAAGCGAGTGAGCGCATGAAGGAATTGATTTTGACACACAGGCCTAAGGCAAGTACTATATAATTAATAAGTTTAATTAAAAATCGCTGTTGGCTGGGATTTCATATTTGTGTATGAGGTCTCTCTGTGACAATGCAAATGACCAACAGTTATTTAGCTAAGTAAAAGGAATGATTTGCATTATATGGATTTTCTTTTATGTAATAACAGTTGAAAACAGGAGGATGTCATTCAGCCCATGTAGTCCGTATGGTGATTAGAAGCTATGTGATCTAAGGATCTCATGCTGCTGTTTCCAGAAGGAAGCCAAGGCATTGGTTTCTACATCAAAACTGAGAGCTTCTTCTACACTCCACACAAACTTCTGGGTAAAGAAGTGCCTCCTTTTCTCTGAGTTAAATTAACATCCCTCTAGGTTCTGCTTGGATCCTGTGTTTCTTGTTTCACTGTTGATTGTGAAGAAGTCCTTTTGGGTTGACTTTATGCCTTTATTTTGTCTTTAAAAATCTTCCACATTAGTCTAACCCTTCTGTAGGGATGTTTAGGTCTTTCAAACAATGGTCTAAGGTTTTAATTTTGATGCAGTTATTGATGCACTTATTGAATGGTATTTGAGACTGTTTTTCAGTTTTGTAAAAATGTGATGTAGAAAATGTGGATTTTTAAATGTTATTTATAATGTAATTATGCAACATTATTGTATTCTATTGGTTCATTCTAAAAATTCAAAACTAAAAAAAAAATTGTGTTTTTGTTTCTAGTTTTATAGTAGTTATAATGAATAGGCATTTTTGTTATCACTCAAACAGGTTTGTAGTTTCCCTACTGGAGAGGAGGTTTTGCTTAAAATGCACAATAAATTCTCCAGCCCATTTCTCAGTAAAGGGTGCAGCAGTTCCTGCCAAATAAACGATGTGAGCCATGTCCCTGGAAGAGATCTGAAAGCTCTGATCTTGGTTCGATAATTGAGCCTAAGCACGGTGCCTCAGATGTCAGGGGACTTTGAGTGGTACTGCAAAAGCAATCCACTGTACTTTTACACATGCAGCTTGTATCTTTAAAAGGAAGTAGTCCCTCACTGCTGCTTTTGCCCTTGGAAAACACACTGTTTTTTTATCTAAAGTCATTGGTTATTTAATAGTGATGATGGCTGAGAGAAGGAAGCGGTAAATTACCCTTCGTGTTGACTTTCGAAATGAACTATGTAACTTCTTTCTCACTGCATTGTAAGTACTTTGGGGATATAAAAAGTGGGTTTAACTATAGCAGTTTTGAGAAGTGCTATAGTGTGCTATAGTGCAAGTGTGACATGTTTGCAATGAGTTCTTGGCTATAAATATTTGACGTGGTTTTAAGAGTTGATTTCGATTAAACCATTAATTTTGCAAGGGAAGTGTTACTTACCATCTTATACAGATCATACACTCAAATGTACAGTACTGCTGTGCTATTTTCACTAAGTGATCAGTTCAGTAAGTATTAATTTAATAAAGTCACATGTACTTTATGGATTACAACAGAATCATGTCCATGTTGTCTTTAGTTTAGAGTGGTCAATAATGTATTTGTATTCTCATTGTAGCAGATGGTTGGAAGCAGCAGCAGAAATGACTTTAGGCTTAGTGATGTAGTTATACAGACTTTTTAATTGTACCCGTCTTCACATTGATGTTTAATATCCTCCAAATTTGACCATGCAGTAGCTGATGTCAATAGATCCCAATTAAATGTGCAGTCGTATACACTTTTTATTCATTTAAGTTCTTCATAACAATCGCTGTCCTTGACACTAGGATAAAGAGAACTTTAGATGGGACACAGTCACATAATCTTTGACACAACCCCTATTCACTGTGTTTTTATATATGCCTTTGTGTTTAGGAACATGAAGGTTGCAAGTAAGATGAAGCCTATCAGCACATCTATCGTAACTGGTAGTAGCTACAGTATCTGGTCCAGATCTCATTCAGTCATTTCTGGAATTAAACCAGGGTAATATCTTCAACATGGCTGGGTAGCTTGTTCCATGCTATCACAAGCCTTTTTTTTATAGAGAAGTGCCTTTTGTTCTTTTTCTTTTAGTTGCACTGCAACTTAGTTTCCACTTGTGTCCTCTGATTTGTGTTTCAGTGGTGATTCTGAAGAATTCTGAAGAAACAAGTTTGTAGGTTTGAGGTTTGCTGGTTGAGGTCTTGATTCATATGCTCAATAAAAGCTTATTTGTTAATGCTTTGAAGATTTAGAATACTTAAATCAGGTTCCCTCGTAGCCTCCTCTGTTCAAGACTAAAAACGTTCAACTCCTTCAATCTGTCCTTGTAGGAGAATGTACTGCATGTGGTTGATTTTCTCTAGTCCAGAACTAATATACTGTACATATCCAATATACCTACAATTCAAACATGTGTTAACCAAACAGTTTAACATAACAAGCTTGTTAAGCTTTTAAATTTGTGTTCTAACATTTTGTTTACCTTTTTGACTTCCTAACATTATCAGACAGATGTAAAAAATGTGTCAACATAACCACCTACATTTTTTTTTATAGGTAGCTCAGTATTTTCCATTTTGTATTCATAGTTTTGTTTTTTCTACATGCATATAATAGTTTTTGTATCTCTGTTGTATTCAGTAGTATACATTATACCATCTGCCAGATGTTTTGAAGTTCATCTAAATCTTTTTAAATTTAATTTGCTGCTTCTCTAGTGCTTAGCAATCACCCTTCTATGATATCAAATACTTGAACAGTAAATATAGAAAAATCTATATACATTATTTTAAATAAAATATTTTTTTTTATATAACTTAGGTAGAGCTTTTGGTGGCCATCGATTGGCCTGGTGAACAGGTGTTATTTATCTACAACAGCTAGAAAATCAGGACAGATATCAACAACAGCAATAATAATAATAATAATAATAATAATAATAATAATAATAAAACAGCAGATCTCTTTTGAGCATTATATTATATGTAAGTCTGGAAAGTGTAGGTTATGAACTGTTCAGTGAATATTACTTAAATTTAGTTATATGTTATAATTCAATGTGATTATTTGTTCTAAATTAAACGGAATTATTGTAAAAATAAATTGATATTTTTTAGAACATGTACTGTATAGATTTTTAGTGACCTCCTTAGAAAGTTGCAGTATCTGACAGAATTATTTGAATGATACTTTGGATCACATCATTATTGTTCTCAAGTATTTTATTATTTTAATTATTATTAATTTTTATTTACATTTATTTTTTCCCCATCGTAGTATGTTATAACTCACATTTTCTTCATCTTTCCTTTCCTTGTGTAATTAGCACAGAAAGGTAATGAATCTCTGTCCTCATCTCAGTTTCTGCTTGGTTTTGCTTGCCAGTGTGTTTAACTCTCCCATGTCTCTCCTTCAGGTGATGTCATTGTCTATATCAATGATGTCTGTGTCCTGGGTCACACACACGCGGATGTGGTCAAGCTCTTCCAATCGGTTCCGATTGGTCAGAGTGTTAGCCTGGTGCTATGCCGTGGATACCCTTTGCCCTATGATCCCGAAGACCCTGCTAGTAGCATGATATCTCCCATGGGGATGATGGAAAGACCACCTGTTTTGGTGAATGGAAGAAGTAACTATGACAATTACATGGAGTACCTTTCACGGACCTCTCGATTTATGCAGGACCACACAGAACAACTGCCCCAGCAGTCCCTACCCCCCCACCCTGGGGACACTCACCTAGATGGCCAGCTGCCTCCCCCTATACATGAGGATAATGTATCTATGGCATCCTCTGGGGCAACACAATCTGAACTCATGACCATAACCATTGTGAAAGGAGCTGATGGGTTTGGGTTCACCATAGCTGACAGCCCCACTGGACAAAGGGTGAAGCAGATACTGGATGCCCAGGGCTGTCCAGGCTTGTGCGAAGGAGACCTCATTGTAGAGATTAACCAGCAGAATGTGCAGAGCCTCAGCCACACCCAGGTTGTGGATCTACTGAAAGAATGTCCAATGGGAAGCGAGACATCCTTGGTCATCCAAAGGGGAGGAGGTAAGTCAGAGATGCTTGACCATGCTGCTGTAATTTTGTAATTGGGATCTGACCTTTCTAACATGTTGAAAATAGTTGAGCCAGTCCTCACTAAACTTCTGTTGTCCTCAGAGCACTGAAACCACAGGAACCCATGATACAGTTTATCTTCATAATGTTGCAATTATTTGTATGTCAAAAACAACTGGCAAAATATGTCTGGTTGAACAATTCATTTTTACAAGTACAATTAGCATATTATGTAGAATATCTAATTACTAATTTTGATGAAGCATGTGGTTGCTCAAAGTACTCTACAGTGTTGGTAAAAGTGAGTTTCTGTTAGTTTGAGCATTAATTACTGTACTGTATGTGGTCTTTTCATATAGTGAGCCTACTGTTTTTTATCATACTTCAGAATTATTTACTAACTCCTTGTACTACACTAGGTGATTTTTGTACTACACTAGGTGATTTTGTACATTTGTAAACTCAGAAATTTGTAATGTTCTTAATTTTATAGTATTCCTTATACTGTGGCAAATAAGCATGTATAAAGCCACATATTATTCAATTATATGTGAGTAGAATCCTACCCACAAATTGTGATTATTGTAACCTGTGCATCAAACTCTAAAATGTCCAAAACTGGCAAATTTTGGTACATTAAAGACACAGAAGATGTACTAGCAATGCTCAGGTTTCACAAAAAAAGTAAAACAAGGATTTAAAAATGTCTTTGTACTTATCTATCTAAATTCCTTGTTGCAAAAGCAGTTTGTTTTGCTTGTGCAATGACACTTTTTATTTTCAGTTATTGTAACACATTCTGACCGTCTTTCTTTATTGCAGTAAACAAATCCATTGCCATAATACAGTATTTGCATTTAACATAATGGAAGTCACTTAGAATGAAATCACGTCAGCTACAGAAAGTCAAACATCAAGGTTCTTTGTTGACTTCCCTTGGATTCTGTTCATGATTGTGATGACTCCAATGCTTCTTAAATTATTTTTTTATCAAAACTAATTAGTACCATATCTGAAGTCTATGCAATATGCAGAAGATGCTCTTACACGTTATGTCAGGCTCATTTATTTGCATCAGGTCTCCGGAGTGTGTGTATTTTAAAATTCACTCAAGCAAGTGGCTGCAGTGAGAAGTTACTAAAAAGATGCAATGGCAGGTTAAATGAAGCAATATATTTCTATGTACTTCTGGTAAAGAGAAAACATGCTATTTTAGAAACATTACCTCCGTGTAGTCTCATGATACTATGACATTATACTTGTAGTTTCACACTGTCTACAACAGGATGATAACCTTTAGCTACACTTAATTTAAGTGTGAGTGACTATACTGTACAAAACCTTCCTTTTGTTGAGCTGGGAGCTGTGCATCAATGTGATGATTATCCCAGGATGTGTTTTCCCCAACAAAAAGAACAACCAAAGAAGAGATGGTCTGTAATTGAAAATGGAGGAGTAATTTCTCTTATTTTTTTTTCCCCAGTCACACTCAGTAAAGTCAGCTTGGTGGATTACTTTGAAGTGCTCAGTGTAGGGTTGCCACCTGATCCCGTAATTGCAGAAGGCTCTGAAACAGGTCAGGTTTTTAAATGTGCTTTTACATTGCAACTTAACTGATTTCATTCTATTGTGTATATTAAATGAGAATGGCTAAATTCTAGAAATGAAAGACGTGTGTTTTACTGCTTGTCTACAGGTTATGTATAGCATTCCACTGCATTAATTTCTGGAATGTTCAAGACTGGGAAGTAGTTTATAAAATAAGCTGGGCAACAAGGCTCTGATGCATTAAGAGTAAGGATGTGTGAAAGTTTCAATACTGTTTGTTGATTGATATGTTTTAAAAATATTCAGTAACTGGTACCAAAAAAAAAAACCTTGAATCTGGGAGTGTTACTGTACGTGAGATTTTGTCAGTTGTTATCATTATACACTGTTCATCTGTGATGACTGAAGTAATTTGCAAGGATATACTGTAGTAGTCACTGTGTTGAATGTTTGCATTTGTGGTAAAAGAGTGAATTCAAAAAAGTCTTTCCTTAATTAAATAGAGAGAAAGCTAACCTTTTATGCTTTGGGGGAGAAGTGGGTCTTTAACAAGGTACTACAGTACAGTATGTTGAATTTGTGTAATTTAATATTTAAAGATGATTTTATAAACTCCTGTCTATCTCAGTGTAGTAAATGAACCTGTCAAACAAACAGTTAAGACTTTGAAGTGTTAGTTTTTTGCAGCGTTAGTCAGGAGAGGGTAGTGGATCTTCTAAATAGCACAATAATTAACCGTTTTATGACCTTAAGGGTAAATCAATTGATTATGATGTACAGTACTGTAGTCCAAGTCTGTGGCCTACAGTACATCAGTGATAATCATTGTTCTTGGTCCTGAAATACCCATGTGCCTTCCAGTTTCCTTTCCATATGACCCCTTAATTTAACCAATTGACTGATTTTTATCAATTGATTGTTTTCCGCTTTTCTCCAGATATTGTCTCACAAATAGTCTGTCTTACAGTTGTCATGTTCAAATAATCTGCTTTACAGTATGTTCTATGGACAGAAGGAAAAGAACTCAGTTTCAAGGTGGTTTAAAATTTTTGGTCCCCTGTATATTTCTAAACAACTCGTATTGTTAATTAATTAAGGTGTGTAGACTCAGGCACTCTCATAATACATCTTAATGGTATTAAGTTTATACAAATATGAATTTAGTGGTAGTCAACAAATGTATCAAAAAAGTCATCCTAATTGAGATGCCATTTGAAACCCAAATCTGACACTGGTATGTTACTAATTTATAAACGCATTCTAATTATTAAGGAATTAAACAGTTATGGGTAAACAGTTCAATTTCAGTATATAATGAAGCAAACTAACAAATGTACAGTTACTGTAAGTCAGTGCCTCCAAGACCAGCATTGGAAAACCCTGCTTTACAGTAAATATTGAAGCAGCTGTCCATCCTGGGCAATCAAAGTACAGTAGGTTTTTTAGTCAAAGCAACAAGATGTGGGAGGAGAAGCATAGTGTGCCTAGAGTGGAGAAATTAAATAAAGACCTGTGAAATGACAATTAAAATGGCCTTTTTAATTTTCTGCAAGAATACACCCCATAATTAAAAATGCTTTCGTTTGTGAAACCTGAACAGAAAATGCCTACAAGGCCTGTTTGTATTTGCTAATTGGTATTTAGACTGTAAGGATAGTTTAAAACAGTTCTGCAAACAGAATCGTGTTGTGCATTACTACA
The DNA here is from genome assembly GCF_040954835.1 of Lepisosteus oculatus. Taxonomy (NCBI): domain Eukaryota; kingdom Metazoa; phylum Chordata; class Actinopteri; order Semionotiformes; family Lepisosteidae; genus Lepisosteus; species Lepisosteus oculatus. The sequence continues at coordinate 34,359,985 of NC_090702.1, read as the reverse complement.
GTATATATATATAATTGATTGCAAGAATGGTTTATAAAAAAAATAAAATCTCACTATACTTTGCAGATAAACACATTTTAACCTTTAAAGCTTATTTGTAGGATCTTTTTGAAGATATGCCTCTAATATTCAATAATTATTTCATTTGTATTTTTCAACTGTACTGCATAAAAACTCAATCATGTGTCTAGTTAGTATTCAATGAAGTTTATAGTTGTGTTTTGTGTATAGCAAAGCAAAGAGGAAATCTAATCAGTGAAATCAGGCATAGTCATATAATACCCCTGAAGAGCATCTGTTTAAATTTTGTAGCCTAAGGGCACACAGCTGATGTCCACTTACAAAAATTTATTCCAGGTGAATGAGACCAGCTTGCCATAAGATGTTGTCTGGCACAATAGTGATGACTGTGACACAATTTAAACCTGTTAACCCAATGCTTTGTTTTTATTCTAGTTTTAAAACTGAATCTACTTTCTAATTAGTTTGTAAATTAAAAACTATATATTTTGTCATTAAAGCAATGAAGTAAACAAGAGTTCCACTGTAGCTCTAAAACAAATAATAGTTTATTTCATTTTTGCATAGGTTTGAAATAATCTAGGATATTGTTGGATAAACCTTATATATAGTAAATGCATGGATTTCCACAAATAAATAAAGAATACATATTAATTTTATTTTTGGCCTAAACACTCAAACACTTTATTTTTACTAGAAGAGAACTGTCTCTGTCTTAAAACATTTTCATTCTTTCCATTCATATATAAATCTCATCCATACACGATAAATTAGTCCAGTCGTTGTGTGACGATCAGGTCAGGAATATCCCCTCTGTTCATACTGGAATTGTTGCTTCTTACTCTTATTGTTTTTTCCTTCATTAGAACTGTTTGGCATAGAGTATTAAACAAAATGTTAACATCACACATGTCAACATACAAAGGTTCATACTGTATATTGTTTTGTATTCTATGCCGGTGACATTCTCTTGCTTCTTTCTGACACATCATTAGAATGTAATAAAGGTTAACCAATGAGAGGAAGTAATTTGTTCCATCCTGTCCCTTTAATGAAATTTCAAATCTTGACAAAACAGAATGTAGTCCTGATTGAGATATAGCTTGGGACAATACTTTCTCTCCCTGTAACAATAGCACACCAGCTAACACATTTTAAACGTGCTTGCAGAATACAACACATTACTGGCAGTTCCAGATAAAAGGTACAATACAGCCTACGCTTTCTGTCACAGAGGTACACAGAACCTACCTGATACCCACCTCCACATGCTTTGGGATTGTAGTGTGACAATTTTTGGGGGTAGTGACAATTGTGCTTTTGGATGTGACTGTTATCCGTGTCTCACAGAGCCCGGCGCTTAACAATTCCCAAGTTACTATTAGTCTTCTGACATTCTGTCTTCTGTTTGCTAGGCTAACAACAGAAAAAAAAACTCTATCCTACTGGTTTGGTCATCTGCAAAACTCATTCTTACAGAAGAAATTAAAGCTAGATTATATTTCACTTGTGCAAAAATTCTGACAATGTGGTTAGATTCTTTCTTTCATCTTCAGAACCTGCTTTTCCTTTTTCCTTCATTTACAAGATAAAGGTTTATTCCACGCTGAAAAGAGAGGAAAGGAAACACAACGTTTTGGCTGTGGAGCCTTCTTTTGGTGAAGGAGAAGCGTCGAAGAAGGCTCCACAGCTGAACCATTGTGTTTCCTTTCTTCTCTTTTCAGCTTGAAATAAACCTTTAACTTGTTCCTCTGCAGCCTACGCATGCTGTCGCAGCTACCTACTGTACTTGAACTTTCCTAATTTATTATACTGTATATTTAATTTTAAAAATGTACTCAAAAAGTACTTATTCACAAAAGTGCATTGCAGGTCTTAGTCCTGAACTGAATCTTTGCTACAGGTAAGAAACCTCAAGTGTAGTAGTTAAAAAATAATGATGGATGACTAACCTTTGTGGATTACGCTTATGTTGAAGGTAGGGGAAATAAACATGCATTATAATAACAACTCATAGTAGGTTCCAGAGCCCCCTGGGAGAATGGCCAAAGACAAATAAGTCATGTTAAGGTTAAATCTTTAGGATATAAGCTTTAAATATGGTAAACATCTAAGACATGAACAGGATGCATGGTGAGTTTTCACTATCAGTACTGAAGTGACATCAATTTTATGTTATCAGGACAGGGTATTTTTTGAATAATGCATGCAATGTATACTGCAGTGATATGTTTTGAAGTCAGAAATGCATCTACATAGAAAAAAAGATCCATGTTTTTTTAAATAGGTAATTTCTGATGGATGCAATTAATGGTTCAATCAGGCATCTTTGAGAGGTTGGATCCAAAATATTATGTTTGGAAATAATTAATTCAAATTGAATTCTTTGGGTAGTAAAGAAATTGTAAAAGATTTTCTCGGCTTTTGTTAGTCCTCAAATTGTGCCACGAAAATACTAATAGTGGTAGTATAGATGATCTAAAATAGTTCTTTTATTGCCTATCTGCAATAGCTGTTTTCTCTGCATGGTGTCAATTGAACAGTTACTGGATTGAAAGCTGTTTTTATTCTTTTTTCCATTTGATGAATTTGTAAAAATATCTTTGGGTGGTTGAAATGAATGCTTTAATACAAACACTTCCAAATGTCACAGGAAAGCTGTATTGCTTTTATGCACGCCTTTGGAATACTGTGTTGAACACACATTATGTAAATAAGATATCATATACTGTTTATTAATTTCCTTTTCTAAACATTCTTATTTGCCTGAAACAGCACTCTCTCTGGTCTGTTTTAGAACAGAAATGTACTTGTCCAGTACCTTGCCCAGAGGTTCTTGTCCATTCTCACCATTATTCAACATCACTCACTTTGACATATAGAGGTTCAAATGTCAATCTTTATTAACCTTTTTGTATTTCCTTAACATCTTGTTATATTTTTTATAATTGGTAATATTTCAAAGGAATTAAGTTTTTTTTCTGTTATACTGTATTTCATGTGCTTTCCTCATTTTTCCCTTGTTAATTATCACTAGTTCCATATCCTGTTCTTTACATTTTCAGTGATTTTCCGTTTGTGGTTTCTGATGACATCTGAAGGCTTCTGAAAAGATTTTAAGTGCTTTGTGCCTTGTGGGGATGTATCAATGTTTTGAATCAGCTCTACATGTCACTGCAATGTGTCAGGCTAATTTGCTTCCTCACCACATTTCCTTGAAATTAGCTTTGGGAAATCTTGTTCAGGTCAGATGGAAAGCATGGCAAATAACAATCTAAATAGGAAGAAAATAGTGGAATTATGTACAATCTATAAAACATTCTGCAAATTAAGCAACTAATTAAAAGCAAAGAAAATGACATCTTCAAAAATGTAATTTCACAATTACTGTGCTTCTGTATTACAGCACATTAGACAATGCTAATTCTAATTTTAATGCTTGTCAAATGTCCTGAACCTTTTCTTTTGCCACTTACAGTACCGTAGAATCCCAGCCCTGATCCAAAGTGACCAGTTACTATGAATAACCAGAATAACCACGAGTTACCACCGTTCCCTCTTACACTCATCTACATCTTGCTCAGTTTGGCCAGGATATGAGTTAAATCTCCAAGACCCAACGGAGCTGATAGAACAAGGTGCAACATTCCAAATCACCCAGCTACTGTATCTACATGATACAACAGTGGCTTTTTATGAGGGACTGGTACAAAAATTAAGACTAGAATTATTTTTTGGCTCAATATCTATGAGCAACAGGTTATAAAACAATAGATAAAACATCAGATTTCAAAATCCCTGTAAGCAATGGAAATTAATTACATGTTATTTTATTTCCATAGCTCAGGGTGTATGTCTTTCTCTAGGCTGGTGTGTCATCCCTATTACAGCAAAACATTTTACATTTAGCTCATCTGAAGGGAGTTTTTTACAGACAATTTTGCTGGAAGGACTTGAAGATATACTGTACATGTATATCTTCAAGTCCTCTTCTGTCCTTTTCAAAAATCTCTTGTGCAGTATCATAAAATGTATGAGTGTACCTTTTGTTAACTGTTACAAGTGTTACTGCAGTTAACTGTTTCCTTTGGCTTGATTTCCTGCAATACTTTAGCAATACCTCTGGACCTCTGTCGGTGCACTTAAGTAGTAAACACATTCTGAGGAGTATAAAAAAAACGTTTATTCAATAATCAAGGGAGTTTCATAACCCCATACTACATGACATAATATTTACTATTCTTTAAATATTTGGATTGCTCCTGGATTTTTTAGCAAACAAATAGCTGTCTTGTCCCTCATTATGCCTGATTAATGCATTCATTGCAAATGCCCTCATTAGCTGCTATCTAAACCATTAAGTGCCCGCATGATAATTGTGGACAGATGAATTCTGCAACAATAATTGGGTAATAAAGGATTTCAATGTAGCTTCACAGAGATGGAATGATAAAGTCCTTTGGAAATGCCAGCTTGCATACACTTAGAGATTTTGTTTCACTTATAAATAGGAAGTTTGACAGACATTGGATTTTTCATTACATTGTCTGGTACTCTTAATTGGTAACACAGATTGCCATGTCTGCTTAGTATCTTTTTATATCAGTTTAATAAGGTCTTCCGTTATACAGAATTTGCTTCGACATATGTTCTATAATCAATGAACACTCAAAACAGAATTATAGCTGTGTAGATTATTGTTTCTGACATAACATCATGCATGAACACAAACGGTGACCGGGCTATATAAATGATCCAAAATGGGGATGAAAGTGCTTCTCAGTGGGAGCCATGTTTTCTTGGTCCTACTTTGATTGATTGTATAAAGTGAGCTGGAATGAAGTGGTTTTGGAACTGGTCCTAGAAGCCTTATTATATATTAAGAGTAAAATACATTTATATAAATAACATATACAATATTTTTAAAATAATATTTAATATATATATTTGAAAGAAACGTTGGATTTGGATTTAAAAAACATTTTATATCTTGATTCAAAACCAAATATAATGTTTGGGGTTCACTGTCTTTACAGTGTCACTTATAGAAAAGATTATCTGACTACGTAAGTTGCCTGCATAGTCCAGTAAACTGCCTACTGCTAAACTACAAAATTGCCAGAAAGTGTGAGGCAATCTTATAGCACATATCTGAAAGGAAGTGTTTTTGAAAAGCAGGCTATAATAAATAAAAAATAACCTGCTGATACTATTTGTTATCAAATATGTCTGCTATCCCTCCTGGCCAATGATGATTGTCTTCCCTGGACCTGAAAGTGAATGATTCTTCCAAAATGAAACTGACATTCTCTCTGGCAGGTTGAGCAGGTTCTGTTCTAATACCGTCTTCACAAAGGTGGGTAGATGCTCATTGATTAAAGGCAGTATTAACTATTAAAACCTCAATACATACTGTATGTCTCTGGTGTATTAATTCATTGTCTTCCAAATGTAACTTTGCCCTTTACCTCATTATACTGTATATATGAAATCCACAGCCTGGTATTTAATTTTACTTCATTGAATACAGTGTGTCACTCACTTTTTAAACTCAGTCCCGTTTCCATTAAGATCAAAATCAATAAGTGATGATTTAAGGATCACAGATATCCACATAATAGGCTGAAGAGTAAACACAAAAAGTAGCTCAATATAATGAAATAGGATGTTATTTGTTATACAGGTATATAGGAGATAGTTTCTATTATAACACCCATCAATTACTGCGTTCTTACTTTCTATATGAGGCTAAAATCAGTGTGTATCATATGTTGGCAGCAGTGCTGAGTAATTATAAGGGCTCTGGATTCCTGACCAGACAGCTATGGGTTCCGGTGTAAGTTAAGGACACTGCCTTGAGCACGGTACTACCTAGATCACTCCAGAAACACAACTGTGTGAGTACTAAAATATTTCTAGAGAAAAGGAAATACAATGAAAAGGGAGCACAGTTCAAATGTACAGAAGCATACTGTATAAGCCAAGGAGTTTCATAACCCTGTGCAATATGCCATAATATTACTGCTCCTAAAATATTTCAATTGTTCCTGTTTTGTTGTTCAGCAAACAAATAGCAGTCTTGTCCCTCATTAGGTCTGATTAATACATTCATTGCAAACACCTTCATTAGCTGTTATCCAAACCATTAGCTTGCATGATAATTGTGAACAGATGAATTCTGCAACAATAATTGGGTAATGAGGGATTTCCATGTAGACCAGGGCACTGGACTCCTGACCAGACAGTCAAGTGTTTCAGTGGCAGGTAAGGACATTGCTGGAAAATGGGTAATGACCACTATACTGTAAGTCACATTAAATTAAAGCATTAGACAATAAATAATAATGAACATTTGTATAAAGGTGTGACATGTACATTAGATCTCATTTGATCAAGCCAGAACGTTGCAAGTTGGGCCTAAGGGAATGATCATTTTCATTCTGCTCTCACTAACTAAAAAACCTGTATCAGATCATGGCATCATCTTGTCATATTAATACCATGTATTCACACAGCATTTCTAAGGATTTCAGAGCAATGTAGATACAGTATAGGAGGGGACTCACTTCAACCATCAGTGAAGTACAGATCCCACTAGGGTGATGCATTGCAGCCATTGTGCACCAACAGTCCCAGTACACAGCAAATCAGATGCAGATGAAGAAATTACTTCACCATTTGAAAAGAGTTTGAGTAGAGTGTCAAGAAAAGCATATTATTATTATCTCTAAAGGGTTGAACTTCCTGAAGCAACAGTTCCTGACCATTGCCCTTGGGTAATCTCTAGTGCTAAATACCTGACTGCTACAGTTTAGCAGCAGCTTGCTTGTTTAAACTTGTCAAGTTTAGACATGCTTCTGCACTTGGTCCTTAATTTTGAAAAATATACTTCAAGGTTACTTTTTCCAATGATGTCAGTGTACAGAAATTTAAGCACCCTCTCTTCAATATATTGACCCTTATTTCCAACAATTAATAGGTGATCAATTTATGATGAGATGCAGTATGTGGGAATGATAATGTTTCAAACATTGATTACAGTACATTTCAGTTAGTACTCCTAATTGAGAGGAGTTTTTAGTTGATACAGGGCTGATAACGATTATTAAGAAAATCTGATTTATACTTTTGAGAATTAATATTTTTCCCAATTAGATGACTGAATCAATTAAATCCTGAATGACATCTGTCCTAAAGCACAGTTCCAGTCCAGGGAGAAGAGTATCAACTCCATATATTGAGTTATAACACCTGCATGATTTCCCTTAGGGGTTTCCCATCTTGCTTCTGAAAAGGCCCGGGTACTGTAAATCAAACTCTTCTTTGTTTCTGAGATGACAACTTGATAGTTGCTTTTTTAGCGGTTCTCTTTTAAATCCACTTAGAAATCGAATGTAAGTGCTGAAGAAAACTTTTGGTAAATGTGTGCTTTCCACTTCCAAAGAGGAGAAAGGTATAAAAGTGCAATCAAGTGGAACTGACAGGGTTGATGAGGTTTGGATACAGCTGATGTGAGCTTGAAGGGCTTTTGAATTGAATTGATTGCCTGGAGACCTCCATGTGGGTTGCATACTGAAATGGAGCATACTGTGTTATTTCATGCAAATGTCTGATGAATAAAGCTATGTAGGTGAAATATACTGTAGATATAAATCATAAGTATGATGTTACTGCAAAATTGTGAGACTGAAACATTGCACAAACATTCCTATTTTAATAATTTCAATAATTAATTGGATTTATTTAGCACTTGTAATCTCAAAGTTCCCAGGAGGAGGAGAACCACTTAATGCACCACTGAAATGCAACACCTCCATAGGTGACATGTGGTAGCCAGTATGCACCAGCAACCATACTGAGAAATTGAGAAATTGCTTCACTAAATAAATTATGAGGAAACGTAGTAAAGTCAGATTGTTCAAGCCCAGGGTGGAAGTTAACCTTGACTCTGGGTTTAACACCCTTATTCTTGCAAGCAGTGCATGAAGTCTGTAATGAAATTTTACCATAATGTTACAAAGTAGGTCAAAATATATTTTACTGTAGTCATGACTTTAGTTTTAAAAGTTACTTTGCACAGGTATAAAGTATTACAAATTATGCATAATCACAGACCGATGTTTATTACTCTACTATCATATTTTTTGCGTATTTTCCACAACATTCTAACTTATATCATATTCTTTAGATCATCTTGCATTCATTCTAGTAAATACTGTGTTGTAAATCTGGTGGTTAAATGCTTATTGGAGCCCCCAATGATTCCTGTTAATTACCAGTATCAACTTGCAATTGAAAAGCAGTTTGTACATTTTAGTTTCCTTACCTTGAAGGTTTTGTAAGGTAAGTAATGAGTTAATACCTACAGTATCTGGAAGGTCCCTAATTGGAGATTTGTTTTGGAGAACAACTTAATCACTGATAACACAATGAACTCAGATGTTGCTCTAAGGAAGTATTTAGTGCATTAGCTCAGGAAACCTCTCTCTTGAGTTGAAGCAAAGGCCCCCTTGCTCATAGATAAAAGAAACACTGGAGTGTTCTAAGTAAACTCATACTGCTTTCAAAACAAAGCTTTATCTTTAGATGCTTAATTATTTTCAACCAAGAATTTTTTGTTAACAAATTAAAAAAACAAACTTTTTTGTTGTTGTAGTGACTTAAATTGACTTTTTTCATAACAAGAGTACCATTGCCTGAAGTGTCCTTATTTGAGCTTTTTGAAAGTAGCACATGAAATGGATGAGGTAACCTTGTATATTGCATAATCATTGTCTGATAAATTATTCTATTATTTTAATAGTTTCCATGCCATTGCAAAACATTTGTTTCTTAAAAAGTGTTTCATGTTATGAAAAGCAGTCACTTTAATGATTTTGAATAACTGAGTCCTGTTCTTATACTATTCATTACAGTAGACCTATTGTAATTTGATTTTATGTAAAATGTTTCCCTTCTGCCCTTTGCAACATGATCACATTACAGTCACAGTTCCAGTAGAGAAACAGCAAGATTCATGGGTAGCTTGTCATCTTGACTATCTTTTGATTACCACATTTGTAAGAGATCATAAGATGGGCTGTACAGCCGTGAAAAGAAAAAAAAACTGAATTTTCATATCTGAAATTAGAGAAAGTGACGAATAACACTTAATTAATGTTTTTCAATAGTACTTAATTATTTTTCTATTTTCATACAAACGCATACAGTATATGCATATAAACATTGAAATAGACAATAAGGCTTTGTTCCCCTTTCAGATAGACTAAGCACTATACTATAAAATTCCCACTTGAATTAATAAAATTAAATCTTGGACTCAATAGCAATAATATCAACATTAATTCACTGACTTTTGAAAATGGGTTTCCTGCTTATGTTTACTGTTAAAACTTTAGCTTAAATGTATAGTATCACAAAAGGCATTTCTTTCAAAACTATCACCCCAAAATTGTTTTAGAACTAGACTGATGTGTGCTGATGCCTATGTAGAGTACAGTGTACTTACAGAACTCTTAGTACCAAGGACAGCTCTTTGCAGAAATGTGCTCCCTAGCCATCAATACTTTACACTTGAACATGTTGAAGCCTCCTAAACAAGTTGTGCAAGCTTTATGTGGATTTTGAAGAGATATTCTGGCTCATATGCTCTCAGAAAGCACTCCCAGCTTGTCTCTTGTCAGAGATACAGTGGTAAGAAAATAAACAGAAAAAGCTAATAGCTTCTGCCAAAAGACTACTTCTGTTATGTACAGTAGTATGTATTAACGTGCTATTACTTTGGCAATGAAGTATTTCCGTATTCGTTTACCTTGTCCTGTGTAATGTCCTTCACCGTGCAGTATTTTCTGCAGTACTCTTAATATTCATCAACATACAGGATGGATGTACAATATCGGTGTTTGTTTTCCAAAGGAAAGCTTAAAACATAAAAGCTTTTTGATACTACTGTATCATTCCTGCTGCAATATTAAAGCTATACAGACTTGAAGTTCAGATATTCTGCTGAGTTTTTATAAAGTTCTTCTTTCTTCCAGAAACAAAAATATTTCATTTTTACTTGTTGGTTTTATCTAGGTTTATCCATTAGATTAAACTATAATTTGGTTTGACTAAGTATTTTGTCTCTCCAGCCTTCTACAGAATAGAAGTCAGTATTAACTTTTGCTACAGATTTTATGTCCTTCATTTACTATACTACTATATATAATATTAATCTGACATGGAAGAATGCAGATCCCTGTGATGAAACTCCTTGTTAATCCTGTGGAATATTCTTCTGTTACAACACCCGCATTACAAAACCAAATGTATTAGGGACCAGTTTGCTTTACTGCATGCATTGAAATCATGAAGGTCCCAGCCACTATTTGCTTATTTTGTACCAAAAAACAATTAACTTGAATTCCTACTACCCCTTCTTGAAAAAGATGAACTCCTGGTTTAATGTTTGTTGCCACGTGCAGTTTCTTTTGCCATTGTTGATTTAGAGAGCATTTATGCTATAATTACAGCTTTAAGAAAATTGTTGCCTGCAAAAAAATGCATTGAGTGACAAACTAATCCAATCCCATTGATTTGCATGTCTTCAGTTCCTCCTGGAGGGTGTCCATGGCTTTACATGAAAGAAAGAATGAAATTGAGTAGGGAAGACAGAGAAAGGATGTGATTTGCACACTGATTTTTTTTTCTTTTTTAGGCTGGTACATGCATTTGTTCCGTGATAAAAGTAATGTTGTAAGCTGTGACATAAACGTTTCACTATGATTTTAATATACCTTATTTTTCTTCTTATTCAGTATTCAGGAAGTAATACATTCAGCAAACTGTTCTGATCCATCTTTTGAATTAAATGCATTAACCCTAATTCCTCATGGATTTGATGGAGGCTTACAAAACTACCTTAGAAGATGCCTGCAATTTTTACAGAGAGAACTTGCTTTTGCTTTTTTGTACTTGTTACAGGTACATCTATTTACAGTATCCCATAGAAACACTGATAATGTTTAAAAAATTGTAATGTCTATGTGTCCTTCTTTTACTCAAAAATCTATATGTACTGTAGCCATGGAAGATGTATGTGTAAAACAAATGGCTAAGGGTGTTGTTTCATTCCCCTTGTTTTAGTCTGAAATGATGGTTCCTGCCAAAATACGCATCCTTAAGCTTTGAAATACTGACCCTGCTTGCTAGTCAATTGCTTTTTGACAGCTGAATGTGTAAATTCGAGGACAATTTATATACAGTGCTGATAAAAAGTCTGTGAGCCCCCTAGTTTGAATCATTATCTCATGTATTTTAGACTTAACGTATAATTAGATCTTCCTTAAAGTCTTGATTAAAAATGAAGATAATTGAATTAAATGTATAACACATTTTGTCCAATTCTTCCTTATGTACAATAACTGCTTCAGGCTGGTGACATTTGAAGGTTTCCTTGCATGAACGTCTTGCTTTAGGTCCTGCCATAATATTTCAGTAAGATGTATGCCTGGACTTTGATTTGACCAATCAAAAATGTGAAATTTCATCTTTTGCAGCCATTTTGTTGTACATCTGCTCACATGTTTTGGATCATTTCCTTGCTGCATGACCCAATTTTGGCTCAGCTTCAGCTGACAAATGGATTTTTCTTGGCACTGTATAATGTAATAATAAGAATAAACAGTATATCTTACTTTCCTGTCTGTACAGCTTTTCTAATAAGTGAAAAGTCTTAATAACATTTATTTTCAATTTGCATTTATGAGACAACCTCATGAATTCATTTAGCATTTACTGTCGTATTTTATTCTCATAACTGGTGGTTTGTGTGTCCAAGCTCCTATTGTAGACACTGCAGACAGGTTTAACAAACATGTAAAGATAAAACTGTACATCACGTACATCTTCCAAAATATAGACTTCTAATGGCTGATCTTACTTTTATTTAAAAAATTATGAATTATAAAAATGATAAAAATACAACCTAGTATGTTTTGGAGGGAATATAACATCATGCTTTCTGCCTTTCTTATTAATGTAATTCATTGCCAACTCACTCACAAGCATTGATAGATAATAACAGTTTTACACAGGAAAACATTTATTTATTTACTATTTAATTAAAAATGGTCTTTAAGACAGGTTTTGCATTTTGCATTGTTCAATATATAAGGCAAGACCTGCAGAGCAAGAAAAGTGCAGACTACAGCTGTTCTCTCCTTCAGTCTCTGTGCTTGAAATTCCTGGCGGATTATCAGGACCCTGCTGTGTGAATGGCAGATAAGGTTAAATGATAATTTGGGGTTTGGGGAAGACAAGGCTTGAAGCATAGCATTGTGTATCCGTGCATGAACTGCACTTCGCTAAATACTATCATGCCCTAATTAAATACTGTAAGTAAGCAAATATGAGGCCATGAAGTTAAAGCCAGGATTACTCATTCAAACAGACTTAACTTTTTGTTCCTCTTTGTTATTGGTTATTGGGGTCAGCTAATACAGCATTAGTTTGTTTTCTTTTCCTAATCCAGAGTAGAATTTCTTGTTTTTAAAATGTTCAGTTGTGGAAAGAAAAAAAGGATGCATCTGCAACAGAAAAATTAGCTCTAATCACTTCAGTTGTCAAAGTAGACATCTAAGTAACTTCTATGATTAAGGAATTTATATATATTTAGACTTTCAACATTAGCTTCCTGGATTCACTTAAGAGTTTTATTTTGAAGTAAAATATTGCATTGAGAGTTAATATTTTCAGAATGTAAATTTTTGAAGCAGTATTGTGACATTCTAAGGACAGGTCATGAGTACATCCCAGGTGCTTGCATAACGTCAAGAGACTAAATTATCTTGTGTTCTTAGGGAAACGGAGGACACACTTTAGCTAATGTTTGAACATGTTCATATAATATCTGCATCACTGTGTGTGTGTCAGTGAAGTAGATTGTGAAAGGAAATCTGCAGCAGAAGTACATTATGCGAAAGGAACATAGACAAAAGTCCCCAGTTTTAACGCACAGGGATTGGAGTTCAGAAGTGATGGCCCTCCATTGCTAATGCATTGGGTTACATAATTTCCACCATATATCAGGAGAAGACAATTTTGATATTCCATTTCTTGCTTGTCTATTAGTGTTGAGTGTCATTTAGTTATCTGGCTTTGTTTGTGTCCATTTTAACTGTAAAGTTAGGAAACAGGACACAGTATTTATAATCTCATTCTCATGCAGTGTTTTGCATTCAGCACACATTGCTGCTGCAAATCTGCAGAAACTGTAGTGACGTATGATTGTGTACACCAATTTCTTTTTCTTCATATTTTGTTTTCTATTTAACTAAACCTGAATATCCTCAGAGAGACCATGTCCAAACTATGTATTGGCTGCACTGTTTATTAGGCTAAATGTTTTTGTTTTCTTACCATTGCAGGTCACTTTTCACCATGGAAGACCTCTAAACAGGTAAAATGCATTGTCTTCCAAACAAAGCTTACTTCTGCTCTGTATTTAATATTAACTATGGCAACAGCTGTGTGCTCATGTGTCAGCTTCTAACTGGCTTTGATTAGAATGTTAGACTTGCTTGCTATCTTTTTGTAGAAAACATATGCCTTTGCTGCACAGTTACAGTGCTCTCTCCTTGTTTTATGATGTATAACACATCAGTTCCTCTTACCCTGAAATAAATGGGTGAGAAAAACTGTCACTGTTCAGTGGACAGTCTGTGTACATTTATTTTCTGTCAACACAAGCAGAGCTTGAAGTACTGAGGGAGAACAATGTTTTCTTACCTTTCCAGAACTCATTTTGTCAAAACTCTGTTTTGAATTTTAGCGAGTGATTCCATACTGTATAAATCCATGTTTTCTACATACAGTAGCATATATCATTTAAAAAAATAAGATGTACTGAATAGTTCAACATCTCTGATTGTACAAATGAACAAAGTGTTGTGAAAACACCTTCACTTCATTTTTTCATTTAAGCTGAAACCTCCAAAGTACTCTGCATTAATGTGCTATGACAGGACCCACAGGGAAGACATTGTAAGTGTTTATTTTGCTATTTAGTGCAGCAAGGAGCGAACAGATGCCCTTCCTAACAAAGTAATTATTGGGATGCACAATACATCAAAATATGGCTACTGGAATTCAATCAACTCAACTGGACTTTACTTTTATCACATTCCACCTGATTGAAACATTACTATATGTGAGGTCAGACAAACCGTTAGCTTTCAAAACTATAATTCTCTTGAACAGAATTCAAGAAGTGCTCTCTCTCAAGCTGCTAAAATGCCAATCTCTGCACACCGAAGAGACAGATGAATATAAAAATGGAGAGAGGCCCAACAGTTCAAAGTTTAAATGTGGTCGTGGGGGAGTGCACAAGTGGAACAGCACCCTCTTTTGAGAAGTGGGATGTCAAATCAGAAGAGGACACTCAACACTGCTCACTCTAGATGCGTTTTATCGCCAGCTGGGGGAAGACTGATTTGGTGTGAGGAAATCCGAAAGAAAAAATTCCCAGATGAAGCATCTTTCTTTTCAAACCATGTTTCACCTGATGCAATCTTCATGAATCATTCTTATAATATCAGGACAATATTCTGTGTGGGCACTCTGGAATGGTCCCTTCAATGTTCAGACACAATTATTGTATAGTAATTACTGGGTCACATTGACGACTGACAGAAGAGTCACTTCCTGAAATTATTGTAAGCCTGTGAGACACTTCATAAAACCTGGGAATCTGTTTTTTTAAACCTGCATTTTATATTACTTCAAATTAAATTTTACTCTAATAAAACATTTTGTGTTATCACGAGTTTAAAGAAGGAATTAGGAAAACAAATGGGACTGTACCTACAGTATTTTTTCCACCTCACTGTGGTATCCTGAAAAATGAGAAACTTCCTATTACAATAAACCAACCAGCAAGCTTTCATCTTAAGTAATACATTCATAGAAATCAGCATTTTATTTTTGCCTAAACATAAAAATATTCATCTGCTCTTTGCATGTTCAGCAATTTTTTGCTCTGAAGACTTTTCTTCATTAACACCTGATATTATTATTTTAAAAAGTCAGGTTAAAATTCAAACCATGCTGAAATTTCTTATCTGAAATGCAAAGAAAGCACAAAGAGTTCAACAGAGGTTTCATTGAAATAATTTTCTTAAGAACAACAAAATAGCCTTGAGGGGGGACTCAGGAGTATGTTATGTAAAATTAAAAAAGGTAAATAAATAAAATACAGCTTTCTGGTGCCTTAACATTTTGCTTGATCTGTCGTTATTATTCAGTTGATTGTTGATAAATAATTTCACCATTTGCACAGATCAATGTTTTAGAATATAAGATCTAAAAGAAAGCTAAATAGCTGCCTTGTTGGTTTGACAAATTTTAATACTGACCCCTACATACCCTTGATGCACTAATATTACTGTGATGAGCTAAAAGATCTCAGCAAAATGATTCTTGTTAAATTATATGTCTTTCTGCACTAAAATACTATTTTATGGTGGTAATATTTAAAATTGCATTGCAATGTTGTGCCCACTGAGATACAATTTACTGCCCAAAACATATTTCATTCAAATTGAATCTCTATTTGCTTGGTGATTTTGATTGTTTTTGTGTTTGGTTGATTTTTATAGGAAGTGTTTTTAATGTATTACAGGAGGAGGTGAATTATATCCTCACAAAAAAAGCTTTCAAAATTATTGTTAGTTAATAAAATCTGTAGACAGAGGCACCCTAGAAGAGGAGAACTATCAAAGCTCTAAAAAAACATGGCATTTATTCATAACAAAATGTTTTTCAGTCCTGAAGAATCATGTCTGGTTATCATTTCAACAGTTCCCTTATTAAATTAAAAGTAATATCTGTATCCAAATTCATGTTTTAATATCAATTACTAGGTTAGGGTTTCATCATATGGTACATCACTATCTATTTTCATTATACTGCCAATGAGCTGTTCAGTCAATAATATAAAGTTTACAGCAGAATTAATCTTCTCTCAGTACTTTCTAATATTTTAGTGTTATGGAAATAGTATTTTGTAGAGAACTGTTTGGAAACAAATCTCATTTACATGTATTACTTTCTTTTCCTTTTATTTTTTATATACTTTACAAATACTTGCAACCCATATAGTTTGCATTACATCTGACAGATCTCATACCTACAGTAATGCTATTTATAGTTTCATCTGGTGCTTTCCATGATACATTTTGTAGAAACATTCATGCATAAACCCTAATGGCTTTTAGAAAAATACATTCTGTGATTTGTGATTTTTCCATTATAAAACATACTGACCACTATAACATTATTTTCTTACATTTTAGAGCTTTAATGATTCAGCACTGTTGCTTGTAATGCATCACATGTTTAAAATGAACATTTCTAACATCTATGGGCTTCAGCATTGCACTAATCTTCATTATGTTGTCACTCACCATTTGTTTTTTTATTAATTTCTGTAGTAAATCTCTTGGTTACGAAAATGTAGACTAATTGAAACTGCTGATCAATTATACTGTAGCTGATTAAAACATATACAGTATATTTCGTATTACATCACTATCCTTCAGTTGGCAATTGATGTGTGCAAGTTGGATCTTAACAGGTTTGAAGCAGGAATGGAATTAATGGTGTGTAATCCTTTAGTGGTGATAATTGTGCTGAAACATGGGGTTACCATTTACACACAAAATCCCAGGAATTCCAGTCCTACAAAGAAAAAAATGCAATTAGCTTGTTTTTATGCCATTGGATAGCTCAGTAGATCAATAATGGAAAATGGACTGTAAGGACCTTTGACTCTGTATTAAGGCTGATTTGATTTAACCCCATTTGACAGTGACCGTAAGTCACACTGTGTTGAGGCCAGGAATGTGAT
This sequence comes from Lepisosteus oculatus, assembly GCF_040954835.1. Lineage (NCBI taxonomy): Eukaryota > Metazoa > Chordata > Actinopteri > Semionotiformes > Lepisosteidae > Lepisosteus > Lepisosteus oculatus. Next base: position 34,343,076 of record NC_090702.1, on the reverse strand, counting down.
GAATTAATTCCTCTGATTTCACTCCATGTCCTGCAGGGCAGGACTCTCCATCCTAAGAACCACATCTCAGCTGGCTCACTACGAATGTATAGTGGACAAATTCTCTGTGAAAAGAGAGTTGGATGATAAAGTGTTAAGATGAAGTCTCATGAACATCCCCAAAGCAAAATGATATGTAGAATCGTATTCCAAGGAACATTAGCAGCCTCACACTTCAGGTTTCCAAATCCAAAAGGTGTAACAAAAGGCATGCACCTCTTTGGTCACTTACGGAAAAGGAGTTTTTGGTCACCTACAGTAAAATAGCTCATATGAAACAAAATTAAATAAATAACAAATGAATGCCAATGTGTTTGCAGGTGTTGGAGCAGTGGGATGTCCAAGGCAGCCCCCAGACCAGCTTATCTGCTCCAGTAATTCCACAGAATGTTCCCTTCCCATCAAACTTCCACAGGGCTTCTTTCCCAGACTCAGCCGATGGCTTTGATCAAAGAAAACCTGACCCCTATGAACTCTATGAGAAGTCCAGAGCTATCTATGAGAGTAGGCGTAAGTAACAACCATGATTTAATATTAATGTTCCAGTAAGTAGGTTTTACTGTAGTTTACACACATACTCACCCCTCCCTGATGCCCTCCATTGTGTATGTGACAATGAGGATACAACATTTCATGTTGTCACATCTGATTTAACACAGAAGAGCCCTTCTGAGTGACTGTTTTGAAATGCTAAGGGCATTTTTCAGAGCTGCCTTTTCAAAAATCAAGACATTTTTGTTGTCAACTGTTGGCCCCCATCAGGAAGGTCACAGTCCTGGTAGCAAAAGAGACATGTAATGCATCTGTGTTTAAGGGAGGATGATGGCAAATATACAGTATCAGAGCCTTGACACATTAACTTCTGAATAATTGTGTCTCTGAAAACACATGCACATTGTTTTCCTCTTATTAGTACTCTTGTGTTTTTATGTGCTGATTATCTGTTTCTGCGCCGATAAGTATTGTAATTTTTCTCATGATGGAAGGGAGAAAAACTTTACTCTTTTCAGCATCACAATGTCTAATGTTTCATCAGAGTCATCAAAATATAGTGAAGCATATGATACAAAAAAAACAAATCTGCAAATGAGCAAACAAGGGTTCAGCACTTATTGTCTGAGTGGAAGTTAAAGTGTGTAGGAGTTTTCTAAGTCTTTATTTGGACCTACTGTAGTATCTAACTGACCTTCTGTACTAATGTCCTTTAAGAACATCTCATTAAATGTATGTGGTGTTTTAGGGTCACCATGACATCACATGAAGAGTGACATCACAAGCATCACTATTCCAAAAATATTATGATGGGTAACTTACTGTATACATCCAGTCATAAAGTAAACACATATAAAACTATTTTCAGGTGTTCCTAAAATATTGAAAGAATTACAATGAGTACCTGTTGAAAGTACAACAGCTATAGTAACACCACTGACAAATCCCAATTTATTCTTCAGTGGTGGTCTGGTGGGGTTGATCATGGAGCCAGGGTTTGTCCTTGTGGAGTGTTACGCATCAAAAAGAATGATACTGAAAGAGATTTATGGCCATTCTTTCAGATAATACATGTCCTGTTCCCAATAATTCCTTCACAGACTTTGTCCTCTTTTCATCAAAGGTGTGATCCTTTTTTCATTCATTATGTGAGTGTTTTGAAAAAATACTACTGGAATCGGTCATTTTCTGATAAAGATATAACCTGTTTATTTGCCAAATATTTGCTAAAGGATTTAAAAAAAAATCTGTACTAATTTATTTTCTCCTGTTTTCCACATCTCACCAAGAGACCATGGGCAAGCAATCATCTTACGTATATACAATAGACGTGGATACATTTTTATACCTTTTTAACATGAAAAAAACGCTATACAGTATGTGTGATTAAAACTGTTCTTTTTTAGTCTATGTGCTTTTCATAGTCTGTGTATTTAGTGGTGCTGTGGCGCTGACTTGAACTGGTTTGCAGTGGAAAACACAGATCTGGATAATATTAATACCATATCAATAGTCCATTATTTAACCAGATAAATAATTTATGAACAATTTCCCATTTATAAGGGCCAGGCCAAGACGCTTTCGCCACCTGTGAAAGAAAGATATGGCATACATATGAGTGTAACTTTGAAAAGATACAATGTTATAAGTGAAAACATCCTAAAATACTAAGGTGGATAATTTAAGCTCACGCCGCAGGTTGGTCCTGCCATTGGCAACGGCAAATTGAAGTGACTTGTGCCAGTAGTCAGTAGTAAAGTAAAACCAGTAGATAAATACATAAGACTACATCCTACATTTTAAATTGTAAAATGGTAAAGTACTTTTATACTGAGACGAGTTATTTTTTGCCATGTTCTTAGTCTGCTGTTGTAGTGGACAAATGATGAAAGTTCTTTATGAGACAAGATACAGTACAATGTACAATACATGTTACAGTACTAAATTAAATATAAAACAGAAAATGGCATGCAATGCCTCTTGCTGTGATGCTGCTGGAGTGCCGATGTTTAAAAGTCTATGATGTGTTAGATGAAATCACCGGGCTGATTATATTGTCATATTGGAAATGCAAATTGACTTGTGTTTCCTACTTATCATATTGAAGGTGTTTCCTAAATCTTGTGTACAGATTTAAAGTTAATATAAAGCAGTACATTACTCAGCGTACTACACAACAGAGATTATTTTTATACATAAATATGCTTCAGTAAAAAAGAGGAATATTCTCCTGTTAGAGTGGTCCATTAAAGAGGCCAAGGGTTAAGGTGGGAGTTGATTAAGAACATTTAGTGGTGCTTTAGATGAAAATAGAACATTTTAACAAAGAATTCACAACAGGCAAGGACTGCTAGTCTAACAGTCATTGTCTGCTGTAAATCAGTAATATCTACTGTAATAGCTGTACTACATTAAATGGAGCAGTATAATAGGTAGGGTAATAGTCATAAACCTTATTGCATAAAACTGCTTTATGGTTTTAAATTGAATATGTTCTTTTTTCATTACTGTCTTGTTGAAGGGTGAATGTGTTTTTCAGTCATATTATTGATCGGTGTAATTCAATACTTTGCTGTTCTATGTTTTGTGTTTCAGTTCTAGGCCTTTTGATGTCTTAGTAGCAGTTTTAGTGGAGATTTTCTTTGTTAGTCTGTAAATGTGGAGTACTAATTTTGCTACTTTGTGATCAAACCAGTAATCCAAAACTGAGTAATCCAAAAATTCTGTATACAAGGAGAGACTGAAATTGCTCAGTTTATTTTTTAGCCATAATTTGTTACTTGACTGTACATTTCCATTGGGTAAAAGATGTCTATTTATGTAAGGTGACCTACTGTATATGAAACATGGACATCAGGAGCAGTATTTGTCAACTGATACTCAAGTCCAATTCCTGTACTACTGTAGGTTTGCTGTACTCTTTTGAATACAAACTGTATAGCATGCACCAAGCTTTGTAACAGAACTGGCAATGTTATGTGTTAAATGTTCGTATGCATTATTTTCAGGGGCATCCATTAGATGTCAAAAGGAAATATGCGTACTCTAAAGTCTTCAGTTAAGATTTTGCTAATTAAAAAGGTTGCTTTTGAAATGGAAATTTAGAATTGGAAAACCTTTCACTACAGCATAAAAGCCTGAGTGATGAATGCTGTGTAATGCCAAAAAACAGTTTCATTCGATTTGATCAAACCAAACAAATTTGATAAAAAAGAAACAACACAATAACTTTCAGTGGCATGTACATAAATAGGAAGGCTTAGTAGCTAAAATATTGCTGGCGTAGGCCTTAAGTTTAATAGTGTGGTTTTGATCTTAAGCTTTTCTGTGACTTTGAAACAAAGGAGCTTGATACAGATGTACTGTACAGTGGTTAAGAATGAGATAGTGATTTACAGTAGCTGGGTTCATATATCCAGTAAGCCAAGGCATCTAAAAGTATGTGAATAAGTTGAATTATCAACAATGTTTAAATAAGATATTGTATTTGTGTGCTATTTATGTATGCAAGGCAGACATGAAGAAATGATTTTTGGTTACCTATTCTATTCATGGGGAAAAAATAACCAATAGCACTTTGTCTTTTCAAATGATATGTAATTTCACTGTTGATATACAGTACAGGATGACAAAAAATTGTAATGTAAATTTAACATACATGATGGTGGAAGTTTGTCATAATATTTTGCTGGTGGGTCATAATGCAACCATTCCCAATTCAGTTTATAACTAGAGTCCTCTATTATGATATTTGGCTCAATCTATGACATTTTAGTTTACTTTATATAATTTTCCACAAGTTGTCAGATGCAGCAGTTTGTATGTCTCTTTAGGTATTTTAGATCTAGCCCTGTGTACTGTAGGTCTATCTCTTCTAAAAATATATTTTAAACATAAATCTCAGATTCTGTATTAATTCTTCTATACTACGGGTTATATTAATATGTAATACATACTATAACTTTTAGTACTGCACCTGAAAGAGAAATATATTATTCTTAAGAAAATGATAGAATTTAAACAGAGTGCAGACAACAATGTTGGTTAGCACTTTATGAAATGCAAGGATTTATAGACCTGTTCAACAAAATCAAAAAAGCGCCTTTGTTCCTTCTTTAGGAACTTGCTACCTGTCGTCTTTGGAAATATACATTAGAAAAAATCTATCAACAAATTAAACTATCAACAAATTAATGTAATAAGTAGTTGCAATTCTAAGAAGACACATTTACAGTATGTGTGTGCTTTCAATATCTAGCCTACTTTATATTTTTCAGCTATTAAATCTGTTATTTGAAATGACTCAAAGAACACATGTACAATCACATATTAATAAGCAAGTGCTTCCCACCAAAAAAGTAAAGAACAAAAGCAATAGTGAACATACAGTATATACAGTAATTGTGACAACATGGGGTCACTGAATGTCATGCGAGAATGCCCCAGAGGCCTCATGTACCCCTGTTATACAGATGCCTGACAGGAAGGTGTTTCTTTTGTTTCTTTTTGATGGTGGTTATTCCTTATGTGACTTTGGATATATTATTGCCATCGCCAGTCATTGCCGTGGTGTACCCCAGCCTGAATTGTATTTACTTAATCTTTTGTTTATGTGTTGGAATGTAAGTACTGTACATTGTATATCAGAACACGAGGAAATACCACATGTACATATGATCATTTTTCTTATATTTTAATGTTTTATTTTTTTAATATATTTTCCATGTCATCAACGATCAGGCTAAATGTGGAAGTCGTTTATCCTCTGCTATTTATAATGTTAGAAAGAATAAGCCAAGATTAAGACTTGTCAGGAATGATCAAAACGCAGTTTGGTGGTTTTATAAATCATTATTAAAAGCTCAGTTTCTATAGTGATGTGATATTTCAAAACAGTAGATATTTAAGAAAAAGTTCAAAGCAATTTTTATTTCAAAGGCATAAGTGAACAAGATTGAAAGACAGACTGTATATGGGTTCTGTGGTAACAAATGTGGTTACAAATAGGCAAAAGGATAATTTTTTTTAAAGTAAAACAAATTACAACTCTTATTCATAATATTTTCTGTTAGTTTGTATAGAATTTTAATACATATCTCCTTCAGTTTTTTTGTTTTTAAGAAATTATGTTTTATACAGTATATAATATTTTGTAAGGAAACACTTAACAATCTTGCCCCAAACTAAATTAGTCCATGCAGTAGCTTCAGTCTGACATGTAAAGAAATTATTCATGGAAACCTTAAAAGTGTTTATTTTATAGTTCGGTGAGTAAAAGAAATAAAAACCCCTAAAATGAAAATCAGAAGGAACAGCTTAAAAACATCCACTTGCATTTTTTTGTAAATACTAATTGCTATTTATTTGTCTGGCAATTCACATCTCAACAATATTTATTACATTAATATCATTATTATTTAGATTTTTTTTTAATATACTGTCAATGCATAGTGTTTGTACATTGAATTCCTGGCTGTTCGATTGAACAGTTGGCATGTGTAATTTACATAAACAAAGCTATTCCTAAGACATTGCACTCTACCAAAATGGTGATACAGACCTACAGTATTTCTGGCCATGTGAGCTTATAAAATGAATTAGCAAGCTGTTCAAAGCACTTGTATTTCCAGATTTAGATTTTCCATACTGAGCTAGAGCACTATGTACCCATAGAGCATATTTTAATTATAACCAAAGCAAAGGATGGCCAGAAATGCTTTTGAGTTATCATTATTGATTTGTGTACATTCTTGAAAATGTTATGTTGATCAAATGTGAATTTTATGCGAAATAGAACGCAATAGAAACTGAAGAAAAAAAAAACAAAAGAGCAGTGCATCTTTATTACTGATCTTCTGCTCGTAAAAACATGAAACAATTTTAAATTGATCCATGTTATTGCAAGCTTTTATCCTTTTATTATTGTTACTGTATTTGTAGCAATCCAAATTTAGAAAAACCCATATGGGAAATTTGCAGATATGAATTCAGTCGTAAATAATGTAATATATCATGAACATAGATATTTACTAGCATGATTCTTTATCATTTTTCTCAAACGGGATCAGTTAAATCATTATTAGAAGGCGACACTTCATTTTCAACTCAACACGAAGGTTGGGGTCTTCTAAAAAAGAGCACTCGTGTAAGATTAATTTAAATCTTCAGCTGTAGAGAGTTAAACTTTTGATCCTTCAGTGTACCGTATATGGCCATGTCTCAATGTATTTCTATTATTGCATAACTACAGTATAAAGACTGAATATGGAGTTACTTAATCTCTAAAAATTAAGTGGTATTTAATTATGGTATTATGGTATTTTGATTGTATTTTCCTTCGTAAATCATAGCTGTCTATAACATAGAATTCTGGCCCACTGCTGTATACATGTAATTTTTTATGGATGGTTCCTCAATTTCTCTATTCAGAGCAAGGCCCTCCAAGGACAGCGTTTCGAATGGATTCTACTGGCAAGTAACCCTAAATGCCATTTTGTTGTTTCCTTTGTAGAGCTGTTTTGTAGAACTTCAGTTAGTCTGTGTTGTTCATCTGCTAATAATATACATGCATTTTGTTTTGTGTTGCTCCATTTTTTCCATATTGCATAGTAATGGCCTTTGTGAATTACAGTCTGTGAATTTTAGTTATTAGTATTTTCTGTGAACCTGAATGTTACTGTCACAATAAAAAATTAAGTTAGTGGTTTAAACTCTGCTCTACTAGGTATCACGGATAGTAAAGAAAATCATGGGCAAATCTAAACATACTGCTTATACAGTAGTTTCCTTATTTTTTGATAGTTTGTGCTGTATATGAGGAACTAACCAGGAACATAGGAGCAGGAGTCCATTATTGTTGTGATGTAAAATGAGTCTTCACTATTCAAATGAAAATTAAAACAAAATAATTTGGCATTTCTCTTGCTCCAGTTAATTGACATATCAGTAGAGTCAGTGTTTTCTCATTTGTGTCATGCTTTTTCAGGCCTAAGTTAACCTAGTCAAAGTGTATTTCTAGTTGCGACATTACATGGGATGAAGAATGCAACTGGCCTTCAATAATATAGTCCTATATATGAATTGATTTAACTGTACAATTGGGGATTTAAATAGAGAAATTTTAATTGACACGTTTAGTGCTTCATCCTGCATACACGATTTGTGCTTAAAACGTTTTTGTGTCTTTGTGAGGTGTGACTGTTGTCAGTCCCAGAAGAAAACAACTACTTGGGATACTTACAGTAGCTTTAACTCACACATCTATTTGCAAAATTGCTTCCAACACATTTTCCACTTTCAAGCTAAATGTGACTAAATTCAATTGAAGCATGACATGTAGCCGTGAGACAGCTCACCGTGCGACAATTCACTGCGCAACAGTTTGCTACATTGACAATTAACTGTTCCAAAATTTCACTGGCTATGCCTACTTTTTAGGCTCAAGTTAAACAACACCATCACAAAACAAGACAAAAAGCAAAGAAACATACAGTACAATGCGTTTTGCCAGGAAACATATTTATATTAAAAAAAAATAGAAGTTAAGCACTCACTGCTTTGAAAACGTTACTCTGGAACAAATTTCCCTCACAGCTTCTTTTAGTTGCAAAAATATGTTTCTACTACTATAATCTGTCATGTCAACCTTTTGTCTCTGCTGCAGTCAATCACTGCAGTAAGATGCTCTGCGGCTAATATTGTGATACGTAATTCAATATTCATTTAAGTCACTACAGTATATCCAGGTATACAATGGAAGCAGTTAGCAGTGCACAAGAAAGTCAAACAGTTTTTTTCCTTTCTTAATCTGCGATAATTACACAGTTTTCACATTACTAAACAGAAAATTAAGTTGTAAATTATGTTTGACATTGTTTAAGAGACCCAATCACTCATAGGAAGCATCGAGCATTGACACCTTACATTTTAAACTCAGGCCTATAATATTTTTGGCACTCATTTTTTTTCAGATTGTTTTCCATACTTACATTTTTCTGCATATAAATTTATTTTAAGTCTTAATGCAGATAACTAATCACTTGGTTCTTGGTTTGATTTGGATTTAATCATCAAAAGCTCTGTGTTTCATCTGTGGGAATAGATTGGTGAATCTCTTAAGAGCTGCCTCAGCAGTGGCTCTCGTGTGCTGCCATGTGCAGTGAATTAAACATATTTAGTGTAGGATAGTTCAATTTTTGTTTTAAAATATTTTAGGCTGCTTAATACTTTAAATAAAAGTATGCCTTTAAATTAAATTGGCTCATGGAGCTTGTACCCTTTGGATAAAACAAGTGTAATAAATAATATAATGAAAACATTTTAGAAATGATTATATGATTGACTTTCATACTTTGCATTAATATTGTTTTTGAATGTGTCCATACTTATATTAAAAATCGTCCTAACTGAATACTTTTTGAGCATAAAAACTTTGTGGTATATTAACAAAAATACAGTTTTAATTAGGTGGGTCTGTGACAACTGATTATTTACATATAGTACAGTATATTTCTACTATATATTTTTTTCCTGAAATTGATATGGCACTTCACAGCAGTTTTGCATGGTCCACTGTGTGTATGAAATCTGTATCTGCATGTATGGATGTCAGGTCTTCCTCCTGCCAATGGTCTTTCTTATGTTCTCACCTAATGCTAGGACTTGAGTACCGAGAGCTGGATGTTCATCTCCGGAGACAAAAGTCTGGATTTGGCTTCAGGATACTGGGTGGAGATGAGCCAGGACAGCCAGTAAGTAAATATTCCCCTTAAAAGAGTCATTTAGACTTACACCTTGTTAATGTATAAAAACAGAAACAAATAAGGTGGGAAGTCCATTGTATTATTGTCTGCAGTGCTTTCCATTAAGAAGGTTTTCGTCTGTACATGCCATTGCCCAAAATACCACAATCGATATAACACTAAATGAATAGTCATTAGAGTATAATTTCTATTTTTCACATTTTGTTCCTGAAAAAATGCCATGCTTTATCTTGATTTTAGTTTACATGCAATTAAGCCACTAAAAGATCCACCATGAGCCACTTTTGCATCCTTTATTTGCTTTAGAATTCTAGGTACTGCCTATCCATATGTCTCTGTGTGACCCCGCTCATAAGTCTTTTTTCTACCAGTTGTTCATTATAGCCAGCATGCCATCAGTCTGAAATCCATGTCAACACTTGTTACTCCACAAGGGAGAGTATTGTTTACTGCTGACAGGCTTACATTGGTTAACATTACAGATTCTCATTGGCGCAATAATTGAGAAAAGTTCAGCTGACAGAGATGGAAGACTACGTCCTGGAGATGAGTTAGTGTTTGTTGATGGAATCCCTGTGGCTGGAAAAACTCACAGATATGTCATCGACCTTATGCATGGTGCTGCGCGAAATGGACAGGTCAATCTCACTGTGAAAAGAAAAGTGCAAGGCACGGGTAAGTGAATAAAAGACTCTCCAGTTTGTGAACTACAAAGCCAAATTGATCTGCAATCAAATGGTCTGTTCTGTTTAATCGCACCACCCTGGGTTACAAGATTCGACAAAGCAAATTTGTCTTTATGTAAAAATTTGTGTATGTTCTTACCATGTTCGTGTAAGTTACTTAGCTTCTGTAAAAACTGGCCCTTGTGCGAGTGTGTGCCTGTTTGTCTCTGTGATGGACTGGCATCCCTTCCAGTGTGTACCCTGCCTGTTGCTTGCTGGGTCAGGCTCTCTCTCCTCCTTGACCCTGTACTGGATAAAGTAATTAAAAATGGATGGATTGATTTCACAAGAGTTTAAGTCACATGCATGAAGAGCAAACTGTGTGGCATAGTCCTTCTAAAGATCAATAGCACAGAGAAAACTTAATGGTTTCCACAAACAAATACCAGGACTCTGTCTTACACCTCAGTTTTTTTCAGACTTTGCATATTACAGTATCTCATTCTTTATCTCATTATCTATTATCTCTTACTTATTTACTTATGAACACTATTACCTCATCTCTATCTTCTTCACTTTAAGTAATCATATTGAAATCCTAGCATGGGAAGCACCTACGTAAGTAATAATATTAATTAATAATTGCTCACACTTATATAGCGCTTTTCTGGACACTCCACTCAAAGCACTTTACAGGTAGTGGGGACTCCCCTCCACCACCACCAATGTGCAGGATCCACCTGGATGATGTGACGGCAGCCATAGTGCGCCAGATCACTCACCACACATCAGCTATCAGTGGGGAGGAGAGCAGAGTAATGAAGCCAATTCGTAGATGGGGATTATTAGGAGGCCATGATTGGTAAGGGCCAATGGGAAATGTGGCCAAGTGATTTTATTATTGTTATTTACTCTTTGTTTTATTTTGTGTTTAATTACCAGTCAGTGTAGGGTAAATCTACACTACAATGAAATGCACTGTATACATTTGTTAAAAGGTATTTAGTTTATTTATTGTATTGTGTATTTCTAAATTTATGCTGCTTTATTTTAATGATGGGATAAAACCCCTTTTTTCATTAATCTCTTCCATTTTATTCTTGTTCTCCCCCTAAATAAACAGGGGACGTTTCCTTCTTTTTGTCTCATGGACTGCTAGCTGCTGCTACATTTTTCTCTTGCCCTGTACCCCCATCCATGCTAACTGTTATTTAAAGGACAGTAAACTTTGGTGAGCCTCCAGTACTGCTCTGCACTTCCTCCTAATGCCAGCATCACACTACACAAATTTTCCTACGATTTTCAGTCGTAGCCTTCATTTACATAATCGTAAGAAAATCAGTTGTAGAAAGGCGCAGCGCATGCCCTCAGTCATAGCATTCTTAACAGCCCCTACAACTCCGCAACTCTTATGACAAAATCAAACTGGTTTGATTTTCTCGTAGCAAGTCGCAAATCGTAGGGTTGGGCTCTTGTGTCTGCGACTGTCAACAGCCAATGAGCGGTCAACCGGAAGTATAATGCATACAAATGCCCACAAACAGTTAAGAACAATGGTGGCTGCAAGGAAAGAAGGAAAGCGAGTGTTTTGGACTGTGCAAATGGAGGAGAGGCTCGTCGACCTTTGGAGATGTCTGTTCAATGTTTCATGTTTGTTGTTTCGTGTTTGTTGTTTGTGTACTTTCATGCAGTGCTCCTCTCCTTATTCCGGTGTGCTCCATGTTGATTGGCTGACAAAATGAGGCGACCTTGCAGTACTTTCACGGCGCAATATGAGTTTTGGAACTGTGATGAAAAGTCATAAGGGAATCGTGTAGTTAGTCACCCCCTGCAATTCCTTGTCGTATAATTTAACCCCCTTTAGGACAGAAAAGGCAGCAAGATTCTCCAACTGCAGTCGTTAAATTTGACGTGCTCTCCAATTAGAAGCCGTGTTGAGTCATGTACTGTGACGCCGGCATAACTCACTTGCTGACACATTTCTAGGGAAAATAAAGGGAGACTGCTATAGTACCATGAATGGTAATTTTCTATGCTTGTTCATGCAACTGCTGAGAAAAAGTCTTGCGGAATAGAACCCTTACGTAACCCAGGAAGTACAGTATGTGTACATCATTGTGTACCATGCATTGCCATCCAGAATCCAGAATCCAGTGCTGCTGAATTCTGTAAAACACTCTAGATAATATAAAACATATGGGAAATGTGTTTCTTCTCTCATCCATCTTGAAAGTCTTGTATTATCTGGGGAAATGATTTTAGTTTGTGTGTTTTATATAAAGAACTGGGACTGATTAAAAAAATAATTATATTCAATGTATTTTTAGCCTGAAATAACTCTAAAACTGGTAATCTAGGAAGTCTAGAAAATGAAATGGTTGCATTTAACTCATGGGATTGCTGTGATTTTCATGCTATTTTGTAATAGGTGCTTTGTTGTTGAGAAAATGGAACTCATTAGTTGTGTTAATAACACAAGAAATCCTTAACTACAGTACACTTCTGTGTCTTGAAATACTGGTGTTGTTCTAAGAGGTTTTTGTCTTTCACTGAATTAATTGTTGGAAAACGTAGAGAAAATGGGTTTGATAATTGGCCTACAATCCTTTGAGACACCTGAACAAGCTTATCTGTATCATTAACAGAGTGATTGCTATGGTCAGTTCTTTTACTCAGATTACTGTTAAGTGTCCTATCTTTATACTGCAAAATACTTTGCTTCAGACGTCAATGGAAAACCACAATTTTCTTGGGAGTTAGTTGGTGTACCAGAAGACAGAACTGCTCCTCTCTGAATCAAAATGACACGAGAGTGTGCAAACTTTTGTTCATGATAGTAATAATAATTGCTTTCGCTTACATAGCGCTTTTCTGGACACTCCCCTCAGAGCGCTTTACAGGTAATGGGGACTCCCCTCCACCACCACCAATGTGCAGCCCCACCTGGATGATGCGACGGCAGCCATAGTGCACCAGAACGCTCACCAAACATCAGCTTTCAGTGGGGAAGAGAACACAGTAATGAAGGCAAAGTACAGGAAAACAGACACTGAATTACCATAACATGAAATAAAATGTATTTGTTTCTGCAACAAAAATTCTGTTTGGATTGAGTTTTAAATGGGTTTGCCTTGCCAAGTGAAATGACACAGTAAACATGGAGTCCCAGGAGTATATAATCTGTAAACAAGATAAGATCAAGGTTTTTCCAAACATGCATTAATAAATCCAAACCCATGACAGGTTGTTTCTTTCTGTTCCTTTTTGTTTTTGATCAGATATTGAAGTGCTGTCTTTTTTTATTTGTGGTGAATACACAACCTCTCTACTTTTAGATCATGTTATTCTTGCATTTGAAGTTACATGCAACCTTGCCTTGAATTTCTGCGAATTGGAAACTTGATGTTCCCTGTATTATGTTGTTAAAGCTGAGCTGTACATAGTATGTTTCTTCTCTACAGATGGGAAAGTGATTTCCATTCCTTACATACTGTATGAGCACTTTTTATTGATAAGAAGTAGCACACTCATTTAGAACATTTTTAAAAGCTCAGCTATTACTAAATGATTATTGACTGATTAGTTTTAGTGTGGATATTGTCTTGCACATCAGCTGGACTTTGTAAAATTTACAGTTCTAAATTAAGAGTTTTTATGATAGTACAATATCCATTGCTGATGGAAATAACCTAAACCATGAGTGCTAAACATGTTACCTAATAACTGTGAGAGACTGCTCACACTCAAAACCAGCACAGATTGTATTTCTGATCACATTTTAACTGACTGGTATCACTGAGATGATACCTGTAAAATGTACGATAGTTGTATTGTGGGAAACCATATTAAAGAAAAACAACTGTCACTGAAACTGTACTCACTTAAAAGGTGCATTTGCAGTATTGTGGAACAGCTGTATTAATGTATAAAATAATAAAATATTAAAATGACATTTCTACTGTATATTCCACTGGGAATTGCAGCGTGTAGTGCCTGGACATTGGGGAAAAACTAAATTGTGGTCATCAGTTAAAATCAAGTTGACAATGTGTAACCCAGAGAGAATAAATATAAAATTAACATAAATTGCACATTAAATCATTCACAATGAAAGAGGTTGGGTTGACAGATCATTCGCAATGCAGATTGGTCCACAAAGAAAATCACTTGCTCTTTGAATTATATTTTGGCTCTTTTTTGATTGATATTTAGAGGTATATTCATGTCATTGTTTTGTAACATTAGTGATTTTGTGTATGATTGTGTGGACATCTAACATCCATAATCATATTGTAAATTGCTTTGCAAGAATAAATTCTTCTTACAGTTGTTATTATTACAAAGGAATCAATTTTCACATATAAGGAATCAAACATTTCAGTCACATTTATTTTAGATTAATCAGTTTTCCTATTTTTCTTTGCAGTGATGACAGTTATTCATTGTGTAATGAGCACATGGTATATACTTTAAGTAATTATTCAGACCTAATACTTTATTTTAGATTAGCCCCTGGCTTGTGACAGGCAGTCAGGCAATTTTCTTTCTTCATCTGTTCCAGTTATCAGAATTTTTCTCCTGTAAAGACATGACAGGAGGGAAATGGATTCTTCTTTTGTCTCTAGCTATAAAGTTTGCTTTGGATTGAAATTGAAAACCACAAATGAGTTGTATCATGCCATCACTGGATCACATCACTGAAAGATTTCTGACCTTCTACAGTATATACACATCAAACTTAAATGATTAATTTTCTTAATCACTAGCTTCCTGAAATAATCCAAACCTTCATAACATTTACTTTTGGGGCATTGCTTGCAAGTCTATTAGCATACTTGAAAGTATTTATTTGAAAGCCATCATTTATTTGGTTCTTAGCTCTATGCGGTTTATTCTGTTAAGATCACCTGTTCACATTTATTGGTGTATGATTGATAGGGATGTGATTACTGTTGTATTTGAACCTGTGATGCAGCTCCCCCTGCTGTAAGTAAGGGTGGTGCTTAATGTAAAAAAAAAAGACTTTTTGGTGTCATATTCTTATTTTATATTGTAACAAAAATAGCAGGTCAGGAAATAACCAGAGTGTTATGCAAGAAGTACAGTATATTTTTTATTCTCCACAACAGATTTGATTAAAACAAATAATTAAGGCTTAAACTTGACAGGACAAACAGGTATAGTTTGACAATAATTAACACAACTACACAATATTTACATTCTGACACAGCAACTTCACTAAAACAACTATTTGCGATCAGAGCTTAATTCCTAACTCATTTATGTAATCCAGACTTCTCCTATAATCCAAATACTCAATAACAAAAATTAAAATAGGGCAAAGAGAGAAAACATGTGACGTAAAAACAATGTATATTAATCAGGACTTAATCTCTGTTCCTAAAAACACAAATTTACACAAATTAAAGAGAATGTTTTTACCCTAAGGATTTCACAATATGGAATAATTACTTATAATAACACTGCAAGCTCTCTTATAATAATGCTCAAATAGTCTAGTCAGAAAATGGTTCCTGGACTGGTTAGAGCCCATTCAGCTTCCTTCTTTCATTTTCTTACTCTCCTTTCTCTATCTTAATGTAATTTGTGCTGTGGTCAATTCCTTTGGAGGCTGACTAAAAACCTCCCTAGGAATGCCTAGTCAGTGTTGACTTTAATAGTGTTGTCCTCAAGATTTAGTGATGTTAATTAACCTGAGTAAATCATTTAAAATACCCTTTGCCTTACCCATGGCCTTCTTGCCTCTTAGCCCATTGAAAGCTAGGCAATAGCTCTGGCCTTTGTCCAAAGACTTCTGAGTAGTGTAATCTAATTCAGAAATGAAAACTTTGCTACATTGCTCCACACACCCCCAATCGGAACTAAATGCATTTTTTTTTTCATTTTACCAATAGTTTTATTTTTACATGCATGTCCATTGGTTTATGTGTATGCAGTACTCTTGAAGATTTTTTATTGTGTTATACTGTATAGTCCTGACTAGAGTTTGTTATTTCTAGTTTGTCCTTTCTAGAGTTTGTAGATAAACTATCCAGTTAAGAAGGAAAAAAAGAGCATATATCATATCATATGTTACATGGCTTTTGGTCAACGTTAATAGTGGCTCTGCAGTGAAACACACCATTTAATGTTTTTCAGGTGAGCCATGTCCAGAGAATGGCAGGAGCCCTGGGTCTGTCTCCACACAGCACAGCTCTCCCAGAAGTGACTTCACTGCAACCACCTTTCCCAACAATACACATCAGCCCAATGCTGGCACTTCATCTCCAGAGGGCTTCGTATCCCACAGTCTACAAACCAATGATGTTGTTATTCATCGCAAAGAGAATGAGGGCTTTGGCTTTGTCATCATAAGTTCGTTGAATCGACCTGAGTCTGGTTCTACCATCAGTAAGTCAGAGTGTTTTTGTACATATGCTAGTATTATGTGGCTACTTAATTCTGTATTGATTTCCCCATAAAGTGTTTAGTTTGTTGCATATAGCATTTTGTGACGCCTGTCACACACCAGAGATATACTGTATGAAGAGCTTCTACTGTACGTAGGGGTAGTTGTGAAGATGTTGAGGGTTAGTGCTAGACCCCCGCTAGACCCTAAACTTGCTTACTTCAGCTCCCAAGTGCAGTTTCTGAGACCTAAACCAAACCACCCACTCATTGGTCTATAAAGAGGTCTGTTTCCGGCTACGTAATTATAATATCTTCCTTAATAATATGAAACAACCCATAGAAGTTGTATAATAACAGTACAGATGATAATAGTATTTTGCTAGTACCCTTTTTCTCTAATTGTGAGTTATGTATTCACAAGTTATCTAAGTGTATGTGTTCACAAGTTATCTAAAGTCTTAGTTTCCTTTTCACCTTGAACAAAGTAGGACATTCTCTGCTTTTTGTTCCATTATGTGCCAAGCACCTTTCAAAAATTGGCTGAAGCCCAAGAGTTAAAATGCTATGAGGAAGTGTCTGTGTGCATGTTCTGTTCCCAAGTGCCATTGCCTGCCCTCATTTTCATGTAGGTGACTGAGAAGTGTGATAAACTCCAATTAGCTACGATAAGGTTTTCAAGACCATGCAGGTAATTGTGTTGCAGCAAAGACCTGGGTCTTAATAAGTTAGGCATACTAATTGGTGCTGTCTGACCCATGCCAGGAGAGTATACAGTGTAACCAACAATGCCTGTTAGAGCTGTCGGAAACAGGTCTTCTGTGTAAAACTTAGGTTTGTAGTTGATAGATGGACCTGTTGATTGTCTGCTTTATCAAAGGGCATGAGCAGGAAGATATTAGTAAATATCTTTCCTTCAAGCTGGCCAAGCAGCTTCTAGCAGCAATGTCTTCTGGTAACTCTTTTAAAAGCTTTGATTACAATTATATTCGAACAAGTTCAAGTAAGATACAGCAAAATACAACTGATCCTGCAGTAATTTTAAATTTATTGCCCCATTATCTATGGAATATTTTTGTCCTTTTTCTAAATAAGCAGCTGCAAGCTGGTGAATATTTCAGTCCTCATTTTGTCATTTCCCCTTAAAGTAGTTAAGTGAACTACTGAGAGAACACACTACATCTTAAACAGAGGAAGAGTGCAAACTGGGAAAACAGACACCTGAGACAGAATGATTATATTAAAGAAGACAGCTACATTTCAGTGTATTTTTTGTCTGAATATTCACAATCTGTTGAAAATGCTTCTGTTGCTCTGAGTAAACATTTTGCATCAGAGATCGTTACTTTTTCTATTTTTTTCACTGAATCATTCATACCCGAGTCAGAAAGCTTTTCATGAACAGCAGCAAAAGAATAGCTAGTTCTTCAGGTCTGTCAGTGTGCTCTCAAGTGCTTGTGTCCTCCCAAGCTGTGCCCCACAAAATTGGAAGGATAATTGAAGGCAGCCCAGCAGACCGCTGCGGGAAGCTGAAAGTGGGAGACCGGATCCTGGCGGTGAACAGCCAGTCCATCATTAACATGCCTCATGCCGACATTGTGAAATTGATTAAGGATGCTGGCCTGAGTGTGACTCTGCGTATCATCCCTCAGGAAGGTGAGTCATCTATTGGATTTTTTTTTTTTTCAATTTTCATGTGAGAGCACAGACTTGGTGTTTCGGTTTACAGTAGGTATTCTTGTACCTTATATCGTAATGTATTGAAATACATGGAGTGTTATGGAAGTCTTGAGGATTGTTATTATTAATTTAATCACAACTGTTATGCCCACACTATCACTGAAAGTAATAGTTGCTATCATGTTGCAAAAAATGTGTTGTTTACCTTTTTATAGATATTGAGTGAAACTTAAAGTTGTGGGAAAAAATAATGTAAATACTGTAGGTCGACACTAAATAAAAATGTGGCATTTATAATGTTGAATATTTCATTAAGTTGGTCATGTTATTTTTTAACATTTTTTTAACTCCAGTCGAGTCTGTTTTGCAGTACAAATGATAGTATCTAATTTTCAGTGCCTTCCATAAAAGGTTTGGATTTTATTTGTAAAGGAAAATAAAGAAAAAGATTTAAAAAAAGGTTTTGCACTGAGCCCACTTAAAAATATACATGAAATATAATTATTTGAATTATCCCCTTGCTTTATTTACATATTCAATACATTAATTTCCATAGCCGACCAGAGCCGAGTATCATAATCTAATGTTGTAAAAATGTATGTGACCTAGATAAGTAATTACTGCTCTAGTTGGATGGATTTTGACTGCTCAGTAGGATAATTTTCACTTCTGCTAAGAAGGGTATGGTGATATGCTTGAGAATCAACAATCAGAAAAATCTTGATTTTAATCTTATTTTGTTTTCAAAATTATCCAATAATTATACAATGAAGATTATTATAGGGATGCCTTTAAAGAATTTAGAAATCAATTAATACTGATAAGATTGTAATAGTGTTTTATCATAAGGGAGGTATTTGTCAGAAATTAAAGTCAAAGTAATCATTATTTGTATACATCTATTTTGTGGGTTCAAAGAAAATTTTGTTTGGGGAAATCTGCTGTAGTCTCACTTGTTATTATCATTGTAATCAGATTAATTCATTCTATAATACTTGTAATATTATGATGGCACAGTGGTGTGCATTGCTGCCTCACAGAGCAGGGGCCCTGGGTTCAATTCCATACCTAAAGTGCTATCTGTGTGGAGTTTGTATGTTCTCCCTATGTTCACATGGCTTTCCTCCAGGTGCTCTGGTGTCCTCCTATAGTCAAAGAACCATGGAAGGTTAACTGGCTTCTGGAAAATGTGGCTTGGGTGTGAGTGCATATGTGTGGGTCTATGTGTGTTTTCGTCTGCCCTGTGATGAACTGGTGTCCGCTCCAGGGTGTACTGTATCCTGCCTTGCTCTCATTGCTTGCCGGGATAGGCTCCAGCTCCCACGCAATCCTTAATTTGAAGAATAGGTTTGAAAATCGATGGATATTTTTTTAAAGAATTTCAAAATTCAAAATTTCCATTCTCACTTCCGTAGAATACGTCAAGGAAGTACATCAGATTCCCCTATCTCAAAATCAGTTGTGATTGGTTGAAAGGCGTATGTGCTCATTCCTGCGTTTCTGAAGTGAAATGTGCCTGTGGTACAGAGTTGAACAGCCCAGCCTCAGCAGCCAGCTCAGAGAAGCAGAGCCCCATGGCCCAGCAGCACAGCCCCATCAACCAGCAGAGTCCTGTAGCCCAGCCCAGCCCTGTTGCCCAGCAGAGCCCTGTCACACAAGCACCAGCCCCTCCTCCACAGCTGCAAGGCCACGACAGCAGGTAAGTAAGTAATGCAGCATGGTATCCACGCCGAGTATTTCAAAAGGAAAAAACTCAGACTCCTGATTTAAATACTTTATATAGTAACAGTAACCTACTTCTCTGGTTTCTCTTTGAGAAAGTTTTTTTTTCATGATCAGAATCAGCACTGCATCGCATGGTATCCATCTTACTTATTTCCATATGTTAACATTATTACAGTGTTCATCTGGCACTTCAGTTCTACTCAGATTGGTTGGTTAATGAGCCATTATTCCAGTGGCTTTCCCTGTTACAGTGTGCATATTCAGATCACTATCCAGTAACCAGAGAATTAGTGGGTAGGGATGAATTAGGCCCAGAGACCAGCTCCAGGTCGCTGTGATGTGGATTCCACAATATCCTACAGAACATATTACAAAAGTATACAGTAGAATTGTGGAAAGGACCTCATGATTAAGAATATGTTCAGTGTTATGATCACTTTCATCTATAGGGTTTGCATATTTGCAAGGCATTGTATCATGCCAGGGGTGTGAAGGGTAGTTGACTGCAAAAAGTTAAAGGATTCCCGAAATACTTTGAAAACCCACTGAATTGTAATAAGCATACAGTATTCAACCGGCTGAAGCAAAGGGCAAGTCACAAAGGCACCCATTTCTCATTCTCACTTGTGAAGTTGCAGAGATCTTTCAATTTTCCATTTATTTTGTGCAAGGGGTATTGTGTAAATTTTAATTCAGCAGTTTTTGTTCGGAGGCAGTTTTGTGCATTTGTTTTTATTGTTTTATTTAATGATAAAATCGAAGGAATCATGTAAATATATATTTTTATTTGCAGTGTTCCATCAGCAAGTTCTTATTGATATTTTAATTATTTACCATTACTGTGCCAGTAGAGAGCGTCAATATCATTTCTACACCAACGTGGTTTTGTTTATCAGGCATATTTCGTGTACGAGTTATTGTGTGGGGTACTGGGTCACTCCTCTTGTAGATCCTGGACAGGCATGTGTCAGCACATTGATCTCTGAGCCTTAAATTTCACATCACCCCCACCTCATCCCACAAATATTAATTAGAGATGAGTGGAGCATCCACAATTTCATCCTGCAGAACAGCCAGCATAAAGACATGTGTTGTGCTGCTAAAAAAGTGAGGTCCCAGGACTTGATTGGTTCAGCACCCTCCTGTCAGGTTGCCATCAGTCACTACAAATGGAGTTCTATAGCTACCACACACTCCTGTCCAGACCATCCTACTTGGCCTCTCTATCAATCTTGGGAAGATTGCCAGTGGCACAAAGGTATTATTATCTTGATAGGAATATAGGAGTATATATTGGGTTCTGTGTTTCTTTTTCCTTGATTTGCACCAGGTTTGACATTTAACAAGTAAAATCATTGCAACTCCCTCACTAAAGGGCTGATTTTGAATGTATCACTGTCAATCAGGATCAATTAATCATAAAGATGCCAAAAACATTTAATCCATATCCAAAATATCTATCCCCTTATTAGGGCCCATCAGCTTAATACAGATAGCTTATCATATTTTTAAATATGTTGGTTCTATGAATTATGGGTCTGCCTATTAATTAGCTTTAGCCACAGTTCAACACTTAGGAGACAGAATCATCTTACAACTTATAATTCTGATTTTTGCCTATGTCAAATCAATGTTCGCAGCCACAGAAATGTCCTTATTAGAGCTCATCGGCATGACTCATGTAAATTTGACCAGTTAAACACCCACCTACTACTGTATGCACCGTACAAGGAACTCTGAAGTTTTGGAAATTAAAAGTTAAAGAAAAAAAATCAGGCATATTACAAAAACAAGATGAGATGGAAAGGGATATTTCATTGAGGTTAAAAATAAAATCTTCAATATTAAAACAGCAAAAGTATAGTGAATGATGAAGTAAAAAGTATTCTAGACAATAAAAGGGAAAAGTCTGATTTATTACATTGATATTTTATTTAGACATTTTACTACGAATGAAATCAACAACATGCCTTGGGATACTGAAAGAAAGTTCTGTATTAAATATTAATAATACAGAATAGGCAGAGGTGTTCAAGTACTCATATCACTTAAGTTTAACAAACCTCCAGAGTCTTCAAAATAGGCCATTAACAAGTTTTTCAACAGTTGCCCAAGGCGTCTGGAAAATTGCCAATGCAGACTTGTGTTAAAGGGATTCCCCCTACACAAATACATCTTCCATAACCCCCATTGGTTAGCTACAACAATGCAATAGTCAGAATAGAGCTCACCACCACAATCTCCAAACATTGTCTTTCCTTCAGGCTGTCAATGCAAAACATGACTCATGTAAATAAAACATGTTCTCTGGCCCACAGAAAATGGTGATAATGTGAACATTACCATCATCATTCTGATAAGGCATGGGTTAAGTCTTTTAGGAATTTCTCATGCTATAAACACTGCAGATAGATGCAAGACTCAAGTGTTATAACCTTCCAGGTTGTGATCTACTCCTCACAAAGCCAGTATTTTGACTTATCTAGTCTAGTTTGCCAGTTGCTGAAGCAGAACATGTAACGAACAGTTCTTTCCGGACCCTATGCGGATGACACAATCCGACGGAGTGGGGAAACACTAGGGAAACGCCATGCAGGAATACGGGGCAGAAGACAGGGGGGCGTGTCCAAGGTGCGCTGGTGCACGGGGGAGGTGTGGCCGAGGCGAACAATCCGAGAGAGTAGTCCTTAGGGAATATCCAAAACACACGAGTAAGTCCAAAACCAGGAGATCCATCAGAAGAAGGAACTAAAAACACGAAGGCCGGGTCGGAACCGGCGGAGAGGAAACAGGAACGGGAACGGGAACCGAGGTTAAAACCTTAACGGGACCAGAACATCTCATTCTCCCGGCAACTTTCTCAAATTCTGGCCACTTTCAATCAAGTGAATAGCAACCTGGCAATCTTCATTAATCAAGCAGGGACGTCTGGGTAAAACAGACACACAAAATACAGCTGTAAAGAAAAAGCATTATTTTGTATTTGCTGTTCCAGAAAATAAAAGTCCAGTCACAAAATAGATGTTTGTTGAGCTTTGTTCAATTTCTAGCTACACTTTTTCAAATGTCCCTCTAAAGGCTAAGCTGCCTGCTGGCATCCATAAAAGTCACTTTTCCAAAATGCAAAAAAAATCTTTCTCAAAATCTCACATGTGTTTACAGGCTTGTCTGAAAGCCACCTCTTTGCTTCATTCTCCCTTTGGTGCAGCAGATAGCAAAGGTTGGCATCTGTTTAAGGGCCTCTGTTTCCCGGTTCTTATACTGTATGTCATCTACTTGTCTTCCAACAATTGGTCAGGTGAAGGAGGATGGCAGGCCATTCCACATTGTTCTTTGGGGAATGTGGTTCAGACAAGAATCTCCATTTTGTCTCCATCTACTGCTTCTTACAACACATTATGCTGTATACCAAATGATTTATTGTAAACGGTGTTGTCCAATATTGTATATTGTATGTAAGGGTGTGTCAGAATTTTTTCATCTGCATTTTTATTTTTTTTTCCTATATTAGTTTACTCCTCTTTGTTTTTGATTTACAAACCCCATTACATCATCCCATGCCTCTTTACTACATCATATGATTTGTAAACAGTGATGAAAATTCATTGTGTGAAAAATCCCTGCAATTTCCCTGCATCTGTAGGTGAACCTTCAGACTTTGGTTTGACAGCTCTATTTTATGCTTGTACCATAAAAGTAGAAGGCTAGTGCAATTACAAGTGTGCGTTCTGAATTAAGATTTAAGCACTGCCTTGCTGATAGTGAGTTGATTAATGAGAAGCCGAATGTGGCAATTTCATTTGATTACTTTAAGTGCTTAAACAAGCCTGAAAGCTAATTTGCGGTAAAAAGCCCCTTTAAATCTAGAAAACTTTTATTGTTGAATTTGCTCACAAAATCAATCCTGAAGGGAAAGTAACATGAGCTTGTTTTCTTTCTTGCATATTTTACTATTTTACGTTTAACACTTCAACTAAGCAACAGTAAAGGACAAGTTCTTCACCACTGTCAATCTGCCAGTTCATGGGCAGTAATGACTCTGGAGAAGAGGATTTCTGTATTTCAGAACAGCAGCTGATTGAAAGTTTACTGGGTTTTAAATTTTCTGTCCATCAAGGATAAAGATTTATACAACCTCCAGTGAAAAGATTTTCATATGGCCTGTGCTAGCTTGCATGGCTGCCCCAGGGATGAAGGAAAATGTCAGGGAAATAAGACATCCAGGGGGGTCTGCAGAACAAAATGAACCATTCCAGTTAGCCTGTGCAGTTTTCAATGAAAGCTGAGTAACTGTAATTGTGTTACATAGCAAACGCCAAAACACCCATCTCCTGCCATGTACTAACAAAATATTTCTCAGCATGGCTTATGGCTGACTGCAAGTTAAGATTTGTTTTTGTTTTTTCCTTTCTTCTTAGTTACAGATCAGAAGTAAAAGCAAGGCAAGATGTGAAGCCAGACATCAGACAGCCCCCATTCACAGACTACAGGCAGCCCCCTGTGGACTACAGGCATCCTCCAGTAGCAGATTACCGACAGCCACCCACTTTAGACTATCGACACCCTCCGCTCCTCGACTACCGCCAGCATTCCCCAGATGCTCGACAGTTTCCAATACCAGACTACAGGCAACCACAGGTAAGGTGGCACTTACAAACTGGGAAGTCACAGATGACTTCAGTAATGCAAGAGGCGTGCAATCCATGTTTTAGTACACAAATATAGAAAAAGGCAGTTGAGAGCAAATGTAGAATTTATGGCTTGACAAATGGATGCTTGAACACTCTCATTTGCTGTATGTGAAAGCCTTTCCTATCTAGTGGGGATTACAATCCATAATTATTTTGTAGCCTGATACAACTTAACTGTCTTTAATAGAAGCATAAATAATTAATGGAAATATAGCAAATTTATAAGAAATTAAATGTATAAAGGATATTTGAAGGCCTTTTACAGCATGTTTTAAATAGTGTTAGCCCTTGAGACTCAATTAGTTTTTAAACCGTCTTGGGTCACTGCTGTGGAAGCCTGAAACTGGGCTAGAATTTTAATATGTTGGAGAGCGCCTAACAAGAGCTATCTGTAAACCACCTGCATTTCTGGCAGTCTGGAAAATAGGAGGACAGAATAGTGCACATGAGAAACAAATTATGATTAAAAGCAATAACAATGTATCTTCCTTTTTAAATAACATATTGGCTGCATAGACATTGTGCAATATACTGTAAGTTTTAGATTATAAAACAGTACTTGCAGGTTTCTGTATCACACTTTGTGTTTTTTTAAGGACTTCGACTATTTCACAGTTGAGCTGGAGAAGAGTATGAAAGGCTTTGGATTCAGTATCCGTGGAGGACGAGAGTATAAGATGGACCTGTTTGTGCTCAGACTGGCAGAAGATGGGCCTGCAATACGTAATGGGAGAATGAGGGTGAGAGACAGTCATTTAACATCTTTAATGCATATTTAGCTTTTATTTTCCTGGAGTTTAAGATACTGTCTTATGTTGAGATCTGTACATCTAACAATCCAAAGTTTAGGTGTAAATAGTTTTGAATGGTGACAAAAGAACACAAAAACTACAAATGAGAGGAGGCCATTTGGCATATCTAGCCCATTTAATTATAGCTAACTAGTTCAAGGATCTTATCCAGCCATTTTTATAAAGAATCCAGGGTATCAGCTTAGACAATATAGCTAGGTAATTTGTTCCATACTCCTACAACCTTTGTTATGGCCCCATGCCCCCTGATCTTAGTTATTGATCCACTTTCACATAGTTTCAGTGATTATGACATTGTTGTTTGTATACAGTATGTAACCTAATGCTTGTGTATCTACAGGGAGCTTTAACTGCTGTCAACTAATGTCAGTTAATGTGTGTTATTTTTAATGCTGGTTATTTTAAAGAAAGTCACTGGTGCAACTGAAAGTTAACGCTTGTTCTGAAGTTGTTGCTTTAATAAAATAGCTCATTGTGTGTGGGATTTATTTTGTGATGTTGGATGTTTTTGGACTTTCGGCTGTCGTGCACTGGTCCCTGCACCAAAGGGGCAATTCAGCATTACTGGTTTTCTGCTTTATGTTTGACATACCTTCCCACGCTAAGATGCAGCCATGCACTTCATGTAATTTCTAGTGTAAATGACACTGTTTCACCTCTCAAAGCAAAATGACAACATAATAACTGAACTTTCACCTTTCAATCCACACTGACAAATTTAATTTTCACTATGTTTAGCACTAAAATAAAATGAATTTACATTTGGAAAAGCCCTCCAGGTTGTGGTTGTCACAGTACAAAGATGTGGGGTAAACTACGCCTCTCTATCTTCTGGCTTTTCATCTTTCCCATTTTGCCTAGGAGGCAGTACATTTGCTCAGCTTATCTTGGACACAAATCTGTTGATTTCATTGAACCCCAAAGGTTAAAACTTTATACTTAACATTATAGTTCTTGTAGCTCAAGGCACATCTGTCTGATTAATCTTCATGCAGCTCATATTTTAAATACTTTCAAAAGGCAAAGTGCTAATTAACCCCCCCACCGTCACTTTCACGCCAATAGAAATGAAGCATTCCACCCCAGGGTCACTGAGATTTAGAGCTCTTTGTTTAAAACATTTGGGAAGTCTATACATTTTTTATTTGTAATTAGCCTGACAGAGGTAATGTAACTTAAAAAGAACCCACTGGCACAGTGAAATAAATAAAACATACTGCCCTACTTCATAACCTAGCAGACTGCTAATAAGATACTGGCATGATTCCATCTACATTCTCAAAAAGATGAGTTATATAGTACTTTATTTTTCATTAAGTATTCTAAAAGAATTGATTGCTTAGTTTGAGTTCTGACCATAATGGAATTTCTTGTTATATTTCCACAAACCCAGAGTTAACAAATTTTAATCTTGAACAGAGTACATCAAAAAAGGATTCAATACAAGTGTTATTCAGTAACCTTAAGTTTACCAAAGAGAACCAAGGTATCATTTGAGTATCAATGATGATACACAGGCCAGCTGACATGAGTACAAATTAGGAAAATGCATTTAGGACTTGGAGGCATTTCATTACACAAAGTGCCATGGGTGCCTAGAACATGTTTATACTTTAAAAAGCCATGTTCCTCAGAACAACAGGGAATTAAATGAGTACAAATCACAAGACCACTCTCTTTTTTCATTTTAATTGGGTGCAGCTACTGTATGAGTTATTAAGCACTTTGCGGCTGTTTAGGAAAAAAAACATTGCCTAGATAAGAGCAGAATGTTAATTGCTTTTTAATCTAAAGTGCTCTCCGTAAATTGGTAAATTCTAATTTGGCAAAAATTAAATTGCCTAAGTTGTTTGTCTAACAGACAAATCATATTCTTACAGTAGGGCTGTATTAGTGGAGAAGCCAGTTTAGAAAAGATTCACTGGACTGTATTTACAAGTGCAGTTGTTACTGTAAAAACAAAATTGTTGTTATTATTACTGTCGATCATTCCAGCTGGCTGTTAATAGTAATCTGACAGTGACCTAGGAGCTGTAGAGACCACACATATCTCCTCCCAGACATTTGCACAGACGGTCTCTTTCTTTTGTGTTAGCAATAAGAAGACAAACCTCTTTAGTGTCAGGCATTGGACAGTTACAGCCATGAGTAATAAATTGTGGCTTGCATGCAGTAAACCGAGCATCTACCAACAGACCTTATCCTGGCAATATCCATCCAAATTAATTTTGACTTGCTTTTGGGCTCTCCCTGAGAGAGTATAAAACCCCTTGACTGATCCTGAACTTGGTATTCATTTTCAAGATGAGCATCCCAAGATTCCCCTTAAACCTGTTAATTGAATTATACATTGTCTATGTGGGAGAATTAAAGAAGAATTCTTTGTTTGGTTTGCAGAATAAGCTCCATAGTCATGACAATCACTGATTTAAAGCTAGGTTTAACTACCTTTCTACTCTTACCAAAATATGTCATGTGCAAGCACAAATACCTGGCCAAGAGTTACTTGGATTGGGTAGAATAAAGTTAGTAGTGTTACTATCTACAGTACTTAGTTCACCCATTCCCGTGGCAAATTCAGAGTGAGAAAAGTCACAAAGTTAATAAATTCAATTTTCTGAAATTATTTTAGCAGCTCAAAGAGCATTTACTTTGAATAGAACTGTAGATCTTCAAGAGGCAAAACAAAGTTTATTATTCAAATGTATTGCCTGCTGTCAGGATTTTGGAAATAGGAACTGATTCCTTACTGTTTCCGACACTTATTAGAATCATATCCCTGTGGATGATTTTTAGACCAGGAATCTAGCCCCTTACCAAAATTGATCACAGTTTTCTGGTCTGGCAGTATTCTGGTACACAGTATTCTGGTCTGGCATTTTGATTGTGTTGTATGGTTTTAGAATTAATTTTCTTTCAGTTTATTTAATTATTTTTCACATTACTGTATGTGCGTTTTCTCTTGAATATAACATACTGTAGATATAGAGATCTGCCCTCATGGATGGATATGATTCTTTGCTTTTTTAAATAAGAACAGTGGAAAATTAACCTATTTACTGTACATTTCATATATTGGTTTTCCAAATTCAGAGTACTTATACTAGTTTATTTATTTAAAGTAGCAAAAGTAATAATAATAAAGATGTCTATACATATTGTATACATTTCTGTTGTTTCTTATACAGATATACTTCTTTCAATCAGTAATGTGATATCCACAGTTATTTCTTCTCACTTTTAGTCAAGTCACATTTTTGAAGGGACATGTCTTAAATTAACCTTCCTGCACAAATTTAGACTGTGTGTAGATTATGAAAATAGCATTTATTCTTAGATCTATCGAATAAGTTTTCACAGCTTTACAGACAAAAATCAAGTTGAAAAGACAAGTTACATTTGACTTCTAAACTTAGCAACTGTTAGGTTTTACAGTACATATTGAAGCAAAATATTACACATCAATTTCGGCACAGCTGAACCAGTGCCACAAGATGGTTATTGTACAGCTTTGCATAGTCAATAGCACTGCTTAAAGGATGTGCTCAAAGATTTATGACTACAATTTTGGCACTCTACTTATAAATGTCTTCAGAAAATATCACTTAAACTAATACAGGTATATCTGTAATCCTTGTTCAGCAGAACCAGCTCAAGCAGTTCAGCATTTTTATTAAATAAAGTTCCTTAAATACCTCCAGGCAGTTTTATAATTACCCCCAATTTTTAATGAGTGGTTTTATTGTAAAACTTGCATGATTTTGATATTAATATTTTCTCTTTATTACTAAAATGTATGATATGGGGCTTTGCATATGGGATTCACTTCTCAATTTTCAGCCTCTGTGATAACTAAGTGCTAAACAGAGAATTGCTATTTTCATTTCAGCAAGGTCAGAGATGGTGTAGTATCAGACTACACAACTCCCTTCTCAATACCAGTGGACTCAGTTCCCAGAGCTTGTGATGAAAAGATATAATTCTGTTTGAAGTGGTAAACAATGCAATTACTGTATATTGTTGTTAAGTTCAAGTTCAAGCAGAGTTCAGTGAAACCACTGTATTTAACCTGCTTCGGTGACAGTCTCCATTGGATAAAATAAAGAGCTAACAAAATGATATGATGGTTTGAATTTACTGCAACAATTAGAAATTAAAACAGTAATTTGAGGGTGTTATTATGGGTACAAATTAAAAAAAACAATATCAGATTCTAGGTATATGGTATTCAATATTGTTAATACAACAATAAACATACATAACAACCTAAAATAAAATAGTAGTATATGTGTAAGTATATGTGTCAATCTGCTTTGATGTGCATGGCTGATTATTCACTCAATGAAACCAAAGTCATTAACAGCACCATTGTTATAATACATTGACTGTAACACATTGTTTTACATTATAACTATTGTTATTGTGAAACTCTAGAGTTATATATCATACATCTTGGTACATTGCAGCCATGTCCCATTTTCTTCTTCTCTAACTGTATTAATTCCAGTTCCAGGTGAAATTCCAATTGTTCACAGTCACAATATTTCTCATGTTGCAGAGAAATTCTTGGGTAGAATTCTATTTGCATATTGACTCAATGTATTCTCGTGCATTTTGAAGTTAATTGCAGTCAACTGATCAATTAGGTTCAGTTAAGAACTCAGCATGAGAAAGTGAGAATGACCAAGGTTTAATTGTCCTAAAATAATCACTGTCAATCATTGGCTACGATGTCTTCAGGTATGGTGAATTTTCCCCACTTTGCTAGTTGGTCAACTTGATGATTGAGAGAAGACTTCCAGCTAGGACACCACCTAGATGAGTCCTCTCTTTGGATTTGCACAAAAAGAGGCACTGAGTATTGGACACTCCATTAGAGGATTTATCAAGATGGGCCCAATTTACAATTTCGTGGTTTGTGTTAGTCTGGACATGCTGCTTGTCCAATTGGCCCATTTCAGACATATTCCCAAAGATTGGAATGAGGGAGTCTAGGCTGTGCCAGATATATTATCTGTACAAAGTTACAGTTAAATAATAAGCCTTTGCTGTTACACAAATAATATTGTCAATATACAGTACATTGACTATAACACTCAGCTTAGGATTTTGGCAAGGAGATAAAATTGAGATACAGTACCTGAGGCTGTTCAACGATGAGATGGTTTGCCTCCTGGGGGAGTTCCTTATTGCTGATAAGAAGAGAAGTGGTTGATACCACTTCCTTTTGGTAGTTAGTGGTACGATCCTGAGATAGAGGACTATAGGCAGAAGTGTTGGTAAGTTGTCTGACAGCTTCACTGATATATACAGTAGGTGTTTTTGCTACACGACAAAAACGCCGCCTTTGACTGCTGGTTGGATGGCAATATTGACTCTTATGCGGAGAGGTTGCAGCGCCTAAATTTCTCCTTAGGTGACGTTATACCCCTGTTTCCTGGGTGTGGAAAGGATCTTGGGAGCTTGGCTGTTGCATTAATTAATGAAATAATCTACTGATGGGAGAAGGCCGGAAGGGGGGGTCCAACAGTTCTGTTTAGGATTGATGTTGTTAATGCATTGATAACCCGGTTGTTGTCAGATGCCAATGAAGGGGTGTCATCAACAAAATCTGCTTAAAGACAGATCCTGCAGTAAATGTGGTTGAGGTCAACTTGTGTTTGGGGGATGTCCATCGTCTTGGGGATTGGTACAAAAGTGAGGCCTGTGCTAAAAAGCGCTTTCTCATACTTGGAAAGGGAAAGGTCTGAGGGTACACTAACAACTAGATCAGGATTAGAGGAGGTAGTGGATGTGTTAACAATTTTTTCTGTAAAGAGTTTTTTATCCTTATCTGCACTGAGAAACCGGTAAAATTTGGTTTGGTAAAGTTGGTCTGATGCGGTTAGTTATAAAAGTAAGATAATGTTGGTCATGAAATTCCTTTGCTTCTTTAATGTTGTTGTCGGAAAGAGTAATCTGTTGTTTGAGGGAGAACATTGTAATTATTCAGTCTCATACAATTACACCAACATTAATAAGCTCTCAAGACAACACGCTTGTTTGGAATAAAGATGATTTCACAAGGGTTATAATGTGATCACTGAATGTAAACACACTGGAATTAGACACTTGGCCAGACACAGTCCAGAAGAGAATTTACAAGGTACAGTACTTTCAGCTACATTTGTTCTAGTTGCAGATCAGACAGCACTGGCTGCAGCTGTATATTTAGTTAGCTAAGTTGTCGTGGTTTAAGAGGGAATTGCAACTGTGTCCACAGCAATTCTTACATTAACCCGTCACAGGTGGTGATTGGTCATGACACCATCAGGAGTAGTGGCCTCCCCACAAGACAGGTTTCTGACACTCTGGCTCTTTCAGTTGATTTATGACAGGCGATCTCCATCTTGGGATTCTGTGCAGATACCTGGATGTTTCCCTCTTGATGTTGCAGAATAAGAGTGGATGTGGTCAGTTCATCACTGGAGATATCATAATTGAAAATCTGGTTTGTGTCAAATAACCATCACTTCCTGCTTTTCAGAATCCAAACTGAGCAGTATTCCTGCTAACTCAAAGCAGATAATCAATGCCAGGGTTTTTTCCATTCACTTTAATTTCAACCATAATAATAGCTTAGCCATTATGTGATCATGTAGCCCATCACTTTGGCTTCAATCCTCATTAATAAACTGGATTGTCTCTATCCAAAGTGAGTGTAATCTTTAAACAGGAACATCAGTGAATCCTGCATTTTTGGGTGTGTGTTATAAAAGGTACAGTATGTTATAAAGGTATGCCTTATGCCTTTTTGTATATTTGTTGTTATGCTAAATTTGAATAAACTGTATACTGTTTACTGATGGAAAAAAGAAACGGAACATTTTCCGGAATGAGAATACTACAGTTACTGTTTAGTTTATGTACTTTCACAAAAAGTTGTCCATTTGCTTTAAGCTCTCTGACCAGCAATACAGCTTGTGCAGTGAGGTATTGCAACTTGCCAATAACACGAAAGCTCGTTAGGTACAATTTTACCCAACGAGGTCCAGGTGGAACAATGCCTGATCAGGTCACCTTTATAAAGGCCTTAATTCAAAGCTTAGGTCACTGCAAGAAAAAAGCCACACTTAGTCAGTTTGCTGTGCATTCCATAATGCCTCGAATGTCACCAGGAGCAAGGGAGAGGGCCATTGGCATGCTGCAGGCAGGCATGTCTGTGCCAGTGTTTCCAGACACTTTGGAGTAAGCCCATCCACTGTGCCCCGACTGCAGAGAAGGTTTAAGCAGACCGGCAGGACAACTGACCGTCTAAAATCCGGTCACCCTCAAGTGACCACACGAGAGCAGGACCAACACATAGACTGATCCATCTAAGAGATCGCTTCAGATCTGCCACGCGTACTGCTGCTGAAACTGCCAGCAGACACAATGCCCGCATCAGTGACAGGACAGTGAGGCTCCATGCTGCTGGCCTTAGAGCGAGGTGACCCGTCAGAGGCCCTGTGCTGACACCTCCTAGACATCACATCCGAGTGGCTTGGGCCAGACAGAGGCTGCGATGGACTCGTCAGCAGTGGCATCAGGTCCTCTTCACTGAGTCACTCTTCAGCCTGTTCCACGCAGACGGGAGGGCCAGAGTGTGGAGGAGGAGGTGTTTGCTCAGCATTTAATGACATGCGTTTTGTCTTCTGATAGATTTCTTTAGATTTCAAAAATTGATTCCTTTAACTGACTTCTAATATTAATAAAATCTTTGCCATTTATTATAGTAATTAATCCATGAATTTTGCTAACGTTTCAGAATGGTAACACAGCTCTTTAACATGAACTAGTGCGCTGTTCAGTTCCTACTTTTGTTCTCTTACATGAGGTTAAGTGCAAGTTATTACACATTTTCTGGTCATGATGGCAAATCTATAATATACACCCTCTCTTTAGTTAAATAAAATCACCCACTCATACTCTATTCACTGTCTATAAAAGATGTCATTCAGAACTGCTGCATTTAATGCTGTCTCATGTATAGCTAAGTTACACTTTTGAAGAGCAATTACAGCTAATCGCTGTGAGAAATGTGGTCATCATCTTTTGGATTGCACTAAAGAGTTTTGACATTCCTGTCAATAAAATTATGTATTTAAAATGAGAAATAAATATACCCCTGAGCAGCTAACATATGGCATTGTCATGGTTTATATCCTTGACTAAATTTTGGAGACAATATGAATTCTGAGTGGTGATGGGTTTTTCCTCTCTCTTTTCAGTCAGTCCAGCATGAATTGTTATTGATTTACTCCGAGTCCCATTAATTTTTATTTGAGAATTTGGAATCAACAATTACTTTTCTTTTATACCCTGACAATTTGAAACAGCCAGATGTTAATCGTCTTAGTTTATTGCTATGACCCCTGTAATGCATGAAGGGAATGAGGATTCTGCATGCATTTCTTCAGCACTTGCACCTGTCAGAACCATTCTTAATTTGACAAGCTCAACAATGCTTTACAGGAGAATTAGTACCAATTAGAGGAGATCTGCCTCAGTCAGGTTCATAGGGACCCAGAAGGTCCCCGGAGCACAGTACAGCAAGCCAAGGCGGCCATTAGCTGCCTCAAGGTAATATCTTGATTCCGTGGTTCAGCCTGTGTTTTAAGAAAAATCAAATCTTTTTTGGCTGAAAAAACATAAATAGATGTATGTAATACATAGAAACCTGGTATTACGGTAGTAACAAACTGTAGCTAGCTGCTAACCCATGTCATTGCCAGTTCTAAGGCAGCGTTCGAGAAACACCCGAAACTTCTGGGTGAGATCCATGGATCAACCACACTAGCATGATGGGTCAAATGGCCTCCCCTTCTTTGTAACTAAATTGTATGTGTGTGACTTACTATGTTAATTTAATCAACAGCTTTTGATTTAGTCATAGTCTTCTTAGTCAAGTAAAATGCCTATTAGATATAGTCACAATTTAGTCATGTACTTTTAACTCTGATTGATTTAGAAATTCTGGCAAGTTCTTCTTCATTATAAATGTGTTCAAATAAACAGAATATTATTTAGAAAGATTTGTATTTTGTTTTTACTTTGTTTTAATTACTGTAATTGCAACTGATATAATTGATCTGGAAAGTTAATTAACCAGTGTTACTTGAAAGCATACAAAACTCTAAGTTAAGAGGCCCATGTGTCTGGTCATAGAACACCCTGTATTCTAAACACTTAATGGGGATATAGGCAAATCTTTACACCAAGGGTTGTGGGAGTCTGGAACAAACTGAAAATCTGACTTCTTTAAGGGAAAGGCTAGAATAGATAATTAGATCAGTTTGTTACTAGCAAATGATGGAGCTAACTGGAGTGAATGTTTTATGTGATTTAGAACTTCCCTTGAGGGCTGCAGGGTCTTCTGGTTCCGTTATGAAGTCTTCAAATCCTAAACTGACTGAATTACTTGGTTCATTGATTCTTTTTTCTTTCATTCCCTTAATTGTCTCAATGTCTTAAGATGCGGTTTCAGAGAAATTGAATTCACTGTTTTAGAGTATACATGTAACTTTCTTCATTGTAGGTTGGAGATCAAATCATAGAAATCAACGGAGAGAGCACAAGAGACATGACCCACGCCCGAGCTATTGAGCTCATTAAGTCCGGTGGCAGGAGGGTACGGCTGCTTCTCAAGAGGGGGACAGGCCAGGTCCCTGAGTATGGTGGGTTTTCATAATCTCCTGCTGCTTCCTAATGTTCTAGCAGTGAAGACACAGAGCCAGGGAACCTATTAGCTCTGTCGTTATTAACCGCACTCCTGTCAACATACTTACATCACTGTCTGATCTCTTCCTGATCTTTGAAGAGCACTTGAATAACTCTTGGTGTGTCTGAGATTGCTTCGAGTTGCAGCATCATTTTCATATTCAACAGCAAAGGCCGCATCAGGGAGCTTTTCATTTTTAGCCCCCACATACAGTATGACGACTGCCACATATGTAAGTTCTTTATTTGTGACTCAATTAGTTGTCCTTAAGGCTTTCCAAACAAATTGGAGGCATGCTGACAAGGTTTTGTAATGTTATCATTTTGTATTCCAGCAGTCTTCATAATCACAGTAGACTGAAGTGTCCCTAACTGCTCTGTGGAAAACATTAAGGGTTTCAGCATTCTCAAATACAGCATTCCAGAGACAGCATGGGTCCATTTATCCTTGAATGTCTGTACAGGATACACAAATTAGTTATAACATTCAGTATGCATTGCTGTGATGACTTACCTTATAAATAGAGAAGAAATCATGAATTAAAAGAGGTGAGCTTTAAGTTTTAATAGAACCTACTAAAGCATGTTGCTACGTAAACCCCAAAAAGTAAAAATGTCTTCAGAAAAGAAGGCTTTTAGAACAGCCTTTTCCTTATTTTCAGAAACTGCCACACTAGTCTCCTGTTCATGTGTAGTTCTTGAATGACAATACATTTATTATCAGTTTCAAGAGCGTTCCTGAGCACATTTAGTCAGCAGGGATGATCCTGCATTTAAGACTGTTGTATAGCTTGCATTTAAATTATTTTTTAAAATGATGCAGAATATGTAATGGCAAGTAAGCTTATGTCAGTGTGCAGAAGACCATTGTAGAACACCATTGCTCATTTCTACTATACTCATATTAGGATACTATACTCATGTCAAGGATGTTTGTAAATTGAAATCAACTTGAGTATAATACACAAATGAAGTTGACAGAATCAAACATCAGCCACCATTTATTCCCCACAAAAATCAGAATACAGGTGCTGAATTGTTCTGACAAGCAGGTTTAAACATTGATTTAATACTAAACTTACTGAGTGGGAAATTCAATTTTTTGTAATCATTGATATCTTATTGATTTATAGTTTAGTGCGGAGCAGTCATCACAGTCATACTGAGGTCCTATCCAGCATCATTACTGTAGGATGAAGTATTTTATTTTAGTGCAATACCAGACACTGAACAGTAAAAGGACATGTAAATCAGTATGTGTATCCCGACAATATATTTCAGGTACAGACACAATTTCAGGTTGAAGGGATTGAAAATAACAAATTGTGTGCTGCTGAAATGTCTGAAATTCATTCATAATTTAAAGCATTTCCATGGAAGCACTATAATTACAATCACCTGTTACTGGTGGAACCTTATATCTTTGAAGGCAAAAAATATATACTAAGACGTTTTCAATTTAATTTGATTTGCAGAGTCTATAGAGTCCCAAATAACAGTATCAACCGTATTATTTATGTAGTTATCTGTGAAAACACCTTATGTTATACCTCTTCCTCATGAATATGTGTCTTTTGTACCATACAATTTTATGATGAGAAACTCTCTAAAACACAAATATGCAGTATGAGAGAAAAATAAGTGACATTAAAGCATATCCATCCCATATCATATGAAAGCATATGTCCATATCCTTTTTTAGCAGATAAAGTTAGTATTTGCACAGAGTAAATTCAGCTTTAAAGTTCTGCCAAACTACAGAAATAATACAAATTAATTTTACTATTGCAATGAATGTGAGGTATTTTTCTCAGCAACAGGTATTACAACATATATGGCTACACAATGCAGTACAAAATACATATTAATTAATTACTTATAATGTATTATTATAGAATAAATATCACATGAAATGTGTATGTCAGCGTGTAGAAATTGTATGTTTGCAGCAAAAATGTCAACATATCTTAAATATATATAACATGTTAATATAATGTCACAAAAAATCATAGTAATCAATTATAATATAGAAAAATTTGAAACAAAGACAGCTATTTTGTGTACACGGTATTGCCCGTATTAGATTCAATGTTTAAAATGGTTTCCACTAGCAGACAAAATAATTCAAGTGCAACAAGTGTGACAAGTCCACAATTCGGTTATTAATGTAACAATGATGTTACGTTTAACCATATAGTTTGCTAATCCAGTAGAAGTACTGTCAAACGAAGACGATGACAGAGAAAACGAAATTAAACAAGCCTCTGCATTACAAGCATTCTAAGATGAATAAGAAAATGAGCTGGTAATCCATGGCTTTGCTGCTTTCAAACAAGTTCTGTTTAATTCAACACGCATAACCTGACATTAGTAAAAATACGGGAACATTGAGGCTTTTAATGTCACACTGACAGAAAAACAGGAGTTAGGTATCTGTCAGATGAGAGGCCAACAAGGGAATAATGGCTTTGTCCTTTTGCCATCATCTCAGCTCATTAATCATTGCTGCATGCCAAGCACCTCAGAACACCTTGTTTACTTAATTAGAGAATCTTTTAGTAATCGTGAGTAAAACAATCTGTCTAATACTAAACACACTGGCATGTTTTTTCACATTAATACTGTAGGGTTTCTTACTATATTTTCAGAACATGTTTCTTATTAACATTTGATGCTGGCAAGAATAACTATAGATTAACAACAGTATAAAACGCATTCTGTCTTAATGTCACTGGTTCTGTTAATTCTAATGATTGGTCCTAGGCTGTTCCTCCCCTTCCTTTAGGAATGGTTCCTTCCAGCCTCTCCATGTGCATGAAAAGTGACAAGCATGGCTCCCCATATTTCTTCCTATTGGGCCACTCTAAAGACACGGTTTGTAAAAACTGCATGCATATTACCATTCTAATTCTCTTCTTTTCTTATCTACTGAAAAGTCTCTTTAACTGTTTGGATTGTGACTTAGCTAACACATTTTCTTTCTTGTGGCACCCTCCGTAGCATTGTTCAGAAAACACTGGCTCTGAATTTGGGTTAGATTACATGAAAAAATGCAAGCGGATTTAGAAAAACAACCTTTTCCACAATCTTTTGTTTGTTTTCTTTTTGGACTGTGGCTGAGGTTTTCCATCATTTCAAAGTGTAAGATGCTGTCATGTGGTTCTTTATTATCTTGAAATCTACCTGAATGTACCAAGGCTCTGTGGAGTATTTCTAAATCTGCTTGTTACCTACAGGACTGGGCTGACTAGTTCTCAGACTGCAGAGATTTCATTATCTAGTCGAACATAATACGACAGAGTTTGCATTGTAGAACTAATCTTTTCTTGGATAACAAAAGATATTTCATTATTAAAAACAGGAAATGCAGAGTTGGAGGTACAGTGCGTGTATGTAGATTAATAAATATGATTTGCTGACATCATTTTCTAGGTGCATTCGGCCTTCCCTTCCTTTGTTCAAGACTTCTATACAAAATGGAGAATGGTTATTACATGTCATTTCTCAAAATGTTATGGGCTTTTCATTGTGAAACTGAAGCACTTGGCATTTGAAGAAGTAAACATTCTTTAAACAAATGGGATAGCAAAACATACAATGTATTCTTGTCATATTGAAGACTTCCCAGTAGATTTAGCAAAATATTATATTTTTCAAATACCAGTTTATATCTAGTCATCTTTTTTTTGTTATGAATTTTCTTTTGTATAAGTGCTTGATGAAACTAAAAAATTCTGTGAGAAACAAAATCTATTCTTACCTATCTGCTTTATGTGATGTGTGTATGAACCATGCATTTTTTCTTGGATGAGACCAGACAATTATTTTTACTGTAATTAATGTTTTTTGTCATTATGCCGGTCAATCAGTTATTAATGTAACTCGTGTGTAATGCTTTTTCAGTAAGAGTCTGGAGTTAATATCACAGTTAGTAAGTCAATAATAATTTACAGAGCATTGCAGGTAGTATATAAATGCTGACAGTCATCATTTTCATTGGAGAAATAGATTCTGGAATTCCTGTCATTGCAATACTTTATACAGAGAGGAGTTAACATAGTAATTTATTCTGTGTTAATCCTCTCAGCATACAGTATATGGTATACATCAAAATAAAAAAAACATTTGTCACGACTTACCAATAATTAGTGACAATTTAAAGGATATTTTTGGAATGGATATTTTTGTTGTTGTTTCATAAAACCATTCACATCATATTCAGGAAAGTAGAATTAAGCAGAGACGATAATGAGTTTGGAGCCATCCTGAGTTCATGGCATTGTGGAAAATGAAGGATGGGTTATGGGATGTGCTTTGGGGCACTACAGTGCAATTCAAGAACTTGTTGCATGAAAGTACCATAATAATTAACAGATAAGTGAGAGACTTTTAAGATGTCAGGCTACTTAGCATTTTATTTGTTTTCCTTTGTTTGTTTTTTTACTGTAATGTGAATTCTGGCTTTATTAATATCATTTCTGTTATGGCATAGTTAATCTCAGACCCTCCCCCCCCCCACTTAGAACATACCACAGTCGCCTGTTTCAGTCCCTCAAGAATCTGTCAGGCTATATTGTTTTTCCTTCTCTCCAAAGGACTTCATTCCCCACACTGAGGGAAGCAAAGCCTGAGGAAGCAGGATCAATAGCCTTAAAACCATTTTTCATCATGACTTTTAAGACAGCCTGAGGAGCTCAATATGCATCTCAGGGGAACAGAGGGCCAGGGCTGAGACAGCAAAGAGCTTTGGTGTTCTGATACTCTGTACTTATTCATCTTTTATACTTTCTGAATCATGGTGGAATGGAGCACACTCTGAATTCAAGTAAAAACTGGCAACTGGGAGGTGAAATGA
The DNA here is from genome assembly GCF_040954835.1 of Lepisosteus oculatus. Taxonomy (NCBI): domain Eukaryota; kingdom Metazoa; phylum Chordata; class Actinopteri; order Semionotiformes; family Lepisosteidae; genus Lepisosteus; species Lepisosteus oculatus. The sequence goes on along the minus strand of NC_090702.1, from coordinate 34,303,209 downwards.
AGCTGTATTCAAATACTGTATGTTAGTTGTATGAAGAGGAAGGGAATTATAATAAATAATTGACTAAAAAGCTTACTCAGTGCTTTCTATGCTTATGTAAACGCCACTGTTCTGAAGGTCCACAATACAGTACATACTGTACTGTATATAGATATGCCTGAACCAAAATATCAAATAAGGTTTTCACAAATCCATTACAGATTTTTCATGAATAAAAAATCAGTAAGTATCTTCACAATACTGTCAATGAAGCGTGAGATTACAAAGCAAACAGATGGTGTCGTCCAATACCTTAGAGCTCCTAAATACACTGGGGACAGCAGGAAGAAAGGCAGACATTGAATGCTGTAGGATGCCTGTTGATTGAGCCAGAGATAGGATGCTGGACAGACCTGAAGCCGAAGGCACATAAAAAATGTTGCTGTTGGGTCATGTTGGATGCCTGGGATAGAAGTGAAAGAGGGTGCAGGAGAAAGTGGATTAATGCAGAGTAGATAAGAAAAACAAGAGGGAGCAGGAACAGTAGAATGAGCATGGTTTGAAGAGATATAGCAGGGAAAACAAAGACAGACTGTGAAAAGGGGATGTTAAGAGTAATAGAAACCGTGGGACAAGGTAGAATGGAAGGATCTGGGGGAGGCAGAAGGGGCAACCCAGGTGTCCTTTTAATAACTGACATCTATCTGCGCAGTGGATAATGTCATAGAGGATGGCAGCACTATTATGGATGTTATAACTTTCTTTTTATGGACCTCACAGTGATGGAGAAAGCAAATTATTGTTGCATTCATTTTTTTAAAAGAGTACACATGATTGAAGTGAGTCTTTTGCAACCTAGGTACAGTAAAGTCCAGTACTTGCAGTAATAGGAGATGAAGGGGGGAAGATAAAGGAGCAGACGAAGATGAAACAGAAGTCTGATTGTGAAGTTTGTCTTCAACAGAACAGCAGATCCATAGTAATATTTATCTATTATTTATTATTATCCACAGAATAATATTTATAAAATGTTAACAACAACTAATGTTTATATGCTGAGGTGCATCAAGAGTTATGCTTTAGTTATTCAGTTTCCATTTAAAAGTTAGGAACTTTCATTTAACATACTTTATTATTTGAAGATTAACTTCAAAAACAACACTTTTTGCAAGCTTCCAGGACAAGCATGTGTCTCACATGGCAAGCTAGTAGTCAATGCAAATATAGCAGTCTTCATACAATTTTCAAGAGGTGTTATTTTCTGAAGAAACAGCTTTTTTGATACTGAGTTGGATATGCATTAGAGCTACAGAGCAGCTGGAGTCAGTAGTTATCCAAGAAGACAGATCGAGGTGGTTTAGAGTTCAGTAGAATACCTTAAGGACCATCTGGAGCCAATACTTACAAACAAAACAATCCGAGAACAGCCACAAAGTGTCAAGACAACTTGGGAAAATCACCATGTACAAAACATTATTCAGCACTTATAATATGTTTTGTGCTTGATTCTATTATTTTGAAAAATACATGGCAGTACCTAAACAGAAGCCTTGGAAAGAAATGTCTGTTTCAATAGGTATTGTGGTTTTTTAGTACTTTTTAAGCAGTTAATAGCATGTTTAGAAACTGAATCAAACCATACAATGTGGATTCTGTGCTGGCATCTTTATGGCTGAAAGAGTAATTACTGTGTTGCTTAATTTGACACATGAAGCAGAAAATATCATTCTGTCACATGTTCTTGTTTGATTTTGAAGAGCATGTACTTCCCTTATCCCTGCTTATTTAATCTGACGTGTTTTCACTGCTGCAGTTAATTCTATGGTTTGCTGATGTTGTTTCAAAATGACCATGAAACTAGAAAAACTTTCTGGAGGCTTCCAGGGTTCCACATCTGTTGTCTGAGGAGACATTTTAATGTAACAGTCGTAAAGGTAGTGCACAAAATAAGAATTAGGGTTTTGTTTTGTTTTGTTTTGTTTTGTTTTGTTTTGTTTTGTTTTGTTTGAGTAGATCTGCTTTTTCAGCTTGCAGCTGCCTTGGTGCGATCCCGTGTAGGCAGTTGCTGTCCTTCTATAGAACTGTAACCTTCAAACTCTACCTTAATACTAGACTTGCCTGTGCCACTTTTAATCTCTGTGTAACTATCAGCCTGCTGCCTCAGAGAACCTATAGCTTGTTTTATGTTACTATAAGTCTGTGCTGTTCTATACAGTCTACAAACCCACAGCCTAACCCTTTTTGATGACTTTAACTTCTGCTGCCTAAACCTTTTGAAAGTCTAATCAGATTGGTCAGCCACTATCTTGTAAACTCATAGCAGTTAGTATGCAAGACAGTTCAGCTTCCCAAGAGAGCCTCTTTCATCCAACTGTGTCTACTTCACCCATGGCAAGAATAGACTAGCCTCCTGTCAGCTTAGTCTCAAACAAGGTAGTATTCCTACTTGTTTAAGATAGCAAAATCATTAAGCATAGGGCTGCTTGGGAAATTCCAGTTGGAATTTGGAATTCTCAGAAACATTTTCCTCATGCTAAAAACTAAAAACTGATTAATTATCACTTTAGGGTTCTACATAATTCCATAATTCCATGCAGGAACTATACAAAACATACACAACATCCTGATTTCTTGAAATATTTCCTGTTTCTGGGACTATTGTGTTTGAAAATTCTATTTCTAACCTTCTTCTAATTTCTTGTTACATAACACATACCAAAAGAGCACAAGGAATGCAATATTCTTAGAAGAACAGGTGATAATATATCTAAACTGATTAGCTGAATCCATTGTCAATCCAAAAACATTGTCAATTCAGTTATTTTATAACCCCTTCTCCTAAGTTGTTTTTTTATATTACACTAAGCTGTAAAATATATTATTATCTGTGCAAATGTATTTAAATCTGTGAAACTGAGAAACAACACAGAAACTGTCATTATTATTCATTATTGACAAAAATGTATTTTTTACAGATCAATGACAAACAAACTGTTTAGTTAATCTACTGATCAAAATGTCAAGATAATGAATCTCAATTTAAATGCATTTAGCTGGGGATTGTAAATTAGCCTGGCAATGATAATCAATGAACAATCCAACATAATAAATATTTTTTTACTGAAATTTAACAGCTGAATTTAACAGATTGAAAAAAAAGAAAACAGTAAATGTGGCATGTGCAATTGTTTTTATTAATATATCTTTTTAAAGCCTCAGAACTTGAGTGACCTGTTAGGCCTTAAATTAAGCTGGTGAAGACAATTCCAGAGTTAAATACTCTTGACATTTCTAACCTCTCAGGATGTTGTGCTTACTCTCAACAATCATGGAGTCCTCTAAACAGCCTGAGGACTTGAAAATAAAGATAATCGACTCTTATAAAGCTTGGGAAGGGTATAAAAAGATATCTAAATGATTCCAGCTTGGAATTTTCACTGTCAGAAACATTACTAAGAAATGGAAGTTAAGAGGAACTGTTGAAGTCAAGACAAAGATGTGGAAAAAGTCTCTGATAGAACTGCTTCAGTGAGAAAGACCACAGTACAGCATTGCTTACACAAAAATGATGTGCATGGAAGACTTGTCAGAAGGAAACCTTTCCTATGACCTTATCATAAAAGGTAAGCTTCTGAAGCATGCAAAGCATTACTTAGATAAGCTAGAAACAAAGTGTTTTGAACTGATGAAACAAAAATGAAAAAAATAAATCCTAAATCAAAACAGAAACACTCTTAGCTGGCTGCAAGAAGGTATTACCAAGTACTGACTCACAGGGTGCCCCCATACAGTACGTTTGCACATGCTCCATTCACTATTTGTTTTCAAACTTTTAAATTCAGCAAATAAGTAGTAATTGTACATTAAAATATACATAGAAGTAGTAAATGTGCAGAAATATGGCATGTTTAAGTTTGTACCCTTCTGAAGTTGTGTTAATTTCTTTTCACTTAGAGATTCTGTGAAACATCCCTGGAATGCTGTCATAACTACTTTGTCAATGTTATTTTCAACCATTTTATTATTAGATATACATAAAACTATTCAAACCAATAATGCTTCTTAGTTTTTATGAAAGTGGCTCCATATTAAAATCAAGGGGCTGGTCAGAAAAATGATCTTTCTGTGTTGAACAGGCTTAAAAAATCTCTGTAAAACAAGTATACATCCATAGCGTTGGAGTACAAGGAACAAATAATAAACCTTTTTTCAATAAACGAAACTGTCCAGAAGATAAGAGCTCACCAGACATGCTAATCACTCAAATATTTCTTCTGACTGAACTTGAATGGTGTGGTTTCTCTTGTAGAATGTCCACAGATCCCCATGCAAATATCCCATGCATTTCTGTTTTTCCCTAGTGTTTTGACCACTGAGACATTAGGTTGGAAATGTTTAATCTGTTAAGACAAATTTTTGCTTGTGTTGTGTTATAACTGTACTTTAAAATGAGAAGTGATTTTTTTGGTGGATAATATCTTATCATTTATTAGATTAACTTTTTGGGATCATTGTCTTATGTAAACAAGACAGATAATGCTACCATGTACTCTCAAAGGAACTGATAAATTCTCATTGTCTTCCTGTTCTATCCAGAAATACAGGAAACGTTTCCACTCTTCTTGTAAAGTGACAGTCAAATTTGAAATCCGCAGCAATAATGAAAATAGTTTCCTTGAAAACTGTGAAAACTCACTAATATTTTTGTCATGGTGTTTTTTGGCTACCTAGATTGAGAATAAACATCGAATGTACTGTATGTTACTAATTGACAACTCAAGCTGTCAAAACATTTTGACGGGCAATCAAGTTGCTAGAACCACTGCTGTGTTTTCATAGGTTCATATGACAGTTTTTTACATGTCTGTATTTGCTCAGTCAGTGAAAGTGTTTTTTAATTGCTTATTTTCACTTCACAGCACATATGGCTACAGGATTGGCAGCACATGAGAACATTATAAAATTAATATTTTTCTTCCTTAATGTCTGTGTTCTTATTGGATGTTAGATGTGAAAAATGTAAAGCACACATTTACAAAAAATATTATGATCTTGCAAATATATTGTGTACATTAACAGTGGAAGTAAAGGATCATCTCAACAACCACTATAATATTTTCCTGGCCAGTTTGCCTTGTTGCACAGCAACCCATTGTTTCAGAATTACTTCAATTGCCATGGTGATTGCTAGAATGGTTTGTACAAATCAAGCTCAATCTTAAAACTATCATTAATATAATTGTATTTTAATTGTTGGATATACTGTAATATAATTCTCAGTATCCCGGTATACATGGGATAGAGTCCTTGTTGATTTCTCTTACCATATGGAACTGACAGTAAAACTATTTCACTTATCTCATGTTCTGAAAGCAGTTTATTGTTTCTCAGAAGAATGCCTTTGCTGGCAAAACAAGTCCTGTGAAAGCATTGCAAACCATGCTGTTTATTCTGTGTACAGGAGGGCCAAGAAGAAGTTATTCAAATTCTTTCTCCCCCTTCTTTAGACAGTACATGATTTTTCCTGGCAAATTTCACTATTTGTATCATAGGGAGTTAGAAGTGAGCGTTATTTAATTGAAACAGAAAAACATTGATTATTTGCCTGTAAAAGTGACAAGGCATTAGCAAAACAAAATTGCCAGAGGTTGCAAATTCATATTCATAATAAGTCACAGTACTTAATGTCCAATTTCTTTGAGGTCTTTTGTTTTGCTGTACCTTCTAGAAGAATATACTGTACTTAAGTCTGATTTCTTAGTTGATCTCTATAGGACACTGGAGCTAAAAGTGTATGTCATAAAGATAGATTCAATTTAAAAAAAGTTTTGTTTTTATTATTTGTAGCTGTAGTAATCTTTTTATTATGATTTTTATGCATAGTCACTTAACATTTGCAAAGATGGAAATTTCAATCCATGAGAATTCATGATTTATTTTTTTGCTCAAGGAAACACACAGTCTCCCTAGGTTATGTAAGTCTTGACTTAAAAAAAATTCCACATAAAAACCTCCCATGGGTCTCAAATTAAAAATGTCCAATTTTTGAAATTTACATTACATTGTGTACTTACTGTATGGAGCAAGTAGTGTAGTAATTTTCTTCTGCCGATTTATAGGCTCCACACAACGGCTCCATTTTCTACTTCAGATTCGCTTTGCCTTTGCCCATGTGTGTAATCCTCTGCATATTATCTTGTGCTTTCTAACTGAAAATTGTGAATAACTCCTTGTGTCAGAAAAGCATCTAAGTGATTTTATTATAATTTGCTGTGTATTATATTTTCTGCAGTGTAGGGTAATGACATTTAGAATATTTATAAATGTGTTAAAAGTTATTTAGCTACAATTTTTATTTATTGTATATATTTAAAGTGTATGCTATATTTGGTGTTTAATTGTTCTAATTACAATAGTTTTTTTTTCCTTCATTGTTATTTTACTCTTCTCATTCTATGTAATGTAAACAGGAAAAGCTGTTGGAAATTAAGGAAATTTCCTTTATATAAAATTTCCTTTATATACACTATGTGTTAGTGTTTATATTGTAACACTTTACAAAATAGCACTTGGAATGGATTTCCTCAAAACTGAAAGTACTTCCCATACCCTTTTAATTTTTTAATGGTATATACTTTCACAGTTTATAAATCAGTATATATTAACAAGTGAAAAGTAAAAAATGAAAGCACATACTGTACATAATGTTCTCTGCTCCAGTGGCTTAGAAAGGAGGCTGTTTTATGGTGCGTTTACAGTACTGTATGTTGTGTAATGTAATTAACCTCTAAAAGGAACATCATGGTTCAGATACCATTGTTTTCTGCATTGAAATAAGGAAATTTAACACAGGGACAGTAATGAATCTTTAGTCCAGCATTTTCATTAAATTGTAGTCCTGCTTTTTATTAAGCAATTCTGTACTTTAAGTAAAGAAATGTATTCTTGTAACTCCATTATTATTAATATGTACTACTAACAATTATTGGTTTAGCCAATTGGTTTTTGTTTTGATGCTTCAAATTGGATGTGCTGTTTTATATGTCAACTTGCCCTTTCACCTTGTAACCCTCATACTTACAGAGCAGTGGTGAAGGAAATACCCTCTGCTTTCTTAACATGTTATTTTGCTGTTTACCAATGATCCCTGGGAAGCTATGGAACTGGAGGAGAGACACCCAAGCAACGCAATGTAAGCTACAGGTGTCACTGCTGTGTGCCCATTTGAGGTTGACACCGCTCACTTAGCCCCGGTGTCTTGGCCAATGTGTGCCTGGTTCTGTTCCGCTAAACACAGAGATCAGGTTCAGACCACAAATCTCAGGTTCAGACCACAAATCTAGACAGCACGAGGCTAGCCTACACTCTTGATCCTTCTAGCCCAGATGAGTATTTATGAGCCAGTGTGTTCTGAACACTTTATTTACAAACCTGGTTTAATGCTTTTTATATGGCAGAGTTATTCAAATCTTAATAAATTGCTGCAATGTCTTACTATTGGGGGTTTATTGACTTTTTAATTTCTTAACAAACATTAGTGTTGATCTGATCTTGGTTTAGATTATTACACTTAAGTGTCTGTTATATAAAATGTTATTATTGGCATAATGGTTTTTACTTTTCACTTTAAAATATGGTTACTTCATGCACTCTGGACTTTATTTTTTCCTTACTAAAATACTTTTGTGTCTTTATTTAAACCAATAAAACCATTAACCATTTTTATCTTCAGTCCTTAAAAACTGTTTTTAACTAACTTTGTTGATGATCCCCAGTTTTTAATTTTATTCTGTTCTTAGCCATTTCGGTAATTGTGTTTTTTTACTCCAGCTCTTAGACTCAATACCTTTTAAGTGTGACAGGCCAGCAACTAAACTGTGACTTGCAGTCTGTCTGGCTGCATTAAGGTGCTGGTAAGGGGCTGTTTGTGTTCAACATCAACATGCATGGTTTATTTAAAGACTGAAGGATCTTATATTAAATTACTATTACACCCCACCTGAAAAGAGTGCACTGTGTCAGTTTTGCCCAGGGTACTTAATTCATAAAATTACTAGGTTTCTTACTGAAAGAAGACTATTTTTCACCTTACATTATTTTTTTCTAGTCTTATTTCACATCAGTTTATGCATTTCTTTGTTACTGTATATCGCCCTTGTCTAGCAAACATGCCAGAATGTATTGCTAAATGGATTGGTCGTGGAACTGTCAGTTGTCTCTGTTTGACAGCAGATATTAGGGGATGTTTACTAGTAGCAAAATCTGCAAACTCTCCTATTATATTTTCTGCATTTAATATAACATTTTATTGTTGGACAGCTCCACAAAACGTAATACTGTATGTGGTACTTTTGAATAATCATTAAATGTTTAACTGAAGAGAAATATGAATTCTAATACCATATTAGATGGTTTATTAATCATAGCAAGTGCTCACTTTTTTAGTTTTTGAAAATATTGGAATTGTGATGATTTTATTCTCATTAATGTTGTTTCTTAATCAGATATTTCTTGCAGTCATAATTTTATTGAATTCTTCATACCATAGCTGGTTGCATAATAATCCTTTGATAAGACTTTGATAAAGATGTTCTTTGTATTCATTGCTAACTCTATGATTTTATTTTTCTGATCAACTAGTCAATGGGGAGCTGAAGGCAGTATTCGGAAGTGAAGAGTAGAACATAAAATATCAAATCTAATTTGAGCTCAAATGTGTACACCGTCTGGTGTTTCTGGGAAACACACACCAGATATAATAAGCAAAGGACATACAGTATAAGAGGTCTTAAAACCCAATGGATTTCAAGAAATTTCTTTATTTGAGTAAATACTAGTATATTTTAAAAGTATTACTTTAAGAATCAGGTCTGATGTATTTAGGGATACACAAGTTATACTGTAACTACAAATCTTGATAAAAAATATGAATAACTATCAGTCACAACTCGTTCCCCAAAATGTTCAGTATGTTATAAAGAATGATGTGGTAAATGGAAGGAAGTATAATTAGATCTGCATTCTCGAAAGCTATACCAAAGCCATTACAATGTAATATAATTGTCCCTTGCGCAAATAAGTGATGTAAGAAAAACCTGCTACTAGCAGAAACCTAGATATATTGTGTAAAAGAATCCTGAGAAAAATATTTGAGCAACATGTAACATTTAAGTAAAGTTTCTGTTTTTACAATCTTCTGCTGTAAGACGTGAAGTATACATTTGATAGTGCACTCTGCAACACTAAGAATAAACACTCCAATCAAAATATTTAGAAAATATGTAAAATGTTTTCAACACTCCTTATATCTAAAGACACATAATTTCCTGAACAACACTTAGACACTAACAGTTATGTGAGTATAAACTTCTTTGAAAGTCTGTTACAGTATATACGGGTACGGGTGATGTGGCCTTGTACAGATCAGTTATACAGTATCTGATTTCAAAAGCTGAAAGTACAACTACAATATGTACAGCCCACAGCAATCTGCAAGGTAACATCTGAGATCAGTTATGTATGAGGGGATCTGCTTTCTGGAATGATAACCACGCTGACCGTAGGCCTTTGTAGTAGTTTCCCAACCAGTTGGATGTAGTAATGCAGCATCTTGCTTTCTTTTCTTTAATTTCCATGAATGCCAAGAAAACAAAGGATAGTGATTAGTCAATACAAATCTATACAAATCACTGTAGTGACACTAAACCTTCATTTCATTTATTATATTACTGATTGTAACAAAACTGCCTCATATTGTACCATATTAAAAAATTGAACTTTTTTGGAAATCTAACCTTCTATTTTATGGACAAAAATAGCATGCTAATGTGTCTAAATGTGCAAAAGGTAAGAACTGTGTAGTTTTTCACAGAGGCTCTAAAATGAACCTTCTAATGAACTGTATATGTTAAAAGGTATGTAATGATTTCGATCAAAGCCGTTTTCATTCAGAAAAACAACTTAAAGTGGTCAAATGCGTAGATTTCTTGAGGGAATTACTCACAGCTGCTCAGCACAATCAATGTGCTTGTTTTATGTGGCTAAAAATAAATGAGTACAAATGGCAAGGCAGAGTTGCCCAGGTTACTGCTTTTTAGACTTTTTATTGCTAATTTGGGAAGCTTTCCAATGATAACCTCATAGGAACTACTATTTGAGTAGTGGGGGGAAATTAAATCTAAGTGGCACCACTAAATGTTTTTCCTTGTTTTTCAGCAGACAGCCCAACCCCCTGGGATGCTCCCTCTACAACCTCCCCAACCTTGCCGGAAGTAGCCCCTTGCCTTGACACCATGACCATGCCATTGCCTTCATCTCATCCAGCCCTGCCCTCTGATCCCATTCACCTGCTCCCCCTGGAGCCAGCATGGGACACCAAGGGGGAGTGTGAAACCGCACGCAGGAGGGAGCCTTCTGCAGGTGGCAAGGAGACCAGCAGATCCATGGAGAAAGCTGAACATTCACAAAGTCCCAGGAAAGCAGACCAGCTGAAGCCTGTTCAGGCTTCGGGCAAAAGGTCTGCCGAGCGAAGTGGGGGCGGCAAGTCGAAAGAAGGTGGCAGGCCCACCTCAGGAGGTAGCGCGATTAGGGGAAAGGGAACTCCAGAAGATGTAACAGACCAGGCGAAGCTCCGTGGAGCTGCTCCTGAACAGCAGGATCAACCCAAGGCTTCGAAAACCACCAGGGGAAGGTCCAAGGAGAGGAAGGCAGAGAGTGCCACTGCTAGCGAGAAAAGACCAGCTGAGAGATCTTCGAGAGGCATCAAGCTAGACTTGAACGGAGGTGCCCAGAGCAATGGCAAGAACCCAGGGAGCACCACAGAGCCGGCTAAGGAGAAACTTGACGGAGAGCCAACAAGGATCTCCTGCGACAGCCGCTCCAGCTCCAGCCGTACCACTCAGAGCGGCAGCGGTGCAGCCAGGAAGTCCACCGTTTCACCGGGGCCATGGAAGATCCCGGGGTCTGACAAGCTGCCAAGCGCTCTGAAATCTGGAACTTCCACTGTGAGCAGATAACAAAAAAACAACCACAGACTCATCATCACTTTGCCACCTGTACCAGATGCAAGATGAATATTCCATGTTTTCTATCATATATTTTATTTATATTCTATTTTAAATTATTTTAAGATGATATTACACCCACCACCTTAATAACTGGAAGCATTCACTTTAAGAAACAGAATGTGCATAACATATGATGGGGGCATCAGATTGCATATCGAAATGGATTACAATTTATGTAATTAACCAGTTATATTCAGGAACTCTTTTAAGTCCTACATTTCTCTACAGGGGGCTATGGCAGCTAAGAGGGTCCCAATCATGAAGTGAACAAATTCAAAAAAAAGGTTAACGACGTGCTACGATGGTTTTTATACAACAGGAATTGTGTTTCATCAAGAAAAAAACATGAAGGATTTGCCTCATAGCGCCATTTTGTGTTATCAAGAAAAAGAGAAAAAAAAACTGTGCACAAAAGAGGATATTCATTAATGGAACTCTGCCTTAAATAAAATTGTACTGAGAAAGCACTGACATGGAGGAAATCTCTAATAATTATAATAATGGTAATATATAGAACATAGATATATATGAATATATTATAATGTAAATATAGTCATCTCAATATATATCTAGATTGGTTAATAATAGTATTTCAGAGACACTTTACAAGTAGAATACTAATAGTCTATATTATACAGTACTAAACCTCCCGTTCTTTGCTGGGTGTCTTGCCTGCTTTCTGGTTTCAGCCATTTGGTAACAACATGAAATAAGCCAGCAAGACACACAAATAGACTTGTGCTGTAAACTTCTTAGTCTGTTTAGTGTTTGATCTACACCCCTTTTACTACAGTGAAGAATGGGCAAACTGTAATTGTGGGTAATGTGAAAGATTGATTGAATGACCAGGAAAAGAGTGACAAGCAGTGTCCTTCCCTGTGACTAAGATGTGGCAGAGTGCCTTATAATGAAGGTGGGCTGCAGGGCCCCGTATAGTAATGAAGACTGTACCCAAAAACTGTTCTCTAACATCCTTTTTAAGGTAATAAAGGAATGCACATCCATAATTCATGAGATGTACTGTCTAACAAAAATAAATCAGAAAGCATTTAATGAGTAGGACACACACTCCAAATCACTACACTTGATCAAGCTGTTACCATTTCGGCTGGAAAAAAAGCCTGAATCAAGACGTACACATTTAACAGGTCTTGTTTTACCTGTTGATAATCAGAAAAATCTACTGTAATAAATAAATGTATTAAAATCATTTCCAGCTGACAAACAAGTTGTGAATTAATGGAATGTAAACAGAAACGAAATACCCAATTACAGCATAAACCTTTATTTTTAAAATTCGATACAACTAATATTTTTGCAACATTTAAAAATACAATACTGGGCGGCATGGAAGCACAGTGGTTTGATTTGCTGCCTTGCAGCACCGGGGGGCTGAGTTAAATTCCTGGGGTGGTATCTGCATGGAGATTGTATGTTCTTCCTGTGTTTGCATGGGTTTCTTCCGGGCGCTCCAGTTTCCCCCCCTACACAACCCTCAGTCAACATACGGTACAGCACTGGTATAGTCGGTTAATTGGCTTCCAGGAAAATTGTCCCTGGAGCGATGGTGTGTATATTTGTCTGTATGTGTCCTGTGATGGACTGGCATCCCAACCTCGGTGTACCCTGCCTTGTGCTCGTTGCTCACTGGGGTAGGCTGTGGCTCCCCTGCAACCCAGAATTAGATAAATGGACAAATAAAAAAAAAACACAATAATTAACCATTAGATGAATAATCACTACAAACCTGTTTTTGAAATCCTGGAATAGCTGTATTTGTGATAGCTTTATTCCAAGATAATAATCAAATGCATTATTAAACTTTAAATATCACTATTATGATCACCCTCATCTACAAATCAAATTTTTAGTTAATCTTTTTTGGGGTTTTACAACTGTCATTTTATGCAACGTCTAATTAAATTGGTTCTAAGCTCTATGCATTAGCAAGGGAAAGAATGTAGAACTAGTGTAACATGAATAATTTCTTACAACAAAATAAACTCTTTATCATGATTTGTAAAGGAACAAGTAATAGGTTTATTCCATGCTGAAAAAAAGAAGAAAGAGAAGACAACGTTTCGGCCGTGGAGCCTTCTTCAGGTGAAGAAGGCTCCACGGCCGAAACGTTGTGTTCTCTTTCTTCTTTTTTTCAGCATGGAATAAACCTATTACTTGTTCCTTTGCAGCCTACGCATGCTGACGCAGCTACCCACCATCATTATTTATAGCATTTCATCTACAAAGAAAATGGTCTACATGGGCTACAGTAAGTACGCCATAACCTTATCACATAGCATGCATAAACAGAAGGGTGAGACGAAGAAGCTGTATTTCACTGTCAAAAAGAGGAAGGCATGTTTTTTTTTATCACGAGACCCATTTAACAGGAGAAGGCAACAATCCTTACAGATACGTATAGGTACATGAAAAAAGAAATACATTGCTGTTAGGAAGTTTGAAAACACTAAATACAGGTTGGGGTAAAGAAGGAACTTGTTCCTTAGTTTTTGCTGGGATCCCTAGATTCAGTAATATTCTTGCATCCCTGGAAAGATAACTGTCTCTCATCTAATGATATTACCAGCATTGATGATGTCTACATTTCAAGACAACCAAATATGCCCTCATTTGTGTAAAATCTGGGTTGCCTGATACATCAAAATAGGGTATTTTCAATGAATATATATATTAATTTCATATTAAATTACGCTCTAATTAGTAACTTTGTTCTTGTAATTGTAATCATTTGGAAAAAAAAAAACATGCTCAAATTGCAGACAATACTGGTGATTTTGTCTTTTGAGTCCCGTCTCTGAACTAAAATGATAACCCTAAGCAGCCGTCTAATCTTTAAAATATATTTTAAACATGGATAATATTTCATCAGGTCAAACTTTTCCTTAACGTGTAGGAAAGCACTACAACTTTCGTGGTTTACAAGAGGAGTGATAATTCATGTAAACAGTATTTGAACTGCTGTGTAGTTTTGGCAAAGATGGATCTTTAAACCTGTTATAATAACACAACACAAGCATGTTGAGAGAAACCAATTTTCATTAAATCTACAGAATGAATCAATTAAATCTGCACCTACTGTAAATTGATTGTAATTTTGAAGGTCATACAGTATACACTTCACAAAGCTTTACAGCTTTTCTAGTAAAATGAGAATGCAGTGGTGCGTCTATTCCATGTGGGTATCAGTTTTTGGTACAGTGTAATATGGCTCCTTTCTGTGTCATGCACAAAAGAAATAAAGTGTCTCTTTGTGGATGCAATAATATTTATCTAGGGATCATAGTGAAGAAACAGGAACAGTGTCTGTTCTCGACCCAGTCTCTGTGCACATGGTGTTTCCAACTGTTATACTGTAGCACTGAGGAACAGATGCTGATGATTACTTTGTCTGTGCCATTTCATAGCTTCAGAGCCAAAGCCTTTCATTCATAAAGTAGCTTATAGAGGAATAAGAATTGCTATCAGGACAGTTGTCTTTGAATTGGATGGCTATCTCAAGAGTTTTGTTTCTTGAGATATGCGGTAGTACTCAATACTGCTGAAGTTTTCAATAAAAAGTAAATGCTGCCTGTTGAACACTCAATTGGAAAAACAAGTGAAATTAACATAAAAGACCCGGATGTTTATTTGCATCATTATCGATGATATCCCAGAATACATCTGTTGAAATAGTTCTTGTCAAAGCTGCTGTACTTTATTTTAGTATTAATAGTAGTGTTTGTGATCACGTTTTTGACAATCCATTCTTGCATTTATTTCTAAGTGTGAATTTTAACAGTTAGACTGACATTCCAGAGATCTTGTCTTCATTTTCTGCTACAAACCAGTCTCTAAACTCTGATACTTTTTAATTAAATGTAGAGGAACTCTTTAAAGTGGTCTGTGGTGAATTATGGCAATCACCCATCAGCATGAAGTTATTGACATTTGTAGACCAGATTTCATGTGGCTCCACAACACACTATAAAAAAACACCTGGGATCTTAGCTGACCTCAGTACACTATTTCAACTATACTCAGTCTTTTCTAGTGTAAGCATTATAAAGCAATTTTCACATGAATAAGTTTACTTTAATAATAAAACAGTTTTTACATCATATATACATGTAATTAAGGAATTATCTTTTGACTTAAATAATTTATCATATATATGTATGTATCGAAGTCTGATTTGGCAGTGCTGTGTCTTGAATACCCCTGTGTAGCATTAATAAAACCTCTTCATCTTCAATTCTATACAGTACCTTGGCTGCTACACATTCTAATGATGCCCGTGATAGGGCATATAATTAGCAATGGAACAAAACATTTTGCCTTCCAGTAAAACCTAAAGTTTCCTATACCTATTCTTGAGGATTTTCTAAAATAAAAAGTGATGGGTGAGTTCCTGCAGCTACAGTATAACCTGTACATTTGAACACACAATAAAAAATTAAACAAAGCACAAACATCAGAGAAGTTTATTAAGGACTGCCGGTATATTTTACTGGAGACATTAGAGCAAGCACTAAGGACTGCTTTATACTTTCTCCCAACCCTATAAATGCTGTATAACTTGCCACAAAAGTTCTCATCCAGTTTTGGACAATGCTTCTGTAGTGTAGTGCACGTACCTAACTTACTATTGCTCTCATATTTTCTATGTACAAAGAGGCAGAGATTATGGGTTATGCTCTACATTGCACAGTTCTCAGCTTTTACTATGTAAGCTGTTTTCTGCAAGCTGTAATTTAAAACGTGAATCTGTGAAAGAAGGCACGTTACATGATCCCCCTTCAGATAGATATTACTGTGTAGTGTTAGCTGTGTATTTACCTTGTACAGCTGTATCTCTATAAATATGATTAAATGTATTAATAGTCACAAAGACTGTAAGTGAGCAACTATTTTTATGAAATGCACCACTATGGATAAATTAACTTTTACAGAAATCTTGTTTACTGTATGATATTCAAAAATGCTGTCAAATAAAATCTTGACTCAGTGAAAAGGATCATTTTTAGACACCATGGTTCATTTCTTTAAGACATTTTCACAGTAGAAGCTGCAGCGATGACATGCATAAACAAAACATTAGCCATTAATGGTGCAGTTTCAGAATGTCTCCTGTAGACTGGCAAACAAAGTTTCAACCTACTGTGCAGCTGGGGGGGGAGGGGTACAGGAGATTCAGTAGGTGTTTGGGAAAAATGTTTTTGAGTTAAGAAGTTTGCATAGAAAACAGATAAGGGCAGAATGATATCAGTTATTACCCCTAGTAATTAGTGATATACCACAGGCATTTCTGCTGTAACTGCTGTTATTCCTAATTTATATCAGATTTATATTAGTTATTAATTAGTCAAGTTTTCAGTTCTTAAAACAGGACAATTAGCACTGTGGAAGCAGCAAATGAAAGTTCTGAATTGAATTTCAGTAGGAATAAAAACAGGCAAAACCACTTCACCCAGCTGTTTTAAATTATAATTATTATACAATCTCTAGTTTCATTATATGCATCTTATGCAAACACCTCTTCTCATTTTTTGTTGTATGCATGTTGTTTCGTGTACTTTTCATCAACACTGGGACCATGCGCCAAATAATAAAAACGGCAGAAGGAAAGAGAAAATAATATAAATATCTTACATTTATATACTGTTTTTCTGGACACTCCACTCAAAGCACTCTACGGGTAAGGGGGACTCCTCTCCACCACCACCACCACCAATGTGACCTGGATGATGTTATGGCAGCTGAACCGTGCCAGTATGCTCACCATACACCAGCTCAGCTATCACCTATCAGTGGTGAGGAGAACAGAGTAATGAAGCTAATTCATAGTTGGGGATTAATAGGAAGACATGATTGGTAAAGGGAAAAGGAAATTTGGCCAGGACACCAGGGTTAACACCCCTACTGTTTGCCAGAAAGACAGAAGAAAACAAAATGGAACCAGAAGAGAAAAACAGCAAGCTCGGTCATCCAGCATGCTTCTACCTAACAAAATGGCATCACTCAGTGAGCAGCCACAGTATGTACCAGTTACTAAAAGGACCTCTGGGTTTCCTCTGCTACCACCCCAAGACCTTCCATTCTAACTTGTCCTGTTTCTCTTAACATTTCCTTTATACAGTCTATCTCTGTTTTTTACCACAGCTGGGAAACACCATTTTTTTAAGCACAGTAGTGAGTGTGTTAAGTGAGAGATACAGTGTGTAGTTTGTGCAATTGATTTTTTTCACATTTTTATAATGTTTTTGTACACAAGATGACAACTAAGGCACACTCAACTCGCCTCGTCTATAATTACAATTTTAAAGGGTAAGAAGTACTTCACTTTGTTGCAGTTTGATTAAAGGAAGAACATAGACTAAGTGTTTTGTCTTCCTGCACATCAAATTTGATTACATGAAGTGCAAATGTTAGATGTATGTGGGGGAGAGGGCTCCCGGGTTGTTCCACCTGTAAAGACTCCTGACTAAAGCTCTGTAGTCCAGGTTACCGATTCAACTTTGAGCTCTGTCTAAGATGCTATGACTGCACTGTGGACCTCATAGTACATGTATGTACACAGACAAATGGCTGAAAGGTACTGTACACATTTTAAAGTGAAAATACACAGAGCTTTTGTACATGTGGTTAGCCAAGTTGAATGGCAATTGGCAATACTAAAGTGGCAGTTACAAAAATGTGTATGCATGTGCCTGAACAAAGTGTCTTTTTAGGCTGCCAAGGGGAAAATAATAGAACATGGCCCTAATGCTTGGTTTCAACTATTACCACTTGAAGAACATGACAGTCATCTGAAGACAAATTTCCATTAATATCAAAAAGGAGTTCAGGTGTAGTG
The DNA here is from genome assembly GCF_040954835.1 of Lepisosteus oculatus. NCBI lineage: Eukaryota > Metazoa > Chordata > Actinopteri > Semionotiformes > Lepisosteidae > Lepisosteus > Lepisosteus oculatus. The sequence continues at coordinate 34,285,311 of NC_090702.1, read as the reverse complement.
AAGAATTTAAAATAATTCAAGAGGATGTTCAGAAAGAGGGTCGTTTAGCCAGGCAACAGGTTGATTTTAGATTTAAAAACAATATGCCTATTTCAATATACAAAGTATTGTCATAAAAAATTAAGCCTGTTGTCAAATTGTCTGTCTAGTGTTGCTAAGCCTTGTAAATTCGTACTCAGTATCTAGTCCCTCAAACATACATATTCTTCTGTAGTGATGTAAAGCTAAAACAGAATATATAAGTAGAAAAAAATATAGGAAGTCTCTCGCTGTATAATGCATATTTTATTTTAGTGAAAAAAACAATATTCTCAATCTTTTTGAACATAATCACATACAGCTGACTGGAAATCCAGTGTGTCTGACATAGACCATATTTCTCAAGCGTTTTATCTGTTCTTGTTCAAAGGCAGAAGGACTCCATGTTTATGAATTTTAAATTAAATTTCCCAAATTACTTTTTCTCCTTATCAAGGTCTTCATTCAACCAAGTGGCAGACTAATGAATGGTTACTTCTGCACAACAGCATAATAAAATGGATTTCAATGCCTTGGAAAGTATTGTGCTCCTGTGAGTATATGGTAAGTTCTCACAGGGAAGTTCACTTCATTTGAATAGGGGTATATTTGTCCTGTTGATGTAGATGCATCAATAAAACACAAATTGATTAATAAGCATTTTCATACAAGTAGGCATGTACACCAAGGTGTTTTCGTTAAAAATATTTACAATAAGTGATAGCAAGGCGCACAATTTTCTCAACATCATGAAGTTATATTTAAAGTATGATCACTGAACTGGGGGAAGTGTGAGAAATACTGTACATCAAATTAATAAATTGGGTCATTTTGCAGTAAGGGTATGAATCCTATTGATGCCTCTAAGTCGTATTAATTTTCTCTAAAGCATCTTTAATTTAGACCATGTATTTTCCTTTTACCACATTTACATCTGATTATTTTTCTGACTAAATCTGTCATGCCTTCTTTAAGATGACAAAAGCAGTGACCCTCCCCCAAGATGTTAACCTATTGTACAAAACCTTTGTGTTACCAGTCCAGAGTGCATACTGCTGTCTCATAGTCATGTCATAGTACTGGTTCATATGTGGTTCTCAAGACAGACATGTAGCATAAATTATTCGAAGTTACACCCAGACCACAATATTCTGTTAACATGAAATGTGGAAATGAGGAAACAGATTGATGGTTTATTTTTTCGCCATGAGTGAAATGAGAAAAACAATTTAAATTACATTAAATTTATATTTATGTACATGCTCAATTCCTTTGACAGGATATAGTTGACAGGTGACAGTGTTAAATTCTGATAGTTTCTTTTATTATGATAGTTTCTTGTTTCCTGGAATAATCACCAAATTTGTAATGAATTTGAAATTCAATACTATTTTCGTACTACATCCTAGTGATTTCCTCTGGCATGTGCCAACCTGCTGTTTTTATTTTAGCATAGCAGCCCATGTTTTTGCTCGATCCCTGCACCCTTAAGGGTATTTGTCTCCTGGCATCTGTGCTTAATGCTACTCTACAGGTAGGTTGTGTACTCACTGCATGTCTCTTTCAAGGTCAGCCAGCAGCTGATGGCAGATGCCAGCCCATGGAGTTAGGTGAAACTGCAGCACATATTGTGTCAGACAGATGGTTTTTAGTATCTCATGAGATTAGGTACCATAGGGCACAGTACGAAGAAAAGGAAAAACAAGCCTTTTAAATCTGAAGATGTGGTAGAAATATGAGCACCACATCTTCCCCAGCCCACAACTGACTACATATTTCAGTGAAATCCGTGCAATTGTATTCATAACCTCCTGTAGATATAGATTGATAAAATGATTAAGAAAAAAGAGCTGATGTTTGAATTAGAAAGTGAGGTTCATATCACATATCCAGTATGCAAAAGTGAAAGCTTAAGTGAATGAAAAGGTCTTTCAGTAAAAAGTCTGGTTGATGTCTATACTGTAGAATAAAAGTGAAAAATGGGCAGCACAATGAACAGAACATATGGTTATCTAGATGTTGTGTATTATAGACCAAGGTAGATAACTTACTGTATGCTATTCTTGAAATATTGAAATGCATGAGGAAAATGTTGTGTGTGTCCTTGACAGAAAGAAAACAAACAGGTTATAGACCAGACCACCACTAAACAAAAAGCATATGCAACATATTTTAAATAAAAGCGAAGGTGGACTGTTTATGTCTTTTCACAGAAATTCATATAAGTACAGAAATGAATTTCAACAGCTGGTGAAAACAAAATTAGATGACACAAAAAAAAATGGACACAGCTGAAAAAATAAAATTTACCACTGTATATACAGTACAACCAGTGGGAACACAGACTATTAAATGCCTCCTAAATGGAATTTGTTTTGAACATCATCTTAGTGTCTTTAAAGTGCATAGGGCCCTTATTTTATACTGTTAATGAATCTCCCCTTCAGTTTGTGTATGCCTGAGGTCTTTAGATAACATGGCTTTTAAGAGGTTTACACAGCTGCAATTGTTATCTAGCTAAAGAGAAACTACAGCACAACAGTATATTCAGGTGGTTGGATCACTAATCAGATTGTAAATTTCCAGAAATAACTTTTAGTCAACGTGAGAATCTTTTCTGTTTAGAGAAAACAGAATATAAGATTTTAAGCAACAGGAGTCCTCCAGATTTATTCATATCGGCAATGAAAGAGAAAAAAAACTGTGTGTATATCAAGAGTTATGGATTGGGTAATATGTCTCACTTAAAGAATTCTAACGATGTTATACTGTAATCATAATAACATTGGAAAGACCAAAGTTATATTTGTCATGAGTAATTGGATTGCAGAAAACAGGAGGGTAGCATCTATCCAAATCCCTTAGTATTTCTTTAGATAAAATCAAACACAAATAGTCTACAATAGAATTTTGCTCTTCGGAAATGCAGTTGAAATCTCTAGAGCTCTACTGGCCTTCAGAGATTCCTTTTTTCTCTGAATTATGGAATTTAACAAACTGAAAGCTCAAATAAACAGCAGATAAGTGGTCAATGATGAGGGGTGGCTATGAAAGAATCCACAAAAGGCTAAATCTGCCATGTTCTACTGTAGTGTCAATTATTAAGAAATTTAAGCCTATTGGTATAGTGGTCACCCTGCCAGGAAGAGGATGGAAGTGTGTCTTGCGACCGGGTTCTGTTATACAAGTGGTGTGAGAGGTTACCATAAATATAAGGCAAGAGCTGGAGACCTCCAGCACATGCTGTGATCTTAAGGGTACAAAGTGTCAAAAACAGTCATTCGTGTTGCCTGCATTGTGGGTCATGATGATGATTGTAAGTAACACCAACAATGTGTCCATTAATTTTTCTGGGCTTCTGCGTAGTACAGACGAATCTTGATTTCTATAAAAGGTCTTGTTCCAGAAACTGTTTCGTGAGTCATTTTTTTTTTCTAAGATGGATTTCACCATTCGGTAGTAGCACATTTGCTATTTTAAACCTTGATGATAGTACTGTAGGTTTCTACCTTATTGTTTTCTGTGCACAGCATGTTTTGTTATGTAATTAATACACTGTAGAATTTAATAAAATCTACAAATTGACTGCAAAAACATTAGTTAAAGAATATGATGGAAATTTGCTTTACCTGAATGGAGCACACAACCAATATGGTGATAATAACAGATTGGAATACAGAATCCATATCCGTAACCCATATCCTATCCACAAGTGAACTTCTCCTCGCTATGTGGTAGTAAGCAGTGCCTGCTTGCATATACTGTACATGTGAGTAAAAATGTAGATAAAATGGAACTGTGGTTTTAATTTATAGGGTTTTTATGTAAAGTAGAATATGCAGATAGAGTGAGAAAGCCTGTATTTTCTTTCAGCTGAATTCTTTAAGAAAATCTGAAATGTTCATCACATTTCAATAAAAAAGAAACTCATTTCATTTTTATAAAGGCAAACCTAGACGTGTAAATAAGTGTAGGAGTTTTTATTTTGGCTGGAAGAAAGCAAGGGAAGCGTTTGCGGTAGGATTAGACTTGATACATATCCTGAAGTTTATCAATAGCTGAGGTAAAAAAAATTCTAAAAAGTGTTATATAACTGAAGTTAGATGCAGTTTGTAGGCTTATATATTGTATAGGTAGGATTTAAATTATAAATATAAATGGTTCAGGTGGGTAGCTGCGTCACCATGTGTAGGCTGCAAGTAAAGAACAAGTAATAGGTTTATTCGATGCTGAAAAGAGACGAGAGAAAACAACGTTTCGGCTGTGGAGCCTTCTTTGGGTATAAGAAAGATAGGACAATCAGCAGAGATAATACAGCATGGGAAAACGAAAGCCAGGAGAGAGGAGGCGGGAGCAGGGGAGAGGCAGAGCGGCCAATCAAGTGCTGCGAGGTCAAGAGAGGTGAGGAGAGGCGTGAAATGAAACCTACAAATGAATAGAGAGAATTAGAGGAAAACAAGTCTGTCGTTGAGAGAAGGGAGAAGGTGTGAACCACGTTTCATAATAATTTTAGTTTCCGATGTATTTCTGTTATAGGAGTTAAGAAACCCTACTTTGAGAACGCAGACAGAGAGATCAGTGTCATCAGGGCTGTCAGAGGTGAAATGAGAAACTATGGGCTTGGAGAAATCTTTAACCTCTGAGTCTCCTTCCTGTTTCCCCAATGTACAGTAGATGGCTGGGCATTTACTGGAGGAGATACAGTAAATGAGCAAGATCATTAGTGGATTCAGTATTTTCATCGAATAATTTATTATTCATAATACAAATATACATATTTGTGTGACATTGGGAGATGGAAAGCTGAATTGTGCCTAGTTTTCTTGATAACGAAAACATTGTTTATACTGCTGTAGTCTAGAAATAAAAGCAGACAATATGCTACTTATATGCACTGTAAGTAAGTTGGACTATATAGAACAATTGTTATGGGTTCCCAGCCAAAGGGGCTGTGTGGCTGAAGATCCAGTGTGGACATAGCTGTTACTGTATATCCTTTAACATGGTACTTTACAGTACCATGATACTATGGATAGGTACTGGACAGATACTCCAGTCCAGCAAGTTGTATTAAACAATTAACAGAACTGCTGGGGGCAATCCTGAAATTACACGATTTCAGACTGTTCTATGCTATGAATTCTTTACTAAACACCAGCTTGTTCCTGTAGTTGGCTCAGATATGGCTGTCACATGGAAATACTGAAGGGAATACGTATTTCTAAAGGAAGGGGTTTAATTACTTAGTGAACTGGTTTAAAACTGTGCTGTGTTGTTACAGGTTTATTTTGGCACATTAACTGGTACTGGAAAAGGCTGTGATCACTCAGAATGCTTCCGATTTGTACACCTTATCTGATAATAATCTTGCAAATAATATTTAAGGAAATATATCATGTTATGGCATTAGTGAATAAAAATGCTTAATACAAATACATCACTGGGACAAGCTTTTTTTTACCCTATTGATTTTTATATTGATTGCTAAATTATGTTAAATACAAGTAATATGGGCCCTCTTGCAGCTAAATATTGATGGGGGTAATTCAAACTACTGTATGTTGTTTTGTAAATCCAATGCTATATAAACTCTTTACTTTATTTGGAAATGCAAAGTTTAAGGCAACTGCATTTTGGAGGAACCTATATATTTATATACGGTATATTCAAATGTGTATAGTACAGTATATGTATACAGAGGCGTTAAATACAAAACAAATGAGAATTGTAACCGAAACCGATGTGTTGTTTTTAATGTATTTTAGTGTATGCTGCCTGTAATACCGTTAGAGGTAATAGATGCTGTTATATATTTAAAAAATATTCAAATTAGTAGTCATTCAAACACCTATGGTCCCATGGGGGTAGTCGACACCACATTTGGTATGGTCAATCTCCCATTCTCCCCTGTCACACCCCTTTATAAGCTCTTTTGGGTTCCTTTTCTTTATCTTACACACTCTCCTCCAAGAGTGGTGATCACACTGACCCCCTCAGTTAACATTCACACTCTAGGTAGACAATTTTTAAGGTCTACGCTGGATTTTTGGGGCGGAAACTTTTCGGTGTCTGGATGGCACGGTGCACCGCTCAGTAATTCTATCGAAAAATGATTCACTCAGATGAAAAGTTGCAACCAAAGATTATTATAGACTCTAATGCAAGACACTTGCAAGAGCTTTTATCAATGCCTTTGATGGTTTCACACTTGTACATTTTGGTTTATGGAATATGCCAAAATACGACGAGGGCTTTAGATATTGATTGTGGAATGAGCCAGTTGACACCCCAGCTAGGGTTAGGGTTAACATTCACACTCTACGTAGACCATTTTGAAGCTCAGCACTGTATTTTGGGACCCAGGTCAACTTTAGAAGGAGTGATTTTGTGCTCATATCTGACATTTATTTTGTCTGAAACGTTTCGGTGTCTGGGTGGCGTGGTGCACCGTGCCGTAATTGTATCGCAATACTGATTAGGTCAGATGAAAGCTGCAACCAAACATTATGGACCCTAATACACTTGCAACAGATTTTATCAATACCTTTGATTGTTTCACACTCATACGTATTGGTTTATGGAATATGCCAAAATACGATGGCCGGAGGGCTTCAGATATTGATTGCGGAACGAGCCAGTTGACACCCCAGCTAGGGTTAGGGTTAACATTCACACTCTACGTAGACCATTTTTAAGATCAGTGCTGCATTTCTGAGGCAAAGTCAACTTTAGGAGGAATGATTTTGTGCTTCTATCTGAATTTTTTGGGGCGAAAACTTTTCGGTGCCTGAATGGCGCGATGCACCGCTCAGAAATTTGATCGAAAAAATTAGTCAGTCAGATCAAAAGTTGCAACCAAAGATTATAGACTCTAATACACTTGCAAGAGCTTTTATCAATGCCTTTGATTGTTTTACACTCATATAAATCTGCCAAACAGGGTCAATATATATTTCTGACCATTTTTAACATCCATTATCTTGAAAACAAAAGTGCAGTATTCATTAACCAATATTCATTATTATAGTAAATTGTCATGCACAATAAGGACTAGTATAACTGTCTGTAACCTTAAACCTAATTAATACTGTACATGTAAGGTTGTATTGGAGGAATAGATATGTGTAATGAGGTACTTAAAGGATTATTAGCATGTATTAGTTGAAGAGAAAGCAAGAAATTGAAACAGGTTGATATTAGATTTGCTGCTAGTGAAATTATCCCAGACAGGTGCAAGAAAAGTTTAAAGACAGTGATCAGAATGTGTATATCTGTGTTGCATCCAATTTGAATAGCAGTTTTTGAATCATTGGCAGTAAAATTCGCCACATCTCCCAAGATTATTTAGGAATGATTTAGGATCTTTAAGGTCAGGAAGATCAAAGGATAATAAATGAGCTTTCAAATGAAAAATACTACATTTTCAGACTAATATATATCAATTACACTGTGCACTGATAAAACCAGATTAAGGTAATTGGAAATATAGCTGTGTGAGCATCAGAAAATGCACTTCATAGAGTGCACTTCTCATGCTTTGAAGTTGCATGAGTGTCAGCAGAGCCCTCTGATGCCATTTCACACTGAGCACTGGTAACTCTCACAGCAGGAGCCATGTTTACATTAATGAAGGAAAGTATGAAATTAAGGTAGGGAGATCACAGTGCCATGAATACACTGTGGCAGTCACAGTTGCACAGCTACACAAACTACAAACCACAGTGTCTAAAAAAGTATTGAACAGAGAAGGCAGTAAGAGCACCTCAGTTAAATATTCAGAATTTTCTAAAGCTTTGACAATGTCAACCCAATACACTTCATCAAATCACCAGGGAAACAGAAACCAGAGGATACAAGAGAAAACGATGGCTAGGTAAATGAATACATACAAAAAGAACAGGAGGCATTTTTATACATACTGTATTTTCATGTACATATGCAAGGTGGCATGTGTCTGGAAAATACTACCTACTGTATCTAACGTTTGTGAACCCTTTTTGACACGTGTGAAACTGTGATCTGACATTCATATAAGTCATTATAATAGATAAACACAATCTGATTAAACAAATAATAAACAAACAATTGTATGTTGTATGTTAAACACATTTTTTTAAAACATTCACTGTCTATGCTGGAAAAAGAATGTGAACCTCTCGGATAATTACCTCTATTAAAGGGGGTAATTGAAGTTAGGAGTTACAATCAATGAGATGACAGTTGGGGGTGAGTTTGAGGCATTTTGCCCTATGAACAACACAAACTTTGTTTACCAACAGAGTCTAGATTCATACATTCATGGATTTGTTGAAGTGAAACGCCCCTATCGTAAGAGGTTTGAAGACCTCACAAGAGTTGTCAGTGCTCTTTGGGCTGGAAAGGGTTACAAAAGCATTTTTAAACACTTTGGCCTCCATTAATCCACAGTAAAGAAGATAGTGTACAAATGGATGAAATTCAGTAACATTGCTACTCCCACTAGGAGTGGTCATCCAGCAAAAATCACTGCAAGAACCAGAAGCACAATGCTCAACGAGGTTTCAAAGAATCCTAGCGTAACGGCTAAGTATCTGCAGACATCTCTTATACTGGCTAATGTCTGTGTGCAAGAATCAACAATAAGAAAACCATAGTGCTGTAGATACCATAGAGGACACCACTGCTCTCCAAAAAAAACAGTGCTTCCCATCTAAAATTTGCCAAAGAAATCCTGGATGTTCCATAATGCTACTGGAACAATGTTCTGTGAACAAATGAGACAAAAATTGAATATGGGATTTTATGTTTGGAGCCAAATAAACATTGTATACCAACACAAAAAAAAACTAATCCCAGCTGTGAAGCATGGTGGAGGGAGGATCATGGTTTCGGGCTGCTTTTGTCACTTCAGTCCACGGACAGCTTGCAATCATTGAGGGAACAATGTATTCCAAACTGTATCAAATTCTACAAGAGAATATGAGGGTGTCCGTCCATGATCTGAATCTTCATAGAAATTGGGTCATGAAGAATGATTGTAAACATATTGTAGGAGTAAATCTACAACAGAATGGCTTAAACAGAGGAAATTTCACATTTTGGAAAGGCCGAGCCAGAGTCCTGACGTGAACCCAGGTGAAATGCTGGGGCATGACTTGAAGTAAGCGATTCATGGAAGGCATCCCAAAAATTGCAATGAATTCAAACAGTTCTGTTAAGAAGAAAACCCCCCAAAATACACCTAAACTGATGTGTAGGACTGATCAGCAGCTAAAGGAAAAACGTTTGATTGAGGTCATTGCTGCTAAAGGAGGTTTCATCACTTACTAAATCTAAAGGTTCACATACTTTTTCCACTGTAAACAGTGAATGTTTAAACAATTTGTTCAATATAGATATGAAAAAGTTCAATTGTGCGTTATTTGTGTAGTCAGATAATGTATGTCTATTATTATGGCAGAAATAAAGATCAGACCACATTTTAGGAGCAATTACTGCAGGAATACAGATAGTCCTATAAGGTTTACACATTGTTTCTCTCCAAAGTATGCTGTTAATGCTGACTTAATACCCTGGCATTTTCAACAATTGTGAAATCATATTAATAATAATATCCTTGGATCAATCAATCTAATGAATCACTTGATATACTGGGTTTGAGTAACAAGTTTTATTTCTACTCAGTTGTCATTGAAAACATGATTTTAATATAATAAGAAAATACAAATAGGTTGTGTTATAACAAAGGCTTATGTTCACTCTCAGTCCTTCTACCATTCTACCACTCTCTACAACCAACCTCTCACAAGCTCTCAATTGTTTTTAACAACTGTAGAACTCCACATTGCAAACACAAATGGGCTCCACAAAAACTACTGTAAGTCCTAGTCCTACACTAATAGTCAAACAAATCAGATGGGACTTAATGGCCTCCTTTGGTTTATAACCTTTCCTAATGTTTTCTTATGCAAGAGCTTTTTCACACTGATTTTCATTACTTTAAAGGTAGATGTGAGGAATAACCTTTTGCTTTTAAATATAATTTGGATTAATATTAGTCTTCAAGCTTCACATGAAGAACAACAAAACATTTTTAAAACAATCCTGCGGTGAGATGACCTATAAAGGTATGGTACTGGTAAATTATAGTGCAGGAATAAACACTGTTCTAAGACTATTTACTTAAAATGAAGATGCTTCTGAAAGTTGATTTAAAGTTAGGGAATGTTATTGTTATTATTTTTAGTGAATGGAAAATGATTTCCATCAATATTCATCATACCCTCAGATGCATTTAGCAAGTTATGATGCTGAAAGGAACACAATTTAATCTGCACAGGGTTGTAACAGTTTAATAAGTGAAGCTGTGTGTGGGCACCCACAATATAGTGTGCAGTTTATCTCCCAATGACCTTGACCTTATACTAGTAAACATAGCAAATTTGATTTGCACATTCTGCATGTCGAGAAACAAGTGCATTTAACTTTTGCATCTACACACACTGAAACTAGTCCCCAAGTCAAACTTTAGATATTATCCAGTTTATTTTAAAACTTACTATACTAGAGCTTGATTTGAAAGACACATGGATTCCTATGCTTTCGTGTAAAAACCACTGTTTTATTTTAAAAAATGTTATTATATATTAAGAAATAAGAGAGCCATCCATGGGTAATATCTACAACAGAAGCTTTGTAAGAATAATGCAGATTTTCATTTCATTTTGTATTCTGTGAAAATGGTTTAATCAAACATCTAGCTACTATTCAAATTTCCTGATGATTCAGAAGTAAGAAGTCACAAAAAAAATCTAAAATACAGATTAGAGTACTAAAATCATACTAACTATAGACATAATTGAATAACATAGAAAAGTTACAAATCAGAGGAGGCTTGTATTCACTCATCATTTCAAAATCATAATATATAATCTGATAAAAATCTTTAAAATAGGACATTTTTCTTCTTGTCCTAACAATGAAGAAGTCTTTAAGTAATCTTACACTGCAGACTAAATTCATCCAATTATATTACTAATAAATGCTTCAGGTCAATTTTTGTACCACACTTTCCTGAAATAATAGTTTAGGTATTGAGTAAAATTATTATATTTTCTTACAGTCCATTTCCTTTACATGTTGTTCTACCATAACTTGTTATGTTATACTTGTTATATGTACTGAGCGTAATACATTTGCCTGTGGCATTTTGTATATAAATTTACAAAAAGATATCACTGAACATGGTACAATGTTTTAGGAAATTTGCTGGGACAGATGCATTGCACACTCATTTATAAATCATTAAAAATGGCTTCAGAATGCAATGAATACGAAAACCAGAGGCAATGGTATTTGTTTTTTATGTGATATACTGTTACCTCATAATCTGTATGTGACCTTTAACATTGAATTTTATCATAGCGTACAAACTGAAGTGCTAATAGCACTATTAAACTCTAGTTGTGAATTTGGTTTTGTGAGTACATTATATTTAACCTATGAAAATTATAATGAAAAATTATAATGAAAATGATAAACTGCATAAACAGGGATTATAGTGTAAAATTGTGACTTCTTGAATTTCCTGAGTTTTTGTAATATGTCTCTTCCTAAAAAGATACAAACATTGACATTTTTGAGCATCAGCTTGAACTGACTGAATTACCAACATAGATTCAGAGTGCTGTACTTTGCTTCCAGTTAACCAGTCAGATGATAAACTTTGGAAGAGAACGTAGTCTGAAGGTGAGAATTAGAAACAGCCAAATATTTAACTATAAATGGCTGATGGCCTGATTGGCTCGTATGCAGTAATTCCTACTGCTAGGAATCTCCTGTAACCTTACATTAAGTTGTCAGATGAAGGAATGGACAGACATCTTTTTAATTTGCATGAGTTATTCCGTGTCTTGAGTAGCACTCGCAACAGAATGTAAAAGGTAATGTAAAAACCTAAGTAGGACCTGACCTTACCTGAGTGCATTCTAAGTTTACCCTTTTCAGACCGAAACAGGTATAGTATCTGTTGTATGTGACATTTCGGGAATAACTGAAGGGCAGAGATAACACATTGTACCATGTGTGGAAATCTTTTGTATAGGTTCTAATACATATAGTATTTACTTTTATTATAGTATTATTACTTTCGTGGTAATATTAGAAAGTGATCAGAGCTGTATTCATACTGTAAAACCTTCCTGAAAAACTGGATTCATCGCACCATGGGGTGAAAAACAATGAAAAAGGAAGTACACCCTCCTTAGATTCAATGGACATACCTGACCTTCACCTAGTCCTCACCAAGTCCAAACAGTAAATAAGTCTGATCTCATATGACAAATAACAAACAAATTTTACTTTAAATTAATTTGACTATTTATTAAACAAAACATCATCCAATATTCAGAAACCTTGTATGAAAAAGTAAGTGCACCCTTACTGGTTCCATATCAGTTAAGAAGGGAATTAGGTGCTGCTAAACAAGCATACATGATTAGTTGATCATCAGGAAGTGTTTCCACATGTATTAAAATCAGAAACTTTGTTAGTTTGGTCTGGAGCATGCAGGTTTGTGTTATCACATCATGTCTACTGTAGATCAAACAATATCTGATAAAGAATTGTTGCTTCTCGTGCATCTAGGAAGTTATAAACTTTCAAACAAATATGAAGTCCCTCATTCCACAGTAAGAAGGACCATTTACAAATGGACAAAGTTCAAGACCATTGGCAGCCTACCTAGGAGTGGGAGTCCCAGCAAATTCACCCCAAGATCAGGCCGTATGGGACTCCTACAGATTGCAATGAACCCCAAAACTACATTAATAAACCAGTACAGGAGTGCACATTTAGGTGATTTGTCACTGTTGACTAGTGGAATTCCTCTGGGCTATTAAGATGTACTGGTGGTCCCTTTCAGAGAAGCCCAAGAAACAGAGTATTAGAGATATTAGTCTCCAAAACATCTTCTAGTAGAACACTTCAATCCTCTCTTCCACTGAAAAAACAGGAACTGATGAACTCCCGAGTTCTCTGTATCTCTTCCCTTGCAAATATAAACTCATAACTTTTCTTCCCTGTAACCCCTGAGACACTCAACCAGGCACTCCCATCCACAGCCTGTTTTCCCTTTAGAAGGAAGAAAGCTGTCCCATTACTACTCAACACCCCTGGCACACTGAACCGGACTCACTCTTCCATGGCCAGTCTTCCCTGCACTGGAAGAAACATGTATTTCAAGAGCGCCCAGTTTCCCAACATTAAATACTATATAGAGACGTTGGAAAATTTCAGTCATTGGACAATAAAGGCAGGTGTGTCCAATTTACTACAGTGAAGGAAGAGTATTTAAACTAAGCCTCAGTTTGTTCCATCACAGAAGGCTTGAAACCACTCCAGTGTGATCAGTTAAACAGGTGTTCTCTTAAATTAAATCATTTATAAATCCTTTAGAACAAAAAAGAAAAAGACCCTTCAGCTCTCAAGGATGTGATCTTCTTTAACTGAACAATTTAATTGCTTTATTAATCAATTATTTATTGATTGATATTAGTGTTCCTTATTCATAAAAGTCAGCTGACTTATAAGACAAACTAGGCTGGGGCTCTCCACAACCCAGGTTGAAGACCCCTGTCTTAAATGATCCCTAAAAGTTGGTTACTCACCCCAGTGGTTACAGTGTGCTTGGTTTAGCAGGATTAGGTGAAGGAAAAATATAAAACTACATGCCTTAACTCCATTGTCACAGGAGGAAGCACAGATCTTTTTCCCTGGGAAGATGGGAAATGCTATTACTGTTGAGCTCCAAACAGCTGTTCACTCCATTGGGAAAGGAACCAGTAGACAGAGGAATCCAAGCCAGTAGTTCAGACTGTGGGACCCCCTGACAAGGCTACAGATGGGAGACTGGGCCAGCAGCATTGGTTTCATATCAACAAAGTGTGGAAATCTTAACATACAAGGGCTGGTCCTCAAGCAAGTACCAGGTCCTCTCTCTACCTTAATTTTCTTACGGGGGGTAAAATACGGTGCAGGGAACCGGATATTGGGGGTTTGTATGCCTACAGTGGGTCCTCCTCCACCATGGCCCAAAGTGAGGAGGATCAGTCACAACCACCATTAAGTTAAGGTGGCAAGGTGCAGAAATCTACATTTTTAGTCCATCATAAAAAGTGTTTTAATAACTGGTTGCAACAGATTATTAATATATAATCCAGGCACTACTTTAAATACAAAGTATATCAACTTTACACAATGTTAACCAATACTAAGAACCATAAAAACTATAAAAACACGTATGTCATCTAAAATAAATATTTTCTCTGGACAATAGGGTCTCCACAAAGCAAACAATCACCAGGAAATTTAACAGGTCTTTATACCTTGATTCTGAACCATATTCTGTGCATTTCACATACAGGTTATCTTGGGAATGCAGTGAATGTCTTGTTTCTTTATTTTACACATCTATTGCAAAACTTCAGCAGTATTTTGAATGGGGAATATCAGATAGCTGATGAAAGTCTAATAAAATGCATACACAGCATTTTGCTCAGGAGTTACTTTACCAACTACATGATGTTTGCAAATTGATCTCATATACTGTACAACCTTTTCCCTCCTCACCATAGAAACCTGGTTTTCTTATCTGATTTTTCCCCTCATTTTAAGGAATGTACATCACTTCTACTTTGTGTCAAGACTGACATTAAATGGCCATGAACTGCTTTCATTTTGTTTTCCTAAACCAGTTTCACAGATAGGATAGACATTTTGTGGAATCTGAATATTAAGGCACCACTAATAAGAAATATGCTGCATCCCACATGAATAATATCGGTTTGGTAAAACAAGATCTTATAACAGAATTTTATTACAGGGAGGCCTCAGAGACGCAAAAGAAACAAAAAGCAATCAGCACTCACCGTATCTTCACTAGATCACAATTTTAGAAAAATATACTTCTCACCAAGTACAGTATATACAGTAAGACATTTATCTCATTATTAAAAAGTTTGTGATGAACTTGAAGGTTTATTTAAGCTTATTTAAAGCTTATTTATATAAGCTTATTAAAACCTGATTAACAAAAAGTAACATTTACAAATTAGTTTATGAAACAGTATGTACAGTATTAGACAATTAGTTTCAGATGCAGACAACTAATATGTAAGTTTAGAATTCTACCTATTGTATATATTGTAGAATAATTCATGTTTTGTCGAGATCAAATATTAGGAAAAAATTGGAAGCCTTAAAGGCTACAGAAGGAGAAGAAAATACCACTGGGAAGTTGTTTTTTGTCTTTTATAAACAACTGACAGTTGGGTGATCCGAAATCAGTTTAAAAGCAATATAGTTTGACTCTTTCCTGTGTGTGTTTTGATGCTTGTGGTGTGAACTTGCCATTGTGTGCAGTGCTGAACACCATATAACCAGTTAAGCACAAAAGGATCTTCAGCTACTGTAAATCCATTACAAGAGTATGAACATTAATGGAATAATGCACACTTAGCATTAGTGGTATTAAGAAACAATTCAAAACCAAAATTTGTTATGTCATTTGCCAAACCGCTTTATACCATACGGTGTTGCGGGAAGCTGGAACCTACCCGGAAAGGAATGAGTGGAAGGCAGGGTACACCCTGGACAGGGTGCCAGTCCATCGCAGGGCAAGTGCAAGCCAGTCATACATGGGGACAATTTGGAGGCCATGGTAAAGGCAGAGGGAGGAAATTTGGCCCGGACACCGGGACAACTCCCTACTCTTATCGAGACATGCAGGGGGATCTTTAATGACCACTGAAATGGCCACTGAGAGTCAGGCCCTTGGTTTAAAGTCTCATCTGAAAGACAGCACCCACTACAGGACCCACACAGACCGCAGGGTGAGCGCCCCCCGCTGGTCCCACTAATACCACTTCCAGCAGCAACCAGGAGATCTCCCATCCAGGTACTGGGTACCAGGCTCAACCCTGCTTAGCTTCAGTCAGCCAGTTGAGAGCTGCAGGGTGATTTAGCTGCTGGCTAACCAAACATTGTTAAAAAAATATTAAATTACTGTACAATATGCCTTGGGAGTCCACATCATCATTATCACATTAAGCTGCCTTCATCACTTTGCGCATCGGACACTGTGCTGTAGGAGGTGATGTCTTTCAGATGAGACATGATAGCAACGTCCTGATCACTTGTTCGTTAAAGATGCCATAGCAGTGTTCGTGATAGGGGATAAATTCCACTCTGTATTTGCATAAAGCATGTAAATGGCCTACATTTTCTCTTTAATTAATTTGGTAATCACTTCTCCACCTGATCTGCACTGTAGAGAGGAAGCAGGTGCATAATGGCTACCATTTGGCACCCAGGTGGGTGATATGCATCAGTAATAGAAGACCATTCCTACATATAAACTGCATCGAGATCCTTTGTAATGAAAGGATTAAATAAATGCATTAACAGAAATGTGGATTTATGAATAAACTATTTATATGAATATTTCTTAAGGAGATTTAAACAAAATAACCTGCTTCTGTAAATTATTCAAGACATTTAAACAATAAGCAACAGATCTGAGTAACAATCCATAAAAATGATCTTCCAATAAGAATATGATTGCCAAGTAGATAACCAATTTAACTTTTCATTATAACAGAAAGTATTTCAGTTGCCTTTTTCAGTATTACAGCAGCTAGAAATACAATATCTATTAACAAAATCACACTGCCACACCATGTATGTGGAACTCATTGCCCAGATACGTTAGATACGTTACCGTTTCCATTTTTAACACTCACTTAAAGACTAATTTGCCTTAGTGTAGCTTTTAATGCTACAATTTACACAATGTACTATTATACTACACTTTGTGTTTTTTTAAGTGTTTTACGTGTAGACTGTCTTGGATCTGGATGCTTGCAGCATAAATTGGTTATGATACAAATAATAACTAAAAAATATTCCCTTAAAAACAGAACAAAAAACTGGAGAAGACGCAATATAGAAAGATCTTCTTTCTAAACTGTTGTTATACTGTTACAGTATAATACTTTTCCTAATAGCTATCAACACTACAACCTGACCTGTGCTGAGAATTCAAATCTATACAGTCATTTCTGGAGTAGATGCAGGATGCTGGTGTTTGTCCAGGTGAAACTGGTCTTCTAGTATCACTCCTCCCAAATTTATTTTTAAAAGATGTGCAGTCCCTGAAGACTTTTATAAACTAAACATTTAGCTTGATCAGACAGTTGGCACTGTTTCCATTAATAAGGATGAATAAACTACACTGGAGAAAATGCTTATAGAAATAATTAATTTCTCATAGTTATCTTGGCAGCAGTTCAGTATCCTACTATAAACCATCTGAGTGCAAGGAAAGAGAGTCCTAACCAGCAGCATATTCTATATATGAATTCTATATATATTGATATAGCTCAATTTTAAAATCACTAATTTATTTTTATTATGGTTATTCAGTCTACAAGGTTGGGTTACAATTAAGCAGTTGAGATTCTCCGGGACAAAAATTATTTTAAAAAATTAATATTTGCAATCTGTTACGACGCTGTCATGCAATGTCTCTCGGTTGGCAGTTGCCCTAGGAAACTGTCAAATTCTCATTGTTTTCCAGACCTTGCTTGCTCTCACCGGATCTCCTTCTGATGATCTATCTTAATTAGTAATGATCAAATCTATCATTTAATTGCGGTTTCTCTATTTAATGCCGAGGAACTGCTTTGACTGTGCTTCGTCATTACCTGTCTCGACACGTTTTTTTTTCATCCCAGTTGAGGTGCCACTTCCACTCTCCTCGTTTTTCCTGGATTTTGTGGGCTCCGGTGGGCTGAAGCTTCTGAGGCTTCCTCGGCTAATTACTGTACGTGGCCCCGGGATACCAGACCTCTGCTTGGTAGCGGGAATCCGCTCCCCACGACCACGTGAGTGGCACCCCAGGAGCCATGGCTTTCCAATCCCAGTCAACGGGCTGAGTGTGTAGGTTCTGTTCTTCCGAACTCACCCTCCTCCGCTGAATCACCCTGCGCTTCTAAAGCCCCCTCCGTTGCTGCACCTGCGCCACGGCTTCAGCTTCGAGAGGCAGCTTTGGTCTCCAGGGCTCTCTCTCTGTACAGAGCAAATCTGTAGAGAGTCCAGCCTTTGCACTTTAGTCTTTCCTCTGGCTTCTCTTTGAGGGAGCCTTTTTCTCCAGACCTTTAGAACTCTTATTCTTTCTCTCGACATTTTGTGTCTCGGGCTGTCTGGGTCACCTTTTCCCTTTTCTATTTTGTTAAGTTTCTAACCACCTACCAGTGCCCCAACAGAGCCGTGCCGGGCATCTTGCTCCTGTTCCGATGCTTAGTGAGCATCACTCTGTTAGTCTGAGCTCCCCGAGAATTCCTTTGCTCTGACTGGGATCGTCCTCTGCAGCTGCACCGACCAGGGCTCCTCTTGGAGAAGCCTTCAGGGAGAAGCACAGCTGTGATCCCAGGTTGTTCAGCACGTTAACCATCGAACGTGCCAACCTGCACACCTGGCTACTCAGCAGGGCTGCTCTCCAAGACCCATGTGGTTCATTTTTTGGAGGAAAGCTTGCCAGTCGCTTCCATCTCAAAGCCAGGGCTCCCTGATTCTGACCAAAGGGCTGTGCTGAGCAGTGTCTACAGGGCAGTATCTACAAAGCTGTCCCAGGCCAGCCTTTCCTTCTTTTCTCCAGGGATGGAATGAGCTGGTTTCTCCTAAGACCAACACACCTCACCCGGTTCTTTTTTCTTTGCTGACCAGCTGGAGCGGCCAGTTCTTTACTGACTGGGCTGTGCTGATTATTCTGTTATGACCTCCTTTACCCCCATAACAGAGCACTCGAGCCCCAACCATTCAGGTCTCTTCGGGTGTTCCACCACTCTCCTGCCTCTTGTGCTTGGATTCTGTCCAATCACTACCTGCACATTGTCCTAGCTTTAAGCTAGGTGTTGCAATTGCCATTTATATACATTTTATGAATGTAACATATTAATGAAGTACTAGTAATGACTTAATTTGGTAATAACCAACCTCTACTGTAGATAAATCACATGTTAGTAACAAATCATTAATGTTGGCCTTAGCCTGACATTAACCCCAATGGTATTTTATATATAACTGTTTAGGTCAATGCATTAATATATTATGATGTCCTAAAGTGTTCCCTAAATAATAGTGTTAGCTTATGTACTTTCAGTGCCATCTACTGGTTTACAGAAAGAAAATAAACATGTCAGGATCTTATATCCACTGTAATGTACATTGACAGAAATGATTCACTAGTTTTCTCCAACTGGTTGAGATAAATAATGGTGTAGTGCATCTAGGAAATGTGGATGGAATAAAGAAAAATATAATCTGCTGTGCAATGCTAAACCCATATACAGTATCACCTTCAGTTTGTAGTGGGAATACAAACACATAAAACAATGATATAAAAAAAGCATGGTATAATTATGACAAAGAACATGGAACAAAACATTGAAATTGTCGGACACAGTTTTAATATTTTTATGTTAATTACAGTGTCATGTGATAAAGTGGAGAGAATTAAAGCAGTTCAAGTCTGTGTAGTGAACACAGCACTGTAGCTTATTAAGTATACTTATGTATCCTTAATTTGTATAAAAACCTGGAACATTTATAAATAAAATCTGCTCACAAAAGCACTTCCAACTAAAACATTAAATATGCGGTCTTTAAAAAAATGACAATGCATAGAATATTTTTTTCTCACTAACAAAATAATTGAGCTTCTTTAATGTCGTGAACCTTTCTTCAGTGCTACAAATGTTTTTAATTAAATTGTTTACAAAGCATGAGTGATCAGCTTTAAAAAACAAGCAAAAAACAAAAAGCAACATATTTCCTTTAAAGCATTATCAATAAAAAGCAAAGTTCTTAAAGCTGTTGCTAATACATTCTCATCCAATGAAATGCACTTTGGTCATATTCAAACAGACTGTCTCACACACACATAACAAAAAAGCTCTTACTCGTTTTAAGATGCTTTAACATTGAAACATGTAACATTTTCTTTCTAAAAAGTGCACATTTTCAGGCATGCCCAGCTGGTGCCAAGCAAAGCCCAGTGTCTTAAATAATAGTTATTTCTAGACTCTGTCAAAATACTTTCAATCATTGTAGCACTTACTATTATTGCTCTAAATACAGCTTGACCATCAAAAAGTATGTTTTGACTGAGCCACATAACTTGAGGCCTAAAGGAAAGGGTTTGCAAGCTGCAGCCGTAACAGTTTTCTTATTACAGCTTTCAACATTAGCGGAGAGGCTAATCCTGTTTATTTACAATTTCTTCTTCCTAATATCTTTCAATCTACAAGCCATTGTGAACTTGGTACTTGAATTTGGTGGGTTCGATATGTACAACACACCTTTTCAGATATGTATTCTTCTATTCTAATCTCCTCTTTCTTCCCTAAAGATACTCAAAAGGATATTCTTCCACCTTTTTATAATTTTAGAATCACAAATTATTTTCTTTATACTCGCCCATTTTGGAACAATACTTTGGGTGCTTTTCACATCTTGGCTAGGAGCTCCAAACCCTACAACCGCAGGTGGAAGGAGAGAATATAGGCAGATTCCATTCTGAACCACCTCCCTTAGAGCCATTCTGGTCTTATCACATCAAAGGCACCACAGCAACATACTGTACGGTCCACGCCCGACTGGAGGAGAGTCCATGTCTCTTAATGACAAGTGTGCATATCTGCGAGCATCTGGGAGACTGCAGAGATCATGGTGTTGCTGAGAGCACACTACTTTGATAACTTAACGTAATTTCTGTTCGGCCTTTATCGGTACAGTGAAGGAGTGCTTCCGGACACATAAATGGCGATTTGTTGTAGTTTGCTACTGGTTTTAACGTGGTTCAACCTAAATTGTATATAGTAGTAATAATATTTTGATTGCGAGAGAACGAAGGAAACCCTGGCCTACTAATCCCACCCTCCCTTCAGTGGCACTCCGCCAATTGACAGCTAGTGCCTGGGGTATCCTAGTCACAGTTGGCTTGTGATATGACCCAGGCTTGGACCTGTGATCATACAGTAGATTTCAAATGCTCAGTGTTCAAGTTAGCACCTTTAGTGATTGAGCCACTTGTGATGACCCAAAAGAGTATTTTTTGTTCATAAAAGGATGATTGCCCATTGGTTTCTGGCTTGAAGACTTCCAATCTTTGGTTCGGCTCTTTGCATTTCCTTACATGTATTAATAGGCTAGTTTCCAAGTCTGGTACTTTTTGCTCAGAGGTGACGTGTGCATTTTTCTGAGAAAATCTTGAGAACATCAGATTTGTGACCAAACAAACAGCCACAAAGGTGGATCGTGTTAAGCTTAATCTACACTTGGTAATAAAAAAAAGATTAAAATGTATGCCAACTGACATTCCCTGAAGACTTCTTCCACAAGGGTCTGGAGATCTTGCTTCAGGAAAGTGACTACGGACCCACCCGCAAAATGATCAAGGGGGAACTGAAGGTGGCAATTACAGAGAGAGATTACTTTCATTAGGTGTCTTAATGACCACGTACTCTAATTTACAGCAAGAAAACAAAAACAGTTCTTGCTTCCTGCTGTTTCTCAGCTCTGGATGCTGTTCTCTGATTCTAATAAGACCAATGTGATTTTGACATCGGTGAGGCACGGGCAAACAAATCTTCCTGTCCTAGAAATTGTGCAGATCATTTCTAATGAAATGTGACAGATTTCTGGAAACCTATGCTAGAATTGCTGGAATGCCCACCTTTGTGAAGCCTTATCACACAGCAGATTTGAAAACACTGCAGGCCAATGAATGAATAACCCTGCTAGGAAACATGTTTTTGTTGTTGTCTGGCTTGGGTTTGTTCTGAAAATATATTCTCCTGTCTAACAGCAGCCTCATTGAAAGTTCATTGTGAACTCACAACTCTTGTGCAGGTTCAGCACTACTCATGCAGTAAGATTACTCAAGAGTTGCTTAGGTTTTTTTTTACAAAAATGATCAAAAGTGCAATGACCCTTTTAATTCCAGTGAAACCATTTAAATGTGGCATTTTGCTGCTGCTTGCTCACCCTTTCCATCAACAAAAGAGCTAAAATAATACTTTCCAATTAAAACAAGTTACTAAAACAAATGAGAAGAACAAACACTGAAAGGGTAAAATAAATATCTGAATTGCACAAGTGTTTGAAAAGTAAGCACTTCGATATGTCTTAGAATGGGGCACAGTTCATCATCAAGGAGCCCAAAGTTAGTTTCTGCAGCTTTTCCAATCAGTACGTGTTCCTTTACTTCAGGAGGGTATTGAAATATTCATTTAGCTTGTTGTTGTCATGATTTGATCTTCCAGAGCTGTGAATAAAACATTAGATAGTATCTTTAAAGATGTCAAGGTGAGGTGAGATGTGTGACTATGTTCTCCTGACTACCCTTTCACATGAGTTAGGATTAGATATTTAAAGATGCTCAAAGCAAAACCACTGAGACAGACTTTCGTTGTCACAATATTCTATGTGAAGATGCCTCAAACCTGTAGGATTCAGAGCTCAAATTTCAAAGTAAAAAAAATTGATGTCCACAGAAATATTCAGTAATGTTCAAATGATAATTTACAGTACTGTAGACGTTCCCTACTAGGCAATTATGATCATTTAAAAACCTCTGACCAGAAGAACACTTTTCAAAGAATAATGGCACATCCTGGTGCACAGCTCAATGTGTCTATGATGGCTTGGGCACCCAGAAGGATAGCAGTGCATGAAGCTGTTCAGTGACCACCGAGTTTTTCCATGGACACATGCTATCAATGATTCCATTTGTCTGTATAACAAATTCCACTGCTCTTTTATTACAAAGTTTTCATTACACTCTAAAAGTAGTTGACAGCTCTCTGAAGAAGCTAATTAATTTAATAAGCACCCTGAACTGTATAGAGTCTTTCTTCACCATGAAGCAATAAAAATAAAAGTCTTTAATTTTTTAAGGACCATGTATATGACCTCAGCAGTCAATAGTTTCAGAAATGACTTACAATAAGATGCATCTGTCATGCAGTCAACAATCATCTTTTTATGTTTTATTTTTATAACTATCACTATCGTTAATGGGTGCAGAGGACTGAGACCATTAGAAAAATCCTATCCTTGGAATACTCAAGTAACTTTAAAAATGCTTTCAGGGCAAGGAGAAAACAACAAACTACTTCAATACTTTCAGCCTGAGCATCTAAAAGTACGAATAAAAGAGAAAGAGTTGTCACTTTCACTTGTTTGTTGATGAAATAACCTGCATTTATTTTAAACCAGTGATAACATCTGAGAATGTAAGTTATATGTACTGTAGTGTAGGATGTTTCAGATGAACTACCTTTAAATTACGGAACCTTTGCAATCAAGACCATCAGTTGTTAGTCTTTGAACACCGGAGTTGGAATCAATTAACAAACTCACCTTTAGATTAAAGCCCAAGAGATCACTAATGACCCCTGATACAGCAGACAGGATAACCACTTGAGTAATGTTGTAAAGTAAAGGATTCATGGTCAGTCCATACAGTCTGAATGGTGTGTCCAATTCCTGATAAAGAAGAGAGATTCTTAACAATACTTCCACTAGACAAAAGCCCAGTGGTATTAAATAATCAATACCTCCTTACAAACACAAATTCAAAGGCCCTCTGTGCTTTAGATATAAATCATTAATTGCCCTTAAGCAGAGCTGAGTTTGGCTCTGGCTAACCTCCCATAAGAAACATCTCACCATATAAAACAATGTACTGACCTAAGGAACACAACAAGTCAAAATGTTGATTGATTACAAAACACTGTGTACAACCTGTAGCAAAATTAATACTTTTCCCCTTTAAATATATGCAGTACTTAGAATGCAAGAAAGTTTAATTTTGTGTGTTTCTTCACTGGGTTTCTTTCAGAAATAGTGAACAACTTCACTTGCCTTTAGTAATTTGGTTGCCAGTTTGAGCACATTATTTACCAAGGTCAGTTCTTCTTTCTTATTAGGCTTCTTCTCCATTTTCAGATACAGGTTTATCTAGGAGCACAATAAAGTCCAGTCAAGAGTGAGCAAACGTCCTCTTGATGACTATATTTAACCTTCTATTACAGGACATTCAATGGGAAATCATTTTAACTATAGCTGATAAATACATATAAAAAGTAAAATATTAAAGGATCACGAAATATAACCGAAAACAATAAGCTGATAGATATTAACATATGAGTGACAGGCCAGAATTTGAATCTAGATTAATAAATGTGTACATTTTATACTCTTTCTTATGTGCATGCATATGCATAATTTACTAAATCACTAAATCATTCAATCATAAAACAATTTTTCTCAGATAAAATTACTCTGTAACTTGAGAGGACAAGTCTGGAAAAAATATAAATCTATATAACCATTAAACTGAACTGTATGCTTCACTCATACAAACAAGAACACTAGAACTGACAGGTTTGGTTTTCTTCCTTTTGTTAATAGTTTTAACAATGCTATTAAAGTGAACTCTAAAATAAAAACTAGTATAAAGTGCTAAAGACAGTTTGAAAGAGTAAACAAACTCTGGAGAAAGGCTTGTCACAGTGTGCTTATCTTCAAAGGTAATGTGTGACATTAAAACAAACTAGAATAAACATAAACACAGAAAAATACTCAGATATACAAATGAAAGCTTGTTTTATACAAGGCTAAGGCTTATACACCCTCTCCCACCCAGTTATAATAAAATATTGAGCATGAACGAAATGGTTTTCTTTTTTGTAAAGTGTTTAAGTCCAGAGACTCAAAAATATTACATCAGCCTCTAGAACATACTGACATCAGGAAGAAGAACAGTTTGAAGAAATCACCTTAGCAGAATCACATTGAAGAATCAGGATTGATCAATAACAATTTGAGGATGTCTCCGCAGTTGCGGCACTGGTTAGATTTGGATAATACAAGTTTGTAGGCTGCTGAGATATATCAAGATATTTAGAAGCAGCACATGCTTTCCCATGTTGGAGACCTATTAGAATTATATCTACTTCCCAACAGGACAGTGACCCCTCGTCACACTGCCTAATCTAAACAGGCTTTTCTGAAGAGGAGCACCATCAATGTGGTCCTTTCAGTCTTGCTGATCTCCTCCTGGTTGAGACGTGGTGACAGGATGTGAATAGTGGAGAGAACCCAAGAACGCAAAGAAAAAAGGATAATCTGATGAAGATATCATAGCCAGATGTTTAAGCCAAAATACCATTATAGAAAGAATTTCTACAAGAAAAGAAAAATCATATAAATCTATTCATTTTTTCTGCAGAGCTAAAAGAATAATTGATAACTGCAAGTTCTTTAAAGAAAATGAATTTGGAATTGGAAGTTTAAACAGTGGTAACTTACCAAGCTAACAGTGTGAATCCAAAACTTTGCACCATTGTTTCTCACAATGTAGGCTACACATTAAAAGCACTTTTATCCCCAAAGTACTTTAATCCCAGATTGTGGTCTGCATGTGTGCTTTAAATGTTTTCTGCTGGTGATCTAAAACACTGAGTCTATCCTTTCTCTAAATGTTTGTTGACAAAATATCTGGTCTTCTCCTGCTTGAAGGAATGTGAATTCAGAAAGAAGCTGCTATGAGTGTGAATGTGAAAATACAGACTGTTTATACAGCAATCTTAATTTCTTTAAGAGTAAATGGATATCACAAATTTGTTGAGGTGCGCTTTTATTAAAACTGAAATCCCTGGGAATAAAAAGTGACTCTCTGCTTTGTGAGCACAGAGAGTCTTTGGAAGAGAGTGAGTCTCCACAGGCTGTGGCAGTGAGGGAGCAGACTATGTAACATTCCCATTAGGGAGATGTCAGTCAAGAAAAAAAAGACAGAACCTTGTTCAAAAGTAAGGACAGCAAAAAGTATGCACCATCAAGAGTACCTGCTCAGTTAGAAGAATGGAGGTATTGCTGTATTTTTTACTCGTCTCAGATCCCAGTGTGACAAACCGCAGCAAAAAGAGTGATAAGGAAATGCACCAGATCACCAGCTCCCAGTTGTAATGATAGTCCAGGAATGTTTCATGAACGTGAAGCAACTAAAAAAGAGAGTCATTGGTTAGGTGGATGATGAAAACAACAAGCTGTGGACAAAAACATTAAAGACTTGGTGTAACAGATTTTTCAGTGCCCTGAAAACGATCACATTATCTTCACAGTGCTGTTATTTACAATACTGATATAAATGCTATGTGTCCTATATTGAAAAGACTTAGGCACTTGAAGCCTCTTGAGAAGTCTTAATCACTTAACTGTTTTTAATAAAGGGCTATTTAATTAACTCTATAATTTTTCTGATTTCCAATTTTAAATATTTCTTCACCTTATTTTCCGAAAATCCAAATTTTCCTCAAAATAAAACATCAAGCATTCTTACCTTTGGCCCTTTTCCACCATACCACCATAGCTTTTTTTATTCAAAGTAAACATCATAAAACCTGACAGAAAACTAGTCTTCCACACCAGTCAGGACACTCAAGACATTATACTCCATATTCTAAAAAAAATCAAGCTATTTTAGGCTTTAAAACACCAGCCATGTGCAAAAGATATTCAATTTGAACAAATGTGATAAAGTGGAAGAAAATGAAGCAGATTATATATTTTGACCAAAAAGAGATTATGGCTACTGAAATGTAATATCTACTGCAAATAGACTCAGCAAAGCATGTATAGTAATTGGTGGTCTCCATAGACAAAAGGAAGAGGCTCATGTTAACAGGCATATTATCAGACTTGTATGAAATCCATAATACATGAGGAATAATCACTCAATGGCCCACAGAAAGATTTAAAAATATCCCCATGGTGCCAATAACAGTCAAAGAGGTCAGACGTAATATTTCCCATGGATCATTGTGCCTTATAAATACAAAATGAAGGAGACAGGAAAGGTAATGGATCCCAGCTGAGCTGAGTTTGCAGTGATTGAAAATCATTTTGGTCAGATGACTGGACAAGTCTGCACCAAGACACTGCTGTTTGACTTGAAGAGATGTGACAGTAGAGAACAAAGAAACCTCCTATTCCTTAGCTCTACCTCTTCAGAGAACTATTTTCTCCCTCATCACTATTTGTACTCAATGTACACCAGCAAAGAGTAATACAATTCTTTTATAACACAGAGAACCTTCAGATCTCCTGTCTGAGTGAGAAACAACACCAATATCAACACATCATTTTCACTACTGCATGAAGCAATATAAACCTGTTGATTGTCACAATTGAAAATCTACCTCATCTTTACAGCTCTTATTTTTTAATATAACACCTGTATGCAAGCTTATTGCATTGACTACAAACTGTTTTCTGTTTTCTTAAAAAATTCTATTCACAATACAAAGTTACTCTTTTAGTATAACTTTGGGAATATTTTTAACATCTATAGAATCAGAGTATAATTATCTTTATAAAAAATCCATGAATTAAAAAAGGAAAAGATGCAAGGCCTTTTCTTTCATGAAATGTCCTGCACTATAAATGTACCACAACATCAACTGCTGTTAAATGAAATAAAAGGTACTGGTGTGTGACTGAAAGACATTAACAAAAGTATTAATTGTAGGATAAGGAGTGATAACTAAATCCCATGCTATAGTTTAAAGGATGACTTTCAGTTTTGAACTAGAATGAAACTAGAAAGATGTGTGACTCTTTCCTTTAACATCTCAGATAATCCTCTTCTGCACTTGCAAGCATTATAGGAGTACAGCAGGCTTACCTGAGGAACTTTCAAGAGAGGTATTTCAGGTGTTTTTGGGGTTGCACTAAAAATGCACAGTAGCTGAACCTTTACACATCAACACTCTTTTATATTGCAGATGTGAAGCAATACTGCACATATTGTCACAAAGTTGCTTGAAATGTCATATAACGTCCCCTTGAGTACAGAATATCCCTTCAGGACAGAGAGGGATCAGACACCTTGTTGAAAAGTTGTCCTGGCAGACTTTAATTCTTTCTTTCTTTCTGCCTGACCTTCCTGTCAACACTATCACTGTCTAACAAGCCTCAGTGGACTGTTTTTTAAAACCTGATGGCAGCTTTTCTTCAGAACAGCGGGATGTTTTCTAAACAACACTGGAAAAATTGATTCCCGACAGACCAAATAGCTCAGACTGGTTTAGATACACATCTTGATGGCGCACATCTTCAATGAAGACCAAAGCTGATGAGGAGGAAATGTATCAGACAACAGATAGGGAATTATGCTGCCTTGCTTTATATCTGAATTACATTGTTCTATACAGACTTTTATCTTTAACCATTTTTCAAAAATCTGGCATCACTGTCAAGCTGTAAAATGTATCACTTTCAACCTACATCATATTCTTATGGAACTGTATTTTTCTTTAGTTAGCATCACTTCAATGTATTTTCTGACCCCAAAATTTCAGGTACATCCTCAAAAAGTCTTACTACCACCCCTTTTCTTCATAGGTGATTACATCACCCATTTTCTAACCACTTCATCCAAGTCAAGGTCACAGGGGAACCAGATCCTGTCCTGGCAAGTAGCTGGTGCAAAGCAGAATACACCCAGGATGGGTGGGTAGCCCGTTTCATACTCCCACAAGCTTTTTGGTTAAGAAGTTCCTCCTATTCTTGGCTTTAAATGCATTAAAACACTGTTTCCATTGGTGTCTTTTGGAGGATTTTAAATACTTTTATCAGGTTCCATCATAATCTTTTCTCGTGAAGAAAGTTCAGTTCCGTCAACCTGTCTGTGTAAATTCAGTCAGTGTAGACATCTCTAGTCCCGCAACTGGCAGTTGAACACGAGTCACATAGGTGAAAACCAGGTATCCTAACCCTTAGACCAGTGGTTCTCAAACTGTGGTACACGTACCAGCAGTGGTACGCATAGCGCAGCCAGCTGGTATGCCATATGACCCTGGAACTTTGTTGTGTGCGCTGAAAAATCGGGACGGGTTTTTCTATTTTAAAACGTGTCGAATATGCAGCCTACGTACTACAATACAGTGCGCGCTAATACTTCAG
Source organism: Lepisosteus oculatus (assembly GCF_040954835.1). Lineage (NCBI taxonomy): Eukaryota > Metazoa > Chordata > Actinopteri > Semionotiformes > Lepisosteidae > Lepisosteus > Lepisosteus oculatus. The sequence goes on along the minus strand of NC_090702.1, from coordinate 34,256,226 downwards.
TGGACACAGAGCTACTATGTAATTCTATACCACTCTATAGGAATGCGTGCTATGGCAAGTGACCAATTGTATTTAAAACAAAAGCTATCTCCAGCAAATGGGGAGGTAGGAGAATGCGCGTGATTTTGGAACAATGCCAATGTTGTAAGCACAGGAATGCATAGAAATACGTGCTACGAACGCTGGTAATCTTGTGAGCACAAAAAAGCGTGATAGATAACAGAAAAATATTTAAGAACGGTTCTAAGTTAAATTGAGAAAAATACACCAAGCGTCTCTGTGTTTCGCTCCCATGCGCATGTAATAAAAACTTAAAATAAATACAGAAATAAAAATGCAAGCTTGCAGATTGCTAAAGCATGTAAGCCCCACACTATGATGTGTGGAGAAAAAGCTGCTAAACAGCTCGACCTGCTGCTCCCCCGAAAGACACAGTCACTAATAGAATTATTGATATGGCGGATGATATTAAAAGTATGTTGATAGAGCGGGTTAAAATAAGCAGATGTTTTTCACTGCAATTAGATGAGTCTGTAGTCGATTTCGCCAATTTGCTTGTTTACGTTAGATACGAGTTTGAGGGTACGTCTCATGAGGACTTTCTGTTCTGTAAACCGCTACCAACAGGAACTACAGGAGAGCACATATTTCAGCTTCTGAATGAATTTATCGAAGAGAATGGCATCGACTGGATAAAATGTGTCAGAGTTTGTACAGACAGTGCTAGAGCAATGACAAGCCGACATATTGGTGTAGTTGCACAAATTAGAGGTTGCTCCAGAAATTAATGGACGCAATGCAACATTCACTGCGAGACCTTTTCCATCAAGAAAATGCCTGACGATTTATAACCTGTTAGATTCTGTTGTGAATTGTATCAAGGCTCGAAAAATTATTTCACATCTGCTTTGCTCGACTAAATCACCACTCTCACTGAAATGGTGCTTTTGTATTATTTCTATTCGTTGTTGTTACTGTTTTTTTTCTGTAAAACGGTTTGAGAAGCCACCTTTAAAGGCGCTATATCAAATAAAGTTTATATTATAATATTTATTATATGTATGTGTGAGTGTGTGTGAACGCGCGCTCATGTTGGTCATTGAGAATTTCTGGGGTTCCTATGAGATGATGACTTGTAGGTGGTACTTGGATGCTTTGGTTGGATCAGGGGTGGTACTTGGTCCAAAAAGTTTGAGAACCACTGCCTTAGACCATGTCATTCATGAACTATTTTTCAAACAAACTAGATCATTTAGATGCATTAACTAATTTTGAGGTTGTAACACTGGTTTCTAGGCAGTGATACTTCCTTTGAGACCTGTAGCAGCCAGACCTCTTTGAACACTGCCTGAGGACAAGCACTGCTGGCACCCTCAGCTCACAGCTGCTTGCTTGGCTTTGCTCCACAGTACCATCAACACAACATCTTTAACTGTTGATCTTTCCTCGGTGGTGTTCTGTGTGGCCTTTATTGTCTTTTTGGACTTTGATCATCATGCCCGGGGTGTATCTAGCCTTGCACCCACTGTTTCACTGCTACCCTACACATTCCAAAGACTGAGCTGGATTAAACACTTGTAGAAAACGGGTGGGTACTCTGAAATATAAGCAAAATGCCCTTAAAATTCACTGAAAAGAAAATGCAATATGGACATGATACGGTTGTGCCCCAGGAGCAAGAATAATTTTAAAATTCTTAAAATCCATCTATGAAACAACATTTTAGGGTATTCAAATCACCAGTGGCAAATAAACTGTAGGAAAACTTTTACTGTTGATAAAAAAATGAATCCCAAGCCCTCAAACTAAGAAGGAGAATGAACGGAAGTAGATATAAAGCAATACCTTAAAGTAAATTTTATGTTGGAATTGGGCGTTTTATTAATAGACTCACCTGGGCGCAGCAGATAAACACAACAGAGAGAGTCAGCAAAAACGCAGAAGAAACTATCACATCGACAGACCGCTGAGGGCCCCGTCTCTGTAACAGAGAGAAAGCTTACTGTGAGAGGCTGTAAAGAGAAGGCAGCACAGATTAATTGCTCGTTGCTATAAAGTTCTTTTACCAAAGGCCCTGCAGTGAGTATAATTCATCCCAAGAGTGGGACTGGAGAGCTTTCTGAGCCTAACTTCTCCACGAAGGAACAGGAGTTGCCTTGTCCCACTCCAGTGATCTCCATTCCAGAAGCAGCAGGCATGCTTCATATCTTACTATTAAATCAAATTAACGCCGTCAAAAAGTACTGTTTCCCCTGCTGTGTCTACAGGTTCCTCTGATCCTAATTATCCTCTCTGCATGATTAATTATAGCCTATTAAAATATTTGTTGATTAGAGGAAAAATGTAGCAGATAAAAAAAGTTTAATTCATGCTCTGTCACAAAAGCAAAGCTGACTATGCAGAACGAAATCCAGTTAACCGTTTCTATTAAATGGACAGTGAACTAGCAAAGGCCACACATGTCATTGTACTGCCAGCAACAAGGGTTTGAATTCTAGCTTTTAGGAGAGCCTCCATTTTGACCAAATTCTAAAAAGTAACTTGGGTTGATCCTGTACAAAATTAAGTAATTGTAACAGACACTCATTTTACTCTTTCTACAAACTCTGAGCTGTTAGATTAACTCAGATGAATTGTATAGTGTTTTTCATCCCAAAGGATTTAAAAAAGCACTTAACATAAAGGAGGTAATCCACTATGTCCACCACAGAAGTGCAGCTGGGTGACATGCAGCAGCCTTAATGCACAAGCAACTTTGTGACACAGCTGATCAAGGGAAGAAGTGACAAACAAGTGGTTTATCAACTGAATTATGGGGCTACATTAGGGAGGCCAGATTAAAAATGCCCAGAGTGGAATTTTTCCAGGGCACCAGTGGTAATTTTCCTGCTTCTGAAAAGGATGCAATGGAATTTTTAGTGATGATGTTATGTCAATGACCTATGTGCGAAGGATGGCACTGCCGTTAGTATAATGTCATAGGTCACTACACTTGGCTTTGGCTTTTTGAACAGTGTAATCCAAAGGGAGGAGTGCTACAGTATCTACTGGTAACTGCTTCCTACAGCATCAACCTTTTTTCCCGCTGGAAGTCTCCCATCTCAGAACTGACCAGGCCCAGCCTTGCTTAGGTCCAGAGGCCTGACATGATCAGGGTACCATGTGGTTATACTGGAATGTTGGATCTTGGAGTCTTTTTCAGAATGTGATGCACTTTATGCATATGGAAGCCATGTTATGGCCTATTTCTAAAGTGCATTCATGTGATGCAGAGCAAACCAATTATGAGCTAGGTTTTCCCGAATTATTTTGTACAACCATATATTTTTGACAGTTCTTCCAGTTTAACAGTTGAACTCTGGTAGAAATGTAGGAGGCAAGCAACACAGAATCTGAAACTGGTCAATCCGAATAGTACGTTTGCAGATTCTGCTGGACCAAATAAGGAACGGAACTTACCTTAAGATACGAACGCAAAGAAAGCCACATCTTGATGTTCTGTACTTTCTTCAAACGAAAATGAGGAACCTCTGATTTCCTGGCTCTTCTTGCAGATGTTAAATGGCCGAAGAGTTTAGCAAAGAGTAATCTCTATGAAAACAGGAAATTACAGGTTGGTTCCCATTCACCTACTCAGTCTAAGACACACAGACATTGGCATTTCATACAGAGGCACTAGGTTCTAAAAAATTACATTATGAATAAATTTAAAATATTTTATAGTGATTAAAACTTAATGGAATGAAATACTGTACTGCAAATGTAAAACAAATTCTAATAGTTGACTCTCAACTTGTCCAATTGACTCCGTAAAATACAAAAATTAAAAATGTATCTGAAAAAACTGTCAAGCATGCCTATGAGAGCTAGTTATTTAACTTATACAGTCATCTTATTTACATTTCTTTACAGCTCTTTTACTTGTACCCTGCGTAAGTTATGAGATTTGACTGTAATGATAAATCTGTTGGTTATAAGTTTGTATTGAACATAGATAAGTAATGTAACAAAAAACAGTGTAAAAAGCCTTTTCCAAAAAACTACTGTTGACATCCGGATCAGGGTTGTCAGAAGATATCCTGTATCTAAGATACCACACAATGATACTTCAGATAATGTACTGTCTTCAATGTTATGAAGTAAATTATAATCATCACCTATGATTACACTGCCCTCTCCTGGCATACATACGCATTATCGAAAATTCAGAATCACCTCAAAGGTCTCTTCTTTTATCTGAGAATTTATATACATGTTCATTTTTAATTACAAGATTTACAATGTGTTAATTTCTTCCACTTTTATATTCCCATCTCAGGTTTCACAATGAGGTCCTGCAAAAACTGATTAAACTAACGGAACTGCTACTGTTATTGTTTTAATTGCAACGTTTCAGGCGAAATCTTAAAAATTTTAAAAATATTAAAAATATCCAAAAGCATTTACGCTTTCTTTACTAATAATATTAAATTAATAATTTAATATTTAATTAAAATTAATGCTCCATCATGCCATTTTGCAACTCGAGGGAGGTCCTGTGGTGATTATACTGTAAATTGACAAACAGAGGAGTTTGGAATCTTTAGCCCTGTCCAGGCAGGGTTCGCCCATTCTGAAAAAAACTGGGAGTTAATGAGTCATCGGGCTCTTTTTTGACAGCATTCTGCAGGTGACAAGGCACTGGTTTGCTATGGGAAAAAGTAACAAAAATGACCATTTATCACTAGAAAACACCATATAACGTATAAGAACAACCAGTCGTAGGGCTCAGGAATGCCAGCCACAACCTTCACTAACCTGCTTATATGTGCGTTCTGCGACACTCAACAAGAAGAAGAAGAGCCAGATGAGGCAGGCTCTGACCACAAAGCTGATCGTTACCATGGAGATGACCAAGACATCAGAGCTGGAGCCAAAGGCAATGGTAATCAGTTCATTAGCAGAGAGTGTAGTGAGCTGCTCCAAGTCTTTATACTGTGAAAGTCTGTAGGCAAAAGGTGTCAGTCCCAGGATTGTGGACACTAGGTTCCCAAATATCTGGTAGCCTATTCCTGGAGTGTAGAGGTTAACCTTAAAAAGAAATACAAAGCAAAAAAATCAGAATGCCACAGGAGTCTTTCTGGAGTGTGTTTTTTGGATCTAAACTCTTCATTTTAAACAAAATAAGCACTTGAAGCTGATACCAGCAAAAAACATGCAAAAAAAATACTTAACCAGTTTTTTTCTGTAATTTCCATTAATTTTATAGTAGTTCGTATATTGCAATTGTTTCAGACTAAAGCTCTGCCACAGCTGAGGACACCTTTATCCATTCAAGATTTAATTTACTACAGAGGCTGGGGGAGGTGGCTGGTTCAGAAAGGTCAGTGACCTATGCATTTCCCAGCTAAATTACCTTATTCTGAAGGTTTGAGATAATGGGTAGAGTCTTGCTGAATTTATACAACTGCCTTGACCAAGATACAGATGATCAAAAGAGCATTCCCAATAAATTACTCAAGTTAAACTGTATCATGGTTAGATCATTAAGTCAACCTTTAATATTAGAACATTCAACAGTGACTGAACCATTGTCAGTGAGGTCATTATGCTAGCCTCAATGGGGGATGGGTCACAGGACAAAGCAGGTTAAAGAACAGAACAAAAAGACAGCAGGAAGCCAACAGCAGTCAGAAAAAAGGAATCATCATCAATATCTTAAGATAGTGCTGTGAGAGAGTTTTTCTTTCTTTTTCATCAGACTTAGAAGCCACTGGACTCTGACTCTTATAAGAAACAAGACAGTGATCTTATTTTTTTAAGGAAATTCTGATTTCCTAGTTTGCCGAATCCTCATGCTAAAAATGTTTGGTTTCTATTCTTTTGTGTGCATCCATTTAGAGAGGGAGTTTCAGTCCTGGTTAGGATCCATTTAAACAGGATGCAGGTTCTTCTCTGTGCCTTGTACAGTAAGGTGTTTAATGTTAATTTGAATAGGGGGAGACGTCTGGGTATTCAATGTCTGTAGAAAATTAGGCTCTGGAGCCCCCTAGAATTGTAAATATCAGTTTTTAAGTGTAAACATTGTGCAATTTATTGTTAATGAATGTTTGTCTTGTTAAGTTTGGGTCTGGTCATTACTCCATTATCAAGCAGTGCCAGAAAATAACATATGTTAACAATAGTATGTGCCCTATAATACTCCATAATCCCTGACTTTAGGGGGTGAAAATTTGAAACTACTAATATGCTTGCATAGCAAGCTGGTGTCAGGACGTGATTCTTTTTATTGATTTAATAACCTTCTTAATTTATAATTTCATAACACCCCCCTCCCTGTGTGAAATTTGTGGCAGTGGTTATTTTCTGGTCAAAATATGAACATTTTTGTACATTGTGAATACAAAATTTTAAGCATGACAGACTTTGTGTTATTTAAAAAATTATGCACGGCTGGAGAAATCCGTTTCCATGCCAACAGCTTCCCTACTCACCCTGTTCATGATCATACCACTGATCTCCAGCACAGACATGTCAGCTTTCTTACACTCATTGCCCTCCCACACGATAGCGCTCACTCTCTCCAGGCCTGGATTGGAGCTGTGAAGCCATGGTATGTGACCCTGGAAAGCAAATGTTTACTTGTTAAAAGTAAAGTACAAAAACAGAGGAGGGAGAGAAAGAGCAGCAGCTTTCTATAAGGATTCAAGTAATAAAATCAAAGGCAACATTTTAACATCAGATCATTTGTCTTTTACTGGCCCATGCTCTAGATTTTCTGAAGAAGCAAATTCACATACTTCATTACAATGTCTGTACCAAAAAAAAAAATGAAATCTAGTTAAAAAATAAATCATATAATCATAGAAATCTGATTTCCAAGAAAATTAAATTTCAAAGGATTTCAATACATACAGTAAGGATTACGTAATAAATAACTATCTGGATACTACAGATCCCCTTTCGTCAGCAACTACATTATTGAGTATTTTCAGAGGTCCTGAAAATACTGTGTAAAGAAAAGACTAACCTCCAGCACTTTATGAAGTAGGAAACATTAACATTAGGAGATCCGACCAGCATCTAATTATTCACTATTCAATTTACTGTATGTTGTTTTATTCATGAGCCCCTCAGAAACTCTACATTTTCTAAATTAATAAAGGTGTTTTATTGTTTGCAATGCTGTTGAAAATGTAATTTTAAAATGACTGAATGCTGGCTGGACCAAAAACCTGGATGTTCAGTGTTCCTCAGAACTGGAAGCGCAGTTGTCAAATAAACTCTGTATTTCAACTTCCAATTAGCATTTTCTTGTTTTTTATAGGACTCCCTCAATTTGGAACTGACAATGTTCACCACTGTGACTCATGAAACAGCAGAGTGGCGATGAGGACCGAGGATGCCTTCCTCTGAAATACGCATCTGTGAGAGTCGCCCAGTGCTTTTCACACTGCGGGTCCCACAGTGCCGTAGGAGAGTTCGTGCCCACTAAGGGAGGGATGCGGCTTTCAGTCATAACTGCAAGCTCTCGGGTTGCCAGGACGTCAACATGGTCATTGCTGAGCATGCTGAGCTCAGTCTTCCCTGACATGCCCAGCGGCCCATCCACACTGCTGACTCTCAGCCAATCACATCACTGGAATATGAGCAACCCTGGTTCCAAGTGGCCAACGACTACACCCAGACTCAGACTGGCCAGGTCTGGACCACAGTGCTCGATGTGTGCTCAACAACAGACCATTGGGAGCTCTCCATAACGCTCAAAGTACAGTATTTAGAAGGTCTTCCCTGACATGCCCAGCGGCCCATCCACACTGCTGACTCTCAGCCAAACACATCACTGGAATATGAGCAACCCTGGTTCCAAGTGGCCAACGACTACACCCAGACTCAGACTGGCCAGGTCTGGACCACAGTGCTCGATGTGTGCTCAACAACAGACCATTGGGAGCTCTCCATAACGCTCAAAGTACAGTATTTAGAAGGTCTTCCCTGACATGCCCAGCGGCCCATCCACACTGCTGACTCTCAGCCAAACACATCACTGGAATATGAGCAACCCTGGTTCCAAGTGGCCAACGACTACACCCAGACTCAGACTGGCCAGGTCTGGACCACAGTGCTCGATGTGTGCTCAACAACAGACCATTGGGAGCTCTCCATAACGCTCAAAGTACAGTATTTAGAAGGCGGCGCTGTGCAGCGTCTCGGGATGTGACCTGGTGGAAGGGGTCGTCCCGGTACTCCTTCTTGGCGGCAGTGCAGACAGCAGGGTTCTCCCCCTCTGTCTCGCTGGTGCAGGAGGAGCGGCACTCCGCGCAGTGCAGGAAGTCCTCCCACAGCACGTCTTCCGTCTCGGACTCGTGCCGCGTGCTCTCAGAGTCCTGCCGGGAGCTGGAGCAGCGGGAGCTGCAGCTGGTGCCCGACTTGGTCACCTCCTGTTGTCAACGGCAACCACAGCAATCAATGACCCCATGAGCAGCTCGCATCCACATTCTCAGAGTGAGAACAACACTGAGCAGCTGCATAGTAGCTTACTGTGCCGCTCAACAGGAGATAACCACTTCCCAGTCCTGCCTTCAGCTTCTAGATGAGCATTTATTGATTACATATGTATCCAATTCTAAAAATCCAATTCTTTTAAGACAAAAGCCAAAACTACCTATTTAGACAAAAAGCTAATGAAGAAACCATTCTATAACTCAATAAGGAACTACTCAGAGGTACGCTCTTATGTCATTTTCAACAACTCAACATTAGGTCAATTCCTAACGTTTTTTGGAGGTATCTAATGCACTATAAAACACCTATACATTTTAAAATAATAAATGAGTCTAAAAGGATAGGGATAAGAATTCTAAAAAGAAAGATTCTAGGTCTCATTTAGTTGCCCTCTAGTGGATAAATAATGTATTCACTGCCCCACAAAAAAAAAGTCATATTTTCTGTGCTTAAGCACAACACTTTTTCTGTTGTACCGAATGCCTTCCCCTCATGATGCTTATAATCACAAGGAATATAATAAAGACAAAACAAGTACATAAAGGAAAAAAGAAATAAAATTAAGTGCATTAACTATTGGCAGGAAGAATACCTACAAAAACAGCAACTCCTATTCACGCCTGTGAATGCCTTGGTGGGAAAAAAAACCTAAACATTACAACATTTTTTCTTTGCCAAGGACAGCATTCATAAGTCACATGTGATGAAAGATCCAAAGGCATTTTCATTGCAAAAACATAACTCTGCATTCCAGGAAAACAAATTGTGGAACAAACAAAACAGTATCATCCAGCATGTTTCTTTGGAAACAGGATAAATAAGCTTATAAACAAATTATAAAAAAAACAAAACTTTACCGATTCCGCTTTTACACTGGATAAACAAGATGCTTCCCAGAAAATGAAACAGAATAAATCTTTTTTGGCACAAAACACAGGAAGGCACAGTAAAAAAAATGATTCCTTTGTTTCTTTTTCATTCCAGCTAAGTCATTTAAAAACATTACTTGACTGATATTACAAGGTGCAAACGAGATGATTTTGCTCACCTAAATCGTTTTGTTGTTGCTTGATGGTTGATCCAAAGATCACATCCAATCATTTCTTAAAACTAGTTTGTTCCAGATTCCCCCATCATTTTGTAAAAATGCCCTCAGTCACCAGTTTTAAATCGATTTCCCCTTAAAAGTAAATTATTACAAACCTCCCTAAATTTAATGTTTGAAAACTTTCTTTAAAATATTTCATAAATTGATGAAATGGAAAGTAAAAACAAAATCAAAATTATGGAAGTGAAAAGGTAAACATTTTCTTGTAAGTTTACTACTGTATTTCCTTTTTAGCTAAGACCTGACACTTTAAGGGGATCTGTGATCCTTATATATAAGCTTAATTAAAATGTTAGCTTTACTTTTAGAGAAATCACTAAAACAACCTTCAGAATTCAGGCCGTTTCCTTAGGACTGCCATTCGCTACATATATATTTTATGACTTTTACTTCAAATATATAAGTAAAAGCCATATCAGTCATATAAAGCATATACAGCCAGCAGCCATATTACCCTGCAACTCACAACTGGCAGCCCACTGAAGCTCAGAGCCTGGTCAGTACCTGGATGGGAGACTTCCTGGGAAAAAACTAAGGTTGCTGCTGGAAGAGGTGTTAGTGGGGCCAGCAGGGGGTGCTCACGCTGATGTCCATGTGGGTCCTAATGCCCCAGTATAGTGACGGGGACACTATACTGTAAACAGGTGCCATCCTTCGGATGACACGTAAAACCGAGGTCCTGACTCTCTGTGGTCATTAAAAATCCCAGGGCGTTTCTCGAAAAGAGTAGGGGTGTAACCCCGGCGTCCTGGACAAATTTCCCATTGGCCCTCACCAATCATGGCCTCCTAATAATCCCCATCTATGAATTGGCTTCGTTACTCTGCTCTCCTCCCCACTGATAGCTGATGTGTGGTGAGCGTTCTGGCGCACTATGGCTGCCGTCGCATCATCCAGGTGGATGCTGCACATTGGTAGTGGTGGAAGGGAGTCCCTTTTACCTGTAAAGCACTTTGAGTGGAATGTCCAGAAAAGCGCTATAAACGTGTAAGCAATTATTATTATTATTATTATTATTATTATTATTATTATTATTATTATTAAAGTCCAAAAACTCAAAAATTGTGCATATGAGCAGCTAAATGTGATTATTTAAATTTTAAAACAAGAAATCATTTTAAAGTTCGATTTTGGAGTCTTGTTGACAGTATTCTTTTTTATCTTGTGAGCCCATTTACACTGAAGCTCCACTATTCCTACCTGAAGTTCATTAAAAGGAATGACAGACAGTAGTAAATGTTATTTCTACATTGATGAGTGTCAGAGATGCCACAAAATATTTATTAATTATCCTGGTGTACAAGATATGAAGTGAGATACAGTATATACCTTTACGCATTCAATAAATTATTCAATTGATATTCAAACATTATTCAGTTTTGTGTTAATTTAAGCACTTAAGACAAAGGTACATTCATTTGAATGGGAGCACCATCCAAGCTCAGGAAATTTTATTTTAGAAGCAGGCCAAAAGAAAATATAATGCAGGTGTTTGAGAACGTAGTCTGCTGGATATGTTTCTTGTTGAAATATGTCTCTTCATTGTAAAGTTTTCAACTGTTAAAGGGCAATGTAACTGTGGAACCAAGTATTTTTTCCTATCTCCAAGCAGACCTTATTTAAAATCTGCAACAACTGTTAAAACATGGACAAAAAATTAAACGTAAAAATGTTTCTTTTTGTAGGCCTTTTCCAACAAGGTAACTGTTGCTTTATGTATTTATGGAGATTGATTATACCGCTTGCAGGAGTCCTTAGCAGCCTATGTGCTCTTGGCGAGGTGCAATGAGCAAAGCAGCAGTCGAACAGCTGTTATACAGTACCTCAGCAGTGTAGTGCTTCTTGTAGTGTTGTGATTTCCTGTTGCGCAGTGCGCAGTCACTGGACATGCGCTCCATCCCTCGCCGGTTCAGCCCATAGCTGCCCTCGGGCTCCTCCTCGCTGGACACTTCGTCTGACACGTTCTCCAGAACCCGCGGGCCGTGAGACTCCTAGACACACACATCACATCACCACCCTATTGATGTGTGACTATATTGGGGAGAGCAGGACCGCTGTCCACAACCCCTTTTCTACTTCTTGGCAACAGATGGTGCTTCCTTTCCCGAATCTGCACGGATGTTATTTGTTACTGTGCCATCAGCTTTTTGAAGACGAAACGAGTAATAACTGGAGACAATACAGCTCAGAAACAATGGCTATGGCTTCCACAGAACATGAAACCCCGAAAACTTAAAACGGTCACTTGGATGTGACTGGCACAAATTACAAAAAAAAAAGATTAATTACAGGATTCTCGTTCTTCTGAAGTTTGGGAACGCCCATTCCGAAGTTCAAAACACCCTCTAAATCACACTGAAACAAAAGTAAATTGAATAATGTACAATTTGACTGACAGTAAGAGTGGAATTAAATGATTAAATGAAAGGACGGTGCCATGGGTATGTAAGTCTACCGGCTTTAGGGGCAGGTGAAGTATTTTGTCTCAATCAGGAATCAGTGATCTCGGTACAGAGGGCAGCCTTCCTGCCTGTGAAACACAAAGCCAGGGCCGTCTCAGGGGGGGGCCGAGCCCAAGGCGGGATTGGTGTCACAGGGCCCAGGGTGGGGGGGTTCTTGTGTGTAGTGGTGGCAGCAGGGAGCAGCGTTGAGGTGATGAAATAGCTACCTAACTGGCCTGCGAACATAACTACTCATCGCCGTTGTTCCTAATGCTATTGATACCTTCAGGAGTCTTAATCCTAGCATCCTTGTCGTCATCGAGATCACCACCCATATCCGTTTCTTCTTTGCTCCTGGTTTTTACAACAAACCCTTAAAAAAATCCATTAAGTACCACATTTGCATCCTTCTTCTTCTGCTTCCTTTTTCTTTTCTTGCACCCACTGTGGTGTTTTCTAAATTTTTTCCCTATCTCTGCTTGTGCTCACCATTTTCCACCGGCTAACATTCTTTTATGCCGCAATAACTTTTAGCTTGCAACTGATGACCCATGACATAGATAGTGCGGGACATGCCTCCAGTTCTGAATAAAGCGTCTCCCACTAACTTTAGATTTCATCTTGAGTTAAAATAAGAGTTCTGTGTGTCACTTTATTAAAATATTTAAACATGTATTTATATGTGTGAAGTGGAATTGGGAATTGGGGGGGGGGCTTCACCCCCACTTTGAGACGGTCCCGCACAGAGCCCACCTTATTGTGAGCCGGCTGGGGCTGCTCCTGCCGGGCCTGAGCGGTGCTCCAGCAGCAGTCCTCCGCCTGCAGCAGATCGCAGTGCGGCCCCTGTAGCTGCAGCCCCTCCTCGCTGCTCTTACTGGTCACCCGCCCGTCCAGAGAGACGTAGCCGTTGTCCGTCTCCGTTGACTTGTCAATGGACATCTTGGACTTCTTCGATCTGAAGGCAGAGCACAGAGTGTATGTAAAGGGGGCATTTGCTCATCACTCAGAGGGGTCTGCCATTTCTGTTTTCTCAAACTTCGAATTTGCGAAGTACTGTAGGTACAGAAGTGTAGTACATACAGTATGTACAGTTTAAGACACAAGGACACTTTAAGACCGAATAAATAGCCACGGGTGATGACTAAAGGGTTAATGACTAAAGGACAATACAAATTCCATTAAATAAAGTTAAATACAAAAACACAGTTAACATCATTAAATGATTTCTCATATCTCTTGACCTTGGTTTGCATTCTATCGTTAAACACAAATTTTTGTTCTTTTTTAAAGGGGAAAACACTGCTTTATTTCAGATCATTTTTGGCAGCACAATTCAATACATCTGTTCTGTGCATAGGAAAATGTCTTAGTTAAGTGGTTTAATGTAACAGAACACACATAAGCATTTTGTAACACGAGATCATTTTGTGGGTTCTGTTTCGGCTCGGCCAGGGACTGATGGAAGTCAGACATGGTGCCAGCAGACAGCTGGAAAGATTCCAGTCCCACCTGGAAAGAGAGCTTTTCCAGTGCCTTTTAACACTTCAAAGTGTGAATGCCAAATGTACTGTATTGTAATGTAACATTGATTCAGTGAAGCTGACAAATGTGAACAGGGTGCCAATCACAGAACGTGAAACTCCTTTTCCTTTGATCCTCAACAAGAATCAAAATAGGACACCCATAAGGGAAAGGTCATAGTAATAATGGACCCAGATTTTGATGAACTGTGTATTTATGAGCACTTTCAATTTGTTTTTGTTTTTTAAACTCTACCCTCAATTGAATGTAAGTATAACTTGCTTTGGAAGGATGATGATGATGATACTGCAGAAACATGACCTGCTTCTAATCATAAAACAGGAGTGAACTAAGAAAGCTTACACTTTACAAGGGGTGGGATGAGTCGTAACACACATTATTTTAAAACACAGAATGCTTTCAAGATAAAATTAGTTAGGAGGAAAGCCTAAAGTGTACAACATTTTACAGAAATGTTAGGAGTACATTACGCATTTTACAGAAATGTTAGGAGTACTTGTATAAAACTAAACTTAATATTGAATTTTTGGAAGATCAGCAGATTCTGTAAATGCAGTATGCATTTCTGTTATGCAGTAATATATCAGTGGAGACATGAATGTGTACATGAAGAAATACCTATAAAGACAACAATAGTAATTAAGTAATAAGAAACTACTCTAACAGTAGTACAACAGCGTATAGCTTTGTCACTGGAGATTTTTTTTTTTGTTGGTGGGCAGAAACGGCGTTATGAGACATCAATCACAGTGCGATGCATCAAAACAAGCCCACCCAAACAGACAACAAAGGCAGTGCTCTAAAAGCTTTTAGGCATATTTTATCAACAAGCACATATTTTTTTTCTCAAGGAAAATTAAAAGCAATTCAAAACCTTCATCTCAATAGACAGAGAGAAGAGGAATACACTTCTTTGTTTTGGTAGGATGTCATGCATTATGCTCCATCACCATCTTAATTCAATTTAGAAGCCCTTTAAAACCCTAAATGTGATTTGTGGTTTGGCCACATTTTTTGTTTCCTTCTTTCTCCCTTCTTTTCAGGCACTGTGGTTAATATTTCACACAGCTTCACAGCTTCAAATGACTAGATTCTTCACTTTAATAAACATAAGACTAGTGGACCGGAAAACAAGCACCAAACCTTTGAGAGCACTGCCTAACTGGTTTCCTCAGCTTACTAACATTTAGAAACTGTTTTACGCTGTGACGAGAAAGCTGCAATATCCCTTTTTCGACGAGTCCCAGGTGAATCACACTCGTCAATAGCTCTCATACTAAGGAGAACAAAATTTGCAAACAATAAGTGGTGCCTCGGCTATATAGACTCATCTGGTGGTGCCAGATCTCGAGCCTTCCCAACGAGCAGAAATACTCTGTTCATCACTTGTCCAAATGATTTTGTTATTTACAAAGTCACAAAATTATTTTGTCCCTTAATTTGTGCAGAACATCTCTGTAGACTCCAGAAACATTCTGAAAACTAAAATACCCTCTTTAAAATAAAAAAAAAACATAGAGGCCATCAGATGTAAAATGACTCGTTCCTAACACGGATCATTTCAGTGGTGCAGAGCAAACTCACATTCTGAGTTCATAAATATTCACTCCGAAGACATCCTTCATTGTTTTACTTTTTCCCGTCTTGTTTTTTTTTTTGTGAGAAGAGATATTGCAGCTTACATGGACAACACGTAACCTTAAAGGAAAAATACACACCCTGGTTTAAAGAAATCATGCCAGAAATCTCTGAAGAAAACGCCAAGGCTGTAAGTGGTGGCAGAACCGGAGCAGTGCAGCGCCCCCTCCTGTGTGTTATCTGTAGTGCTAGAGCCATCTCCTTCCCTATGCACCTCCAAGTGTGCTGCTTTCCTTAACTTCCTTTAGTGAGAAAGATTAAAAGTGGAGGGTTGCTCAGAAAGAAACAACTCAACAGATATATATTACCTGCAGCCTTTTTCATATTTTTTAAGGAAAAAAATTATGAGAAAAAGCTTATTCTAAGGCAGCTTAT
This sequence comes from Lepisosteus oculatus, assembly GCF_040954835.1. NCBI lineage: Eukaryota > Metazoa > Chordata > Actinopteri > Semionotiformes > Lepisosteidae > Lepisosteus > Lepisosteus oculatus. The sequence continues at coordinate 34,240,638 of NC_090702.1, read as the reverse complement.
GTGAAAATGGAAGGATCTGCTCAGAAATGTGTTCAGTGAAAGCCGTCCTGCAGGTACTATCCCTTTTTGTCGAAAAGATGTTGCACAGTTAAAATAATAGTGCAACGTGGAATATTATTTGAATGCCTGAGGCTTTAAATTGTATGACATTTTATGAAAAGAATAATTAAAATATATTTAATTACACTAATTTATGCATTCTTTAACTATGTATCCACCTAGTGTGGAGCAAGCAAAATTCCCTTATTAAAAAAATAAATATTATTTCCTAGTGATAAATGAAGTTCACCATTTAATCTCTCAACTGGTTGTTAAGTGTTATTCTAGCCTTAAAAACACTTATCCAATTGAGAGATCAAATGGTGAACTTCATTTATCACTGCCAGACTGTTCCAAAATAATATTTCCTTTGGCTCAATCACAAACAGTATGTCTCTTTTAAAGTTTATGGTATATTAAACTCAGTGCTAAGACAAAATTATTTTGGCGTATCATCTTTCCAAGAAAAAAAGTCTATTGACAGCAATAAAGTGATACAATATACCGATGGATTGTTGTGTTGCCTGAGGCTTGATGAGACAATATGAAATATGTATCTGCACATGTGAACAAATCTTTTAAAAACATCTGCATTACTTCTACACCACAATTATTAATTGGCCAGATGTTAATTAATTGTTAAGGGCCAGATGTACCAAAGCACCTAATTTATGAGCCACACTGAACAATCACAATGATATTTGTGAGGTCTTAAGAATTACTACTTTGCAGGTGTAATCCATCTTTGCAGCTAAGCTCTTGATGAATTACTAATTCATTTAAAGATCTGCCAAAATGGAATGGAATTAGTACAAACGAGTTGATTAAATATTAAAACATGATGCACTAAAGTTACCGGCAGTCGTGACTCTAAGAATGACTCCAATTTTTTATGGACAGCAGGCTTAATCTGTCACAGCCAGCAAATCTTTAAATAAAGTGAATAAAGAACAGATATTAGATGCTCCAGGCCAAAGAAGCCAGGCCAGCTCTACCATCGTCCCATTGTCCCTACCATCATCATCCCATTGTCTCTCTACCAGTGTCCCTACCATTGTCCCATTGTTTCTCTACCAGTGTCCTTACCATCGTCCCACTGTCTCTCTACCAGTGTCCTTACCATCGTCCCACTGTCTCTCTACCAGTGTCGCTACCATCATCCCATTGTCTCTCTACCAGTGTCCCTACCATCGTCCCATTGTCTCTCTACCAGTGTCCTTAACATTGTCCCATTGTCTCTACCGGTGTCCCTACAACACACTACCATTCACCCAGCATGATCCTGCCTCTAACTCTTTTCAGGGTACAGGGGATTATGGCAGCAGTCGCTGGCTACATATTCTCAGTTACTAGTTCTGTCTAATGCTTGATTGAGACCAATTGCTTATTTCCTTAAAAGCAGGTTCAACCTACAAAACTTTGAAACTAGTGGCATTCATGGTTTCTCCAACATATTGAGAGAAATAAACCGTACAGGGGCTGCCAAAACCTCTATTCTATTCATTCTGTGTGTTTGTATACACATCAGAAAAACACTTGTCTTACAAACATGCAGGTGGCATGCTATTCCTACTCCATGATTACGAACATCACAGTCAAGCATTCCAGGTCAAGTTCTGTCACTTCTACTTTGGAGAACACCTTTAAACAAGCTAAGAGAAGAAAAATGTGGAACTTCCAACCGAAAAAGATACTCAGCACCAGCGCAGTGTTTTAGTCCTGTTTTAGAGACTGAGACTTCGCTCCTGAACACCTTTGTTTAAGCTCAACTGGCTGAGGTATTGCACTGAGATATAGACATGAAGGTAATCACCGGTCACCTACTTCTGTCACAAAGTCACGCTCACTTAAGTGTTGCAACAGGTCCTTATTATTAACATTTTCTTTCAGTACACAGAATGCAATGTTGCAAGACAACCACAAATTGTGGCATAAATATGCATCGCAATTTACCTTTCTTAACAATGTCTGGCCCTAAGTCTTCAATTAATATCTGAAAAGGAACACTATGTCTAATTACTGAAATTACAACTCTGCCATTTTCAGTGTATAAAACGCTGATGCTGTTTAATGTATAGGTATTTTCTGGTTCTCTTAAAATAACACGAACTGCATTTCTGACCAGATCCACCACACAGTGAAGCTGCTTAGCCATAAGAAAGAAATAGAAATGGAGGAAGTATGAAAGGTACACAGTAATACAGTAAGGCATCCTGACATAGTTCAGTTAAAAGAAACAAAAAATGAAGTCCTCCTGAATGTTGACAGAAAAGATCAAGGTATCTAAAGTTTGGGACACATCCCAGAAAATCTCCCTTGTGGATTTTCCATCAACTTCAGATGTGTCTGCAATTAATTGATCAAAAGCAGCAGCACCTCCTGGCTGCATGAAACGGCCAATTTTCTTACTGCTTTCAGAAAATTGTTCACAGGTATTAGGATCAGTTGCTGGGCTTCAAGTAGCTTATCATTCCTTTACATACCACTAAGAATGAAGTTTTGGTACTGCAATTTATAATAAGCATGCAGACTCACCTGCAGGGTTCTGTGTTGTACACTGGGAGTATTCACACAATGCACCTTTAACCTCCAGATTATTTTATATACCATAAGGTGCACTGCATTTAACCACCAGGGCTAGAGAACCATATGGAGCAGATGGCTATTACCACATGTTAGACTTACAGTACATCTTTTTTTAATTGAATTCAAGAGCTTTTTTGAACATTAAGACCCACAGCTTAAAAAAGTGTATTTTGTGAGCCCTGGTATATTAAAAAGGACAAGCACAAAACATAACCTACCTTCGTCTCTTTCCCCCACTGCTGGGGGTGGGTTTTGGTGTCCTTGTGGACACAATCTGACAATGAACAGTTCCCAGTAGCAGCATTAGCCATATTGCCCCAAACACCTCTGTGACAGGAATGCTGTGCGTCTGGGGAATGGTGAAAAATAACACTGCCGCTGCAACTGAAAGATAAGAGCAGACTGACTGAGACTATGTCCCCCAGTACAGGCCTTGTGTTATACAGTATATAAAAGTTATTTATTTAAGGCATGCACGTAAAACTATAACAAACAGACTGAAAGTGTAACAGAACAAAATATTTAGGCGTAGTTGCCAATAGCTTGTTTGTCTTCTTTGGTGTCAATGTCCTTTAAAAGCTAAGCAAGCAGTCACGAATAAGCAAGAACCATAGGTTCAAAAGAATGATTTGCATGGTCTGTAGAATTTAAAGAGGGTCGCACATGTTTTTAATGATACTATGGATTGAATGTAAAGACAAACACTGGCATCAGCCACTGGCAGTCAGTGAAATATTTGAAAAATGATCCTAAGCAAAAATCAGCCCCAGAGAAGCAAAATGAGATGTTCTATTTCCAACTCTCAACCTCCCTACAACCAAAGTAGAGAATACCATTTCCACTCCCTATAAGGCTGTATTTCAGAATGCTATCTAGGCAACCAGGGCTGTTTTTCTAGTGATTTCATGATGTCTGTGTACCACAAAAATGCAGTAAATGTGCCACATAATCTCTTTTAAACAGCTTCTGTTGCCAAGACTGATTCATAAATACATCATTCATACTTCATTAATTCAGTGGGAAACTCAATTTTTCCATTGAAAGGTAGAAAATAACAGAAGGACCAGTCTGCACAAAGTCCTAAACCATATATCTATATAATGCCCCATGGTACTTTGAGGATCTTGTGCTGCTCATTATTTATTTTCTTCTTAAAACTGTAAATTATATAAAAGAAAAGCATTCTTTTATAAGAACATATACATAAAAAGATTAAGGTCCAGAAGACACTACTGTGCCTAGTCTTCAATGAGACAGCACACAGATAAAAAAAACAGCTGTTCTGCTATTTGCAACATTCCAAAAAGGTCACTCGTGCCCCCAAGCAGTAGACCTGTGAATCAAAAAAACCCAGAGTTGTGGAACAGCCCCATCAGTAACAGACCAACTACCTGCAGGTACCTGATACATTTAACACAAAAGTACAGCCAGTCTATTGGTTGCCAGTTTCCAGTTGATACTGTAGGGAATTGCAGTGACAATTGAAAACATAATGGAAAAGAAATTGCAGCAATCCAGCTTTGTGGGCAAGGCAAAAATGACAAGTTACACACTCAATAATGTATAAGGACATGTGAAAAACATAGGAAAAAAGAAAGACTCTAAGAGTGACACAAAGAACCACACAAATATGTCCATAAGATGTTATTACCAGACAGCTTCAGACTTTAGGTAAAAGACAAGGAAGTGTGCTACATTCTACTGTAACTGCTCTGGCATCTTATAGCTTCTGAGTCACAATAATCATGTTCCTATAAATAGAGCACACAGTGGGAAAACCTGTCACTTAAAACAACTTCCCAGACAGGCACCAAGCCCCACTACACACAGGCAATAAGCAAAGGTTTAGCAAATATTGGACTTAAAATATTTATGGAAAATATGAGTTTGCTACTACTTAGTACATTTTTAGAATTTATATATTTAGTCTGCAGATCTTTCTGTTATACAGTATGTTGTTTTTTCTCCCCATTTCATATGGGGTACAAATTAATGTGGAAGGTATGGTCTATGTTACACACTAATTAATACAGACTCTGATAGTAATGTACGTGCATTTTTTGTATGGCAAGGCAGGGGGCAGTATAAGTAAATTCTGGTATATAAATGCTTGGGGAAAACACACAGGAGTAGCATTTGAAAGTGATAACAATAAAAAAGAATCCTTTAGCAAAATAATTATTTGGGCCTAATAATTATTTTCAGAATCTTCCGACCTCTTTCAATGGTCCAAAAAAAATAATGAAGCCTGTTTTCCAACAATAATACTGACTTAAAAATGCCACCAATCCAAAAGGCATTTTTGTGCATAATTAAAACTCTGATCAGACATAGATAAGCTTTATGGTAATATATATTAAATTTTATAGGTAATGCTATTACCACATTTTGAAAATAATCACCTGTATCTGCTCTCAAGCACATCAGTGACTAACCTTGCAGGAGGTATAGAAAAAGCAACAAAAGAAAGATTGCTTTTGAGGTGACTTGGATCCACCATCTGAAGAAGAACGGGAAGAACACCACTCTCACTATGCCCTTCCTCGTCAGGGATGTCCAAGGGCTTTCTGGTTTCGCTTTAGCAAATGCTGAACCTGCAGAAAATTGAAAGAAATCCAAAGACTGTAAAGTCAAATGCAGAAAACAATTACACACCTGCACAGCTCAGAAACCAATACAGAGCAGGATTTAAACAAAGAACTGATTGCAATTGACATGCTTGGTATTTTTTTGGTAGAAATACAGAAGAACAAATAGCAAAGAAAAAAACACGTCAAAGAACTATTTAAAGCACTCTTTATGTTTCACCATTAGAGTTTGCAGTACTAAAAAGCAACCTGCTTAATCGTGTTTAAAAAGACAAGCATTGGAGAAAAAAATGGTTTGCACACAGACTGTGCTTAGCCCCTGTAAGGTAACAGTGACCCCTCTTTATTACACTCTTATAACCCATTATTTCCAGCTTCTTCACATGAATCTTCTTACAGTACATCACGAATGCTATCAACACCTTTTTAGTATCCAAGTACTGTACATCCCTCCTTTCAACTTAAAAGACCTCTGCTTAATGCATACCTCCTCTAACAGGTTACATTCTCATAAAGTAGATTATATGAAGCTCAAGATCTATAGGTCAGGAAAGACCGTCTGTGCCCGAAGAGTTGACTGAGATGATTATCCTGTTCCATTCTCAACAGCTGCTCTTCTTAACTATTCACAATTACTTACATCCTGTCACAGATGTTGTCAATTAGGTGGTCTGGACATTTGCCCAGATCTTGTCACTGAGACTCCTGATGTTCAGTAGCCTCCCTGATCAGTGTCCACTGTACAGGACCCTTGAGTGCTCACAGTGCATTTTGGATCCAAGCTTTCTGTCCGGGATCAAGATTTAGTACTTCTTGCATTCATCATCATGCGAGGTACCATTGTTTTTGCATGTCCTTTAGGCTTTATTCCTTCTGTCTGAAAGATCTGAGGCTTGGCCATCTTGGCTTGAGCTGCCATGATGAAACCAGTATCAGTTTTCTGATGTTCTGCTTCAGCAGAAGCTGTGCTGGGCCAAAGGCCTTGGACAAAGGCGCTGGCTCTACTCCCCACTAGAGCTTTGGGAGGATCGTGTTCTTCAGCAAAAGCAGTTTCACAGTTTTCACAGTTGTTATAGCTCTTCCTACCTCTCCATTGCTCATAGGGTTTGCAATCTGCAGCAAAGCAAGCAAACTCAGACCGTCTGTGATCAGTGTCTCTGGTGTCAAACCAAATTTGCAAAAGATCCTTTTATACTTCTTAAGTGTCTCTGTGATGATTAGCAGTTTTGTACTTCCAAAGGATCTGGGGTAGTAATCCATCACTGCAAGGTAACTTGCATTTCTCTAGTGAAAGGTAGCAGTGCAACTTGTGGCCACCGTCATTAGCGGTTGAAGGCTGACTTGCATCTTTCCTCTAGATACCTGACGAGTCGTGCCTGGCCACCAGAAGGATTCTGCTCTTGCCAAGCAATTATTTATTTCCTGATGCCCCTCATTAAGTTTTGTCAGCATCTCTTGTCTGAAACATTCAGGAATTACAATTCTTTCTTCCTTCATTAGAAAATCATCTGCTTTATGGTATATCTGTCTGGTCTGGCCAGTATAGGAGGAGATATTCTGGCACTCCCTGGCCCATGTAATATTGCAATAGAATCTAAGCAATCAGTCAGAATTCTTGGTGGTAAACCATTGAATGGTCTTAAACTAAACAAGATGATCAAAGATTTGTGGTCCATCTTGATGAAGAAATCCACTTCCAGTAAACATGCAGTCGCCTTTTGCAGGCCCAGGTCAAAGCTAGGGCTTCTTTGTCTATCTGAGCATACTGGTATTCACTGGCAGTCAAGCTCCTAAATATAACCAGTCTCCCATCTCTACCTGATTGAAATTGGGTCATTATAGACAGTTTTAGAGTGGTACTATTTCAATAATTTTCAGTTGAAAAATCAATAATTTACATATTACGTATTGAATTACATATTAAACATTTTATCAACAGGTTCATTCAACTACAATCTTCATATCTCACAAACATACAATTGTGAGAAAACACTGACACACCTCAATTTAATCTAATTAGTACTCCTGACTTTAGATAAGATTTCATTATTAGATGTCATCATCCTGGAGGTCCTAAACTTTTTCCAGCATAGACAGTGAACATTTAAACAATGTGCTCAATTTAGATATGTAAACGTACAATTGTTTGTGGGTTATTTGCTATTCAGATTGTGTTTTTCTCTTATTATGACAGAGACGAAGATCAGATCACATTTAAGGAGCAATTACTGCAGGAATACAGATAATTCCAAAGGGTTCAAAAACTTTTTTCTTACCACTGCACTCAGTTTCTTTTTCGTTTTAACAATGGCTGTGACCAGCAAAAGCTGGAAGAAGTACAACAAAAAGGCTTTAACTGCATCTAATGTAGAGGGAAAGATGATGGTCATCTTTAGGAGCTGGGATTTGTTTTGACAACAAAAGCAACTGATATTGAAATTACTGTGATTTGCAGACCTTGCAGTACACTACATGAATTCTGATGGGAATCTATGCCGCAGATGCCTGCACACATCTTACTTCCCCGAACTCCATACGGCTGAAATAATCACACAAGGTTTACAAGATGCTTTGCTTGCCTGGGGCCTGAAAGAGTAGAAGGAAATCTGCATCTCCACAGACAGTGGAATAAATCAAAGAATGAAACTGCAGAGCTCAACAAATGGACAAGATGCTATTTAAGGCTTCACCCATCTATCACTAAATTGTCACATTAATTATAATGACTGCCTACTTGTCTTGTTTTATTTAAAGTATTTACTTTTCTCATTGAAAGCCTTTAACTTTACAGTATCAACATACTTCAGAGTTTTGTAATCAGGACAATATGAATAAAATCATTTCTCAATCTGTTCAGGAAAAGAAAAGATCTGAAGTTTTGTAAACAATTGGGCCAAATCGATTTACTTAACATTTTTTTACAGCAAAACTATATGTATTAATTCCAGTGATTATACACTGTGGTGTCAAGTTGTTTTTTTTTTTATTTTGGATACAGTGGCGCATAATTCAAACATACTGTATAATGCAGTCTAACAGAGTACAGTACTGTATTGAACAAAATCACCCAACTTTCAGTTGAAACGCTCCTTTCTGTTGTTGACAATTGTTATGCAAATTATTTTTTTCACATTTTCATTTTTGTGTTAAAAGGCAGTATGAAAAAGGATAAGCAAATTGAGTGTCATTAATGTATGTAAAAGACTAGTGAGTGAGTTCTCGGACAGCTGAGAGAGAAGAAAAGCACTGAAATGATTCATAGATGATCTTGTCAACAAATGGCACACAAGTCACATGACATCATGATATTTCTAGTATCCAAAATATTATTATATGTGTTTGGAAGTACTGTATATTGTACATACCTATTGACAATCAATGTGAGCTTCCTCCAAAAATTCTGTTGCAAAAGTAATCCCACAACTGAAGAAGAAAGCAGGGAATACCAGCTACTAATGACTGAAACACCATTTATTAATACACCAGCTGGTAACTGAAAAAATAATAAACCTGTGATGTTGTTGTAGTAGCCCTAATTATTATCTTATATAGTGTATTATATATATATATTCATATACAATTATTCTGTTCAGCTCACTGTAAAATACAATTCTGTAAATATAATCGTAAGTACTGTATATATATTGGACAAATACTGACCATTTGGAACATAGACTGTACATCTTGGCTATGGACAGGACATAAAGTAAGAAGATACATTTCTTTGCATTCTTTTAGGAAAACCATTTAATTATGTAACTATATTTGAGATTATTCCATTACTTTTCTTAGTAGTCTACTTCTGGAGTCAGACTTTCAGAAATGGCTTCAATTCTTTTTTTAAACGTTTTTGATGTACAATCGATAATTTTTAAATAATCAGTCCTAATTTTGCAAGAAATAACATTAATGACAAACTGAAACATAGACTACAATGTTAATGAGAAATATTTCACTTCATTCATTGGAATTTTGAAATGTAAAATCTGAAATGATTCTTTCAGCAAACATATTTAATATTTGGTTCAATGCTGGAAGAAGCTACACAAAGCTCCAAATCCTCAATTTAATTAACATGATTCCTTCTGATTCAATGAAACACCTGAGACTTTATTCCACAGTACATGTTCTTTGAGCAGAATTTTCAATGCGAAATGCTTGTTTGAGTGAACATAACCACTTAAAATCCAGACTGTAAAACATGATCCTTCCTGATTCCACGACCCATCAGCATCCCGCAACACAAAGTTTAGAATGCACCGATTTAAAGGGGAAGAGGGGAAGACAAACCCCCAGCTGGCTGTATTCCCAACTTACCTCTCACAAGGTCAACATCTATCAGATCAGGTTTCACATGACCGGTCTTCTTTGGCTTGTTCCTTAGGCCCTGGGAAACAAGACCCCAGAAGACAAGTGTCAGATGTGTGATGGCAGTGGCAGAAAGTGGACAAAAGTGACAAAAGTGAGCTCAGCTTTCGAAGTTGTTAACATGGATTGTCAAACAAAGCAACTAGAAAAGTGGAAAACCCATGCATGTTAGATAATCACACACAGGTTGGAACACAATGTGTTGGACCTGTACAATACATGGAAAATCAAAGACTAAACAGTCCCACAGACTCCTCACAGTGCAAAATGAGCCTAACTAAAGTCATGTTGCCCAAAATTCTTCAGAAGAACCTAGAATTCAGTGTCATCATCTTAAAATGCTCAGATACAAACACGTACAATTAAACTAAGGTATAAATTAGTATTGTTCCTACACATAATATAAGAAAAGGTAAAAAAAAATGATGAGGCTACTTGGCTTATCTTGATCTTTTGGTTTGTAAAGGATCTTTAGGGATATCTTTCAATAACATGACTGGGTAATTAGTTCAAGACACTAGAATGATTTGTGTAAAGATATTTTCCTTTATTCAGTCTCAATAATCGTCATAACCTTGCTACAGAAAACAAAAAAAAAATTAAAATCCTGTATAAAGCTTACTTGGTTACCATGACAGCAACAGCAGCCCCACACCCTTCCATCATACTATGATCTCTGCTCACATCTTCCTGTACCCACAATGACTGTACTCCAACACCGCTACATACTGTACACGACAACTGAATGTAAGCTGAAATTACACTTAAAACTGTACTAGTTGTAATATTTATTAATAACCGTATTTTTGCACTGTTCCCCAAACTACTTTTGCACTGTTTTTGTCCTGTTGTAATCTTTTCTCTGTTTGCGTATTTGCAAAGAGAATTAATTAATATGATTTCAGTGCCTGAAAAATACTCTTTGAACAGCTCAACAACCAACCAGCACATTTAATGAGCTTCCATACCTCTTACTAGCTACAGCGAGCATACAGTTATCAATTGCCAGCCGTGTGCTGTTCCTGTTTCACCCAGATGAGCAGGAGCTCACAGCCTTCGGTCTCCACAGAAACTGGGTGCAAACATCTCCTGGTGTCAAGAGAGCTTGTTTAGGGCAGCTGTCCCAGCCACCTGCCATTTATGAATGCTATTGCAATTTATATGCCCTAAAAAGCAATTAAAAAATCATTCTTTTTTTTTACTACATAATATTTCCATTAAATGGTTGGTAACCGATAACTGTATTCTCACTGTAGCAAGTGAAAGATATGGAAGCTCATTAAAAGTGTTTGTTTGTTTGACTTAACAGGTAATCAACCTATTTGGTAGGATATTTAAACCCTGATTTAACTGAGATTCCTTCATCTAGGGAAGTGGTTCCAGCACAACCATCCCGCTTCAGAGAAGGAAAACTTGCCTGAACTCTGCCCAAGTATCTGTCCAGTTTTCCAACAACTCTGCCAGCCGACTCTCTGTCGTCCATCACCATTTCAGCATGGCTTTGCACCAGACCAGCGGCAGTGTACCAAACCCTTGCCTTTCAGCCTTGCTTAATAGCAGAGCTTTCTTGTCTTGCTCTGCCCTTTTAGCTGCACCAAGCCTTCAGTCTCCAATCAGCCCGACTGCTTAGTGCACATCCTTATCTAGTTCAGCTATTTCCCTCAGCTCTAGTGTCTCCTAGTGCCTTCACTGGAACCAAGCACAGGGATTCCTCAGCCTGTCCAACAGATGCAACTATGAACATCCACGTGCCGCAACATAACAGTTACTCACCAATTTCTAACAGCATTTTATTGCTATAAAAGAATCAACCCGTTTGCCAGATACTGCTAGGATTCATTCAAACTACTAAAAATACTCCAGTGTGAATGAAAGGTGTGCAATGAACCACAGAAGACCTGCTTTCTTTCAGTTATTAAGAGGAAATACACAGCAGTTTACCTCACATTATTAAACTTAACTGCAAACTGTAGTACGTATCACTGTCAGGCTCATAAGAGCAGCCTGAGATTATGTTGTGTGATACATTTTTTATCACAAAGTTAAACAGCTGTCAAAAATTACCTATTAAAATAATTTAACATACTGAATTAAAGGATAAAATAAATCACAGAGAAACATTATAGACACAAAGCAAATATCCACAGAATGTTACAGAATGTTTTAAAATGATATTTTACTTTGACACTGTAATAAAATACGACTAACAAATGGTAGGAGGCCGCAGTATGCATGTTAATTATCCTGTATTCTCTAGGGTACTCAAGGACACCTGCACAGACTAGAATTGGGAAGCTCAGGCATACAATTGTAAAACAATTATTTTCATTAAATCATTGTTTTAGTTATTATTTATACGTTTATATATTCTTTGGCTTATAGAGACAAATTGTATCTGCCACTGGTTTTTGATTAAGATTTTTTTCTCTCTTTAATTGTGGGTTGCCATTAAAGGTGGAGGTGGGAGTGAAGAGGTTAGGGCAAAGGTGTTTATTTTGTTTTGTTTTTTTATTACTGTGTTGAGCACAAAAAACAAAAAATATTTTTAAAAAAGGGAAGAATTAAGGTAACACTGGTTCATCTTTCTGTCTATTGGAGGCAGATACCCCACTTCACACTAAGCACTTATCGCACTAAGCACACATTTGTACAAAGAGCAAGTGGTGAATTCCATGCACACCAGGATGTCACAGTTATCAAAACTTTCCATTTTGATAAGTCACCACAAGGAGTTAAAGAAGCTGTCAGTAAAAGAGCTGCTGTTTTGTAATAAACCATAACATATGTAAAAAAATGATGAGTTTCCCTTTCCAATTTCAGAACTTGAACAGGCTCCAGTCCTGCAGCAGAAAAATCAAGTATTGTATCCACAAAAGACAAGAAAGCAAATAAAAACGACACAAAAGGTTTACAAGAAATCAAGGTTGGGGTTTTCAATCATTCCAATAGCCACTATTGTGACAGAGGAGAAATTGCAAAATAAGAATTCTGTACATGGAGAAGTCTGTAACATTAGTCTGTAAAAATAGCTGTTATTCAGTTTAAAACACAGACACTTTATTAGCAGCTTAAAGGGTGCTCTGAGAGATTGTTCTGTTAGGGTCCACTTTATGGAGTTGTGAGTCATTATGCAGCCTGAATGGGCACAAATAGTATCCAAAATAGAAAGTATCTGCGGTTGGTGACTCAAGAACTGAAGATCTTCTGAGGTGGATCAGTAAATCCAAAGATCAACAACAATAAAAATATTGTTGCCTCCCCCCCCCCAACTTCAAACACTGTTTCTTCTCACACAGTAGCTGCATACAATGGCTCCACTGTTCTAATTAGGCCTAAAAATCTAACAGTTTAGAACAAGAGACTATGTACAGCTCACAATCTTAAAATCTGTACCATCAAAATAATTAAAGTTTCTGAAAATGCAGGGAATTTGTGTATTGTGACAAACCCAGGTGTTGGGGTATTGTAACGGGATCTTTAAAATAGGTGAGCCCAGGAAAACAGACAAAAGTAGCCATAAAGTACAAAACCTCTTTTAATTGCAGTGTGGTGATAATAAACCAAAACACAAAATAAAAACCCAAGTTCTCTTTGAGCTCCTAACTGAACTTCTTCTCTTCATCTCTAACAACAGACGGACAGTTAAACTGGCAAATTACTTTCCAAATATGGTCTCTTTATCAAAGTTTAAGTTTCACCCAAACACACACAAAGCAGATTGGTTGCTTTATTCCTTCTAACATGGCTGGGTAGTTCGTTCTGTATGTTCACAACCCTTTGACCCTGTTCTCGATTGTAAATGCACTTACAGTATTCACAGTTGCCATTTAAGTCCCCTGGTTCCTGTGGTACCACAGAGAACTGTACTCGGACCAATATTACTCTTTTATCATCTCAATGCTACTATTTTAATATATTAAGTAACTAGTCATATTTGTAGATTATACCAAATTAAGAGGATTAGCAAACACTGTAGAACATGCAAATTAAATGAAAAAAGATTAAGAAAAAAAAGATAGAATTCAAGACAAGCATGTGGCAGATTATGTTTGAGGTAGAGATGTGCAGAGTTGTGCAAGAATGCTGCAAAAACTAAATACAAGACACACTGAGCTAGAAAAGAATACTTATGAAAAAGAATAGCTAAACGTTTTACATTTAAATAAAGGTATGCTACATTAAAAAGTGTATAATACATTTAAAAGACCTCATTTTGATTATGTTGTACAATTTTTGTCACTGTTATAGAAAATGTGTTTTTAAGGTCAGCTGTGGATTTATCAGTGCTAATCTTTTGTGGGCATACTGAGTCAGGGGAAAAAGCATAACTTGTTTTAAAGTCATAGGATATCAGATTTAAAAAACATCACTGCTTCTTTTTTTAAAAATTGTGTTTTTTTAAGTTGTAGTTTAGTTGTAGTTGTGGTGTTTTTTTTTTTGTTTTTTTAGTACCCTGTCTGACTTAACAACAATAATAATAATAATAATTGCTTACACTTATATAGCACTTTTCTGGACACTCCACTCAATGCGATTTTCAGGAAATAGGGACTCCCCTCCACCACCACCAATGTGCAGCATCCACCTGGATGATGCGACGGCAGCCATAGTGTGCCAGAACGCTCACCACACATCAGCTATCAGTGGGGAGGAGAGCAGAGCAATGAAGCCAATTCATAGATGGGGATTATTCGGAGGCCATGATTGGTAAGGGCCAATGGGAAATTTGGCCAGGACGCCGGAGTTACGCCCTTACCCTTTTTTGAGAAACACCCTAGGATTTTTAAAGACCACAGAGAGTCTGGACCTCGGTTTTATGTCTCATCCAAAGAACGGATAATGCTGGCCTCACACTACACGACTTTTCCTAGGATTTTCAGTCATAGCCTTCATTTACATAACTGTAAGAAAATCACAGAGAGTTCCAGAGAGCCGCAGGTCGCGCCCGTTACCGTCGTGTAGTTGTGTAGTGTGACAACCCCATCGACACAGTCATAGCGCTCTTAACAGCCCCTACAACTCTCTGCGAGTTGCTACGATAATATCAAACTGGTTTGAGTTTCTCGTAGCGAGTCGCAAGTCGTAGGGGTGGACTCTTGTGTCTGCAACAGTCAACAGCCAATGAACAGTCAACTGGAAGTACAATGCATACAATGCGGCTGCAAGGAAAGAAGGAAAACGAGTGCAAATGGAGGAGAGGCTCATAGGACTTTGGAGCCAGCACAGATGTCTGTTCAATGTTTCGCGTTTGTCGTTTCATGTCTGTTGTTTGTTTACTTTCGTGCGGTACTCGTCCTCTTATTCCTGTGCGCTCCACATTGATTGGCCGCCAAAATGAGGTGACCTCACTGTACTTTTGCAGCGCAATACAAGATTTGGAACCATGATGAAAAGTCGGGAGGGAATTGTGTAATTAGTCACCCCCTGCGATACCTAGTCATATAATTTGACACCCTCTACGACAGAAAAGACAGTGAGAACAACAACTGTAGTTGTTAAATTTGACATGCTCTCTGACTAGAAGTCTTTTCGAGTCATGTAGTGTGATGCCATCTTAAGATAATTCCGATTGCTAGTGCTTTTGCCACAGTCACAGGTAAGTTTCCTTAGCCTGGTTTGTAAGTGTTTATCACAATTATAGAGTTTTGCTCCAGTGGTTTTTACCTCAATTCCCTGCATGGTTTATGATTTTGTGTTACATACAGAGGTGTATCAGAAGGAAGAAACTGGTGAAAACTGAAATAATTATTTAAGATTTTTTCAAATATTTTTATTTTTTCAAAGATAAAATCCATATTTATTTTTATTTTAAATATTTTATTTTTCAAAATAATAAAATATTCAGGTCCAATTGTAAATCTATACATTAGAAGACAGAAATACGATTAATAAGATTTATTTCTGATGTTCGGTGCATTAAAAAATTAGTTTTTGGAACAGGACAAGACCATATAAATCTCACTCAATCATGCCGAAAAACAAATGTGGACAGGTGAATTAAGTAGTTAGTAAAGACGTTTATGATCTGGTCTAAAACAATAACTGCCCATAGCTCTAATGTCAGTGGTTTCATACCAACTCCATCCACTTTTTCATTTTGTTTTCAGAAGATGAAAGACTTCTTAAATCACAGGACTTTTTCAAAAAGAGGTTTTCCAGGCATGAGAGAGTATTTGTTAGTTAACGCCTTGGGTGTGCCTACGCCAGTGTGTTTGAGACCATTACTATGACCAATAAAAAAAATCAAGGTTTTGTTCTGTACATGCCATGTAACCTCCAGCAGCACATTTTACAATACAAATTTACATTTGTATTGACACAACAGACTTTTAAAAGAAAAAAAACTGCATGTCTTTTCACTTTAAAAAACTATAGTCACAACAGCATATATGAAACTGCATCTGCACAGTATGTGCTTTTCACACATTGCTGCCTGGACAGCTAGCCACTTAAAAACATTTTTAACCTGATAGATTTAAAAAAAATGTTTCTTATTGCTACTGGATTCCGTCTATGGTTTATATTCACTTTAATTAATTTTCAGTCACCGTCCTCGGTGGACAAGCTGAGGGGAGCAGGGGTCTTTGGTTCTGTTTATGAAATGGAGTGGGCAGGTGTCAAGGTCTATAGAGGCTGCAGCTGCCAACGGACAGAGAGGTGAGATTTCCTTTGCAGACAGTGGAAGGTTTCAGACCACCGAGTTCCTACTTAAGAATCAATAAGGACCCAGTTCACCCAAGACCTCGTTTCAAGTGTTCTACTTAATGTTTAGATTGACCTACCTGAAGCAGAAGTCCTTATGCAATTAAAATTAGGTAAGAAATTACATGCAGTAAGTGATTAATGATTGTCATAACAAAAGGGGTGTGATCTGATACAGTATTTGTGCAGTATAATGGCTTTTTTATTGATTTCCAACTGTCAACAGTTGGTCACACAAATGTGCATATCGGTTAAGGCAGACCAGAATACCAGAATGCACTAGCTCACCACAGCAGAGCAAGGGGCACAAGCAATCCCCTGAAGTACTCACCAGACTAATAAACTGCACAGAGATGTGACAGCATCAGAAAGGAGGAAAAGCAAACTGCAAACATAAGGTGACTAATCGGGGAAAAAATTACTAACCAGAAAGTCACAAAAGTACATTTTTCAATTAAAGACAAACAGATAGGAGCAATCCCAGCTTTAGTAATAAGAATTTAAGCTTTAGAATTTAGAATAAGAAAATATCTAACAGAAATATTCACAGTACAATTTAGGGATTGGCATGCACTGCAAAAGTATAGACTAATGAGTGTTTTAATAAAGGACAGAGACCAACAATACAGAATTAAAGGACTGCTTATAGACCACAACAATTTACCTTGATTTCTCTTTGTTCTACTGACTTCTCCCATATCTGTTGATCGTAGGCCCCAATCTGTAAACAAAAAATACGTAAATTAGTCTTTTTTTGTGCTTCTGAAGATGCTTCTGCTGTTGGACAGTCAATTCCTTAAGGTTTTAAACAAACCTTAATAAGAAAAATCAGCATACAAATTAAAAGACAAGATCACTCTTAATCTATTTATCACAGAACATCATGATATACACTATATAAGTATGTTTGTCTCTGTGGAGCTTAATCAATTATTAAAATGTTAGTGTAAGAATCCTATATGACTTTACATGGAGGGCAACTACTTTAGAGATGAGATACACCTGGAGAAAATGCAGTGGGAACATAAGGCAGCCTTCAAAAGAACTGTAAAATGAGGTACTCATGCAGAGTTTCAAACTCAGCTCCTGGAAGTCCTCATATTTTCTGTTTTTTTGTTCAAACCTGAGTAGGCAACTAAACAATTAACAATTAAAACAATAAACATATTTATTTTCTATCTTTGATCTATATATGGTATTTATTTTGGTATTTTATAGCTGATTATTCAGAACATTTACTTTATAAGAGGTACAGTATTCTACAATGCACGTCTGCACCAAGTTAGACATATTACTAATTACACAGTTAATTAAGCAATCAGGCTAACGATGTCACTGTGGAGCTCAGGCAGATATAAAACTACAATTCACTATTCACTCCAGGACCTTCACTCAAGAACTTTCCCCATCTTTCATTCCTATGGACTTGTAAATATTATGGTTGAAAAAGAAAAGATCAACAAAGCACATGCACAGGACTCTAAATACAAAAAATATGCTGCAGAACTGTAACAGTAAGCCCGCAGCAGTTGTGTAAACAATGAAAGCTGACACTTAACCAGGCCAATGCTCTGTGAATGTGAAGATGGCAAATGCCAAAGTGCTAAACACGTTAACTGACGTACGCTTTACCACAAGATCTGTGTTCTCCTGGAGACACAAGTGGATATAAAAATGACAGTGATTCTACAGGAGATACATCTTTAAACAAAGGGACAAAACCCTAGTCATGCGGATGATATTGACTCAAAGGGGATCCTTTAAAAAAATCAGTTGAATAAATTCTTGATTAAACAACCAAACAAGCAAGGCGGACCAAATGGCATCCTCTCATTTGTAACTGTTTTTGCACTGTTACATTTTTACCGTACGTTCTACAGTTTAAAAGTTTCAATTTTTTTTTACTCATTCACTCATGAATTAAAATTTTTTCTTTACACCTGACACATTTGGGAAAAAAATCAACCGTCAATCAAGTCAACTTGCATCTTAAACTCTTAAATAGGCAAGAAAAGAAGGAGTCGTCCCCTGGGGCTTGATCTGTCGAGCTGTCGGTCATTTTTCACATCATGTTTTATGGTCTCCTTAATACTTACAGGAGAGTTAGTAGGAAATTAGTGCTCTCGCTGACAGTATTAAAAAGCCCTCAGATGCCTTGCCAATCACATGAGTGACTTCTGAGTTGCAGGCCAAGACACCCCCGCACAGCGCTGCTCAGCCAATAGTCTTCTGCTACTTGGGGGATCACAGTCACTGACAGTACAGAGTACAAGTACCTTTACTGGTGTTAAGGAACATTCTAAACAGTAACATTTTGATGATCTCTTATTCACACTATTACTGTAAGTGAACAATCTTCTTGCCAAGAACAGTTTTTTAAAGATGTTTTTCTGATGTTACATGTGAAAGCAACTATTCAGAAACCACACAATTGTGCCTGAGAATATCTGCTAATTATACAAACAGGCTTTTCATCTGAGGAGCAAGGTTTATTGAAAACTGACATTTAACAGCTCTTTCTAGGTTGAAATTACCATGTATATTTAAGTTCAAACCAAAGGGCCTTAAAGAGTGGTATCTGACAGCTAAGCACACACCAACATTCACATTGATATACAAGAGTACAGTAATGAAACAACATTTTTTGATGTTCCACCTGAAGAACATGCTTGGCATTTATGGGAAAAGCAGCTAAAACTATTTTCTTTAGAAACAATATGATATTTCCTGCATGTCAGATGTCTGTAAAGAAAACTAGACCTAAACCAAAAGACCTTCAACCTCCAGGCTGTCAGCAGACGCTTTACTAGTGTCTGAAAGCTATTCCTGTTTTTTTTAAGGAGCCCAGCGGAGTGCGCTCATACAGTACTTTTAAATTATAGAAACAAAAAAGACATGTCATTCTAAACCTACCACAACTAGAAAGGCAAGATTTATTTACAAACATGTATAAAAAAGAAATATAAACACCATGCATGTAAATAAATATTCATAAATACTCAACAGAATCTTTTTTGTATGTCTAATTTTCTTTCTGATATCAGATCCTGTGCTCTTTTGTAACAGGTTTATTATGCAGGTCTCTGCTGACAATAACTTTGGAATTGATTTTTCTCCGGAATGGTATTGTATTGCACTGGCGTTGTGAGTATTTTTTTTCTCTGAATCCAATCAGACATTCTCACCCCCAACCCCATGATCTCTCGTCCCACACTCAGAGGGCAGGCAGTCCTGCTCCATGGCCTGGCCTGATAACCACAGCTGGAGCTGTCTGTAACTGGCTGGAGCCGACTCGCAGCTGCTTCCTCTAAATATTCACACGGACACTACCAAGTTCTGCAAACTCCAGTTAGAGCTCACCTTGGTCAACTCACCTGACATTTTGTGTGCTTTTGCCATGATTTTACTTTAGTTTTTCAGAGGTTTCCTCTGATATCAACTTTCATTGTGATTTACGACACTGGGCCACACCAATATAAATATGGCTTCTTAAACATTATAGAGGTACAGTATAGAATGGCATTCCAATGAGGTAAAGCACAATGAAACCTATGAAGAACTAAAGTAAAATCATGATGAATCCACATTGAATGTACTTAAGTCTTCTAATAAATTTTCCAAGGTAAAATACACAAAGGGGGAATAAATCAACACAGTTACATTGGTTAAACCAGCTTTTTTACAGAAAGGCAACTCCTGTTGTTCATGTATAAACACTGTTGTTTCCACAGGGAAGGCAATAACCTTAATAGTGATGGCGTTGGTGATAAACTGTAAAGTGTGTATTGGCTTAGACTTACTGTAATTGTAAATCTGTGGGCAGAATACTACACATATATACTTATTAATCATTAAAAATTAAAATGGCTCATCCACTGATTTTATGTTCTAGATTATACAGTTTAGCTTTATGATCTTTATGATTGGCGTTGGTCTCTGCTTCACTCATGTCACTATTTGAGTCAAAACTTCACCAAGTAGAGACCTACAATGGGCAGAGTCCCTCCAAAGTAAGGATTAGAAGGTCATTTTAGGACAACAGATTAAAATAGAAAAACAAGTGAGCATGTAGATTATTGATCAAAATTAATTATATCTTTGCACCTCTGAATACGTTCTATGCTAAACTGTATCTTCAATTAACACACTCATTTGTATACATGTGTACAAGCATACATGTGTGAAAATAATTTAAACCAGCCACATAAAAAGTAATTCTCGTGTTTAGATAGACACAAGATTATTTCTAGCCTGAGAGAAGAGGTACCATGTATTCATTACTGTAGTATTTATACAGTAAGACAGATATTTGTACTGCATGAGTAGTGTTCTAGTCTAAGAAGCATCAAGTCACAGGTACACAATAAATAGTTCTTAATAACTGTGTTGAGAAGTGAGTCTTGAATGGCGTGGCAGAGATCCTGATGCTGGACCTGGGTAGTGGTGTACACTAATCCTCACAGTGCCCTTTAGCAGCAGTGGAAACACTAAATAATTTATTAGTCATCATGAAACATGCATTGCCAAGGAGTCTTGAGAAAAGCCAGTGATACAATTACATTCGGCATGTCGGTGACATATCACCATGGCAATAAACTCAAGTATGCTTTAACTGAACAACCCCTAACATCTGAGGGCCTAGCAGATTAATCAGGCTACAATATAGCCTGAACCCAAGCCAAAGACGGCTTTAGACTTACAAATTCAAAAACCATCCAAAATCCAGCCTCTGGTTTTGTCATATTTTCTTCAGATGATAGTTGTTTTTATGCTTTGTACAGTAAGGCTCTTAAATCTTTATTTGCACCATACTTTAATAATAGGTTATAATATTATTATATTTATAGTGTGTGCCCTCTATTTTTTGCATTGGAAAATCCCGAAGCAGAGAATCTCTGTTTTGTCCAAACAGGAAATGCAAAATAATAAGCCTACATATCATAGCAAGTGGCAAGAAATTAATTATAAATTCTGGAGACCCTGGCACTGTATCTTTGTCCATTGTGTTCACTCCTTCTAGCAATCTGAGACGTACCTGTCAGTAACACAGGAATGATCATCACAGAATGCTCCCTCCTCTGTCTTAATGAATAGTGCAGGAGAACAGGGTATGGCCTGTGCTCTGGTGAATAGAAATATTGGGTTGCTTGTAAGCACATATTGGTGTTAACAATGAACTCTCTTTACACTTCAGACTACAGAAAATTCTCCTCAGCACAGATATTTAAAAATGTCCTTCCAGATTGTCAGCTCTAAGTTATCTTTTCTCATTATAATAATTAAGGGTTGACTGACTGATAGACTGACAGCTCCACAAACTTTATTCTTTCAGACAAGCAGGGATAAAAGACAACCCTCTTTATACTAAAATGCAAAATACTGCTCACTTCAGCTCAGAAATGCTAATCAGACCTCTAAATCACATTGTTTTTGCTGCCCCTTTAGTCATGCTGCAAGATGAGGCTTAAGATGCTCTAAGTTTTATCAGTCAAGAGGAGTTTCAATACCTGACAACACCTATAGTCAAGGGTCTAAAGTACTGTGAAGACATGGTAGAACATGCATGCTTTTGTGCATGCACTAAAAGTCATCTTGCACTTTTAGCCTTAATATAAACACAGTGCAGGGAGTGAGAAATCAGTGACATTTTAATCAGATTACACAAATGAAAACTAAAATTCAGTTTCTGTTGTGTTTTACTTGATTTTATTCAACAGACCACCAAATCAATTCTAATATAGATTGACCAAAGAATAACGACAATCACAATACTAATACCTAAGGGAGCATTTAAAGATGCAGGGATAGAGAACATCATATAATGCCACAGAAATAATATGTATTTTCCATATCATTCTATAGGTTGTTAATTAAACATATTGAATAGTTAAATGAAATACTCTTTGCCTCCCAACTCAAATTCAGTACACTGGAATATGTTAAACTGGGATCTTAACTATTAGTCAGCTTCTCTGCTGGTTACAACAGCATTAGCATCCATGTAAATACTGTCAACAACACAACACCACTCCTAATGACGGCCCTTCTACTACCGTACAGTAGTCCTGCCTACACTACTGTAACTCCCTCTTGGCCAACACCACCAGCCCACTCCAGTTCATCCAGAATACTGCAGCTCAGCTTGTCATTTCTCTTCCTTGCATCTCTCATGCAAATGAAATTAGTGAGACTGAAATGAGTTCTTCTCCATTGCTGCACACATCCAATTCAAAACCCTAGACCTCACCTATCACTGTCTCAACAGGCCCTGTTCATTCTCCTCACTGTCCCCTCAGTGGAGGAATGAACTACCCAAAGAAATCAATCCTTGATCAAAGAAATCAATCAGTCATTGACCTCCTTCCAGTGCATGACCTAGACACCCCTGCTTAGACAACGCCCATTATCATTCCACCTTCAACAGGACTGGACAAATGTTTTCAATTCAGAATCTGATAATCTGCTAATTGCACACATTGTAATTATACAGAGCTGCAATTTACACAGTGAACAACAATTTCTGCATTTCTCATTCACGCACAGCAAAAAAGAGAAGATAAAAAAATCAACACATCTGAACATACGGAACATTTGAAGACAGCCTTCAAATAAGAATTCAGACCAATCATACATTTGGGAAATGATATTCAAGTTCATAAATAAATGAATGAAAATGCATAAGTCATTGACATCTATGGATATGAATCTTTAAAAGGTCTACGTAATAAGTGTAACAAAGTCATGTTGCACTATTCCGTGCATTTTTGTTGAGGAAAAAAGTCTGCTAATGGTGAGCAAATCTTTGCCACTCCTACACTGTCCTGTTGTGTCGTAAGGAGATACTTGTGTTAAAAAATGTAATGTCAACATTTCTTTATACCAGTTGACACACAGAGCAGACAAGCCATCGTTATTTGCTGCAGTATAATTATCCGGTACACTGACATAAACAGATGGAATTACACACATGACAAGAGGAGCCTTCACCCCACTGCTAGTTTAATCCTTCTGATTTTAATTTAGGGAAAGCATTTTGCAGATTTAAAATAATTTAAATTTTCAATGTGAAACTTAAAACCTGGCCCAGAGCTCAGGTCATGCAAGGCTTTCCATGGTAATAAAACCGGGAGATTTAAGAATGCTTAGGCAGAGATCTTGCCTCTGAACAGCGGTCGTTAGTTATGTAATTTAATATGCCATATGCACTCAGCTACATTGGGACAGAGAGCAGGATGTGTGCTGGGACAGTTTGATGCACAGTTCAACTGGCGGCACACCAGCTTTGATTCCCGATTAGTACATAATAGCATTAATAAGGAATGACGGCAACAGGAAAAGGCTGTTCACCTTAACAAGTTTGAACCCGCTCTGCAGTCTCCCCTGTCTTCCCCTTCCCCATATCCCATCACAGTTCACCTCTCTCTTTCTTGTTTTTTCCACAGCCTGAAGTCTCTCAATGCAAGACTACCAGGAGGCACTCATATTCTGAGATTCTGACTGGCCGAGTAAATGTAAAGTGTAACGTAAGTTTGTAAAGAATAATAATAGGCCATTTATGTGGCAGACAGCAAGGCAATATAGCTGATTCCAGTCTGGGAGAGAGTTTGTGAGAAGTTTTCATTTTCTCCCTGTGGTTTTATGGGTGGTCTCTGGGAGCTTTGATTTACTCCTACCTTCCATAGACATGATGTCTAGGTTAATCAGTGTCTCAAAATTGTCTTCTCTTATACAAGTTAATGTCTGAATGCTTGCCCTGTGATAGACTGGTGTACCGTTCAAGGTGTATCCTGCCTTACACTTATTGTCCGCTGGGTTAGGCCCGGGTTCACCACATCCCTATATTGCACTAAACAGTTATTGGAAATGGACTCTTTGTGGCTCACATACAGGAACTGAATCGGCCTCAGCACATAACTCCAGACCTGTATAAACTGTATAAAGCTCCCGTTGAAAATCAGAGTGGATTTTCACAGTAAGTTATCTTGCTTAAACAGAAATCACTGAGCAGTGTAGCTCCAGGTTACTCTATGACTTAAACTCTAATAGTGAAAGAATTATTCTGAGAACTACTGATTCAGGTCTTCTTGCTATACCTAACTACAGGTTCTAAGCAATGTTTGATAATCCTTTTCTTGTACAGCGTCACAATTGTACAACTCATTCTTTCACAATTTCAGGTTTCTACTATTTTCTAAATGTATTAGACTGCAACTGTGGATACTTTCAAAAGCTCATTTAAATAGTATTTTGCTACAGCTTTTTAATTGCCCCATATTCATTTTGCTTTGAGAGACATCAGGCTGTGGATAAAACAAAGAAAAGAGGTGAACTTTGATGGGATATGGGGTTAGGGGAAGACCTTTTTTGCATTTTGTATATCACTTTTGAGTTTTTTGGAACACACTCCAGAAAATATTAAGTACATATACAAAATATAAGATGTCCATTATTGGTCAAAACTGTTACTAAATATTCCTCTAGTATCTACTATATCATTTCATAAGATTGAGTCCACCAACATATTCTTGCAATATTATATTGCACCATCCAGAAGCAGTTTAACTGCACAATCGCCTCCTCAACAATTCAGTTCCAAAGAGCTGCTTTTGTATAGTTGACCTCCCCAAAGAGGCCAGGTCCCTGCTGTACAGGAGACCCCATTAATGTCTGGAATGATGAAGGAGTTATGCAAGATGCTGAAGGTAAGACACACCAGGACATCTGGGAGCAGAATAGGTGATGTGCTATATTGGGAATTCTATTAATAACCGCACACATTTGAATTATACTGCACATCAACATAACTTATCACTATGAATCTTTATTTTTAGAAAATGAATATTGATTAAAGATTTTTTTTGGCATTTTTGATTATTTCTATTTCCCGACTGGTTATACACTTAACTGCAGTCCCAAGATCGAAGACTGGTTATTCAGTAACAAAATAAATTCATTAACTGTCCAGCAAAATTTTACAAATTCTGAATTCTGCACAAATCTGTGAACTTTGTGAAAGTACGTCGAAAAGCCCTGGTCTCGCCACGGAGGAGAGCATGAGATCGCGAGAGTGGTGACATGAAACGCTGCAGCTTCACGTTGCAGCTGATTCAACCGGTTGAAGTTGAAGGCCGAGACAATTCAAGAAAGAAAAACGCATAAAAGGAAGAAAACATAGCCTCCATAAGCATTCATTTGTATGGTAGGTCCCCCCTTGCATTGATCAAGCAGAAGAAAATCAACTACAGTGACAAGCAGAAAAATACATTAATTCACAACAGACTGACTGATGGGGAGGTTTAA
This sequence comes from Lepisosteus oculatus, assembly GCF_040954835.1. Classification (NCBI taxonomy): domain Eukaryota; kingdom Metazoa; phylum Chordata; class Actinopteri; order Semionotiformes; family Lepisosteidae; genus Lepisosteus; species Lepisosteus oculatus. Next base: position 34,215,055 of record NC_090702.1, on the reverse strand, counting down.
ATGCAACAGCCTGGTTGAGCACTTCTCATTGCCATAGAACTCCACTTTGACTGACTATGTGGTGCTACTCTGACAAAGTCCCTCCTGCCTTCCTGAGGGCTCACCCTCATGTTGCAACAGTCCAGCAGTACAATGCATGTCCTCATGCAACTACAGATGAGAGAAGAAGCTGTGAGAAGAGAACAGGACCGTAATGCTGTGCACACCCAGCATGCCACACTTAGGCCACACTAAACATTTGGCCATCTAGGGTTCAGAAACCACTGAACAACCACATGTTTGCCTAAGTTCTGTGAGAGAAAAGGGACTGATCTCACAAGACTGCAATTTGGTATAAAGCCTGCGTCCTAGATATATAGCTTGTATTTTTTCTAACAGTTGCCACCCATGTGACTACAGTTTGACTTTCAGTTAGACCCCCTGAAGATCTGCCCTAATGGTGACAAAGGGTATTCAACATCATTATTTTACTCATTTTATATCTGTTCACTGAAAAATAAGGATACTGGTTCCAAAAAATGTCATTTTCCAAATAACGTCGTGAAATCTTGCTGATTTTAAGTGTTAAGGCTCCCATCCCCCTCAGTACACAACCAGGCCCTTTTGCAAAGGATGAGCAAGAAATTCCACTGGAAAAAGTTTGTAATCTAAGCAAAATCAGTGTACTTCCAATGCCAAGATATTGTATTGACAGCACTTTGTTTTAGAGTTATGCTCTGTACTGAATTCAAAGTTCCTTATTTCTTTTTCAGCACTGCCAAGAGTGTGAAGTAAGCAAAGATTTGAGGGCTCTGGCAGCTCCTCATCCCCTTTGTTTAACTTGGATTGCCATCTCTGGCAGCACTTCATTAATTACTGTAGCTGTTTAGTGTCCAGACTGAAAGCTGTGAGACCTGTAAAACAATTAGAAGGTTTCAAAGAGCTCTGTGAAATCATGTACTTCACTCACTTGCTTTCAGAGAACTTGATTTTACTGCTTCTTGAATGTGTCTCCTGAAAAGACAATGCAGTGTCAACATTTCTGTGCAAACCTTCTGTAGATTATTAATCGCCCACTGATGTCAGAGAGGGTGTTAGCACAAATTTGTGTGCTTAAATATGATTTTTTGAGGCAACTGGAATTGGGATTAATTCCATAAATTCCGAAGCTTTTTGTACAGTACTCACACTAGGCACATGCACTATGAAGAAAATGAAGAAAGGCAAGTATTTTTTTCTTGATAAAGCACTTTTTTTCCCCCCAAAAGGCTAACACAAAAACAGCATTCAATAACTGTACTTTTTAGGTAACATAAGTAATATATTGTTGCCAATTAATTTGTCTTTGTATTTTACTAGAGAAAAGGCAATAAGAAGGATATTCTCTACATTGACACCAAAGTAATACACTGCCTGGCCTGCAAAAATGACTTCAAACTAATTAGCTCTACTCATTATTCATCTGAAAACAAAGCATCCTCTCTGTTATTTGTTACAAACCAGAGTCGGCAGACTTGGTATGGATCTCTAAGGGACTCCTCCTTCCGTTGGACTGTGGACTTCCACAATACCACACAGCTGTTAAAATAAAGCTCAGCTGTGCAGCTTTGATGAATTAATGCCCTATGTTTTCACATAACATACCAAACCACTGTTTGATTCAGTAATACAGTATGCTGCACGTTAACAGCTGACAAGCACACTCATGAATGCCTAGCACACCCACAGCTACCGAAAACCCCCTGAAGAAATCCATGTTGTTGTTTTATTTTTCAGCTTTGTTTCTTTGTTTTCACAAAGCTTTGCATTGTAACAACATTTGAACAGGTAATCTTGTTTAGTCTTTCAAATTGCTCAACAGGGATTAAAAATATTGTGAAACAGGTATCCAAAGAGATGTCTCTTCCCATCTTATACTGACAATGTGACAAACAAAATATAGAGTTACTCAATCTGTTTCTGACCTTAGATTCTACAACAGATGGTTCCAGACTTCAAGGAGAGCATGTTATTTTAATTGTCTTTCAATTGCAGAAAAGTAAGGAAATGCTAAAACCATACCACACCTAAGAGGTTAGAAGGCAAAAAGAGCCATATTTTAAAGGTATCTATTATTTTCGTCTAGAACTTTTCTTTCAATGTTGTTGTTTTTTATAGGTGTTTGTTCTGTCACAGTTACAGAGCCATGACACACATCAATAGAAAGATTTACGGGAACAGCAAATACACAAAAAAAAATCCCAAACTCTCCATATTCTAAATGAAAAGTGCAAAAAAATGAAAACAAATCCATGTTTAGTGAATTAGCCTCTATTTTAAATGAATAGGCAACAACAAATTTAGCTTCAAAATTACAGTTGAGTAACGTATCCGTTTCTGTTAATACACAGTTCTGCAACATGTGGATAATTCTGCTTGCCAACCAACAGGAGAAGTAAGATTCATACCAGAGCCACAGTGGCTCCTTAGATGGGATACCAGTCCATTGCAAGGGATTGACCCCCTGCAATGCTTGTTCCCATTCACACAGCGGGGTGGACTGTTGAAATTGGGGTAATGTGCTTTACTCAAGGGTAAACCAACAGAGTCTGCAGCAGGCATATAATCCACAACCCCCAACCCCCTAGTCATGAATCCAAAGGCTTACAAGCTGCACTATACCACCACTAACAAACAGGGCATTGACGGATTTTAGCTCAAATATGTTATATATGCCAGAATGAGCTTTAGAGAAAGAACCCATAAAAATCTGCATATCTTGGTCATGGCACATGCGGCAAATATTCCAATTAGTCTGGGAATTCAGACAAGAAAAACGTCTGTACTGATCCCATATTTGCCCGTCATTGTTTTTGGCAACTATGGACACATTTGTGTGTGCTTGTTTTAAGGTGTTACTTTCCACCAATGCTATTGCTAACCACATTACTCCATTTATGAAAAGAAAATGAATAACAGGCTGTAAAGGCTCAGTGGAGCTATACAGTAGGTATTTCCTCAGATGACCTGAAGGTAAAAGAACAATATTCAGCCCTCACACCACAACCTAATTATTGATCCATTTATCCAGAAAAAGTATACAGTTTTATTTACAGCAGGCTACCTGGGTACAATGTTGTACATAAAAACCTAATGGTGTTTGCAGCAAGTCATAATTATTAAAGTAATATTAGGCAGATCTAAGCAAGCATTTTGTGTTAGCAATGAATACAGCAGTAATTACAACTGCATTAGCCAGACTCATCATTTTTGTAATGGAAGATAAAATAAATTTAAGGTAATGCAGGTCTGTGTTTATTAACAGTACAAAAAACTAAAAATCTAGACTAACAATGTATTTCTTTAACAGAGTTTCAGTATTTCAACACTGTGACAGAGACACAGCAACCAAACTGTTTGCCTTGCCTCAAACCTTGCCTCAGACACACAAACAAAGCAACACCACCCAGTGACACCATGCCAAAAGTTTTTGTTTTTACAGGCACATGTGATGAAATCATAAATTAAGAAAGAAAGTCATTTCTAACTATAAGGCATTGATTCCACAATTCCATCTCCTCCCCATTCCCCCACCTTTAGTTCCCTTTCATTATATATCCTGGTGGTGAAAAATGCAACACACCTACTAATTAAAACCAACAATAGCTTCAGAGCTCATTGGAGTTTTACATGAGATTTTGACTTCCACCATCATTAACACTGACAGGTATACTGTATGTGTGAAATTGTATAAAAAGTGGAGGTTCTCACTGAGCTGACATGCAATAATCCAAAATCCCATGATTTTTTCTAACTTCTCTACATTGTTTTTAGACATAGTATCATTTCAAATCAGGCTTAAAACACAGAGGGGAAGATTTTTTTTATTTATTTTGTGTTTTGTTTTGGTAAGTAGTATGATCACCTGATTGGAAACAACAGTGTCACCAACAAGAGGAATACGCCCCCTACTTTTATTTAAAGGGAAAGCCCCAATTTCTCAGAATAGTTTCTCAGACCAAATTCATTGACGTTATAGAAAAATTTTATAGATCAAATTAAGCACAAAATCGTGAAATTTGTGAAAGTACTGTACATGTTGTCCCAAACCCCTGGTTTTGCCACGGGCTAGAGCAAGAGTTCCCACGAATTGTGATGTGATGCACCCCTTCCTGCTCGCTAGTCACTGTAATAACTAATGTAATGTACGAGTTAATTAAGTCCAGGACGTGCAGTGGATATTTCACCACAGAAATGTTCCAACATGATCTGCATGCAGAGGTAACAAGTAAGTAGTATAATCCAATAGAAATCTTGCTCTCGACTTCAAGATGGTTTTGCTGTCTTGAAATTGAGAGTAATAGTTCTATTGGATTAAAAGAGATGTATTCGAAAGCCTGCTTGTTTACAATGTAATAGGACTGCTTCACCTCACCAGTTGTTTTTTTGCCTGTTCTGAATATGGTGATGCGCATACCTGGAAATTTCATGTATCTTGTGATTGTTAATTGGAGGTTTTACAAATTACTGAGCACACTTTTATTGTGGCTTGAAATACACCGATCAATGCTGAGTCTTTCTAACCTTGAAATATAAATAGCATGGCAGTTTCCCCTAAAGGTCCAAAACCATTATTGTTAGAAGTCACCCAAATAGTAGATTCATGTTTTAAAATAATTCAAACTCAAATTTGCTGACCTTCTTTTTTCTAGTGGCTAAAATCCAACAGGGAATAGCTTCATTATCTGAATTAAGGAGGTGAAAGAAAGCAGATTACATTTCTGCTTTGGAAGGATATCCTATATTTAATAACCTGAAGACCACCCATTCAGTCAAATACAGTACTAGTTGATTTATGCTGTAAGTATTTAACAATACTACAGTATATTAATCTTGAACAGGTAGTACCAAATCCTTACAAATGCATCATGTGTGTCATATTACAAACGTTAAGTGAAATTAAACATACACCATTAGGGTGTAGGTCTTAACTTACTGTACATGCTAGAAATCAGCAATGGCACACTGTACTCAGTTATGCTTCCCTGTTCAACATCCAATTCCCAACCTTCACTTTTACATGTGCACTCCACCCCATCCCACAAACATCTACTGATCTCCATGTCTGAAATGTCATTGGTACACAATCTGTGATGGGGAGTTGTCAAAAGGGGAATGCACATAGCTGTCTGAACACCTATGACGTTGAGTGCATTGTAGTTAATTAATTCAACTTGACGTATACCAGAAATCCCTCTGACTGGCTAGGTAATGTAACATTTTTACAAGTATTACGAGTAAGGCTTTTGTTCACTGGACTCCAGATCTGTTATCGACATTACATATCTGCTGGAGTAAAAAATCATGGACAATCTGGAAAAAGCACACCTTCTAATGTATTCACCTCTTAATACAGAGGTGTGATCTGACTTACCTTAAGTCCTTGCTAGGTAGCAAACACCAAAACTAACTGCAGATTCTAAATAAAAAAGTATTAATTAAAAATAACACCAGTCGCTGCCTCATAAATGCTTTAGAATTCTACTCTGTAATCAAATTCATGATCAAAAACCCATCCAAACACCACCCATACGCTTTTAACCACAACTCTTTTTTTCTTGTTTTTCTCAAACCACAATGAAGAGAAAAAAGCTTGATATACCAATCTTTGTAAAGTCTTCTAGGTTTGTAAGAGTAATAATTGAATTTTATCCTTACATACCATGATAACCTAATTCACTCAAATTGATACTGCTTACTGAAAGCATAATGCCAAAACTGTAGAATGACTGGGAATAGTTGGAACTATTAAAAGGTCAAACAAATCAAATAAAACAATGTCTTCCTCAAGTAATGTTAATTCTTTTCAAGTGTCAATTAATTATTCTTTAAAAAAAACAATTTAAAAAGTACCTTATTAACCAATAGCACGGTTAACACTAGGAAACAAGAGCCCTACAAATTCAAGAAGGTCCAAAATCTGACCGGGACAGCCTCATATAAAATCCTCACACACATTCAAACATCCATCAGAATAGCTTAGCAGTGAATAACAAATTGCTTCCGACAAAGGTTTTCAAAATTAAAATGATGGAAAAGATTTTATTCCAGATTATTTGGGTATAGAATACAGTAGTACTATGTAGACATATTCTGTTCTGTTAAGCTACTGTTAAGGTATGTCAAAATTCTTTAGTTCAATTTTGCAGTTTTTAATTTGTAGTTAACTTAAATAAATGTATCTGCTTTAATCAAAAATATATTTTACATATTTCCTTTAAAAAGGAGCTCTTTAAAATCATCTGGAAGTCTCCAAATATTTTTAAACTATGGTATGATTATCTAATGATGTTAAACTTTACAAGCATATATTGCTAGTCTCATTAAATTAAGGTCAAACATGATGATCCTCTTCTTCTAAAATTTATAAATATAAAATGCAAAATATTGTACTGTTTTTTTAAATATTTTAGCAGTGACAAAATCGTATTATATTATTTTTTCTTCTTTGTAATTAAGTAAAAATGAAACTATGCAGCAGACACACAGACCATTATCTGTACTTATCTAATACACTATTTGCAGATATTATCCTGAAGTTTCCCCCTATAATTTGTCATGGTAGGAATTAAATATTTATAAAAAGGGGACTCTAAAACTAGTTAACTTTAAGTAAATCCCACAGACATTCAGCTAACAAATTGAAAAGTATGATGCAAAATCACTGAAAGTGTACCTTATACCAATCATCCACAATACAGCTGTATTTCAATAAATGAATCACTTCAGTTATGTATTTTGGGAGAGACCAGTTTTAAAAAGACTGCACTTTCCTGACAGTTCTGATCACATTCATTAGAACTTGTTCCACTGTTGGCATAGACAATAGTAACCTGCAGACCAGCATTATTGTGGAAGACTAAAAATATCATCATTAAAAATATCTCTTTCTGAAAAATAGAAAATACATTATATAACGTCAAGAAAAAGCCCTAAGCTTTTCTAACAATAAGGAAATACTTTCTATGGCTTCTATCCATAAGGAAAATTAAGGTAGACCTTTGACTATAATAAATTAAAGTAAAATGAACTCTCATTTTAGTTACTTTTATTTACTTAAGCATTGAACCTGTGCATTATTATTGAAATATTTGTATATGAAAACCCACCTGAATATTTGTGGGTAATTGAAGCTAAATATATACTTTTCTCAAAACACATGGAATCTTACACACTATGTCCCACAGTACTGGCTAAAAAAAAAGACACTGAAAGCAAAACCTAGAGTAAAACTTTACATACTCATATGCAAACAGAAATTCTATTCCACCTCTGCTATGCTGAGTGCAAATGACAGAATAAAAAGTAAAAGTTATAAAGACCCAAGGTCTGTGTGCTTTCTGAAGCGACGAAGAGGAAGCAGACGGACACATAGCAAAAGCAATGAAAAAAAAAAGATGCCACCTACCTTCTTCTGATACCACACTACAGCATCTCTCACTTTGGACGCCATTTACATGCCAGGGGTCACCACACAGGTCATTTTAAGCTGAAAAACAAAGGGAAGTGAGAAGCCCGTCAGTTCTGTATCTCGTGCTCCTGCACCCTGGCAGCTCTTTAAATCCTTGTTTCACCTGCCCAGCAGGTAAGCTTACTCACCGATACTACACACCCCCTCATTAATACTAAAGAAGGAAGCCTCCTAGGCATACCTACTGTATGGGTTCTCTGTGCCTCACAGAGAGCCTTGTTACTTGCTTGGCCAAACCAGAGTGGAGAAAACCGTGACAACACTGTATTTAGAAACTCTATACTCTTAAATTACTTACTGTTCCTGTTAAAGCACAGATATTTCAGAACACAGCATAAAACACAACGTAAAGCTCTGTTAACTGTACCATTGTATTGGTTCCATGGTGTTTAAATAAGGGCATCTCTATTGAGAACCTTTTGCTAAATGCAGGGCTTATTCTGATTTCTTCCCACACATCTGGATGCCCCCCATCTGCTCCCAACTAAATTTTATAGAAATTCCATGTCATGAATGTGGTCATGTGATGCGTTTTCTTTAGAGTGCCAGTGATGCATCCTTTTAGAAAACACATGCTAACACAGAAATGTGTCATGAAACAATAGGGGCAGCCAGCCATCTGCAGATCAAATGTGCATATGTAGTTCATTTTGTAGGTCCTTAAAATCAATCTATGACCAAATTAAAGGTTTTTACCTACTGGCCAGCCAGCATAGTATGAATGGGGTATCAAATGTTTTCACCAAAGACATGCTGACATTTAAGCCAGAGCAAGATTCTTGAAGATTGTGGGTAGTTCTAAGATCCTTTACTTGCATTAAGACTTCCTTTCTAATGCTTCATCTTTTTGACACATCAAAAATAATGTGCAGAGAGTATTGTAACACCTTCTAAGTATAGCTCAGAATATACTGAATGACATTTACAGTACTAAAATAATATACTTCTGCTGGAACATTCAAGCTCTTCAGGTTTCCGTAACTTTAGTGTTTTAAACACTTCAACGTACCAAACATACAGTACAAACCCCAGGTCTCTGGCCTTCATCCACAGGCCGTTTTATAGGCAGCCAATAAGTCATCAACATCTAAAGACCTGTAACCATTTAATTGTGATGTGTTAAATGGGTGAGTTGTTAAATTCAGTCATTTTGATTTAAAAACTAGAAAGACTCTTCAGCCCCCAAGGACCAGAGCTCATTTAATTGAACGCATCACTTGTTTAATTGCTATACAACTATCAATAACTTTCAAGTCTTCCTAATCTTTCAATTACAGGTGATTTAGGAAGACTTGCTGAAAGAGAGTCTCTAAGACTAAGGTTGGAGATGCCTGGTATAGACTATGAATAATACCCACTGCTCTAAAATCCTAATTATACTGTACATACGTACATGTACACATTACATTACATACATTGATACCTATCAATATTTAATATAACTATTATAAAGAGATGACAGCGATAGGCTTCCTCAGTGCCATGTCTCCATGCCCTTTTGCCATCTCTCAAAAACCAAAGATATCAAAAGGACCATTAAAAAATATCTACTAAAGCACTACTTTGTATTTCACACAGTAAATGTATACACAAGCATACAGTACCTCACTCACAGTATTGAGTCATCCCTAGTCACCACTGTTTTCCATCACACCTGGAGCAACACAGCCACTTGGCATCTATTCCATGAAAATCACACCCTTGCAGGTAAAACACCCCACCAGTAAACACAGATAAATTAAAGAGGTAGACTGGGAAACACAGTATTGATTTTAAATAAAAAGAATAAAAAATCATGCCTACATACAATTCCCATAAACACACATTATAGCAATGCATGTAAACATGGTAAGACGTTGAAAAATGTCATATTGGTAATGCAAATGGCACTGGAAACTACTATTTCAGAAACTTTAGATAATGAAAGCGAGATAACATTCTTGGTTTACAATACTTCCCACAGTACTAAAATAAGCAAAACGTCCTTCAGTAGGCTTAGATTTATATTGCCTCCCTAAACATAGTGTTGTGAACAAGTAATGTCTAGCATCAAGATGCATTTCATTTTAACACAAAATGTAGCGCTTAATGACTAAAATGACTAAACTATTTTAGATCCAAAAATACAAGTATGAAAAGTCTCTTTCATCAAATGTTTTAATCCACTCTGAGAATATTAAAAAAGAAAATAAAAAATGCATTCCACAAAACTGCACCCTTAAACTTACTGGCCAACATGCAAACTAGGGAAAGAAAAGGAGGAAACTGTGAGCACATTTGGCAAGAGCTTTAACAGTAACTTAAGAGGATAGTGCTGCGGACTTGAATATCAAACACACAAAACAGCACGGTAAACTGGTATGAACTGCTGTTTAATTTGTTTGGTAAGAAACACATCTGTGTCTGGTATAACAGTGCAGCTGCAGACAGCACATTCCAATCAATGCTCTGAAGGATTTCCCACGTACCATTACAAATACTGAGATCACTGCAGAACTACCCTTACAGTACGCTAACTCATCGAGTTTTTTAAGGTAATTTATTTTTTAAATAATTGCTGACTGGGACAATTTGTGGTCACTTATTTGTGGTCACCTTCTACACTAGGTGTCATTTACGCACTATCCAAGCATTTGTGCAAGAGTTGGACAAAATTACGATCTGAGTAAGATTTATTCATCGATTTCACAGGAAAAAGAACAACTTCACTGAGGATGCATGAGCAAGGAGGTGTCCGTATTGAGCATATGGATAAACACAAGATGAGCAATAATGGCAACGTTCATCATAAGCACATCAATACATTTAAATAGATTGAAAATCAGCTGTCGGATGTCAGACTTTAGTTGCTTTCCATAATCAAAGTGCTGTGGACATTTTCTACTCGTTTCTACTCAGCTCCTTGGTAAGTACTGCACAGTGTTAGCCAGCACTCGTTCTCCCTAGACATTTCTGTGACAGCACAGAGGTAAAGAGTCTTCTCGTATAGTTTTTATAGCTATAAAAATCATAAATAATGTGCTTCTCTTTTAAACCATCCTATAATCCGATTTTAATCTATCCAGACCCATTTAAATAATTTAAAATATATACAGTATTGTAATTTACTACTAATTTAGTAATGACATATCATTTTGCTTACTGAATTCTTCAACCCTGGTGAACTTCAAGTTTTAGGCCAATAATGTGATGAAACAGAACAATAATAAAGTGCAGGAACCAAATTCACATCCCAGGCTTGTCTGCTTCTGCTAGCTGAAGTTATTCTCACAAAGATATCTTGTTTAAAAGAACTGAACCTAAACACCAACTCCAACAAGAACCTTTAGTTAGCAAAATGTTTTTATACACATACTGTACTCCAAAAGGGAAAATCAGAAAGAAGAAACAAATTTGACCAGCTACCTCCATTTTTTGAAGGGGTAAATGTGAAGCAGATTCTTTCAGTAGAACAGATCATTCAAAATCAAAAACTGCAACATATTATTAATGACACCTGATGGGGAACATTAAACACGAGACATCCCTCAGCACACGGCACATGGACTACAAGCTGGACTACAATAAATTATTTTTTCTTTACTTAGAGACCTTTTAAATCTCTGTTATGCTTCCTAGAAAATACAGTAAGAAGCAATAGACTGCCATTCTAAATTACGGTGTTCTCTGTAGTCTGCTTTGTCCCAGAAAATAATTAATATTCTGACAGGGTGATAAAGCACAGCAGATCTTATACAGACACAACACAGCATTCCTCATAATACAATACTATAAAGTAGTAACACAGCATTGATTAAAAAAAAAGATGCATTCAATTCCACAATTCACAGACAGCAAGGAATATGAATTATGCGATGTTTTGTAAGTTGTGGTTCTGATGCCAAAATATTGCAGGTAACCAAATTATTTAAAAGGTTTTTTCATTAAGATGTGTCACGTTCTGGCCATTTCTTAATGTAGTCTACATTCTTTGGGGTCAAGAAGATTTCAATTTAAAGTGACTTTAATAATTTAATAGCGTTTCTGGAGCTTAATTAGAGCTTTTGAAATGTTTCTTTGAACTGTATATGAAAGGCTCAGGTATATTTTAATTTTGAGTAGGGAGCTGCATCAGCATGCGTAGGCTGCAAAGGTACAGGTAAAGCTTTATTCCATGTTGAAAGGAAAAGAAAAGAAACACAAAAGGGCAAATAATTTGTATAACGGTTCAGTTTTCTAAAATACTTTTAAAGTGGGATCTTTAAATGTCCTTTTTCAAAGGAGTCTGATCGAGTAGCAACACTCAAGCAGTCGCCAGCTAGCAACAACCGAGTGGCTTATCGTAGGGAGAGTGATTCCACCATGTCCAGCTACCATTTGCTTATTGGCATTGTACATTCAAACCACCTTAAGACTTTGATGAGTTTCAATGTTACTTCTCTATGCCCAGTTTGCCATTTCGTTAACATGAACAGCAATACTGTGCTTCAGGTTAACTGAACAGTGAACAAGGCTCAGATAACCTGTTTTAGGCCAAAGTGAGAGGCAGGTGTACTGAAGATCATACTGCATCACACTGCAGTTAACATCAACATTATTTGTCTAGTCAGGCTGTGGGCTGGTTATCTCCTTATGGAGATTTTAATCACATTAGAAAAAAAGCATGCTTGTCATCTAAAAAATTACTAATTTTGTTGGATTATGATTCACAAACAGTAGAGTTAGTGGTCTGATGGCATTTGATGGCAATACTGTTAAGGAATAAGTAAGGTTTTAAGGTACTGTGAATGCTTCGTTGTGTAAAAGGGATTTTGTGGTTTTATTTCTTAAATATAAAACAGAAGAGACACTTAAATATTGCTTCAAGCATTTGTCAATGGTCAATGTTTGCAACAGCCTTCCTGTCACAATACTGAAGACAGCCTTATAATATAAGTATAGAAAAAATCTATATCGTGACCAAAATCAAACAGGACATAACTAAAGTGCTTTTTTTTTCCGAAAAAAATAAATAATTAAAAGGCCTACAGTTCAAGTTCAATTGCACCAATGTCTATGCATCACTAAGTGCTCAAACTAAATATTACACAACCAGAAAAGAAACAAACTCCAGGTCTATTTCTGGACACAGGAAACACCCGTCTTGCTGAAGAAGTGCTGATCGCTGGCAGATTACTGCCTGTGTGCTCTCATTACTCACAAGTCTATTGGACTCTTTGCAGGAGTGATGAAAAGGGGAAGAAAGCCTCCCAGAACCTTGGTTAATTTAACAATTCTGTCATTCAACATCACACCTAAATAACTCTCCTCACAATGCTGAAAAAACCTGCAGCAGTCTCTGAGGCTTTGGGAAGAGAAAGAGCAACCAAGCCCCAACACAGTTTTTTTTAATTCAAGGGCAGGCCTGAACACAGTCCCTGTGGTAAGTGGGGACATTTTTAAAATTTTCTACACGCCTACGATGCGTACCAGGTACCGTAAAACAGGGGAGACATTCATTTCTGTCCTTTCCACCTTCAGGAACAAACTGTGAAATGTGCATATCTGAGGAGCTGGTTAGGTTCAATCCAGCCTGCCTTCAACCAAATCTGCTCCAGTCTTGGACTGGAAAAGGGGAATCGGTGCCACACAGATGGAGGATTATGAAAATGGAGAGAATCAGGAAATTGATTGGGCAGATTAATCAATAAGTAAAATTATAATCATAACCCCCCAATTTGAAAGGCTTTTTGCCAAAGGATTTTGTTGGTCGTATAGAGGCATGTGAATTATTTTTTTCTCGCGCACATCTTTGGTGAAAAGAGTAATAATTCAGGCTCACTTAGTTAAACAAAGATTTATTAACAGTGACAGTGACACACACTACATACTACATAAACATACAACTCACAAGTTCCTCTGTTTAAAGTTTACAGACAAGGCATTTCAAAGACTTACATTTAGACCACCCAGAAATACCCCAAACTGCTACCAAGTATTTGATACTTTAATAATCCCTACAGAAGTCATAAGAAATGATAAGCTACCTTCTAAACTAAATATAATACAACCTGCAGTTAAATCTCTCTCTCTGTAAACTATAATGCCACAAAATAAATGGGAATCCATATGTGAATTGTCTCCCTGTTCTACAATGCAAGGAGAGGCCATTTTTAACCGAGGGAATCCACTCATGAGGTTTGATGTTTCTTTTCTATGCCCAGTTAGCCGTTTCATTAACATGGACTGTAATACTGTAGACTATACTCATACTGAATTCATACCGCACTTCAGGCTAACTGAACAGTGAACAGAGGCAGGAAAGCAGAACCAAAATTTCCTAAAAACTACAGATCGGCAAGCTCTCTTGACAAGGTTCAAATATTTACTGTACAGTAGCTCCAATCTGGTCTTTTCAGATGATCTGGAACAAAGACCTCTCACCTGGCACACACATTATGTTCTGTCTTAATCAACTTAATTAAGAACTTAATCAACTAAGGTAAACCAAGGTAAACGTATGATTGCTTTGATCACTGAATCTGGGCCCCCAACATCTCAGCAAGCACCCCTTTTGTTTTGAAGCTAGAAATGTTTACACTACCAGGTGTTACGCATTGATTCAAAATTCTTTTGAGACACATCCATTGTCACCTACAACTGTAACAATTCTGTACCCACAAGAAACCCCAAATCATTAACTATGTTACCCTGAAGTGCCACTACCCACTGGTGAGTGGAACACAGTGGGTAACCACTGCTGACGGCCCTAACTGATGTCATGGGCAGAGAGAACGGATCGGTTTGGTTTGTCTTGCCAAACAAAAGAGAAGACTGAGACAGTAACCAGACATGCTGTCCACAGCGATATCCGGTGGTGTGCATGGATAGGGAATGATAATGAACCCAGACGAAACCCCATGATTAAGACATGAACACTACTGTAGTCACATGCCATTGCGCTGAGTACTGCACGTTCAGAATACGTAACAGAAATAAATGTACCTAAGCATGCTGCAAAAAAACAACAGCAACAGCCTCAAGTGTAAAGAGGAAGAATTTACTGAGGCACAGCCTTTTAAGCTTCCCTCAAACAACTTCATGCGTGAAGCAGTGTACCAGGTTGTTCTTAGCAGTTAGCCCATGTAATATGAAAGTTCACCAGTCTCTCTGGTTCCAAGTAAAACAGGAATCTCATTTTCCTACTGAACTCTGTAAGTATGTGAACACTCCTAAAACAACACCCAACTCATTTAACACCCTCTACAGTACACATCAGAAAGCAAACAAGGACAGTATCTTTCTGTATATTGTAGTACTGTATATAGTGCCTCCATAGCTGCTGATTGAGGTACAATTCTGTACCCTCCAGTTCAGTCCCTGAGGCTCTGGGTCCCACACTCAGATCACAGCCAACAGCAACATATTCCTTCAGTACATTTATTTCCTAGTCTTTCCTACTGTATAAGCTTGTGCTATCCACCGAAACCTGTCAAACATTCTCTTAAACGTATACATTACTTTTACATAATTGATTAATAGAAATGTTAGTAGACTCTGGAAGTGGTTCACACCTATTTCTGCACAAATAAGGAGCAAATGTGTGTGTCTGTCTGTGTTTGTGCCCTGTGACGCCCATTGCCTATTGCCCATTGCTTGCCAGGGTAGGCTCCAGCTCCCCTGCAACCGGATACTGGATAAAAAATGGATGGATGCACATACTTTATAAAGTGATTTTATTTTATCAAAAGCTTGATTGCGAAAACTGAAAACATTTATGGAACAAAGTTAAATGTAAACAAAGTCGGCAAAAAATAATCAAAGGAACTGAGTGATTGTTATTCAGAATTTTGATGTATGGTCAATTGGATGAACGTGTCTGCTAAACAAGGAAACAATAATATCAAACCACGCTTGCAAATTATTGTGTTGAGAATAAATCGGAGAATAATTCTTCAAGAGGGGCCAAAGGATTTGAGTTGTTTCCTCTGCGTGCATCAATCACGCATCTGAAGCTTATTCAATACGGGGCCCTGTCTCTTTTAATTATACCACTTTTCAATCTGGAGCCAAAATATGTCCAGGCAGATAACCTAACCATCTTTGCAAGAAGGAAAAGGTCATCAGTCTTTTCTGACGCACCTGATTAAACCTGTAATATTGTTTTATTGAATATAATAAAAGTCAACAATTCCATCCAGGTGCACATTTAAAGATGCCTGCGGTGCCTCCGGGTACTGACGTAATTCTGAAACTCACAGTGTCTTTTTATTTTAGGTTTCTTATATTCATGGTGTTAAGCTATGACACATGGTCCCACCCCTACAGCTCACAACTCAAGAGAGCTGTGAGGATCAGTTACTATAGTGAAGAATGTTGACCTCCTTACATAAAACAGAATCCAGTAACAGAAAAACGGAGCAGTAGTGTGGATTAGTAGTTAAGGCTCTGGACTGGAGAGCTGTGGTTTCAAATCCTGTGTGGGATTTGACTGTTGGGTCCTTAAACAAGATATTTCACTCAAATTGCACTAACATAGGCCCTGCTGTATAAATGGGTCCCAAGGTCATTATTGAAAAAGGATTTCTTTTCAACAGACTTCTACTTGGATAAATAATTAAAATAAAAATTTACAGTAAAACCTGAAAATGCTGTCCAGCTGTTGGGTATCAAACAGCTTTGATTGTTTTCTGTGATACTAAACTAATATAATGGTCCCAGTCAGACAGAACAAAATCCGGCCACCATAATAAAAATGAAAGGTTGATACTCAGGGGTTCATGGAGCTGGTACACAGCTACTGTATCTTAAAGGAAAAAATACTGATTTTTGTTTTGCATTTTCAAGATAAAGATACATCTGACTTATCAGGGAAGAGTACTTACCTATAGTATTCAAAGAAAGGCCTGCTGCTAAAAATTGACACATTGCAGTGACAGTACACCTTTATGTCTCATAGGCAGTGTTAAAGTACTTTTATTTTTTAAGCATGCATGTATAAAATGTATACCAGTTATGTGAAGCCCAGTTAATACTGCAGGTATCATTCTGGATAGGTTCTGCAAGTTTATAAAATGTATAACAGTTACCTTGGAGGACCCCCAGATAGAAGCAATGTAAAACAAAAAAAAATGTAAACTTTCAGGGTAGTTACTCTATGTATAGCACACTGCCTGTCGCCAGTGGTTCTCTTTACTTAGGATAAAGATTGCATTTTTTTCACAGGGCTTTGCATCACAGTTTTTAATTCATAGCAATATAATTCTAAATTGCAGTTTCACAAAAGTAGCAAAGCATTTTATGAAGTGGGAAGTTGGTTGGATACCTTATGCAAAGTAATATTCATTCAGCTACCATGACTAAGGGAGTCTGCAGAATGATGCTGTAAAAGCACATCATTACAGCATGAGGCCAGAGCAGGCCTCTGACCAGACCAACTATTAAACTAATTGGCCCTTCTGCGACATCCACAGTACTTCTTGGAAAGTAGCTGTACAGTAAGTACCAGTGGCCACAGTTTACGGAATATGTCATGATGGTCACCTCAGCAACATGCTGTCAGGATAAGTCATGTAGGCACTCCCTACCTTCATTTTACATAAGGTATTTTCAATAAGCTATTAATAATAATTAATAATTGCTTATACTTATATACTTATATAGCGCTTTTCTGGACACTCCACTCAAACCGCTTTACAGGTAATGGGGACTCCCCTCCACCAGCACCAATGTGCAGCATCCATAGTGCGCCAGTACACTCACCACACATCAGCTATCAGTGGGGAGGAGAGCAGAGTAACGAAGCCAATTCATAGAGGGGGATTATTAGGAGGCCATGATTGGTAAGGGCCAATGGGAAATTTGTCCAGGACGCCGGGGTTACACCCCCACTCTTTTCGAGAAACGCCCTGGGATTTTTAATGACCACAGAGAGTCAGGACCTCAGTTTTACATCTCATCCGAAGGATGGCACCTGTTTACAGTATAGTGTCCCCATCACTATACTGGGGCATTAGGACCCACATGGACCACAGGGTAAGCACCCCCTGCTGGCCCCACTAACACCACTTCCAGCAGCAGCCTTAGCTTTTCCCAGGAGGTCTCCCATTCAGGTACTGAACAGGCTCACACCTGCTTAGCTTCAGTGGGTTGCCAGGGTGACAAGTATTTCTTAAGAGATAGGACTATTTTCCCAGAAATCCAAATAACAAACAACAAATTACAAGAAAAATCAAAAGTGTTACTTTTTGTGTAAGACATTAACACAAAGTCAAGCCAAAGTGCTAAGAAATTATTCTCCTGCATAAATATCCTGATTACATAACTTCCTTACAATTCAGTCATGCGAAACTATGTCTAGACAGAGAGGCTTCTTCTCTCAGCATCCTTGTCGAGGTTGTGTTCTGATTCCTTCTTGGCTGCAGTGTTTTCTCAGCCAGCTACGTGCACTGGAAGTTACACAACATTCTGATCTACCAAAGTTTAAATATAAATACAGAAGTAACATTAGTGTAATATGGCTATGATAGGAAAACAAGAGACGCAGAGTATCAAAAATGTACACGTCTGAAAGAGAAAATCAAGCACTGACCTGAAATATCCTTTTGTGCCTCCGTGACAACCCGGGAGAGAGGAGGCTTGACAATGTTAATACAATCACATTGGGGCCTCAACATCAAAGCGCAGCATGATGTCTATAGGCCAATGGAGGCAGTGAACACAAACCCACTCAACTAAAAAAACAAATAAAAATAAGTGTTCTAAAAATCTGCAGCACTGCAACGTAGGAAATAAACAACTAAGAAAAATAAAACAGAAAATGGAGGCAGCTGCCAATGTCAAGCTGAAAAAGGCTATGCTTATACTGACACATTTTATCTTCATGTACTGTGCTACTATGTTCCTCTACAGCAGCTGGTGGTCCACAGACACAGTGAGATGCTGGGTAGTTCTGCTCACTATTTTGTGTTTTATTTCTTGATCGGGGCTTGTTTTGCCTGCAGGTCACTGGCTCCTAAAAGATTTGTGAGTGGTAGAATTAATACCCGCCATCACATGCGCTCCTGAAATACCAGTCTTACATATCCTGCTACCTCAAGTGCAGAAACAATGTTTTTATTCTCTCATCCTACTAGGCATTTTAAAACCAATCCACTTTTGGGACAGCAACATACTGCTCAGCTCTCAATCATAACAAAGATGATCCAATGAATAACTTAAAACACTCCAAGAATCCTGGCACAAATGCTCGCAAGGACTTCCAAGGCCACATACTGTACGCTTTGCATAGTTGCCGTCAGAAAGCTAATTCGACTTCAACAAATTGGCACAAATGCCTTAAAAACTTATTTAAAGTGGTCTTTCAAACATCTGAATGCCAGAAGTCTGTTTGACAGCAACTTCTTTCTCACAAAACGTTTCATCTAAAACTTTAGTTTGCCTTTCTGTATTCCAAATCAATTCAAGACTACTGCAAACCAAAAATAAAAAAATGTCTAATGCATTTGCAATTTGTGGAATAGTTCTACAATGCTTTTTAAGAGGAGAAGAATGCATTCATGACTTCATTCGTCTTTTTAAGTGGCAAGGGACACAGAGGCTGAGCCACACTGTTCCACTCTGAGTTCAGCCAAGTCCTCTGGTCTTCAGAGCTTGTAAGATTATAAAAAGATCTCCTCTGTTTGAACACATCATGTGCTGCCAGTTCAAGCATATTTTGAATCTATGACAAAAAACTATCATTTTTATCCAGAACGATTAGGAATTACAACTGCAATAAACAATTTCAAATACCGAATGCCTAAATGAAAATAAATACTCTAAATATTCAATAGAAATCATGTAACAATTTAACTTTGAAATTCCTATTATGACTTTTTTGTAGAAACTGACTACACAACAATGTAGTGTCAATTTACTTTAAATTGTTCTAGATTACATTTGCGCTGCACGATGGTGCAGAACTGAGTGCTGCTGCCTTGCAGTGCTGGTGCCCTTTGGTTGCTGGGGTGCTGTCTGCGTGAAGTTTGTATGTTCTCTCCATGTTCATGGCAGCACATGCAGGAAACTCAGATTTATTTCCTCCCATTAAATTCATTTTGGGGGATCTGTTAAGCTTTCTTTGAAACTAACCAAAAGATCCACTATGATCTGTGAGTTCACAACCCCGTGGCAACGGACCTAACACAATATTCCTTCAAGGCAACAAATTTTCCATGACAACACAAAATGTTAAAAAAACTATCCAAACAAGTTAGATGGTCTCCTCTGGTCTGTTGATTACGCATGTGTACCACAAGTACACAGTAGCAAAGCTAATAGCCTACACCCCTGAATCCCTGGTTGTTGTTACTCTGCCACATCTGTTATTAGATAGTTTTCCACTTTAGATCATTGTAATTAAGTAGCATTAGCTACAGTGCAAAAAGGAACCTGGGCTTCTACAGCTGAAGAACTGTATTTAGGAAAATTACCATGCTATCATACAGTAATGAAGGCTCCTCACTGAAGACCAATCCCAGACGCATAATAAAATTGGTGTAATTTAACTTAATTAAATTAGGCAAGGTCGACATCATTTAACAGTGGAAGGGCAGGATTTGAAAAGGTATCTTTATTCTCAACATTTGCGAATGAATTTGCTCATGTTAGTGTTAATGATTAAAGAACTGGCTGTAGGAGTCTCCTGCTGCCTCTTCACACAGGTTTACCGTAGCATCTGTTTTGGAGAGCATCTGTTGTGGCCAAAAAGCCGCCTGCTTTCAATCTCTGTCACTCAAGTAAGGTCTGCCTAAAAGGTCTTACCCACGAGAATGGGGGCAATAAACCAGAATGAATGACATGACATCCCTGAACGCACAAGAAACCAACTGCAAACATGAGAGTGCTCTTGAACAAATGATTTAATGCAAACTAATTATAACCTTCTGAAATTTTCTTAGAGCAAAGAATCAGCTGCTTTTTTTTTCGGTTCTTCACACACACAGCATACAGCAGCGTAGTTCAATTTGGTTTAGAATATATTCAAGAGCAATTAAAACTTACAAATATGAGATTATTTCTGATGTTTGTGCTTGGTTTTTTAATTACTTTTTTGTACAAGTTGCACCTTCCAAAATAAATCATATTTTCAGCTTATTCCCTGAGGGAAGAAAAAATTCATAGTGATTAAAAATAATATCAAAACCACATATCCCTCCGCCACTGAATCATCAACAGCTTAAAAAAAGGTTGCTGAAACAACTGATGTACATTCAACATGTCTTGAGTTTTTATTAGACACTAAATTAGGTAAAGACAGAGGAGCAGAGCACTGGCACAAGATCTACCTCTGAAACTAATTCCAAAAGAAAAGCTGGTGGTCTATGTGAGGACTAAAATAGACCTCAACTCAAGTCCCTGGCAACAGTGTGTACAGTGTGGGACCTTTGCCAGATTCCATGGTCGCAGATAACTGTACCTATGAGAGGTCCGCATGTTTCTGCACTATAAATAAAGACTGTGGAAAGAATGATATAGAGATCCAACAGGATTAACTCTAGGTTTTACATGTAGTGGCAAGTGCTCTTAGAAGACAGTTTTACCATAAACTCAGAGATTTCAGGTTCTCTGCTACCTGTCCCTAACATTATCACAACAAAACGGTTTCAAAAGATGAGTGAAGCAGTTTTATAATAAATACACAGTCTTATTGGTAAAATTTCATGATGAATATTTTCAAGTTATCAATACAAAACATACAGTTCCTATGGAAAGCCCTTTCCAAAGTAACACATTTTGAGGCCTAACAGCCTGAAATCAATTTATTTTACCTTTATTTACACACGGTAACATACAACCTCCAAGTGAAAAAAAAATGCTCAAACATTCTGAAAAGCAATTACTGATGAAAACCTACAAAATGGGTTGAATACGTGTAGACACTCCTGAGTTAGTATTTGGTGGAAGCACCTTTTGACTGAAATACAGAAAATGTACAGACGTACCACAGCACACCTAGATTTGGCACATTTGGCAACATTTACCCATTCCTCCATACAGAGCTGTTTAGACTCAGTCAAGTTATGAGGGGACTGCTGATGGACTGTAACCTCATTCCTCAGATTTTCAGTTGGACTGAGATCAGGGCTCTGACTGGGCCACCCGACGAGGTCTACAGTACCTTTTCGCTCTATAACTCCACACAGCCAAAACAACAGTGCTTAGGTTCCTTGTCATGTTGACAACGGTGCTTAGGGTTCTTGTCATGAACTTCCTTTCCAATTCCAATCCTGACCAGTGCCCCAGCCCCTGCTGCAGAGCAGCACCCCCAAAACAGAACACTGCCTCCACCATGCTTTAGAGTAGGGAGATGTTCACTTGGGCGATGTGCCATATTGGCTTTTCTCCAATCATAATGTTTTGCATCAAGCCCAAAAAGATCCTGGTTTCATCAGACCACAAACCTTTAACCCACATAGCTTCAGAATCTACACAATGTTGTTTTACACATCTCAGAGTGGGCTTTTTTGAGTAGTGGTTTTCTTCCTGCCATGCTCCCATAATGCCCAGACTTGTGGAGAGGTTGGGATATTGTGGCATGTACACACTGACAAGTCTTTGATATAAGGTCTCCAAGGCCTTCAAAGCTGCCATTAGATTCTTCTCCTTGCTTGGTTATCCGTTTTGGAGGGATGACCTTATCTAGGCATGCTCTTGGTGGTGCAACCTTCCACTTCTTAATAGTGGACTTGACTGTGTTCCAAGGGACATTTAAGACCTTTGAAATATTTTTTTCTTTTATACATATCCTGCTCTGTGACTTTCCACAACTTTATCCTAGATGTCTTTTTTTAACAGCTCCATATTATCCATAGTCGATTCTTTACTTTAAGATGCACTACCCAGCAGAAGAGACCTACAGTAACTGCTGGTTTTATTCTGAAATCATCAGAATCACTACAACTGAAAACAGGAGGAGGCTAATCAGCCTATTGTTAAACCAAAGCAAATTTACAACTGCTATTACCAAGGGTATTTTTCTAGGTTTTCATTTCATTTACATTTCAGAATAAGCCATTTTAATACATGCAATCAGTAGGTTGAACAATACTGACTGCAATATTCTCCTCAGTCACCACAAGCTGTCTTAACACACCTCTCATGTCCCTTCTATAAGGTACACATATTGTTCACGAGTATCATTTTTAAGTTTCAAACAAAGGAAACCATACATTTTACAAAAAGACCACTTTTTGAACTTGTATGACGACCCTAGCTAGCTTGAAACAACAGGCCCAAAAAACTTTCAAGACTTTTCTAAATGTCAGTGAAAAGTTTAGTCCTGGTGTAAAAGGGAACTCTAACTATGGTAGAGGACAAAAATAAAAATCTGTTATCACACATGAAACCAGGGAAATAAAAATAGCAAGACATTGCTGCGGTCAGACTGTTTTACAAAGCAGACTGAAGTGACCAGTAGAAAGTAGAAAATTAACATGCAGTCAAACACAGGCAGTTACTTGGTGCACCACAACATGTTTATATAAGAATTCTCAATTCTTCATCTCGATAGTGCTCCATTTAATATCAATGCCAATTAAGTAAGTAATAAAAACACTAAAAAACAATTCTGTCATATTAAAAGATGAATTCTGATATCCACAAAGGGGTGGGTCTTCTAAGCAATGTACAGTACCGTGCAAGGGACTTATTCTAACAATATAATTTTCGATGGTCCAACGTTTAAATCCAATATTCATCTCTGTTTTGTAAATAAAGACAGATATTCCTGTCTGTATTGGAAATTATGACAATCACAAACATGACGCCTTGAAGCCTGAAGCCAGCATGAAGAGCACTGCTGCTGTGGTCTTTCCCATCCTGCTTCTATGTATCAACTAATGTACTGAAAACCAGACAGAGCTTAACTGCCCAAGCCAGCCTGGTGAGGTGCTTCACTAACTCGGATTGTGATAAATAAAAGATAAAAAATAAAGATCGCCTGCAGCTCTGAATGGATTAAAAGATTTTGAACAAAGACTATATTAATGATGTAAAACAGAGAGAAATTGTTAATATTTCTACCATATAAATAAACAAGAAATAATAGACCATTGTTCTCATAGGAAAGCAGAAAGCCCAAAATACCTTTATATCCATCCATCCATTTCTTAACCACTTCATCTAATTCAGGGTTGCAGGGGGAGTCAGAGACCAAGGTGGGTATTCCCTCAACAGGACACCAGTTTATCGCAGGGCACAGACACAAACACACACACACCAGAGCCAAATTTCCCAAAATCCAATTAGCCTACTGTACCAGTACGTCGTTGGACTGTGGGAGGAAAATGGAGCAGCTGGATGTATTTTCACAAGCAAACACAGGCAAAAAAAGCTCCAGATAACTCCCAGAACAGAACCCAGGGCCTGAGCACTGCAAGGCAGCAAAGCTAAGCACGGTGCCACCATGCCACCCATATCTTTACAAAATTAAGCAAATTAAACATTTGGCAAAAATCAGCATTGCAATAAATCGTGTATTGCCAATATCTTGTCTCTATGCCATTCTTAACAGCAGCATGAAGGACCACACAGGCACTACTACTGGGTGACAAAGCTAACAATTCAGGAGAGAAATCAACAAAGCAATTGCTTGAACACAACTTCATCATACCTTCAACCTCATCCCTGCTGTCTGACACGAGATCTGTCATTGCCCGTTATGGAAAAAAGGTAATGCATGAATAACTTCAACATGCTGGTGACAAAGCCCACAAGGGACAAGATTTTTAAACATCTTCAGTTATCCCTTTCTTGTTGTAGGTTTTAGAGATATTTGTGCTTATGCTTGCCTCATGTTAGGTGCTAAAAGTATGTCACAGTATCACCCGAGCATAATAAAGAGCAGACAAAGTACAGAAAATGGCATAATTTAAATAGAACAAAAATAACGGCTATACTTTTTAATTTATTTTATCACGCTGCCTCTATAGTTAGACAAGAAATCCATTATTTTCCTTTACCCTTCCAAAACCAAGTGATAGTAACTGGCAGTGCTCTTGAGAGGACAGTATAATCAGGCCTTTTTGACCCTGATGTGAGCTCTGTAAGTGGTTAATAAATGTGTTCAGTTGCATGCACGGACAAATGATAACCACATTTACAATATGCATATTTTTGGATGCATCAAGTTATTCTGGTAAGTTCAGACGTTCTACGTTAATGCAGTCAAATTTAGCCGACACCCACACATGCTATTTTCTGTGTATTTACATACTGTTTCTTAGTTATCACTTCCTTGTCACAATTTATCTGCTTCTACATCAAACAAGCCTTACATTCTACTTTCAACAGAAGAAGCCACAGAGGTCTACTTTCTGAACAAAATCATGGCAATGTTAAATGACATAGGACAAAGGTGTAAGGGACAATGACACTTACGCACCAAAGAAAAGTACTTTTTGAATTTTTTGTGACAGTTCAAAGTATTTTCGAACACATCAGAGACTACCCAGACTACCAGCTATTCATATACTCCATAGCTACTAATTACTTCTTAAAAAAGCCCCAATTATTTTTAGAAATGATTTGTGTGAAAATGCCATGTTATGTTAGACATTATTCAATTAAATAAAAAACCATACATCGTTATACAACATTGCGACTCTATTGTATTCTGTGCAGATGGGAAGTAATCGCTCATTATGTTCAAGTCTTCAATGTCAATGCTGAATGAGAATGGACACATGTACTACAGTTTTCCATCTTACTTTGTAGTAGCATTCTGACTGGCAAAATGTGTGTTATCTGTCCTATCAGCCAGCTGTGTGAAGACCCCCCATGCTGATCTGAAATCATTACTGAGCTGCCATGAAAACATAGCACAGCAAAAGGCTGCATAAGAGTCAGTCGCAAGCTGGGTAATGCTTTGCTGAAGGTGCACATATCATTGAACAGCAGACGCATGACTACGTAATTCCTAAATCTCACCCCCCTCCCGTGCTAAATTCCCAGACAGCACCTCACTGTTTACCTCAGTCTATTTGCTTCCCAATATTCGTGAGACTTACAGTAGGTCTCTTCCTGAAAGCAGACATTTCATTGTACTTTCCAGTCCAGCAATTTTTACACAGAAAATAAATGGGCAGATCACTCTATATTGTGTATTTGCTCCAAGAAAACTTTTATCACTATTTATTTGTAAGCATGTGAAAAAATAAAAATCGTTGGAAAATGGTCACCTCAGGTCCGAGGGATAAGATGGAAAAATCAGGCTGTGGGGGTTCTGCCTCTGCAGGACTCCGCAAGAACCCCTGAGTTTTCTTTTTACAGTAACCCCCACAAAATAAAATATAAGAAAAAAATATGCTAGACGTCACGCTAGAAAACATGGCTACTTGAACTTTTACAAACACAGGTGACACATTCTCATCGGCTGCTTCACACACCCTAAGGGGAAACTATAACGCCACAAAACCCATCTGACTGCGGTTTGGGGAAGTTGAAATACCTTGTTCCAGAACATTTTTAAATGTTGGACTGGACGAGCTGTCGGTGCAGTCAGAAATCTGACAGGGAGGAATGTACTGCGTGATAGTCTCAGGGTGCTTGCCAGGTCTGGGCCTTGGGGCCACTTGCCTCTTGCACCCTAGCTATTTCCTGGAATCAAGCACCCAACCTTTCTTGATAAAGTATGTCATGAGGCACAAGGGTTTTACCTTAGGCTGAAATCACATGAATGGAAAAATACATGGTTAACAGAAGAAGAACACACGGGATAAAGGAACACAGTTCTAATGGAAACCAAAAGCGGTACTTTGAAGGGTCAGGTCACAGTCACATATTGTACACAATATTTTATGTTTTTTAACTAATCACACTCTATCCTTTAACATAGTGTACGAGTAATTCCTTTCGCTATTACTTTTAACTAACAAACCATAGTAACAATTTTCAGCATGAGTTTTCACAGCTATACGTTATGATACCAAGCCAAAAAACAACCCCTTTGTTTGGGGTTTAACTGAAAGTTATAAAAAGTCAATCTTTGCACATTCAGATTGGGGGGTGTCTGGCCAACAAACTTCAACCAAGCTGATGAGGTCAATCAGAAAGTGGTATTTCACAAGAGTTTTAGAAAGGTTCATAAGTCTATCCAAAAGGATCCCAAAGTATTTTACACATACTGTAGAAGAGCAGTTCAGCACCAACCTGGGTGACAATACACAACAGAAGTGAGAAATTGTTTCACTCAACTCAATTATGAGGGACCTTTAAGAAAGCCAGCATGTCAGAAAAATTCCAACGTAAAGAAGTCCAGAGTACAATACATACAGGATAGGAGAGGTTAAGACCCCTACTTTTTTTAAAATGTGCCATGTCATCCTTTATGACCAATCAGTCAGGACCTCAATTTAACATTGCATTCAAAGGATGGCACCTCCTAAATCACAGTGTGCCCAGTCAATATACTGGGGCACTGTTTTTTTTTTTACAGTGGGGTCCAAAGGGAGGTTGGTTCTCCAACACCACTTGCAGAGGAAGCTATATTTCCCTGGAGATCCCTCATTCCAGTACAGATGGTTCTTGAAATATGTGGCACAGGTGTTCCTTGAAAGTACCCTCCTCCAGATAACCCTTTTTACATCTCAACTTGAAGCTATGAACCCCATGACTGCAAACAGGGAAGAATGAAGAAGACTCCTCTGACCCACTAACACGACGCATTGAATCACGTGTTTCTTTACATTTTACAAGCTACGCAGCCATATACCAGAGGTTCAATATTAAATTAGGAGAGGTGCACCCCTTTCTTGATGGTACTGCATACCTTTGCACAGGCGGATACAAGGGGTCAATGTGTTCAGTGCTCAGCCACTCATAATTTTTACTAGTGTCCACCCCTCCATATTTCATTGCTGACCTAAAATA
Source organism: Lepisosteus oculatus (assembly GCF_040954835.1). Classification (NCBI taxonomy): domain Eukaryota; kingdom Metazoa; phylum Chordata; class Actinopteri; order Semionotiformes; family Lepisosteidae; genus Lepisosteus; species Lepisosteus oculatus. The sequence continues at coordinate 34,187,697 of NC_090702.1, read as the reverse complement.
ACTCCATTATATTTACTCTTCTTAGTGTTAAATACTTGTACCAAGCCTCCTAATGCTGTTTTCTGTTCATGTAATCTGTCTGTGAATGATACAGTATATTTTATCTTTTTTATCTTAGCACGAATATTACAAAATAAAACATCTGTTAACATAGATCTCTGAACATGCCCTCTTGTAATCAGATTGTAAGATCCGTGTATCTTTTCTGTATATTTTGTTTTTCTTTTTGTCTGAGGGGGTCTGTATATTATCACGACAATAGGAAAACATACTACATTTCCAAAAATCTTCCAGATTCAGATTCCAGATTCCACTTAATGGAAAAACATACACAGTAGTATGGCTATTTCGGGTTTACTATTGCAGCTATTGTACTGCCTCACCCACTGCACTGAGCCTGATTTGATGTGTTATATGTGTTATATGAACACTCTGAGAATGCTGGGAAAAGCACAAGTGCACCTGGTATGAGCTCAACAGGGATACTGTATATTGCATTCCTAACATCCAACACAGTTACTATCCAGGGAGCACATACATACAGTATACACTAAGCATCAAAATAAACTTTTCACTTGATGCACAAAAAGTTCTTTTGGATTTGGATATTAATTAAATGTTTTTGGTGTCACTTTGATTATTTACAACTGGTCATTTTACACTCAAGTGAATTTTTGGCATTAGCGTTAAATCCCCTCAGTAGAGAGAGAATAGGATTGGGTACAGGCTATGAGATGATTTAACTGACTGAATTTCAAGGTCGTTGAAAGTCAAGAAAGAAAGACGCATAAAGGACCTATCAAGAGAACAACACCTTCATACTACTACTGTGTTGGATGCTGGACTAAGTCACTGCAGGCAGACTTGGCAGCAGTAGAACCAAGGTTTTGCGTAGATAACCCTGCTGTATGTCAGTGAGTGTGTTGCAGACATGCAAAATGATATGGTAATTGCTATATAAAATACACCACTCAGTGGGGAGGTCTCTGTCTGATGGGCAGGAGTGTCTAGTTGCTGCAGACCTACACTTGTAATGATTGATGGGAACCTTACTGCAGGGTGCTACATGGATTAAGTACTGGTACCACAGCTTGTTGGCTTTTTTTTGCTGGCCTCCTGATGTGACAACATTGTAGCAAGACAGTACATGAACACCTTTGCTTTCTTGAGAGATAACAACACATCAGTAATGCTATGGAAGCCCTACTCACCAGGGATGAGCACACCTGACACGTGCTGACTATACCAACCTGAACTACTTCATGAATTGTAACCCAACACAGAATTAAGTGCATACTTCATGAAGGCAATGGATTATTTTCAAAATCATACCTGTTAAACAACCACAGCTAGACATGGCTAGAAAGCAGTTCTATTCATATCTGAGCTCTGAAGCTGCACTGGGAAGCCCAGTTATGTAGGAACAACAGATCAGCCTACTCAAGTACACTCAGGGCGTCCCAATGGCATGCCATTGACCTCTGCTCTTCAATAAGCAGATAATTCAATAATTCAATTCAATAATTTCAGTAATTTCCCCCTTTGGAAACTGTAAGAATAGTTATGGCAAAGTAAACAATGAATATAGTAACATAGTAGCTGTATCTCTCTTTCCTAGCTTTAATCCCGCATTAGCAGGGTCCCCTTGTCGGCACAACAGTCTCCATTTGGTGGTTTGAACCAAATCTTTGAGCTGACGTTATTAACTGCGACCGAGAAATACTCCAACCGGCGCGTCGCTCCACCAGCCGTCAGAGTGGGGCGGCAGGGGGAAAGGAGAAAGTAATGTAGCCAATTCATAGAGGGGGATTATTAGGAGGCATGGGAAATTTGGCCAGGACGCCGGGGTAACACCCCTATTCTTTTCAAGAAACACCCTGGGATTTTTAATGACACAGAGAGTCAGGACCTCGGTTTTACATCTCATCCCAAGGACGGCGCTTATTTACAGTATGGTCTCCCCGTCACTATACTGGGGCATTAGGACCCACCTGGACCACAGGGTGAGCGGTACTGATGAGGCTCACACCTGCTTAGCTTCAGTGGGTTGCCAGTTGTGAGTTGCAGGGTGATATGGCCGCTGGCAATATAGTAACTATATAACATAGCATAAATACTCAGGAAACTAATTTCAAAGTCAGTTAACAGGTTCTCTATATTTATGAGAAATACTTAGTAATATCCTCCAGAGCAAATGACGCTTGTTTTTGACCCTTGGGAGGCTGCACAGTGGCATGAGCTGCACAATCATGTTACTGTATTTGCTGAAATGGCTGAAACAAACATTCAAAGGAAGCAGAACACTACAGAAAACTATTATAATCTGTGACCAAGAGACTAAACCATGTCTTCCAGGAACTGTTTATGTGGACTTTTTGAGCATTATATTTACATAAAATAAAAAATAATATACAGTACACATTTACAATAGATTACTGCTTTACATTTTTTTTATTTAGAAAATACAAAATGCAGCTTCTCAGGTACTGAGAAACAAAAGAAGGAGCAACCTGTGAGCTGTACATCACCACTCGCACGATACTCCAATGGCAGCCAATGGCAACGGTCAGACTATCTCAGTTCACCCATCATTCAGGTACCAGTACTGCAAATACTGTACCGGCACAATGTTTTCTATCCAGTATATTCCAATCTCATCAGCTTTAGAAAAATACATTGTACTGTATACTGAATATTACAGGAGTATAGCAATGGGAGTTAGCTATTCACTTTAAAATAGTTATTGTTATTAAAGATTTATTTGTACTTAAAATTATTAATAACAGGCTGCATGATACAGAGGACAGACAAACCTGGAGACACGACACATTTTTAAGCACTTTTTTAAATGCCTTGTAAGAAGGTACAGGTCTGTATTCCACTTGGTATGGGACAGATATTGAGACTGGCCATAAGCTTTATACAGTAAACCCTTATTACAAAGTCATTCCCACGGAAGAAAATGACATTATAAGAGGACAGTATTGTAAAAAGTTTTGATCGATTTCAGCATTCATGCTTCCGGTGGAACGCCTTTGTATCTCCTGGATAGGACACAGTGCTAGTACAACGCAACACAAATAAAGCACGCAGTAATACAGACAATATAATTATCTGTGCGAGACAACTGATCATAAAATGTCAGCTGTTACCTCAAGCAGGATTTCAGGAGGCCGACAATTTCTAAGCCCTAAACACAAGCAAGGACTGGAAGTAGTCTGTAGTAATTAGAGAGAAAGTTAAGAATATGTTATAAAAACAACATCAAGGGGGATCTATTTTAAAAGATGAGTGTTGACGTTTGTCACAACCATGCCACATTAATACTGTATGTAAGATGGCAAACCTCTGTGGTACTCACCCCAAGAGTACAAACCTCACCGTCTTCAAAAATTAACAGGCCTCAGAGATACAAAATACGCCTATGACATCCTTCAGAGGACAAGGGAAAATAAACCACAAATCTCTAAGGAGCACAGCCTTACTGAAATCAAATCATCCTTGAGAGTGGTACTTATTCTTTTTAACTGCAAATTACAGCAATTAAAGGTCTGTTAATTCTGCCAACCAACTGATAAGCATCTCAGAAAAAGCTTAAATTCAGAATGTACTGTACTTGTTTATTTCAAGGCTTGCATTTCAATTAGTCAATTTTCCCTAACCACAAAAATATGCTGCTAATATACAATGCATTTCCCTCAGTGATAAAAAAAATATATATATTTTGTGTGACGTACAGAATTGCATCTATACAGTTCATACTTCACCCGCTTCTAACCTAGCAATATTAATTTACATCTCCAAAAAGCACAAATAATGAATTTGCACAGTTATTTTTGTAATTAACGGTTGCTGGTGATCTCTGTTGTGTTGTTTCTCATTGTTCTAAATTTTGTTTTTGTACGGTCAATTTTATGCAACCCTAGAGCAGAAAAACAAATGACAGCAACTGAGCAACGTCTATTTTGACTGCTCATTAATACATTACACAAATATTACACTGGTTTGAACTTCTCATGTGCAGCATAACTCAGAAATGACACACACAGCATTAATCACCCCTAAACCAAATCAGAGGGTTTTAATCGAAGCTTGGGCAGAGGTCTTGCCAGCCTGCAAAATACATGAGAAAACAAACCTTAAAGAGTACAGTACAGTGTAAGTGTATTGATAGAATATATTCTAATTCGCTCAACCTCTATTCCCACTTGTGCACACTGCCTGCTACCTAGTCCTAAAACGTTCTGCTGTCTGCCATATTAACTGGCACCAAATACAATTCGTCCTGTGATGTATTAATTTAAGAGAAAAAAGAACAAAGGCAGTCTAAATGCCGTCGGAAAGAAAAGTAAATCAACGACTGCCATCCCCCGTTTGGTTCTTTAAGCAGCAAGATTAAAGCAAGCCACTCAGGCTGCTCTCTAGTATTATTAATCCTGAACAATGGACATTCTTTGTTCCTCTTGAGACTCCTTCATTCAGTCAGACTGACTGAAAAGGCCTTCTGCAATCACTGTGCCTTAAGCTCTATAGGTCTTAAATTATTCTGTATAATAGCATGAATTTTACAACCCATTAACCATTTGAGGAGAACTGATAAGAAACAGTTTCTCATTGATCCATGAAAATATCTAAGAACCTTTACTGGAAACTGCTTAGTCAATAAGTGAATAAAACTCCACAATTTAACTGGCAAAAGCAAAGTAATTTAGTTATCTTACTTTCAAATTGACAACTTAACCACTACAGGCTATTTTTTAATTTTGTTCTCATTTCAAAACACTTAAATCTGTCTGATGTGTTTCTGAAAATGACAATCCAAAACACGCATCTTCCAGCAATTGCAGTCACATTCACGTTTAACATCATGTCTGTTCAGAAAGCCAACCCTCTAACTAAGCCTTGCACTTTCTGCACAGCGCATCCGGTATTCTTTTAATTGCATTTTAAAGAAATAGCTAGGCTGTACTTTCAATCCAAAACAAAAAAAGTTATAATTAAAAAGAGTTTCATTCCAGTGGTTAAAACGACTCCTGGCAACTACATTTAACTGCAAATGTACAGTACAAAGTAAGTGCAGAGGAAGGACAGAGTCACCCAAAAGCATGCGCTTTATAAAATCTGCCTCAGCTCAGTCAGCACTTTGTGGTTTCTTCTAGTTACGATGCTAAGCAAGTTTAGGGAGACCAGAGAACTGAGACAGGATTAGATCATATTTTTAACCTGATGATAGTTTTAAAACACAAAAATGGCTAGACCTTACCTGCACTAAAATGGACTATATTTGTATATATTAAATCTCTTATCTCTTTTTATGATTCAGTAAGTATTATGGAGAAGGCTCTTGCTTCGCCAATATTCGCTCTTATCCATCCTATTTCCTGTAACTTCCACTCGAGTTTACATAACGTAATGCTCTGCAAAATATTTGTAAAACATATTCCGGTGAAAAGCTACACATCATTTCACACATTACAAAGTGTTACTTGCTAAGAACTACAAAACAAGTAAAGAATTTACTAATAATTAATAGGCTTATCTAAACAGTACAGTGTTTATCATAATTTCTAGGCAGGTACATTTCTACATCAAGCACAGACACCTCACATTGGAGAATTAAATGTACTGTATTTGTTATCAAATTCGTCGTCTTCATGGGCACAGTGAAAATGTTCATGAGGAAGAGAAGCAGCTTCATTGTTTTTACAAATTTACTGTAAAAATATTAAATTAAATGGTTTCCTTTCCTGGATAATGTTGTATAGCTGAAATGTGTCTGTCTCCTTTTAAGTAACAGCTTTGAAATCACATCCTACCGGCTTCTTTCTCTGCTGACACGGCAGTACAGAAGACATGACCCCAAGACTGACAAACATCAAAATAAGGTAGCTTATCAAAGCACCGTCTAAGCCAGCAAATGTTTTAATACTTTTTTAAGTTTGTAACAAATTGCAGAAAAGTTAAAACATTGGGTTGCTAAAGAAGTTCTGCAGATGAGAAACAGCACCCAGCCTCAGAACAAGTCAACCTCAGGATATTTCTTCTAGGTCAGGGTGACTTTGTCAAGACTTGATAACCAGTTATTAAGAGGAAAGTATCCAAAATCAGTGAAAGCTCATGAAACTTTTGAAGGTCTGCCAAGAAAGTGATTGATTTTCCTTCAAAGATCTAGTGTTTTTTGCAATGACTGTGCCCATCTGAAGGCAGAAAGCCCTGCTCTTGGGAGCAGAAAATCAACTGTCTTAGAGCAGGGGTGGACAACTCCAGTCCAGGCAGGCCAGAAGGATTTTGGTTTTCCTTTTACCAGAGCCCTTAATTGAAAAAAATGAAACCTTTCTACTTTCTTACGTATCTGGAGATTTAAGAAAAACGTTTAAAACCTGCTGGACAGCAGCATTTAAAGGCCACAATTGAGAACCCCTATCTTAGAGTCTAAGAAGCTTAATTAAAGCTTCCTCAAGTGGACATCATGATACTGATGGCTGAGGCTGATACTTCAGAAAGCAACGCCATCCTGGACACCCTCAACCTAAAATCCCAACATTAATATCGAAAACTATGTACAAACAGGCCACCAAATGTTGGAATAACATACTGTCTAGAAACCCAACCATGGCCACTTATTCCTCCAAATAAAACCAGTTGTAACAGAGCTAATGTCTGGGGCATGTGGTGACTGTGGACAAAGCCAGGGAAGTGGTAATTGTGAACCCTTGAAGACCTTTTTCTTTTGACAAACCAACAAAAAATAAAAAAGTAAGAAGACTTGCCAATATCACGTGAATTGCACAACCAGATTCACCACATTCCCTTTCACTTCAGCGCAGACACTGATTTAGATAAATAATTGAAATCTTCTTATGCCCACAGTTTATTTGCCTAATATGTTAGGTGATATGGATAAAGCAAACTGCTTATAATAGCAACAGAGAATTAAATGCTCCATACTCTGATAAGCATAAGAAACAATGTCACCTGCTTCTTATGACGACTGACAGTCGATTCCTAATTGTGTCAGGCTATTGGCTTCAGAGCTCCAATGGTGAAATCACTCAATATTACATTAATAATATAAATGCATAACTCATGCAATGGTGATACATGTTTAATTTGAGTTAACATATTTTACTATGCAGTATTTTGTATTTTATCTTAATAAACTGATAAACTGATTTTTACTGCTGTATTTTATTTAGTATGAGAAAGGTTTTAGTTGACGTCTGACCCAACGTCTGGATTAGAAGAGAAGAGAGCAGGCCCACACGTTGCATCTGCTGTTTTCTTGTTTTCCTATAGTTGTCCCAATAAAGTTTGATAAGCATCCAGTGAAGCTCTGTTTCCTTTATACAAATGCCTGCAACCTTAAACCAAACCCAGGATTTTGCACAATGTTAGGACATAACCACATACAAACAGGCTGGCAATCATCATGTACTGTACTGTACATTAATACAAATATAATGACTTACAGTGCAGGATCTCAGATTATAAATTAAGCAAAAATAGACCAAACTGTCTGTTTTAAGTCATACCTGGATGTTTTAAGATTTGTCAATGCTCATTTTGTGCCACAGGGCCTAAGTCTTCATGCACAGTACTGTATTTGAATTCTTTAATATGTTTCTTGGATTACAAAATGTAGTTAAGAGTTTGACATACAGCAATATCCAGAAAGCATACTTAGTTAACGGTCAGGCACAACACTGACTAAATACTTCAGTGGAAGTGAAATAGGGGATCGTGGAAAAAAGAAATTAAATATATATATCCGGAGAAAGCTTATAAATGCAGTCACTGACCTGACATTTCAATAACACCCAATTCATATTTCATGATTCATAATTTAGTATTTCAGCAGTATTGGCTGCTGACATTATTAGTTAAAATGTTTCATAAATTTTGAATTCTGGAGATACAGGGCAACCAGTCTAATTGCAAGACATCTGTTAGGCTTTGTTTCAAGGCTGTCTGGTTCAAAGTAGATTGTCACAGGGAGGTCACAGCTGTCCTGCTCACAGCTGTTGATATACACATATCTATACACAGTACTACTAATATCCCACATTGAGACATACAACAGACAATGGAAACATCGAAGGAGCCTTACTTTATTCAATAAGCTTAATGAACTGTAGACAAAATAAAACTTGAGAAGTGACCGTTTGATTGTTTAGGAATGAAATAAAGACTTATTACTTAGAAATAAAGAAAATAAATGAATTGCAGGGGACCATCCGAAACACTTCCAGGGAAACGCTTTGAAACTAACTCAGCTTTGATGAATTATTAATATGGATTCCTTGAAGTTTGTCTTGTGCGATGTTTGATAGAAGTGTTCATGCTTTATGAGTAAAAACATTTTGACATACTGTAAAGCTAGCTGAGTTGCTAAATGCAGGATCACAGTTTTCCATGAAATACCAAAACAGGAACAAGTTGATCTATTTTAACAGTGTCACAGTAATCCAAAAATTCTTAACAACTGCAGTACGTGCTAAAATACATGTAGTACCTACTGTAAACACAATACAGATACACCCTTATATGAATTTAAGTGAAAGAAACATCTTCAGTTCACAAAACAATTAAGGTATTCTGTCTTGAGTCTTTAAGAAATGCAGCCATTACTTTTACTGAAATTAAGTAAAATATTACATGTACATATTACATCCATGGCTATCCTGACTTTTGAAAGGTCCCACACCCATCCTATTTGAATAGATGGTCCTACATCATTCATTTACTTCCCTGATTTACTTCCCTACAGATTTAACAGCAGCACTGAGCAGACAGACCTATTCCAGTGGCATATTGTAATACTTAACAGATCAGGAGAGTGAATGTTCAACCTCTCAACACATTTTACACAGACAGATATCTATTAAAGGAGACAAATTTTTAACTCACATTAGTGCATTCCCTGAAATGAATATGAACAATTGGCTAATTTTACCTGCTTGTAAGTGCTATTTGTTCAAGCATTCACATGAATATCCCATGAATCAATGCCTTATCAATGATCAAACACACTATTACCTACATCAATTTTAATTTGGTGGATGATATTCTCAAATATCACAATTAAGTTCCTTTATAAAAGTACAATATAAGAAAACAAGTTAAGACACCTAATAAAAAGATCTTATATTTTGTACAAAAATGAGCACTGGACTGACTGTTTTATACCTAGCTGTTAACTCAAATTATATCTATTAGTTTGCCATTTAGAATAAAATAATGTATTTTTTTCCCTAAAAGAAAATCTGTGGCCCATCTATACATCCCATGTTTTTGTTCTTTAAAAATTGGTTATGTATAAGGATAACACTGTGGAAAATGTTTCTTTTTGAGTGTTTTTTCACTCCTCCATTCACAATGTTACCATTAAAAACTTAAAACTTATAAAAGAACTGAGCTAGTTCTAGTCATCACCCTTTCAGAGCTGGGCAACATAGTACATAGACATGTTTTCTGTTTTATTCTCCGAGTTTCACGTGAGGTTCTCTGAAAAATAAAATGTCCAAAATGGCTAAAATCTACTAATGCGTCAAAAAAGCAAGACTTAAAACAATGATGCCTTAAGAGGTTTTAGCCTCAATATTTTGCACAGCAGACGTCTGCTATTAAATGACTTCACGACTGTTGCAAGTGTGGGTAATATCTGCATCCAAATCCATTGGATAATCCACTTCAAATAGCACTACCAGACACTGAATTCCTATGAGAAAAACGGACATAATTAGCTTAGTCCATCATGGATTCCTACTTACTCCAGTAGAATTAACTGTAATATAATGCCCTGCTTGACTCTCTTTGAGACCGGATATGTTTATTAACTTTAATCACCTAACACTACTGGCTCGACTTGATTTAACTTCTACTAGCTAGGGAGAAAAGAGTGAACTCACCATGAATAACCTCAGCAGACGCCTGGAGGATTTGCTCAAAATAATTTAAATACTTAAATAATATTACCAGTCAAGCTGAGGTCTAGACTTGAGGGATCAGTCAATTCAAAGGATTGAATGCAAAACTGCACCAGATACAGCTGCCATCATCTTAGTGGAATATCGATGAATGCCATATAGAGCCAACTGGTGATCTTTCACAACCTACTTAAGACTCAAGTCAAGTAAAGCTCAATTTCCATAATTTGCTAAATTGCTGTCTACACATCAGGAGAAAAGTGACAATAAAAAAAAGAAGTCATGGGTATATAATTGAGTCAAAGACTTTTTAAAACTCAGCACTTTTAAAAATCTAGAATCACTACTCTTACAAGTCAGTTTCGGTCAAGGGGCTTGATAAGGGAGGCCATTTAACCGGGGAACCAATGAATTCACCAGTTTTCAAAGACTGGCGCTCCATTTACATCCTAATTCAGTTCATCAGATACAGCAACTGCATTTCTTCTTCATACTTTTAACTATTCACTCATAGAAATGTAATATTTTATGCTCTACATTTTCAACAAATAAAACACCTAAGTAAATAAAAACGTAAACACCAAAGTAAATAAAAATCCTTCAATAGATGCATTCATGTACCTGAATAATATGATTGACCTGAAAGAGATGATATCGAGTGTGTTTCAACTTTTTCAGTTGCCCAAAATAATATAAAGTGAAAGTGGGAATTATTTAGATTATACTTATTAGACAGCTTTGTTCAGTCATCCAGGAAACAGCTTATTTTCCCTCATTATGAGATTTTTCAGTTTATTGTATTGGCAGTAAATATCAAGAAAGAGGCCTGAGATAGTGATAGTGGAAAGACATGCTTTCAAACAGCACATCTATGATTATGGAGCAAAGCACTGCACAAATTAGTACAGCAGGAGACTATGAGAAACTAAACCTACTGGACAAACCTGTGATGCTTGCTGCATAAACAACACAAATGTATCCTGATGGCAAGTAAATCCGCATCACAACAACAGGGCAAATGACAGTACGGTAGATCAGCAGACCCATTAAAACAGCCTTAGGGAATATGGCTAAAGCTGTACAGCTTTTGGAAGAGGTTAATCCATTCTGTGAGGGATTAGTCTTAGCAACAGAAGAGGGTCTTGCACTGTATGTGTCTGCCATTCATTGCAAGCTTCTCCAGCCAAAAATATAAGCATTCATCTGAAAACCACACTGAAGACTGTGAAACTTGGTCAACAATCCAAGGGCTCTGCAGAGGCTTAAATAAATAACTGTCCAAAACAAGGGCTTTGCTCTGCTCTGCACCAACATCAGTGCTATAGATTCTCATCTGGCAAACTGACATTTTGTTTTAAGTAACAATCCCTGTGTATTTCTCCAATCAAGAAAACACATTAACAGAATGAAGAAGACATGACTGATGAAAATTGTACATCACAGTAACAACTAAAAGCCATACAGGGTTACCACATCATCCACATACTGAAAAAGATGCACGGCCCTATCGTTATCCCTTAGACGTGTGAATGAATCATTTCCTGCTGTAAACAGTATTCATGAAATGTTGGGTGGCAGGTGGAGTGAAAAAACAACAGGAAACCAAATAAGTTACTATACCACTCACCAAATACAGGAGCTGTATCTCCTATAAATTAACTCACAATTCAAAAGAGGCTCCACTTCATGCAAATGATATACAGTAAAAACAATCAACAGGACCAGTTAGATGTACTAGTTAGACTCTCATTAATAATGGCTAACAGTTATGAAGATAACTGGAAATTTAGTCATAAACAAAACAGCAAAAAGGCCAATAAAGTGCATTAAAAGACTGAACATTTCAGACCACATTTCAGAAAGTTAAAATCTGCAAAATAGTGGACAGAAATAGGTTGCCTATGACTTTTCCTGTTTTCAGTGTATTTCAATCATAACAGGTGTGACACCGCAGCACTGAAGCCCATAAGATAGAAACTTGTAGCCTGGGTGAAAGAAACATGTTTCCTATATATCTGTAACGTGAACGTTATACTGAAACTTCCAGAAACAACACTAGTAAAATAAAAATAAAAAGTAAGCCTTTACTATTGGGCTGCGGTAAACCTCTGCAGGTAATTTAAGGTCGTCAAAGTACCCCACCCCATACATATACAAATCTGTGTCCAAAACAATCAAAGAACCGACAAGCACTCCCTAATGTTAACTACCATACAGGATAGTCAGATGCGTGCTTACCAGAGAGTCAGTCGAAAAGAGATTTGCTGAAGAGAGAAAATGTATATTCAGAGACAGAAAATATAATATCTGAAGGAATACTGGACAAAAAACCAACTGTACAGTCAAACAGAAGATGACTAACAAGTTTTAAATTGGAGTTTTGAAATGAATGGTCTATTTTTGTTATATACACGAGCACATGTTCATCAATATGTATTGAACTGACAATAAGATAACAGCTAATTACATTTATGACTAGATGGATTTGTTTATAACATCATTGTTGTTTCTTTTTGAAAAAGGAGTTCCTCTCATGTGGACTGCCAGCAATTAAGGAATAAGGAATTACTTATATGAGACCACTGTCTTGCCAGAGATGAAGAACTAGCTTGATGAAGACTTGTGTATGCCATTAACAAGTGCAAACAGATGCATTATTTTGGAATAGAGAAAGTATGTGCACAGTTGCTTTGGCTATTTTTACAGATTATTACTGGATACCACCTCAATAATTTGGGGGCACGCGTTCTTTTTCTTTCTTTTTGGAATACAGGATAAAGTCAGCTCTCATAGCAAACTGGGTCTTTAAAACAAATGGTAAATGATTCTACTCAGAACCCACAGCCTATGGTATACCTTTGAGTCCACAGAAAATGAAAGCTCAAAGCCCCTCTCTTAAGACAGCTTATCTCCACAAAACAGAGCCCATGGCCAGTGAACGCTTTTTGCAGGAGAGGAATTAACACTGACGCTACCACACACAAGCTGCCCATTTGACATGCCAGCAGGAAAGAAGGACTGCAGAGCAAACAGCACAGCCTGGACCAATAAATATCGGCAAATTAATGTTTTGGGTTATTGAAAAGAGATGGATGGTGACACACGATGGAAAAGGCTTGAATGCTGAGCCTGCAGACCTGTGTGTTACACCTCATGGCTTTGTGCAGTGGAACTACAACAGGACTTGACATCCTTACAGTTCAGCTGTCAAAGGAAAGACAGAAAAAGTGATAAATCCAAACTCTTATGGATGGTACTATAAGTACTGCCAAAATGTTTAATTAGTCTTTCCATGCACAAGCCATCATATTTTTCCAGATCCCTATGTTTATTGGCAGCTGACAAAAAGACCATTTTAATGTATTGAAAAGTGCTTCCAATTTATTAAATAGATCTAACATTTAGTGCAGTAATGGAAGATGCACTGCAATGTAAAGGTTTAATTAATTGCATAAACAACATCAGGAAAGTTAGATTAGCAATAAATTATATGAAATGCAAGACAATGCTCGGCCATCCATCACTAAGTTAGGTTTGTCGTCGGGATCCAACACATCTGGACCATTGATCTGGTTAAAAAAAAATAGAGACCACAAAACATGAGCCAGGTTTCAGTGTGGGAACTCATACCATCAGTCTCAACAGGGCCTGAATAAACCTGGTTTATGTATGAAGATGTAAATTACGAGATATTTGGCATCTGCCTTCCCTATAGAATGAACACCACAAAATGCACGTTCACTAGCCTGACAGAATCTGACAAACACTCCTACTGACTCCTCGTGCATCACAGCTCTATCAGATGAACTACCTGACATCACTGACAGGACCTTTTTACCTTTTAGCTGATCTTTCAGCTGTTTTGTTTTTTCTGTGTAGTGCAAGAATACTTTGTTTGTCATTCCAGTAAGAAGACCTGCTTCCTAGATTTATGTTTATGGTATCCTATGGAGGAAACACAATTACAGTCAAATAATGAAAACCACTTCCAAAAGATAAGTCATTTTATATTGTTAACAATTTGTTAACCATTAACTAAGTGTTGACTTCAAGCTGTAAATCAATTCATTCACAGCTCTTGGGTCCTGAGGTACTTTTTGTGTGGAGCTTTCATGCTTTCTCCCTGTCTGGTTTCCTACGAGTTCAAATTTTAAGTTGTAAAACAGTCAAATAGGGGCTCTGTCATTGTGAAGTGAAATTTACAGTGCCTTCTGAGACCAAAGTATCCTACATTTGAAGTCATGATATCAAACCCTATAAAGTTATTTGAATATCTGTCGTCGTTGCAATATTTCAAGCAACCACACTGTACTTTCCTTTCCTGAACAAATGAGTATTTGTAGGTGGAAGGTGGAAGAAATCAAATGCAAATTAACCGATCCAGCCTGCACCAGGTTGGTGAAGAGCAATACCCATCCCCAGTCTTCACTAACTGAATCCCATCTGTTAATGGGAGATGTGCATAATGAATTGAAAGGAGAAGTGTCTTGATCCAGAGCCTTGTTAATTATGCTGCTGTCAATAACTGAGAAGGTGTGCCAGGGGGAAGCTGATGCAGATGTCAGAATGTGAAGATCAAATAAATCTGGAAATTGACAATCATAGTGGAAATATTTTGGTCCAATATTTACGAGCAACTGATTTCTACTGATTGTACTGTTTCACATTGTAATTGATTGGTTTAAACTGTACATCAGATAACATTTACTAATAATATAAAGATTACCAACAGAATGTAAACTATCGAAATTATTGATTGAATTATTGATTACTTTAAAAGTGATGCAATAATAAAACAGGCTGTTCTGGGACTTGAAATGTGAAGTGGAAGGTACTGCTGATTCTCTGATCTGAAGATACCAGTTGAACGTTTACCACTCGAATTTCCACTAGTCAGGGGAATTGGGACTGACTGCAAAAAAAAAATGAGAGGCACAAAAGGTGGCAACTGCTCTCGAGATATATAAAATATTTAGCAGTAACTTGTTCTAGTTAAGATATGAAATTTTCTAAACGTGAATTTCATTATCGCCCATTTTACGTTGCAAACCATAATAATAACGAATTACGTGATATCTCCTAAAATAATGAAACATGCCAATTTAAATATAAGTTGTGCTAAACTTACAACAACGTAACACTGAACGTGTATGTATTGAAACAAATACAAAATGCTAGTTTTGTGTTGCGAAATTCATTGAATTCACTTAAGAGGAGACACTAATCCCCATGAACAATAGTAACTGCTTGAGGTGCCTTGGTTCGATAAATGCATGGTTGTAACTTTACACAAAGAAGCAGCTCACCGCGGAAATCTGTTCATCGGTTTGTTGAAAATGAAAAATCCTTTTACAATATTCACAATCCCAGCAGTGACTGACTGATGCAGCTACAGACAAAACACTTTGCTAATGCTTGAGACAGAAGAGCACCTCTGTTTTGTCTGTTCAGTAATTCAAAATGCTGTTCGGTGCTTACCTCGATTTTGTTTACGGTTTCACAAGCTGTTCTTACAGGTGATTACTTTGATTGCTGATTTTGAATATTGATGGTTTCCTAATCTGGTAGTGGTACTGTCATACACAGCTTCGCTGATTTCTCAGTGTGCTTATCTCTTCTCTGACCTCCAATTCGTTTCCAAACGCAAGCCCCTGGCACTCTTTTTACCGTAACTGAAGAAATAAATGTGCATATAAATCTTTGTATTGGGTTCCTTTCCCTCAACGCAGATGAAATCTTAATCCCTTCACAATTGTTGGTAAACAGTATACTTCTGTTAAATACATTAATTCCAGCAATATTCTGGTGTGTCTAACCCGCAAGTTAATCACAGCCTGTAAATAAATTAAAAAGAGTTCCTAAAGATTCAGAATTAAAGTAAAGTATGATCTAGCTGTTATTTAAAATTTTCTATATGCTCACTTAACTCTACCACAGATCCAGTGCCTGTCTAAGCATAAAATGTATTTAGGTGTTGCCAGTTAATTGATGTGGTAACATACTGTGAATCTCAAGAGTTTTGTGAGATTCAATGGTTTCCTTTGCTGTTCTCCACCTCCATGCAGTTGTTTCCACACTTCACAGAGCATGACATCAGAGAGCTTTTCTTCAAATTCATATTCCGACATATATTCCCCAAATAATATCCCCCCTTCTTTCTAGTATTATCCTGTATCACGCATTATGGATACAGTATGATATGTAGGATATAATACCAGACAGTTGTTCGAATTGTTTCTGATAAATGTCTGTAAACTGTTTATAATACTTTTACACTGAAGAGGTAATGTTCTTTTCCACTGTCAGTCTTCACACATATGACATGTTGATATGTTCATTAACTACTGGTGGATGGAGTCCTATGACAGACATTTTGCCAGCACTTCTGCTATTGCATGGATTTATTTTTCTGGGCTTCATCTCATGGATTGCAGGTCATATTGAACTATAAACTGACTACACAGTACCATCTAGTGGTCTGTGATCTACATCTCAGACTTCTATTCCCCATAAACCAGGGGAAACTAATTTTAAGAAATTAAACAAACTAAATGTCATCATCATTTTGATTTAAGAATTGTCTTGTAATAATAGAAGTGAGAATTATTAAAATAATTCCTGTGAATAAAATGATACACTCTTATTTTATATAACTCATTTAAAACTCATCCATCCTTTTTCCAATTGCTGTATCCAGTACAGGGTTGTGGGGAACCAGAGCCTATCCAGGCAAGAAATTGGCAGAAAGCAGGATACACCTTGGATAGGATGCTAGTTCATCACAAGTCACACTTAGACATAAATACATACCTGCTCCAGTTTTCCCAGAGGCCAATTAACCTACCAGTATGTCTTTAGACTGTGGGAAGAAACATATGCAAAACTGGAGAGAACATACCATACAAACTCCACACAGATAGCACCACAGGAATTGAATTGACAGTGCCCCAGCACTGTCAAACACTAATATTAACTACTGTGCCACCACGCCTTGCTCTTATTTAAAATCAATGATCTCAAAGTGTTTTGTGGCACATAAACATCCATAAACCCAGACAACAAAGAGAATAAATCCAAGGAAAAAAAACAGGCCACACAGGCCTTTTTGTAAAAGTAAGTTATAAGATTATAAGAATAGTTCCAAACATGTCTGAGTCCCTGGTTTCTTTGGAATGGTGTTACAGAAGTAGTATTAAGTTAATAAAACTCACATAGTTACATATGTACATTAGCATATACACATAATAACATATTTGAAAGTGAAAATACTGAAAAGGTTATTTACTTAAGATTAATGTCATTTCTTACTTTACGTCATTTTTGAAACATTATCAAGTTTTCAAACAGAGTTTTTCAGGGTTTTGATGTAGTTTTCCCATTCTAGCCTAATACGAATATGGAGTCATGCTCCAATAACCTAATAAGCACATGTATTTATTGATGTATGCTTTTTTATCTCTGTGCTATTTAATGGGTGGCGCAGAGGCACAGTGGTTAGGCATGACCCCTCACTGCACTGGGGCCCTGGGTTCAAGTCTGGGCCTGGCGTGCTACCTGCATGGAGGTTGTATGTTCTCCGCATGTTTGTGTGGGTTTTCTCCCACAGTCCAAAAACACTGCGGAAGGTTAACCAGCTCTTGGTCAAATTGGCCCTGATGTATGTGCATCTCTGTTTGCATCCATCTGCCCTATGATGGACTGGTGTCCCATTCAGAGTGAACACTGCCTTGCACACTTTGATTGCTGGGATAGGCTCTGGTTCCCCTGTAACTCAGAATTGGAAGAACTGGTTAGAATATGGATTCTAATGGTTCTGTTTAGTTAGCTCTCTTTGTGTGGTAGATTATGTGAAGAAGGAAAATGTACAGCACTACAAGGCAGGCTGATAACTTTAAGAATTAATATTTAATATATTAAGTCTCACATGGCAGAGGCGTGAGTACAACAATGAATTGGTGTGAGCTGTCTTCTGTAAGCAGTTTGAAGTCCTTTGATCACAGTCCGAAAGTCAGCATCTGACAGATAATGCTTTAATTCCTAGTACTCCTTTAAAGTGCTGCAGGAGTTTAAAACCTGCTTAGCGAGTGAATTATTTTTGTCAAATGTACATCTAGTCTCCACTCCACTGCAGTCTTGCTCAGATCCTAGGAATCAAATTTCAAAGCTCAACAGAACCTAAAACAATGCAATACAAGCGCCTTTGGCTCAGAGGTCATTTGTGACATTAACAAAGCATGTAACCATAACATATCAACATATCAGCATATGTTATGTAATCGTAGCCTATCATAGTGCACATCATAATGTGAGATGATTTTATTATTTAAAAAAACTCTCCCTAAAGTTCTACCTCAAAGGTTAGTAATTAAATTTAGCTCTCTGGGTGTTTAAGCTAATGTGTGGATTGAGAACAAATTAATGGTTAGAAGTCAGAAAGTAACCTACTGATTAAATGAGGCAGTTCAAACAACAATGACATAATTAGTGGGGTACCACAGGGAACTGTGTGAGCGTTTTCTTCATTCTGGCATAACCAGTACACCTGACAAATTCACAGTTGATTTTAAATGGGATCTGCAAACACTGTAGGAGCAGCAGAAAAATAGCTAAAATGCAGGACTTGGCAAACGTAAATAAAATTGAATTTCAACAAGGAATTCCATGTGGGTAACAGGAAGGTACATTAAAAACACAAGATGATACATGACACTGGTTTGAAAGAAGGAACAATATCATCATTGTTATTCTCTAGACAATGTAAGGAAGCATTTTATAATGTCAACAGAATGGTAGGATCCATAGGGAAGTTAGAATTATACAATGCACTTGTAAGACCTTCTTTACAGTGTTATATTACAGTGCTACACCAATATGATAGGGTAGATTACCATGCAGAATCAGTTAGAACACAGTTCAAGCTCCCACATAATGCAAGTTGACTAAACTATTTCAGGAAAATAGTGTGTGCAGAAACTAACAATCTTTCGATGCTAAAAGGAAATGAGATGTGAGGGGGCAGAGTCAAAGAAGGTGAAACTCGACCAGCACGTTCAAAATAAAACAGAACATCCCAGAGCCCACATTGTGAGGATGGGTGAAAAGACAAACTGAGACGTTTCCCCGTAAGACTTACTCCAAAATTGGCCTTTCAATGAAAAGAAAAGCGCTACACTAAAGACAATAAATTAGATTGTCTTATTCACTTGCTTTTTTATAGGAACAGCAAAACTAAAAAGATCATCAATGGGATTAGAAAAGATGGGGTGGGTATGTAACTTTAAGAATAGATGTTTAGTGGGCTTCTAAATATGTTGAAAGAAATTATGCTGATCATAAAACTTCAGAATTGTTTGTGGAACATTTTAGAGTAGTACTGTAGTTAACCTGTAAATAGAAAAGCAGCTCACAATCAGTAGTTCTTGGATTCCTTTATTGCATTTGAGAATATAATGATCATCTGTGAGGTTATTGCAAATTATATTTTTATAAGGTCTGCTCGGTTTCTGACAAAAAATAGCCTTTATTCCAAAGCAGGGACCTCAATCTCAATTTAAGTGTCTTATGGTTTGTGAACGACACAATCAACCTCATTATTTTCTGAGACCTTTTTCTTTGAATTTTATTGTTGATTATTCAAAACATTCACCTCTAGTTACTTTTATTACAATTAAGTAGCTCATTAAAAAATAAATTAGGGCAAACCTTTGTTGAGGAAAGCTATGAAAAGAGGCCCCTCAGGACCTGAACTGGAGAACCATCGTCCCTAAAAGGCTAAAGCCAGTTTACTTTTTATAAGATTTAATCTGAAACCTTAGTGCTTAGCAATCTTAGGAATTTTAATTGTGTTCATCATCTTTTCAAACTGACATCACACTCAAGTCGGGGCCTGCGGCTGCTCTACCTGAGAGGTCATTTGAGGCACAGCAGCTAGAGAGATTTGTGTCGCTCTGTTATCAAGCTTCCAATCTGATCTGCAGTGCCCTACTCCATGGGCAGGAGCTCAAGTGTTGCCCTCACCGATTAGAGCCTGTTAACAAAGTCTGTTTTATCACATTGGTGTCAGTAGTGAAAGGATGTGACATCGATTGGTTTGCCGTGGACCTTACTGGGGGCCTGGAGGGGGAGAGAAAAAGGCAAGCCTCACCGTGAAGTCAGGAGATAAGATTAGAGCACTTTATTGGCCATATACAATTTCTTGTAAAGGAATTTGTCTTTTCGCATACCCCAACTTGCTCTCCATGAGACAGACAAGGAGAGAAGCCTGGTAGTCAGAGCACAGGGCAGCCATTTATACGGCGCCCCTGAAGCAGTTGGGGTTAAAGGCCTTGGCCAGGGGCCCAACGGAGTAGGATTCCTCTCCCGGCCGCGGGATACAAACCAGCAACCTTCCAGCCACAGGCGTAGATCCAAAGCCACAGTCCCACCTCCCCACCCCAGAGGAGTGACACCATGTCTCAGAGGAGGGTGCAGCTCACAGTATTGCAGGGAAAATTAGCTGCAATGGACTCGCTGGATGAGAGGAGGCATCTCCTCAGGGGCAAATCATTGGAAGCCAGTGATGGGCCACAGAGGTCTGAGCTTGTCAGCGCCAATGCTGTGATCAGGACTGGAGGCTGAGGGGTGACTGAGTGATGCCCAGACCCAGGAGTCTAGGAGTGTGTCATGTTTCTTCTACATGGATGATGGATTATTATATTGGATCATTGTCATTGTTAATAAACCTGTTAACAACAGCAAAAATAAAGGTTAGATTTCTGCATTTAATTGAGTTTAAAGAAAAGTGAAATTTACTCCTGCTCAGAAGTATATGCCATATACAGGCAAAATAAAGTAACAAAGTAACAGAGGATATTCTGAGGGGGCTTGATATAAGCATTCAAACTCCTTAAAGGTATTAACAGTCAATCAAGGGGCACAAATGGAAATTAAGAGGAAGTGTGTCAAAGCCTTGTGGGTGTCTAAAACAAGCTGCACAGCTATGGTGATGAAACTGATGCCATTGGATTTTTCAAAAAGCTATCAGGAACCAAGGGGGTAAGATAAGCCAAAAGGCTTGTACTCTTATCTCTTTATATGACAGAAGTTGTGTGTCAAGCAAACAAAAATCAGAGATTGCATGGAAAACTCTTATCATGCCCATTCATAAGTCAATATCACGAAGCTTTTATGACCATATTGATCTCCTTGGTTTTTCAATGATTGCTTTAAAATTAAGTGTATTATAATATATACAAATAGTACAGTACACTAATTATATATTATCCATACTAATAAACTATAGTGTACTAATAGTATATTTCAAGTGTACTGATAGTCTCTTTTTAGTGCATTATTGCACAATCCTTATTTTCTGTTCTGTGTATATAAAAATAAATGTTTCTCAGATCTGATCTCAGCTGTTTCCTTGTCTAATTCATTAACTGCTATGAAATCATTATGTTCCCCATTGCGAGAATAAGGTTCAGGTTCAGTGACACTCAATTTGGGTCCTAGAATTCTAGAGTTGTAGCTGTGTAGATTTTATAGGTAACCTGAAAGCCATGCAAACTAAATACCTGGCTAACAATGACAATATCATAAGCTATTGGCAATTAAGTCAATATCTGAATTATTCTATTAATCCATTACGAAATACAACAGGCTCTGTTGGTATCCATGAGCGAATAAGATTGCTACATGTACTACAGAACATTTAAGCTGTGACTCTAAAAGAATAGAACACAATGCCTGATAAAGAATTAAAACAAAAACATTTTTAGTATGTAAAACATTTGAAATACAGCCTCACAGTATTCCCAGCCTTAATACTTGGCAAAATCATACAACAAAAGAGGCTTTGCTTCATTCACATGCCTTTAAATTAACGGATGTAGTAGGTATCAAGAAGAAAAAGAAAAGGAGGACTAGAGTTTAGGGTCTCAAAATTCAATTGATTTTGGCCTGAAGTTAATATATTATTATAAATACAGTTATATATTGCAATTATGGAAACGAGTAACATGTGGTAATGATATCTCTCCACTGAGCTATCAATCAGCTATAAAGATATAGGTATTGACCCATATATTGTATTAATGGTCAACAATGCTTCCTTTTGCAGAACCAAACTGGTCAACCACCACCTTGTTAATACAGGAAGTTGCGTTTCATCTTGACAGTAATGGAAACCATTTCTTAGCTGGTTACTTCCCTGAAAGACAAAGATACAAAAACACTACCTGGCCCTTGAAGAAGTGGGGAGTTCCGTTTTTTTCTTGAGACCCTGTCTCACATACAGTTTTACTTTCAAACAAGCCAAAAATATCAAATATCTAACCTGTCACAGACATTCTATTGTATTAATCACCATCAGATATACCTGTTCTTATAATATTAGTGATAGATCCAGAAATGTGACACTAATGTGGCCAAAACTGTAAGAGGCCATGCTTAAAATCTGAGAGCACTGTGCCATTGGCGATCAGGAACAGTGAGACTGGTATAGATGGCATCCATGATGGACCGTTGTCCCCTGATCACATGCAAAGTTTTGAGAAGACTCAAGGTTCATGGTAGAAGTCAGGGATGGTGCTATAGGGTATCATGAACATGTGGCCTTTATCCCAGTGACCAGAAAGGCTGTGGCATCATCGTAACAAAACAAAGCACTTCAAATGATTCTAGAACACAGATATGGTTTCTGTGTCACTTCTCCATATGCATTAAAACTCCTTGGGGTGTAATTCCCCATATACTATACAGAACTATACAGCTTACCATTCAGCTAAACTCTCATTCATAGCCTTGATGGACATTACCAGGCTTTCATCATCTGCACCACCAAAGTCAACCTTTAGATTTTGAAGCAGATCATTATCATAAGGATGCAGCTTACTTTTAGGACAGGTAATTCATCAGCTTGAACGTGCATTCATGAACAGCTCCTATCTATCTTTTTCCCCATCTAATCGGCACAGTATCTAATTCCTTGTCTTGGTCCCAGTCATGAACACATAGATTTCAGGTTTCCTGTCCTGTGGAAACCTGGAAACACATGTTTCTAGACACAAGTCACACTTCTATGTGTAATGCCAATGGCTGCAGGTGTTTTGTCTCTTTTGGATGTTCATTTTTCGAAGGTCTTCACCTGTAAACCTCAGCATAACACGTCTTGTATTATCTGAGAAGGGACTACCTTAGAGGCTCAGCAGAGACCACTTCAATTTTCCAATGGATTTCTGTTTGCTAAAAAAACTGCTAATGAATACATTTTCAAATAAACCATCAACAAATTTCCTGTATTAAACATTTATTCCTCATCCTAGGAACCTATTGACCAATGCACTAGTTTACACGGGTGTGTATGTTACGACTTCTACTTCAGTCGATATTTGCAGGTTTATTCTGTAGAATCTTAAAAATTCGTATATTCTGACTATTCTGACTGTTTTTGTAGAGAGAACTATAAACCTTACATTTTTTCTTATTAATGCATGCACTAACTCACTTAACCTTTTGTGTGTACATGTTAAACTGTAACTTCGATGCTAAACAAGAAGAGAATCTGGAGTCACTTCACGTTTTTAGTGCATACAAATCATACACGTTTTACGGTAAGACCTTTGTACCCGGAAATGATACCTATGCAGTCCTCCTCAAATCAGAAGCGACTCGCTGTTGTGACTGACACTGCTTTAGTCCAATGATGTTGCCAAACAGACTAAAACAGACGGCGAAATATCCTATCCTAGTAAAGAAGGAGGAGCGCAGCATGGTTTCTGTGAATGGTTGTGTTTTTTTGTAGAGAAACAGGAAGAGAAACTGGAGTAAAATGTCTTTTGTAAAGCCTCTTCTTGATGGTGTTGAAAAAGCCTAGTCTGGTTAGCTCGCATTGGGAATTGAAGGCCTTCCAGATGTAGAGATCGCAAGATACTCTTGCGGTCTTGAACGTAAGCGGATAACCAAGGTAAGTCCCAGGACGAATGGAAGTGTGAATCTTTGATGTCCATCGCGGATGACACCTAAAAACAAGACTAATATTTGTGTGCAAATGTCCGAAAATGTTTTGAATGTATGTTGAGTTTGTTTGTGTTTGGCTTCAGGCACAAAATTAATAAATAACGATGCTCTGCATACCTTCTGGAGTGCTGAAAATAAAACCGACCTGTTCAGTTTCGGTTTTAAGATAATTTGTTTTTACATCCTTACTTAAGTTATTGAAAATAAATATTGAATAATCCAGTACAGTTGGTGTATATCACTAAGTACAAAAGCTCTTGTAACGATCGCATTATTAGTATTTTTGTAACATTTCATTGTTTGTAATTGAATTTGCCAGTTATTATTGTTGGCTTTGTGCATTATCGGTTTATCAGCCTTGTACAAATAGTAGCTTGTAATGCTGTCTTATCGCATTTTTGCCGCAATAACCTGTTGGCAACAATTATCTGAGTGCGAAAGTAAAGTCAAAACTGGCATTTTATCTTCGGATTCTGCATCAGCCCCCAGACACTGAATACAGTGTCTCAGATGCGTGGAACCGAAGGCGAGAGTCCCCTCAGTTCGTCTTTTGAAAATCGCCCTTTAAAATCCATTTGAAAACCGCTAGACGTTTCCGTTTATAACGTTTGAATAATACTTTGCAACCAGTTTTTATCATCATAATCCTACGATTAACCAGTTAAATCGAGAACCATTTTTTTTGCCAGCAGCCATATCACCCTGCAGCTCCTAGCTGGCCCCCTGAAGCCCAAGAGGTGTGAGCCTGGTCAGTACCTGGATGGGAGACCTCCTGGGAAAAACTAAGGTTTCTGCTGGAAGAAGTGTTAATGGGGCCAGCAAGGGGCAGTCACCCTGCAGTCTGTGTGTGTCCTAATGCCCAGTGGAAGCCACTTCAATTTGAAATAGATCTATTGCCTTAATGAGCATGAAATAATAAACAGTGTCTAAATGGCAAAAAGAACACAATGATGGCTTGATGCAAACAAAATGGCAATTATCAATGTGTTTCAAGCACAAAGCTCTTCCTTACGCAACATCATGGGCAGCCTACAACTTTCATGAATCCTATATAATCAAACTAGTTGTTGTCATATAAGGTCTTGTTTAGGATAATGTTGTGTAGCTACAATAATAAGAATGCGTGTTAGTTCACAAGCTAGTAAAGTAATCTAGCTTTTAGATAGCTGGGGGGATGGTTAACGTGCCACTTTGTCATCTGTGGGAGGTTAGCATCCAGCCTAAGCTTTTTTCTGCAAGAAACCCCGATAGGAGATGAAAATAAAACATGATTGTAGCTGTACTGAAATTAAGTGCAGGTAGAATAACTATTGTGCTGCCTCTGTCCCCACCCAAATCCCCGGTGGTCCCAGTTTGTGTTCCAGGGTGTGAGAAGGTTTCTGCAAGGTGTTTTAAATGAGAATGTCCCTGGCACAGAGAGTGCTCCTCACCTGGGTCTTCACGCTGGTCTTCCTCATCATGCTGGTGCTGAAGCTGGATGAGAAGGTCAACTGGAGCTGGTTCCTCATCTTCCTGCCCGTCTGGATCTTCGACACCATCCTGCTCCTCATGCTCGTGGTTAAACTGGTGGGCCGCTGCAAGCCTGGCTATGACCCTCGCAATGAAGCCCAGCACTTGAAGAGGAGGGTGTGGTACATGATAGCCATGCACTTAAAACTGGCCTTCTGCCTCACGCTGTGTGCCAGACTGGAGCAGCTCACGGTCATGAAACTGACTTTTGTCTTCATTCCGCTTTGGGTCCTTCTCGTAGGGGCCATGGTGGAGCTCGGGTACAACATCTTTCATGACAGGAGGGACTAAAGTTGGCATGAAAGGAAGAGGAAACCCAGTGACTTCTCTGCACCCAGCTTTCTCACAGTGAACTGAAGACTGAGTCTTCTGCCTGATTTGCTGTTATGAACACTTCTTTTCCTCACAGCTGGTTGAAAGCAGTATTAAAGCTGATGGTCAGGAGGTAGGCATTCATTGGCACGTTTCGTATCAGGGTGCCCGGAGCAGGCGTTTTTTCAGAAATATGATGTTTGGACTTCAGTCTTGTGATGGTGTAAAGCCATGATTACTTCAGGTGTGGCACGAAAAATATAAAAAGGGGTATTTTCACATCAGCATTATTTTGTATACTTAGCTTCATTTAACTGATGTCAACAGTTATTTTCTGTGGAAAGCATAGTCTCTCAAGTTGTTTTTAAAGATGTGGTCTCTCCCAGAATGAATGCTGTTACTTGGAATGGCAGATTAATGCAAAATAAAAAGATTGACTTCCCTGGACCAGGAATATTATTCATTATTTTGGGCTAGTCATACGGACAGCTTTTCAATAATTCTAATATGTGTATGTATATATTCAGGGACAATGGATTTAATATTGATATCAATGTCTGTTCTGTGTATTCCATGAATAAAGTTTCATGCCAGCATTGTCCAGAAAAGAATATGATTTTGTGTTATTACAACAGGAGACTGTATTATTACTACTACTTATGAGAAGCTATTAATGAAGACATAATTTTCATTTTGTAGACAGTTTGGGTAAGAAAAAAGGAAAGCAGAGTGAGAGGATTGGGATATATTATATATAATTTTAAATAAAGGGATTTTAAGTTCAGTTAATTGCCTTGGCTAGTAAGTGTCATTCTGTAGATTGAATGACATCAATTGTAGCCTTTCCCAGTTCATTCTTAAACAAAAACATTTCACTTTGAGTTCTTTAATGGTATCCCGACATGACCAAATCCCCATATTGAAATCTCCTTCACAGACCTGAAAAAAGATCTGTCACACAAGTGCTGGGATTTAAACCGCCCAGATTGTGTAGAAATAAAATAGATTTGAGCATGTTGAATGGTTGGCAAGCATTGTTTGGCTTAGTTCAGGTGGGTAGCTGCGTCAGCATGCGTAGGCTGCAAAGGAACAAATATGGGTTTATTCCATGCTGAAAAAAAGAAGAAAGAGAACACAACGTTTCGGCCGTGGAGCCTTCTTCAGGTGTGAGAGAGACAGGGCAGTAGGCAAAGGTAAAGTAGTGGGAGAACAAAGGTTGGGAGGGAGGAGGAGTGAGAGGTGGGAGCAGCGGACAGAAAGAGAGGCCAATCAAGAGGTGTGAAGTCAGAATGGGTGCAGAGAGGTGTGAAATGAAAGTTCCAATGAATGGAGAAAATTTAAAAGAACAGTAATCTGTCGTTAAGAGAAGGGAGAATGTGTGATCCTAGCTGCAGAATAATTTTAGTTTCTGTGGTCTTTCTGATGTATGAGTTTGGAAAACTGTCTTTGAGAACACAGGCGGAGAGATTAGAGTGGTCGTGGCCGTCAGAGGTGAAATGAGAAACAATGGGCTTGGAGAGATCTTTAATCTTCACAGCCCTGACATGTTCTCTGAAGCGGTCTCCGAGTCTCCTTCCTGTTTCTCCAATGTAGATGGCTGGGCATTTACTGCAAGAGATACAGTAAATAAGGTTGCTGGAGGTACAAGATGCTGTCTGGGTGATCCGGAAATGTCCTGAGGGGCCTTGAATGAGTGTGGTGGTGGCTGTGTACTTGCAGGTGATACAGCGAGCTCTGTAGCAAGGGAAAGTGCCTGGTGTGGATGGTTGTTGAGGGCGGTCAAGGGAGCTGTGAACAAGGAGGTTACGCAGATTAGGTGATCGGCGATATGAGATGATAGGGTGATCAGAAAAGAGGGCCCCAATGGAAGGATCATCCTGTAGGATGGAAAAGTTGTGGTTAATGGTCCTGGGGATAGGAAGTGTGTTAGGGTGGTAAGGAAGCACCAAAGAAATTTGGTTGTTACGGCGGGAGTTCCTGATCGGGTTGATGGTCCGGGGGGTGTTTTTGGCTCGGGCAAGGGCCCTGTCAATCACACTGCTGGGGTATCCTCCGTTGATGAAAAATAAGTACATTTCGAGGGCTTGGTTCTCGAAGTCGATGTCGTCGCTGCATAATCGTCGTAACCTAAGGAACTGTGAAAAAGGAAGAGAGTTTTTAGTGTGGTTGGGGTGAAATGAGCTGTACAGGAGGTAGCTGTGTGAATCCGTGGGTTTGTAATAAACTGAAGTAGACAGTCGGGGGTAGTTGATAGAGAAGTTGATGTCTAGAAACGGAAGAGTAGTGGAAGATATGTTAACCGTATATTTGAGGGATGGGTGGAAGTTGGTGAAATGGTGCAGAAAGAACTCAAGCTGATCGTTGGAGCATGGGCGGCACCGACGCAGTCATCAATATATCGTTTGTAGATTCTACCTTCCTTTAACGACAGACTACTGTTCTTTTAAATTTTCTCCATTCATTGGAAGTTTCATTTCACACCTCTCTGCACCCATTCTGACTTCACACCTCTTGATTGGCCTCTCTTTCTGTCCCCTGCTCCCGCCTCTCACTCCTCCTCCCTCCCAACCTTTGTTCTCCCGCTACTTTACCTTTGCCTACTGCCTTGTCTCTCTCAGACCTGAAGAAGGCTCCACGGCCGAAATGTTGTGTTCTCTTTCTTCTTTTTTTCAGCATGGAATAAACCTATTACTTGTTTGTTTGGCTTAGTATTGTTGCCTCGTAGCACAGGGACCCTGTGTTCCATTTGGAATCTGGGGTGCCATCATTGTTGGGGTTTGTGTCTCTCCCCATGTTTAGTTAGGTTTCTTTTGGGTGCTCCAGTTTCCTTACACAGTCCAATCGCATACTGGTAGGTTAATTAGCTCCTGGAAAAATGGGCCCTGGTGTACCTGTGTCTGTGTGTGCCCTGCGATGGACTGGTGTCCCATACAGACTGTACCCTGCCTCGTGCCCATTGCTTGCTGGGATAGACGTGCCAAAAGGACATCTTTCACAGAGCAGATTTTGCAGAGGCATTGCCATCTTCTTTTTCCTTGAGTCTGGGGTCGTCACAGTTGAAAATGTTACTGGTTTTGCTCCCCAACCACGCTTTTTACTTAAGTACGTAGGGACTAGGGGGTAGGTTCTGTGATATACTCATCAACGGATAATATAGCATTCCGATTTCACCCTTAAAAATGACCAATAACATGCATTATAATTAAACATATGAAAGTGAAAAGGAACAAATGACAATAAACGGGAATGTTAATTACCTTGAATGTTAAGATAATAGCAAAAGAATAGAATATACTTTAGAAAGCACTGCAATCACGAGAGTCTGAGCACCCAGCTATGTGCAGAGAAAAGCTGTGCGTGATGGAGAACCTGCATACAACTGAAAATGTTCTGTAGGATGAACTGTATGTGAAGAAGGGTTTCTTACAGTTGGGAAAAATTCACAAAAAGAAGTTAAAACCTAAAACCATTTAGAGGTGGACTTGAATAAATTCAACAGGAACACAAACTAAAAAAAAAACCAAGGTATGTTTCAAAGTCATCCATAGCAAGGTAACAGATTTGATACTAAGACTGAAATCTACAGTATATAACTGTTGCCTTGCATACATATATTATGCTTTTTCTCAAGACTTTTTTGTAGTCAAACTATTATTTTTCATTTTTTAAAGAAGTGTAGGTACTGGCAATTGAGCACTGTTCACAGTGCCTATAGAAATTTTGTGGTCTAACAGCCTGAATTCAAGACGCATTAAAATACATTCTGATCTACCTTTATTTACATATTGTAACAATCTCCAAGTGAAAAAGAAAAACATGCTCATTCATTCTTAAAAGTAATTGCAAATGAAAACCTAGTTTGATTAGTGTACATTACCCTTAGCAATAGCATTTGTATATTTGCCCATGTGTAATCAACTACCTTCTGCATTATAAAAAGCTAATTAGCCTCCACCTATAGTCAATTTTTGTGATGATTTTAGAATAAAATCAGCTTTCTGTAGGTTTCTTCTGCCTCAGTAGTGCATCTCAATGCAAAGAGTCAACAAAGGGCAGCATGGAGCTGTTAAAAGACCTCTGGCATAAAGTTAGGGAAAGGCAAGCTGTACTGAAATATCCCTTAAAGGCTGATGAAGAAAGTTTTGCATATGGATTTGAAAGTGTTAAGGGTAGGTGACTCCCACAGGTTTTCATGTCAGACATGCAATCAGTGCAGAAACAGCCACTTGGAAGTGCTCCTTCCAAGACTGAAGATGTACATTCAAGCCAGAGTCCACCTATGTTCTACATTAAGAAGTAGAAGGTCAACAGGCCAGTATTGAAAAATAGATGACCAAGCGAGGTGTAAACTGAACAGAGAGACCCCCAAGAATCAAAGGGGAATTTTGAAGGACTTGTCACAACTACTGTATATCCCCAGCTCTCCAAAAGTCTGGGCTGTATGGGAGGCAAGCAAGAAGAAAGCCACTAGTCAAAAAGGCCAACACACATCTCTTGTGAGGTGTGTAAAACAATACAGTGGAGATTCTGAAGCCATGTGGAAAAACGTTTTGTGGTCTGATGAAACCAGGACAGGCGTTTTTGGCCTAAATGCAAAACATAACGTTTGACAAAAGCCCAATACATCACATCAGAACACCATCCCTACTGTAAAGCATGGTGGAGACAGCATTCTGTTATGGGGGTGCTTGTCTACAGCAGGGACTGGAGCACTGGTCGGGACTGAGAGAAAACTGGATGGAGCGAAATACAGATGGATTCTTGAAGAAAACCCGCTGTTCTCTATAAGAAAGCTGAAATTAGGAAGCGAGTTTACCTTTCAACATGACAACGACCCTACGCACACAGCCAGAGCAACAATGGAGTTACTACAGAAGAAAAGGTTAAATGTTCTCGCGTGGACCTGTCAGAGCCCAGACCTCTATCCAACTGGAAATCTGAGGAATGACTTGAAGGTTGCAGTTCATCAACAGTCCCCTTGTAATTTGACTGAGCTGTTCTGTAAGGAGCAATGCGCAGACATGGCTCCATGTGCCAAATCTTAAGTGTGCCATGTTGGTGCAGACCTATCCAAACAGAATTATGACTAGAGTGCTTCCGCTAATTACTAACTCAGGGATCTGTACACTTACCCAACCAATTTTTCTAGGTTTTCATTTTGACTTTTCAGAATGTTAGAGCATTTGTTTTTCCAATTGGATATTGTGTTACAATGAATAAATACAAGTAATATAAACTCTGATTTAATGTGTCTTGATTATGGGTTGTTAGACTATGAAATGTATTATTTTGGAAAGGGCTGTAGACCTTCTTTAGGCACTTTATATGTATTACTATTAACTGTAGTGTAAAAGCCTACACCCAGTCCATAAAGATCACCACAACGAACTAAACAGGATGTTCTCTCATTACTGTACCTCAAGGGTTTAACTTCTGACCAATCAATTACTGTATGTAGGCTACAGCTCAAAAGCTTTCACAGACACATATGTACATAAGTTTCACTGCTTCATTTAAAATATAATTATCTCAGCTTTTAAAATTGCAGTATTTATGGTCTATAATCTAACTGGAAAAAGTCTTAAAAAACATTGGTACACAAGCTGTATTATAGCTTTTAACCCTATGAAATAAAAACAATTTGCAAATAAATGCATTAAAACAATGGTGAATACTATATTTTGAGTCTGTTTTATTTAGCAGATGATGGCTGTTCACATTTTGGACTATTTCCTGTATCTTACACACTTTCACATTAATGTCAAAAATTCAATTCTATCTGTCCTCTCATATGAAGTTATGAAGAAATAGAAACCTCAGTTTCTTTTTCGTATTATGCGATTATAGTGCTTAATACTCAGAAGTATGTATTCTTTCTTATATTTCCTAATTTAATACTTTGTTCAGGCATTTTAATTTAGTGTATGAATTGGACATTATGATAGATGTGTTCCTCACTCACAAACATCTGCTTTAAAATGGCCCAAAATAGAATAAGAGCAGTTATTTGCAATAAGTGGGTATGTCTTAGGATCCTTAGGTGAATCTGCACACACTGGGGGAGGGGGGAAACAATTCTATTAAAAGGTGTGAAAATAAATGGATTTATTCCTTTCTTCTTCTACAAAAGGTCACACTTGGTACTGAAAGCGTTATGAATGTACCTGGAAGCAGCTCGTCGGTGCTTAGGGTGAAACGATCTAAATATATTTAGTTTATCATCACACCTTAACTGTTAAGCTCGCAAGCCTGTAACTTGTACTGTACCAAAGAAAGTTGAAAGATTAAAGTTACCAATAAAGGACATAAAATGAAGGGAATCATTTCTGGTTACAGTTGACAATACGTGGAATGTACTCCCCCCACACCTATAAACTCACACAGGAATAATACACGCTAACAGATGCTTAAGGGAAACCGCGTAGGATAGCCCACATTTGCTTTGTGGGTTCATGCACTCACCTAACCAGGTACAGTTGTAATGCCCAAAATTCTTCCATCTTTGCTCTGTTCAATAACTACAAATGGGGGCTCTGTCTGGCACACAAGTACTGAAACTTCAGCCCTTTCACCAGACAGCTGCCTCTTTAAGTATGTGTAGCTTGTGACCACGTTGTACAAAAACCAGATCCAGTTCCTGAGAGCTTTTAATACATATTTAGTATCAAAGACAGGCTGCAATCCTGAAAATCGGAACTGCTGATGCATCGATGTACTCACATTGCAGCCTTAAATAAGGCACACATCAGCTTTACAAAATATTAGGCCAGCTTTTGTATTTTAGACGTTCTATGTTTAATTCTAGTACAAGCAGTATTTTCAAATTTAGACATTTATTTAAAAACCTAATGGCACTAATCGTAAACTTTTAATAACTTAAGTGTTCTCCTCAAGCCTAAGATACGCATTGCTCAGTTGCAAGACTTTGTGATGCATGTAAATCAAACTACTTCTGAGTAATAACATAAAATGCCCATGTAGACTGTCAGCCAGAAAGGGTCATGTTCCATGTTTTTAGTGTGCATTGAACATGCCACCCTTTAAAATTCTATCTGGATTTCATCTTCACTAGAGAGTATCCCAAATGGGCAAAAGGTACTTCCCTCAGAGCATAGGATGTTTTCTGATCATTACAGACTGTACATCTCATAGCTATAACTTTGCACTGCATGGATCTCTTTTCTTTTGGGAAAAAAATATAGTGGAAGTAGTCAATTCTTCAAGACTGGCTAAAGTGCATAATATTATACATGCACATCAATCAGCTGCAGGACTAAAATGCGAGCCAAACAGACTGTGGGACTGGTGATCAGGGTCAGCTGCGAACTGCTTGAGGGACTGACGAAGCGGAACACTCTGCAGCCGCAAGGGAAAGTGAAGAGCTGTCCACTTTGTTCGAAAACACGAAAAGGTCTTGTGTGTTTGTAACAGGGAAACAGATCTGGCCAGTTTACAGGAACATCCCATGAGAAAAGCAAACACTCAAAACACGAATTCTTATGTATAGTTTACAGAAGCCGCACTACAGCCAGGCTGTGTTTATCTCACTGAGTATCTTTCAGGTAAGTATCCACTTATAAACACTTCAAATGACTACCTATAGATCTGGGACGGCTAATGTTTTCATGCCATCTATCATGCACTGTGTACTGTAGTTAGAGGCCTCATCAAATTCACCATAGTCTCTGCACTGTGTACGTCTATACAGTACACAGTTACTGGGAACCAGAATCCCCCTTTCATTTTTTCTTTTTGAAGTTGAAGTGGTTAAAATGAGAGCATCAACCGCTCTCATTTTAATAATGCTAATAAAATAACGTTCATAAAAAGGATTTAAAAAAAATAAAATCCATCTAGAAAGGAAGAAATGTTTGCTCTCATCTCACTCAGTTCCAAAGGAAGAAGACAAGAAAACCAGATGACTAAGACAAGAAGCATCCTGAAAGACATTTATATTGAAAATGCATGAAGCAGATACTTAATTCTATGGATCCATTTCATTGCTTTTAATTAATCTTATCTTTCAACATTAAGTGCCTTTGTTCTATAGAAAAAATAGCCTTTTTATTAGTACTTTTCTGGAGAAATCTGTGATTGGGGAGGAACCATTCAACCTACCTGGTCATGGCTCACTTTGCCTCGTGCGCTTGATCGATCAGCGTAGCCCTTATTTAAACAACAACGTTCCAATATTGTGAACCTTTATTAGGAGGTTCTTATTGAAGTATAAATCACACTACAAGTTTAGAAAAAAGTTATTTACACTACAGTGCTGACATTTTAAAATGGAAAAAAAAATCTTGATATAAATAAGCTCTATGGAAAAGCCCGGAGTCATTAAAAGAATTCTGGCTCGTCTTACAAAAAATATATATGTTTATGTCAGCTCTAATACATCTATAACCTACAACTCAAAAATATATTATTTAAGGACCTGTTTATTTAAAACCTGCAGTGTAACAGTGCAGCTGGCCCTAAGTGCTTTGATATTTCACAGTTACGGACAGGCACTGAGGAATGTTACAAGCTACATTTGCTATGTATTCATTCAATAACAGAGTAGAGTGCAAGTCACACGCTTGCCCAACAGAGCTTACATAATCCATATAGTACATCACACGGTTTTAGATAGTAAAAACAAAAAAAAAAGAAAGCTATTTAAAAACAATATGTACAAATTAGTATAAAAAGTCTTTCTGCTGCTCGTGCAGGTGGTGTTTTATGGAAGGCTGCGGCCTCGTGTCTTCAGGGGTGATGGGAGCCTTTGGGTACAACGTGTCCTTGGGTTTCTCAGTCCTTGTCGTTCGGATAGCGCTCAGGACCCCCGCGAGTGCACTGCCCTGCTGCTTGGCCGGAGCAGCTCGACATTCAGAGTGATGGGCTTTCGGTTTGCTCTCCGGCAGAGGGAGCGGGGCGGCCTTCGTATTCCTTTCCTGAGGCACGTCGACCGGTCCCGTTTGGACTACTGGATGGGCGTCTTTAGGCTCTTTGCTTCCTTGGAGGGGTTTCGAGTCCACAGATATTCTGGTGTGCTCCAGACAGTCCTCGGGTTCCACTTTGACGCACATGGGCTCGGCGGACACTTTCGATTCTGTCCCTTCTTCCGACTCGTTGGAGCTGCTGGATGCCTCTGCCTCTTGGTGGTACTGTTTCAAACGTATGTGCCAGGCCAAGCTGCAGACGGAGGAGACCGTCTTGAACTGGTGCACCACGTTGCGGGGAATGAAGTAAATGTCATTGTCGTAAAGCTGGATCCGCGCGTAGCGGATGCCCTCCCGCCGGAGCTGGTTGAGCTTTGCGTCATCTACCCACTGCACGCACTGTGACAGCAAGACGAAGGGAAAAACAATCCATCAGGTACAATTCTGAGATTCTGCCTCAAGGAAGCATTTAAGAGATTAACACCACCCTCACCATAGAACTGTATGGACAACAACAGCCTAGATAGTCCCAGAAAACTGAGAAATATGATTACAATATGTGGGGGGAACTTTTAGCTCCCAACCGCCCACCACCCCAAAAATAACTACTTCCCAAACCCCTGGTCCAACTAATGCTGGGTCTGCAACCTCAGGCTCTTTAATGGCTTCTTCATTGGTCCCTACAATGTGTGGCAAGTACAAAAAATGTTATATCTAAATTGCAAACAAAAAGAGATCCTCGGATCAAATAGCTACTAACAAATGGGCTTGATGGGCCAAATCTCCTCCCATCCTCCCATTGTAACCTTTAAGCTGTTACAATACAATTTGAATCATTTGATAATTCATTTAATTCATGCAAAGAATTGTGGGATACGATTATTATATCCACATTCTAATTGTGTTCCAGCAAAGTCTTGATTTCCAAAAGTAAGCTTGCAGCATTTGTGCTGTGAAGGGCAACACACATTTTGAGAAAGAAAACAGTAGTTAAACGAAAAGTCACATTTGCATAGTTGACAAGGGGCTGGAATGGCTTACAAAAATGGAAAATTAAAGCTGGTAATAGAGAATTTTAAACGGGGTGGATAATTGTATCGATATTAACTCACATTAATATTGTATTTTAAATATAAATCAGTTGAAAACCATTAGTATACATAAAATAGTGAAAATAATTAAGTATTCTTCCACTGAGGTGAATTCCATGTGGTGATGCCTTTCTAAAAATGGACAACAGACTCCCCCCCCCCCTAAACTCAGCTTCTTTAAGGTAGACAGAACTTTCTATTACCTTTTTACAAATCATTTACTGAAAGTCCTTTAACATACTTACAGTACTTTATTGGTTCAACAGCACCAGTCCTGCCAATTGTAACAGTTTAGGAAAAATAGTGAAGATAAGCAGCAAAATCATTGGGGCAAAGTGGATCAACCTAAAACTCCTCTATAAATAGAGGGATGTAAAGAAGGCTGAGATCATTATAGAGTGTGTGGCTCATCCACTCCATTGTGAATGTACACTACCTCCCCATCTATGATGCACCTCTGTGTTCCCAGGTGTAATGATAACACACTCAGGAATGCTTTCATCCACTCTGCTATCTCAAACAGTGTAGAATAACTCTTACCTCCTGAAACGCTGTTGTACAGAATTCTTGTTGGTGATGTTTGTCTGTTTGTCTGTTGTTCTACTCGGTCATTAACACATTTTTACCGTAGGGGATAAAGTTTGAATTGAAAGAACAATCAGATGGAGGAAAAGTGTGAGGAAATATCCTGTAGTACACACTGTACTGCAAATACATCTGCAAGTGCTGGTCTTCAAACAGGGGTTACGTAGTACTGTTTTCCGCTATTTATCAATGACTTATTAAAACGTATTGTGTCTCTTGTCATATTGAACTTTGACAATTTGACGATACAGGTTGGAAAATGGACTACGGATCACTCAGCTTCCAGGAACAGGTACATCAGTGACTGCAGTACCAAGGAGGTGCATATTGGACCTATACTGGACCTACTGATTCATGTTTTTCAGGTAATAGCTCTATTCTATTACTTGATAATCTGGAATGTTACATGGAATTTATTTTTGAAAGAGACAGTCCAGATTAATTACCTGCCTTAAAGGAATATTGTGAACACAGAAAAAGGCAATTTATGTGTGTGTTCTTCCTTAAAAAGAGACTATGAGGAGAGCTTATGCAAGTATTCAAGATACTGAAAATGTGCAAACATAACTCACAAAACTACTTCAAGACTACAGTGGAGATAAGCGGACATTAACAAAATAAGTCTTTAGGATGAATCCCGAAAAATAGTCTCTTTGCCCATTAATCTGGAATCCCTCAAGAAATAACTGCATGAGATTCATAGATCCAGAAGATACTGCGATTCGAATAATGAAGAGTAAATTTAAAACTTCGGAGGATTAAACTGGTTGGACGTCCGAGTGTAAACTGTGTTTAAATTCTCCTTAAGTTGGCTAGGTAGAACATGATGGAATGTGCGCTGGTATGTGCGCGTGAACAGTGAAACTGAAATGGTACATTGAAAAAAAAATCTCTAGATTACAGCAAATTTTCCTCACCCCCCCCCCCTCCAAGACTGGCTGCAGTGCAAAGTGACACCACCAGGTGTCAGGATTGGAAAGAATGGCACAAGACTGCAAGGAGGCCTACTCTATTGGGGTACAAGCCGGGCTCCAGGGCCCTGAGACGAGGAGGTGGGGATGCCTGTGTACCTCAAGCACCAGTGGTTACCTGCGACAGGGGAGGCTCGTGCAAATCCAGCTGGAGCCTCTGCACTACTTCCAAGAAATCCCCGGCGTGAAAGCAAATCACATCTTTGGTTATTCGAGGGGGATCCGCACTAGATTTGGGAAGATAATGAGAATATCAGAACATAAGAAAACATTTCTATGTTCAAAACGTATTAACCAATAAGCATCTAAAATAATGTTCATTTCCCAGTGAAAAACTATTCCACTTCTACTTATCACACCAAGGAGATTACAATTCAAAAACAACTTTTGAATTTTAAGAGCATTTGATTTAAAAAAATTAAAATACTTCCTACAGGGTTCAACTGTATAGGTAGCATTTTTTTCACCTTTTTAGAATCGACAATGATCACAGAAACAACAGGATATTAAAAAAAACAGATCTAGGATTATGCTCGGTTACATTAATATCCATACAGTTAAACATGAAAAAATGTGTTCCCATTAATAAGTTTGGATTGTGAGTAAATCTAATTTCAACCAATCAATCTCTGTAGAACACCTATGTGGATCTACAATCAAGTGTTTTATGTAAATCTTAAGATATCAACAGACCACTTTACTGGCCCTCAGGGTATGATGCCTAAAAAGCACTTTAAGTACCATTAGAATAAGGACAGTTTAACTACATTTGATCTCATCCTCTAAACACAGTCAATATTGACATCATTTTAAGAATGCGGACCCTTCTGTGGAGGGTGCTGAAAATTAAGTTCAACAATGCTAAAAAACATGTGTAAGTCTTCTATGGTGCAAAGTTTCTTTCCATTTTTTGTGTGTGGTCAGCACACACAAAAATAAGATATCACAGCTCTAAAGGCTGTATGACCGAGGGTAAACATCCCTGGTCTGATGAAAATATCACCCTTAAATAAAGGGAAAAGAAATGTGTTAGCTTAGAACCGAAGGGGACATGTTTTGGCTGCTACAAATCCTGAAAGCCAAGTCAATGGAGAAGCTTGCTTAATGAATAAAAAAAATAGGGAGCATTCAGAACAGAAAAAATAACTATTACCCATACCGCTGAAGCTAACACTGTAAATCCTGGAAGAAACGGCTTGAAGAGATTCTTGGATCCTAAGGCTAAGGGCAAACAAATGAGTAAGAAGGGCCAAATTGCACCCTCTCATTTATAATGTTCCTTAAGCACTGTAATGTATGAAAAGTGAAATCCCTTCTTCTTTAAATCCTTTATGTTAAGAAAAAGGCAATACACCTGCACTTTGACTCTGGCTATGACCAGTTTAGCTGACGGGATGAATTATGTGATATTCTCAGGCAGACGCACGTGGGAAAATACTTTCTGTAAATGGTGGTTGAACGCTTCCTATGCCACGTGTGCCCTATCCATTTTGTGTTCAGATAAAAGCCCCAATGTCCTTCTCCCAAAGGCGACACACAGAAGTGTTCTGAGGTGTGAAAACTTTGGAAATGCTCGTGCTCAGGGCACAGCAGAAAAGATACATTTGCATCAGTCTTGCTCTCCAAATTTACTTACTTCAAAACTTCGCTGAGTTGCGCTGTGACTTCCTGCATCCCTACACTGCCCACCAGTGAATAAGGTGATTTCAGTGGTCATGTCCAGCTGAAATCCAGCTCACATACCAGTCTCCACAGTGCACTGCCTTCAGGACTCCCACGGCTGCTGTAGTCTGGCGCTCGAAGCCCTGCCCGATGTGATCAGCGTGGGCCCGTGTCCGGTCTTCAAACAGCATCTCACGGGGCTCACTGGCCCGAGGTAGGTACTGCAGGTTTTTGATTTCATTGGTAGTCCTACATGCAAAGTCAAAGTAAATAACAGAGGCATTGACTGAGCAGATCATATTTTACTCAACAAAGGCCATATACAATGTTGAGGTTTACAAACTGCCACATGGGAAATGCTTTAACTGAACATTTTCCTTTAGAAGAAGGACAGCCTTGTGTCAGAGAACCGTTACACACTCTCAAACTCCACCCAATTATCGCTCAGTTTACATAAACTCTGCAGTTGTTGTCTTTTATTTTGAATAAGCATGCAAGTTGTGAAAAGCGGGCAATTAAAACAATTTGAAAAATCAGCATGTGGGGGAAAAATAGCCGAACCTAAAAAGACGCTGACGTTTGCCGATATGAATGCCAGTGCAAAAAAAGGAAACCACTGGGAAAATGCATGCAAGCAATTAGCATAAATTACACTGCAACTGCAGTCGCTTTCTAGAAAACAACCCTAGGCAAAACGATCATTGTTTAATATGCAGTTTTACAGTATGATGTGCTGCCTGATCAAATTACAAATGCAAAGTTATGGCCTAAAGACTGAAACCACGTGTCACCTCTTCCAGGAAACTGTAATGAGCGGGATTTTTTGAAGTGGATACTGACAGAGTCACGGATGATGTGTACAGTGAGAGGTCAATGCTCATTTTAAGAAGCTGTGCCTCCAGGGCACTGCGATATGCCAGCCTCCTCATTTAGCCTGAAATGGGAATCATTGCTTTTATTTATGCTGAAACCTCAAGTTCCAATTAAGAAGGAGTTCAAAGTGGTCCACTTGACAGTAGAATTTATCAAAGCAGAACTCAGCACTGTCTAGCTTGAGGGCATTTACTCCTCTTTCTGCTAGGGACCTATCTTAATTTCTGGCTGTTTTTTTCCCATCTTCTAAGATGTTTCATAAAATGTTTTTTTACATTTTCACTTGCTTTACATTAATGGAAAGAAAGAATTGTGAAAATATACAGCACTAAACAGGAACAATTAATGGTCACTTTTAAAGGAAAATGAAAAACATTTAAGCTGGAAAGGCTTCTTAAGGGGTGACCTTTGTGTCCTTTCTTTCCACACAGAAGAGTAGAATCAACATTTACTTGTTCCTTGGTGGCGAACACACACTGATGCAGCTCCCCACTCAAACCTCTTCAGACATACTTAAAAGTCATCAATCAGAAAACAAAATTCCAAAATAGGATACACAGGGTTTCCCAACCCTCAATTTTCAGAATGCAACTCGAGATTACATTCGTATTAGGCGATAATCTTATTCAAGGGGGCTAAACAAACTGGTACACTCATCTTAAAAATTAATTGTTGAGTGCGCCTTACAGAATATTCTCCACAGTAAGACATCTAAGTCAGGCCTTGTGCAGTACCTTTTCCACTGGTTTTTCTTCCCACCTATTCTGTCAGACATGATAAAAGATCAGGTATTCATTTTGCTGGTAACTATGGATTTGAAAAATTGGAAGTTTTGTTTTTCCTAGCCTGGATAAGATTTATTTCAGGACAATGTACATAAATATCAAGGATATTCATGTACCTCCAGCAACCTTATTTACTGTATCTCTTGCAGTAAATGCCCAGCCATCTACATTGGAGAAACAGGAAGGAGACTCGGAGACCGCTTCAGAGAACACTTCAGGGCTGTGAAGATTAAAGA
Source organism: Lepisosteus oculatus (assembly GCF_040954835.1). Classification (NCBI taxonomy): domain Eukaryota; kingdom Metazoa; phylum Chordata; class Actinopteri; order Semionotiformes; family Lepisosteidae; genus Lepisosteus; species Lepisosteus oculatus. Next base: position 34,146,828 of record NC_090702.1, on the reverse strand, counting down.
TCTCTCCAAGCCCATTGTTTCTCATTTCACCTCTGACGGCCACGACCACTCTAATCTCTCCGTCTGTGTTCTCAAAGACGGTTTTCCGAACCCATACATCAGAAAGACCACAGAAACTAAAATTATTCTGCAGCTAGGATCACACATTCTCCCTTTCCTTAACGACAGATTACTGTTCTTTTAAATTTTCTCCATTCATTGGAAGTTTCATTTCACACCTCTCTGCACCCATTCAGATTTCACACCTCTTGATTGGCCTCTCTTTCTGTCCCCTGCTCCCGCCTCTCACTCCTCCTCCCTCCCAACCTTTGTTCTCCCGCTACTTTACCTTTGCCTACTGCCCTGTCTCTCTCACACCTGAAGAAGGCTCCACAGCCGAAACGTTGTGTTCTCTTTCTTCTTTTTTTCAGCATGGAATAAACCTATTACTTGTTCCTTTGCAGCCTACGCATGCTGACGCAGCTACCCACCTGAATATCAAGGATGCTTGGTGTGAATTAATAAAATATTTAAAGAGATTTTTCAATCAATCAATCGCATGACTGTCCTTGCGTAATGATTTCAACTGTAGTTCAGGAGGACTGTGAATAGCCATATTTTCAAAACCTGATTCACTTTTGGCACATTTGCTTTGGACAGGAGAGCAACATTAAACACTTGATCTGGGTTGTGTGAACTGTCTTGTGGTGCAGAAAATGCTTTATCAACAAACAAATCACTGACCATTCTGAGGGAAAGATTAAAAAAAATAAAACATAAGCGGTTCAAGCAGAATTCTCTTGAGTTATTAAAACCCTGACACCTATATACAAGAGACCTCCAGCACTGACAAGCAACTTGTTCAAAGTGCCTACAGTGCTGTATTTAGAATCACAACGAGCGCATCAACTGACACGGAACACCAGAATTTCACTTTCATGGTACTCGTGTTCCATGCACAAACAATACCAAAAAGATCAAATGATGACATACTATTTGTCAAACAATACATGAAAGTCTTCTGGGTTTACTGAACAGTAATACTATCACGTAGTAATGAAGATTTATTAACTACTAAATTTAAGAGCAAGTAGATGTGTATTTCTGAACTGAAGCCTATGAACTTTCACCTTTTTTTTCCCCAGCTGGATAAATTCCTTATATGCAAATGTTACTAAAAACAAGCACGTTTCATAACACTGATGGGACTACCAAGAAAAACCCATTTCCATTTTTTTAATTGATCTGTTACTTAACCTGCCAAAACAAATTCTCATTTACAATAACTACCTATAGAATACACTTGCAGCAAAGCATTAAGAGATGTTTTCTGTTGTACAGGAACTCTTTAGATTCTTCCTCATTCAACATTTTTACCTTTTACTAACCTCTCTTTATTATACAGATTTCGTGCAAGCTATAACACCTTCCTTCTTCCAAACCACCTGACTTTACAGAGCCCTCCTCTTTCAGTGTAGCATCCATCACAGATACACCTATAGTTTTGCCTGTCAAAAAAGACTTTGTACTTAATTTCTGAAGAGTCATTCGTTACTCTAGTTAGATGGTCTGAATGCCCTCCACTCATTTCTAAAGCCCATTTCTAAGGCCTGTTTCTAATTTATAATTAAGTAACATTTATTACTTATGATACAGGGTGACACAGGAGAGCAGCACGTTGACACAGTGGTGACCATTGCTGCCTCGCAGTGCTGGGGCCCGGGGCTCAATTCCGGACCTGGCGTGCTGTCTGTGTGGAATCTATGCGTTCTCCTCTTGTTCAATTGGGTTTCTCCTGTGCGCTTCAGTTCCCTCTCACAGTCCAAAGACATACAAGCCGGTTAACCGGCTTCTGGGAAAACTGCCTCTGGTGTGAGTGTGGTCTTATCAGCGTTTGGCGTTTTGTCCAGGGTCTATCCTGCCTTGAGCCCCTGCTTGCCGAGATAGGCTCCACGTCCCCTCAACCCTGAACTGAGTGAAGCAGTTAGAAAATGGATGGACGGATGAACGATTTACAAGTCTCACGTATCGGCCACTTCCTGGCCCTTAAACCACAAGTACAACTGCATCTGCTTTCCAGCAGAGGGAGCCCTAGGTTTGCTCTCATTGTGTAAATGTACACGACACTCCAGCTCAGTTACATCTGGCACCAACAACAGTCACAGAGCAGCACATTATATTCTTATAATACGAATTAAAACATGTAGAAATAGTTTTGCATTGTTGCACCTATGCAAAGGAATTTTCCTTGAGATGAATATGCTCTAAGTGTGGTTTTCATTCTAAAAGATTCCAATTTAAAGAACTAAGCAAGTTTAAATGCCAAGACCACGTAAAGCATGATCTTTCTCAAAAACTACACATCTGTATTTTTTTAAGCTATGAATGCAGACTAAAACGTGATTCATACACAAAGGATTAGAACAAATAATGTTAACGGCCTCATTCCTCAAAATGTCCATTACATAGCAAGAAACAGTTGTGCCACTGTACAAGTTGAGCAAGTTCATACGAAACACAAAGGCTTAAAAAAAAAAAACGACACCCTTATGGAACTAAAAATGTTTTACAAAGAGAAAGAAAATCTGACTCCTGTTTTACCAAACACAACCGAATAATGTTTGATGTAAAGATGTATGAAGTATCAGAAATAAAGGATAACTTTTAAAGACTTAGTTCACGATCGGCGACGGACACAAAGCCCTCCTTGTCGTCTGGAGGCAGTGGAGTGAGCCCAGCCGCCGGCGTGTCCGCATCAAGGCACCGGGCCTGTGCCGACCCCCGTACCTTTTCCTTTTGAAAGGTGACTTTGGCATGTCGGCTACAGGAATCATCTGCTCTCCGGGTCGTACCCACATGATGGGCCCGTCGTCGCTCTCCGTCGGGCTCTTCAGTTTAAGACTGGAAAACGTTCCCCACGGCAACGTGCGCTAATGGAACAAGTGGGGACAGGTTAGGCCCTCCTTGGCTGGAGCTTCACCCAGCATCTCCACGCTCACTCGCCCAGCTAGCGCCAAAAAATCCTCTTTCAAGACCAACACCAGTTACCAGTTCTCCTGATCACGCAGTATGTAGTGCAGGGGCAATTGGTGTTTTAGAAACAAAAATACCAGGGTGACATTTCAAATTTAAAATGATAACAGAGGGGAGACAAGATTCTGTTCCTACGGACAGAGGTTTCTGCACGAAAATGTCTTGCTATCCAAAACTGCAGTATAATACAGCTGAATGGGTGTTTTGTCATTTTTATAAACTTGTCTGTAGGTCTGAATTTTTGTTATATTGAATTGGATTATATTCAATCCATTTAAGCTGTCGTTTATGGTTAACTTTTAATTTTCCTTCAGTGCTATTTAAGAACGAAAACACCATGGTGATGGTATTTGCATTGCCAGGTAATTTAGTAAATTTGTAATTCCGGAAGCATTGATAGTAAAACTAAAAACTCAAATACTTTGGCCATGTAATGCGAAGACGGGATTCACTGGAGAAGACTCCGATGTTGGCAAAGATTGAAGGGAAAAGAAGAAGGTTAAGATGGATAGATAGTATTACTGAAGTGAATATGAATTTGCAAGAGCTCAGAGAAGCAGTTGTTGACAGACAGGTCTAGCATGCTAAAGTCCATGAGGTCACAAAGAGTCAGACTTGACTCAACAATTTTGTAAATCGCAAAAGGACTGTTAATCACAACACAGACCTTATCTCGGGCAACATGGAGAGGAATGAGTATTTATCAGTCCTGTCTTTTAAAAATGGCTTTTCTTTAAAAAAAAAACATCCACCCCAGTTTACCAGTCGTACCCATTTCAGTAACTTACTTTCAAAAAGGGTGAGGCTTCCAAAAGGCGGAGGAATTCTGGAAAATAATCTCCAACTTCTTCATCCACTGCTCCCACCAAGCTGATCTGTCTCATCGCACCAGCTCGGTACGTCCCGTGAGAGTACGTTCTTTTTACCTGGAAACAAGACAGACATCGGCCAGTGTTTACTTGATCATTAAAACTGCATTTTCAAATGCACCAACCCTGAAAGATTCCACCCAAAAGATGACATTAAAACAAATCTGTACTACCCTGTAAATACTCATCAACATCATACCAGTGCTTACAACCCTACCCTCTTTTTAAAATTGCAGGAGGTTTGCAAATAAGTACATGCAGTGATACAGCTCATGGATGTGTATTCTAATGTATGCTGTACAGACAGTGAGCGCAGCAGGTATTACCCACAGCACATACTTAGTTTGGCGAAATTTGAAGGTGCCTTTGTGCAGCAATCCCATCATTAGTGGAAAAACTGCTTTAGGTTATTTTACACTGTGTAAATAAAGCAGCAAAAAGGGCTGTTTTTTTTTATACACCACTAAGAGTTTGTGACATCAGTTTAAAGAAATGGTGGGAAATTCCAATAATATTGCTTGCTGTACAAAACAAATTCAGCAAAAGGATACTTGAAGCTACTGAACAATTTGGCATTTGATGTGCTTGGAACCTCACTAGCTGAGTGCATCTATGAGCTGGTAATTAAATTGAAGAGAACAGTGAAGCTGCATATCAGGTACAATCCCTGCCCAGAGGCCCATCAATACACAGAGACTCTGAGCACCACTGCTGATCTCGCCATCCCTTTGTATCTTGGCAGCTGGAGGCTAAATGTCAGCAAAAGAATCAGGCCAGAAACCAGAAATAATCGTCACTCCAGCAGGTACGATGACTTTGTGGATCCTAAATCACGCAGGACGTGAGCGTCACGCTGGACAACGATGAAACAGTTAAGCTCTGCTGCTCAGGACCATCGTGCCATGTGATTCCCCTTGGCAAGTCAACAGAGCTGTAGTAAATCACTGCCCCTCCGCAGAAGAGCCTCACTGCTCGAATAAGACACTTCAAAGCTTGTTTAAAACTGCAAATGAGCTGTATTGCAAAGCCCACCTGCCGCAGACCTATATATGAAATGAAGTGCTATGAAGGGTTATGGTAGAGAAAAGAATACCAATACGAACCTGAGCAAGTATCATCAGGTAAGATGTCTCACCATAGGTGTGCTGTGAGGTACAAGTGTTAACCAGCATGGGTTTAGCCATCTCGGATGGTATTCTTACTACTGTACAACAATGAGGTATTTTATTTTTAAAAGTAAAGATTTCTAGAGGTATTTAGGGGATATCATATACAAACTTTTTCATTAAATAAATTATAAAGCCATACTGAAAACAAACAAACTCATTACATATTCTTCCAAATATTCACAGCAGCATTTTGGCCAGCATTTCTGTTGCAAGTCAGAGAACAGTGACGGCCTTGCCTTTGAGGAGATCCTGCATTGCTATGGGTTTCACGCTACACAGGCAATTGAAATGAACAGCAGAGGGATGCTTCTCATTGTGTGTAGAAGACATTTCCTCCGATCATTAAGTTCTCCGGGTTGGAGAAAAATCAGAGTATACCGAAGGTTACATAATGTCTGTTAAACACACAGTATCCCTGACATTTCAGATAGGAAAAAACATACAACAGGCACAGGAATCATGCAGTGGCGCATACGGATTTCCATATGGTTCATTTCACAGTGACTGATGGCATATTTGTAATGCTACAAGGTGATTAAGGCTCCCATGGCTGCTACGCATCTCATTTAAAGCTTCGTCTTTATATTTTTTATGCTTAAGGCTTTGACAACCTTGATCATCAGTTTAGTTTCTAGTCTATCTGTGGGAATGTTACAAGTACAATGTAAATTACCCACAACTGACGTGAACGCAACCAGTATGACTAACTGCAGAAGATAGCAACTTCACTTCATGTATTTTAGCCTGCATCATTCCTGCCTTGTGTTTCTTTCTGATTCTTTACATTATCTGTGTATTTTCAATGCATTTCCACTGTAAAACAATTTGAGCTGTTAGTATGGAAGGCGCTGCTTCCAGAGTTAGTGATTCTGGGGCCTAATTGATGGAAAACTTTTAATGGTACTGTTGTAAGACCACTACCTCCACATACTGCAAACTGAACCAATTCTTTGGTGGTTTTCTAACTGCTCCCTCCAAATCAGGGTCACAGTAACTGTCCGGCAGGCAACAAACGCAAGCCAGGGTAGGCCCTGGATAGGACGCCACCGCAGACATACCAAACCAAGTTCATCTTAAATGAATACATAAAAGCAAATTGGATTGAGTGCTGTGAACTATATTCTCCATTACGAAATGAGAGGTACATTTACCCTGATGAAACTTGGTTGTCTGACTTGGCCTGACACTGCAAACACAGTACATGCGACTGTGGATGAGGAGGAACTGGTGTAAACTGTAGTTTATCCAGGTCCCAGTTTGCATGGAACTCTGGACTACCTAGTTCATTCAGACATATTAATACACACACATTTAAACAGGCTTCAGTCAGTACCTGGAAAATCAGCAGGATACAAGGGGGTTTGCAACTCTCAATTTCTCTGTATTTCTATTCATTTTTGTTTTCAGGTATTGATAATGGCCATAATGGCAGAGACATAACTGTGAATCATTATATAGAGAATGGCAAGCAGTAAATTTCAAACCCCCACTATTAATTCCATATTTTCTTTCTCTCAGCTGTGAAACTTACTTTTTGGGAGTCATATCCACCTCGGCATGGAATACCCCATTTTATTGCAATTTCTAAATTTGAAAGAATTTAACTTGGTTGATATTGAGTTGGCCTTTCTATCCAATTGCAAGTCCTGTAAGTGATGCAAGATTCGACATTAGAAAACACCTTTAATATAGCAAGAAGGTAAGAAGAGTTTCCGAAGTCTTAAAGCCTCAGTTTCTCTTGCCAAACCATGGGGGTAAAAGAATCCACGATAGCAGCAATGGGATCTGCCCGACTCCCGGGATTCAACCCCAAGGCAAGAAAGAGGGATAATCCTTGGCTCGTATTATACAGCCTTTTCAACACTGAGCTGCTCTGAGAGGACAGGGCCATGTGAAAGATTTCTTTTCCAAGTCAATAACAATTACCTCTGGGAAATGGGTTTTGAGTTACAACATTCATAATAGATCTTGTACAACTGTAAGATTATTCCACAGTGAAGGCCTGTTCCAGGATAATTCTTCCGCACTTGAAAGCTTACCTTGCTGTTCTGTGTTCTAATTTTATAAAGTCTGCCACTGAAGGAGACCTGTTAGTTAGCTTTTAGATCTGGCATCAAAACAAGTTTACAATACTTTTGCTGATGAGAAGCTTTCTCAATCTCATTCAGAAGAGCTTAGTTTTTTGTATGCAATTAAGAGCAGCTATCCCGAGCGAAAGCCAGTATTGGCACAGTGCTTTGAGATGTAATCGTATGCTTGCTCGTTCCACAGAGATACAGAGGAAGTGATTTACCCCTGGCAAATGGTACCGATTGTTGCCTGTGGCTGGTTTCATTTCCCAGAATTCTCTTCCTCTTCCTGGAATGAGATTCCTATGAAATGAGCTACAGCCACCGGCGTGATTCATGGACATAAAACCCTCTCTCGCTTAGTAAAGGAAAATTGAGGGCTTGCATTACCCACTCTTTCCACTTATGGAGTTGAGTCACAGTGGAAGGCAAACCACTCTTATCAACTTCATCACACATGAGCGCAAAAATAAAAGGACAGTGAGGCAGAGCAGTGCTGCTCTCGCCACTAGCATTAGCAATCTGAACCTACAGTCAGGCCATCAGCCTTTCTTTTGTAATGTATTTTATTTTTAATGCTGAGCTTCACTGCAGAAGGGATTATATCACCACAGCAAATAGATAAGGTGTTTGCTGTTACTAAGAAACATGAAAGTCATAGTTTTCTAAATAATGGCAAATGACAGATTCTCATCAAACAAACTCACCAAGTTATGTACTATTTCTAGATTTGGGATCATCTGCACATATTAAGGCCTGCGATACACAGGGCTCATCGCTTTGGACCCTCAAACCAATTAGTCATTTTGTCACAATTACAACTAGGTCCAAGTACAAAATGGACTCATACATTATGAGGGATTTTTACTGGTGAAAAGATTAGTACAGCTACACTTTAACGATAGGAGTGGTCAAGAGATTTCCATGATTTTAAAAACTGAAACCCCCTCGCACAAAGCTTTGCTTGTGAGGGAAAGAATAGCCCCTTGTAAATAGTGACCTGTGTGCCAAGTTGCTGCAACATAAGGTATAAGCAATGGTTAGGAAACTCCTTTCTCAGGCCAAAGGTCTGTGCATAAGGGTGCACTGTACATACAGAAGTAATGACATCTTTCATACAGAAGCAATGGTTCTGTGAAACATACAAAACAAGAATAAAAATGAACAATGGAATACCACAGCCACACTGCAAAGGGCTCTGGCCTACAGTGGTAAAATCCTACTGCATACAGGAATTTCAGACTACAGGTAGTGGATGAGAAAATGGAAAGCACCAATGTAAAGTCACATAATAGAGCACTGGGCCACAAAGTGCAGCCAGCACAGCCTTTATGTGCCTTGGCTAAGAGTTTACTAGTATCTGGAAATCTGCAGGAGGGCTGGGCACCAATCAGCTCATCAGCCGAGTCTGGTTGATGGAGACAGAAAACATGGTCTCCGACATCATTCCAGAACATCCATTAAATTTGCGATAGGATTCAAATCTGGTGACAGACAGGAGCTTATGGAAAACACCAGTTTGTTTATCAAGCTAACGTGTGTTCTGTGGATGGGGGTGCATTCTCATCCTGGAAGATGCACCCCAACACTAATCACCCCTCTTTCAAAGTGACAGAGGTCTCCTTTTGCAGCCACGCCAGCCTTAATTAAGGGCAAACAGGTCTGTTCAGAGTTTTTACATATGACCCTAAGCATGCGTAATAGAAAAAATAAGCCACAACTGTGAGGAAGCCCTTGCTTTCAATGTACTTCCTCTTCTACCCAAGTGTTTCCATTTTTGTGTCTACTACCTGTTCATCACAAAGCACCAGGAGCTCAATGTGTGCTGGCACAGCCCAAGACCAAAATCTCATGTGTACAATAAACCTGGGCCAGTCCTCAGAGCATCAGGAAGAACTGCATTTCCTGGCTTTGCAGAAAATGCACACTGAACTCTTTCAACAGAATATGCAACAGCATATTCACATTTTTTACAACATTTTTAAGAATCCCTTACTTCCACAGCTTGCATGTTTAATGATAAGAAAAATAAGTACTGGAAGAATTCCCAGGCAAGCAATTAAAGCAATTAGGTAAGATTAAAACTGGTCTGCATTACAGGTCAGGATTAATTCCACATTACCTTCACCTGCTTAAAAGTATTTCATTTACGGTAGTTCTACCTTCAAAATTAATTTTCACATGTGCCAAAATATTTACTTTAAGAAGGTTCTACAAAATGCAAGTTGATAATGATAGTGTCCCACAGGTAAAAGGTATAGTATACTGCAATTAGATTTGTGTCTAGAAAACCTCCATACTTTGTCAAGTGACATACAGGGTGACTACAGTAGAACAGAAATAGAAAGCTAGATAAGGAATTTCCTCTTAGACTTCCTGACACAGATCACAGATGAGCCCTACCGATGTCAAAGTTTCTGGGAAGAGACTGCATTCTGCCTGTCATAGTTCGAATGAAAACAGACATTTGTGTGGGAGTGCGAGATGTACACAGATGCCCTGTTTAACTACTGCACCTACTTTTAATAGCAATGAGGGGTAAATAATTTATAGGAACGATTTAGAATATCTCCCTAGGTACTGTAGCGCAATAAGTACTAAAGATCATTTGAAAGAGAAATGTGTTTTTATATCCTTAATAACGGAAGGCTCGGCAGACTTGACATTGCTCCCGTTCCAAGCTGTTTTAGGAAAAGGGGAAAACCTGGAGTCAGCACAAGAATAAAAAAAACCAGGAAGCTGGAGAATTGCCAAAGGAAATAGTTTTAACTAGTTAACTTAGGAAAGTGCTTCTAGTTTAAATCGTTCTGTAACAGAACAGATGTTATTTTAGTGATCATTTATTCTTCATTTAACATTTAAATTATATTGATGATAATAATGGTGCATAGGTCTCATATCATTCAAGCCAAACCTTTTACAGTTTTGTTACCAGTACTAATAATCCTTTACTGAAGGATTTATTGATAAGTGATTTGAGAACAAAATCTCGTCTCCAGTGATGGCCTGGCTGGGAGTCTTCTACCACAGCTGCTCAAAGCAGTGAAGGAAAAGAGAACAATCAATGAAATGAAAACAAGACGTGGCAGCGTTAACAAGTGCAGGTGTCAGGCAGCAAATTAATCATGCTACTGCAAATGCATTCAGATTCAAAGGTATTTTTCAGCGTGCTCTGCAGACTGTCACTGGGCAGCATCAAGTTGAAAAGACTTGCTCAAACCATTTAACTCCCAACAATACAGCTGCATGAACCTGAATTCTGCCATTCTAATTATGACCCTGGTCTTAAACGTTGAGTCATGCTAACTTTGTTCCCACTTCCTACAATTATTCTTTCGATTTACCACACTTAGTCAAAACTGCCTGATGGCTCTTTGGTAAAGAGAATATGATCTTGGGGTTAAATCAGTTTTTTCCTTTTTCCTTCTCAGACCATGCACAATTTCGTACACTGGAAGATTCTTACTAAAGAACTAGACATTTCTTGGGAGTAAATCTATACATTACCAATAGCAGTAATAATAACATGATGTGTTTAAGAATATAGTACTACTTGCTGGTACTGGACAACACTGGTCAGTATGAGTGGATAACCTCTACCCAAGTACTGATCATAATACTGGCCAACAGTGAGTTTCAATTATAAATTAATTGCATTACTATGGTCCTTTCATTCAACTGCAGCCATTCTTCTGCAACAGCCCCACTGTACAGTAGAGATCAGAAGGAGAGAAGTGACAACTTGCTTCTTCAGTACAACTGGGGGGGGGGTTACATAGGGCAGATCAGATGAAGCCAGCCTGAATAGGAATGTTGCCAGGCTTCCCTTCCCTTCTTTTACCAACAGTGCAATGGGATCTTAATAAGCAATTAGTAGTTTACCATCATTCAAAGGGCTGTCCTTTCTACATCACAGTGACCACAGTCACCATACTGTGGGACTGGTCTAGAAAGTCTTGTCCCGAGGGGAGAGTGCTGATTACTGGTCCACCGACACCACCCTCAACAGCAACCTGGTTTTTCTTGGAGATCTCCCATCCCACTGGCTAGATCCGATCAGATCCGGCTACAAAGTGCTAAGGCGTGGAAGGAGTGAGGTACCTAATGAAATGCTGCTTCAAAAAGACTGCTGATCTGAACTACAGTTCCTTCGTTCAGATTTTCCTTTCATTTCGCAGAGTTATCTCTACACACCATAGGGAAAAAACAGGGTATTAAATGACTATGAAATTGATATGCCATTCCCCTGAGTGTATTACCCAGTTCCCTTTGCAGATCTGTGTATGTATCATCACTATGACCCTGTACTCAACTGACAAACTCAGATTTCCTATTTGCACTAAACATTAGAATTCAAAGACAATTTGAACCAAGCATATTCATTTGTCTGTATATTCTGGCCAAATTTGTTTCCAGCAGGTAGCAATTAGTGTTCTGGAAAAATCTTGAGATGTTCTTCCAAACGGACATGTTCTAACAGTTTTAACAGCAACCCTATTCCAAGCCCCTTCAAGCCTCTGGCCTGTTCTCCTCTTATCAGCACAACAAATGTTTCAGATTTCAAGTCTGTCCTCTGTTCTCTGACAAGGACTATGCCTTTAACACTGCATGTCTTTTAAAGCCTGGGGAAGCTCATTTTAACGTTTTTGCAAACATTCTGCTTGGTTTCATTTGTCTTTACCAGATCCCGGAAAAATAGCTCTCAAGGAAATATTCAAAGAAAATTCTTAGAAAACCCTCCTAAAATTGTAGCAAAATATTCATTCAGCCATTCATTCTGCAAAAAAACATATTACTACTAATCTGACTTTTAATTACCTTTCCACTAAGACAAGCAAGACAGCGGGTTTATTAAATATCACATTAGACATTTGGGTACTATCCAGGATATACAGTTAACATAATTGGCTACTGAAAAAAGAAAGGAGGAAAAGGTTTAATTATGGCATATGTTGGCAGTTCCTTGCCTGCTCACAGAAAACATGCAGGTGTAAAATTTAATGTTCCTTACACTCAAACTCTTTAACTCCCAGCGATACAGCTGCTTCAGCCTCAATTGAGGCATTTTAAGTATGACCCTAAAAGAAGAAAATGATCATTAATGCTGACTGCCTGTGAGTGATAAGAATGGGATCCCATCTATGAACCCAGCTACCCTGCTGTCATGGGATTACACAGCTGCCTGCATGTGTCTGGCATTTCCAGATGTTGACAGCTGGAGTACACAGGAAATCCCCTTTGTTTCAGCAGTAAACCGAACCTACACCCTGCACCATTAAATGATCTGATCTCTAGCCTCTGCTGCTTCCTTCTCCAGAAAGGTCAATATAGCAATTTGTTTCCACGAGATCCAAAAGGGAGGAAAAGAACAACAACTTCTCAAAATAAAAAAAAATGAAACAAAACAGTTGAGAGGGTCCAAGAAGGTCCACATGCACGCTTGCACAGATAATCACGTGCAAAAAAAAATAGAAGATTTTATTAACATTTTTTAGGAATTACAAAAAATGCCCATTTTGTTAGGCTCAAGCCATTCTACATGTGGAACGGTTATCTGCTCCAGAGACCCTCCTCCTTGCCTACATATCCAGGCCAGCGACTCCATAGTAACCCAGCTAAACCAGAACAACACGTTTTGCTCTTTTCTTCAAGGTCAGATAAAGCCTACCTTTTTCCATGCACGCCACACACTGCTCCCAAAGGAGCTCTTCCTCTTTGTACCATTTTCGCTGAACATTTTACACTGTCCTCTTCCCACCTCCCCTAGAGAGCATGCCTGCACACTAATCTACTGTCTGCCTTTTCCCTGTCAGCCTGTTCCTGCATCATTTATCAAACCTGTCACCACCCAAAGGTGTGTGCTCAGGGAGTCTTCGGAGAGGTTGTAACCCCGCAGCTTAAACAGCGGGGTGATAGCGTCACATAAGTAGCCATGCACAGCCAGAGAAAGAAAGCAAGTGATTAAAAAAAAACAGTCAGATACCTTCCACCACTACGTTTTCAACTCACTGAAAATGTCAAAAGAAGAAACACGAATCGAGATTTCTGGGGTCCTCAATTATCTTCGAAGCCTGCAAGATTGAAAACACGGGCCTTTACAAGTAAATATATCAGATCATTTCTTGATGGCAAAATTCTATGAATAATAAAAGTCTATGCTGTATATCCTCTAATCAAAGGATTGTTTCAAGTTCTATCTTGCACTGCTGTTTAAAATATATGCCACTCACTACTAGGGGGCTGTGATGCTCCATTTCAGTATGCAGCGGATGAACAGCGCTTCTCTTTCTATTTTAAATAAATCGTTCTCAAGGTCAGGTGCAGCTGAAGGCAGTTACAATGTTCCAGAGCCTGTGTGGTATTCCCTGCTGCATCAGTCATTAGGCTGCAATGCATCTCCGGCAGAAATAACTTGAAAATGAGGAACAAATGTAAATAAAAAGGATTAAGTGTTGTAGAAGTGAAAGATATGGTTTGCAGAATTGTAATGACGCAATGAACCGGATAAACAGGTTCTTAATTTATGATATATAGATTAAGACCGGTGTACGCTGAAAGAAATAATTAACACAGCAGTTGTTTCAGTCACCAGATGGCGAGACCTTTAAATTCAAATTCTGATTTTAGTTTATTCGTTTCATGGAATAGCTTCAGAAATGCCTCTTTAGCCATTATCTTTCCCTCTTATTAGTTACGTTTTGCTGCAAATCTAAGAAAGAGAATAGTGCAAGAACTAATTTCTCAGAAAATATGAATGCACCAAGCTTGTCTCGTACACAGCTGAATGTTTCTCTTTTGACTGTAAACCGGAAATGCTTTAAACTATACAGAAGAATCACTGAGTTTTTAAAGATTATAACGTGCATACATTCTTAATGCCTGTTCAATAGTGCAGAATATTAATATAATTTTAGGATATTTCCAAAGCTCTGACTTTCTTTTGACATTGCTGAAGCAACCATTAGCAAAAAAATGAGCATGCCGACTGAGGTGACTGTAACTCTCCTTGAGTATTTATATTTATACAAATCCTTCCCTCTGTTACTGAGGAAAGAAAATACCTGTCAAACGTCTGACCTGCCTTTTGCTGCAGAGTGATTCTGGAGCTCACACTGGCTTGTGGGCTGTTGTAAGAAACAGAATCAGGTTACCGCTTCCAGTCGCAAGGAAGACCATCTTCTACAGGAAGACCATTTGCGGACTGGTTGATACATGGATGTAAAGCGGCCAGAGGGTTAGTTTAAATTTGGAAAGGCAGTTCCAAAAGGTGCAAATGACCTGCATTTCTCAAGGGAGAAAGACATCTTTTACAGAGAACTTACATGTCCTAAATCAGGCACAAAAGACCAGTGCCTTCATTGTGCAGAAACACCGGTCAGTGAAATCGCTCAAAAGATTGTTTCTTGACAATCCACATGCATGACAGTAAATAAAAAACTGAAAGCAATACTCTGGGATCGGTTAGGATTAAAACCGCTATACAAAGGCAAGGAATTGTTACAACTTCCTCTTTCTTCTCAAATTTCAGACCATTATTTTATAGTACCAGAGGACAACTCAGGCATGAACAGATGCAATTTAAGACCGCCCAGGACTAGAATTAACTTCGATGTCTCTTTTTTTTTCATTCTGAGAAAGAACGGAACCTTATTTAACATCATAAATTCAGCCAAAACCCCAAAAACATTATCAGCAACAAAAAAGTTTTTCTTACTGGAGTCAATGGCTCTTAAGTTCGGATTTCCATTAACCCTTGTGAGCTTCTATAATTGTGAGGTGACCCAACAGCGCAAAACCATGACTTTGCTGGTGATGAACTGGTTACCACATGGCTACCATTCAGATACTTAGCAAATAGGTGGGGGATTCATTTTCTCATTTAAAGGGAACCTTTTTCATAGTTTTATTTGCACCAAGGCACCTGTCACCAGCACAACGTCAGGAGCTGCGGCCCCTTGGCCTGCTTCACAAGGAGAGCAGACTGCTGCCTTCTCACTGCCAACAGATCCAAGGGAAGGACTGCCTTTCAGAAATGCTAAAATGCATTTAATTTGCGGGATTTCCTCACACAACACCGAACCAATTGGGGGAAAAAAAAAAACAGCCAAAACCACTGTCTAAAACAAATGTACAAAAACTGCACTGTAACAGGAAGTATTCAGGCCATACCCGGAGCCTTGAAGGGGAGCTATGAAGTCATTTCAGCACCCCAGCCGGCTCAGCTGACTGACTGTACATTAGTGAGGGACCTGGGCTGCTCTGGGTCTCCTTGGAGAAGGTCACTCCTGCTGGCAGGAAAGCAAGGCTGGACAGAACTACCAGGAGAGACTGGGGAGAAGCTGAGCAATTCGACTCAACTCAAGGTTTATAAAGAACTCATTAGTTTGTTGGAAATGTATTCCAGAACAGCCCAAGTAGATACGTTTAGAAGCAAGAGAATAAAAACGATTTCTTTTGCGTTTACAGCCCTATGGAGGTAAGCACCAGAAACAAAGCACGCTCCATCTTCTTTTGGGGGGAAATTAAAGGTCTGGTTGGTGGTATCAAGAGGAGAATAAACTATGTATTAAATGCTCAGTACACTGGGTGCATATAATATTTGCACCCGGCCTTCAGATGATAGGCTGGATAGATAGATTTTGAGAAGAGGAAGGAATTTGAGGAAACCGATGTCTTGTCTTGCCATGCAGTAGTGATAAGATACTGTCTCTGACTGGATGAAGCAAAAGTACTCAATGAAAATATTCCCAGCAAACCACAGCTATTAAAGAGCTCTACTGTAACAGTCACTGACCACAGTTCCCCTGCCGGCTATCTTTTTGATCTCACAGATCCCTAAGGAGTGTGGCGACTGGACAGATGACTGCCCCTGTACTACCAGACCGTCTTGGTTTAAGATGTAAGACAAGAGTGCTTTACTGCTTCCAAAAGGAAATATCAGATCTGGGGAAATGGCTGTGTGCTACAGTACAGACACCACAACGGAACAGAATTTAAGCTCTCAAACCAAGAATTCTGTTTAAAAAGTGCTTTTGGTCATTCTAGTTTAATCGGCATTCTGTAATGTACTACCAATTGCGTCCATTTTTTAAAACCAAAAATATCTGCCTGTCTTCTGCCCAGACGGTGCCATCTGGATTCCCCAGATGGCTGGTAGTGGCTATACGTGGTGCAAGTCTAAGATAAATTCCTTCCATCTGAGGCAAAGGTGTTTAGATCCAGCTGTCTGTAGAGGCAGGAGGGCCTGTTCCCACATGGCTGAGAAGAGAGATCAGAGGCCTGGCCTCGGTGTGACCCCAGTGACTCACTGCTGCTGGATTAGCGGTCAGAATGAGCCGGAGTGACGGGCTGTGGCTCCATCACCATGGGCTGTATTTAATGAAGGGCTTCTGCACTACCTGGCAAGAGAGGGGCAGATCAAAAGGGTACTTGGAGAAACCGGACTGCTGGGCTTCTTTCATGCTCACATCTCAAAGGGAGAAGGACAGACGTACAATGAACTGTGATCACCGTGCCCATGATCGGTCTACAAAAGTCATCTACCAAGCAGTAGTGAAATGGCTCAGTGCTACCAGGGGTAACGGATGTGATTAGCCATCATGGTTTCTCAGTTCCCTGTGAAACAGTGCCCTCTCTAGGCTCACAATGAAAGAGCAGGGAGGGGGATGGGTAAAGGGGCTGTGCCGTGAGAAGAGACGCAATTTCACAGAGGGCAAATATGTAGTAAAAACAATAGATGACTAAATAAAACAAAACATCAGAGCAATCAAAAATGAAGACAGAATCCTAAAAGCTTACCAGTTGATTATAACCTGAGGAAAATGTTTCTTCAGCACGCAAGAGCATACAATATATAAATGTTCAACATTAAAATACACATAAAAGCAAAGCTTTATCCTTCTGTACACCATAACCGTATTACACTTTAAAAAAGTACATACATTCTTTTAAGTCAAGGAAATGGGACATCATTGGAAGGGGGTAAAGAAAGTCTGAGCTAAACATTTTAGCTGCTACACGCAGATCCAGAATCTTCAATATACAGCTGAAACGAGAAAAAGGCGTTGAGGTTACCCTCTCCCATAGAGGCCAACATTTTACAAAACGATTCCTTGACATCTGATGGACTAACCCCAGAATATGTGAATCAATTCACATCAAACAAGAAATGCAGACTGCCAAAAACGACTTCAACTTGTCAAATGCTGCCTCTTAAGCAAGCTGCACATTAGGAAACGTAAAAAGAAGACCTGATAAGCAAACGGGGGGAAAAAAAAAAAACACACAAGACTGAAGCGCCACTGAGGAGCTCTAACGCTGCAGCTCAACAGCTGCCCAGTATGGAAAACGATTCCAGAGGGTACAATGATGGATTAGCAGCAGTCAGAGCACTAATGGAGCCGGATAAGAACACAACTGGGACAACCCAGTCTTCTAAGAAAATAATAAAAAGCCTAGCTTTTGCCTGGACGTCTAACAGACAGTACTACAGATTAAAACAAGAATTCCAGAGTTACGTTCCTCTAGGTTAGTAAAGGGTTACAGGCCAGCAAGGTCAATTCAGCATGTAACGTGCTTGAGAACGAGACAAATGAACTCTCTCAACAATAACGAAAAAAAAACTGATGGCTTTGAAAATTATGAGACGTTTGTAAACAGCTAACAAAAATTCCCTACAAGTACAAAAAGAGAAACCAGAAGGGACAATGCAGAGATGGCAACACAATATAGTCTTTTCCATAGGTGCAGAACTTTGTACCATCAGAGGCATTTAGAATTCCAGACCATGACGTTGCCTAGATTAGCGCTTTCATAAAACACTATTTGGAGGGATAAAACTGTGTTGCTAGGATACTGTTCAGAAACTCTAGTCCGGGGGAATATGAATATACAGACTGGAGCACTGAAAAAAATCCAACTACATGCCAAAGAACAAAAATACAGCTGAAAAGTACATCGGTAAAAAAAAGGACATTGTTAATAAATGTCTACAAATTCAATATGCAAGTATTATCATTTTAGTCTTAAAAGTAGGTTAAACATGTTTGCAGCAATGCAAAATGCATAATCTTACTAATTATAATGGATGAAATCAACTAGTTTGGGATGTTTACCCCAAAAAATCTGTAAAAAGCTGGTTCCAATATCAGGTCATTACCAATGCCACTATAAATAAACACACCTTATAAAGATGTTAAGAGCATCAATCACTGCATTTAGAAGCATTTTTGTAGAGACAGCTAGATTCATCGTTAAATCAGCCTGAGCTTTATAAAGGTGGAATGGTGGCTTAGATGACATATAACAATTCGCACGGTCTCCTACTTGCAGCCCCCAACTCGAGTGTTAAGACAAGATAGCACCCTATCACTCAACGATACGAAAACCACACCTCAGGTTACAGAGCAAAATAAAACTGGTATTTTAAAGATTTTTTTTGTGGGTTAATTGGCTTTTGCTGGTAAACGCAACACACCTGCAGTATAGACAGTGGCAGTGACTGCCACATGCACTACATCTTGCTACTCCCAGTGGTTACTCACCACTTCTTCACACGATCAAACATACTTCTTCAATTTCACTGACATCCGCAGCTTAAAAATATTTCTAACACTGTTAAGCGTCACTTATCCGGCTTTCACTATGTGTCACACAGCTGTTGATACCACTTTGTCGTCTGATCTGATTAGCTTTTAAAGGCTAAGCAGGGCTGGGCCTGGCCAGTACAGAGGCAGGGTGGTCCAAGGAAAGGGCCTTCTTGCTGTGAATAGTGTCGGTGAACCAGCAGGTGGAGCTCTTCCTTGTGGACCAGGATTTTCAAACCAGTACCTCAGTATGGCAGAAGAGAAGCCCCCATCAGTACTGTAGGAGCTACTGTCCTTTAGATGACCTACCCGGAGTAGCCGATGTTATCCCGTACAGAGAGACAGCAGGACATTTTCAGCGAAAACAAAGCAGAGTATTTTATCTAATGGACACAAAATGACCACCTATTTTCTTTTTGAATTTTGCAGAGAAACTGCTCACGTCAGAAAATGAATACAAACTAGGAATAAGGAACGATTCGGCTCAATATTTGCTCTTCTCCTGAGTAGTCACACAAACAAAATAAGACTCTGCAAGTAAAAACCGCTGTAGCAAAAATCTCTCTATGCTACATATGCAAGTTCAAGTAAGCAATACCAGTTCCTTGTAAGATAATTGATAACTGTTGAAAAGTACCATATTTCACTTCTATATACATAGCAGAAAAAAAACATTTATTCAGATACTTGCAGCTTCCACATTTTGTCGATTTAAAATTTGCAGCCGTAACACTTTTAAGAGCAATTAATGTTTGTATACACACAACTAGAACCACAAGTTCAAAGCAAAAAAACACAAGTATAATACAAAAAATGTTTTTTTTCCCCACAGGAGCACAAGGTCAAACCTACACTGCAGTGGTCTTGAGGGGCCCTGTCAAAGCCCTGACTGAATCCTGTGGAGAGCATGTGGAAACACTTCAGAAGACCCCCAAGGAACTGGACAAGATGGGGAAATCTGCCAAGGAGAACTGCAAAACCAGCACCAAACTGGTGTGTTAGAAGAGACTGACGCAAAAAGACCTGCAGCTGGAATTGCTGACAAAGATACAAAATATTGAGTCCACAGGTCTGAAGAGTTATGCAATCAACTTATTTCATTCTTTTGCTCTTTATTTTTTGCATATATTTACTGTAACTCATTTCACTCCTAGAAGTTTTCAGTTGGAACATTTAGGTTATGGAAAAAAGGAGTTTAAAAATGTGTAGACCATTTGGGAATTTCCAAAAGTGGGACACCATAGGATGGGTATGAATACTTCTGCAAAAGTATTCAGAAGTTCTGAATACATCTTCTTGTGTACTACAATAATAAAAATAGTTTCAAAACATAAAGCAAAGATATCCAGTTCGGAATTTCTGTACATTTAATAATTTAAAGGATTAACAATTTACACTACTCTGGGTCTGAATATTTCTTTATATCTTTTGTGAGCAGAAAACGTTTCTGGATGAAAAGCAACACGTTGACACAAAAACCTGTTCCCCCTCTTACAAAGTTCCTGAAAGCAAAGTGCACAAAGAAACAAAAAGAGGTGTGCACCATAAACCATCACTGAGGCAGAGGAACCTCATTACAACTTTAGCAAAATCTGTAGCCAGACAATTTTTAAGTATTTAAAATAGTGCTCTTTCAAGACCTAATACATATCTTCAGCACTAAACTGGCAGAACTGAACTGAAAAAGAATGCGTATGCACTTGTACAATCTAGGTGTCAAACATACGGCCCCTTTACGAAGAAGGCTACCTCATGAATGTCTGATCAGTCGCACAGCCACGTGTTCTCTTTCGTTCTCTCTTTATCCAATCACAGTGCTCCTCTTGAAGGGGTCACAGAGCTACATGGGCGGGGCAATGTTGTTGCACCACAATGCAAGACCTCTATACACATCACCTCCACCATGTGGAGCAGGTTCAACATCTGAACCACCACTGGCCTTACTAAAACTGTGCCTAGTGATTTCATATCTCAAATGGAAATCTTTGAGCATTTTAATAAGATAGCACTGTAGTGATGATATGAATGCATTTGAGGCAGCGGTAGAGATGATTCTAAGCATCAAGTACTTTCACCCAAAAAAAAAAAATCAAAGGTCCAATAGCTTAAATGACACACATTTGGATGAGGGGAGGTGTGAAACCAAAAGGCTTCTTCAGGGTGCTTGAATGTAATTATTTACACCACCCAAGTTCTTAAGAAGCATAAGGATCTTAACACTCATCCTTCAACTTTCAGTTCACTTTGATTAGCATGATTTTTTTTAATAAGATCTTAACCATCGGCTACAAATCATCTACTGAATGTCCTTACATCATCATGAAGAAGTCTTAATGAAAGAATAAATATCCTTATTAAAGATATGATATATTTGGATTTAACTGGTTTGTAATTAAAAAAAATACTCCAGCAGAAAATGTCCCCCCGAGAAGATATCCATGAACAAATCTGTGAACCCGCAAATGCAGTAACTCCTCGAGTCGCAATGTCTCCAACTTGATGGGTTTTTTAGCCGATTTGTCTCTTGCTTTGGCTTTTAGAAATGTTTCCTTAAACAACTGCTTCACGCCAAAAGACATCTGAGGGTTTCCTTACATGACCAGAGCACTTCAAGACAACATTCCAATGGACTTGGACTTAACCAATCAAAACAGTGTGTTCTTACGCTGCTCAGTTGGAGACTCTGTTCCAGTGGATGCATGGACTGCCAAATGTTTAGGAAATGTTATTGTGACCTTTACCACCTGATAAGTATAAGCCTTTTCTTTTCCTCAGGTACTTTGACATCACTCTTGGAGCATGACTCTGGTTCACTAACCTGCATTGTGAAGACCAAACTCAAAGTCTCTGAACATCACACAGGACAGAGATGCCCAACTCACCACCATATTCCAATTACCCCCCAAACTGTGCTAATTATATTCAATGTTGATTTATTACTTCGCATACAGTAATTAGTATTCATTTTTTCCACATTCCTACAACACTGCATCGCAATAAACACTGGCATAAACCCTTTACACTTCCAAGTAAAGACCAGTTTTAATTAAATCAATCTCAATTACTTTTTCATTTTAATTCCCTGACATTTTCTGAGCACTGCAGAACGAAAAGCAGGTGAAAAAGGGACACACCATATCAGTGCAAAATTTTAGTTTAGTCTTATAGCATCACAGTAATGTTGTTAAGCCAAACTTTAAACTGCAAGTGGAGAAATGTTCAAGAACTGGTATTCATTTGTTCATTGGGCAGTTAACCGGTTTGATCCTTAATGGTTGTTATGCTGATAAATTACAGATATACTGGTGTTCCCCTTAAAATAATAAGAATAAACCTATTAATAAGACATGGATTCCAGGATTTTGACAACTTATCTCCTGTAAGGACCAGATGGTGAGCTACACTGTGAAGGCATTCACTGAAAATCAAGTCCACTTGTGAGATTAAATCTCCACATCCCCCAGTGCCACAATGTGAAGATCTAAGCTCACCAATGTACTTTCTTTAAAATTTAATGTGGAAAATCTACATCGCATTTTAGTACAGAAGATTCTATATTACATAAGACAATTTTTAAACCACTCTATGACAGTTGGTTGTACTAAGCAGCAGTCTAGGCATGAACAGTCCCTAAAGCGAGGCCAGGAAATTCAACTTGTAATAGAATAAAAATAAAAAAAAAACACCCACCATTCACACCCTGCTTTTGTTTGCCCAATAGGAAGAACACCACTTGGCTCTCTAACACAGTGTGAACACCTTCTCTTCGTTTTTTCAGCACACGGCATGTCAAGGTCTTGTACTGACATTCGGGTGTAAAACAGATTCCTGAGAATGCCAAACTGGTAATACATGGGAAGCGCCTTCATAAAGCGATGTTATATTTGAGATGTATATCGATATCTTTTCCTCAGTGTTTTAACTCTGGGGAGTCCCAGACAAAAACCTGTGAGAGAAGGATTAGAACGGCAGTGTTACCAGCTTGTAGCTGGACGTCCTTTGCTCTCAGAAGCCGAGTTTGTCAGTACTTGGCTGGGACTATAAGTATTAGTAGTCCAGTAGGTAGCTCTCTAATAATAATAGCTTTCACTTATATAGTGCTTTACAGGTAATGGGGTCTCCCCTCCACCACCACCAATGTGCAGCCCCACCTGGATGATGCAACAGCAGCCATAGAGCACCAGAACGCTCACCACACATCAGCTATCAGTGGGGAGGAGAGCAGAGTGATGAAGCCAATTCATAGATGGGGATTATTAGGAGGCCATGATTGGTAAGGGCCAATGGGAAAATGTGGCCAGTACGCAGGGGTTACACCCCTTTACAGCATTTACCTGTAAAGTGCTTTGAGTTGAGTGTCCAGAAAAGCGCTATATAAGTGTAAGGAATTATTATCACTCTTATGGAGAAATGTCCTGGGATTTTTAATGACCATACAGAGTCAGGACCTCGGTTTTACGTCTCATCCAAAGGATGGCGCCTGTTTACAGTCTAGTGTCCCCGTCACTATACTGGGGCATTAGGACCCATATGGACTGCAGGGTGAGCGCCACCTGCTGGCCCCACTAACACCTGTTCCAGCAGCAACCTTAGTTTTTCCCAGGTCTCACATCCAGGTACTGACCAGGCTCACACCTGCTGAGCTTCAGTGGGCTGCCAGCTGTAAGTTGCAGAGTGATATGGCTGCTGGCCATATCTACCATCAAATGTCCCAATACGGTGACAGGGGACATCACGAAAGGCACAGTACTTCAGATGAGACATTAAATAAGTTATAGAAGACCTAAACCTGGTGTCACAGCCAAATTCTACATTGACAAATTTCCTCCTCAACTAAAGAACATCTTTCTTTCACCTCAGAAATATCGCTAGACTATGCCCTATGTTAACACTAACTGTGGCTGAAAAGATGATCAATACATTTGTGTTTTCCAAAATTGACTACTGTAATGCTCTACTCGCTGGGGTATCTAAATCTACTTTGAACAAACTGCAGTATGTCCAAAATTCGGCAGCCAGAATCCTGACCAGGTCTAGTGCAAGTGATCACATTACTCCTATCCTGGAGTCCTTGCACTGGCTTCCTGTCAAGTCATGTCGACTTCAAAACCCTCATGCTCACCTACAGTACAAGGCTCTGCATGGCACCTCAGTACCTGTCTGAGCTACTATCGCCCTACTCTCAACCGCACAACCTTCGCTCTTCTAATCCTGCTCTCCTTACTGTCCCCCAAGCCTGTCTACACTCTATGGGTGACAGGGCCTTCTCCTGTTATACCCCAAAGATCTACAACTCTATCTCCAGGATATCAGAGAGTCACCAGCTCTACAGTCCTTCAAATTCAGCCTCCATTCCTTCTTCTTTAGAAGAGCTCCAACTGTATTCAGGACCACCATCTACTGTCTCCTCTGTATATTCTCATCGTGCATATCTTGTGTAAAGTGCTTTGAGAAGCCTCCTTTAAAGGCGCTATATAAAATATAGTTTTATAATGCAATTTCTCACTTCTGCACCTGGTCTGCTGTTTAGTGGGGATGCTGTGTGCCAACCAAGTGGGTACAATATTGCAAAGAAGCACTTTGTGATGAAATGCACTGTACAGACCTAAGCAATTCACTACCTATGGTTGAGAAATATACAAGGCAGAAATCTCTGAACCAGGTCATCTTCAATAATCACAGACCAAAATGACTTGTTTCTCCTTCATCTGTCTCACTTTGTTGACACTGCTTTGCCGATCTGTTCCAAGAAAGAAGCATGTCTCTCAGATTTAACATTGCTAGTAACCAATTTACCTGCAGACACTGCACCTGCTGACAATTAAGCCATCTGTTTTTAATTAAGGTGTTAATACAAAATGATTTATACCATCAGCTTATGAGACATTTTAGATATAATACCCATGGTGTGAAATGACAAGAAGTATGGCATTTTTATCATATAAACATTTATTAAACCAGATTAGTCAATGGAAAACAAACTCGTATTTGCAAGAATGACTCGGAGAGCTACTCATTTAGAAAACACAGCATTTTGCTGGAGCAACCAGAGTAAAGTACCTTGCTCAAGGGTAACCATAGTAGTGCTCCACTTGGGCACTGAACCCACCCCCCTCCTGATTACAATTAACAAGCTCCACTGGCCGAATGGCACCTCATGTTCAAGTCCAGAGACCCTACCATCAGTCCGCACTGCTGCCCGTTTCCTGCTGCTGAACCAGACAGTACAATTATGAATAACCTTTAGGTGGATATTAATAGATTCAATAATTAGATTTATTACATAAAATGTTTAATACCATTGTCATATAAATCTTAATATTGAAAGTTAAAAAAATTGTAGTGATTACAATGAAAATAACTACAATATTTAGGTAGCAAGGGAGCACCACAATTGTGCACAGATTACCGTGGGACAGTGCAGATTTCCCATTTTAACACGTACATGGGCTGAAGTTCTTAAAAGGCTGATAGATGGGTCAAAAATAGTACACAGTGGAGAAAAATGTCTTAAGAATTAATTCAAACAATCACATCCTTACAAGCGATGAAAAACAGAAAAAAAGGCTTTTTTAAAAACTAACTCATTGGAAACAGCATGTGATTTATATCAATTTTAAGGTACACATTTAAGGTTTTAACGTCGTAAAAGTACTTTTCTATGTAGCAACGGAGAAGAGTGAAACTTTCCACAGTTGCACAAGCACTGTGAATAAAAACTGAAGGCTAAACAACTTATTTACGGCAGACTGAAGAAGGCCATGCTCAGATGAGGCTGTGAAAGGAAGTGGCAGATTCTTTCACTTGCCACTTAATTATTCAAAACTAGGTGTTTAAGAGATTCAATCTTTTTGCACACAGACATCCTTAGGTGGCTACACCCCTGAGGAAGGAAGACGAGCCTACCTGAGCGTGGAAGTTCGACATGGTGGTTGTCTCGATGTCCTTCTTCCCCAGGATCTCCATTTTCACGGGAGAATTCGGGAAGTTGAAAGAAAAGTACTCCAGGAAATCCGGGAGGTACATAGCTGCTCCGTGAATGATCCCCATCACATAGTGAGCCGCGCAGTTCTCGTCCTCGCTGAAGGACAGCGTCACGAACTCGTCGGCAAACCTCTGCATCTCCACAGGAGACAGGCGGGAAAGCTCTTCGCTGTAGGCGTGCGCCACCAAGGCCCCCCCGTTGGGCTGCTGCTCCACGTGAATGAAGCGCCGGAACTCCAGGTTGTCCAGGCCGGGCAGCTGGGTCTGCACCCGCGGCGCCTTGACGGACACGAACGCGGGGTCGCTGCCTTCCGGAGGCCTGTCCTCCGGCCGGCAGCCTTCCAGGAGGCACGGGGCGGGCTTGACGTCGCCCTGCTCCTCCCTGCCCGGCTTCCACTCCAGGCCGCGCACGTCCGACACGAGCCCCGAGCACACCGTCTGACTGGACCTGCTGTACATCTTGGGCCGCTTTCTCTTCTCGCCCTCTTTGTGTTTCTTTTTCTTTTTCTTCTTCACCTTTTTGATCTGCAGCTCCTCCGAATTTATCTTGGGCCTCTCTTTTTCACCTGGAAGCCAGAAAACAAAACAAGGGCTTAAGTTCTACTTCCCAGACCGTCCCGTAAATCATCCCACCCTTCCTAATAAAAGTATTAGGAATTAGGAACAGTAACAACAACATTACTTTATTAACCCTTTACAATTTAGCAAGCATACCCCAGCTTGCTCTCCATGAGACACACAGACAGGGAGAGAGCCTGGGGTCAGAGCGCAGGATCTGCCATTGTACAGCGCCCCTGGAGCATCTGGGGTTAAGGGCCTTACTCAGGAGCCCAACGGAGTAGGACTCCTCTGCCGGCTGCCCGATTTGAACCTGCAGCCTTCCAGCCACAGGCGCAGATCCTTAGCCACAGAGCCACCGCTCCGCCCAGTTAGCATGTCAGTTCACAAAAGCGCTGCTTGCAAATCCTCAGTAATAATAATAGTATTAGGAAGGAAAGTATTACCTGCTACCAGGGCATGGGGAAGTGAGTGGAAGCTACTGCCCAGTAGACCTTCTCTTGCAACATAACAATGGCTCAATCAAGCATAATTTGTTTGTTCAACAAAAAGCTGACAGTCTGACAAACCTGGACAGATTGCAATAGCTGGGATACAGAGAAGTGTTACAACTAAAAATGCAATATTTTAAATGAAACCACACAAGAGGTGGACCTCGGCAGTTATTTAGACCGATTAACTTCAAATTATTTATATAAATTTTAACTCAAAAGTAAATAATGTTTTGAAATGAAGATTCATAAACCACAAAGCAAATGAGCTTTTTAAGGAGGCTATGCCTGGCCTTTAAAACCAGAAGGAGGAAAATCTTGTTCAAAAAGCTTCCCAAAGTTGGACAGTTCAGTGAGAAACCAGCAGACATTTTGTTTAAACCTAAAGAAAAACAACAACAAATTAATGCCTGGACTGAACTACCAGCTAGCACTGGAATCATCCAGGAGAATAACTTCAGCCTTGGTTTGAAATCTCCCTCTAGGACAGAAAATACATATAACTCCTAATTCTCCAGTTCACCTGTCAGGAATAAGTAGTTCTTGAGAAAAATCCAATCCTGAGGAAAGGAAAAACTGACTTTCCCCATTCTTGTATCCTGATAATAAAAGGGCAGGCGGTACCACACTAAGCGTCTTTGGGGCTGGTGTAGTGAAGCAGGCAGCGCCGCTCCTCAGACATGCTCAGAAGGCACTGCGCCTCAGCTGCCCAGCAGCCTGGCACAGCCTGTGGCTGTGTGTCGCAGGGAACCGGAGCACCTCGAGCTGCCTCAGCTGCCCAGCACGCCGACACCGCCTGCGGCAGGGAGGAAGAGAGCAGGTACAGCCCCAGGCCTGCTGAGCCGTTTCAAACGGAAGCTGCTGAAAGCATTCGTGCAGCACTCCAGGCACAGAGAGCGGGACGGCGTGCTGAACCGTATGGTACGCAGGAAACAGCACAGAAAGAGCCTTTTCATGTCAGTTCGCAAAAGCGCGGCTTGCAAATCCTCATCTGCAACAGCTCCCCGCCCCCCCACTTCCAAATAGGACACAGACCAGACAGTAATTTTAACAGTGCCTGTAAACGAGGGTCAGATACAATCAGCGGCGAATATAAACAGCATGTGGCACACAGCAGGCTGCTCGAAACAGCGGCCTGCTAAAATATAATCCCCAAAGCTCAGCTCAGAAGGAAGCCCACAGCTAGTCATTACCACAAAACAAAACATGGGCATATGCAGTACGGCAGACAGGATTTGTGGATTTCACAGAACAGTTTCCTGGTCAAGATTCAGTCATTTTAATCTTTTCACACAATGGGCAAACTGAACAGAAACACGAACCTTTTGAGCGTGATGCTTTTGAATTTTCATGTGACTATTTTGTCATATTACCATTTTTTCTGAATTGCTTCCATTACTTACACGTTATTACAAAAGGGAAAACTCTGTTATAGTTAATTCAAACTACCTTCGACAAGGTATTACGATCCTTAAAATATTTATAGAATACAGATATGTAAATATAATACAGATATATAACAAATATTTATAGAATACAATACAAATGACTATTTCATACACCTTTTTCTTGCTAGAAATCTCAATTTTCATCCAAAAACACACCGTGTTCCAGATGTATTCCTACCTCCAATGAAACAGAATAACAGAATGAGATACACACTAGGTAATGTGTCTTGTCAAAAGAAAATCTAAAAATGTTATACTGAAATCATACTAGCACTGCAAAGGCTACAGTGATATTTGTCATTAAGAATTATTTAAACTCCAGAAAAGGGGTCATACATTCAAGACAATAAATCCATCACCTTCCACTAGAGTGTCCTTTATTAAGAAGTTTATGGCGACCAGTATAGTGGTCTCCCTGTCAGAAACAGGACACAAGTTTAACCAAAGGCTGAGAGGTTTGGGTTCCTTCTGCCAAGAAGCTCAAACTTGGCCAAAAATGGACATTCCAGTATGTCAGGAATAATCCAAAGCCTCCAGAGAAACTGACAAAGACGTGGTTAACTGCACACCAAACTTTCTCCACTGGCCATCCCAACCTCCTGACCATAATCCATTTGTACGTTTTAGATTAAAGCTCAAGAAAACAATTCACAAACCAAAGAGTCTGAACAATCTTGAGCAATTCATCCAATTTCATGTTATTTAACATGTTGCAATATAAGGAACGTGTAAATAGAACGACATCCATACATTTTCATTCTAAGTTAATTAAAAGGGATTCAACATCACCAATTGGGATTTGCTTCTACAGAACTACCAATAAAATATCACATCTTGAATTTTAATTAAACAGAAGAGAACAGACATGGTTAGATTA
Source organism: Lepisosteus oculatus (assembly GCF_040954835.1). NCBI lineage: Eukaryota > Metazoa > Chordata > Actinopteri > Semionotiformes > Lepisosteidae > Lepisosteus > Lepisosteus oculatus. Next base: position 34,117,766 of record NC_090702.1, on the reverse strand, counting down.
ATTACAATCCAATGACAAAAAAAACAACCAATTCTGATTTACAATTATGAACATTTAGACTCTCCCTACATTCAATAATACAAGAATCCCTAAAACTACATAGACCTACTTTGATACTGTGCAATTCCTCACTTAAGCTTCCAGGAAACAATATTTAAAAATATACCCAATGTACTTCCCCTTACTGAACATCACATCAATATGACCACTGCTACAGAGTAAATGTTCAATCTAAAAAATAAAGCAGAGCAACTGTCACTCAATGCCTTGCAATAACAGTTAGGATCCTTTCTTCAAATTGCACCGATGTTCATTTATTTCAGTTTTCAGTTGTTTCTTGTTTTTCATCAATATACAATAAGCTGCAAGGACATGTTATAAGATGCATCACCTGAGATGTAGCACAGTCTTTTATGTGTAAGGTATGCCAAGGCTATAAAAATGGTATAATGTGTGTAATTATAACAGACAATTAACAATGAAGAACATAAAGCAATTTGCTTTTAATAACATATTTCTGTGGGTTTTGCACTAAAAGAAGTAATCAAATACATTTCAGAATAATTCTATCAAGTCAATTATTAGATACAAAACTACAACAGATACCATTTTAAACCAGGTGAAAGGTCCATAAGCATAACATGTAAGGAAAGATGGTAAAGAAAGTATTCATTCCAGCTTCCCCCGTTGGGCTCACTTAAGATCACAATATTATAATTAAGGCAACATCTAGTCAGGTTTTGTTGTATATTTTGAGAAGTCTCAATATTACTAAAGGAATTATTATTAAGCACAAATTTTCCTAAATAGGAAGAAAGTTTAAATTAGGGGCCATGCTAAGACAATTTATGTACTTGTCTTAGTAGCTTGAATTGGAAGATAATTATTTTCAAATAATCAACCATGACAAAATTGATTGTAGAAATCGCACCAGTGGATTACTAGATCTCTCTAAATAATACAGTTCAGCTTCAAAACCATGATTATGTGGGATGTTGGTATAGAAAGAAAAAAAATATATTTTAATTATATCTTCTCTGCATGTTCTGGAAAGAATTACAAAGCTATGTAACATCAGCTATGTCTTGAATAAATTAAGAAAGGATATGTTCAAATGTTTTAAGATGCAAGTCAACAAAAACAAAGATGTTTTGATCCTGCTTAAGATAAAACAGGTTTACCTGGTGGATTAAGCCAAGTTTGTGTAGACACCAAATTAACTTTTTTCCCCCCCCCAATATTTTTGGAACAGGACCTCAAAATTCCTTTTGATAGGTTTTAAGATAAGTTCTCAACATCTTTTCACAATCCTTCTGAAATTTTACAGCCAATGTCTTTGAAAGTGCATTCTCCCTCTGCATGGTGTACCACAGGGCTCAGTGTTGGGGCTCATAACCACCAAAACTGTTTGAGTCTGTTATAAATTAGCAGGGCAAAACTGTACATCCTTTTCAGCTTTTCTTTCTACTGGTTGTCAAGAGAGCAACAGAGAATTAATTAAGAGATGGGGATCTAGACTTCATTTTGAAATAACACTCCTAAGAAAAAAAAGTCCTTGTTTGTGGATGGATATTATCCAAGTTTCATTATAGTCCCCACCAAGGATACAAGTGCTTAAGGATAATGAATATTAAAAATTTGCATTTTCTGCATGAAGTTCAATTCCAATGAACAGAGAACAGAGGTCTGATCACTCCACGTAATGCATGATACAGTACGGGCTTGCAAAGTTATAAATTACAATGAGCACATAGGCCAATCTGAGAGAAGCTAGATTTTACTCACCATAAATGAAAACTACTTCATCTATTCTACTAAGGAGATATTATTAGCAACTGGTGATAACAGAGTTGAAGTACATGAATAGCTGCAGAACAATTAAAAAACTGTCTAGCACTTAAACAGTACAAGGGTTGGTTTGGTATTTAACAGATGCAACAAAATTGAGAACACAATTGTGAGAGAGATAAAACCAAACCAACCAAGTTCACATAATTACATTACCTATTTTTTCCTAGCTGGGTCATTTAAAGAGTTTGTGTGTTATTTTGGTTATAATGGTGTACATCGGTACATAAAGTGTATTACAACACAACTGCATAAACACAAATAAAGACACAAATGTTCATTAAAACAGAAAAACAAACCAAATATTCCACTTACAATTAATGTATTACAATACAGAATGAACAGTATCAATGAAATTCTTAAATCCAGGCAATACTGCACCAGAGTTTCATTCTTCTAACTATTCTCACTCTCGAGGAAAATAAATTAGATCTGCTTGCACTATTCCCATCCAACTGTGAACAGAGTAAAACAAGGATGGACGAAAATTTCAATTCAGCACAGACTGAATTGACTGCTTACTCACACCACAAGGGTAGCGTTAAAGCTACAATTCGGAAATGTGCTACAGATCATAAAAATCACGTTTGTGCTCGGGCATAAATATCCTCCAGCCTTCCTCTTTGCTTATTTCATTGTGGGTGCCATAGTCCGATGTTCACCCAAATGAAACATTTTAGTTCTTTAACACTTTCCCTGTCATGTTCTAGCCCACAACTTCAAAACAAGGAAAGATTTGCTTTTTCAATTCCCCTTCTCCAGGCAGCTAGCCATAAATCACCTTCTGCATTAAGGTATAAATTTAGTATGATGCAAAACCACATCTCTCCATGTCACAAAGACAGGAATGCTGGTAAGTGTTCTAGACTTAGAATGTGAAGCTTAAAAGCTGATGTACATGCAAAACAGGAAGATGTCCTTTCTGCATGCTCCACTTAAAGGTCACAGATAGAAAATGGACACTGCATGACTGTTTACTGCATGTTTTACTTCTGCAAAGTCTTAATCCAGTGTTCACGTTTTTAGCTGACCTTTTTCCTGGTCTGTGTTCAGAGGAGTCATACATAAACCAAGAGGGCTGAATTATGTCAAGTGCATTAATTCTTCTGGAGACTGAACAGAAAGAAAAAGCTCTGCACTGATCTGTGGAGAGTAAACTCTGCCACCACATGCTATATCAAAGTTCAATTATTGCATACGGCACATTTTGCAGCACGGCAAATAGTACAGAGCACAAAAAAAGATAATCGCTTTCAAAATGCTCATCAGAGCAGGTGGCCACAGTATAAGCCCTTTTACGCTGCTGGGCAAGACAAAACAGCAGGCAAATAGACCCTGCAAAGCTGTAAACATACAGAAATTACACATTAAAAAGTTTTTCAGAACTCTCCTAAGCATCTTAAAATCTCCAGAAACTTACAAAATCCTACAAAAACTTCAAGTAGAATGAAAACTAAGAATTGTTGTTTGATAGCATAGAATGGAAAAATACTGCAAAAACAGTCACGCACAAGGAAAATGCAACAGATTGACATCAATGTTTGCCTAGGCACAATGTTTACCATTTCTAAATCATGAGCGGACAGGTTTGTTGATTTCAAAATTATTAAACCTTGGTATAAAACACTGAGCTCAAGTATTCAATGCTCAAACTGTCAAAATAATTAAATTAAGAAATCTATGTAACAAGACATTCAATACATTTTTATTAATGCAGGAACACTAACCAACGTAGAGTAATTGCAGACTGAGTACTGCACATTTGCAATTGCAATGGCTCAAAAGCCTTACACAGGTAAAGCGGACACTAGAGAGATGAAACTGTCATCCCCTGCAAGCCAGAGAACACCTGAGGTAACGAGAATGGTGAAGAATTTTAATCACTGATGAATTTTCTCCGTGTGGAGTCGAGTGATCATGCTGACTGTCTTACGCAAGCCAATTAGTGGAGCAGTAGCAGTGGGATGTAGGGGAACAGTCTCTTTTTACACAAGCACTCCACTGGTACAAAGTGAGAACAGCCCTACTTCTCTGTGACACACTGACAAACGTCTTTGAGCCAAGGGCTTTCTGTTTTGGCAAGCTGGTCTCTTCTCAAGCAAGACAGCACCAAACTCCACGGTGGTCACAATAACCATGGCACAACAGCCAGGACATGTTGAGGTCTTGCCAATCCCAGTCTTTTCCTTTCCTAAAATATTTGTAAACCAACACTTGCCGGTGTCATCAGCAGACGGCATTCAACCTAGTGATTCAACCTTTGCCAGCTGGCTGCAGCTGCAAAAGAAGAGCCATTTCCCACAGCAGTCTGTCTAAAGGCTGATCAAGTCTATGCTTCAATGTTGCCAGGAATTGTGTGAATGCTTAAGAATGTCAGACACTATTTTTGAAATGTTGTGTTTCTAAAAACTTTCCATAAAACTTTAAGCTTCACTTTTGTCCACATGACCCTATCGCCGTTTATTACAGAGATGTGCATTTGACTAGAAACACTTGCATTTGGACTAATTTTGCATTAGAACAGAAAAGGCTACTGAAATTCACAGGTACTGTATATAACATACTACTGCAGATATCACAACATATGCACATGTATTAAACACCTGAAAGTTGACTGACATGCTGCAGCCAGGTTTCTTAATGTAGCAAATTTGTTTCTAACATATTGTTACAAATAGGGGGTTACGGAAGTGGTGAAAATCAGGAATTGACCAAGCAGTTTAGTCAATCAGTGAAATAATTATTCATAACCCGTGACCTGTAAGTGATTTCTATACCCGAGCGGCTGGTATAATTAGAGGCATGTGAATTCTTTATTCTCTGGCACAGCTTTGTTGAGAGGAGTAATAATCCAGGCACACTTGGCTAAAACAAACATGTATTACCATAAACTACACAAGACACAAAACATACAACACACCAAGTTACATTATATTGTTACACATGGGGCTGGACAGATATTTTAAAACAATGACAATACACAACAAAACAAAGTTCCATTATACACAGTACTTACAGACAAGGCGTTTCAGAGGCCTAACATTCTGGTCACCCAGAAAACCCCAGACTGCTACTAAGCACTAAACGCTTAATATGCCTACAGAGGCCACACAAGAGATGGGCTGCTTTCTAACTAAATAAAACCTGCAGTTAAACCTCTCTGCACCCTGGATTCCACAAAATAAATGGGAGCTTATAAACATATCCATAAAATGCACCCTAATCAGGAAAGACGTTTCTAACTGACGTACCAGGAAACCCAAGTTCCCTAAAAACACAGAACACAGGAGCACAGAATGCTCTCTCTAACAAGGCTCAAATACTTAGCTGCAGTCGGGTTTTGTTTGGATAATCGTGTAGTAGGAGCTCTCGCCTGGCAGAAGCTTCAAGTCCCAGCTCCTCTGGACTCCTCTCTCCTCTCCTTGTTTCTTCCTTCTCCTCCTGCTTCTCCTTTCTTCCCTGTGCTCTTAAGGTGAAGGTATACTTTGTCTTTCCGTCCTGCTCCTTTGCAATCAATAATCCACAACTTGCCTAGGCATACCAAGATAAATTTTACTCTTATTTCTGTGCACCTGACCCCCCAGACCTCAGCAAACATCCTCTCTGCTTTGAAGCTAGAGGTATTTACTCTTCCCGGTGTCACAAACTTTATCTAAAATCCAAGAGACACTTCTCAAGTCACCCACAGCTGTAAACATATCAATTCTATTTCAATCAACCAAGATGACTTCTCCTTCCAAGAAGGACAGATTTGTATGTTTTTTTTTTGTTAAATTCAACATGGTGGCCAACCTTGTCACCAATCATAAGGTCTGAACAAATCTAAAACCAACAAGGAAACAACAGTTTCAGATCAGCACCTCAATTGGTTTCAGAGATGATTCCAGAAAATAATCTTAACATCTAGACAACCATAGAGAGTTCTGAAGGCTCCAAGCAAGTCCCTACACACTTAAATACCGTGAGTGAACTGCAAGGAAACTAAAGGGAAATAGAATAACTCCAAAATTGGTACTTAACAGACTAAGAGGATTTTGAAGAGCAATTGGCAAGCGGCCTAAGACCAGATGTGACAGGTGTAAAACATCAGGCGTTCTGAAATCTGCAGTGTGATGAACTGTCTGTCTGAAGTCTAAAGTCAATCACTGCAGAAATTCCCCAACCAGTACAAGTCTGAATTTTCCAAACAGGATGGTGATCAGGTTTATACAGGACCCCATTTTAACATTTGTTAACTGCACTGGGGAGATGCGGTGGCTCTGTGGCTAAGGATCTGTGCCTGTGGCTGGAAGGTTGCCGGTCCGAATCCCACAGCCAGCAAAGAAATCCTACTCAGTTGTGCCCCTGAGCAAGGCCCTTAACCCCAACTGCTCCAGGGGCACCATATAAATGGCAGAGCCTGTGCTCTGACCCCAAGCTTCTCTTCCCATCTGTGTGTCTCATGGAGAGCAAGATGGGGTATGCGAAAACACAAATTCCTAATACAAGAATTTGTATATGGCTAATTAAGTGATCTTATCGCTAGAATGTTTGTTGTTAATTATCTGAATAGTGATTGAACTGGATTGTTTTGCGCAAGAGACATCGTTTCGCCAAGCAACTGGTGACCCACTGTGGGCAGGAATATTATCACAGTGACTTGCATGGCGCAGCTCTGAAGCAGCTTTGGTTGTTAAGAAAACTGCTACGCTTCAAAATAAGTAGTGAAGCAGCTCCTGAGACAGAGGCACTGCAAGTTGCGAGACCAAAGTGGTTCTCATGCGATTTGGTAATGCAGAATGACGCTGTCAGATGTTAAAGGTAAGGCCAACAGAATACCATGTCTGGTGTTATTTGGCTAAATGTTTTTTTAAAAAAACAGCAAAAGTTAATGTTATGGGCCACAAGCAAATAAAGATGAAAAGAAATATAATCCAGATGGCCATCTTAGTTTCCCCAAGAACCGTATTTAAATCCCTCAACTGGTATTAGAATCAGACCTATAAAATTTGGAGTTGAAGGGCTAAACAGTTTTTAAATGGGAACAGTGTGTGTATGGGGCTGCTTTTATCAAAACAGTTTATGATCAAATAGTGGGGCTAAATATAATCGCAGCAACTTCTAAAGCCCAAATATTAAAAAGCTGTTGATGAAATCTGACAACTGTCAAATTTTGTGGGCACAGCTTTGCTTAAGGGGTTTTTCAAATCTCAGGTCAGGTCTCCATTTTGATGAAGGACACAAATTTCAGTTTTTGTCCAAGTACACGTGCCTAGTGTGAAGATGTTCAGCTCCCTGGCCTTTGAACATGAGCAGTCAAAATTATCCTAAAAATCACTGTAGGCTCCCACTACTTGGAAGTCCAATAATCCCATTAATAACAAAAAGGTTCCAGTAACTGAGTAGCATGACCCTAAATTATTCCTCTTCAGACTAAAACAGTTTTATAAGAAAGCCAATTAGACCTTTACAACATACACATTCATGTCCTGTAATACATGTTTGAACCTCCATTTTTATCATTCTAAAGCAACAAAGTGAATCTTTTCAATCACACAGTTATGTTAGCAAACCATAGCTCTTTACTGTTATTTGGGCCAATTACAATGATTTACAACAGCAATTCCGTTCATACAGAAGTGGTGCAATTTCTCTCTTCGGACTAGACTTGAAACGATTTGACTAGAAACTGCTTCTCCAACCTTGACCTTGTAATTCCCATTGTGATCCAGCTCATTTTCCATTAATAAGTCAACATCTTCATGCAGTAATCCTAGGGCCTGTTGAGCCCAAAGTGAGAAGGACTTCAAAAGAAAAAAAACAATCTTAGCTTTCATGCTTCTGGATCTGCCAAGCTGATAAAAAAAAACATCCTTATGGAACAAAAAGAAAACTCGGATACCTTTTCTAACTTCAAAACATTTCTCCAGATTAGTGGTCATTTTGTGAACCTCAATTTAACTGAAGTACAGCACAGAAAGTGTTCCGGAAGTTTTTTAGAAACCGAAGCCATCTACTCTTATTTTAAGATAATACAATGAAGCAAACTGTATAAATCACTCCACAAAACTTCAGTGACCAAAGTCCACAGCAGAGAAGCTGAACTGCTCGCAGGTAACACTGGGAAAAAGCTCTGCTATACAGATATATACTATGGGTTCACCTAATACACCACACAAACCAACATAAATATGAAAAATAAAGAACATGACAGAAAACACAGAATTGCACAGTTTTTGATTATAAAAAGCAACATTAAAGGCTTGTACCTGCAACAAATTTCTTATTGCAGAAATCATCTGAAAGATGTAAAGAAACAGGAGAGGTGCAATAGGTTAAGTTTTCGGCCATTTTACAAATACAGGAAACACCCATTGAATCTACAAACAGCTGCGCATCTAAATAGTGGCACCGTATGTCTTAAATGAGCTAAATCACATTTTAGCTACTAATCAAAAGAATGCCTTTCAATAACCATGAAACGGGTATCACAAACAAGTATAATTAAGCAAAATGGATAATATTTAACGTAGTGAACTGGCTTCAAATACCAGATGCCTGTTGTACAACACATTTTGCTAAACTGAGTTTGAGTTTGCTCAGAAAAGCTGATGAATGGAGCAGAAACCGCGCCTGATGAGTAATTCCTGAGGGATCTACCATTCACATATGATTCAAATCTTACAAGGTTTTTAGTTTTGTAGGTTTTTAAAGCTTTCCGTGTCACCATATTTGTGCTGTTCCTTCTGAGGCACAATTCAACTACACAGCCAGGCAGTGGCAGTGAACCAAGTAAGCTGGCTTTTACAGGAACACATCATTATCATCATGTGAGTCCAGTGGGTGGGACAAATCCTAAAACAGGCCGTTGATTGTAGCGGTGAGGCAGCAGGAGGAACAACTCTGCGTGTAAATACGCACATAGCAATTGCACTGCTTTTCCCTCCCAGCAATGGGTATGTAAGACAGAGAACATGGGAACTGGATGCTGTTGCATTGAAAGCAAACCTTCAAAAGGTTCTGAATCACTTAAAAACCCCTGGCCACAGAACTTGCCTTCCATCCTCCGAGCACAGTCATAATGATCCCCACACCTTACCCTCACGAGAGACCAGCTCCTGCCGACATGACATGAGGCCTTTCCAGCAACACGTAGCTGATCAATAAAACTACAATGGAGTTCTATGTCATGGACCAAAGCATTAAAAGGCACATTTTACAAAGCTTTTAAAGAGGTGTTTTCTGTGAGCACTGCACTACAACAGCACTCACTTGTGGCATCCAATTGCAGGTCTTTGCATTAAAGCCTGCATTCCAGATAAAGTTCAAGCTTTAATTCACACGAAAAACACTGTTCATTCTTCACGAAAGTCAGAGCCTTTAAAATACGGATTATTGAGGAAACCGCTTTGCAAACAAAGCCATCAAACCTACCAGATACTTCCTGACGAAAGGGTCTTCAGCTGCATCGTGACTGAAGCGCTCACACGGTCATTTAGAAGCGTTTCCATTCAAAGCTCGTTTTGAAAAGGTTCACGTAATCCAAGCCAGTGATAAAAGTCAGTCTCACAGAATTAAAAATGCTCTCATGGCTTCTGAGGCCATGGCAACTCCACGAGTCTGAACAGAAGTCACAGCGCTAAGAACGAGAACCGCGGTTCATAAACCACACTCTTTCACGGCTTCTTTACTCTTCAAAGGAAACCTCAGGAGGAAACAAATCCTGCTTTGCTCTTTGCTGCAAAGATATAAAAAGGCTGCAATTTCTATTCTCGTGCTGTTATGTGAAGCTCGTAGCAAAGCTCCATAAAAACCTGGAGTGTGCAGAATGTTTAATATCATTCAAATGCCACTGAACAATAGAACTAAATTAAAAGGCGCACAGTCTCCTGCACGGTCCTCTCCAATTGCTATACTGAAGGAGAATGGGAAACATTAACAGAATATTCTCCAAATCAAAAGTACACAAGGCGAGATCATGAAGACAGAATGAATGCCCTGTTGCCATCTGTCCAGCCCCAAGATACATTTAAGAAATCAAACAAAAGCTGTTCATCTAAATACACTCATTCCACACTGAAATAACATCTTAGACATACATGAAGGCTGCAGATAAGTACTACACGGATTGTATTGATCATTAACTGCCTTCTTACATATAATGCTCTAGTCATGCCCAGTGTAATAATCAGAAAACTATTCAGTAGTGAAAGAACAGATATACCAGCTGAAAGAAGAGTTAAAAGTTAATATAGAGCTCATGATTTAATGGTCTCAGAAACATTACAAAAAAAGCTTTAAATCTATGCAAATCAGAGGCTTTTATTTTTATTTTTTCTACATTCTACTAGCAAAGGTAATTTTACCTTTTGTTCCCATGATGTAGCTTGTCCACATAATTATGTGACAGATACTGAGACTGATGGTCAAACCTACCTTCATTTACAATGCCTTAAAACGAATCGGAATACTCTCCATTCACTTCTCACAGAGCGTCAACACTCTCAGAAACTTAATAAGGTGACCACACATTTTCAAGACTCTTTTTGTCAAACAAGGTCCTGATGAAACAATGCTTGCCAACAATCACTGGCTGACAGCAGCCTAGTATACCAGGATGTATTTAAAATGCAACAGATTTGGTTCCAATACTCTTCAGCTGTTTTATTAAAACCTCTGAGTATATTTGACAAAGTTAAACAGATGTCTCACTGTCCACTCCTCTATGACTACCACTTGGTACAATATACAGAAGAGCATAAAAAAATAATAAACATTTCATCCTCTTCACCCTGTACTGTGTTTTTTAAATACAAAATCTGAACCTAAAGTATCAGACCACCTTTTTTTAGAATCATTGGTTTATGGTTTAATCAACTGTGTTATAACATTTTATTAACTTACGCCAACTTTTGAAGGAAAGGCCAGCCCAAAAAGAACAAAGCAAGCATTTCTATGTGGTGGTGGGTATTGGGATCTCAAGAAACTGGTGAAAGGTAAAACATTTCATCCACAGAATATTTGAAAATATATCTGTGTGTATTACTAGCTCGTTAAGTGTTTTTTATGGAAAACTGTCAAACTTTGAAGCTGTAAAAATGCTATGCATACAGTCTTCAAATGACATCACTGGCTAATCACCTGTGCTTTAAGGCAGAGTAAGATCAATAAAAGGTGGAATTTTACCCAGAAGCTTGCCGTCTCGTACGGAGAATTTAACAAACAAAATAAACTAACATGAAGAGTGGTCGCTATATAATAACACTGTATATCCTTTTACATAAATGAACTGAAGCAGCCCAGCATAAATCTTGGACCCAAGTACAGCATATCAAAGTGAAATTCAACAAGTCTGTTTTAAAAAGCCTGAACGCACTGGCAGAGCAAATAAAAACTCACCTTTCTGCAGCAACCTGACCTCTCCATTTTCCCTTTTAATTTCATTCATCACTTTGTGCTTCTTCTTCTCTTTCTCCTTTTCCTTCTCTTTCTCCTTCTCCTTTTTCTTCTCCTTGTTGTTGTGATCTGTTATAGCAAACACAGATGAAAATGAGCAAACTGCACTCACAAATAATCACAAACTGTTTTAGATTACAGGGTAAGAGTAAGAGTATTGAGTGTGCTACTGAATTTCTACAAAACACACAATGTACCATGTCAAGCATTTTTCTAAACAAATATTACTCAATACTTTTTAAACAGATACCTGGGACATCCTTTAAGGACCAATATTGAGGTGAGTGATTTGTTAGGCTACCTTTGGCAGCTTCACATATAAGCAGGGTTTTATTTTTATTGTTGTTGTGCATCACTCTGCTCAGAACTCGAACCAAAAGTAAAGACGTGTATTTCTTCACTGGTTTAAGCAAAAACTGCCTTTTGCATTTGTACATTTCCCTATTCTCTTATGCTATGTTCACATTCACCCATCAGCTCCGCAGAGTTAGCTACAGGGTGACAAAGAAGCACAAACAATGCGATTCCCATGTCTTAAACCTAATTTTAAATTACCGTGCTACTTAAGAAACAAGTCATGTAACACAATTCATAATGCCATCCACAACTCAATTTACTGGACCTTCCGTAGTTATAAACTGCTCCTCCTAGCTTGATTTTTTTCCCACAACGGTCATGTAACCATCTCTTTGCCTCTTACAGTCATGACAGAGCACAGTACTCATTGAATGCACACGATTTTAAAAATGAGATAACTGCGTATGCCCGAGCTTGCTCAGCGTGACTGTAACACAAATACTAAGCAGCAGGCACACCACACCTACTACTCAGATTGGGACAGCCACATTAGTCAAAATTAAATTCTAGGACACCCACAAGGACACCACAACCAATCAGACACCAAGAACAGGCACCTCGTGACACAAAGGGATTTTGTCAGCATGCTGTAGCCCGTACTTGTCTTTGCACAAAGTGCAGTTCACAGTCTTGGTTTGGTAACATTACAACACTGCTCAATGCAGCACACTGGTTCAGCTAACTGGATTTATTTTGACACCAGCCTTTTTTTAAATGGTGCTCCTATCTTAACACACCAGACCTTAAAACACCACCTCCATTCTGATGCTTGCAACACATACAAGGCTCTATGCGAAGAGGGTTTATCCCGTTATGATTTTTGCAAGAGTGCTTTTCTCTTCAGTCAGCTTAGGGTACTCATACTGTCCTTACGCCAAGCAAAAAAAATTGGCAGAGCATGATAATACAAGCTGTTACTGTACTGCCTACACGTTATCACATTACAAAACGTATTTACAAGCTGCTCCTTTGGTAAAATTCTTATTTGATTTTATAAAACTGTATGAACAAACAAAGCAGTCTGGGCTTAAAGTGCTGAATGGACTATTTTATTTAGAGAACTGACTGGTCTATTTCCATTGGCTGTAACAGCACTGAACCATTTCTGATACAGCAAGAAAATTACGGCAGAAACACGCAATGGTCAACTATACAAATATAGATTACATTTTATAGATAAGCTGCAAAGGAGGGACAATATTAGAAGGAAATTCTGAACAAATCATTTTAAGTTTATCAAGCAATTATAATGACTTTACATTCCTTAGAAGAGGTATAATTTGCCATATTACAATTTTATAATAAACGTTTGCTTAATTTTGTAGTTTGTCACCATAAGAAATAAAATAGCTATTAGGCATTTTCTTCAACAACAAAAGGTTTAAAGTGCAAAAACAAATTATGGTGACAAAAAATAAATTATGGTATATAACCAGGCATAATTAAACCTTCAGATTCACTAGGAGTATTTAGCAACATAACCAAGAAAAATTCAACCTTTGCTTCTGTTTGGGCATTTGAAAAACATTTCACCACTGGATAAAATTGCATTAGTGCACAGGTGACCGGTTAAGGTTCTTATTTACATAATTCAGTGGTATTATTTTGTCACTCATGGTGCAGAATAACATTCTTCGTTCACAAAAGCACTAAACTGTGACAAGCAAGGACACGGTAGCATATTAGCCATTACATTTACTGACCAGCACAGCACAATCAGACCATCTCTACCGTGTGGTCACAATCAAAAGACAACAGAATTTATCTTCAACTGTTTATAACAAAACTGAATCAATGGATGTTCGCCAACTATGCAAATATGCCATAAGCCAGAGGCTTTTTAAAGCAGCGCGAAGCAGTTGATATTCATCAGACAGGTGTGTATTTACTAATTACAGCCATGGGGCAGGGCTGTCACCAAATAAAGCTCACACATCGACTATTAGGAATGCCATTGTGCTGTCAGGCTCCTTAAAATTGTTTCAGAAATGTGAACTTCTTGAGGAGAAAATATCAAACAGAACAGTAGCAAAATGAGCTAAATATACTTCACCTCCCAGGCTGTTACGCCTGCTGCACCAGCTACTGAGCCCATGGCGCAATGAAAGCTGAGATTTTGATGTCGTGTAACTTTCCAAGATGGACTGCGGACTGTACCGATACCGACACCGGGATTATAAGAGCACTCCTGTGGGATGTGGGCCGACCTCTGCGATCCGAACACCGCAGTTCTAAAAGATGACGCTCGAGATGTCACCCCCACAGGCTGCTGAAGCATTAACAACAGACAACAGCAGATCCCAGCTCCCAGCTCTACGGAGAGATCTGAGGTGTTAAACACACACAAATGATTAGGCTTTCAGGCCAAACACAGCAGTTAGACTGGATCCATCCTAAATAAAGAACACGTACTAACACACCATAAATATTCTATATAACTTAATAAATTGAAGGAGATTTTAAAGATCCTTTCAATTCACACATGAAAACAACAACTTAAATTAGTTAAGGGATCAAGGTGAACAAGATCATTTTCACTCCATACAAATCAGAACTATTCTGCAAAAACTGATCCAAATGAAACACTCGCTATGCTCAGAAGCAAAAAGAGTTGCGAAGAATTATGCTGGTTTAGAAAAGCGGTAGATTTCAATAACCCCTCATCAGAGGAAAATCGCTTCAGAGGAGAATCAAATAAAGTCACGCTGGAGAACAGCTTAACGCTAGAGATTTAAGACAGCATCTTGAGTAATGTGACCACATCCAGAAAGTAGGACTGTTACTTCTACTTAGAGGTTTTACAAATAGAGCAGTACTACACGATCACCCAAAGTTGCTGTTGTGTATAATGAGCTCTGCCCTATTTACAGCATAGGATTCAACCAGAATAAGAAATATGGGCCTTCCTATATGAATCAGGGGTGTAAACTGATGTAGCACTTAACACACTTAAAACATTATTAGAAATAATTATCGCAAACATCTGCAATCAAAACAATAAAGACTCTGCATGCTTCTATTGATTATGAATCTACTTTGCAATGATTATTTGAGTTCCACAGTTTAATAAACAACTCAATGTTTAAATGTAATTAAGTACGATTTACTTCTGTAAGCACTGAAAATGTGAGACTGAATGCACAAAAGAGAAAACTAATAACACGTGATTGTATTAAAAGGCTTTCAGCAAACTGCCACACTGGATCTGTGTTTAAACTTAGATCGAAGGTAAATTTAGATACCTTACTGCATTTTGACTTTGATGTGTTACTCTGAAGACATATTTTGGTTCTACATCAAAATATGTCAGAAGTATTAACAAAATTAAATTTTACAGAGGAACACATTGCTAGAATCTGTCCACAAACTAAGACCACAACAACGACACAATTCAAAGTACCAAAACAAGATCTGTATCCATTTTGATCTCGGTTTAGTTTCGACTAACCAAATAATTGCTTAGCTCAAGAGGGATAAATTTACAAGAAAACACAACAACTCGGCTGCTACCCCTCAGGCCCAAGCGCTGGAAACGTCCCTTAAAACTGTACTTCCTTCCCTCTTAATTGAGCCGATGTTTCGCAAATACTGTGTAAATACACTTCGTATTTCGGCAGAACCGAATCCTAAGGAACCGGGACTGTCCACGAGACTGCAGGTTTTTTCCCCCCCTCCCCTCCCGGAGAAGCCGCGCGGGGGACTCAGGCCCGTTACCACGACGGCAGTGGCAGACCGATGACATCACCGCGCTCGTCACCGGGTCTCCTGACGCGGCCCCGAGGTCAGCGGACAGCGGCGAGCGGCCCGGCGGACCTTGGTCTCAAGGGAGGCGTCTCACCCGAGACCCGGGTCGATACCGTGTGAATCAACAAGTCCGTGCTGCGTTTTCTGTTTTGTTCCCCCCTCCCATGCTGCTCATTAAGGGAACTTACGTTTAATGAAATCAACAGAATTCCTCGTGGGCTTCCTAAAGCAGGGGGAGCGTAAGAAAAGTTCAAACGCAATTCGGAGCGGCCCGAGGCTAGCAGCATTATTCCAGTGCGCAATTAGAAAGCCATGTTGCTTCGGCATTATTTTGGGGGCGTGGCGAGAGAGAAAAAAAATGACTTAATGGCGGGTGATTAACACTTATAAAATTAGAAGGTCAGCGTTTCGTATGGACGCACAATGACACGCCAATGGAATGAATTCACAGCGTTCGCTCCTCTGTTCAATCCCAGTTTCCTCCCTTAACGACTGAAAGCGGCATTGTGGAAACCCATCTTCAGCAGCGATAATTAAGCTCCTTTTCGAGTTACAGTTTCGGAGGCTTCATTCTGCTGAACACGTCTGTTTACAGACCGTATCGCACGGAAAGGAGGGGAGAAGTGTGGCGTAGTGCATGTGACGGCTACGGCACGACTCCCATCTTCGTACAACAGCTACACTTCGACCGGAGGCGAGGGACTGGCCGAGCATTCCCTCACACGGCAGGAGCGCTCCGGACCCGGGCTCAGGGCAAGTGCGTCCCCACAGCCTATCGCGAAGAAGCAGCCCAACTCAACCCCCACCCCCCCACCGCAGTGTTCAGCGGGCGCTCAACCATACACAGTTCCGACGGACACGAAGTGCTACTTCCCAGCGGTCGTGACAACTGGCAAAACAAGGGGACGACCAACGCCACCAACGTGCGAGTGTGAGGAAACCACCAGAACCTTTCCGTTTCCTCGTCGGCCTGGCAGCAGACCCCCCCCCCCCAAAGTAACGGCGATGTAAACAAGCCGGACGGCCCCAGCCTGCGGTCCTCGCACCCGTCCCCCCCGCACTCCCGCGGCGCTGCGCCCGACCGCGCTCCGGGACACGCGCCTCTCCCGGCGCTCGGCGACCGAGTAGCGAAGTCGCGAGAGCTGCGCTGCGCACCCGCGCGCCGCCAGACCCCCGCAGCCACGCGACCGGAGAGCCCGCAGCCCCGTCAGGCGAAGTGATCGCCGAGTCCAAACTTAGGGAAATGTCAGCTGCGAACTCCCCCACCTTTCTGCACCAACTTCACCTCCCCGTTTTCCTTCTTCATCGCAGCACTGGCGAGGCTGTTATTTTCAGGAGCTGGCTTGTGTTTCTTCTTCTCCTTCTCCCGTTTCTCCCTGGGCTTTTTCGGCTTGCTGGCGGCGGCGATGAAGGCGCCTGCGGGGAACACCTTGTGTAATGGTCCCTGGACCGGCGCTGGGGGGCTGCTCGTCTTGACGGGACTGAAGCTCCATGTTGTCGGGCTGCCATAACTCTGCTTCTGGTGCTGTTTCTCCCCTGCGCCGCCTCCTCCCCCTCCTCCGCCTTCCCCGTTGAGTTTCTTGGGTTTAAGGCTTTTCTCCTCGTTTCGGACTTTCTTGGGCGGCGGGGGGTTGTGGTCCCGGGAGGACGGGAGCCGGCTGTCCGGCGCTGCTTTAGGTTCCTTGGGTTTGGGGAGCGGGTTTTTATCAGACGCGGCGAAGTGAATGAAGCTCACTGACTCCGCCATCTTGGGGCTTTTCTCTATTTACTCTCCCCGTCCGCTGCTGCTGTTTGTGCGAGAGGCAGAGAAGGGGCGGGGCCTCGCGGCCTGTGACGGGCAGAGCGGCTCGGGGGTGGGGCCGGCGCGTGATGGACAGCCGGGGGCCGACTCGTGGGAGGGGCGAGCGGGCGGGGGAGAGCCGGCAGAAAACGCGGGAAAGGTTGCGAAAAAAAAAAAAGACCCGCGCTGAAGGAGACTTGACGCCACACAGTGGATGTTTCACTACAAGAGCTGTAAATGCTCATATTTAGCCGGCTCTTCCGCGTATTATGTCACTTCGAAATCTTGGATGTTGTGCTGCCTGGGTACCCTAGCAGACCTGTTATGTCACTGTATGTGGAATGCGTCCAACGCAGGACAAGATTAATAAGCTTATAAAAATAAAGAGCGCTTTTTTATTACATTTATTGAATACAGCGTCTGCTTTATTTAAATGAGCCAAAATTGTTGCAATTTTCAAAACATCGCAATTAATAATTATTAATACGATTTTATCTATGAGTAACTTAAAGTACAAGTACAATAACACACATACAATACACAACAGAAGTAAAATATTAATAAAACAAAAGAAAATTGTCTTAGTGACACTGAGTAAACCTGTTATTCATTCAGTTCCGTGGACAGATAGGACTTGAAGATAGTTTTGAAAGTGTGGACAATCACAGAGCCTCTACAGGCTTTGGGCGATGAGATCTGAAGACGTGGTGCTCCACTCTGAATTTTTACTGGAAGCCGCGCAATTTACAAGGACAAGAGTTATGTACTGATATAGATTTAGCACACTGCAGCAGAAATCTGAAGTTATCACCATTACACCACAGAAGATACTGTAATACGTATGGCATTACAGTAATCAATCAATTGGTAATGCTATCAATTTCAACACAAGATAGGCTAAGCAAGGGTCTTCACAAAGCAGTCTTATGGAAATAGTACCAAAATGCATTTCAATTGATAATAGAGTCAACAGTAACACAAGTTTTCTGATTTCTGTCAAAGGTTTGATTTCAGCCCTGGCAACAATACTGCAGTCATCAGCTTTTGAAAGCTTCTCATGGTTTAGTTCACAGAAGTTAGGTACTGTACAAAATGAAGAAAGAAAGACATTAGCTGTAGTACTAGTGCTTGTCATTTTAGTTTTCAAGTAGGAGCAGTGCTACTCATTCAAACCCTTGAGAGGTAGGGACTAATAAACGGTCTCCAAGTTGCCATTAGAATGTATGGTAGTCATGATGCAGTCGGGAAGGAACTTGGTGACAGTGAGTCTTTGGGTCTTGGAGGAGCTGTATCGGACATTATCTATACAAAATGGCGCAAGGGGTGGAGGCCAAAGCCATTGTCCGTGGTGGTGGTGGTGGGGTCTTGACAACTGGCTCCTGCCAGAAGACATCCCTCATGCCCCTTTTGCCACTGCCCCCAACTGTCTGTTAATAGAGGGCACCACTGTGTGGGGATCTCAACAGGGTGCCCTGTTATCACTGCATGTCTGTTAGCTCTCACTTTCCTCGCTAATCCCACCGTGTGGCAAGACCCAAGGAACCACTGCCAGCCCTTTTGTGCCTTTAAACGTATTGAGAACCTCTGAAACACACAGTTTCCTCACAATAATCTACAGCTTGCTGCCTGGAGGGCAAACAGACTTTCCTCTCTAACTGGCTTCTCTCATATCCAGTGGCGCTTTGCCAACACGGTCTGCTTGTTCAACAGCAAGTTTATTGTTCTTAGAATGCTTTGGAAAGACTCAGAAGACGACACAGATGAAAGGCAATGTCAATCACAGGCTCGCTGAAATCAAATTGAGAATTAGTCGAGTGCAAGTTGACAAAAAGACCCGGACAGCTCTTTTTTGCTGTTGTTCAGAGTGAAAACAAATTGGCTTGGTTCTCGAATTTCTGGAAGAGATTTTCTGTTGTAGCTCAGAGAGTTCTGGCTGCCTTCATCTACAGTATATTCTTTACATTGTGCTGTAATATTCTACAGCTGTGAAGTTTCGAGAGCTACTGTTGCTGAATGCGACTGGTGTGTGCATTTATCTATTGAATTTTCAAACAAAGTTTCTTTTCTGTATTCAGCATTTGTGTGATTTTATATGTAAAACCAGCAGTTGATGATTTCAACTTAACACTCTTGAAGCTTATTCATTTATGCTCTGCATAATCTCCGTTGTCTTCAGACATTTGGCCACTGTTTTTGGTCAGTCGTTCAGGTAGTCGTTCACCTGGATGATGCATAGTGCACCATAGTGCACCAGAAAACTCACCACACATCAGCTATCAGTGGGGAGGAGAGCAGAGTGATGAAGCCAATTCATAGAGGGGGATTATTAGGAGGTAAGGGCTCCTCCTGATTGGTAAGGGCCAATGGGAAATTTCTCCAGGACGCCGGGGCTACACCCCTACTCTTTTCGAGAAACGCCCTGGGATTTTTAATGACCACAGAGAGTCCTCGGTTTTAAGTCTCATCTGAAGGACGGCACCTTTTTACAGTATAGTGTCCCCGTCACTATACTGGGGCATTAGAACCTACATGGACCGCAGGGTGAGCGCCCCCCGCTGGCCCCACTAACACCTCTTCCTGCAGCAACCTTAGCTTTTCCCAGGAGGTCTCCCATCCAGGTACTGACCAGGCTCTGAGCTTCAGTGGGCTGCCAGTTGTGAGTTGCAGGGTGATATGGCTGCTGGCAATATATTGGAAGTAGTCCTGAAAAAGCCCAGCTGTTTAGCTGCTGCTGGTACTACTTCTGCTAATGATGATGATGCCTGGATTTGGACTGAGAAATAGTTAATCAAGGGATGAGTGTTCAAATCTGGGTTATGTAATTAGTGGATTGCCGATCAGAGATCTTAATGAGCACTACCGCTCTTCCAAATGTACATGACCAGCAGTTTCTAATCTTTTCAATCTTCACACACTACACAGCTCCACCAGCCCTTAGTTGAATAAACTGTTGAGAGAATCTGGTAACCTGAAGACAAAGCACCACGTTTTGTAAAATGATCACAAACTTAAAATGAAGTAATTAAGAAATTCTGAGGATTAAAATAAATATAATTCAGATTCCAAGTTTCATGACAGCAAAATCAATCAAATTGAAAAACAATGATTTTATGAAGCAGGTGAAAACTCAACTGAGCCCTTCCTCAAAAGGGACACGATCCATTTGTAAAAATAATTTAAAAAATATGACTTCAAAGATTAAAAAACATTTTAAACCTTAGGTCAAATAGAAGCAACACTATTTTGGTAGTTGGTTTCAGTTAAACAGAAATCAGAAACAAATCAGCTTGGTGTTATATGAAGGATTCCCATGCGTGGCTGTGATTAAAATTGTGATTGATCGCCTGAGCAGTGGTTTCAGTTTCAATGTTCACTATTATTTGAATGTGTTTCAGTCATGTGTTGAATGAAAGACAACCTCAGTTTAAAAATAACAGAGGAAATGTGTTTTACATAAACTGTACTGTTCCAGCATACCCAAATTCAAAACCACCCTTAGAAAGCAGGGGTTCATATTTCAAGGGATTTCAGTTGTGTGCACCTACATGTGATGTCAAGAGAAAAGAACAGAGGTGTACTCATCCAGTGCCACCTATTTGCAAGACAACTCCTCACCTTTTCACACTCTGACCTTCAGGATGTTAACGGAGTCTGGTTCAACCTGGAAACACACACTGAATGACTGAAGAGTGTAGGTGGATTTAGTAATGAGTAGGCAGAGGCATGTTCTCATTACTATAATTGCGGCTTGTGACCCAGCAGCTAAACCTCACTACTCAGACTTGCAGGGAATTCCATCACCATAGTGCTGTCAAGCCAGATGACATTACAGCCGGCACCAGCGTCACAGGAAATACTATTGACACACTTTCACTAGTGCATGCATGTTGCAGAACAGGAATGTCAGTTAATGTTCTGCACAATACCTGGTGCTTATCACAATTGCTTCAAAACATCTGCCACAGCTTTCACTTATGCAAATTGTTAATGTGTCTTTAGCTTTTTCTTCTCATATATACGGCTATGTACAGTGTATAATGATTACTTGCTCCCTTCATGGTAATTCACAATTCAGGGTAAAAGGCTTCCAAAGCTGAAACCACAAAGTCATATGTTGTACATTTTCAAGTGCAGTTAAAAAAAAAATGTTTTTTAAACCGAGAGGGCCCCTGTTATGGGTAATAAATAATACCCGATTCCCCTCACCATAAATTGCAAGCATTATATTGTAGTACAGAGATCTAATCTGAAGATTCTTTAAAGTCACTGCCTTCTACTCTGGCTTTTACAGTCATTCTGGACTTTGGAGGTCACAGTCTCTACCACACAAACACATACTCCGTATTGAGGCTGCATGGCGTTGACAGAAGCAGAATGTCATAAAAACGTTTCCGCAAGAGCTTCTGATTCTATCCTCCAGTGGTTTGAGAATTCAATTCCTTTATGATATAGCCTTGCAACAAAACCGGTACACGCGCATCTTGAAGTTAGCCAGCATGAAGAGAAGGCAAGAACGCCATTTTGTAAATGTTTAACACCTGGAAACCACACATCCGTCGCCATAACGATGACGGATCATGACCCATACAAACCATCACATTAATGGTCACTTCACCAAACTCTATGTGAAAGGAAAACTCAGTGTTTGTCTCAATAAATCCTTTAAAAAAAATCAACATTTTTACATGCACAGATATTGAATGTATATTATAACAATTTCTATACTACAAATTTAATTGGCTGATTTTACGGTTGCATTTATACAGTTGGGTGTTTTAGGAGGACAACTTAAGTGAAGTACTATACCTTGCTCAAAAGTACAACAGCAGTGTCTCAGCTGGGATTTGAACCCACAACCTTCCAAGCTGAACCTGGTCAACCCAGAACTCTGACAACTGCTCCACACTGCTACCTACAAATCTACAGATAATTAAACTGCATTGATGAAGTTCCATTAACAGCTCTATTCCAATGAACCAATTGTGCAATCAATTCATAGACGTTGGAGGTGAAGTTTTCGTCATTGATGCCAACAGGCAAAGTAACTGAGGTCTCTGCCTGTGACAGGAATCCAATGATGAGTGAAATACATACCATACTCCCTCCCTCTACATGGCTTAAGACGATTTTGTAGCCTTTACTCTTCAACACTTTGACTTCAAACTTTTCAACACAGAATCGACACAGTTCCCAGCATGCAGGGATGCAGGTGCCCAACCTGGATCCAACTTTCCAGTGATCTTTTGACAACTGCATTAGAGTTAATTGATTTTCCGCTCTCTTGCAGTGAACAAATCTACTCTGCGACAAAGCATCTCGTACAGCCCTCCTAAAGTGCTACTCAAATAGGAGGGGACCCACTTCATCCATCCCTGAAACTCACTTCTTACACTGCTTTATTTTTTGTCCCTGAACAGTGACTACGAGAGGCTTGATTGAAGGTCTTTCGTCTTGTTCATCTTGGTTCGGTGCCCGTCAGGCCGTCAGGTTCAGCTGCTGCTCAGTTGTGGTCCTTCCTCCTTCTAGGCTTCTTTTGCTCCCAGGAGAGCCACCTCAAATGACTCTTCACAGCAGAGGACCCACTCTGGAATCAGCAAGCTAAGCAGCAGCAGTTTAATCTCTTCAGAACGGCGTTCATTGTTAAGCGATCAAAAACCCTACAGTACGTTTTAAGCAAGGGTCACCATTACCATTTAGAAAAGAAACTACTAGTGAGCCGAAATCTTATTCTCCCTATATTTATCCAGTACTTTGACAGTATTTTTGTGGAAAAAAAATCCTGCACTGATGATAAAGAACACTTGTATTTATATAAGTAAATAGTTCAGATTTCTCAAGTTGGTCTTACTTTTACTAAATACCGACAGGCACTAAAAACACAAAAATGAGTATTGGAACCAGTAGCTTGTGGTGTGCACAGGTTTCCTCCTAGCTGTTCCAAAAATGAGCGTTACAGTGTGCTCAGCAGGAAAAGGAAGTCAGGTGCAAAAATCATAAAAGAAATCATGATCAGTGAGGTATGCTGGGTTTTTTGCTTCAGTAATAGATTTCTTGCAGTCGGAACCTCTTCTTAAACACATCACTTCACAAGACGTAAAACAACAATGCTAATTCATAAAGTTCTTGTATGTCAAGGAAATAAATTAACATTAACATTGATTAAAAACAACTCAGGTTTCACTTCACAAAGATACCTGGGGTGCAATTAACATTTTATTTCAACCCCCCAAAAAAAGCCTTTTGGTTTCCAAGAAACTGCAAATCTAAAACTAGAGAACAGTGAAGGAAAGAAGCTCATTGGGCATGTTGCCGACTGAGGTAGCATTCTAGTGCAGGAAACCTTGTTAAAGGTGGACTTCACTTTTCTAGGAACGCAGTACAGACAATTGCAAGCAATGTCTACTGTGTATCTATGCTCAAATTTAGCAATTGCAGCTCAGAGACACATTGGGTCAAGACATATTCTAAAATAACCAGGTCATAATGAGTCTAAAGCGCTGTGGGTGTAGTCTCAGCCACAATCTGCAAGGAAGCAATGAATGAGCCAGACGGATAACCAGATCAGACTAGAATTCAGTCTCCCTCCCCCCTTACAATCCTTAATACTAGCAAAATAAATCAACTAAGACTTCAGGCAGCAGAGGAGATGGTGCTGTTGGCACACACTGAAATCAAGGAGTCTTACTAGCAATTATAGCACCATAATAGCCAATTTTCTGGCCAACAAAAAGAATGGCAAGAGCCCTGCATCCTGAGACAGGATATAATCTTCCCTCTATTATTCAAGCAATAACAGCAACCATTAGTTACACTTCACACATGAGCCTTCAACACAAGCCCAGTAAGCAAGCAGTGTTGAAAAGCAGTGAGGATGACAGGATCTTGAAAAGCACAGTACATTGAGAGGAACAGATATGAGGCAGAAATCATATGCATCCAAAACGGTAGGTTTCATATAAAAACAAATGCAAAAATCTTCAGTAGTGGCTTTGTACACAATCACCTTGGCACATCTTTCATTATAAAGCGAATGAAAAAGCTGCTATAAAATAGTATTTCTTGATAGAATTTGATTTCTTCAGATTAGATGTGTCAAGTCTGATATGTCCTCTTAAGTTAAAGCAGATCTTTTGCGCATCTTGAATCTAATTAGGTCAGGAGACTTCACATCACGTATTACATCATATAACTCCATCTTAATACAAATGTGGGATTTATACTTACTTTCTACAAGTTTTGGTAGGATGGTAGGTTCAGACAAGATGGTAGCTCTTGCCCGGACTACATTCCCCAGAATTCTGCAGGGAATGAGCTGTCACATGTCATATGAGCAATTAGAAGACAGCAATGGTCAGGTGATAAAAGCAGAGGCTCCCAGTGGTTGTCAGCCTCTCTGCTCTTTGAGAAGAGAGCAGAGCCTTTAATGTGCTCAAGAGGGAGAAAGGAACTGGGCACTGACACTGACAAACCTAAGGATTTAAGTTGTTTTTTTTTTAATTGAGAGAAAGGTTTTCTTCTACTTTGAAACCTGTAAGCAGCTTAACTGCCTAGCTTAGTTCCTGGAGAGGGATAGTCTAGTTGGAGTTCAAGAGGAGCTAGGGTTTTGTTCCAGAGTTTTCCAGCACTATATAAATTTTAAAAAAGGCATTACCATTTGTGATTTGAGACTGCATTAATCTAAATTCAAGTTAGGCCAAATAAACCAGCTCCAGTACAAAGTTAACCAAACATTAAATGCATTTTAAGCTAAAATTTAAATGTAAGGAACATGCTTGTTGCTTTTCTAAAGTAAAGACTTTCGATTTCGATTGTGCTGTCCTCCTGTCCTTTCTGAGAGTAACGATTAAGGATAGATTTTCAGGAAAGCTGCTTGGCCCAACGAAGCAACAGTTTCTATTGGATAATTTGGCAAATCAGGGTATTTCTTCTGTCCAGAAGAAACCGCAAGCTCAACTAAGGTACTTTTCGAGCTGACATTAAGTCCTTCCATCCATTTTCTAACCCCTTTATCCAACACCGAGTTACGCACCAGCCAGAATTCTGTTCTGGCAAGCGATGAGCACAGGATACACCCTGGTCGGGACTTTAGTCCATCTCAGGGTCAACAGACACAGACACTCACACCAGGGCCAATTTTCTCAGAAGCCAATTCACCTCCCAGTATGTCTTTGGACTGTGGGAGGAAACCAGTGCACCCTGAGGAAACCCAAACAAACATGGGAAGAATATACAAACTCTACAGAGACAGCACCTTAGGAATTGAACCCAAGGTCCCAGTGTTGCAAGGCACTGTACCACTGAGCTGCCTTGCGTTAAGGCATTTCCATAGCGATACAGGTGCACAGGTTATGGAGGTATTACAGAACCTGTGCTGGTCAAACATAAGATGCATGCATTAATACGCTATGTAAAAAAAGAGTTTTATTTAGGCACTGCACTCTTTGAGCCAAAGGGTTTTTTGGCCCATCCACAGGCCTCTTTGTATTCATGAGGGCTCAGTTTCCACAGCTGCTCATGTATTGACAAGGTGATGGCCACTCTCTTTACTACATGTCAAGACGGTCCAATTGTATAATTTACTACCATTACAGCACAGAAATACAAAACGCCAGTGAAGACATAAAAGGCAAATGTTGCTTAAATTTGCTTTACTGACAGGTTGATAGATTTCTGCAACTTACAAACAAGTCTGTTTTGGAAGTGTTTAAAAAAAGATCCCAGATGCACAAACGTGGTGATGTGCCTGTGCTACTAACAGAGGTGCAGACTTTCCAAAGGCACTTGACAGGCTCCAAGGCTAGTGGTACACCAGAACATGGCTGATGAATAAAACCGCATATCATATAAAAATAACCTTTTGAATACAATTTACAAAAATGTATTATTACAATCTTTAACCCATGCTATCCTGGGAGCTGGCGGCTTCATCTCCAGCAGTTAACAATAACAAAAAAAAACACCTGAAATATCTTCTAAAACAGCAGGGCAAATAATTTACAAAAAAAATGGTACACAAAGTATCCAATCATGCAGAGACTTCTTACATCTTCTGTGAATAAGAATATTTAATGACAGTAAATTTGTCACATTATATACCTACTTGCCCTGTACAACTGTAAAACAATGCATATATAGCTATCAAGAAGTTAGCATAAACAGTAGTCCACTGTCCCTATTATTAAATGTCTTACTGTATCATAATAATGCAAGTCTACAATTACTGTAACAGAGTAAGAAAAAAAAACTTTAATTTACTTTTTGCATTAAAAAAAAATCCATTTGTAATACTTCTAACTAAATGAATAAGGCAGGTTAATGGTCCCAGCAAAGAGAAATTTAGCACCAGCATTGAGAACCCCCAGCAAAACAGCAGATGTACAACAGGCGATGTACCATTGCGTTATCGAGATCTACACTGCTCGAGATTGTGTTAGTACAAAAAGGAGGTGAAGAGAGAGGAACGTCTTGTCTGGTCTTCGATATACAGTGGCACTTGGAGGAGGCGAGAGGACTCCAGGGTACAGGCGGATGCGAGGCGTGCGGTCATCATGTCCATTCATTCGGAGGGTCTCTGGGACCCCTGGGTCTAGTGCAGCGGTTACTGAAACCTGCAAAGACCAACAGGGGAAAGGTCAGTGTACCAAACTGCGGGGTCAGCTTACAGAGATGCAGTATCCTGGTTTCTAAGACCTCTGAGCAAGATCATGCGCTTACTCTGTAATATCAACCAACGACACGATCTAAATAGAAAACCAAGCATTCCAGCAAGAAGCAGCAATATTCAAGGCTGACGTTCTTTGATCACAGGTACCCGCACCATGACTGAAATTACTGAGCGTCTGTTCCAGCCATGCTTCACGAAACACCTAAGGCACAAAAAATGCTCCGATTCCCCTCTGCATGCCTTCCTGGTATAATTTTCCGAGATTTCATTTCTGCAGTCCAGGGATTCTGAGCTACCCAAGGCAGATTATCGTTTATCCTCACTGTGAGTGAAGAGGGATTTACATATGCATAGCAAGAGAGCTTGAGGAAGATGATTTACATTTCATCTGCCAAAAAACTCCTCCGCGGAGACATGCAGCACAGCTACATATATAAAAACGGATGCTGCCCAATACAAGCTTAAGGTTTCACACCTGCATGCAAAACGGAAACTTTCCAAATCTAACTGACAGGATGGGTATGCAATTTAGAACAAAGAGCTGTGCGCCAATGCAGAGAACGAGATCTGTCACAAGCCTTACAAGAGAAATGGTCCAATGGTAGCTCTCGGGGCTGCGCTCTGTCAGTCAAGAGGAGAGGGATTTTAAAAGGCTTCCTCGCTATATGATTACTCCCATCCGCCCCCCCCCATCAAGGAGAGCCGTCAAATGCTTCCACTCACCCATCTGTCCGGGCTCAGTCTCCGAAACAGTGTCTCCCTGCACGTTGTTCACGTCTGCTACAGCATTGACCATCTTCCGGTCTTCTCCTTCCCCGGGGTTATCTAAGGTAAACAGCAAGGTGTTACCCTTAGTAACATGAAAGGTACCAGTGTAAGAAAACTCAGGCCCGACACACTGTAAGCAGAGATAATCGCCAGGCTTTAGAGATGGCTCCCTCCTAGACCAATGAAATATCACATGGAAGAACTGATGGTGGTGTAAAAAGTATCCGGGAAGCACGAAGTACGCATCAGGGCCTGCTAAACCGGCAACCCATACCATAATGTTTTGCTGAATTTATTTGATAAATTAGCTGGATCTATATAACAATCCACGTGCAAAGAATGAATGGAAGCACAGTGATAGAAGGTAAGTTTCTCTAGTGGTGCAGTCCAGGAGCAAATGATTATACGGCACAATTCAATTATTCTTGGATGATGAACACAGTGAACTAAACATTACATTTCATCTGGAAAAAAGAAACCAAAACATTTGTACAATATCCCACAAGAGAAGCCTTCTAGCTATGCTGCAGTTCATTCCAGGGAAAAACAAAAATCCCACACTATAAAGGAAACAGGCAGCAACTGAGGCTGTTTTGATCTGTGATAGAAATTCAAAGTGTAGCCTGTAAACCTGTGTGCCTTGCTAGAGATTTTAACCAGATGAAAACTATCTGAGCAGATGTACAATACGATCGTTATGCTGCGGAAAAGCTGCGCGCTGTGAGGGGACAATTCGGCCATTAACAACAACAGAAAAAAGGGGGCCGGGGTAGCGATAAACGATGGACTGAGACGGACAGCGGTGCTTTGCAAGCTGACCCTCTTGCGCGGATTCCCATCATTCACGCCGCTCCCCACCATAAAAACAAGTCCTGAAAAAATCAACCGTTCGCCTGCAAAAACGCGCTAAGGAGGATCACGCTTTACGGGAGGAATAACTGGTGTCCAATCTGAGCCTGGCCACATAAAAGGCCGATCGGGATTGATGGGGAGTGACAACTGGAGTTGCTGGACAAGACAACAACACTGAACCCACCCCCTCTGAGAAGGACCCTGGAGACGGAAGAATTAACACTACATATGGCACAGTCCTGAAATCCAGCCAGACATAAAGGTTAAGAGATAATGGAGTGAGGAAATGAATAACTAACGAAACTAATTATTCTCATGTGTTTGTCATTCAAGCCTCCGCTATTTAGACATTTTTAATCACATTAATCATTTAAAAATTAATTGGAGCAGATAAATTATTTGTCATGGGCTGCAATGCTGCTTTGCGGTTCAGAGGCACTGGCAGAGGCAGAGCTGATGACACCGGCAAGGGAATGTAACACAGGCTGTTATTCTGAGGAAGGTGGCCAGAAGGATATTGGAGAACATTAATTAGCTGTTAATTAGTTAATGAGTTGTGTCCCATAAAATTCTGATGAATCTGCATAATAGAAAAGGACTTGGAATTATAAATAATGCATTTGACAAATATAATTTGAGAATCAGCTCTCTTTTGCTCTCTATTCATTAAGTTACGAGAGATAAAATGTCTTTAATACCTTTCTGGATGCATTTATGAGGTTTTACTAGGGCAAATATTCTATAATGTATGTCATTCCTTAAAATGCAATAAACGCCATGTAACACCCACCCACTTGTTCAGCACGCGTAAGCTTAAAAGCAACCTACCATTTTCTGTACTCTTTGGTGTTTTCGTATCCTGGAAAACAAAAGCAGAAAAACGAAGGGGAACTCAATCAGCTCTTTTGCGACCCACAGGTTGAAAAGCGTCTCGACGGCCCGACGGCCCACCGGGGGCTGAGCTCCTTACCGTTCCGGTCTGGGGCGGGTCTCTGGCCTTGGCCGGGGGGAGGCCGCACCACTCCGCAGAGCCCCCTGGTGCCACGGGACTAGGGGCCGTCACGTCTGCGGGGGCACAAGACCTTAAGCATGAGGACAAGCCCCAAGCCAGGGCACTCAGCTTGGGAATCGGGACGTGTGCCAACAGCCCAGGTCAAGAGCTGGTCGAGTCACAAGCCGGCAGGCGACGGGATCTTTCACTGGCACCTACCCTCGTGCTCTCTACCACACTCGAACAGTCCAGGACCACCTCCAGGTGACACACTCTTTACACAAACCCCTTAATTACAGGAGACGCAACAGCAAACGAAACAAGGGGAGTGACTGGCCCTCTGAGAGGTGGACGAGGCCATGATAGTTTTGCGTTGAAGGAGGAGAAAAGCCTCCCCTCATCGAGAAGAGGGCTACATTATGCATCTCAGGAGAGGAATGATCTAGCTGGATTTCCGATCAACTGTTCCAGGCAAACGGGAAAGTCTTGCACTACACTCAGTGACTGTAATAGGGCTGGGGCAGATTACAGAGATCATAACCTTAAATAAAAAGTTACCCATAGAAATACAACACCTTATCTACTTTCCACTTGGTTGTAACTAAAAGAGAAGAGGAAGATAGTAAAAAAGGGTAAATACTAGAGGAAATCCTGAAGCCTGTGACAAGATACAGATCTCCCTAAAACCCAAAGGTATATATGTAGATGAACATGTATACAGAAAATATATGTATCTATTCTGTATAACAGATACAAAAGACAAATATGCAGCCCATTTAATCTGATGCTAAGATCTCACAGAGAGGGATGTTTTAACACATAAACCAAGCCATGTCACCCGTCCTAGAAAGTACACCAACTTTGATTCTTGATAGCTCAGAAAGATCCCAGTATTTTGTCAAGTCACACTGCAATGCAAGCTTCTAGACCTCGGCTGAGTATAAATCACTATGAACAGAGATAATTCTAAACCAGGGCCCTGTCAGTAGCTGTAATCCAGTGTCCCTCAAGAGCCCATTCGCTCCTGAAACCTTCCTGTAGATCAATAAGCACAAACAAAGCTGATTACATTTGGCTAATTCAGGCCGAGAACACTATCAGAGCAGTGTGTGGCAAGTCTAGCAACCACAGCTTCTAGAATCCGCCTTGAGCGAATCCAGGGTTTTTATTTTCAAAGTAGAGCAGCCACTGTGAAGTACAGTGCCATGATAAATTCAATAAGGCTTTACAGGCCTGGTGTACAAGCCTTCCTGCGCTTCATTGTGGAACACGACATGATTTTATCTGGAAGCATGCAGCATCATCCACTGTATTTTGTGAACATATTGAAGATGTCTTGCTCTGCTCTAAGAGCCGTCATTCACAGCGCATCAGACTCAACGATCCGCACAGAAACAACTGACAGCATTCATGAAGTGCAGATATTTGTTTTCCGTCCAGCAGACCTAAGCAACACTTACAGAGCTTGATACTGTGTCATTTATAAAGCACACAACAGTCCTGACGGCTGAACGGCAGCTTCAGCCAAGTGCCTGCTGTTTACGTTACTCAACAAAACACTGCATCTGTCTCCCGATTCCACACACGCGGCACAGGAAACATCCGTCAAGCGCTCTGAGCACAGAACACATGGCGTCGTTCAGGGCCACCTGCATGTTCCTCTTCGCTCACTTGCACAAAAAGAGACACTCAATCATCACTCGTCGAATCCCTTCCCCATTTTTACCAACGCGAGTGACTAAATGATTGACAGGCTCCATCGCTAAATTGTGGCAGTAAAATTGACACTGCAGGGTGAAGCTGTTGTGTATTAAGGAAGAACCTGTCTTCCACAGACCAGGCAACCCTTCACATTTCTTTTACAATGGATGATGAAAAACAACGCTTGTGGATGCCAGGAGAGTTACAAGTCAGGCCGCAATGTTTTAAAGGCTTATCAGTATAAGCACAGAAAAACCCCCGATACATTACTGAAAATTTTCTACATGAATACATTTCTGCATTCAGAATGTTCAGACTATTCGGACACCAGCACTAAGCTGGATGTACACAGAAACTCTTTTAAATTGCTAAAAATAAGTTTGCAGACAACGCATCATCTAGTCTCTTGCATGCAGTTTCACAGGAACAATTTTAAAACTTTCTAAAATAGAAGAAATAGGAATTTAAACCAGGGACACATGGTCTACTGAAAGTAATACTGTTTCTAATCCTACACATATGCTCGCTAAGAACAAAAGCTTTCTAACATGGTAATAATAACTGACACTAAAGTATGAGGTTCAAGTCTGTTTTTACTACAAAGAAGTTAATACACGTCTTCCAAGCCCATCTGTTATAATTTATCACCTCTGAGCATGTAACTACAGTTAAAAGGCAAAACTGCTTCTTTATTGCTGCTTAACTGTCAATTTTGATGCCTTGTATATATTGCATTCTACTGAGAGAGAAATATGATCTCAAAAGAAATGTCCATTTTTATCTCAATTCTACTTTGGGCCTCCACAATCTGTCTCAGCTACATGCCCCACTTCTCTCCCTAACCTGCTGTGTACCGAGGAACCATACAGGTGGGCACCCCACCTCATGTTGTATGGTGTTTTATGGTGTGGAGACAAAATCACATTGCCAACGTCAGAGGTACAGACAATCATTCAACACAGAGGTTATGATTAACGAATGGGAATCGGTAACATCTTCTTAATAATTGATAATGTTCATCAAAAAATATTCTCCAGGTGGTCCTAGTGTTCAGATGATTATGGACACGTACACAAAGATAAAGCAGTTTGCACACTGTATAAAGCAAACGGAGATGGCAGCTATAGGGCCCTCTGGTGGTCACAAAACAAACAACTGGTAAAAAGAGGTCACGGAAAAGGGAGGCTCACCCAGACCAGAGGCCAGACAAAACGACCCGGGGGTTCTTTCAGGCAGAGGAGGAGGAGGAGGAGAGTCCACACTGTGATCAGAATCTAAATCAAACGAGAACACGTTACTCGTACGCTTCAAAGCTAAGACTCCGTAAGCCCAGCATATGTCCTCCCGGGTAAAACAGACACAGCTCTGTTCACTCTGAAGCAGAAAATCAGCAGCAAACGTAAGTTGCTCCAAAAAGCAAAGCCGCTTTGGTCATCAAGACCAAAGCTTCATTCCACCAGAAAGACCAGAAGGAAACAGTCGTCTCAGAGAGGACATTTAAAGCTATAAAGTGAATGATTTTTCTCGCACTCTCAGCGGTCCCCTCAGGTGAACACTGTAAAGGTTTCCAACACATACCAGTGGTTTGCCAATATGCAGGAAGCTGCAGGTTAGGACATACGTGTACGTGTGCTGTCTTCCAGCAGTACAGCGTCTGAGCGGGGTTCCTCGCTGTGTGCGTGGAGAGAGGCGGGCACTGTGCTGCAGGAAGTGTGTGCCTGCACGCCAATGTTAACCGCAGGCTACCAAGCAGTTCATCTTGCTCAGACAGGCCTGCCGACAGGCCGATACCAGCAGGCTCCCAGCTCTCTCCCAGAGAATCGCAAGCTACTCGTCTGGGTGGATGACCTGAAGGCACAGTTCCCAGCATCCCGCAGCAGAGAGGCCAACAGCTCCCGCTGGTCAGCGCATTTCCTTCAGGAGCCTCCTGTTTTCCAAGGATTTCTGATTTTGAATTTACTTTGGTGCTGTCTACTTAAATATGGCCCCAACTAAGGGCTTGACACCAGTCCCCATAAATGCTTAATATTTCGCACTATAAGGGGTAGGAGGGGTTCAAAGCAATAAGATTCGTCTGCTATTAAGGGAGTCAGAATGGATTATCACGTTTTTTGTCTACAAAAGAGGCAGTAAATGTTGCGAAGAAAAGCAAAGCCCCTAGACAATGACTTACAAGCTTACAGGCTGACAAGCTTTACACATGTTACAGCACAGAAACAGCCTTTTTTTCTTTTAATATACACGTTTCCAAGTATACCACTGGAAAAGCCCCACACGCTGTATCCAAAGTCAAACAAAAAAATACAACACCCACATACAAAAAAATATTTTTCTAACTTTAAGATGTTGGGACAATTTTCTGCTTCTCATTCTATACATTATTGACATGGTGATTAAGGGTGTCCCCTTACAACAAAGACAAATTCTCAACATCAAAATGCCCTTCATTAATCCTGAATTTCCTTTCTCCCGAGCTCTACTGAAGCTAGAAAGAGCCTTCTTTTGCAAGGCAATGATAAATTAAAGGTTAGAATTTTACGTCTGATTGTAGGTAATTACAGTCCTGATCTGATGCCGAGAGCTTCGTCTGTGATCTTCAGCTAGCTACAAGGTCTTAATACACTTAAGAGATTAATTTCTCTCATAATTGCCAATAAGTTTAATTTCAATTATGTAAAAGGCTAAATACGTTAGAGAGTAGGTTATGATAAGTCAATTAGCATAAAAACCATCAAGCCTTACTAGCAGTATAAAGTACAATATTAATGTATGACAACAATTTATAAAATACATTTACAACAAACAGGTGTTTTGGCTCAAAACTGAGTCACAATAATTCAAATAATAATAGGTCAAAATAAGGACAGTGAAAAGGATATTAGCTCATGGTTTACATTTTTGGACTTTACACTTGATAAGGTTAACTTTTATACTGTTTTTGCTGCTATGAGAACCATTCTTGCCATTTTTTGCAATCCATTCCAGGTTATTAAAGTTCTTCATGTCAGGTAATTATTCTCCATTGTATGAAAGGAATTCTAAATATGAACATTTTCAAATACTGCCGGTGTCAAAATAGGACAGAAGTGGGGGAGGCAGGAGGGGGTGAAAGGGTGGCTTGTGACTTGTTTTGAGACCCTAGCCATGGTTTATTTGGATTTACAAATTTCATGCCTACATTTGGTCATATTAGAACAAAAACACTTATATTCTTATTAAAAACACTAAGGCATGTTTTTTATATTTGAGACTAAATGTGTGGCAAAAAAACATCTTATCCTTGTTTTTCGTTTTTTCATCTCAGGATCGGAAATACAAATTCCTTGACTGTGCAGCAAAATAAACATATCAGACACCACAAACCTAGTGCTTACATTGCTTGTACACGCACGCTTATATATTATACCTTTATAGTATATATATCTTGCCTATATATTTCATAGAAGCTGGAGCCTTCGTCAGTGCACATTAACAGATGATACATCGCTACAAATGCACTGTAGCTGTGTAGCACATGTGTACTCCTAACTAAAAGCACGGAACATTAAAGCCCAACATACTTGTTTCTGAAGGCGAACGCTGGCCAGCGATTGACATTGACGTGACTTTTCTGGCGGGCGCGTTCTCTCCCGAGGAGGCAGCTGAAACGGTGGCACTTGCGGTGGAAACGCTGGGCATGTTTTTGGCTGGTACGGCTCTGCCCGAGTCCCTGCCCGAGTCCTCGGAGTCAGAGTTGTCCGAGTGCAGCGGGTTGGTGAAGCTGAGGGGAGTTCTGGAGGGGGTCGTCGGCACCCCCTCGCCGGCCTTCCTCGGGTGACCAGCCGTCAGTGCAGCGGCCTTGGGGAACTTCTCCCCGTCAGCCTTGGCCCCAGCGGGCGGGGGGCCTCTCTCTGGGCTGGAGGCGGACCAGGACGCCTGTCCTTTCTCTCTGAGTGACAGGTGGTTTGGCCGGGGAGGGGCTTCACAGTGTGCCTGGCCCTGAGAGCTGCCCGTGCCGGCCTGCGCTCCCGCGAAATCCGCGCAGGACTCCGGGGGCAAGTCTTCCGAGAAAGAGCTACAGCTGGTGAAGGATTTGGCTTTAATGGCGTGCGTTCGGTGAAGCATGCTGTTCCCCTCAAAACTTTTAGGCCCCTCCTGCAGGGGCACCTTCTTGATTTCGATGCTCAACTTGCGCTCCAGCTTCCTCTCCAGGGGCTCGGGCAGGGCCGGGCCCATGTCGGCCTTGGAGACGGGCTCTGGGCTCTTGTTGTAGTTCTCATTGAGGTCCGGGGCTGCTGGCGCGGAGCTCAGGACGTGCAGCACCGGCTTGGGGTGATAACGGTCGTTGTCCTGCCATGCGTTGGTGACGGTGGGGAAGGCCGAAGGGGGAGAGGGGGTGAGGATGGGTGGCACGGGGCGAGGCTCAGGAGGCTGCAGGATCTCTTCTTTCACATCCCCTTCCACCAGGCAGCTACAGCACACACAGAGAGAAAGCAGGGGTGGGGGTGTTAGTGGTGTAGGAACTGAAGAGGATACAAGAAAGGCCACAAACGAGAGCAGGCCTTTCAACCCATCTAGGTCATTCAGTAGCAACCAGCTGTTCTCAGCCAGTCTTGCAGGCAAACCAGGGTTTTGGCTTCTGCAACATGGCAGAGTAGTTTGTTCATACTCCCTCCACCCTTTGTGCAAAGACGTGCCTTTCTGTGCTCAGATGTAAAAGCACATCCACGGTGTTTCCACTAGTGACCTCTGGTTTGTGTTGCTGTGGCACTGAGGCAAAGGGAAAAATCGTGGCATGAAAATTAAAAATCATTCGACTATTTTACACATGATTCAATAACACAAAAACACTGGAACCGCACCAAAGCACTTAAATGAAACAAGGATCAGGCAATCTAATACTTCTTGCACTTGAAGACAGTAATTCGTCACAGAGCATACAGAGGTCATTGTTGACAGGCAATATAAAATACTTCCCTACGTGGCACATCAAATTCCTAGTCAGAACTTCATTTCTTTATTTAGCTGATGCACTTACTCCTCTTACATTAGACCCCATTTATATAGCTGTGCCCCACTTGGGATCTGAACTCTCAGCCCTCCAATTATGAGTACTGCATCATCATCACTGCTGCACACAGCTGGTGCTCGGTTTTACTTTCACTATTGGTTGATTTTTGATGCAACGCGTTTTTTGAGTTGAGTGAACGACAGGGGCAGAGAGGACGCCCATTGTGGGACAACCACACAGCACAATTGCTAACAGAAGACCAAACTGACATGAGGAACCTCTGAACTTCACTTATCACCACAAGATGGTGCACTACATTTTAAATCTGAAAGCAGTGTTTTAGTTTTTAGGCCGTCACATATAAATACTGTGAATAGTTTCACTTTCCAAAGCACTTCTTACTTTTGACTAGAAAAGAGATTCTCTAAGCACCGGTGTTTTCCTGGTAAAATACAGAGCACAACATTTCATTAGCAAATAAAATCCCCAAATCACTTCCTCACTAATTGAAACAAAATCAGTAAGAAAGCTATTCTCTACCCATATTAATGTATGTTAATGCATGATTTTAGCTTAAATTTAAAGCAAGAGAACTGTGCTTCACCAACAGTTTTGCAAAAATAAATTTGCAATAATGGAATTCAATCACATTTTCACTAAACAAAAGACTTTTGTTGAAGTACACAAAAATACAAACACTGACAAATGGCATTTCCAAAGATACCTAGGTCAGAAATAATAAAAATAGAAAAAATAAAAGTCTGTAGCGGAGAATATGAACCTAGAGCCTAAAAATGGAATCTTTATAGACAGAAAAAAACAGCTGGTACTCAAAAACTTCCTATTACATAAATAAAAAAAACACCTCAGATATTTCCATAAACCACTTGCTTAGCTGATAACTGAAGCACTACTACAATGCAGTATGTGTATATTTACATTGTTTTAATTTTAAAAAGAGCCACAAAGACCAAACAGATGACCTACAACTTCAACAGAGCTTGACAGCTGGATAGGCAGGATGACTGGAGAGCTCCAATGAAAGGCCATGGCAACAGTATCTGACATTCCCCCTCCGTTACGCTCCTTTTTGGATTTTTGGATGGATAGTCTCAGTGGAAGGGTTTTCCGCTCAATTTTGTTTAGCCTTTTTCATTTTTTGCCTCCTCAAAGCAGGCCACAGCCAACGTGGGCACTTACCCCCAGTTCCTCTTTACCCAGAAGCCCAGGCACTTGATGTGGCTGCTTCGCGGCGACTCGGCAGGGGGTTTGTCTCGTTCTGAGCAGATAAAACCCAGCTCGTTTCCTGCTTCAGCTTCCCAAGCGCCCTCAGGCGATAGCAGCAGTAAGAGAAGGAAGGCAGAGGCCCCAGCAGGCCATACCCAGGCCATCAAAATGGGGAAAAAAGTTCTCTCCCCACAACATCAAATTGTAGAGATTAACAATCTGGCAAAAGTTTATCGGTGACTGTCTTCATAACAGACTGAAAGGACATCTAAAACTCCCAGGACTGGCGCTCGTCCGTGGACAGTCTGGATTAACAGCATCTTAATGACAAACTACTTCACCTCCCTCAGTTCTCTGTCTCTCAACTCCATGACAATGACCTACCGAACAAAACCTCACTGGAGACGGCACAGAAGCATTTTTATTTTCCAAAAAACAAAAGTGTCCAAAAAATGAAAGGGGCAAGTATTGATGCTTTTATACAAATCTGAAATAGGCAATTCACAGGCAGCAATAGTTAGTACCGCTCAGTTCCAAGGTAACAAAGCCAAGAGATGGAGTACTGTAGGTGCAGGTAAAGAAATCTAAGAAGTAATTTCAATTGAAACTAATGCAGTGGGTTATACAACAATGTTAACAGACACTTAGATTTTATTCAAAGAGTTTTTTTTAAGATCAAAGGTGTGAACTACTTATCAACAGCCTCTACCGCAGAGATGCTTACAAAAGAAAAAAGTTTTCTGACCCATCTGAAGACAAAGCGCAAGGAAGTTTGGTTATGTGCTCAACAGCACCGTGGCAGAACTGGGGGGGTCTGATGTTTGAACCTCTGGAAGCAAGGGCTGTTCCTTTAACATTTCCTAAAACTACACAACAGTCAGTTCTGCTGTAATTCATGTCCTCAAAGTGCACATCGAATATGACGCAGTGATTTCGTTACTGCTGCTGTATTTTACAACACGGGTGGGTACATGGGAAACAGTCACACACACACACGGGAATAAGCAGCTGAGCAGTTGCCTCAGTGCAGGTTGATTGGTCAGCGCAAACATACATTTCAGATATATTTCTTGAATGAAAAAGGTTGTCACTGTAAATGTTATTAAAATGTAAAACCTTCCTCCATCTTTACCGCAATTCTCACTAACCTCCTCCTCCACTGCTGCACTTCCTATTGCTTAGCAACGAAGGCTGACAAGTACTATACCATCTCGTGTGCTTGGTTTCAGTGTTCTCATGGCAGCATTCAATTCATGAATATTATAACAATAAAACTGTTTTAATAGAATGGGACATACAGTAAATACCAACAGTAATATTAATGGGGGGTTCTCCAGAAACTCAACTATTGTTATAGCAGAACTGGCTATATTCATAAAGCACAGTTCAGTGAAAAAGTATTCGGTATTCGCCACTGAATATTATTGGAGCCTCTTGTGAGGCCTAGTGATATATAAACGGAGCTTGAGTGAGCAAATAATGACCAAGTTAGGCGTTTGTTTCAATTAT
The DNA here is from genome assembly GCF_040954835.1 of Lepisosteus oculatus. Taxonomy (NCBI): domain Eukaryota; kingdom Metazoa; phylum Chordata; class Actinopteri; order Semionotiformes; family Lepisosteidae; genus Lepisosteus; species Lepisosteus oculatus. The sequence continues at coordinate 34,078,900 of NC_090702.1, read as the reverse complement.
TTCATAAAGTTATCCAGCATCCAATGTAACTGTATGAAAAAGTTAACACACCCTAGTTCAAACAATTTCATTAAAGAGACAACTAGGGTCAGCTGTGTGAATACTTTATTGAACAATCAGGGCCGATTTAGCCCTGCTCTATACAAAACTAAATAAACTTTGTCTCATTATGATAGTAAATCTCAGGTATCTCACCACAAAATCTAGAGGCACGTCGTACCCCCTTCAAAAGATATTCCTGAGGACCTGTGAAAAAAGTCATTGATTCCTGTCAGTCTGGAAAAGGTCACAAAATGTTGCGTCAGTGAAATGAGGTGCTGGGCAGTTGCTAACGTGACCAAAATACTGAATTGCTCTGAACTCAATTTGTTGTACAAAGGTGTCTTCCTTCAACCTAAGCACCGTCCTTCCAAAGCTATGTTTTGTGAAGGCAGCATCAGCATCAATACTTATAAAGAACTTTAATCTTCTACTGAGGACTGCTCAGTCTCACAGAGACTTTGTTCCACACATGCCACCCGTTCACAATGGCAATCATAACCTCAAGACAGCACCACAACGACTTCATTTAATCTTCAAATGATACCACTTTGTTAGGCCATACTGCTGGAGGTCTGATTATCGTGAGTCACCTCAAGATAATCTTGACTCAGACTGCTGTGGAATGGCTGCTGTCTCACAAACACATGCCTCTTGCAGTGTGTGACTCATTGGCAGTATCAGAAACCACTTTGAGAAACAATACCCGAAAGAGCGAGAGGGTGCCGATAACGGAGCTGAGAAACTGACCCCCTCTGATCTGGGTCCTATTTGTTTAACGGCACTTTAATATGTGTTGCTATAGTGCTTTTGAGAGGAAGCAAGAAAGAAATTAACCCAGGTTCCCAGGTTAAGAATCATGGTATCATTCGTAATCACACTCTGGCATCTGACATCTGTCCTTTTTCCACCTTCATATCATTGTATTAATTCACACAGAACCTGATTTTTTTTTTCCAGAGCTTGACTACTTTTAATTACCGCCTTACTGCTGATGCATCTAAACACATTCCAAATCAGATGCAATATGTTTAAATTTCAGCTGTCCCATTCTAAATACGGGACATGTGAGAATGCCATTCCTATTTGTGCTTCCCTACAGAATTCATAATTCAATAAATTCAATAATTCAATAAAACCTAAAATACATAAAGGACTTGGAAATGGACTGGCTGACATGTCATTGGATGACATGAATGACTTTTGTGAATAAGGAGATTTCTGCTCCATTTCTTCCAGGCTTTGAACTGCTTTTCCCATCGACTGTGAGATCCCACATGTCTACAGGTACTTTTTAAATCAGGTTCTCCGTTCTGTTACTCTTTACAGAACACTTGACTGGCCAATTATATCTGGTCATGCCATCAGACTTGGAATAGCCGATGAATTGGGCATACAGCTACAAACTCTGAAACCACACACAATCGTATGGAACTTGTCTTTTAATCGGTTACCAGCACCACAGTCCCATAATTGAGTATGCAGTAGAGGGTTTTCTCAGTGTCAGGGAGAGCTGGGTGGAGAGGGGCCGAGAGACCCCCGGCTGACTAATCTAACCCTAGCCTTGGCAGCACTGGACCATTTTAGGAGTCCTAGTCACCGTCGGCTAGTCGGACATGACCAGACTTGAACCCGTGAAGCATAAAGCCCAGCCTCTGCTCAGGCAGGCACCTGTATTGATTTGGGTCTCTCGGGAAGCCTACAGATGTAACCTTCTTTGTTTCGTTTTATGCTGAAGACATCTGAATAAAAGCTGGCCCTGGTGCGAGCGTGTGTACAGTGCTAGTGTTTGTGCGTGCCCTGTGATGGAATGGTGTTCTGTCCAGGGTGTATCCTGCTTTGGATTGTTGCTTGTCAGGATAGGGTTTGGCTCTCCTGTGACCCTGCATTGGATAAAGAGGTTGGAAAATTGAAAGTTTTAATGAACGTGCATTACTGCATGCGTTTTATGTCATTTTTACCTGAAAGGTGCTATATATATATATTAAAAAAAGATTCAAATGAGAAATAATTTTCTGGGAATACAGACCAGCCACTGTATATATTTAGCCACTCGCTGGCAAACATGAAGCAAATAAAAAACCGTGAATCCTAATGGATAGTGCTATAGAAAGAACATTCCAATGAATGTTTACTGCACACAAAAAATGACTAAGCAATCATGACAACAGAAACACAAAGTAGTTATTACAAGCAGAACCATGCAGATCCGCTACTCCACCTTGCCAGAGTGATCTGTTGAAGCAGAAGAAAAGTCAAGCTGTGTGAGAAGCAAGATGGCACCTTACTCACGGCCTCACCTGACCCCCACAGATGTGACTCGCAGCTTGGGACAGAAGCAACGCAGCTGCTCTTTTTACATTCTGTAAACCACTGGCTTTCTGAACGAATACGATTTTCTTGAGCAAACGCTCCAAAAATAAAAAGGTCAGTTGCGGCACTTCATACGCATGTGAATGGCTAATAAAGGTCACACAGGCTTGTACAGAGAAAAAACACGGAGAGCTCTACCAGTTCAAGCACATCTGAAGCTGAACTTACCAGGATTCTTCACAAATTGTTGAAAATGGTCAGAATCGGCAAATATTTATGTTTGGGAACATAATGGTCATTCACGCCATGGTTTGGAAAAGAACCAAGAATCTTGACGCAGTCAATTATACACTTGCAAACAGTATAGGCAACACCTAGAGTTAATTCATGAAGAACTGCTTAGTCGGACAGTAATTATTGCCCTCTGTTGTCCCAGGGCTTATACACTCACCTCATATTTGCTCCACAGAACCCAGGTGTTTACAGATTCTGCAACACATATTCATGTCTGTTTACTTTTGTGTGTGAATTTGGTTTAGCTTCGTCATCAACAAAGAATCCGGGAAGAAAAGTATTGATAACCGATAGTACTACTGATAATTCTGACCTGTTCTGGAACCTTCCAAACAAAGCTGATCCTGGAGACCCCAGACCCATGGAAAAAAGCCGTTTCCAAACGAAATTCTTCTTTTATTTAATTGTACACTTCTTTAGCTTGAGAATTTCATTAACAACTACTGTTTTCAGTCCTAACCATTGAACTATTAAAACGTAAAAGTTGCAGACATTTTAACTTTTTGGCAGCTGAAAATGATGAGATACAATCACATTATTAGCTCAGTTAGTGGCTTACTTAACTAATGCTGCTTGTCCAGAATGAAAGCAGACATACAAGGTAAGTTTGTAAGGTATGGACATGAAGTTGTCTTGAGAAGCTGCTGTATTTGCTCTTTTAAAACAAAAAGAGCATTTCCAAATAATTCAGCAGTTTGTTTTGCAGTATCTGTTTTAAAAGAACAATACTTTCCTACTGTATGTCTAGAGCTCAGCTTATTGATGTTTTCCTAGTAACATACAAGGCACAGAAGGACACTACCTGCACATCACAAGTGATCATTCTCCAGAACACAGGGGAAGAAGAGCAGAGTAAAAGCAAGCCTGTGTGCAGGTTGTCAATGCTTGGTGCAATGAAAGATAATTGACAATCTGCTTAATCCCCCTGCAAGTGTGGATGGCACTGTACCAGACGATGACACGTGGTCAAAGAGAGAATCACTTGACACAACCTCAATATAACCGAAGACCTTAGCCACTTCAGAAAAAACGTGTTTCCTGAATGTAAGCCTCAGACGGCAGCCAGTACAATGTGGTCTGTTTGACAATGACCCTCACTTGGCACAATGACCTCAACAATGACCCTCACCCAGCACCTTGACAGATCAGGGACAGAGTTACTGTATGTCAAAAAGGAATGAGGCAGTTCAAGTGCACACTAATGACTCTCACTGACCTCACATTTCACATGACGAGGAGAAAGATGTTCAGGTAGCTGGTTTACAACAGGAATCCAGGAATAAAGGATGCTGAAAATGCTGTTATTTTGCAGAACTTAATTCAAGCCACCAACAACTTCCTGACTGTGTTTCTTGTGACAATTCATTGGAAAATAAATGTTACCATGGAGAGTCAGTTGTGTGATTAACACTGGTAGTGTTTTTTGCCACTAGCACAAAGCATTTATTTACACAAGAAAACAGATAAATATGCTCTTTCCTTTTATTGCTGGCAAAACATCACCTTTAAAAATTGACGTTGCCTTTTTAAATGTAAAATCATCTCCAAAGAATTCTTCAACAAAGACGCATACTGGAATGATTCAGATCTAATGGCATATTTTCTAGCACAAATGAGAGGAGGCATAGAATGACCACTAACAGGAGGCTCTAAACCCTCCTCCCCTGAAACAATCTGAACTGCATTTCACTTACTGTACATGATAATCATGGATTTTTTTGACCATGTCTGTGGCCAGTGCTCTCAGGAACAGAAAGACATTTCTGTTCTGAGGGCATTTAACACAGATGAAAATCTCGATATGACAGTGCTTCTTATCCAATATATTCACAAGAGGTGAATTCATCAAGTCATCATGCCTTTCAAACACTGGTCCTCCACACTTGCACAGCTGAAATTCCCCAAGTCCAACGCACAGCTGCTGAGCATCTGCACGTTCTTTCCTGGAAACATTTCTCTGACCCACACTGGTCAAGCTTTTAAGGAACCATCAAGATAGAATGAAGAGTAGGAGGGGAAGAACAGCAAGGAGGCAGATGTTTTCAAAGATGAAGTGCACTATTTGTTCCCATTGCCTAAACGGGCACAGTAACTAAGAATTTTAAAGTGCCACGTGCTCTAGAAAGCTCTCCGACCGAGTGCTCGATCCTTCAAGACCTTGTTCAAGCCTGTGACGCAACATGGGCGCCTCGATCTCATTCACTCTTGAGTGGACATTAAGGAGGGTACCTCCGGATCCGGGGGGGTTTGGGTGGCGGTGTGTCTAGCTTCTCCTCATCCGAGTTCCTGTCAGGTTTCTCAGGGCTGATTTCATCCTGCGGGAAGCAGAAACACATTTTGAGAAGGGTTTTGTATTTTATACCCACTTAATCTCTTTCCATTATATGTCTTGTACTGCACAGGAAGCATGACAGCAGGCAGAAAAACCCCTCTGACCACCCACAGAACCATTCATACAGCAGTCAGCAAGCAACAGCTGTTACTAGCGACTGAAGGAGTGGCACTGACCAACATTGATGCTACACTCAAGATGCCCAAGACTTTTAAGGACTTGTTCTATTAAGAGTGCCCTGACAAACCTATCCCTGCTTGGTAGTGCTCTGCCAATTTTACACCACTGTCTGGAGAATCCTGAGGAAAAAAAAATAGGTTAGACATCACTTTTCTTTGCTCACATCTTGACTTCTTAAAACAGAAAATGCAAAGATATGGTTTGAAAGAAATACTTTTTATAAGTCAGACATAAAAGCCAGCATGAAATGAAAAAGAAATTAAAAACATTTTGAAATTGTGTCCCATTCATTATAAAGGGTTATCCTGTGATTTGCAAAAAAAAAAAGTCATTTGACCATAATGGTTAAAAACTAAGAAAATTACTAAGAATGTTTATGATGTTCGTTATCTAATGACATCCTGCAAAATCACCACTTGACATGACTTTGTGATGATAAAAATATCAAAAGACTTACATACAATAGAAAGTAATGTTTTCAACTTCCTAAGCTCATCAAATACAAAATGATTTACCAGAAAAGTAGGAAACAGAAACCATTTCTAATTGAAAATAGACAACCACCAAAGCAGCAGTTTAGGGAACCACTGGGGAAACAGTTTTCTACACAATCACCAGAGTGATACTCTTCAGTGAGAAACCCTCTCTGGTGTCTTATATTATTCTGACACCTTCACAATGAAATGGATACATTTGCCTGATATAAGGCATCACATGAGCTTCAGCACAGGCCAGAGAGCCAGTACACAGCAGGACAACAGACAGACTCCGCTCGAGTCAAGCAATCATGTACTTGTTGTCACCAGCCTACAACAGACGGATCGATTAACAGGCACTCTCCCTCCCTGTGTGCTTGTACTTGTTTCCAAGTTGCTTCTAATCTTCCTGTGAATTCTTCATGGTGCTCAGCATTCCTTTTTCCATTTCATTCAGAAGGGGGTACTAGGAACTGAAGCTTAGAGATCAGAGCATCAGGCAAAACCTGATGTAAATTATAATTACCAACAGCTGAGCACAAAAAAATCACCCTGAATCTTAAATTATTTGCATTTCTTTTCTTCTTGGGATTACAAGACCCAGGTCTTCCAGCCTTCTTATCAACTTTCTGGCCTTGTTCCAGACATGTTCTGTCCTTGTGCTTAGCTCTTGAATAATGGAGTTCAAATAAATAAGTAAACAGTGAGTGAACTCTAAAAAAGAACGAAATGCCTGCTGGTTATTTTTCCCCAGATGCCTGACTATTCTCAGGCTCTCCAAAAGCATTATGTCAGAGATTCTCTGGTTTTAGTGAAGGAAGCAGGACTGTGTATGTGGCAGCAGGCCAGATGCCGCTTTTCTGCAACTTGTAATGTTCCTTTTTTTTTGTTCTTCATAGCTCAGCACATCCTGCCTTTATTCCAGACAAGAAATGGATTCTACATTTGTTGGGATAGTTACGACAAATTAATTTCAGAACAGGAGTGCTTTAACCCCTTTTTCTCAAGGCAAGTCTGAATCTTTCCACTTTTCTCCTGCCTCGGGACCCAAGATGGGTACCTCTGCTTGTCAGGATGTAGATATGATTTACTATGAAACTGCATTCTGGAGGGTAATCTTAGATGGCATATTCACAAAGATAACTCCCTAAAGTCAAAATGCTTGCTCTTCCTGCAAAACCTAACCACGTTATAGAACACAGTCTTGTGGCCTCTAGAACAAAAGCAGCTAATAACAACAAAACCATTCAGAAAAATATCTGTTATGGAAACAAAGAGGGAGAAGAGTAATGATCTATTATCGGTCCATATAACCACTTAAAACAGGTTACCCAGTAATATAATCTGAATTGTTACCGACCTTTTCAAACACTAAACACGTGAAAATTCACAAGTCGAGCTTCGTCAGAAATGTGCCGCATGACTCAGAAGAGCTCGAGCACAACACAGAGCAAGAGGCCCAAGACACAAACAAGTACTGCTAACGTTTCGCTTTTCATTTCAACTGGCAGCATAAATTCATCTTCACTTTCAGCAGATTGGGCTTTGGAGACCAGAATGCATCGCAATTGGAATAAACCAGCATGGCATGGTCAAACAAAAGCCAAGTGAGAGTGCATCGCAAGAATCCAAAGGAAAAAGAGATCAGTTTTCTAGCAGGGATTATGAAAGACAGGAAGTTAAATAAAGGAAAATCAGTCAAGTCCATCTTGGAACACATAACCCACAACTGAAGATGTTACTTATTATACACATTATAATCTTTTTTTAATTTTACTCAGTACAGCAGCTTACGATCTTTACTCAACATAAAACACTTTAAACTGATTTTGACTATAATCTTCTCAATAATACAAGTTTAAAAGAAGATGTAACTGACAGGAGGCTTTCCAACGGTAAACTCGGGAACGGTGTAGTTAAACGATCATAATCAGCAAAGATTGCTACATTACAGTTTAAATCTCCCCTTGGCCGAACACAATGGTGAAGTCTGATGTCTGGAGGGTTACACATATTGTGGATCAGCAGTAAGGTCCTCTTACCATGCCATCTGCCATTTCTGAGTTTGCTGGGCTTTCGTACTGCTGCAGCTGCTTCTCGAAGAGCTGTGCGATGGCTCGATGGACCAGTTCGTACTGTTCCTGCAGCGCAAAAGAGACGTCGATGAGAGACTCGGGCACTGCCATATCACTATGAGTTACGCCAACACACAATTAATCTGGTTGCACTGCTTACCTTGGTTTGTACAGCCGAATGCCTCTGTGTTCTCATCTCCTGAATTAGATGGAAGATGTTGAAGTCTTCTGGAATTTTCTAGAACAAAAGGAAGAGGATCAAGTGCTTACCACTCACATCTTATCAAGCACAAGTACTGCACGAGCCAAAGTATGGAATCAATAGTGCAGCACCATGACAAAAATCACTGTGATTAAAAATTGTAACAAAAATGAGGAAAACATGGTGGAAAATAATTGATCCCGAATTGTGTGAGATACAAACACAGACAATAGATCACCATGGAAAATCAAAATTGCTGCAGAACTCGCCGGTTCCTATTTTTTTCTGTGCTGAATATGCTGGTGGATAGTCTAGTGACTTGTTACTGTCAGGCATCTGCTTTAAATTACAGAATACATCTTCCGGCTGATGTGCATGTGGTAATCACTATTATGAAAAGCAGCAAGGCCTCTCAGACGATATTTCTTCACAACCACAACTCAAAGGCAAGTCTTAATGGTGTTCCCTTAACTGGATTAGAAGAAAAATTGTAAGAAAAAAAAAGTAAAACTGGCAAAATCATTAAGTGCTACTTTGAATCAAAAGCTCTTAAAAAATAATTGATGTTACTCTGGGCCGACAGAGATAGTTATTTTTTCTGTTTGTTCACAGTGCTAGCTGTGTTCAACAATAGCTAGTACAGTCCTGCCCTGTGGGTAAGGGAACTTACAAGGAAAACCCAGGATTACAGACTGTCTAACTCAGGAGCACTCTAACAGCCCAGCACTGCAGAAGTACTGTACACTCACGACATCATCCTTTCAGCATGAGCTCATTGCCAGCGAAGGACAAAAACCCTTGTATCAGGCCAGCGATAGCACTAGTGCTTGCAAACTTCCAGTCGGGCCCTGAGGCTCTTCGATCTCAAACAAAGTTCACGTACATAAAAGTTCTAGCAGGGTTTAGGCTACAAGCAAAGAAGAACATCACAGAGAAAACGTAACTGCAATCCACGATTTGGAAAGGAGCACAGAGAGGAGCCTGGGGGATAAGAACTACATCAGGCTGATAGTAGTATTCTCTTTTACACGGCAAAAGAGAAGATGTTCAATTTGCTACTCATGCATCCAGCTGGGGAGTTACTGCGAAATACATGAACCTAGTTTATTTGTACATAAAATACTGCATAGCTGTATCATGTACATTAAATACTGTTTGATCTGAAGACAACTGTCAGTTTCTTCAAAAATTTGCAAATGCTTTAAAGTGCAATCTTTCCCAAGATTGAAGCAGTGGTTCCAACATGCACCCTGACATGATTTATCTGGCAGAGCACACATCCTTCCTAGTTGCGCAACTTTTCTACAGAGAAGAACAACTTTAGTTCCCATCAGGCCTCAGCTTCCGTCACGCTCTGCACTATACTACCAATACTATTCCCAGGCTCTCTGCGCGTTTCCTAATCTTTACAACAATTACAAGAAGGAAATATGTAGATTCGGAGAAACTGCCATCTTAAATACAAAGATGTTTACAAGAAAAAGGAGGCCGCATTGGGCTGTCACCACACTCAATGCCAGCATGGTGATATGATAAATTTGCTCAGGCGTGCAAAGACAATAGTGAATCTAGGGATTACCAGGAATAAGGAACAACATCGTTCTCTCCATCAGTTTCTATTTTTGTGGCATTTGTCTGAAGACAAAACACGACGAACGCAGATTCTTACCCCAGCTTTCAGCAAGTTCCACGTGTAGTCAATGGCACAAATGGCTCCTGTTCGTCCACACCCAGCGCTGGGATCAAAAAACATACAGGGTCACGAAACACAAAACAACCAATCAGAATCCACTGTAGCCACCGATGGAGACCATGTAGCCACAAATGAGAGACAGCACACGGAGAATTGTGAACCTAGGGGCAAATGATTTTGTATTAAGAGTCCCTCTGCACCTTGTCGCAAAGAGAAACGATACTAATCAAAGCACCTCAAGCACTGGAATTCTCGTAAGCGATGGAACAACCTGAACATTCCTTACAAGGATTCCAGAACACATGTGAACATGTGGGTTCAATTGCTCAGACAACTGGGTTGAGCACTAGCTTGAAGGTACTTCAAAGTACTTCCTGGCACTAAATGAAGATCAAAAAGGTTTTGTTCAAAGAATCGCCCACTAAGCTAAAACACGATTTCTAAAGTAGACATGACATCACTGCCTCAGAAACAAATGATCTCTGTAGTCTCTTGGCAGAAGGACTGTAGCCTAGGCTTCATTTCACAAACAGGACATGTAAAGTTGTTTTTGCTGATGAAACTCATTACACAGCCACATGGTCAACTTAACATCTAGGGAGCTACACATTTCAAATTTAAGTTTGAAAACTTATTACATTTAATGTCTTTATCCAGAATGGACCAACGACATTTTATGCCATGATAGCACATAAATGACAGTTATAAGATCAGGCAAGGTTTGAGAGTCAGACTTCTAGAATTAAACAGTTAAGCTGTGGCAGAAAACAGCCAGACAGCGTCCAACAGGCTTGCGCACTTGTGCTGAAAAGTAGTAATCCCGACAGGAATGAGAGACTCTCACCTGCAGTGAACACAGATAGGCACATCTTCATGCTCCTGGTACTCTCGCATAAAACTGATCATGTCTAGGATGGAGTCAAATGACGATGGGACATCGTGATCCGGCCAGTTGATATAATGAAATTGGTGTATTCTACGAGTTTCCTTCAGAGAAAGAAAGTACAACAAGTCAAACTCCTGTGCCTCCTACCCCAAATCCTGTTGTCACAACACAAACACAAAACAGGCATTTGCAGCAGATTTAAAGAGGACAAAGAAAAAGGAAATACTCACATTCTGAAACTCGGCTATAAGAGTTCTTATGTAGTAATCTGTTCTAGCTTCTTCTGCCTCCTAAAACAAGCAAAGGGATGACAGTCCTGAAAATAGCAATCTTTTGTCTTTAAACAGTGCAAAGTGTTCACCTGTAACCTGAATTCTTTATTAACATTAGACCACATCAGTATGGCAGGAAAAGTTTAATTCAACATAGGAAACCACTGTTAATGAAATCTGTTCACAATAGAAGCCAAGATGGTAGCTGAATCTGGAAAGGTGAGGACAAAGTGAAACTAATTTTGCTTGTAAGAGAAGGTAAAAAAATGATTTACGTATAGAACTTCCGTGCCCGCTTTGCTATTCATTGATTTTGACTGTTAACAGTCAAAATTGCCATCAATAATTACAGCACAAATTCTGATCAATCAATTCGGGGCTCAGCTTTCCAGAATTAATTCAAGTAAACAGTCCCACAATAATTACAAATAAAAAGCACTGTAGTATCCAAATTTCACCGAAAGAAAGGAGAGCTTATGGCTGAGTATGCCCGTGCAGACTCCACAAACTTCGCCAGGTTTAAAAATTAAACATGTTTTATTCACATTTATTTTGGTTTAGTCAAACCAAAGACCAATACCAAAACTAATCATGTTTTCAGTGTCATGTGCTTATCCAGAATGAATCTTTTCTGTCATTAGTCAGTAGAAAACCTCACAAATTCATCATATAAGGCAGCAAAAGGGGATATGAATGCAGGCACTAGCACTTCTTGACTTTTCTTAGCAAGTTTCAGTTTGCATCAAGCTTCTCTCACATTTCCACGCAAGTCACATGATTCCATCATTTTAACATGGTGTCTAGACACCCCAGTATGGCTCAATCAAGCCATTTATCTTTTGCAAGGAAACTGTCTTTACAACAGCTAAAACAGATAGCGAATTATGATAATATACAGAGCAGAATGATTTTATATTGTCTGATTTAATAAACGCGTTTACCCACTGGATACTGAACTCTCAGACTGCCACCTTAGTTAACAGGGGCACTGAACTTCCCTCTGCCTGTAAATCTGCCACTGATGAAAGGGCTTTAAGAGCATAATAAATGGAAAAAAGCCCTTCAATAATGCAGCTGTAACACTTCTTGCATAAAATAACTATATAAAAAAATCTCAGCTATTGATTTTCCACAGAATAATGCGGTGCATCGTCTAAAAAGAATAAACATTAAGTAATTCCATTGCGTCAAGTTCTTTTGTAAGTATTGCAGCAATTAAGTAGGAGCACTTCAAACATCAAGCGCTGCAATGTTTTGGCTTCAGCGACACTAAGCTATGTACAGCGTGGAGGAGAGAAAAATCATTGTTGTTCATTCTTTTTTACAGTTCCAGTATCAATATCATCATCTCCCACCTGGCACTATAACTACACAGAGAAAATAAACTAAACACTCGTAACTGCAACATATTCAAAATGCCATCAGGAAAATGGCGATGTCTTTTAAGGCGGGTGCCCTGACATTTATTGAAGAGACATGACAGAAGTAATTTCATTATGCTGATTAACTTCCATCTTCAACAGAGGATCTATAGTGAAAGTCACAGGCTAGGAGCATGGACTCGCAAATGGAAGCTAGTCATGTGTTTGTCAAGTGGAAAACATTTTTACTAAAACTGGTGGCTAAATGGAAAATAAAGGGATGAAACACACTTACACATGAGATCTTAAATGGTCCAAAAGACAAAGGCTCGTCACCAAACAGGGGATAGTAACGTTCACACTTTTTCTGTAGAGAAAACAATTTTTTAAATAAAACACTGATGGAACAAAGTTTAACTTTTTAGAATACATTTTTATCATTTATGGGTACGATGCACAAGTCTAGCTTGATTACAAACTAAGTTATGAAAAATGTTTTATGTCTTCTTCAGAAGTATAAGCACTTAATAATAGTACAATCAAGTAAAATATGTTAAGTGTATTTCTGGTTTACATTAGACCTGAGAGAAACCCATATATATTATGGCTAAGGATAACCTCTACAGACAATGTCTAACCTTAGGTTATCTCCAGTCTGGGATATACACCATTGATACTGTATACTGTCTTCTCAAGCTTAGGAAAATGTAAAAGGTACTTTCTAACCTAAAGATATTGCCAACCTCAAACACAGTGTTACATATTTTCATGACACAAGAACCTCCAGCTCACTGAATCAGTACCACACATGATACCTACAGTTACCTCTGATTGAGAAATGGCACAATGAAAATAAACCCCAAAAAGAACAAACATTGAAAGAACCAATAAAGCTGAACCATCTTACCCTTCCCATCTCAAACTCTCGACAAGCCATAACAATTACCTAAAAATAGTGGACAGGAAAAAACAATGAACTTCAGATGTGACATTTTGCACAGGTAATTGAACCATTTGATTGTTGTATTACATACAAAGACCCAACCGAACCAAGTGTTTTAAAATAGGAAAACATTACAAACACAAACTGCTGATATGAATATATACAGTATATATAAACAGAGCCTGGGACAAGTTAACTGGCTTTTGCAGACATATTGCAAATTGTAATACCGCACAACTATTAATGATGACTGATGTACTTCGAAGTTTATTAAACTATTTTCACAAAAGGACTTGTAGGTCACTGTTCAATATGTGTAGCAGTGATACATGTTGTCACCTATTGCAATCATTTTGAAAACAACTGCACAGTAAAACCTGTATGAACAGGTTTAAAGTTTTTTTTTCCCAAAATCAGATTAAAAACACTATGAATACGGTAAATGCAGCAAATCCTGGTCTGACAGTTTTGAAACCATTAGCCATCTGTTTCTGACAGTGATGACTACTTACAGCAACTTTGTATTCCCAGATCATCCTCCAGAAATCTATGAGGGTGTTAGCTAGCGGTCCCTGGGTGGCAATGTAGGCCTCTGGCCCATGCATACCCTGAAAATCAGAGGGAAAGACTTCAGATCAGGAAGCACCAAGTGCTACAGCAACAATAATTTGACCTCCTCTGAGATAAACTTTAACTGGCAATGTTGCTACATATTTATGAGCTCACTTCATTCTACTATACTGATATGTGATTCAGACTACAGTGAAAACATGTTCCCTTTTCCTAAAAAAGAAGGAGTACATTTCACCACACTCATGAACTCATACTCATGTATTTAATTCACAGTAATTAACTGTTGACTTTCTATTTTGGAGCTGGCAAAAATACTAAAGATCCATAAAAATAAAACACCAACTTTAGCAAAAGTGAGTTATAACAAATAATCATTCCTGTCAGATGTTAGATGGTCAGATGTCATCGAGGAGATGCTAAGTGTCCTTTGCTCAATTACAGAGGAATGCAAGTGAGAGGATTAACATGTTCCTAGTTCCTTGAAGTGGGACAGAAGACTATGACTCTGGTGCTTGTTAAATCCGCTATATACTTGACATCCAAGGAGCTCTCTGCATTCGCATACATCCCAAAAGAGGTAACTAACCTGCCCTCCAATGCAACAACCACACCATCCCAAAAAAACCTAAGCATAAGCATAGCTGTCTGTTTTCTTGATACAGCACATAAATATACCATAAAAAACACTCGCCTGTTGGGATTCTGCAGTAAAGAAACAAGAAAATTCAACTTTAAAGCATCCATCCATTTTCTAACCCCTTCTTCCAATCCAGGGTGGCAGGAGAGCCAGAGAGCCGGAGCCCATCCCGGCAAGGAGTAGGCACAAGGCAAGTTAGACCTGGATGGAACACCAGTCCACCGCAGGGCACACACAGACAACCACACACATGCACACACTCACACCTAGGGCCGATTTTTCCAAAAGCAATTAATCTACCCTTATGTTTTTGGACTGTTGGAGAAAACCGGGGCACCTGGAGGGAACCCACGTGAATATGGGGAGAACCTAAAAACTCCATGCAGACAACACCCCCGGTCTGGAATTGAACCCAGGGTCCTAGTGCTGTGAGGCAGCAATGTCAACCACTGTGCCACCATGAACTCTAGAGCATGAGAGATGAAAATAGCCCGTGAAAGCAACACACTCTCTTCCTGTCAAATCACCGTCGCTAGGCTTTGAGCTACTTTAAGTTCACAGGAATCCCAGAAAAGCCTAAGAGTCAAAATGAAAACCACATTTTACCGAGGTCCAGTCTCTAGGGCTTCGAGGGGTTTAACGGTCTTTTGATTCACTTTTTACAGATTTTGATTTCAAACTGCAAGGCCTAAAACCAACACGATTCGGCCTACAAATGCTTTCGTAGCAGGCACCTGCTCAACGACAACATGTTGTCTCACACTACTTTATCCCCCCCTCAACTCAATCTAAAACATTGTGTGGAAGTCACTAAGCCCCCCATTCCACGAACAAAACAAGGACAGATAACAGAACAGATAGGGGACTGCACTGCAGCACGAAATATGAAAGACAGTGCTTCATTGATAGGACTGCACCTTAATAAAATTTGCATTGATGTAATCCGTGTCCTGAGTGGAGGTTTTTAATGTTACTTTTACTCTGCTGTGGTCAACTGTGGGGAGAAAAAAAAAAAGAAAACAATCATTAAACAGAAACAGATCACTCATGAAATAGAGAGCCCTTTATCTTTTTTTTTTGGCTACAGGAAGCAGTAAGACAGGTGGCATTATTGAAATTTTATTGCAGAGAAACAGTTTTCACATTAGTCCGAGTGCTGGCAAGACCCAAACTGCAATGGCCTGAAGTTTCTTTTGAAGCCGTTGCCTAGAGAACTAGCCTCAAAGGATGCTCAAGTCTGAGCCACAGTCATACCCTCAAACACAACGTACTTGCCCTGGGAGTGTAATGAAAAGCCAGGCGTTTCCAACAGCCTCTCTTGAAAGCCTGACCTGAAGAAGCTAAAGCATGTTCAACATCAAGGTTTCTTCGAAGTCAGGCAGTCTGCATGCTTCAGTAGTTCCCACCACGGGCCTTAAGAACATCTAAAACTCCTATTTGAAATCAGCAGGACTAAATCCGGGGAAGGGGTACTCACATGGCAGTATGTCTTTATATCTGTTCTTTTTGACATTTTCTTCTCTTTCTCCAACATTAGTGGGATAGATTTTTTCTGTTCTGTATTTGGTGGATAACCTCCGCAATTTCTGTGAAATTAAGAACAAAGAAATATTAAAACCAAACTGCACAATAAAGCGTTTTCCTTAAATTTAACCAGATGTAACACATGACAGACAATAATAACAGAACAGTCACTGCAGAGAAAACAGACCCTGGTGGAGCCCGTTCATCACGAGTGAACAAACCGCTCTTTAAGCACAGAGCTAAAGGTCACAATTTTTTCTTTTTTACTTAAATGAACAAGATCAAATTTTAGTGGGATTCACTTCCCATTTTCAGCTATGCTGGTAAAAAAACCCCACTAAACTTAGTCTTTTTTGTGTCTGTACACCACAAACCGGAAATGGATGCAACTCTCAATGGTTTTCACTAATGTCAATACAGGAATAGTAAAACATTTTAAAAAAAGCACAGTACACTGGTCGCTCGTACTGAACTATGAATGTTAGAGCTCATCAGCTTCTTCCTCAAGACAATCTCACAATATTTCTACACTTTCCGCCCCACACCGTATCCTTTCTCAGAGCTGACTGATGTGGGCGTTGTGCTCTCCAAGCCCTGTGCTACATTTATTCTTCTCTTCCTTTTGAAAAAAATACCAAGCAGATGTAAAAGACAAAAATGTTCTGCTGTGGTGAAGTCCACACTGCAGTCAGGTAGAAATACATGTATCGTGTAGCTGGTGTTTGAAGACCTTTAAGTATTATAATTTAATTTTTATTAAAATCTTAAGGCATGGATTCCTGAACTTTTCTAGCAAAAGGATCCATAAAATAGCCCCCTCCTCACCAGCTATTTTGCAGGCGTGGGGGGACGGACTTCACTATTCTACAACACCCGCCAACACTAGATGTTGACACGCATAGCTTGTAAACACACCTCAGCAAGTAACACAGGTTCACACCTGCCTCTCCCCCATGCTGTGAGACTCCAGGAACACGGGCTCATTTTGGGCTCCAACACCTAGTTTAAAGAGCCAATTGGCTTAAGGAAAGCTAGTGTTTAAAGAAAAAGAATAGTAATGTCATTGTGCTTTAGAGCTTTTTGCTTTTCTAAAGTTTTTTTAGATTTTTCACTAAAAGGTTTCATTGAATCAATGAATTCTAAAAATCTCAAAACTCACAGACCATCATTCAGCACTGCTATGGATAAGCTTCAGCAGCTCTCATAAAACATCCAAAGATATAGCAAGAACCCTCATTTGTTCTGCCAGTAATTTAACAGCCTGAACAGTATATAATTCTGGCCAAGGGTCTGTGCTCAATGTATATATAGAAAATACAGAAAACCTTTAGCTGAACACTGAAAAACCATCGTACCCTTCTTTAAATAGGAATTCCTGGAACCAGCAGTTATGTCTTTACTTAGCATTTCATGACCAAATCAAACATCCTTGAATTATTAAATGGATTAAAAAAAGGATTTAAACAATGTTACATTTTTTTTCTGCAACAGTAAAAATAAATAGGCTGGCTAGTCCTTTATGCATAGACAGATGCACTTACAAAATTGTATTTCACTCAGGCACTGAGTACTGTACTCAGGCACGTACATTAACCCTGCAGAGCACTGAGAGGAGTTTAATCACAATGGTGAGTTCACACTCATCAATCCACAGCTTAACACTCACACTTTAAACAGGAAAAGGACTGTTACGTTGCAAAAAAAAAACCAACAAATGCACCTTTTCATTGCCTCTATGGTTCAAAGCCATTATCTGACGAACAATTAAAAAGCCAATTTGAGCGATTCCATGTTTTGTTACACTGACCTAGCCAATTTCACTCAGTGGGGAAACGAGAAGGGGGAATAACTCATACTATGCATAGTCCTACGCTGTTTGCACTATGGAGATCTACTATAGCCTTGTACACCGAGAAGGTGAAAACTCAAGCTAATAAAATACCCAAGGCCCACAGAAGGAGTTAATGCACATTTTATAGGTACCAGACAAGTCCGTAATGGGCTGCATTTCGGTCTTTAAACACAGCCCCAAAAGAATCAAGCACAATAGGGGTCCTTTGCAGAGTGCGGGCTCTGCCTTGAATAGAGCAGGGAACTGTATTAGCGTTTCAATGGAGCCGGGGCTGTCCTGGCCAGCACTGAGGAGCTGAAATCATGCCTCAATACGCACAGCGCGTCCCACAGACTCGCACTGCTGCTGTACACCTCCTGAGGAGCAAGCTTAATCCCCCAGGTTCCTGCTCCGAGCTTTTTGTCATCGTTTCATTCGCAGTATTTCTAAAGGACATCACTCTGCAGCTCTCTTGAAACGGATTAGAGAAAGAGAGAACTCAAAGGAGAGAATGTGTTAAAGATTCTAATGCGCGTTGAGATTCGAGTCTCCTGCTTCCATCTAGACTCTTTCATTTCTATAGCCACGGGGGAAAAAAACAGCCTAATGCACATACAGTATCACAGACTGGTGGTGGAAGTCTTCACCACATTCAATCTTATATACAGCGCTGCCCAGCTTACAAAAAATGACAAAATAACAGATGATTCAATTATTAGTAAGTTCTGTATGTTTTACTGTTCTGTATGTTTCTCTGTTCACCAAAGTTCAAGCAAGTAGGCATTTTTTCCCTGACTCTTGCAGTTAAACAGGGTTTGCAAAAAAGCCCAGCAGAAATGGCCTGTCTGGGGTTCCTGGTTGGGTTTCTTCCCTGAACTGGAAATGGTCTCAGCCTCCAGGCTTCTGAGAGGATGTTAATGTCTCAGCAGATGGATTCTTTTTGTCTGTACTTACTCATGGTCCACTAACACCATTTCTTTTTAGTGCTCCTCTTATAAAAAAAAAAGTTGGAAGAGCTCGTAAGAGGCATTTCAGAATGCACGAGAAACAGACAACTGAATCAGGCCACCAGTGTGCAAACCCGCTCCGACTCAACTCGGTCTCCCACTGTGGAGGGGAGGGTGTGTGACACAGGAAATGAATGTGTTTCAGAGACTGTCTGTGTGGTAAGGGCTGTATAGAGGTTTTAGGACAGAAGTTCCTGTCAATACTATCTATAATATTTTGTCCTTTGCAGAGAGTTTTGCGTAACTGTGGAAGGGCAGAGAGAAATCAAAGCTGTTCATCAGCAAATTGCAATACCACAGTATTCAGAGGCGCCATAACAAGAGAACGCCTGCAAGAGCTTGCTTACTGGGCTTCAAATTCACAATCTTTTCATGAACACTGGGGATCAAGAAAAACAAAACTAGCACTTCCTACTGATCAGTCGTGGTGGGTAACAGAGAAGAAATGCCATTAGCCCGTCAGGAATGCTAGACCTACAGCAGGAGGTTTCTTATTTCTCCAAGATGAAAGTGCTGAGAAAGCACTGCCCATCTGATTTTAGAAATACAGACAGCCAGCTACCATTTTTTGGAATATGGAGCTCTGCTGTACAGCTTGATACATTTCTCATTATTGGAGACCGTCAGTAGTTTAATGTCTTTAAAATGCAAAACAAAATGCAGCTACTCACAGACGTGAACCGAGACTATTCACACATTGCACCACGCTGTCGGGTTTTCAGCAAGAACAAAATATAACCTAGATGTACTTCCTTCTATAGGAAAGAAATCTCTAAATGAGTCTCTGTTTTGGACATTTTTTAAAACCGAAAAGTTGCATCAGCAAAAAGTGGAAAAAATTATTCCTGAGAGAAAGGATGAGCAAAAGTGTCTAAACAGTGCCCTAAAACCATTTTAACTTAAAAGGAGATATTTTAACAAAGATTTTCAGCAGAATTCTTGAGAAAGTTATACATTTCTCCCATACTTTGTCTACTGTCAAACATTTTCAATGAAACTTATTTAATTTTAGATCAAATGTACAAAGTAAAAAGCAAATTAAATATACACACAGGTGAAAGAAGTTGCATTTTTAAAGGGACTGGATGTAAATCCATCAAAATATGGTATTAGAATCTCTGCACTCAGCTTCCTTCAGCTACTTAATCCTGTTTTTCATACACACAATTTGTTCAGGTGGATTATTTTGTGTTTTTCTGGGTCACTTGGTCACATTCTGCATTTGTTTTCAACCAGCTGTTTGCTATGCTAAACACTCCATTGCTATGGTAATCACCACACCAGTGCACTATCTCACTTAATTCTTTACATACTGTAACAAAATTTAAAAAAAATATAATCAAACAGCAACCAACCAGAGTGGTTATGTAATTTCTAACAGGAAATAATTTATTACAGTACTTGTAAAGCAGATTTGCTCCCTGCTCAATTGGAAGAAAACAATTTCTGAATTTCTGAAACAATACAATACTCTACAACTTCTTTGACAACAAAACTCTTATCAACAGAGGGAAATTAAGTTTGCGGATATCCAATCCTTGAAACAATTTACTGTACCACTAGTACGACAGCTCTATCGCGCAGAGAACGGCATGTTCTCAAGGATCTCTGAAGCTTCACACTACCCTCCAACTCGCACAGCAAAAGCGTGTTTGGACAAACTGCGAGTAGTAAGTTTAGTAGTAAGAAGAAAACTGCTGAAAACCGAATTTAAGATCAATTCATATACACCATCTACTGTACATCAATATATATGCACATATACACACACACATGCACACGCATTATAAAGATAACCAATAACACCAAGCAACCTCTTTGGGACTTGGCACCAGCCGAGCCAAGTCTAGTTTAAGGACAAACCAAGATTTTGCTCAGAGCACCTTCATGGACATTGGCGAGTGTCACTCAGACAAGCAGAATGATAGGCTCATGGTTGAGTACAACAGACAAACCTGTGGGCTGGTCCAAGTGTGAGGATCTGGGCAGGAGTTTCAAGTCAGTACAGAGCTGCGCTCACAGGGATCAATGGCAACCTGTCCAGCGCCCCACACACAAAACGCTCAAGACCGTGCAAACAACTCAGGAAGTCGCATCTTCCCTTAACCAAAGGTGAGAGCAGTGCAGGGGGACTACAGGCCTGACATAGAGAGAAAGATAGGAAAAGGAGGAAGGAAAAAAGGACCACCACACACTTGCCATGGAGCATGTAGATCAGGGGTGTCAAACTCATGGTAGGGCACATTGAATAGACTGTATAGCCACCAAAATATCAGGCACAACAACTGCACAGTTTATTTATTTGGAGTGTTGTGTATTTCTGGCATTTATTTCACAACACATTTCCCTTTGAATGAAGCTAGCAGTTTTGTCAGATTAGCAGAATTTACACATTACCCTCTGAGTATGGGATGCTTTCTATTGTTATTAATTGTAATTTGAAGCATCACAGTTATGATTATTGTACACTACACAAACCAATGTTCTGCTGAAAAAGATAGGATAATCATGTTCAATAACTGGTGATAATACATAAGCAACAATATACCCATCACTCACTATACAAATGCTTGTTTTATAGGAGTTTCTGCTATAACAAATCATAAATTCTAATAGCCATTTTTCGCTGTACCAAGTCATTTTCTGTACACAAAAAAGGCACTTCCTTTTTTAGCAGGTTCCCTTGTGATCTTGCTTACTTAGCAATATTTATTGCTGAACATCCTCCTTATTTTTAACGTGCCATAAAAATGTGTTGCCAGTGTTTGAAGTGTTCCAAAAGAAAGAAAATAAGGAAAACATTTCTTTAACTGTAAAAAGTGAAGTGATAGAAAGGATTAAAAAGTTGTCGAAAGCCACCTGCAGTGCTTTGAAGTTGAGCTGGACATATCTTCAATTCACAAAAATATTTCAACTTACCTACTGCGCTAAATTAAATGGCATAATTATCACAAAATTCTACAGTCGTTATTTAGACAATTCAGAACTCTTAAGGCAACGACTGTTATAAAATGTGTTTTTCAAGACCTGAGGAATGACTAAATCTTTTTACAAGTAAAGTTTTATGGGAAGTTGTTTTTTTTTATCTTATTTGTTATAGGTAATTTCACATTTCAAACAGTTTTTGAAGTACAGATCACCCACTTTACTAAACTGGGGGATGGGTGTATATCAGGTGGTAATTGCAGGATTGAAAGAGACTTTTACAGGATACGAGGTTAGTGATCCGCATAACCTGTAAACTCTGCCTGAGGGGCTGATAAGACTAACGCCCAGCACCTGTTGGAGAAATCAAGCACATGGGCTTTCCATTCACTTCTGCGATGAAATATCAAAGTCTCCACTACCCTTGAAACACTGAACATTTTTTTTTCTTCCATAATCACAAGCCTTTATTACTGTTCAAAAATCTTCTAAGATCACGAAAATCCACTACGTACATCTCAAGTGAGACTCATGATGAATCAGTCACCGAGCTTGCGACAAAAGTTTGAGGAGGAGGTTAGAGGAAATGTGCACACAGGTCTCAAGATATCTTTTTTTGTTTTTCACAACTGCAAAGACATGCCCCTGTCAAATGAGATCTGTGACACGATCAAACAGCGGCTCTGCCATTGAAAAGAGGGACTCGGGGACTATGTTTGCGGTGCAGAATGCTACAGTAACATCACCAAGTGTGTCTTCTTCGTGTGTGGGCTATGCAGACATGAAGAATGCACAGACCGAATCCCATATGGGCCAACAAAACCCACCCGGCAACCCCGACCCAGCCTGCAGGCCTTTTGGTTTAACCGCCCTCGTCTAGACGTTTCAATGAGTGGCTTGCTTTTGACTTGGCGGCCCTGGATTTAAACATGCGGAAGAACGGCGCAAGCTGAAAATTGTTTACGAAACAAAAGGATAAGCTTCCAATTCGCCCACATTTGCCATCACTACACAGAGTTCACATTTGTGGTTAAGGAGAAAGAAAATGGGAGCACTTGGGACATTTGCTAGATGGTTAAACACCAAAAAGGCCTGCAAACGTCGACAATCACTGGAAGAGTGACAAGGACAAATCGCAGAACTTTGCTCCCCTTCCCAGGAGTTTGAAAGCTCCAGTGCTGCCTCCTCATGGGCAACACAGGGAGGTATGAGGGAACCTGCCCTCTTGTCATGGAACTGCGCCCGGAGCAGGCTGCTACTTCCTTGGTTTTCTGACGCATGGCTCATTGTTGAATGGACTTGCTTTGTTCTGTGGGCCTGGAGATGACGAATAACAGGAAAGCCAGGAAGGAGCAGCCACCTGCGTCTCGAAAGAAGCCAGGGTCTAGCAGGTCTTTGCAGTAAAAAAAAGAATAATTGCAAGATGCTTGTGTAACTTTTAGTAATTTACTGGTGCACCCCTGAGAAGACTTACACTCGGGTAAAGAGAGGAAAACCTCTGCCATTGCTCTTAATTGATGTCATAAGCCTGTATATTTGGATGTCATTTGTGTTATATGAGACAAGTGTTTTTGCCAAGTAGTGTTCAGTCATTGGTGGTTCTAAATTAATGATATTGCTTGGATGGACCTCCCATCTTATGTAAAATTTGATATGATCTGTTGTTTGGAAAAAAATCATTCTAAATGTGCCTTTTGCAGAGACAAACCTCTTGTTGGTGACTTTTTTAAACTAAAAAGCGGCAACAACCGTGGTAAAAAATAACTATTGTGCCATGTGTGGAAATCTGTGCTAATACACTGTTCTAATACACTGCAATGTACTAAACACCCATTCATGGTAATGCTAGACAG
The DNA here is from genome assembly GCF_040954835.1 of Lepisosteus oculatus. Taxonomy (NCBI): domain Eukaryota; kingdom Metazoa; phylum Chordata; class Actinopteri; order Semionotiformes; family Lepisosteidae; genus Lepisosteus; species Lepisosteus oculatus. The sequence goes on along the minus strand of NC_090702.1, from coordinate 34,055,484 downwards.
TGATAGGGGCTGTACTCAGATTATAAAAACTCCTTGTAAAAGGTTTAAGGCAGAGCATTACAAGAAGATGTACTTTGTATGTAGAAAAAACAGCCTTTTTGTAACAAATTAAAACTCATTTCAAATCTTCACTGAACTGGATTGTCACTTCTTGTATCCTCCTATACCTGTACATGTCTGGCTCTGTGGGGTGAAACCTTGAAATCTTCATCTTTCCTAAATCAGTGCTCCACAAGATTAAAAAGGAAACCAAACGCACACACTAGGAACTAAAAGAAATCAGGGAAACTGACTTGAATTCCCTAATGTTTGCTAATTTGTATAGAAACAAGACCTTTAAACATATTTTCAGCCTATATTGACACATTATTTATCGTGTAATTTGCCTGCTTAATGAAAGTCTTGTGTGGCAGGAGGCAGCATCAGTATTATTAATATTTTCAAGCAATCAATACAAATCATTTGAGTCATCCTCTTTCCTTTCTAAATAAGATGGACACTTTTTTGATGCCCTGATCTTGTGCATCAAATCTTTTAAAATGGAAGCAAGTAATGACTTTTCAGCTGGTTCCAGCAAAGTGTATTTTTGTGACGTTCATTAATCTGAAACGTAAGTTGTTCCACTCACTGTTATTTACCACTGTTAAATTGACTCTCCAAATAAAACCCAAGTGCTAAAAACACAGCGTATTTTTAAATTTGATGTGCACCGCATGCGAGAGAGAATGGGATTTTTGCTTCAATAAAACCTTACACAATAAAGGTGTGATTGCCATTGTGATGCAGCGTCTCTGCAAGAACAGTTTACTCATCACAGAAAGTAAATGTACACTCTGTATATTTCAGACATTCACATCATTATAAATATCAGCTGTAAAATCATATAAAACCCATATCTACCACATTTTTCCAATAAGTCTCCCAAATCTATTATAACAGCTCGACATGGAAAATACTACCAAGAAATGTTCTGCCTTGCTTTTGTAACAGATTGCCCAATTTAGCTGTGACAGCACTGTTCTGCACAAAGCCTATCTTTGACATCTACATCCCCTCAGTAATACAATATAACGTACAACCCCCAAACCATCATAAACCAGACAAAAATAGACCTATTTCACATTTTTCATATCTCATACCTTGTTACTGAAATTCATAGGGCAGGAGTTTACATTTCACCCCGATCTGGAGCTTACTGGCACCAGTTTTGGGGACCTCTTCCCCCTCCAGAAGACTTTAAAACCTTTCAATAGACGTAGCACCTTGTTAACAGGCCAGCTTCCTAATACTAAGAACCGTAGCCTGAATCTTTCACTTCAGTTACATCATCCGGGCTTGTTTTCTTACGTTTACGTGTTGATAGGATTGTTGAACCCCATTTTCAATACTCACCTTACTGAAACAATGCATGTTTTTTTTTTGCTCTTTAATGCTGATTTTTTATATTACTTTAACCGGAGCTCATCTTGGGACAAGATCATCCAAAACCAGCCTTCTGAGGGAATCTTGCACTAGTAGGTAATTTTGTCAACTACCTTACCCTTTCGCACATCTTCCCTCACATTAAATAACATAAATAAGCACCTATTTCTTTTTAAATGCACAAAATAAGTCAAGTTTTGCTTCTGCTTCTCTTCTGTTTACTGGCCTCTCACTTCATTCTCCCTAACGGTTGTCTGGAAGGGGTTTCCATGGAAACTGAGCAAGGATTACAGGACAAGCATTAAGTGGCAGCGATAGCTGGACCAGTTTTCAGAGGAGCAACAGACATGTGTCAAGGGCAGCAGAAACAGGTCAGCACAGTAGCTCTGCAAACATACATTCACTGTTGACTTCAACCCAACTGCCTGCCGACGCCACGAGAGAACAAAGCAGGAGATAAAAGCCTGTCACCCAACTTTATAATGAACCACATCTGAAAACTTTTCAAGAGCAAAAATGTTGTTTCTTTGAGAACTGGAAAGAAGCGATGTCACCACTAACAAGCAGTACAACAAGCCTAAACTGACGGGGGTTTTTTTTTTTTAAACTAAAATTTCTTTTCACTCAAATTACTAAAGAACAAATGAGTTGAGGGAGAACAGAGGGAAAAAATCATTTCTAGTGATGGGACGTACCGCCTGCCGCCTCCCCCCCATCTCACCACCATGTTTAAAAATGGTTGAAAACCCACGGGAGAGGAGGGTGTCTTGTCGGCGTCTCTCCAGCCTGCCGACGTGCTGCTGAAGGCTGTGGTTAGGCTTGGCACACAGTGGCAGGGGGGCTCAGTGGCACGCGGATCAGACGGTTCAAGATGCTGAACCAAACTGGAGACGAGTCAGGGCAGAACCTCAGCCAGTCAGCTCAACATGGCTCTCACAGCTACAGTCTTACAAGCTGGGGTGGCCCGGTGTCTCATGAGTTTTCCGATTAAGAGTAGAGATAAGCGCAAATTTATGAGTAAGAGCTTTAACAGCACATTCTCATTACTCATGGTTTACACATTCTAGAGGGATTAAAGGTTAACATCTCATTTATTACTCATCCACGTGAATAGTAAAATAATTACTTCTGTGTTAGTTGTTAGAGTATTTACATGGTTATATAAAAATATCTTCAGTATATTCAAAATATTGATAAGCAAACACGGACTCTAGGAACCTCCTGTTGTGCAGTGAAGATTCCATAAATAAAAATGTTGCATAATATGAATCTTTTTAGAAGGTGGAAGCTGTGAAATATTTTTCGACAAATGGAATGTTCTTTTGTTAATTATCTGTCTTTACCCAAAGGGTAGTCATTTGGCCCACTTTGTAGTTAGTAGTTAATTGGCCCCATCAGGCTGATTCTTGAAACCATTCAGGGTAACAGTCTCAACAATATGGCTGGATAATTTGTTTCAGACTGCCACTACCCTGTGGGTAAAGAAATGGCTCCCGTTCCCAGTCTTTATGCCTCCTACTGTACTTGTGCCCTCTGGTTCGTGTTATACGGTTTATTCAACCGCAACATTTGTGTAGGAAAATTAGACTGTCCGGGCTGAGCAAGGCCTACAGACTCCTGTTGGAGCAGTTCACTGGCGAGACGGCTGCTGGAATGACCACATCACTCACCCCCAGCCTCCGGAGAGCACACCCCCTTCACCTTGGGGACGAGCCTAGCCCATAAGAAATCCCGTAAGTGAATTCCGATGAACATGCTGGTCTTCACTGCGGAATTCCAAGATAATTTGGCTTTTCATTAAAAAAAAAATTAAATGACTCAACAGTGGGGGGGAAAAAAAACAAACGGAGAACATGGAAGCTCAGCCTTGCAAGTCGAAGCCATAGTAGGGAAAAAACAAAACAAAATGCATTTTCTCACAAACCTAGGAACACCTTTCCTTCTTTTTCTAAGTCTCCTAGTCTCTCGAGGAGGAGCTGAACTACAACATCCCCCCCCTCTTTTGCCGTCTCTCTTTGCTGTGAATAAATTAAAAACACCCCTCAGGAAAAGCACCTTCACGTGGCCCACTCGTTCCTAACGCCTTGGCGCACTGCGAAGCGGAGGCCCCGCTGAGCGGACTGAGGAGTGGAAGCTGGATGAAGAAATGGCATGATGAGCCACGCTGTCCTGAGCCTGACAGACAGCGGGAGAGGCGCAGTGAAAGCGGATATCTGTAATTACGAGCACCATCCCAGAGAATACAGATCAAAGACCTCATTTTGAATCGATAACAGCACTGGATCCTTATCTAATACCAACAACCACCCTTGAAGGCTGCTTGTACTACTGGCCTGTTTGTTCTGCTGCTGCAGCTGATACGGAAATGCATCTTGACACAAGGGAAATGGCTGAGGCCTTTTCGGTCGCGTCAGGCCTAAAAGCAGGGACTCATCTGCTTGTAGCGCTCATCATGCCAAAGATTCTTCTCCGAAACGGAGTTGGTGCGTGTCCTGTATTTTAAGTCAACTACTACTCTTTGAAACAGCGATGGGTGCATTCCAGATACCGCAGCTCTCCTCTCGCCCAGCTCCTCTCTCCCCGTTGACAGAGTCCTGCCCGTCCCACCGCCTACTCACAGACCACAGCACAAGACTACTCGTTCAACCACACTGCCTTTCTCAGCAAGCACTCCAGCCCCCTCAACAGTTACACTGAGGTGAAGGGAAAACATTTTCAACAAAAAAAAACACGTTGAACGCTGCAAAATGCCATTTTTGATTACAACTCGCGCTACAAAAAAGGAAACTCTCAATGCTTTCTGACAGGATACACAGGCCGGAGTTGTTTTTAGAGAGATCTGTAGCGTAAGTCATTTGACAAAGCAATATGAAATATCTGGGACCCACCCAAGTTCTCACTGCAGACTGGTGTATTTGTGCAAGGCAAACAGACTCCCATTGCCTCTACTGAGGCAGTGTGTCATCGTTGATAGCAAGTGATTCAGAGTGAGCAACTTTAGAAAATAAAATCAAGGTGTATAATCAGAGTGATATCAGCTCGTTCAGCAGCCGGCTCTGTGCTATCAGTGGCAACCAATGACTAGTGAAGAACTATAGAATTTTGAGTATATTGCAAAAACCGTGGAATGTAAATCCAGGAGAATTATGCCCTGAGGATTTCAACAAACTAGTATGATCTTAGAATATTGCATTTAGTCTTGGTAAACATACCACCATAAAATCTGAATTAATTGGGACACTGTTTCAAAAAGACTGGTTTATCATAAGTGTTCTGCAAGCTAAATAACAGAAGCAAGAGGGTACAGACCAAATGTATACAGGTTTAAGAGGACAACACAAATTCCAGGGGACCAACAATAAGTGTCCAACCTAAATCTCCAAATGCAGAAATAAGCCCAAGCGGTTTACAGTCCGAGATCAGAAAGGTAGTTTTAAAATGCTAGGAAATTTCATTTTGCCAGAAAAGCTAGAGGAATTAAATCTCTTCACTCTACAACAAAAGAGAACGAGAGGAGATTTGATCCACATGTATAAGATATTAAGGAACACTGACAGGATGAACCCAAGGGGCTTTTTCACAAACAGCAATGGAAAAAACAAACACAGGATCACAACAGGAAACGAAATGGGAATTAAGTTAGGCCTGAGACTAGAAAACACTACTTTACCCAAAACATTGTGGGTGTCAGGAGCAGCATTCCCACCAGTAAAGACTGTGATGGTAATAGATATGCGGACTGGTCAGTTCGCTGCCCAGTTCAGTCTTCAGCAGCATTTCTTCAAGAGATCTTTGCCATTTTATTTTGCTTTATTGAAAATGTTTTTATAAAAGCCAAAAACGAAAGTGCAAATTCACCGCAGAACTAAAGACAAAATTCCCATGTTTTCAATGTGGTAAAGACGAATGGGAAGCTGAGTGCTAGGTATGTAGATCCGATACTTACGTTTCGGTGGCAAACCACAAGGTGATTGATCTACAGACTCGCATGGACTCAGACAAGCTCAGGAAACAGTTCAAGGAGAGAGCTCATCAGCAAAATCGACCGCTTATTTTGTAAAACCAGGTAGCAGATCAGAGGATGCTGTTACTGCAGCAGGGAATATGTGTGTATTTCACAGTTGGGCATTACAACAACTTCAGGTCAATGAATTGCACATCTGTCTTCTTGAGGAAGACATCCCCCGATTCTGAGGTGGCACAAAATGTTAAGTGTTCAACCCCAGACAGAGGCGACTGTTCCCTCTATACTTCTACACTGCTCTGCTGCCGTTTTGACACCTTGTGACGAAAATGACACAGCTCACGGCAGAGTTGCTACAGACAGAAGCACTCATTTGTCAGTGAAAATAACGCAGTATCTGTTCAGTATTTCAACTGGAAAAATGGCAGTTAGCAAAATTGATCGAGGTCCAGAATTTACTTAAGGAGACCCACTGAGACTATTGGTCATTACATAAACTGTTAAAAATGAAAAAAGTACGAAATGTAACAGCTGCAGAAGACCAGACAGAATGGATTTAGTAGTTGCTGCTGAAAAATGATTTTTACTACCATTATGAATGAATCCCACAAGAATTACATCAGGCTTGATTTAAAAAAATGTTCATCCTTTTCCTAGATAAAGATCTAGGGGTATTAACTGATAATTACAAATTCTGTATTAGTTGACTTCCATGAAGTTTCTCCAAAAGCCGCCTGCAGCCGAGGTCAAGCATTGAACTGGGCGTTGTGTTCGCTCTCTCTGGTAAGAAAACTTAGTGCAACACGTACATACAAAGTCAAACTAAAACAAGACAAACAAATACCAATGTACAGTACAAGTGCACTTGCATTTTATTCACAATGATGTATTACTTAAAACTATTTAATTGATTTTTTTTACTCCGACTAAAAGTCTCGCCAACAATCAGCCCATCACATTAACCCACATTTACCTGTTAACGTTGCCGTGACTCCAAGGACATCTTAATCAAACTCCCGACTCCCGAGCAGCAGCAGTATGGAAACATCCAATTATAAGACGGCACTAGCCAAATGCAGTTCCTCTCAACTAGAAAGCTGCAAACCATTATATATATGGCAGCTGCATTAACTAACTTGGAACAATATTTAATTGCTGTGTTTCGGTCTGGGCACTAATGGATTTCTGCCTTCTGGTGTTTCTTTTGTATAAAGAAAAGAGAACACATTCAAATTTTCTTGTCAAAACTCGTAAGTTGTTCTTTGCTTCTTTTCTCAGCTTCTGAATTACTAAATCCAGAAGCAAAACGAGAAACATTTGTTCCCTCCATATTGAAACTCATTTTAATATAGCACAGGAGGTAGAATCTTCATTTCTCAAGCTCCACAGATCAGTTATAACAACTTCCACCCTGGTCCTCTTTGAAACATGCCAAATTTCACCCAGACAAGAGCGTCAGAGAGATGACAAGAGCCTGAAATGAGCTGGCTGGCTGTAGTATTATGATACTTATAAATATGTAGCCCAACTACAAGAGTCACACAATTCCCTCCAGGCACCCTGGTACTGACATGGCATGGTTTTAGATTAGATAAGCGATTCAATTTAGGAAGAGAATGGAACACCTCAGATTTAGCTGCTTCTTCTGGGAGAACGCAATTGTTAAAAACAAGGCCCATTTCATTACCAGAAAGACAGTAGTCAACAAAATGTGCCCTTGAATTGACAGCACTCTCCCCAGGCCACCCTCAAGCAGTCACTGCAAAACCCTCTCACCGAAGTACCTGACCAAACAGTGGACTGTGGACAGGCAGGGTGGTGTAAAAGTGCAGTGGGACTTTTCTTCAAGGATCTGCCAGTTACTATAGAGCCACACAAGTTGGAACGGCCAGTTTTTATAACGCTTGGATCCCTGACTACAACTCTCACCACCGGCTTAGGGACAGAGTCAAACGTCCAGCGAGCCTGTATCTTGGTCCATCTCTCACCAGCGTCACTGCAGGCTGGCAGGTACCCAGCATGCCACAGGATTCTGTGTGTGCGGGAAGCGGAGAGCCCTGGCCGAAATCGAGTCTACGCCGGCTCAGAAACGACACTTGCGTAGCCTTTTTTCCTTGTGGCTGAAACTTTACACTTCTCTCATCTCCTACGTGTAACTTGTTCCTCGGCCTGTTGCTGAAATAACATGACCTCTTCAGCCTCTTTGCCATTTGCTTCCTGTCAACGCCATAACACGAATGCTGAGAAACTGTATAAACAAACATTCAACAAGTACACAATTAAGGAAATGTATTTAATAAACCTCCGGGCAGTAATAAAATAAACACTCACTGTGCACCAATGGCAGATGAAATGACATTCCAGGCTAGATTTTTTTGGGGAGGTACAAAGGATTGCCGAGATAACAGAGTTTTGTGCTTCTCACTTGAACAGTTTTCCATCGCGTCCCATCTATGAAGTCACAGGATGCGAGACCTTATCAATGTTTATGAACGACCTCATCCACAGGTCAAGCTCTTGAGCCAGGAGTGGTGACCACTTAAGGAAAGTAGTAGCAATCGGGTGTCGCGGCCATTGTGATGCAATATTGGTATTATATGATGGACCAAATAATTACGTAACTCTCATTTTACAGTTATTCATGTTTTTACGCTCTTCTCAACTCAGACAGAAAAAACTTGCCGTCAAGCCCAACAAACGGAGCAGGATGCAGAGTCCCGCGCTCTGCAGGAAGCCAGTGTCGACCGCAGAGATGGGAGTGAACCAGGAGAGGCTAACGCACAACAGGCGCCTACGAAACACTGCAAGCGCTGAATAGCCTGAGCCTTACTCCAGCGACGCACGCCTCTGTGTGCGTTTGTCAATGGCGCCGAAACGTTTTTCCCATTCCATCTCAAGACATCTACACACCTGCTACCAGAAATAAAGTGGAAACATTAATTTTAGAAGGTGCTGTGAGAACAATTAAATACAACTTCAGTTTATTGAGTAATCGTTTCCATAATTTTTTTTTCATTTAAAAACACAAAAAAGGCACCTCCCAGCTGTATACTAGATGATAATATGAACAACCTGTAATGGCTTGTTTGTTTTACCCTGTGGTGTATCTCCATCTTAATAGAAAGTGGTTACTTAGTCAAAACAAACATTTTTTTACATTTTGAATTTTACTTCAATTTAACAATGAAGGTTAAGTATCACTCTAAAGAAAGTGAGTTTTTCCCCCCATAACTTTTACTTTAGAATTCATATTTTCCTGCAGCCACCTCCCACAGAAGACTTCAAATAGTTGTGGGCTCAACGTTTGACGGAACTTTAAAAGTACATTACTTATTAACAGAGCATAAATGGAATATTTCAATCTTAGTAACAAAAGCAAATGAAATGTAATCGGAATGCACTTTGGGAATTGTGTAGCATGTTAAGAGCTGCTGACTCACAGCTCTTGGATCCTGGACCAGGTTTGGGCTGTGGAATTCAGTGTGGAGTTTGCATGTTCCCCTGTGCTGGCCCAGGTGTTCTCCAGGAATACCAGTTTCCTGTTTCCTTCCAAAGACATGCGGGATAAGATAACTGGTATCTCCATACAGTATTGTCCCCATATTTTTGCGACGGCCCTGGCACTTGGTTGTACCCCCAAGGGTGCAGTCCCTTCTTCCAGCCTACGATTCCGATATATACTCCAGGCTGCCATGGCCCTTCCCAGGAAAACACAGCATTCCAAAACAGGTGAACGGACAGGGATCATGGAGCACAACCAGCAGGTATGTGCACACAACTAACTACATGAAATCCCTGAGTTAGAATGCAATACGTGAATGCATGTAATAATGCAAGTACTCAAATTCCTGAAAAACTGATATTAAAATACTCAAATAACACTAATTATTAACTATTTCCAATTAATCAACTTTCTGCCATCGTGGTGCTCCTGAATTCTATCCCCTTTCTCTGTTCCCAGCACAACATCTATAGTCAAATATCTCGGTTTCAAAGCAAATCTGAACTTTGTTAGCAGAGACTAATTTTCTGCACACAAGCATAGAAGCTGCCAAAGAAAAAAAAACCTTCCCAGTAGAGAATGGAGACAGAGTGCCATACTGTACATCAAAAGGTCAGAGCCCTGAAGAGATTTTGAAATCCTATGCTAAATCAATACAATTCTCCAAAGGTCACCCTTCTCCGTCGAGGATTTGTTACACGAGAGAAAAATAGACCAAAAACACATACTGCACTTCAGTCCCGTTTCCCAGTGGTGCTCTTCAGTCCTAATAACATTATCAGCTTTCTCTTCTGATCAAAGTCACTCATGACTGCAGAATCATATCTGATTACGATGACTTACCCAGTGAGGGGGAAAACTAACAAGCATGTCAGAAATAAGGCAGACACCCCTCCGGAAAAAAAAAGACTGAACTGATGAAAAGTGGGGAGTATCCTCACTGGTCAAAATATTAGGGACCAACAGTTAAATGAATGGCCTCGGTATACCTGATATCTACCGATACTGTATTTATGCTTCATCTTATCCTCACATTCAACTTGACTGGGCATGTGTACGTACAGCAACGCAGAGGATAGATTTTTCCTTGCTGCAGTGCACAATGGGACACAGCTGTTGTAAATATAACTAAAGAGCTCAGCACAGAAACCTTTTAGAGTGTCTGAAAACAACAGAGAGGACACACGTGCCCTAGTAATTGTAATCTTACTCACAAATCACACAAACAGCAATACTAGAATTTTCACAAAGCCCATTTTACAATTTTAACTGAGGGTTTTTCTTCTTTACTGCAAAGTCCAAATCCTTTCTGTTCGCAAATCAAAACAATAATTGTTATACAATGAAAACCTATCAATTTTGGAACTAAAGCTAGATCCAACTTGACAAGCATGTCACATTGCACAACAATAAACTAGGGGAATGTGAGGTTCTTGTAGTTCAACATTTAGCACATCCAATGTTTAGCTAAACACAAAAAAACAGAATGAAACAAGCCTATATTGTACTATGGCAAGCTAGAGCCACAGTAAGCCATAAATGACAGGTATTATGATAGACATCCCTTTCTCTGATATATGAGAATGTTCTGGAAGGTTAGGTTATCTGAAACATCTAGAACACTCACACACACCCCTGTTTTCCTACATTCCGTACTGCATCTCTCCCTCTTCATCACATCTTTGTGAAGAGTGCTCTGAATAACTTGAATAAGTAATGGGACATGATTTGTGTTCATTATTACAATATTCCTACCCACAGAGAGAAAATGGCGCAGTGCTGGATTTATTTTCTGCCATGTTCTTTTATTTAGCACATTTATGTTGAGCTGCACAATGTATTGGGTATACCCATGGTTTATACTGCATATGGCATAGAGGAGCTTTTTATCTGCATTTTTTTTATCTGTAGACAGTTCAGGAACTGTAAGGAGGGCTGGATGTGTTCAAAACTTACAATCATGCTTAATTGAGTCACTTCCACGTTTATTAGCACATCAAAATAAAGTGCAAGATCCCACTGGTCTGCACTCTAGAAAGACTAAGATTTGAGCAGCTTTTTCATTAATTTTGGTAATTACTAAAATAAAGAGATGAGAAACATACATGCCACATACCCATCAGCTTTGGACAGTGTGCCCAGCCTTGCTGCTAGGTATTATGAAACAAACAAGGAGTGTCGTAAGAAACTTTCTCATGGACGCCATCACCGTTCAGTTTGAGCTCATCAGCCTGAATCTTGACGAAACCCTTTTCTGCACTGTTGACTTTAACCCCACAGTTTAAGCTGTCATCATCACTATCAGACCTGATTAAAAACACTTCTTCCATGTCCGGGATTTTGGGAGAGGTTTCGCCACATCCACTTCTCTTCTCAGATCCTGGATGTCGACCACTGGATCAACTGCAGCGCAACTCTGAACTTATTGCAGCCCGTCACACAATCCTAACCCCTGGCATCATTTGTTATCCCAGGAAGAAAAAAAGTCTATTATTCAGGATGAGTAGCTTAGAGTACAGCTGCAGGTGCCCAGGAAAGCAGACACTTCATCCGTTTTCTCTTTCTTTCTTCAGTACCATTGTCAGGAACAGCTAAGTTCAAGCTTCCATACCCTGATCAAACCTAGGACTCCACTTGCTACACAGAGCACTAGGACACTGGCCGTCTTGTTTAGCTCCCCTACAGGAGGGCTCAACTGTATTACCACAGGAACGTACTGTAACCATTTCCTTTTTTAATTCCTAGCTTGAAATTGCATCGATGGCATTATGTTGAGAGAGGACTCTGGTTAATGATACCTTTTTTTCCCCCCGACGTGGCAATTTTAAGAGAACAGCTTGAAATTCAGAAATGAGAGAAAGACATAATTCATAAGATTTCATTTGGACAGAAAAATACATGATAGGATGGGAACCAATATGTGCTGTGAAGTGTGAACACATGAGACATGTCAGCTTCACCTTGGGCCTGTATATGTACACAGGTAGGTGTTCAGCATAATGAAAAACTCTGCAAGTACACACTTAGAACTGTACCGTAACCGGAAATATTTCGAGAGATCCACGTAAATGGCTACACGAGTTCCCTGAAATCATCCAGGGCAGAGTGAGAACAGCAGCCCACACGATGTTAGGGTGTGATGAAACCGTTACAGAACAAACCACTGGAATCCTGTGGAGAGCAGTCAGTCAAGGGATGAAAATACAGAACAAGGGAGTGACCAAGGAAATACATCAGCACACCACAACTCTTCGAAAGACGGCGTCTATTTAAAGCCTTAAATAACACAGTCGACAAGACTGCACCAGTGTGAAGAAGGAAAACACCACCAAAACACAGCGGACCGTTTAAAAGACTTTAAAAAGTCCCCGCACCCTCTTGCATTGCTTAAATTGTTCTCAGGGTACACGTCAAAATGTCTAGGCTACAAAAGTGAAAGCCTGGCATGACGCAGTGCATGGAGGGCGAAGAACGTTCCCTGAAATTCACGATATGTGCAACTTATCTGCGTCCATGACTTCACTGGATCCCAAAACCGATGACATCACTCACTGATGTGATGGCCGCATCACCATACATTATGAAATTTGATAAGGTTACCAACTGAAACGGTTTGTCTTGCTACGTGGTGTATTTTGCGAGAGTCTGTGGCTCTGCAACCATGGCAACCTTGTCCTTGTAATAGGCCAGAAAGCTTACCAACAAGAGGCCCTCCAGCCTGTCTAGTCCACTTCGCCAACAGGAGCCAAGCGATCCAAAGATCTCACCCAGCTGTTTCCTGAAAGAAGCTGTAGTTTCCGCTTTGAATACTTGGCTTTTTCCCCGTCTCCCACAACCTTCTGTGCAATGACATGCCTCCTGTTCTCAGTTGTAAACTGTGAACTTGAATTGGATCCTCCTGTACTTTTCTGTTTTGCTGACTGAAAAACAGTTCTCACAGTTTGTCAGCGGAGACCAGGAATGTATCTGGCTGCGCTTCCCTAAACTGACTGCAGAGCAGCAGTATATTTTTGTAAGATATTTTGTTGAAAAGACCTTTTGATCAAAAGATTATGCACTCGAAGATTATGTATCCAGAAGGATAATAGGCTAGTATAAAAAAAGGCAGAGGAACTGAGAGTTACGTGGTGAAGACAGATTTGCAGTGTAAAGAATATACATGAGTTTAACATGTTTGTACGCACAGTTTTCAAATTGAACAGGATTCCAGGAGCTTTAACATTTATTGAACTGACTGTTATAACCAATCACTGAATTTGAACTATCTCATGATAACAAGGACACTGAACACTAACTCTTGTTGACGGCAGTCACAGACCACGATTTCCCTAACCACAGACAGAACCGGACAGAGGAAGAGTCGTTGGTGCTGAAAAGCAGAGCGCACACTTCAGTGCTTTTCACGCAGGAGTTGAAAATAAAAAAAAAACACGCTAAAAGAGAGAAATAAAAAAGAAACAGAGGCGGATTCAGAGTGGAATTTGTTACACCAGCATTGTTTTTCTAGCAGGTTTTTTCCGGCTCCAAGCGAACCCTGCGGGTATGAGTATTTCTATGACTTTGCTTGATACAACCGTCTCAGCCAGGCAGCTTCCTTTGCAAAACACATTCCTCCCCATGGTCTGTTTTCACTACCATTCCCTTCCCAAGCTTTCGCATCAGAAGACAAGGTCAGCCAGTCTGACGACTGCCAACTAAATCTCTCTGAAAACGAACATGTTCGGTGAAGACGTTCTGTTAAAGGTCAGAACGCACAGTAAGTGAGCAGCACATTGTTAGGCAGAAGTGTTTTTTAAAAAAAAAACTAGAACATTTTAGACAACACAATAGGATGTTAATTCCACTCACTTAAAAAGCTGTTTTTTTTGCAAAGTTTATATGAGAACACTTGTTAAAAATGAGTATTCATCTGGTACAGTATGGTATTTTGGTACTAAAGCATTTTGATGCAACATTATTGTGAAGTCTTTCAACTACTTTAAAGTACACCGACGAGCTCATGGCATACTTCAGTGAAGCCTAGCAAAGTTTTAAAGTTAGTAAAGCTTTAGAAATGCCCTTCTACACTCAATGTTCGTAATAAAACAAAAAATATTGTGTAGTAAATATTATCACTACAGAAAGGACACTACATGCAGAACTTAGATGAATATGATTCTGATAACACAGTCAAAAGCCACTATAAAAAAAACAACTTAGTGATGACACTATTGATTGCATTTTACAATACTGCACTGTATTTACAGCTTCCCCATCTCAATTCGGCCCTCTTGATTTAGAGTGCTTTACAATAAACCAAAGCAAAGCATTATGTCAATAAGCTGGCCGAACACTCACTTTATTAAATTTCTTATAGTTCCCTAAATATCAACTCAGACTAACCTCTTACAACCCCCAAAAACACGCTCACACCCTCAGCCGTTCAGAAGCTTGCTAAATTTCAAAACAGCTGGAAAGATGAAGTCTGAGGAACTCTCGCACAAATATATTTAACCGATATTTTTATGCTATCTTTTGTGCCAAACACATTAATATACTGATTTTCTCAACTATGACTTTTGAATGCTTACTGTGCCCTGCGGCATATAAAGACAAGTGGTTTTGTTTAATTGTTTTCACAATATTCTGCTCATTTAGGCACGTTTCCAATACCAAAGCACTGCGTCTGTTGGTCACAAACGCAGGGCCTATTAAAGTCACATTTAAATACATGGTAAGCCATCCTGTAAGTTACTTAAGCACCAGCCCAGCGGGCTCTACATCTTTAATTAGCTGCTGCCAGCATTTGTTCTCGTTTACGGAGATTGCTAACAAGTGTCAGAGCTCTACAGGAAATGAGAGGGTTCCTTTCTCCGGGCCTGGCTACTTCAGAGCGCTGAGAGAAAGCCGATGTGAGACAATACGGCCCACTGTCACAGTAATCTGGCGGCTCTTGAGGTGGGCATCCTGCACTCTGCCAACATCTGCTGCTCAGAAAAACGCTTAAAAATAGAAACTTGTGTCATTCACAGGAATTGACAAAAAAAAATCTTACTGTACAGAAGGGTTTAGTCTTACGTCATCATTTCCTCTGTATAATTATCTGCTATTGCTGGCCTCCCTCTGGGAATCTTTCTGGTTTACTGGAATAAAGCTTTGATCACTTCTAAACGTTGTGGAGACGCAAGGTAGCAGATGCGAAAATGTTAACCCTCAGAAACAAAGTACAAGTTTCAAGAGAGTTCCAAGACCCTGTGAACGTGTACCACAGGCCCTCGCAAAAACACTGGGAGTATGATCATGACCTTAATGTCAGCAGCTTCCCATCGTAATGCAACACCCAGCTACCGCAGCTGTAAGCCGGTAAGCAGGGGAACAGCACCGGGGCGTGGTGGAGGTGGACATCGGGATCCCTGCTCCCCAAACAGAGGGAGCCTCGGAGGACCTGTATTCCAAGGCAGGGGGTAGAGTTTTGAACTCAAGTTAATTCCAAGGTGCTTTAACAAGCTGTCGTTCTGAGGGTTGGAGGTGAAAGAATGACACCCCCTTGCTGAGGAAGGCATTTTGTTTTCAGTATCTTCGTACTGCTGTCCTCAAGGGGAATGCATTTTTCACCAAAGGAGAAAGCCGATTGTAACGAGGGCGCTGGCATTCCCCCTCCTGTTGGATCACTGAGGTATCTGCAGGGCTGGGGGTCTGGGGGTGCACAGTGACACCACCCTACAGCTCGGTCCTTGAGCCCAGGCTGTTAGAGTATGCCAGCCCGGGTTCTACATCGGCCACGATGTGTGCTTGCGCTTGCTTGCTAAGAAACACACTACAGTGCCCCTGGCCTGTCATCAAAGTGTCTGAGCATTCACATGTGATCGGTGCGCTGCAGAAGCTGGGTAACTCCTGTTTAAACCCAATCCAAAGCAGTATGACTATTAAAGCAGCACAAAAAGGAAAAACAAACTGTTCAAAACTATATAATATGATATGCAGTTACCATTTCATCTATCCATTAACTTACCCGTTAAAGAAAATCTGAAAAACATGTAACCGGAACTATCTGGCAAAGATTAGCACCATGCAACAATAGAGATAATTTGAAATATCTTAGAGGTAAAAAGTAGAACTTTTAGAGCTCTACAGTAAGAGCTTTAGTACAAATGTGTTTTTACCTCACTACTGAATTCTCAAAATAGCCCTTAACTCTCCTCTTCAAGACTGGCTACTTCAGAGACACTGCAGTGGAAATACAGGCAGATGCGTCTCAGCACACTTTACTCAGAACAACCGGAAAAACAATGGAAACAAGGCTCTGGTGTAGTATCGGTGTCTAGGATCTGAAGCAAAACAGGGATCCTTCAATAGAGGTGCCGGGCAAGGGCTCCTCGACCGCTGGACTGCCAGGAACCCGATGAGCAAGACGAAAAACTTACTCATACTAACACAATAAGATAACAGTAAAATTGAAAATAGCTTTTGGTTTCTGAAGTTCAAAGAAAATCCGATTACAATTTTAACACCCGTTTTCACCATCGCAATGATTTAAAACCACTTTTAAGACTGAAGGGATTTAATCGACTGCCGAGTCTGGTATAAACTCCACAAGCAATCTTGAGGAACGAAATGAAAGTGCTCGGTGACACTGCGACAGGCACTTACGACAAACTAGCGTCTTCCTACTATTCAGCTGAAACACTCAAACATCAGAGTCTGGGCAAAATCTTAAAAGACTGAAAAAACATTTAATCCAAGCGGAATTGATTCTGATGCTTCTTGGCAATTTAGCATTTCGTGAGTGCATATAGCTCCTAACGTTCTCTCTCCTGTAGACTGTACAACCAGCCGCAGCACGATCTCAAGTTCAGCGACTTCGCTACAGAGCGACTGAAAGACGTCGTCAGCACTTGCTAGAGGACGCCAACCTTGCTTTCTGTGGCTTACGGTGTAAGAACTCTTCACAGCACGTTAGCGTTTGAACACTGTTGCTAATATTACTTTTCCGCACTACAAAGGTACAACATGGGCACCCACTTTATGACCTTTTAAGGACTGTTAATCCAGGAGACTGTGCATGTTTAACAGCACCAAATTGTTTATTGGTTAGTCTAGTATAACAGGGCCCTTGTAAAACCAGATTTTTTGCCTAACTAGCTCCACGTATACCTTTTTAAACAAAATAATTATCGCAAAAACAATCTCTGGGTGAGTAGGCTGAATTTCCAGTGAATGTTTGTGGAATAAGACCTTCATAAATTCCATTTATGGGAGGGATGCATTGTGCTTGCATAAAACAAAATGATTTCCCAATTCGACCACGCCAGTCATACACTCATTCTAATTGCTCCTGTAGAAATCAAACCACCTATGAGCTGTGGCTCAGAGGGCTTAATTCACAAAGAAATAAAAAGCAGCACATCAGATGATAATGGAGGACAGCAGTATACTCACTGAATGAAGGGCAAACAGTTCAGCCTCTTGTTCAAGGAATCAACATTTTCAATATAAAGCAGCTTTAATTGGTCCTGATCGATATCTGCACTGCTCAGAAAGAGCTCAACTAAAATGACAATGTCCATAAAAGGCACTAAACAGCTACCCCTGAAAAGCACTGACTAATTTGCATCTGCTTTTTCCAAGAGACCGTAACAATGTGGCTAAAGAGAACTGAGCTGCAGATAGGCCTTTGTGACTCAAGGGATAGAGCTAAGAGATGTGGAAGCACACAAAATACAGTGCCACAGAACACAGCACTGAAGATTGTACTGCACATAAAGAAGGTAATCCAGTACCAGACCTGGAGTTCAAATGTTCCAAATTATAAACCCATCCACATTTTATTTTGTGAGAAATTAACAATTATCAATTGGACGCACTAAGCCCACTCTCACTAAAAACTGAGGCCAGAAAATGCCTAAGTCTTAGCAAGACCCTGAACACAGACTCAAGTTTGAAAGAAACGCCTATTTACTCTGGAATCATGTGCAAGAGTGAGAAAGTCTGCCCAGGGTTAATGCCCTCCGCCTTGCGCAAGGCAGGAAACACTCTTACACACTGCATGGATGAGCTCAGCAGCGCTGGTCTGGAGGATTGCAACCCATTCCTGGCACTGACAGTGTATTTGCATAACAAACAGGGCAGCTCCACAAAGCATGAACCTCAACCACATTGTCCCAGGCCTGTGTGCAGAGCCAGAATGCACAGGTGCTCCTTCTGGCAAGAGTCTGTTAGCTACATGTAGTGTTATTTCAGTGAGACACTGGTTTTTTGTAAACTGATCAAGGCTGAACAGTTTACTGACATGCCCTGCTGGCTTATTATTCTCTATACAGAACACTGAAATGCCTTTGCATCAGCTGTCAAACAATTACTGTGCAAAGAGAGTGGAAAGTGTGTTGCTCATGCTTCTAACTATTTCATGTTCCTTTCCCCCGTACACCACCTTTAATTAAGTGCTTCCAAATCCTTTCCTTCTTCATTAATCAAGAAGTCACTCAAGACGGAGTGTGTCACGGATGAGCTTAATGGCCTCCTTCACAGGCACTGAGACATTCTCACTGTTTGTACCCAGACGTGACTGTGTGCCTCTCAGCTAACCACCAGACCTAGTCTTATCAATCACATGCTGCCAGTAAATATCCCCATGAAGATCAGGCAGAAAGTCTGACTCAACCAACACAGCTTTAAATCCAAAAACTGTAGCATATCTGTTCTGATCTTAAAATCCCTGCATATTCCAGGAGATAAAGTGTTGTTAATTCAAAGCCTGTAATGTTATTTTAAAGGTTCAGATCAATATCATTTGTACAAGGCTTGCAGTATACCACCAAAACATATTCGGGATATTTTTGGCTTGCTGCCTCTCCACAATAAAGACCATAATAATTGGAAACTGCCCCCTTTCTAAGACATCACTAAAAATTGTAATACAATTTCTTGGATGAAACATCTATCAATAAGATTCCTCTGTGCTCCAGGATATTTATATAACTTACTAATTAAATTCATAAGAATACTATGGAAAAAAAAACGTCAGGCTTAAAAATGCTATATTTGAGCAAATTTACTTTTTTTTTTAATAGTTCAATCATTTTAAGAAATGGGTGGTTACTGTCTCGCAGAGCTGTGGCCCTGGATTCAATGCTGGTGTGCTATCTGTATGGAGTTCAAACATTCTCCCTGTGTTCATGTAGGTTTCCCGTTCCCTCCCACAGTCTAAAATCATAGTGGTACATTAACTGGCTTCCAGGAAAAATCGGCCATGGTGCCCGTCTGTGTGTACCCTGTAATAGACTGGTGTCCTGCCCAGGGCGTACCCTGCCTTGCGTCCGTTGCCGGCTGGGACAGGCTCTTGTTCCCCTGCAACCCTGGGCTGGACGAAGCTGTTTGAAAACAGATGGACGGTTAAGAAACATATGTGGGTCCAACAACAGCAACCTTAAAAGTCTTACCATTTTAACTACATAAAATATTTAAAGCACTCCATACAGGCATGATCTCCCATCACGTCTGTCAGGAAGGACTGCAAGCATCTACACAGTTGCACAGCAACAACCAAAGGTGAAGTGGAACTGTTAAGCAAAGTGTACTCTTCACCAGAGATCCCAAAGGCCAGCTGAAAGTGGCTTGAGTGAGTGCTTTTAAACTAAGCAGTTGCATAACAAGCAAACATCACCCCCACCCCCCAGACACCACCATAAATTGAAAATCACAACTAAGGGGCTGAGACGGTCATAAGACTGTTCCTAAGTGGCCTGTCCTGCAGAGCAAAATAAATTACGCCTCTAAAATAGAAGCATCCTCCTAGTCGACTGCACAGACTGCAGCATTAGGCATTAACTAAGTGCTGACAGAACCATTCTCGGCAAGGGCTTGGCTAGGCCACAGGGTTCTACACAGAGGGAGCGATCACCAACAGTGTGTGTCAATACACACTGTCCTGACTGCTTTCATAAGTCAAAAAGCGTTTGTTACAGGAAACCATCAGGCGTTTTGTTTTCTTGTGTGGAATTTAGTAACGGGGTTGCACAGAACTGCACCGAAAGAAATAATAAATGCCGGCTGTAACGCAATGTTTTATCGAGATTGCACTTTAAGAATTAGTATTCATGTTACAGAACTCTCAGTACACTTCAGATACATCACAACAATAATTATCCCAAGTTATGCAATAAAGAACATTATCTGCAAGAAACGACAACTTCTCTGACATCATGGCAGCAAGCACACGGACTGGGGCTCACTGTTAAGCATGGGTTCATATGTAGGCTGTGATTCATGTGACCTTAACAATGCAGCAGATCAGCAAGACTCCTACAGGATGACAGGCTCTGTGCTCCCAGCCTGCTGGGACTGGCGTTCGTCGCACAAGACAAGCCTCGCTGCCTCTCGCTTCGAATGGCAGTACAATACAGTTCTTCCACAGACACCAGCAACTGTCAATAAATAATAAATGCAAGCTGAAGCCACTTTGAGACACTTAGGCTCATCGTGTTCAGAGAAGCAGTCTCTACAGAAAGGACACCCCTGTGACAGAACACCAAGCACTAAGCTGGAGCAGTCACAAACACAGTCAGGCCCGAAGCCCAGCACCACGCTTGTGTTTGGTGCAGATAGTCTCATGAGGATGGACAGTATTTCAACCCCAGCTGACAAGGAAAAAAGGACGAAACTCCACTTTTTCTGGGGGTGCCCATTTCAACAGGACCAGACTACTTTCACCTTTCTTTGCTGAAAGGGGGGTACATGTTTCACTTTTCAGCGACAAGTGGGCAAATGTTGCTGGGAGACACTTTGTAAAGGCATTAGCACCGATTCTAGGTGCAGTCTGGAGCTCTGTATAAACCTGGCACCGAGATGGACATGACACTGCCCTTCATGCAACCAAGTCAAACAAGTTTAAAAAGAAGCCAAAACACAGAAACAGAAAATCAATTTTAGAATATCTCAGGAGGCCTTAAGAGGTGCTGTGAGAAACTAAGCTTTTGTAGAATATTTGGGTTCAAAGGAATGAGAGAGATTCTGGATTAATGTGGTGTCTTCCTTCAGTCTAGAACACTGATTGCAAGTACAAGGACCTGGGATAATTCAGACATGTGGGGCTTTGGCATCTGTTTAATCTCCATATAATTCAAGCTTTAACTTCAAAACTATTCCATTGCTGCCCAAGTGCAGCATTATTTGCGGTGTAGATCCTATTCTATACAAATCAAGCCACTGAACGGTATTCTACTCCCACTGAAAGACAGCAGTCACATGTCATACTTTAAAAATGGTCTTTATAAAAAAAAAGATGTCAAGTAAATTCCCAGAGGACCTTGTCTCTTTTTCTACACTTGAGCTTTCAGTGGTGTAGTCTACATAATTAACTTCTTAACCAGGCCCCAAGGTGTTTCATAGATTTAAGTGTACCTTTAACAAAGGTAATGTTTTTAAGTAACCAAGAATAAAAGTAACATTTAGAGAAATAGAGCTAAATCCTATCAAAATATCCTTTATATGTTGAAGAAAATAATTAGGTTAATTGCTCAATTGATTACTTAAGCTGTAACATAAACCAGAAGACACAAGGCCCTCCAGGAAAAGAGTTTGAGACCACTGACTTACAAATGTATTGTAAGAATACAGTGCCACCTGTCTCATAGTACTTTACACAGAACAACCCGTCCTATCAAATACAAATTAAATGATGTTACGTAAGGTGTCTTGGTTACATATTAATCTCTTTGCAGTGTTTTTACACAGGAGGGCAAATTCTAATCACACCTACACATAAATCTCCCTCCCGGTCCGCCAGCAGCTGCAACAGGCTTCCTTCCCTTCCTTCACCCCCTCAGCTGGCGTCCTACCAGGTGCCAGCGTCGGCCCTCCTACCCTCCCCCCCCGGCTGTTCCCCTGGCAGCTCGGCCAGTCTGGAAACCTGGGACTTAGAGAGTCTTCCCCAGTGCTGTCCTCAGAGTTACCCCCACCGACACTAAGTGCGTCCCCTTAGCTGGCCGAGTGGGGAGAACCACACAGGGACAGATCGGGGTCCCACTTTCAGCCCTCGCCGGAGGCGATGGGACCCCCTCCCGTCAGCAGCCCCTCTGTCCTGCTCCAGCTCTGCACCTCCTGCTATCATCTCGGGCCGCCACCCTTCTGTGTCATTAGGACCATCATGCACCTCTTCCGCCGTTCCACAGGAGCCCGCCTGTGTCAGTGGGACCATCATGCACCTCCGATGCCCGCTCCCCACCCTCCTCGTCTATTTCAACCTCTGCTCACTGCAGGATTAGGCCTCTCAGCACACAGACCCCCTCGCAGCTTCCGGACAAACCCACCTCTTCCATCTCCCTGATTCATCACTTCCCTGCTCCCAGAATTGACAAGCCGGCGGCCTAGCTGCACTACATTCCCATCATCATCATCATCATCATCATCATACGCCACATTATCCCATCGCTTAAATCTGCAGGCCAAAACACTCCACTGCTAACGCCTTCAAAACTGAAGCCTCCCATCCCTAAATCTGGGCACCTCCCGGGTGAGGCGGCGAGAGGAAGGTCCAGTCCATCTTGCCATCGACTGCGCTAGCAAACCGACGCTCTGGAAAGGCAGCCGCGCGAGCTCCTCGCAGTGGAGGCCTGCAGACGCCCGAGAGCACCCCCCCCCGCGCGAGAGGAAGTGCTTCACAGCCTCAGAGCTCGTTCAGGCCTTCACTCTCCCCAGGGTCTCTCATGAGCTGTCACATCATCTGGTGGTTATGCAGGTGGGACTTTTGTATAATCCAAGCTGTAGCAAGCTGAATTTGCACAGCCTGCAAAGAATAATAAAATGTTTCCCATTGTGATTCGCCCACATCACAGAAGCACCAGAGTCCGGTCAGACTTAACGTCACTGCTGCAATAACAGGTGACCATACAGCATTAGAACTTGGCTCCTGCAGAGAAACACAAAGTTCACAGAAGACAGCAGTCAAACTACTCGTTGCACACTGGAGACCCTTTTCCTCAGAAGGATAGAAGTCTCTTAAAACACGAAAGTGTTTTTAACTTCATTTTGACAGCAGAAATGTTAGAAGCACACTAGCCAACCCCAGTGCATAAAATTCACTCATGTCGCTATCCAAACATAAACAGTCTACCATTCTGCTGCGTGGCTATTTTTTAACATATGCAAAAAGTTTAAAACCACCAGGTCAATAAACAAACATTAGGTTCATCACCGTTTAATATGCGTAGGAAATATGCATTGGTCTAACTTTCCATTCAATTTCTTCACACATTCCCTAAAAAAAGATTTTTTTAAATAATTGCTACTAGAAAAAAACTTTAAATTCTGAACCTGTTTTTTCTAATTGTATTAGCATTTTAAAAATGTGTAAAGAATGAGCGATGGGCTCCGAACTACTCTTGGAGCTCAGGAAGGCATAAAACTTAAACGTTCACTGGACAAGAAAAACAAGATAGACTACTGAAGTCTTGAGAACAAAATAGCCTATCAAATTGTTTTAGACATGTGCCACAACAAAGCATGCCTTTAAGGACAGGAGCACTTTTACTTCTTTCCTCCCTTGTGACTCTAGAGCACTGGTAGATATATTACATCTAGGAAGAGACAGCAGACATTTCAATTACAGAATGACCCCTATCGCCCCCCCCCCCCCCCCAAGAAAAAAAAGCTTCACACCCTCGCAAGAAGCAGTCAAAAAACGACGAGGTAATTTCAGAAATTTTCTTAAGTTTTTTTTTAACAACGCCGTTGCCGGGCTGAAACCGAAATTAAGTGCTCTTTCTCATCTCTACCTTACAGCTGCTTCATTCACAGAGCGGTTCAACCCATCTTCCCATTTGCGCACAAAGCGTTATCTGTAATCTGTGAGCCCCTGAAGAGATGGCAGTCGGAAACATTCTGGATATCGATTTGAATCCTCTCAAACAGCGCTACTCGCTTAGCGTTTATTCCCTTTAATGACAGCTGAAAACCAACGGCGGCCTCTAAACCGGTCACTGTATCGGATTGTATTTATTTCTTTATACAATTCGTTCAGGCGGCGATAAGTGGTCAGTAGATGGAAAGTCTCAGAGAGAAAAAAAAAACAGAACAATAGTGCACAACCCAGGCTAAATGGACTGCGGAAAATGCACAGCAACATTAGTCAATGTCCCCTTTTATTTCCTTCCTAAACCTTAGCTCTTTAGTGTAAAAAAAAATCAACTTCCCACAATTTAAATATCCTGTTTATAGCAGGCAGGAATTTCTAGCGGTTTGCATGAAACAGCAAACCTGGGCTGGTACTGTCTAACGCCTCGGGGCACGTTTTTTTTTTTTACAGAAGCGATTACAGCTTCAGAGAAAATAAAACAAGCCACGCAATGGCCACCAATACGATATTAAACGCATAACACGGATCGACAATATTAACGGAGAAGAAGTAGGTTTTAAAAAGAGCAAAGTTAACAACAATAGTGAGGGCTGGGGAATAACCAAGATACTCTGCTTTTTATGGTCTTCCATCAGAAAATACCAGCCGGTGATTTCGAAAAAACAAAACAAAGATACAGAGCTGACTGGGACAAAATGTGCGCGTTGTTTAAGAAAGTTTTAATTTCGAACAAAAACGAGGTTTTCTATGGCTCATCTCCCGAATCCTTAACCCCACTTCCTTTTCCCTATCCGAGCTCGCACGCAGTGGATCCAACGCCCCAACTTCTTGCGCAACATCCGCAAACTCCCAGCATTTTTTTTCCCCCACTCAAAATCCCTGGTGACATTCATCTTTCTTGAATCACTTGCTCTGCTCCTAACCCTACTCCATCGACAAAGAGACAACGCATCTCGCTTGAGTCAACTGGGCCCAGTTTGAGCGAGCAAAAAACTCTCTTCTCTCAAAACAGCCTTCAAACCCGCCGGTGGGCTGACAGCACGCAAAGAAAGAGCAAGCACCCGAGGCAAGGGGATCTCAACATCGCCCGCTGAAGAGCCAACAAACTGCATCCTAGAGGAATATCAAAACACGGGCAGGAGGGAATCTCTTATTCCACCGATTCTGGCGAATGTGTTCGGACAACTACACGATCAAGTTGCAGCAATTACAAAGAATGCACAATGCATTATTCTTTCGTGTTCATCTCGGGTTACCCATCAGTAAAAAGCATAGCTGGGGTGGGGGTAAACTTTTTTTTTTCTCCTTAACTAGCAGCGCACATTCACCAAATTGTATAAATGTTAATATGTCTTCCAGCAAGTCAAAGTACTTAGCCTAGAAATACACCGTTTGCGGGGGGGGGACACAAGGTTGATCCACAGCGTGGGGTTGTGTCTGGATGTATTTTTCACAGGATGCTGCTGTCTGGCGTGGTTGAACCTCGCCTCCCCCACCCTCCGAGCCCCCCAGCTGCGCTGCGCCCACAGGAGCGGAGTTGGATCCTTTACCATCCGATACCTCGGTGTGCCTGCATGCAACAGCGCCGAAATAAAAGGGCTTCGGCGGTGTGAAGCCCCCCTACACTACCACCACCATCATCATCACCGCTGACGCATCCTCCTCCACCGCACGCTCAACGCCGTATTTCGCAAGCGGGCAACCATGGAAAGTGTGTCACGCCGCAAGTTTCGGCGTAGATGCCCCCCGAGCCCCCGGTGCGACCGTGGCTGCTGCGGACGCGGAAAGGGGAGCAGATTTCGGGAGCCGGGGGTTAGGCCGCGTCAAGAGCCTGGGAAGTACACTGGGAAGCCGAAGGGGGAAACGCGAGCAGCGGGGACAGGACGCCTCGGAGGGACTCCAGCACGTAAAATGCGCTCAGACCAGCTGTCATTTCAGCAGCACCGTGAGCCATTTAAAGGGTCGTTCTGATCTAACAGCAGTGGAGCTCCTTCGCTCCTGGGGCAGGGGGATGGGAGAGGGTGTGTGTCTGTGTGTGAGGGTGTGTGTGCGTGTGTGTGTGTGGGGGGGGGGTCTTCTCTCACCATGAAGTCACTGCCGAAGTTATCCTCTCCTCTCTGGTCCCTGCTCCGCATGGCCTGAACCCCTTGAATGAACTTCCTTAGGACAGCAGCCTGATCCATCCTCTCCAGATCCAGACAACGGCAGCTTTCCCACGAGAAACGAGTCCGCAGAACAAAAATAGAATAAATAATAAATAATGTAAAAAAAAAATCCACTGAGAATCACTTGCAAATCTTCATCGTCCCATATCTACGTTCTCCGCCCCCTAAAGAAAATAATCCAAATCGATGCGCTTTCTGGTGTATTATAAAATAAAACATGAACCACAGATCCACTTCTCCCGACCTCCTCTCTTCCACATTCACAACTAAACTCTAACAAAACTACCCCGCAGGACCGCCCAAAAGCCGCTATGAACCGTGCCCGCCCCCTCCGAAGCACGACTCTTTTCGATTGGCCCACAGCGCGGAAATATCGCCTATTGATTGGCGCATGTTGTGCGTCAGTCGAGGTGGCGACCCTGCGCTGTATTTTCTCTCCAAGGCTCTAAGTGGTTGGAGGCCACGCCAATCACCCCGTCAGGGGCTGCGCCGCGCTATTGGCTGCAGCTCCTGTCAGCCCCGTGGACAAACCCACCTGTGAGGTGACTGACTGGGGGGGGGGGAGAGCAGAAAACCTTTCTCACGGGCTGCGGGAGGGTTGTTTTTGTGAGAGAGGAGGAAAAAAAAGGCTCAGTGGAAGACTTCAGAACGCTTTCTTTCTTCGGGCTTGTGTGTTCAGCTCCAAGTGTTGTCTGCTGAATAGCTAAGTCGCGCGGAAAAGGGGGTTTCACAGTGTTCTCAGAGCCCGACACGAAAAGGGCATAACGTTTAGAAAGGTTCAAAATAAACCCTTTCCACTTCCAAGCTCGGTCATGTCGAGGTAGCTATATGAACACCAGTTGGGAAAACAAAATGAACATGCAAGTTAAGTAGATTGATTAAAAATAACGTTAATTTACCATAAATCAATAAACATGCAGTACACCGTCCTGGAGACGGAGCTTTGTGCTTCGCTTGTTTGGTGTCTGCAGCTCGCCACGTGGATCAGGCTCCTGAGCCGTGACGTGACAACCCCGCCCTGTCTCCCCAGTCGGAGTCGAGCTGCGGAGCATTCCTCTCGCCCGCTTTCGCGACTTCGACGGCACGTAGTTTGATTACGAAACGGGATATCGTTCGTTGCGCTCTCCCACCGTCTCTTTGTATGATGTGAGGGCTGGCGTTTCAAAGTTTGATAAATGGGTTGATTCCTTTTTTAATATTTTGTTGCAGAACATTGTTAATAGCGATCCTGAATGAATTGCAGTGAATCCAGTGTACATTAATCCACGTAGTAACCATTGAAGGAGTTGTTGATAAAAAAAAAAAGTTGTTTTGACGGCGGTTTCACAAAATCCCGATTAGCGACTTGGACTGCTTTATTTTAAATCCAGGACAGGTGATTTAGTTAATCTTGGTCATAGAAACCAGGCCTTGAGACTGTTGACACAGACTGCAATAAGAGTTACTCCTAGACTTGCTTCCTTAAATTAACATTAGATAACTGAAGAATCAATAAAAGAACATCATGCTAGGATATGTAGGTATAAGTACATAATTTAAATAAATGGATTTTCTATTAAAAGCATGTGATTTTCTACAGTTCATTACGTGTACGTTTGACGTTTGGTCACTATGGCACAGAAAAAGAATATTGCTGCCCTGGAATCAAGTCAAGGGAATGTCCTAAAAAACCTGAACCTTTTTGGTCTTAAACAGAGAAGACTATGAGATGACCTGATTAAATGATTCAAAATCCTCTCCCTTAATTCACAGTGCCTATGTAATAACAACTTAGAATGTAGCTGAAGTCTGGGTTTAACCAGGTGCTGATAAAATAGCTGTTACAACGCGCCTTCTTTATATTTCATGAGTTATGGTATTTGCCACAATAACTTTCCCAACTGTCTCCTAGATTTGTAGAACCAAGGTCATGTTTATGATAGATCATTTTAAATAACCTCATATATGAAACAGAAGCCGATGGAAATAAACATATTTAATACAACTATTGTAGAAAAATCTCTGAACAGCACAGCTTTCATGGTATTTTACTGTTGAATTGAATTTATAATTTCAACATCTCAAACAGCATTACAAGACAGTGGTGTATTATGGACTATACTTGACTATGATTAGACACTGCTTGCACATAGTGCTTAGCTGTAGGTTTTGCTAAGGTGTTTACAGGTATAAATATATTTAGGGTTAAAGAGAACACAGGAATTCCTGTTATTTCTTAACAACATGTCTCAATCTTTAAAGATCTCAAAAGGGAGTTTATCCAAACAAAGCTTCTTTTGTGCAGTCAATGTGTGCCTCCCCGGCTATCCAAATCCTGTGACGTGAGTGGTGTTCAAATGAACTCAGGCAACATTCTTGGCCTGCAAAGGTAACACAACCACATGGGTTACTGTTCCTCCTGTATCAGCTCCTCTGAACTTACCTTCATCCATTTAGTGCAACATGTCTAATCTGTCACAGCTACATATTGTAACGCTTCGGGGTTCAGGGCGCCCCTGCCACATCAGGTCGGCCCCCCACCGTCAGGAACTCAAACCCAGGCCTCCGGCATCACTCAACAGGGACCCAGCCTCTTGAGCCAAAGGGAAATCTCCCATCAGCCCAGCGGCTGCGGTCCCTGCTACCCACAGGGAAGGGCGGTGACGTCATTTCTCTGGTAAGCCAGCTCTCGCAAGCAATGGAGGCCGTATGCGTCACAATATGTTCTAGCTAACGTCAGATTTGCTTGTAGTCCACCTCGAAAGGAAATACATTGTAGGTAGTTAGTAGCTGCGGATCGTATATTAAGAAATCCAAAATAGGGGCTTTGGGGGTTGAAATAAGCGCATGAGCTCAGATCCTTTAAATTCAATAGGTCCTCCAATCAATATCACTTGAGTGGGATTTTCTTCCTTTTACAATGAATAAGATTCGGGGGGGGGGGAGAAATGGAACAGCTTCTGAGCCGAATGATTTTCACTTTTTTCATTCATGCTAGATTATTGAACAACGTTATTGTATTCTCCGTTTTCTCCCCGTGTTTACCAAGAATATTTGGCTGCTGGATGGTTATCATGAGACAAGCCTCCCTCCAGGGAAATAAGAGATACCCAGCTCACCCCTATGCTTCATTTATCATCTTCCCCCAGGGAAAGTGTTCTCGTCTTGTGACAACCCCCTCCACTCCTCAAGTGGGCTTCAGCGAAAGACAGAGGAGCACTGTCTAATGCTTGGGACAGTGTGCTAAAAAATAGATGTCTGAAGTGAGCGCATGAAAGGAGAATACAAAGCATAAATGCTGTAAGTCTCAGACCTTTATATGAAAACCTTTTAACATGTACTGTATTCTTCTTCTGGATCCTTCCAGTCTGTATTTGTAAAGTCGAAGGATCATTGGTTTCAGACCTAACAAAGAAACAGGCATCAAGAACATTTCAAAATGATACTTAATTGCGCATGTTCTCTCCTGTTCAAATGTACTAACTATGGGGCCCAAGGTAAGGACAGTATTCAGTTTCTAGAGGTGTATTCTTATTATTACAGAAGTGCAATACTTCATGTGATTCTCTGACAATTGCCAAACAAAAAAATGGTGTTTTAGAGACTTTTCTGGTCTGAGGTCTAAGCGCGCATTTGCTATATTGCAATTTTCTAGCAATCTGTAAACATGGGGAACTGTGTTAAATAGAGAAAATCCAAAAAGGGGGGGAGACCTGCTTTCTTTAACATTGCTAGAGTCTGCATAACATTCTCTCAGGGTGAATAAAATGGACTGTACATGGAAACCTAAACACCTAGCACATAAAATACCATATGCACCATATGCACATAAAATACCATGTGTGTGTGAGTCAGGTGATCATTGCATCATACTGAATCCAACATAAGTCCAGAGAATAGCTTCCAAGTGTATTCTGTGTCCTATACTGCTGCTGAAGGAATCAAACATATTCAGATTTGAACAGAGAGGAGTAGAAGGGGATCCAATCAACGGCACTGGCAAATCAACCAAGTGAAGAGCTTCAAAATGAACAGTGAAACACAATGCCAAGGACACAAGAGGAAACGATGTGAAGGGCATTTAAAGCTGAAAACAGGAGGCACTTCTTTATGCAAAAGGCTGCGGGAGTGTGGAACAGGCTACACACAGGGCCAGATTAAGGTGCATGCAGGCTACTGGCCCAAAAGACACAGGCACTGTGAGTCAATTTCTATTGGTAGATGGGTGATCAAAATGATCCTGAATATTTTTTCAGACAGTCTATTTGTGCTATATATATTCAATAACAGATCTTTGTTACAATTTGTATTGCACAAATGAAAAAAAAACATGGACAGAAGCTCGGGGTCAGACATTTATATGGCACGCCTGGAGCAGTTGGGGTTAAGGGCCTTGCTGAGGGACCTACCAGAGTAGGATTCCTCCACCAGCTGCAGGATATGAACCAGCAACCTTCCAGCCACAGGCATAGATCTTTAGCCACAGAGCCACTGCATCATCTCCCCAAGCATAACATATTTAAAAATGTACAAAGAATACATGTCCGTGAATCATGCTGCATGTAAGAGGACATTGGTTCTTCTCATATTTTTAAATTGAAAAAGCAAAGCAGAAAAATACAAATTTTTTTTAGTATGAAAGTTTTTCCTTCAGCAAAACTTTCTAATTTTCCCTCTTGCTTTACCATGCTTTCCCAATGAAAGCTTTCTTATGATTTGCACATACTTAGTTTTTGCACTGTATACCATTGTTAATTTGTTTGACAGCATGAAAGGCTCTTATTCTTACTCTTCCACATGACCCACATGTTTCTTCTGATATGAGAGTGAACAGTAGTGTTTAACAAAGTGGAATCTGTTTCATCATTACCAGGGATCGTTTTTGCTTGGCTTTCAGCTTAAGTTTCTCAGGGTTAGCTTCATGCTAGGCCAGACTGAAAAAAAGGGAAATCAGGGTGGAGATTTAAAAGCCCTGTTCTGTTTATCATGCCCATACTTGAAGTATCAAAGAAAACATGAGACACCGCTTATTATCCAGACTATCTTTGAGTACCCCCTCACCAGATACAGAACTGCTGGCGAAACCCAAACAAGCAGCTGTTATTTTGAGACTGAGAAACCGGGGTACGGCTTCCACCAGCAGTGTATTGTATAATTATGAATCACTATTCAAGATTTGTTCACAGGGCAGTTTATTATTTTTTCCAATTACATTAGCGTGTTTTGAAAGACAGCTGAAGCAAGTATTGACATTACAGAAATAATTCGCTGGTGTGGGCATGCAAAGTAATTCCTTGCTACAAAATCATTTTGTGTGCAAGTTCCGTGTGTTTCCCTAACACAGATTCTGAGTACACTGTTCTTTCTCAGGCAAACAAAAAACAGTCTGTTTCAACAAATTTTAGGTTCCCGACAAAATTCTCAAACCTGACCACAGGAATATGTGTCTCAGAAACAAGCTTCTGATGTGCTCTTCTTCAACTGCTACACACTTTCCATCTCTGACGTGAAGATAAAAAAAACAATTTTATGATGGAATTATTAGCAAGAAAGAGAAATGGTAATGCAAAAAAAGGCTTCTTAGGACACATAATTGGGTGATATTCATGAAATTCAATACTTAAAGACTATATCACTCATTCACAATATTTGCCAAATTGTCAATAAGTGATTACTGTCTTAACACACCACTTGTTAAGTTACAAACTTTTTCACAGCACAGAATGTAGTTGCTGTCCTTTATCTTATTGATGTGTTCTGGTTTTCTGGTAAAAACACTCTGTAACTATACCTCTGTTGTGATCACAGTTAAGACCCAGTGAGCGAGATAGGCTAAAAGGCTTCACTTGTAATTGTTTTTCTGTAACACCTAAAGCACTCATCTCAGAAATTGATGAGAAACTACAATTCTTATTTTTTATGCTTCTAAAAATGTAGCTGGCTAAATGGCTAAACCCATAAAAACGGGTTGGCTTGTTTATAGGCATAGACATCATTGGCATACAAGGTATAGTTACATGTAACAACATTGGGAACATTATGAGTGAAATGGTACATGTGGTACAGTACATACAGTATGTTCATAAATACCAGTACATATAATGTTTCATGTGTCTGAATCTGTACATCTGTAGGACACCTGGCCTTTCCCTCACTCAGTCATGCTAGGGGAAAGAAGACTGATATAAGTGACCTTACAAGAAGCAAGATTAGATTTAAGTTGAAATTTCTGTAGACCTATAAGAAAACTGAACTACAACTCTGCTCTGGGCAAGAGAATAAAAAATTGACAACACTTCATGGGTTGTGAACAGAATTTTCAAATTATTGTTAAGAAATGGCACGTAGAAAAAAACATTTTTTCAAAGTTTATTTTTCTCATGTGCACTGAACAAAAGAAATTAAAAAAAGAAAGTGAGAAAAAGAGTATATTGTTTTACATCCTGACATGCGTTTTAATGATTGCCCCTATTTTTTGTCACAGACACAAAACAGTTGAAAGAAACTTAATGCATTTTATGAAGATTTTAAATAAAATTTAATTATCCATAGACAATCTCAAAAGAGACTCTATTCATGATTAATTTCTCACAGCGGCACTAAGTTCCAAGAAAGACTCAAGTAGGGTACTGGTCTAACAGTCCCAAAAAGGAGATTTATCCCTATTTTTCTCTTAGGGTCTATTAATGCAAACAAAACCCCTATTGAGGCCAATGAAGAGAGAGATTGGAGCCAACTTGTTTAGGAGCCAGATAACTTTAGAGAAAGCTTGGCACGACTCTAAGCCTTGTCAAGGCTGAAAGAGTGGGCATTAGAATTCAGAAAACAGCCCGAAACATCTAAAGCAAACATGAGAAGAAATTCTTTTCTCACATTGCCTCTGACAAGCTGCAATAAGGGCTCAGATTTTTTTAATGAATATTTAGGATTCAGCAAATTGCATCACTGATTACAGTGATAGGTATTAAAAAGGAATACATGCTATAGCTTCCAGGACTTATTTGTTGCCCTTTTCTTACTTTTTTAGGTTATATTATATAAGGACTGGAGTGTGTTCAAAGAGGCAGCTACACACGGATCCTACACCAATATCGACATATATGCATCATCAGTCACCAGCTACTGTCACGGACGTCCAAAGGGACACACCGTGGGGAGCAGGAGAGCGGAAAAAGACCCATATGCGTAGCGGCGAGACGGGAAAAAGGCCCGGGCTCATAGTGCAAAGAGTTCAGGAATGCCGTATAGAAACCTATGCCCTCAGGGAGCGGACGTGGGGCGCCCTGGTGCTAGGCGGGTCTCAGGACATCCGAACGTCAATGCTGAGCGAGGACAGAGTGCAAGACCCGGAAATATATAGCCCAAGGGAAAGAGAGGGACAGGAAGGACAGCAGACCGGAAACTAGGGACAGGACAGAGAAGGAGTGCCCTCTGGCTGCAGAGGGCGTGACAGCTACATCATCAGCAAATGTGCTGATGATGTTTGCGAACATGACCAAACTCCCAAATCAAAAACCCTGGATGAGCACCAAGATCCGCTCCCTGCTCAAACCCTGTGTTGCAGCCTTTAAATCTATAAACGAGGAAGAACTGAGAGTGGCAAGGAAAAAATTAAGGGCTGGTATAAAATCTGCCAAGAAACACCAATGCTAACCCACGACGCATGTGGCAAGACATACATACAATCACAAACTACAAGAACAAAACAAGCCCTATTAGCACTACTGACCCCTCCCTTCAAAACAAGCTTAACACCTTCTATGCACGCTTCGAAGCTCAAAACCCTGAACCAGCCACCTGGACCATTGACTCCCCTGCCACCCCACCCCCCACACTATCCAAGCTAGATGTCTGGAAATCACTAAGAAGAGTGAACCCACGAAACGTTGCTGGATCTGACGGAATCCCTGGCCGGGTACTTAGAACATGTGCCTGGCAGATAGCTGATGCCTGTACTGACATCTTCAACCTGTCCTTGGCCCAGGCTACTGTACCTAGCTGCTTCAAGACAACCACCATCGTGCCAGTACCAAGAAAATCTGCACCCACATGCCTGAACGACTAGCACCAAATTGCACTCACCCCCATCATAATGAAGTGCTTTGAAAAACTACCTATACTGCACATTAAGGCCAGCATACCAAAAACACTTGATCCTCACCAGTTTGCCTATCGTTCAATCCGCTCTATAGAGGATACAATCTCTATAGCTTTACACACCACACTAACCCACCTGGATAAAATGAACACATACTGTATACAAGAATGCTGTTCATTGATTTTAGCTCAGCCTTTAACACCATCAAACACAGAAAACTTGCTACCAAGCTCATGGTTCTGGGTCTAGATACCACCCTCTGTAGCTGGATCCTAGACTTCCTCACCTGCAGACTCCAGACTGTCAGGATTGGCAACCTCACCTGCAACACACTCCCCCTTAACACCGGTGCCCCTCAAAGCTGTGTGCTCAGCCCACTACTATAGTACTATACTCCCTGTTCACTCACGACTGTACTGCCAAGTTCAGCACAAACACCATCATCAAGTATGCTGACAATACCACAGTCATGGGCCTGATCACAGACAATGATGAGACTGCTTATAGGGAGGAGATAAAACAACTAGCAGATTGGTGCAGAATCAACAACCTATGTCTCAACATCAGCAAAACCAAAGAGCTGATCGTTGACTTCAGGAGACAAGGAAAAATCCACTCCACCTTACATTGAGATGGTGGTGATGATGGCAGTGGAGAAGGTGAACAACTTCAAATTCCTAAGTGTTGACATCACTGAGGACCTCACATGGGCACTCAACACCTCCAGTCTCATCAAGAAGGCACAACAACGGCTGTACTTTCCGGAGAAGACTGAAGAAAATATGCCTGCATCCACGGATCCTCTCCAACTTTTACAGATGTATGGTGGAGAGCATACTGATCAGCTGCATCATAGTCTGGTACGGCAACTGCACCGCATCCAACCGGAAGACCCTGCAGCGGGTGGTCATCATCAGTAATGCCTCACCATCCATCCAGGAAATCTACAACACCAGGTGTCAACAGCCACCAAAATTATGATTGACCCCACTCACCCCAGTCACAACTTTTTTGTCCCCCTACCATATGGTAGAAGGTTTCGGATGTTCCAGTCGCACACAACAAGACTCCGAAATACCTTCTTCCCTAGAGCTGTCAGGCTGAAGAGCCCCCCCCCCACTCCCACCCACTAAACTATGATCTCTCCTCACTTCTTCCTGTACCACACAACGACTGTACTCCTACACCACTACAGACACCATACCTCCAACAATTGAATGTAAGCCAAACTTGAACTTAATCCTGTACTTGATTGTAGTTGTAATATTTGATAGTTATACTATTTGATAATAGCTATATTATTTTGCACTGTTTGCTCTGTGTACTTTTGCACAGTTTTGACCAGATATGGGTACTGTCACACTGGAACCATACTGTTGTTTACACTGTTATTGTATTTTCTGTCTATTGTCTTGTCTGCTGTTCTATATATATATACCCGTACTGCACCTGAGAGACTAATGAGAAACACTTTTCATTATACTATGCTCCTGTGTAAGTATAATGACAAATAAAGTTGAATGGAATTGAATTGAATAACAATGAAAATTGACATATATGGGCAAAGCATGCGAAAACTGTATTTCTTACATTTATTTGTAAAGGAGATCAACATGTGACTGGTTCTTGTAAACATGCACCATTTCATGTTATATTATTAGAATATCAAATGGTCAAAATCTTGTTTTCTGTTTATTCTGATTACTAACCAAAAGGCTCTGTTAACCAGGTCTTAATCCAAATATAACTATAATCTTGAATGCCTACCCCTTGCAATTTCAGAATAAGTATTTAATGAAAAAAATGTTCCCAAAGTTTTCTGAAATTATAAATATATATGTTCAGGTGGGTAGCTGCATCAGCATGCGTATGCTGCAAAGGAACAAGTAATAGGTTTATTCCATGCTGAAAAAAAGAAGAAAGAGAACACAACGTTTCGGCCGTGCAGCCTTCTTCAGGTGTGAGGAAGGCTCCACGGCCGAAATGTTGTGTTCTCTTTCTTCTTTTTTTCAGTATGGAATAAACCTATTACTTGTTCCTAAATATATATGTTATGTGTTCTGTTTGTATCCATTACAAAGGTTTTAGTTAACCTGTGTTACCATGCATATGTTATCCTCAAGTTCAGTCCTAAATGATCTTGTAGTTTAGTTCTTTTGAACAGCTCTTCAATACATATTTCTTATTTTATTGACTTTCATTCAGTCTCCTTGACTTTTACCCTGCCACAGGTGTAACATTTAGCTCACAGAACGCTTTCCTTTCTTTTCCTAGCCTTTCTGGGTACATTTAATGGGTAAGGCCTTGCCTTGGGCTGTCTGCTTAGGCCAGAAACCGTCTACAGCTACACCCAAGTGGTAATGAACTAAAAATAAAAATGAGACCAATTCTATTTTTTTTTCATTTCATTCCCACACAGTAGTACTGATTCAGTAACATTTGGGTGGCAACTAGCAGAAAGTTTTTCTAAATCAGCAGAGGCCAAAAGTCAAAAAGTCCATTCATGGCAATAACATGTCTGTGAACTGGGATTTAAATAATACACTGCATGTATTTACGAAGGAAGTTAATAGAAAGCGCACCAACTGCTAGCAGCCATAAAGAGACCTGGAGCTTTGGCACCCTGGAGAGATAAGTATGTTTGGAAAGACAAAGCACAATTATTCTAATTAATTCCTCCATCAAGGGCCAGACCAACTAACCATCACAGCTTCTCAATTATCACAAACGTATGTTCACTACCTTAGCAATTTAAAAACAAGCCACAGCACAACAAAAGGCTGCCTTATCTTCAGACATTAAATAAAATTGTACTATAAACCAGAGGGATTGTGCATTCACACTGAACACTGGTTAAGTGTCTTGCTATTTGTGGATTTAGTATACCATCTCGACACTCCAAATGTAACAGCAACTGGTCTCACTATTACCTTTTCCTCAGTCAGATATTTTATTTGTGTTTTTGTTGTTGCAGTGCACTTGGGACCTCACCTCTTCTGGTTCATCGTATCTTCTCTTCCTCATATCTATGGATCAGCAGCACAAAGCTTTAGTTAGGATTGTGTGGTGTGGCCCTTCCAATTAGTACAGATCTGTGCTTCCGTAAATACTGTATATACTGTACACTTCTGCTCCCATATAAATATATACAGCGTATGTATTCATTAAGAAATCGTACATATATATGTCATTGGTGTTATGTAATCAACAATGTAATCAATTGTTATTGGGGAGATGTAAGATGGAAATATAAGTATATAACAAAACAGGAGGCTTTTCCCTCGTTTTTATCAGGCAGATATGTGACACTGGGTGTCATGGTGCTGCAGTGATTTGTATTGCTGCCTTGCTGTGCTAGGGCTCTAGGTTTAATTCCAGACATGGGGCGCTATCTGTGTGGAGTGTGTATATTCTCCCTGTGTTTAATGTTTAATGTTTCTTTATTAGCCCTATACAATTTATTGCATTAGGAATTCGTCTTTTTGCATACCCCAGCTTTTCTCCATGGAGACACAGTCACCCAGACAGGGAGAGAAGCTTGGGGTCAGAGCACAGGGTCTGCCATTGTATGGCACCCCTGGAGCAGTTGGGGTTAAGGGCCTTGCTCAGGGGCCCAACGGAGTAGGATTCCTCTGCCAGCCACGGGATTTGAACCGGCAACCTCCCAGCCACAGGCGCAGATCCGTAGCCACAGAGCAACCACTCCACCCCGCTTTCTCCGGGTGCTGTGGTTTTCTGTCACAGTTAAAAGATGTACTGGTAGGTTAATTTGGTTACTGGGAAAACTGGCCCGGTGTGTGTGTGTGTGTGTGTGTGTGTGTGTGTGTGTGTGTGTGTATCTGTCCTGCGAGGTCCAGAGTGTACCCTACCCTGCTTTGTCCTTGTTGCTTGCTGGGATAGGCTCTGGCTCCCCTGCGGCCCTGAATTGAAAAGTGGTTAGGAAATGGACAGATGGAGATATGAGACATTGTGTGGTTTAGTATTGTTGTAAATAAAAGTTGTACTCTCATATTAAGTCATATTACTATTAATACAACATTTGAAAGTATACAAGTCACAAAAGACATTCTGTGTTTATGTCAATTTCTTTTTAACACAATCATTTTTTTCCTGTCTCTAAATAATGCTTATTTAAGGAACAAAATGATACCCTTCACTGCACACTGACTTCATGTTGTCTAACTACATTCTATTCCAAATGTTGTAATCCACCTTATATCTTAACAGCCAGGAATGATCTAAATTGTATCTTAAGCTTATTACTGGAGTTACTAAAGTAACAATGTAAGCATTAATAGCAACATTGTGGTTATGATATTTAAAAGTGCAAAAAGTTCAAATTATTTTTCTAAAATATCAACAGAGTGGAAATTATGATCTCTTGCATGATTGAGTGGGTTCCATATTATAAATATGACAAGCTTGCTTGTAACATTTGTGAAGACAAGCTTGCAAAGCACTGTGCATTGTAATGGAAATAATGTTTTTCTGTTCCAGCACTGTGAAATCAAGACGTATTCATAAAAATCACTGCCTTGCAAAATATATTGTGGAGGTAGTTTTATGGACCAATATACTGACTTGCTTTGGGTGCATAAAAAGATCCTACAAAACAATGTACATTAAATCAAACCAAAATAATGAATTCATGAATTATGAGTAATATCCATCAGTCATGTCATGGGGTGAGAATATATTTCTTGTAAGATAATAAAGAAATTAAATTTGACGTTTAGTACTGTATGTGAAATATTAAGAGTGTAGGAGTTGATCTAACAAAAATTCATAGAGTGAAATCAGTACACCTGTACTGATCAATTTTATTTTGCAAATATGTTGCAAATGTTTGCCAAGCTCAAACTCAGACCATATCATTTACAACAAAGCTGTGGTTATCTGTTTTGCTTTGAGCAAAGCAAGATCTCTAGTCATTTACAGCAGGTGAAGTTTGTCAGTAAACATGTCAAAATGAGAACCATGATACTCTAGAATTCAGCCGTGCAGGAACAATCTGTGTCTGAAAATCTGTGATCATAAATTTCAGCTCCTAGGAATCCTAGTGGTTGATCCTAGTAACCTAACATCTTAGGTCCTAGTAACAATTTGGAAGGTGATTCACAGGTCCTGGACCATGTGCTAGAATATCATTCACCTCCTTAGAGAATCACTATCAGACAAGTAATTAAAAAAACAGCTAGCAAGAGCTTCCCTGTGTTAACAAGGAGTGGAGCAGCAGGAATCCACATTCATGGAGAGAGGAAGAGAAACCGGGCATGTCAGCAATGCAGTAACCAAGAAAGATACCACCACGCTCAATTGACTAATCACAGCTATTGGATACTTGTTATCATTCTTCAATATTGTAGGGCTTTGCCTGACAATGGAGACAAATGGAAAACACATATGCATTGAAAAATAAAGCAGAAAGAAGGCCCCACTTAACAGTGTGATAATAGATTCAGGCAATGTGTTCTTCTGAGTCGTGATGGTCTTTGCCATTACACAATTGCTGTTGTGACACATTTTAACAACACAAATGTTTCTCTTTTGCTCAACGTGATTGTTGCATGAAATATCGGATTAAGCCCGCATTGTACATGTTGCTTTTCCATCATCTTTTTCAGCTTAGTATTTGTCGTGCTCAGCAGACGTGTGATTCACTCAAAAGACGGGCAAATAGGGTTTTATTTCAAATGGTGATCAGCATCTGTGTACTAACCTTTCTGGGGTTTGAAGTTGTCAGTGTCAGAAGCTGCCTTGAAGGTGAGCATTTAATAAAAAAAAACCTAAACCAGTCTTACTATTTTTTATTATTCTAGTGCAAAAAACAATCTTTATATGTTCAAAAATTGGATTTTATTGTTGTTTCATACAGAACATCACATTTTATTTTGGTTTTAAAAATTCTATAATGATTTACAGTGAAATTATGCAATGAAGTTAATACTGTTTATTACCTTCTAAATCTGCAGTTCCTGATTAACATTATAACCTCCAATATCTATGGATTATTTTGTCCTTTCATGATTCATCTGTATTATGCCCTAGAAGCAGGCAGGAAATCCATTATTGTATTTTTATCTGTGGATGGTACTGTACTTGCGTTTCAGTCTAAATTGAAAAAATTGGGGGTAATATTTGATTCAGGCTTGTCATTTGACCCACACGTGCAGTATATTGTTAAAACATCTTTCTTTCACCTCAGAAATATCGCTAGACTACTGTATGTCCTATGTTATCACTAACTGGCTGAAAAGCTGATCAACAGATTTGACTTCTCCTGAATAGACTACTGTAACACTCTGCTCGCTGGGGTTTCTAAATCCACATTGAACAAACTCCAGTATGTTCAAAATTCACATCACATTATTCCTATCCTGGAGTCCTTGCACTGGCTTTCTGTCAAGTTTTGTGTCAACTTCAAAACCCTCATGCTCACCTACAGTACAAGGCTCTGCATGGCTTGGCACCTCAGTACCTGTCTGAGATACTATCGCCCTACTCCCCACCTTGCTACCTTTGCTCTTATAATTCTGGTCTCCTATCTGTCCCCAAAGCCCGTCTACACTCTATGGGTGACAGGGCCTTCTCCTGTTATGCCCCAAAGCTCTGCAACTCTATCCTCAAGGATATCAGAGAGTCACCATCTTTAAATTCCTTATAAATCCAGACTCGAAACCTTCTTCTTTAGAAGTGCCTTTACTTAACAGGCTCTGTTCTTTACCCCTCTGCTCCTACTGTATTCAGTCTACTGTATACCACCGTCTACTGACTCCTCTAACTGTGTATATCTTGTGTATTTTTACATTATTGCTGTCGTTGTCATTTTGTAATTTGCTTTTAGAAGCCACCTTTAAAGGTGCTATATAAAATAAAGTTTATTATTATTGTTGTTGTTATTCTTCTTATTATTATTATAATAAAAAGATAGCAGTGAGGAGGACACTGCAACAGGGGCAGTAGTGGCCACTTTTGCATTCAAGGGGTAAAGGGGTAAACATGAAGAGTGTGTACAGAACATGGGATGTTGTACTTTTCACTTGCTAAATTACACTCTGGTCTGTAAACAGATATGATCACTTCTGCAGCAGAACCATTCCATTCTAAACATTTCTATAAACCTCAGTGAGATTCTGTATTCTGATTCAGTTTAGCACAGTAAATCTACAAGGTATTTCTAGATGTTTATACCATTGATTTACTTTTCATGTTGTACCACATTTTTACCATGATGTCAATGCACTTTTAAAATATTTGACTATGTTCTTGCAACAATGGCCAGCAGTAAAACTTTAGAACGTTGTCTCATTTATCAGGAATACAGCTGTAAAATTGTAGCTGAAAGAATCTCAGGAGCACAGACCCAGAACTCAGGGTACATTGTGAGACTTGCTAAATGATTCATGTCAAACAATGTTGAGAATAAAGTAAGGCAGCTTGGCTTTCGTAGTTAACTGGAAATAGGGCAGGCAGACCCTGCTGGTGTTCCCTCACTGTACTGATACTCTGAAACAGTGCATTCAGCTGATACTGGTGTTTTCTTATTTTAGTGATGTTTTATATTACTTTCTGCAACTGCAAGGGATACTATTCATATTATGCATTTTTATAGGAGGGTTGTGTTTTCCTAATTTTATAATGTATTTCAACAAACATGTATACAGTGTTGGGGAGAATAACATTTTAAAAAGAAATTAATTGCAGTTACTTGTGTAAGTGTCACAAAACATATGGAAGAACCCTATGCAGGTCAGGTGCGATGCCGGGAGCAAGCTAATCCAAAAGGGCAAGACTTTTGCCCTTGGGTAGACAAGTAGTGTCGATCTCCAATAAAGCAGAAAAGAGTTTCAACAAATCCAAAAGGGCAAGATGAAGTCGGAGTTGGGTAGACAGGTGAAAATCCTGGATCAGGCTGCGGTCCAATCTGTCCTTTTCCGGGACCCACGATCTCTCCTCAGGACCATATCCTTCCCAGTCAACTAGATATTTGAGGGAGCCTCGGTACCATCTAGAGACCAGGATTAGGATTTTGTTAACAGTGAAGGCTGGGAGGCCATCAATGAGACGTCGGGGAGGAGGACGCAGTTGCGCTTTGGTGAGGCCAGACCTGTGGAAAGGTTTGAGGAGGGAGACATGGTGGGGTGAATCCTTAGTGTTGGTGGAAGAGCCAGGCGG
This sequence comes from Lepisosteus oculatus, assembly GCF_040954835.1. Taxonomy (NCBI): domain Eukaryota; kingdom Metazoa; phylum Chordata; class Actinopteri; order Semionotiformes; family Lepisosteidae; genus Lepisosteus; species Lepisosteus oculatus. Next base: position 34,013,349 of record NC_090702.1, on the reverse strand, counting down.
TATGAAACAGGTGTGATCTGAGTGAGAACTCTGAAAGGGATAATGTGGCTAGGACCCAATTTGCTGGACGGTTGATGAAATGGTAGGTTCCTGGTGGATAACCAGAGAAATTGCCCTCTTTTAAGTCAGGGAAAGGGCCTGCGGCATTGGTCAGCAGCCCTTTAATATTGTTGAGTCTTCCGAACAGTATGTTTGGCGACCTTCCATAGTTTCCACGTATTCATGGGCTGATTAATTTTCCATGTCTTTCCATGTCCGGAATGAGGGAGGGCTGATATCCCAGGGAGCAGTTGAAGAAATGGTTAAAGAATTGTGAGCATATTCTGCCCATGGGAGTAAGGGTACCCAATCATCCTGAGAGGCAGAAACGTAACCTCTTAAAAAAGTTAGAAGACTCTCAGTTTGTCCGTTGGCCTCTGGATGATATCCGGAAGTAAGCAAGGCCGAGACTCCCAGGGAATTACAAAAGGCTTTCCAGAATTTTGAGACAAACAGGGGACCTCCATCTGAAACCACGTCCTTTGGGATGCCATGGAGCCTGAAGACTTTGATGGACGAATAGGTCTGCCATCTCTCGGGCGGTGGGTAAGGCGGACAGGGGAATAAAATGGACGGATTTAGAAAGTCGGTCCACTATGATGTGTAAACTGTGTTACCGACCAAGGCACATCTGACCAGATCTTCAATGGAGCACTGGATCACTGTGATGATCATACTGGTGATCATACCCGTGATGGGTTCTGAAGGGTTTTCGAGTTCTGGAGGGTCACAAAGTCAGGAGAGGGCATCTGCCTTCACTTTCTTGGGTCCGGGCAAATAGGTGATTATAAAAGGGAACCCGGAAAAGAAGAAGGACCATCTGGCCTGACAGGAATTAAGTCGCTTCACTGACCGGATATAGGACAAATTTTTGTCATCTGTAATAACAACAAATGGGTGTTGAACACCCCCAGCCAATGTCTCCACTCCTCCAGAGTGAGTTTGATGGCTAAAAGCTCAGGATTCCCCATGTCGTAATTGACCTCAGCCAGAGAGTTTTTTTTAGAACAAAAGCACAAGGGTGAAGAATGTCCTTGTCCCCATGTTGTTGAGAGAGAACTGCCCCCACACCATGAACAGAAGCATCGACCTCGACAATGAAAGGAAAGGAAGGATCTGGGTGTCAGAGTAGTGGGGCTGTGGTAAACAGGAGCTTTAGACGAGGGAAGTCCCGGTTTGCCTCGGGTGTCCATTTGCCTAGGACCGGACCTTTGCGTGTGAGGGAGGTAATGTTGGCACCCACCATGCTGAAGTTACGGATAAATCGACGATAAAAGTAATGGCTGTAATTTTAGAGGAGTCCATCTCGATACCAAGAGAGGAAAGAACGTAACCCAGGAATTGAACCCTAGAAATGTGGAATGTGCATTTTTCTAATTTTGCATAAAGCTTGTTCTGAATAAGTTGGGATAAGACCTCTTGGACATGGATAACGTGATCCTGTGGGTTATTTGAAAAGAAGAGATCATCATCCAGATAAATCAGGATGTATTTATGAATGACATCCCTGAAGATGTCATTCATAAAGGTTTGGAAAACGGCAGGGGCATTGGCCAGGCCAAAAGGCATAACAAGATACTCATAATGTCCATGAGTGGTCATGGTTTTCCATTCATCCCCTTCCCTTACGCAGATCAGGTTGTAAGCACCCCGTATTTCATGAAAATAGTGGCGCCCCTCACGGATTCAAGTGCTGCTGGTATCAGGGGAAGGGGTTAACGGTTTTTAATGGTAATGCCGTTCAGTCCCCTGTAGTCTATACAAGGTCTGAGGGTCCCATCTTTCTTTCCTACGAAAAAAAAATCCGGCACAGGCAGGTGATGTGGAGGGGAGGATAAAACCAGATTTCAGGGATTCCTGTATATATACAGTATATAAACCATATAGGGCTTCTTTGCTACGTTCTCGAATGGGAGAAAAGCTCAGGAAAACAGTTGACTGTTTAATACCAAGCAGTGAAGTGCTTGGTATGGACCAAGGTTTAAATAGAAGGTGCAGTGAGGAGCGAGAGGCGTGACAGTAAGGGAGTAAATTACTGTGTAAAATTAATAAGACGTTGAGGGAAATTGTGTTTAAGAGGTTATATGTTACTTTACATATTAACAATACACCCATGACATAAATAATTATAACTAATGTCATTTTAATCTTTAAAGAAGTTGGAAACATTTTTTGTTCTTTAATCCGCTACACAAATTAATCTATGACAGTGTAGGATTACTTTTTAAAAGTAACTTTCCCCAATACTGAATGTAAATATTATATGCATATTATATACATTAACCTGTGCCATGTTTAATTGTATGATTTATTTTATATTGGATACATTAGAAATTATTTTCTTTGAGGTGGCACAGTGGTGCAGTGGATAGGATTACTGCCTTACATTGCTGGGGTCTTGGGTTCAATTCTCTCTGTGTTTATGTGTGTTTCCTCTGGGTGCTTCCCAGAGTCCATAGACATGCTGGGAGGTTAATTGGCTTCTGGGAAAATTGGCCAGCTTGAGTCTCTGTATCCTCATGTGCCCTGTGGTGGACTGGAATCCCATCCAGGGTGTACCCCGCTTTGTGCGTGTTGCTTGTTGGGATCCTCTGGGTGCTCTGGGTGCTTCCCAGAGTCCATAGACATGCTGGGAGGTTAATTGGCTTCTGGGAAAATTGGCCAGCTTGAGTCTCTGTATCCTCATGTGCCCTGTGGTGGACTGGAATCCCATCCAGGGTGTACCCCGCTTTGTTGCTTGTTGCTTGTCTGGCTCCCCCGTGACTCTGAATTGGATGAAGCAGTTAGAAAATGAGTGGATGGATAGTCTTTGGATTTGTCAAGGCGAGTTTCACCCAGGAAGAATTTCAGGATGTTTTTATGTGGTACACAAGGTTTGCTTCAGCATGACTCAGACAACGGTCATTTAGTTAGTTAGTGGGTTAGAAATGTGTTCCTAGAGGAAATAGTTTTTAATCATTTAAATCTTATATTTGCTACATAAAACATCTGTATACATAAGCTGTACATAAACTTCAAACATTTGCACTTAAATGCCCCAACATGTTCTCCAGTATTATGATGACATATGAAATTACACAAAAACTCTAATATCATGAGTTCATAGCATACAGTATTAGCATAGCATGTTAACAGTTCATGGCACATTGTGGTTTTCATCAAAGATACACCCTTCTTGCCAAAGAAGCAGCAGACAGGTATTTCCCAACTCCAGAGTCCATGTAACCTCCAATATCCTGGACAGTAATGGACGGAAGTCCCTGTGAGACAGAGCTTGAGGAAGTAGACAATGGACCGAACCACACACCTTTTTATAGAGAACAATGATGAAGACAAAGAGTGAGGATTTGTGTTTTTACTTAATAATAAATAAAAAGTCTATCATAAAGTACATTTCACTTAGTTCCAGTTGGTTTATAAGAGAAATGGTTAATTAATAAAGCTTTACTCTGATGTTAATCGTAATCTATGGTTTTGATGTTTATTTTTGTAGTTTTTCTTCTTGTGGTTTTAATAATTTTGTTTGTTGGCTACAAGGATATCTTCATATTAAACGGTTTGACTGAGGCAAAGTAGAAATTTTAAAAGACTTTAGTCTCATCTGAACAATACATATTTGTCTTCATTATAAAACACAATATATGTCCTTTTTGTGAAATTACAAAAGATGTCATTTTTAAAGTCCAAATTTTTAATCAACACCAGAGCTCGTGCTGACGTCTTTTAATGAAATGAACGGCATTAAACATCTGCAAAAACTGCAAAGAAAAATCCAGTGCTTTAACAGTGCTTTAAGTCAGTATTATTATTTAGACTTTCTAAATATTTTATTTTTGTATTACTGGAACAATGATGACTACAAATACAATCCAGATGCTTCCGTTTTAGAAAGAGGTCAACACTCCTGGAAGCTTTACTGAGTCCCTCCTGTAACCTGTTGCCTTGTTGACCAGTGAGTGCTGATCATGTTTATAAACAGAACTTCAGACAACAGGCAACAATTTCCTGGGAAGATAATACTCAGATTAATGTGTTGTATTTTTCACCACCATGTCGTTTTACTGACCCGTTGTAAGAGGCAAGACAAATCACAAAGGTGGAACACATATCACATAAAAGCTGTTTTTGCTTACGCTGTATCTTATGTGTTGCAATAAAGCCATTTTCATGTCAGGAAGACGAAGCACAATTTCTCCACTTTAAATGTAGAATTTGTCCTACAGGGAAAATGTTGAATACAAAAAGGGAAGTGGAGCGACCTCATCGCGTCCTGTGCTTTCTGAGGCTGTCAGCAGAGTGGAGCTCAGCTGCTGATAGTCTGCTGATATTTCCTGGAAACTTCCTAAACTGGGAAAAAAGTAAAACAAATAAACTACCACAGTTTACCAATGTTTCTTGTGTAAATATACCAATGTTCCAGAAACATTTCAGGAAATGTGGCAGGTTTTGTGGTTTTCTGTTACTTTTAGAAAAAGAAAACATTACTTTTGCCAGGTATTTAGATCTCTATTAGACCATGAGCAGCCAAAATATGGTACACAGTATTAAAAAAAAGGCCAGACTGTAGCCGTACATATGTAACTCATGATACACATATCCTGATACATCCTGCAATGTTCTTTATTCATGTCTGCAGTCAGGATAGACCCACAGAAATGAAAAAGGATTCCTGTGACTCAAACAGGAAGACTTGAGAAAACATGTAAGAACAAATATATCTGTATATAAAATTAAAAAAAAGAACTTTGGAACCCTGAAACAGGCCCTCACATTTGTGTTATTGTTATTGTGAGTGGAACACAGTTATGAGGCTGTGGGACGTGTGGAGTCCTTCTCTGCCTACAAGAAGGAATGCAGGAACCAAAATAAAACATGGAGCAGCTGAGCTTAGGAATGCATACCAACAAGTCACAACAAACCTGCGGAATATAAGTATGTTTCTGATAAGAATGCCAGTGTTTCACAGTCTCTACCGTCATCCTAAACACTTCATTAAGGAAACATATTATGCAACTGCTTGAAGGTATGGCTGTCAGCCTTCCTGTTTAGAAGGACCAAGGCAGTAAAACCAACTTTCTTCTTCTTCCCTCTCTATTCCTATGCAACCAACACTCACTGCATCTCTATCGTGCACAAATCAAGCCTCCAGGTCAGTGTGTGTACGGTCTCTCCCTGTAGTTCCTTGGAAACATTCTTTGTGGCAGTGCTTTCCTAAGTATTCTTGTTATGACACCAAGGGCTTGAAGAGTCACATGCTTTCAGAGCACATTCAAGTAGTTGCCCTCTAGTCATAAGAAGGCGTGCAGTGGTGCATTTCAAAACAAAGTCAATTTAAAGGCAAATCTTTCAAATCTTTTTGATTACTTCTTTCTTTGCCGAACTTTTATTGAGACAAAAGCACTTTATGGTAAGACTGGGCCTGGGTACTAGGCAGGGGGTGGGGGGTTCCAAACAATCCTGGGTTTCTGCTGTGATATTGGTGGACCAGTGAGTGACTGTCTTCCCTCCTGGCCAGAACTTCCAAGATAATGCTCTACTGGAGGGACAGGGATAACCGTGCTAGAGGATAGCACAGGGATAACTGTGCTGCAGAAGGTAGCTTCCTTCGGACTACAAGTTAAAGTGCTTCTGACTCCTTTGTCATTAAACAGTTCGCAAGACTAAGGAGTGTAAACCTGATTTCCTGGCTGATTTCCACTCTGACCTTGCACAGTCTCTCCTACCTAAAGCTAGCTCTTAATTCAACTATGTAAAGCATAGAACAATAGCTGCTGCTCCTCACCCAGGTAGCACTGCATTTCGTTTCTGAATGAAGTTATGAATTTTTAAATAATATTTTACATTTAAATTTTAAGATAATATTCAACATACAAAAAGAGTGGGAGCCTGTGCTTATCATTTATTTTCTTGGTTTTCACTGATAAACTTTACGTCATGCTGTGTTCTAATATTATCCATTGATTTTGGTAAAATATATACTGTATGTTATCTGGCCAAATACTGTAGGTAGGATGAGAGATTAATTCGAGCTACTAAGTATATGTTCTTCAGTTTAACTAATTAAACCAAGCATGCTAATCTGTGAGGTAAACAGTCAAATATGAAAGATGAATGTGACTACAGCAATTGAATAAGTAACACCCTGTGTTCAGGGAGTCGTCGAAAATACTCAAACCAAAACATGCATCTCGTGCTTATGAGAGAGTGAAGGCAATTCTAGCTTACATTTAGCACAAAATAGCTATTCATTTGAACAGTGTCTTAAGAGAAATATAATGTCATTCCAACCTAATATTTCATGACAACACCAGAGAGGTTAACAAAATGAAAGAGTATGGTGTCACTGTTTACCATAACTACACTAGACACAACTTGCAACCAGTCTACATGCAACACATTGGCCTGAGGGTGTGCTGGCATAATGGAGAGAATGTTGAAACAGTGAGCTGTTAAAGATTCACTGGGATGTGTTCTTTGGTAAATACAGATTTGCATTTCTGCCTCTGCCAGAATTCAGTTATGTTTTGGTGGGGGCCTGGCTGAGTTTCAGATGAATGTGAGATGTGTTTTTGGAGAGCCAACGAGAGAGAAAAGCATGAATGTTAAGCTAGCCAGGCACTCTTTTGTATGGACGGAAACAGTTTATTCTGCCCTTCAAAGCAGCCTCACAGAGCCAAACGCAAGACTTCACAAATGTGCATGATATGTACAGGAGATAATCCTTCTCTCCATGGCCTGAAATGCCCATGTGGCAAAAAATACCTAAAATCTCTAAACCATTGAGAAACCCACTTTGTCACAGATTTAGATTAGCTGTTCAGAACCCCTGGGCCTCCTGGAGTAGCCCTGCCCTACTACACACACAGACCTAATGAGAGGTTTAGAAAATGATATGTCTTTCTTTTTAGCACTCTTAATTACTGCTCTCTCATTCGTATGGATGCCAGGCCAGTGAGGTCTATGATTCTATCAGATTTAGACTTTCACATACTGTAATTGCACTTCCAGCCTGATAAAGTCATCTTTGCAACATTTTCTAAGGGCACTGGAAGACTATGGTGTGGGGACAGTCACAAGCCAAACCACTGACATGTGGCTTTCAAAGTCATGCCATGGTAACCAGCAGGAACAGGCCAAGAGTTAGAACATGCAAGGAAACTCATATGAGTTAGGGACATAAGAACATGAGAAAGGTTCCAAACACAAGGAGACAATTCAGCCCATCTATCCTATTGAGCAGTTAGTAGCCTGTTGGTCCAATGATTTTATTCAGCTGTTTCTTGACACAAGCTGATGTATAGGCCTCCAAAACATGGCTGGGTAGGTTGTTCCACACCAACATGACCCTTTGGGGAAAGAATCCCTCCTGCTATTGATTTTAAATGGACTCTGTTATCATTTACAGTGATCCACAAACCTTAATTATCATTAATTTAATTATAAACTTTTGTATTCATTTACACATTGGAGCAACCCCGGCAATGTTCTGTACTTTACCTGCATTTTCCTGAAATTTGAAACCAAAACCTTTGCATTAAAAGGCCAGACCAGACCTAACCACTTTGCTACATATTGAGCAGTAAAAGGCAGTGGCAGTGATATCTGCATAAGGACAATTATGTTTCCAGGATAATAGGATGAAAGAAACCAAGCTTAATTGCCTTCTAGATTTTTGAATGTTGGTATTTAAACAATAGCTTTGAGAAAACCTGAAATCTTAGCATATGGAAGACTGGGGTTCTTTGTTGTTATCTGATGTCAAATGGATTTTCTTATGTTCATCTGACTGCAATGAATTCAGATCTAGATCCATTTTAACTTATAATGATTATTTTAATAGGAATTTGATGGCTCAGTGTATAGATTAATTAGATTAATAATAATGACTTACATTTATAATGACAATTAATAACCATAGTTTTTTAACAGTGTAAAACCAACATACTGTACTTTCATGTTAGTGCATACACTGATAGACACTGAACTAGAATTGGCAATACTGAACCATCAGTGACAGCATGTAAGCACCCTGGTTACCAATTGCTTTTTAAAAGTTTGGTTCGATTCAGGAATTTCTATTTCTGCATAAAGAAATTTGGTAGGAAACAGAACATGTTTTTGTGGTGTTTTTGTAACACTGCAACCAAAGATTTGCATTGTAAAATCCCTCTCCAATTAACACTACAGGAAGCTAGTAACAAACCGAACTCAGGAAATGAGAAGTGTCAGCAGCTTGTTGTGAAAACTGTGCTGCTCAAAATGAAACGTTGGAGAATTACTTTTCAGCACCCAGCACCTAGCCATTTGAATCAACCTGTCCATGCATAGATCATCATTATGAGGCATGAGTATCAATGCCAATACAGAGGACAATACCAATTCAAAGCACTGGTAATATTCTCCTCTGATGTTTGTTAGCAGGTGTTCAGTGCAAAGTGCAACCAGTGTGCACAGCTGTGCAGGTATTAACTCACTGGTAGGACAGAAGAAAAAGGCCTTTTACACACTCCCTGCCCACAGAGAGTTTGACACCTTTTCTCAGCACTTTGTCCCCAAGTTACTGATGCAGCTGTCAGAAAATGATGCTTCTGTATGCTTTTACTACGAACAGTCATGGTCAAATACATCAGTGACTCCTTTGGTATTCCAGTCAGGAAATGGTGAAAAAAAAACTAATTAAAAAGAAAAACTTTTCAAGTTAGGGTTTACCTTTAAAATCTATTTTATTTTACATCTGGTAAATTTTTGTTAGAGGGCCTCATAGTATTCAGGTTGAAACATGTTAGATACCAGGAAATGTATGCGCACTTGGTTGTGTATTGCACAGATTATGCAGTTAACATTCTTACAGGATGGATTCCACTTTATTCAGTAGATGTTGTTAATATTTATTTTACCCCCCCAAGTGCAATAATTCCTGTCCTTTGGCCAGGCATGCCTGTATTGTGAACTTCATGCTAGCTGGTGTATTAGCCTTTCATTCTGTATACGATACTGCTTCATCTGTTCACAATATGTAGTTAATTTATACGTTTAGAAGAGTATTGAGTATTCTACATTATGTACAAAGTGCTTAAATGCATATACATACATACTGTTTGCTGATACAATCACACATATAGGTCAGAAAATTGGGTTTTGAAAGATCGAGATTATTTCGAGATTCATCCAACAAAAATACCTTACTGTGCGCGGACAAAGAAACCCCATTAGAGACGAAGGCAGCGCTCTATGAGGGGACGGACCCCGGCATGAGGCGACGTCACGGGGGGACCGATCTGACGAGTCACGCCTTTCAGGGTCGAGGGGCTATTTTTATTTTCATTTCAAGGAGCTGTAGTAGGTGATCAGAAACCATACCCAAAGCGTCAAGGAGTCAAACTGACAACTGCCATTGGAAAACATAACTGAAATAGTTTATTGCCCATCTGACTTTGTCTTGGATGTGGTTTTGTGAACTGAATAATATCAATAATAATATAATGCAAGATCTAAATACAGATAAATCCCCCTGGGAAGATTTAAAGGATTAAAGAGACTGTGCACCAGATACAAACAGCAACACTAATTCCTTTTAATGCCATCTATGGCGTGTCCTGAATAAAGTTTCTGGTAAATGTATGTTCCTGTTCATTGAAATAATCACAGGCATAGTGTTTTTAATCGTCTTATCCCCCCCGTGATGGCAATAAAACACCAAAAGTGTCAATGTTACAGGAGACAGGTTGTACAGTGAAAAAACATTCTCAGTGGCGAGGACCTACGACATAAGAAAGAAGGAGATGCTGTCCAAATGTGACTATTTTTCAACCCTACAAATGCAAAATGTATTAAAGCTCTGATTTAGTGGCAAATAAAAAAAAACATCATAATACGTGTACAGAGCACAACACAGTACAAATCTGTATCCCATTTGTTGACAATTATTTTTAGGTTGTGTATTCAACTATATGATGTACAATATTACACTTAAGTCAGGAGATAAATCGATAACAAAGTAATCATAGTCCAATAATACAACACATTGGAAAATTTAAAATGTCATTTGGTTCTATCGGTAGGCACGTCTCTAGTGCTCGTGTCAAAAGTGCCATCTAGTGGCGATAATGGAAAAAAACAGCATGTAACTACAAGGCAAGAAAAACGTCAAATAGGATTACTGGAAACCAATGATCTTTTTAATAACGAAAAAATTGAAGAACTTAGAATTCACAATAGTTGAACATATTTAATACTATAAGCATGCATGGTTCATTGGAATTAATATAGTTATAAATAATACATCAATAATAAATATTTGTTGAATAATACGCACGCTTTATTAAATCATATAATTTGCATTGTAATGTCTGTTGGGATGCTTTAACTTGGTAGCACACATGGCTTTTATGTGCAAAGCGAACTGCAGCACATAAACAATTTACGAAAAAACTCCATGTATAAATACATCATTCCGAGACCCACTGTGACGAAGCAAATATAATGGAAATATACTTTACACCATTTAGATGTTTCAGATTTCAAGGCGCCGTATAGTATCTCACTCATAATTACTTGTACTGTACATGTACAGCATGTGGTAACACAAGTACGCTTGTTGAAATCTAATGATGGCCGTGTTTTGGTTTTGTTCTCTCTAAGATCCCGTGTGCTGGTCTGATTGAAGTGGGCACGGCGACACTTGCGTGCGTACAGTAAAACTGGCTGTCCCGGAAACGAAGTATTATTTCCAATCTTTTGTACGTGTTTTCTGTTATGAAATGTCGGCGTGAACATACTGTATTCAACACCCTTTGCTTCAGGTAGATTATACAGCCGGAAGAGGGGATTGAGACAGACAGAAGATGAGACATTAAACATTCTCAACAATCAATCGTTAGAAAATCTCTGATTTCTGCTTTTTCACGGCGCAGATGTACTTTTTTTCCTCCGAATCAGATGACCCAGCTGGTAGAGGATGTCCTGATTGCTTTACTTTCCCTGACTGACTGCTCCATTGACCAATCAGTGGGTAAACATGAGCTGTGTAAACATAAGGGTAGGGTTTAAGGGAGTTAAACAGGGGGGAAATAGAGCTGTGTTGTGTGGACGTGACTGAGTGAGAAGAGGATCGGGGTGTTTTGTAAAGAACGACAAAAGTATCCTTTGTGTAAGTGTGAGGAGAGAAGAGCGATTTTTTTAAAAATTAGACGCGCATTTAGGGACACGGCCAGTCATCGTCCTGGAGATTGTAACAGACAAAACTGGCTAAAGACTCTTCTAGGTTGTTAAGTTGAGATGTCATATCAGTACGCCTGTATAACACTCTGCTGGTGCGACTTACCTTGAGTACCTGTGACGTACAGGGAAGTTGTGCTGAAAAGGATTGCTCACATGTTGAACTTACAGTCGACTTTTGATCTTCAGAAAGATGTTATTTCCATTATCTTGAGAAAATATGGTGCATCTGGAAGTGATAGAGGCAAGTACCTTCTGTATAATATATCCCAGAGTTTCTTTTGGTCTAATAAAAAGAAAGTGCACTCTGCTCATTTGTATTAGCACCGATTGTATCGATGCATTTAGGCAAGTTAAAACAAAGAAGTTTTAGACAAGTATTAAATAACGTTTTAAAATATTTTTGTGATTTAGAATACTTATACTTATCGCATTTGTTCCAATACACCACTACTGAATGTGTTGTTGTTAACAAAACTTTATTTTTTTCTAAAGCATAGCATAGTTTGTAAAATAAGCCCCGTCTTGTATCTTTTTTTAATTTCTATATACTCAACTTTGCTTTCAAGAAATAATTAAATACTTTCACTCCAACAAAGAAAGGGGTTATAAAACAGTTCCTTTAATTTGTATTTGCAGTTTTATTTTTTACTGATGTATTCATCGTGGTTTAATCGTTTTTCAGGATTATCCTCCAGGATAACTGAAGCAGGAGTAAAGGTGGTCAATATTGAAAGGGATGGGAGCATTCTGTATGCGTGGAAGGTATACATTTAATGTAAATAATGAGTTGATGATAGATTTAGAGTAAGAGCCATTTAGGGATGGGTTCTAAACCCCTTCATCCTTCAGTACTTGATACTGGTATACATAAGGATGATTTATGTGAAACTGAGGCAGAACAAATGGCAAACATTATGCAAATTATGGGAAAATGTGATTACTGAATGTAAAAACTTTTATAAAAGCTTACAAATCAGAGTATTTGGATACCTAGTCCATTTTGTTAGTAGTTATTAATTGGCTAATTGAAAGAAGCCAGTGCATCAGTTTCAACAACATGACTGGGTTGCGTGTTTGAGGTTCCCACAAAACTTCACATGCTATAGATCAGGTCCCTGGGTTTGAACTGAGGACTTCTTCATATGCAATGCTCTCTGTAATGTGAAATGTCTTCCTGCTAACCTATGCAGACCCATTGTCTGTTATTTGTTTAACTATTATTTACAATAAAATATACAGTACACAGGATCTTTAGCTTTTCCCTGATTTTTTTCTTTAGCTTCATTTGCTAAATGCATAATGCTAGTCTTTGGGGGCAGGGCTAAACATTATGTCAATCCTAGAGAAAAGGCAATTCTGAATTTGTTGAATGTTTGATTGCACGGACTTCAAATTCATTCTGTAGGTAACACATTTACTGTTAAACCACAAAGTGACGGCAGATTGTTTTTTAAAAGCCTTTTAATTATCTTGCGTAGGACCTGAAGAATGTGGTCACTGAGTTTAGGCATGCTACGAACCCTAATCTTGTATTTAAGGCATAGGTATTGTTGCCTATCGGTAAAAAACAGTTTAGTTCTTTGTCATTTAAAAATGTAAATTTCCTTTTATGGTGTTGAATTAACTGTGTCCTTATGACTTACCAGGGAACATCAGGGACCACTAACATAGGAAAATATGACCCCCAGATCAAGCAGAACAAGGTATGCTCCGAGAGGTGTGCTTTATTCCCTCTCACATTGCCTGAAGTACTGTACAGTATGTAGTGGCAGAGTAATAAAGAGTGCTTTATCTCCTCACAGCTTCTGTACACTTTTGACAAGGAGGTGTGTGTCAGCAGCACTTCAGTAAACAAAGAAGAAACGTTGCTGGGTAAGGCCTCCTTCTCAAATACTTCAGAGCACCAGACCTAATGAATCCCTTAATGAGTCAAATTCGTCAGTTATTTTCTTCGTAACTACTGTGTCTTCAGCTGTCATCTGTTATTGCCAGTCTCATGTTCCTCTTACGGATCATGAGACCGTTTGTATGAGCTGAGAGTTTGTATAAGATGCTATGGTTTGTGAAGATAAAGCGCTCTGGCCCCTACTCTACGAGAAACTTGTTTACCTGATTTGTTTTTTCCACTCCATGTCCTTCTGCGTACTGTATGTGCAGTTTGAAATCCAATGCTGCTATTGCCCTTGTTTTGCAAGGGGTTTTGATCTCATCCCTCCTTTATTTCAGCGGTGAGTGTTGTGCAGAAGGCAAAGAGAGATGGACACAGAGAGCCCCTCAGACCAGGTACTGTACTGTATCTGCAAACTCGTTTCTATTGTTGTTGGTCAGTGTTGCTTCATTCACTACTCTCTAGCGTACGTTGTTGGTTGAATAAATGCAAAATGTCAGTTGTGCTTTCTGTATCCGGAAGCAGTCTTTGCGAGAAGGGCTAAACATTATGTTAGTCATAGAGAATAGACGATTCAGAATTTTTAAAATTTTTGATTAAATTCAACTATCAGAAAGACACGGTCCACTGGCATAAAGACTGTAGTTTGGAAATTCCCACTTTTTGATGTGTGGAAAGGTCACACCTAAACTATCACATCAATCTGACACCATTCTTGTAATTTTCTTATTGTTATTGCATTTAAAAGAGATGGGTTGTTAACCAGTGGGAACCCACCGTTTCCCCCATTCATTAACACTCAACTCTACAAGTTTTTTCTACTGCAGCACAACAAACACTACTTCCAAATTCCTTCTTTCTACTTCCAATTTTAATGCTCTTCACAACACTACTGTTTTATGTTGACTATAATGAACAAGAAGGGGTTAATTCCACTATAAATAGTAGAAAGAAGACAATATTTGGGGTTTTAGAACTAGCAGTAGTCCCATTTCAGAACAGTTATTGCCCCATCAAAACTATCAAATCACAGCGAATAATCAGGGAATCTGTTTAGCTTGAAGCAAGTCAAGCTCTCTGTCTTTCCCAGCCTCTTCACCACAAACTCCACTGCTTACATGGTTCAGTGTGATTGAATTGAGCATGAACATTAGAGGCGAGTCTAGTCCATTCAGCTGCAATCAGGCTCAGTTTAATTCCCAGTTCGGGTAGTAAAATAGCTTAAGAGACTCCCTAAAAGCTGGAATGCTTCCTTTTTTCTAACAGATTCCAAATGTATAACGCTACTCATCGAGATTCATCCGTTAAACAACACGAAAGTCCTGAAAGCTGTTGACTGTCGGATAAGAGTTCAGGTATTTTTCAGATAATTTGTGTGACGGGTGTTTCACCGCCCTCTGTTTGCTTGCATTCTTCTGTGCTGAATGGAATGTCTGGAAAGAGACACGGAATGAGCCTTCTCTGTCTTTCTGAGATTGCGACAGAATTACTGTAGGAAGGCACATCTTAAAACTAGAACAGTGGTTTTAAACGAGAATGTGAAGTACATTGAACCCCGGAGACCTGAAACTGAATGATGAGGACCGCACATCTGAAATCTAAAGGTATGGATGGCATGACACAAAGTCACAGGATCAAGTTCATTATTGTCCCGGCCAGTTTCTCATTGTTATGCAGTCTGATATGAATATCGTTTTTAATCGTGGGCCTGGCTGTTGTGGTCATTGTTAACGAACTTGACAATGTTCGCTTGAGAACATACAGTAGAGTCATTTCTCTTCGGTTTCGTTTGGCAGTTTCTGTATCCCGATGTAGAAAAGAACCGAGTACATGAAAGCCACCTGCTGCTGATGTCGGAAGACAGCTGTAAGTACCTGAACTGTGAAGTGAAACTCCTGAACTGGTTAAACCTGAGAACTCCAGGACACCAAGCACGTCTCTGTGGAGCGTTTCCTGAATCCTGAAACCTGAAACCCCCGGAGCCAGAATCCTAACCTAGCTTGCTTTTTCCTGACTCTGCTCCGCTAGGTACACAACTCGCCTCACTAAGACGGTGAGGATGCAATAGCTTCCCATTTCCAAGCAAAAGCTTTTGGACAATCTTAAACTCATCTAAGTTTGTGACTCGTTCTGCTTTAAATAACATTTTTTTGGGAAAAAAAAAAGAATCGCTGGTCTTCTTATATTTCATTGTTTTGTTTTACCCCTAGTGTTAAGGTATGCATGGAATTAATTTAACACATTTATTTGAACAGCACAGTTATTTCCAAAACAACCTGTGGGTTTCCAAATCTACTGTACATAAAGAGAAATCCAGACGTTTTGTTTGTGCTTGTTGAGTGTATTTCTTTTTACTCTCGTCATTTACAGATGTTGAGCTGTTTCATATAAGCTTGGCCACAGAAGAAGGGTACAGAGTGGTAAGAATATTACTGTGTTCTTGAGGGGTACAGTAATTGCTGGATACTTCAAGTCTAAAACCAAATCTTCATCACAATAGCCTGGATATTGTACGGATTTTGGAAAGCAATTGTAGAAATGTCCACTCCTTAAACTTTCACTTTTCCAGTAAGGTGAGATTGTTTTCCAGGTTATTCAAAATCCCAACCGCCTGCCCAAGGAGAAGGTGGCTGAGGATTTCACTTGGGCGCAGTGGAATGTGGACACACAAAGACTCTTCTACCTCACTGTGAAGGTAAACCAGTTCGTCTCCCATTCATTACAACTGGCTTCTGAACACCAGTGGGTTGTGAAACCAACCTGTTGTCATAAGTTAGTTACTTTAGATTATAAGATGTGATATTTTTTTGCTTCTTTTAACATGAAGCATTTTTATATTAATATAGAGGTATTTTATAAACTTTTTAAGTCTTAAAAATAAGACTTGTAGAGTGTTGTACTGCTATTGTGGTAACAGTGTTTTGTGGTACTAGTAGATTTTGAAACACTGCAAGTTTTTTCTTTAAAACTTGAAAGTGGTGTACTGTTTTTCTTTCTGCCTCAACTGATTGCACACACTACCTGTACCTGTTGTCTGTTATTTAAGAGTTCATTGTTTAAAGCCTTTTAGAAGAGTGCTGTGAAATTACTTATTTCTGTACAATTATGTATTATTTTGCTTAGCTCTGTTTAGTTACAGCATTGACACACAATGAATATAATCTCAATCAAACTGCTATTCATTATTTTGTTTATTTCGTAGTGAATTATTTAATAAGTAAATCTGTATATAGTTTTGATTACTCGTCATATAAAGTTGGTGATGGTAATTGTTCAGTCTGTCTTCTCCACAGGAAAAATCACTCCTTAGATGTGTCCAGTTTTATTCTGACCGGATCTATGAAACACTGGTAAGACTGTTCTGCTTCTGTTATAAGTGAAAGAACTTTATTTTTCCACGCTAATAAAAATGCATGTTAAAACTTATCTTAAAAGCTGTTATCTGACTGTTAACCTAAAAAAAGCATGGAAAAAGTGCCACAATGTGCAGCTGAAGATCAGATGTTGCAGAACTCAGCTCCCTGTAAAACCAAGTGTTCTTGTCCGTTTGCTTCAGCTGGAACTTTCCCTGGATCTTCCTGCCAGTCCGTTTGCCTCTGTGAGGTAATTAGTATGATCCGCCTTGCCATTCCTCTAAAAGCCATAGTAACTTTTCCATCATTTATTACCACTTCATTTATAACCGCTTCATTTTTTGTGTGAATTAAACTGTTATGCTGGGTACCAGCAGTACCAGCAGCACACTGCGTCTGGCAGTGTTACAAAGAATTTATTGTGCATTTGCTACTGTATGAAAACTGAATCAAATTAGCTGCAAAGTGATTTTAATACAGTTATTTTGTCAAAATAATAACACTGCTTTTTCAATTTGTAGGTTTATCAACTTTGGTTATGACCATTACAAAGACGAGGAGGAAGCAGATGGGAGTCTGAACCTGGTTGTTTTCATGAGCAAAGCAGGTAAACTCCTATTTCATTAAATGATTTAATGACTGAGGCTTTAAATGGACCAGTTTTAAACAGTTTGAGGCCACCTGATGGTGGGAGTACAAGCAGTCAGTGCTCACATTATGCATATGACTTCCTTTTTTTGAGAAAAAAGTACTACAGGTTTAACACAATGTGAAACAATTTATTTAAAACTTTGGGGAATGCCGAGGGTGAATGCCTTATGGATTCTTCTTGTTCATGTATTTGTCTAGTGAGCACAGTTTTTCCAAAGAGACTCGCTGTTAACTTATCTTATCTTGTCTTATCTTGTGTCAATACAGCATGTTTCAGAAAGTTCTAAAGATGTTGAGGCAGGAAAGTACCAGCAGTGCTCTCTAGGGTCATGATACAAGTCAGAATTAGAGAGCTCATTGAACACAAACAGACATCCAATGTAAAAGGAGTGTTGATGAGACTCCGACTCCGACAAGCAGCCCACTCAGGTGGGACCTGTTTTATAGATCTCCCTGGAGGTGGTGCCAAAGATGATGTGAGGGGATCTGTCTGCTTGGAGCCAATGCTAGACTCCCACCACCGGAGAAGCACCTCTCACACAATCTTGTTCAGATCACAAACTACACTGCTTACCCAGACCCAGAGTGTCCATATCCCATGGGTTCTGTCCTGGATGCGCAGCCACAAAAATAAATACATATGCTGGGGCAATCGCAATGTATACAATATAAGCACTGGAATCTTGTCTTTTGGGTGTTCATGGACTTGAATGCTCACAATCCTCCAAATTCCGTGGGTTTCCAAAGCAAAAAATCTAAGAAACGCAAATGCATGTGTACAAATCAAATCAGCCTCCAAAGTTTACACACAGATATCATCAAGGCGATCAAACACACAGTAAATACAGTATATGAAGTTATTACACTGAGGCACTTGTAGTAAGCACTGTCCTGATGGTCAAGCCTGGGCTAATGGTAGCTAGCACATTCGCACAGGGATTCGGTTCTCCACCAGCTCCGTGCAGACGAGATCAGGTCGCCTCTCCGTGAGACCACATATCTATCAGTCAGGTAGTCAATCATATCGTTAAGCAGGCTACTTAAGGCAAGACTCTCCACTAGATAAGTGCGCTGACATTTAAGCGCTAAAGGCTACGGCTTACACGCGTCTTAAAATTACGACTTTTTCCCTTAACTATCAAGCAAGCACTGATCCACTCGTAATTTTCTAAGTATCCCTTTCGCCAGCACTTCTGAAACTCAGCCCTCCGCTAGTCCCGCTGCCTGTATATCCCCGACGGCCTTCTCCCCACATAGCTCCCCTCCTCTGGCTTTCCTCCTTCTTCTCCACACACGGCAACTGCAGCTTTCGCAACCCCCAAACCTAAGCCCGTCTGCGCTTACTTTTCTCTCTCTATTCCTTCTCGTCTCTCCGGAATCTGCTGAAGATCCTCGAAGCCTAGCGCTTAGGTCTCGACCTGTCGTCTCGCTGCTGCACTGTACAACGACAAAGCACTGACAAGTTATTTTGTCATTAATTATATATGACGGTTTCAAATTTTATTTTTCATGCACATGTAGCTTCCAGAGCCAAAACAAGTAGAGTAAATGAACATTTTCGAATTAAATTGGAAGTGAGAAAACTGGATGTAGTTCAGCATGTGCCGATGTAGCCCATTTTCTTTCTAGCTACCAGTACGTTTTTACACTGTCCTACAAAGAAGTGGATCTTCATTGGAGCACATCAGAGGGAATTAGAATGGTCAGTTTAATAGGATGACATTTTGATTAATTCTCTTTGTCTGAAGAATTGACTGTTGAAACGACTTTCTGCATCTTCTCAGCTTGATTGTTAAAGGCTTGAATAATTTGAAAGTAACTTAAGATCTCGTTCCGAACCATGGAGGAACTGCTGCTTCTCATTTTCTTGTCTCATTTAGGAAGCATGTGTGTGTGCTACTGCCAGCCAGTGTGCACTGGGGAGGACGTCGCATACACTATTGCTTTTGTACATAGAGGTGAGCTTCTAGATTCACTGTATTGCCATGCAGTAGGCTGGCACTGGCCTTTGAATGCCACATGTCGTTCATACAACCAGGAAGAGGGGAAAAAATGTAACTAAAAAGAGCAGATTGATTTTCTGCAAAGTATCTGAGGTTTTCAAAAGATGTTTGCTCATGCTAGACAGGGGCAACAGGCAGAGAAGAATTCATTTGACTCGCATCCTAATTCGGTTTGGACTGATTTCCATTTGCTTGCTGTTCTGAATGCATCAGTACCGGGCACAGGAAAAGGTGTGTGGGAAAGGAGGAGTAGCTTTATGTCCTGTTGGGGGAAAAACATCTACCCAGAACTCCATCTAAAAATATGTGTTGGCCTCATTCTTCTGAGAAAGAAAAGCAGAACAGAACCGTTTATGTGTAGTGTATTTGAATAACGCATATCCATATGAAAATTGAGTTAAAGATTTCAAAGTGCAAGAAGCCACTTCACTTGTGCATTTCAAATTTCAAGGCACCTTTTTCCTTGTAGGGTGCAGTAAGACCTACAGAGTTGCAATGGAAAGAGCTGCACCTCCACAAAGGACAGACCTGGTTCTCATTAGCCTGGGTGAGTGGTCCAGTGCTCTGGAACAAACTGCAGTCCACTTAGATGGCGCTCATCTGAGTGTCAGCCTCTTAACAGACACGTTTTTCAATGACGTTGCGTCAGAAATCAGTGGCCTTTCTTACATAGAAGCCATGCATTAAGGCTTCATTGAGGTGATGGTAAATGCCATTCCTGATATTTTAACATCCATCTTTATACAGAGGGAAGTTTTAGTTCTAAATTACTATATAGTTGCAGAGGACAGTTTGGCTCTGCACAGATACATTCATTTTCAGCTTGTGTGCCTTGATTCCAATTGGCAGCAGTGGAAGGCTGATGGGCAGAGCTGTATCGGGCTATAGTGCACAGGAATATTAATTGAATTAGTAAATATTAAGTGAATTGCATGTGATCACAGTGGAGCACTGCACACAGACAAGCAGGCGAGCGATTACAAATGGCACTGGCCATCTCCAAATGGCTAAGAGCTTGTGAATGGTTTTTCATTGCTTCTTGCCTTAAGCAGAAATATTAACAGGATGCATGACAACCTGCACTGAGTGCACTCTAGCTTGCTTCTGTCACAGACTTATATTCTGATCTCCCGCAGGTGTATTTGGAGTAATTACAAATAATAGCCAGGAGAAGGAGTGCTGTGGCGAGTCATTACTGACAAGCAGTGCTAAGAGAGTGCTGTACACATTCACACTTCATTCAGTGATGTTCCTAGGCTACGGATAAAAAGAAGCTTTAGGAGTTTTTGAAACTTGCCTGCGATGTCATCAGTTTTCTTTCAACTTTGCACCAAGAGGGCTATGTTTTTGCTCCTTTGTGCTGCTTAGTTCATTTTAATTCAGTTTTCTGCTTTTCACATAATTTAAACCAGCAATTTCACATATCATAAACCAGTAGCACAGCAGTCAGTGCCTGCATGAGAGACATTGCCAGAACAGTTCCCTCATGTGCACTGAGGTGAAATAGACTGTGCAGTAAATAGCCAATATTGTTTCTGAAACTGAGGGTCAATGCACTTGCTATTAGAGCCAAACAACATTGCAGTGCGATGAGTAATATCGAATAGGACCATTAAGTTTCTAAATGATTAAGTGATTATTGAAAAAAGCACACTGATGCCCAGTCTGTAGTAACTCTATCAGTAGAATATCCTTTGTATTTAGTGGTCAAATTTAAGTAAGAATCGCTTTCAAGCCAATTTTTGCATTATTTAATGCTACTTCTGAACAGCTGAGCGAACAGCCCATATGGATTCATGATAGACATGTATACCAAGTAGTCCTCAATAGAAACAAAACCTTTATTTCAAAATGTACTAAAGGTTAAACAGTGTCAAGTGTATGTGTCGTAATAATGGATTAAAATATACTTTATTCCAATGGGATGTAGCACATCTTTAAGTATCACATTGAAAATTAAACAAGTCAGATATTATTTTGCAGATTATCTTTCCTGCAAATGCTTAATGTACTGATTGTACTGATCTCTGAATAAGGAAAAGCAGGATGTGCTAGCTTACATCATACAGTATTTTCTTCACAGATTACTATATAGCTGTATGTCTGCCTGGTCACTTCCTGCACTTCATCAACATAAGGCAGCCTGACTTGCTTTGCCACAGCCTCTTCCTGACAGGTAAGACTGAAGGACTTTTTAGAGAGCTGTCACCTTCTTAGAAGAGGTGGGTTTTTTTTCCTTCAATCTGGAGCCACCAATAAATGTAGCCAGCATGCTTCTGGAAGGTGAGAGGAGGCTGGAGCTCCCAAAAAAACATGTAAACACAGGGACAGCATATGAGATGAGTACAAACCAGGGCAGTATGAAACCCAGGAACCTAGGGCTGTAAGACAGCAGCCTAACCGCCAAACAATTTTGTAGTTCTAATAACTCTGCTTCTTTTTGTTGGAATTCAGTATTTTTGTTTCACAGTATATCACCCAATTTGCAAAATATTTAAAGACACCTCTTTGACTGGGGCTTTTCAGGAGTTCTGTTTAATCCTGGCTATCTGTCAAGTCTTTAGCAGTGGCGGTTTTGGCCACGGCAGCTCACTCTGCTATGAGAATGTGGGTGGACGTGTCACCTTATTAGGGAAGGAAAAGCAACAAGTACGAGAAAGTGCCAGAAGATTCTGTCTCTAAGATGAGGTTCATTGCGAGTCCAAAGCGTGGGCCCCAGTGGGCAGGAAGGTGTGTCGTCTACAGGGTCTTCCTGAATGTACACAACATCTTTTGAGCATTAGAGCATAGCTCCCAGCTTCTCTGACCTCTCTCTGTTCCAGGTGAAGATGCCAGGCTATGCTCATTAGGCCCCGACAGCACAATCCTTTCTCTGCCTGAAGCTATGTTGCTAGAGGTGCAGTCAGGGACCTTGTTTAAAGCAACTATATCCAGTTCGCTCCTGCTGGAGTTTCTGTGTAGAAGCAGACTGGATTGCCACAGGTTGGCAGCTCTGCACTGTGCTGTCACTTACCTCACACCAGAGACAGATGTAGAACTGCAGGTGAGACACGGTAGCAATGACCTGAACTTCATTGTACTGTATGTGTTTGTGGAGCCTTCCTCTTGCGTAGTCAAATTAAATGTGCTTTTTTTCCCCCTTCACCATGTTCCTGTCGTCTGTGGATTTATTTTGAGCCTTTTTAGATCTAGAATTACAGTAGGTGAAGTCAAAATAGTTTCCACATCTCAGTGCAGTGTAAGCTAAAATATGGTAAATGAAGAAAAGGAACAAAATAGATTTTCCGGTTGTCATGAAAGATGGTTTGATAGAAAACTGTTGTCTGTCAGTTGAGGTGGAAGAGAATTTGTTTTCCTTATTGTGAAGCCCCTCATTGGAGTTTAGCGTTTTTCTATGAAGTGATGACCATTGTGAGCTTTGAAAAAATCTATGCCAGTGTCATGAAACAAGTCTAGCTCTCACCACACTGTTTTTACTTTGCATTTATAGCTAAATAACAGAACCCAGATTGGTTATTTTATGAGTAAAGGCTATGGTGTAACATGGCTTTTCTGTTCCAGATTATACACTGGTTATGTGAAAATGTGATGAGCTTTGACTCCTTTGATCAAATTCAAGAATTTATTCTAGGTAAGTATCATCTCCTTGGGGGGGGGGCAAATATTAATTAGCATTATTTTGGTGTGGGAAGAGGGAGATATTGATATTCTTTTTTCCTTTCACTGCAAATGCAGCATCATTGTATAGAAGAAGCCGCCAGCAGTCTTTCATTCTGGATAGAGTTCTTCCATATTCATCACTCTCACACTGGGAAGAGGTGAGGCCTGCTTCATTCATTAAGTGTTGCAGAGAGCCATCAGGCCGTTCTTTAGCGTAATGCTACATCTGGCGTCTTCGCCAGCAACCTTGAGATGTGTACTGTCACACAGCACTGCTGGAGGGTAACCAGATGTCTGTCTCTTTGAAGGGAGTCCCTGGAGTGACCTGCAGTACAGAACTTCTCTTGGAGCCAGTCTTCAGGGGAAAGGTCAGATCCTTCACACAGCAACTTATTTGCAATATATGTTCTGCTCCTAAAAAACATCGTAAAGTGGGGAAAATGTTCCATTGAGCTGAAATATTCAGCTAAGCTGGAAACTATCTGAGCAAATGACTCTACAAACTCAGTTTTGAGTAGGAGAATGCAAAGCTGAAGGCCAGGGACTGATAAGGAAATGCTGTGGTGTGGGAGGTGAGTTATACACTCCTGACCAGTAGATGGCAGCAGATATCATGGGGCGGTAAATGGCAAACTTGAGACTTAAAACTGCAGGCAATTTTCAGTCTAAGGATCATTTGAGTTTGTGTCTTCCTACTCCATTCATATATGATAACAATTAAGTTCCTTGCTCTGCAATACAGTCTGCAAGATTTTCACACGTGTGCTTTATCTAAACTGTTTTGACACTTTTTGGCATTACAGGCGAAAAATCTCAAAGGGTATTGGGAAGAACTGCACTGCAATATAGACTCTATCAAGTACTTCGAGGCTGTCCCAAATCCACGATACAAACCCGCTCTGATCACCAGAGACTGGAACAGGCTGTGGGCTGAAATGGTAAGAATGAAAATGGCAAAAGATTGAAGCTACTGGATGTAGATGCTTGAATTTATTTTTGGGTCTGTTGTGTGGAGAAACTGGGTGTATTGTTTTTGATTGTCACCAAGGGAAACAGTCTAGTCCACAGTGCTCCTGCTTCTGTTGAAAGGATGGATCACTTCTTTTTTTTGCTTCCCTTGTATGTTTTATGTGACTCTCTGTTCTTTTTGCGTGCTGAGGGATTCTTGTCAATGATGTGAATGACTGTGCACACTTCCTCACTTCCTCTTGAAGAACTCTTATCATTTGTTTTAGAAATAGAATCACCCCCTATTTTTCCTTCAGATTTGGAACCAACAAAAAATATTCAGTTATTTAATAACATTTTAATACAAAATCTAATCGTCGTTTATATACTGTTTTAAGTGTCACAACTGTAGTTACATTAACTCAAGCGTGCTGCATAGTTAAGCAGACATTTCAGACAGATGATGGATGTACTTTGACAGGAAAAATAGGATGCTGTGTGTTTAATTCTTGACCTATATCCAAAATATTTCTTGCATTTTTTTTCACACTCCTTTTACAAAATGAACATTTATGATCACATGTGCTCTGTGAAAAAAAAAGCCTGTTTGATTACAATTTAGTAAAAATATTAATAATCATCCTAATAATAATAATAACAATAATGAAACCGTAAAACCAGGTTCCCTGTACTGCAAACATATTTTGGGAACATAGAACAATCAGAGCAGAGATGATAACGGAAAGAATAATGTGGTCAAATTCTAAAAAATGTGCAGTGCTTCTTGGCAGAGGAGAAGGAATGCATTAATAGAGTTAGTGCCTGAAAGACTAAATAAATGCTTTGTTGTGTATTGAATGTGTATTTTTTTTTTTAGAATTCTGATGAAAAGAAGCCTACCAGCTACTTGCGAAACATTCAAGAGAACACCAAGAAGTAGGTGGAACAGGCCATGTGCAGAACACAGTGTTCATGTTGTAGGTTGTGTATGGAGGACAAAACCAGCGATTTGTCGTCTTGTACAGACTCTTGTGTTCTAATCAAAGTAACTCTGTCTGGCTTATAAACATGCGGCCACTTAAAATGACGCTCAGAATGAATTGAAAAACAAGTAAGAAGTGTTATTCTTTTAGCAATTAAATGATGGTATAATTCAGAATCTTTAGATAATTACTGTGGCTTCATTTTTTCCGGCAGTTTAATAAAAACTCCAGTTTCCTTGCACTCACAAGGGCTGACAGCAGTTCTCAGTTTCCTGGGTAAGAAAAGTGCACCCAGCTCTAGCATTTTGTAGAGTTTTATGAGAGGTAACATATCTAAAAATTATTTGGACTGTTTTAATTTGCAAAACAAGTCTTGCCAGGTGCCCCTTGTTTTTCGGAATCTGTTATGCTCAGCTCCTTGGCATGGCTCTGGAAACCGCGGTCAGGAATGTCTGTGCCCGGCTGGAAAATGCCCACACCAAGAGAGAATGCTGTTGTTGCGCTCTGAAATAATATTTTTTTTACTTTTCTTTGTTTTCCTCCTTCTTTTAGGGTTTTGTCTATTGTGGAGACCTGGCACTTGGGTAAGGATACATTAGATGAACATACTGTACCTGCTCAGAGACCCAACATGCAAGTCATTTAAAATTGTCCATTTCCCTGGCCTCTTGGGGGGTTATTCCTGGGATCTGGCATGACTCGGTTATTGTCCTCCTGGTGCCAGTCAGTTAGGTTATATCCCCTTTTCAGGTCATAAAGGCCCATGGGGGATGGGGGGCAAGGGCCACTATTTTTCTCAACCATCCGACACTGAAGGTGGAGGTGATGTGGTCAACATCACATTCCAGACGGCCTATTACCCCCAGAAGGATTAACCCCTGGAACTCATTTGGAAAGCAGGGTGGGTGGACCTGGGATTCATCTAGAAGGATTAAGAGCAAACTACATTGCTTGCCCCTACCTGGGATTGAGCCCAGGACCTTCCAGTCAGGAGCTTGCCGTCTGAGCTACCACGACTCCGGTGCCAGTCAGTAATTAGATTAATATTGATCATTAACACGCCCATTAAGATCATTCAAGGGATTGGTTGGCTTCTGAAGCAGCTTTCCAGCAACCACACAAGAAAGAAGCTTTGACTTGATAGTTGATTTGATTTCCACTGGCCAATGTGTTGAGGTTGAGGTTTATTGTCTTGCAGTTTCTGTGTAAAACGCAATAGGAGTGGAAAGTGGAAAATGTATCTCCTCTTTTCAGTTTTACCTTCTGCTTGGGGATGCAGCGCTCTGCCTGGTGGTGCTTGTGAATGTTTTTGCACATTTACTGTGTTTAGGTAGGCTCTAATCCTGAAGCAACGACAAGGAGTGTTCTTGATCATGTCAGGTAGGAACTGGAGGCACTTCCTCTTCGCAGTGCCTTCAAGACCCTCGTCCTGGATCCAGCGGCTCGTTCTCAGACCAGAAGGCATCAGGATCAGTGTTTCATACGTGCCGCTTCAGGGCATGCTGGTCTTCGCCCTGCTCGGCAGTTTTCTCTTTGCTGTCCTGGTGAAAGTTGAATTGGGGCACCCCGTGACTCCTGAGCTCTGCTGTGACTAAAACACTTGCTCAAAGAAGTTTCAGTTAACGGGGTCTGTGAGAGGTGCTGTCCCACATTCGTGATCTTCTCTGCTTGCTTTTCAGATAAGAGGGTGGTTCCTCTCTTCCAGGAGGAGGATTTCCAGCAGAGGGCGCTGATAGGCCTGGTAAGTCATCCAGTGGAGCTACGTTACAGTTACAGAGAATGCGGAATCCTCCAGAAATCATGTAATGTGGCAGGAATGGTTAACGCTCGGTTGCACAGTTGTGTTTGTGGATAAAACTTTTTTTCTTAAAAAAAACAACAAATTAGTACAGCTGTGTGTGGTGTACATTACTGCATATACTGTACTGTAGTTTTTCTATATTGTGATTTACCAGATAGGGTTTCTCTTTTATGCTGCTTTACCTGTCTGTCAGAATTGGGTTTTGTAAAAGTTGGTAAATAATAAGTAATATCACCACACCTTGAGGAGGAGACCGGTTATGTCGTGTATTGTTTTGATAACCTATTCTTTTCACTCAGATGGTGGACAAGCTAAGAGATCATATCAACAGACATTTAAATCGTCTAGGAAAGAAGAGGATCGACATGCTGGTTGTTAATTACGTGGCACAAGTGGTGTGTATTGCACAACTGAATCTTTTCGTATGCACTTTCATTTGAAAACCACAATTATACATTTTCCCTCTTGCTAGTACATAACATCCACTTGATCTGCTTTGAAGCAGCAGAAGTAAGAAAGGAATGTGTTCTTGGGCCTCTGACTCTAACAGTTTTTTCTGGATATACTCTGGGTCAGAACTGAACAACAGGATGCCTAGGGAAATGTTTGCGGAAACCGTGTATCATTACGCGTTCCACCTGATCCTATTTCTCCAGAAAGAAGGTGTTTCCTGGAGTAAAACAAGCTTTCTGAAACAGCATTTTCCATAAAGGTTTCATTTCTGGCCCATCAGGTATAACTTGACAGCATGTGCGTTGTTGATCATGTAACTTTTGGAATTTGTTTAGAACTCTGCAACTAAAAACAATTCTGTGTAAATTAAGTAACTACAAATAATTTTACAAAGATGTCTGTAATTACTTTTGGACTTGCAGAATCTAAATGACCCATTTAGTCCGTTCTGGTTCAGTGATCGTAGCTCCCTCTTGTTTGCTGAAGTGTAGCCATCAGTGCTGTCTCTTTTAGTATGACAGCATTTTGCTTCATGTTTGAACAGCTGGAACGATCCTTTACTATTGGATCAGTGTTTCCTGAAATCATTTTCTAATAAGGTTTCTGGAACAATTGTGATGAAATGTTTTCCTGGAAACAGTTTTTCCTGTGTATGCAGGTCAGCCTAGTCTTTTTCAAGATATGACATATCTTAATATTTGAAAAGTAATCAGTTAAGCTCAAATGGTGACATTGAACAGAATTGGGTCAGTAACCTAACCTGGCTTATTTGTTCACGATATATAGTACAGTGCAAAACAATGAAGTTTAAAATCCATATTGCTGACTGGAATTGCCTGAGAAATTCAAGTATTTATTCCTGTGGTATTAAAGCAGCCCATTTCATGTTGTGGTATTACCATTTACATTCGTTATCTGGTTGTTTGCATGACTGCTGAACAGTCTTTCATGTCACACGGTGGCAGCAACTGGATAAACAGGAATGCTGATAGGCTCTCGGTGAAACAGAGCAAAGCAGCCATTAGTTCAGTGGAAGTGGTCTTTTATTTACAGCATGCAACAAAATAACCAAAACACAAGCCTTAGCTCCTCTTTGAGCTTTTAACTTGATTTCTTTATGAGCCCTTTCTGTGAGCTCAGCTGGGAAGCTAAGCTGCTTAACGGCTCCAGACATTAAGCCTGCCCCTGAGACTCCTTTCAGAAATGTTTCACACAAATATTCAGCAGTTGTTTGCTCCATTATTTAGTTAGTTCCTTCTTCTCTCTCCTGCCCTCTGTCTCTAGTTAGCAGATGTAGACTGGCCTTGGAATCCTCTTCCTAATTTTATACCGTCATCTGACCAATTGTGTTACACCATTTGGTCAGGTGACTTAGGGTGGCAGGTCATTCCCCACAGCATTTTTGGGAACACAGTTAAGACAAGAGTCTCCATCTTGTCTGAATCTACTGTCTTCTCACAGAGGGTTGTTTACTCATTTGGTTTTCAATAGACGTTTTACTTTTAAAAGTAAAAAGAGAAAAAGGTTTACTTTTTTCCAAGTATCTCAACCTAAGGAGATCCCTGTCCCATCACATGCTGTGATGTGGGTTAATAATAATACAAATAGCTTTCACGCGTTTCCAAGGGATACGATTAAGCAAGGTTTCCTAGTATTAAATTTTAATTCTTGTCACACCCAGTTACAGGATATCACTTGAAATGGAAATATCTGTGAAAGTTTAACTTCCTGTTTTCAAGAAGTGTGAGTACAACAGGATGTGCAGTGTCAGCTGTCGCCTGCACGTTTCAGTGTACGGTTTCCAATGCAAAACTAAATCAACCAACATTTGTTCTGGGTTGCTCTTTTTTAATTTTGTGTCCTAAATTGTTGTGAGTCAAAAAGCAGTCTTTATCATCCCCATGAAATGATTTGTGCCTTTCAGGTTCACCTCCTAATATTACCAGACTTCACCAGACTTATCTGAAGGAAGTCTTGCATGCTCGTCAGGCAGGCCAGACACTACTTTCAAACAGTAAGGGGAAAACATTCTAGCCAGGGGACAGCTGAATGGTCCTGTGAACCCATTGAAGTCTTTGTTGTAGAAAACATAAAATGCAGCCCTGCTTCTCTGCAGAATATGAATATCCCCTGGCTGGTACTCGCCCAGGCCTGACAGTTTATCTCCATGCAGTATTGTAACAAGGGCCTTCCTGGCACAGCCCAGATTTGGACCAGCGGTTTCCATTTTGTAAGGAGAAATTTTGAAGAAAAAAGAAAATGAACTCGTTGGTATACTTTCCTCTTTTTAAGGTTCATTTCTTTTCTCTAAATTCAAAAGAAAAGACAGTGGCCCAAGCCAGAATAAGCAAATGTTTTGAATTATTGCAGGCTCAACTGAAAATTTAATAGTAGACTGAAAATGTTCAAATAAAAGCATTTAGTGGCAGGATGGGATGTTATTGTTATGTTATTTTGCCTGTAGAGCAGAAAAGGTGCTCATGGAGTCTCCCCCAGGCCTGCAGTCAGGGCCCTTTGGCTATAGTCCTTCTTCTCTTGCCTGAGGCACAAGTGGGTTTATATACTCTGAATTATATGAACCAAGTCCTCCAGTCAAAGCCTGACAGCAGCTATGTGTTGACCACAGAGCATTGACCGCTCAAACAATCTGAATGGAAAACATGACAGACAAAATAATTGGAAATAGACAAAACAATCTCCCTCTTTTATGATCATAGCTAAATGCAAAAAAAAAAACTATAGCTAACTTCATCATAGGAAAAGGTATAAGGTGAATTATAAGGTGAAGGTGAGTACAGTAGGAATGTACATATTATAGGTAAAAAAATAATTAATATTATAAGTGAATAACCAAATATTACTATTTAAAGTAGGTTTTGTTATAAGTTATTAAATGTTAATTTTTTTAATTCAGTTTTAATTTACACAAAAAGATTTAAAGTTTTCTGGGGTTTTAATGCTCACTAGCTAGAGGCTTTTAATGGATGAGCTACTTGCGAAGTCTCACAGTGTTAGAGTATATGGCCTGTCTGAAAATATTGCATCATTTGGAATTTGTTTTTCTGAATCTTTTTTTTTTTCTAGTGAAATACTGAGCCTGCTTTTTGTGACTGCAAGGCTACTTTTGTGAGGGTGAAATGTAGTTGTTCCCAGATGTTCACATCATTTTTTCACTTTGGTAATGTCCCTATGTGTCAAGAGCAACAATGCAAACGGACTGTGATATGATTCCCTTCAGTGAGGTGCATGATTAAGTACAGTGCTTTAAGGAAACGACTACACCCAAAACTATTTTTCACGTGTACATCTGATGCCAGCATTTTGTAGTTATGACATTGTGTGATTTCCTCTAAAGTTTTAAAACTTTTTTTTTTTACTTTGCAGCTTTTATTTACGAACATGTAGTTTTTCATTTCCTATCCCAGGTGTGGAATTCCCCATTGTCATTCTGCACAAGTCAGCAGCCTCCTTCTCCAGCTCTGGACAAGCTCGGTGTGAATCAGAAATCACACATAGGCCGCAATCATACCAAGACAGGCCGGAGATTCATATTCAGAGTCGCTACTTTAATTAGTGTGGATGACTTTTCTGTGGTGGCCTTTTCGGTGTACATCAACAAAGAGAAATATTTGCACTTGCATATAAGCACGGGAGTCCCACAGCTTTTAGCAAGAGCTGATTGGATTATAATTATCCCAAGCCCATTGGTCCCATCCCACTGATACTTGACAGGAAGCCCTCATCTCTAAAATTATTTTATCCATCTGGTTATTTACTTATTTTCTAAGCAACATCAGCTGAAGTGTTGAGGGACCATTGTTATATCTTTATGATCAATCTCTAAAACCAGAACACTGGGCTCATGTCCCAGATACCTTGTTTAAGAAAGGAGTTTTGATTGTGTAATTTCACATTTGTACATTTTACACAGTGGAGGATTCTGCTATGAACCTGGGTTTGAGGGGCCTGGTCTGTTGGTGTAGCTGGATTCTGCTCTGTCTGGGGGGTCATGCGGTATGGGTTCATAGCAGGGGCTTCATGTGAATGGTCGTGTTTAAAACCTGTCAGTGGCAGAGCTGCACTTGTCTCTCATGTCTAGAGCTCTTCCCCAGAGATGATTTTTATCCTGTCTGACGAGCAGTCTTTACCACCAGTGTTACATTGCTGATTACTAAAATTCTACCTGTTAGGGGCTGACAGTCTGTTTTCCTTTTTATAATTGAAGTTTCTCTGCGATAATTTTCCCCACCCCAAGTAAGGGTTTTTTTTTTTAACTTGAGATATTTTGAGCAACTTTCTAACCCACAAAGTCTCCAGTTTTGAATTTCCTATTACTGCGACACTATTACAGTATATACGCTTTGACTAAAACGCAGTTAAACAATATCATGTTTGCGTACTCAAATAAGTACTGCAACATTGCATCACTTTTAATTACCGTTTATCCAATTCAGGTTCAGATTAGGCTGGAGCCTATCCCAGGAAGCAATGGTGCAAGGCAGGATACGCCCTAGATAGGCAGCCAGTGTAGCACAGGGCACAGATACCCAACAGGACCGATTGATCTATCCACATGTGTTTGGACTGAGGGTGGCAACCCACGCAAACACAGGGAGAATATAAAAACGCCTTGCAGATAGCACCCTATTTCCAGAGTTGAACCTCAGTCCCCAGAGGCAGCAAAGTGAAAGACGTTAGACTGTGCTGCCCTCAGATGAATATATGATGGAAAAACTTCTTAGCATAGGTTTTGCCAAAAAAAATAGTCCTTTTGAAAAGCTGAAAATCGGGTAAAAGATTCAATTCTGGACTCACTTGCATTCTAACAAAGCATTGCGATTTATCTGTCTTGGTAGAATCTGCCTACACCTCTACTGTGTGAGTGAATGAGTGGACTTGAAGGATTTTGAGGGAACTTGATCTGTTTCTCCTTTTTCTAGCTGGAACTAACCCGACACATTCTGGAGACTGTATGGATAAAGTATAACCTGAGCTCAAATGTCCTTTCTGTGTAAGTAATTGTTACTCTTGCTTATATAAAGTACTCTGAAAAACAAAGTTACAGTTATTGGCAAGATGATTGATTTCCATTGTTTGTTGGTAGATAGAAAGTCCATACCCAAGCCACAGAGGCTCATCAGGCCAGAACTCTTCCTGGTTTCTCTATTGTTAAGTGGACTAGTCAGCAAGTTAAGTCTCTCCTGGCCAAATAGGACACTGTTTATTACAAGAATTTCCCTTTAGCGATACTGGTCTGCTCTTCTACGGCTGGGAGGACTGGAGCAACTGGGGTAGAGTACCTCCGAGGGCACAAGAGCAGGGTCTGCAGCAGGGACTCGAACCCACAACCTGTCAGTCATGAGTCCAAATACTTACTGCACTACACCACCCTTTTAATAGGGGATTAGAAAAATGTATTATAATAGTAATATATTTTGGAATGTTTTACTACATACTGTACAGAGGTCAACTTTAGGAAAAAAGCTGTACGATGTGGCTGAAAATACATTATTTTAAGCTTTCATTTAAAATATTATGCTTACTGAAAATCTCTCGTCCGTGTTCTTGAACTTTCACACTGCTGCAGTTAACAGTGCTCTCGATATGGTGGATCAGTGCTCACTTTGCTTAGCATCTCGTTGTGTGGTTTATTGAAACATGAGTACAAAAAGTACTGGATTGAGCAGATGTTAATGCACACAAAGTACAGTAGAGCGTTATTTATTTATTATATTTTGAGGGTCCTTTCTTTCTATTTAGTTCCCTTGTGTGGGTGATTAGTCCCTGTCTCTGCGGGGGAGGCCTACAACAGTATGGAATTTAGTGCTTCATCTGACACTTTGGTTTTCTATTCTCTTTTACTGCCCTAGCAAAGAGCGGGGCAGCTCTTCCGAGTGGGCTGTGTTCCACCTGATGAGCCGGATTTTGGAAGCAGCCAAGAGTCAGTGTCTGCCTCTGCCTCCTGGTAAGTGGTTCTCTGCTTGTGTGATGCGTATGTGTGAAATGCGCAGGTTAACCCTGTCGTCATCAGCACAGGAGATGGGAGTCCAGTCGTAACCACCCCCGACCCCCCATTCCTCCACTTGGATTTCTTTCCCCTGTCACTT
Organism: Lepisosteus oculatus; assembly: GCF_040954835.1. NCBI lineage: Eukaryota > Metazoa > Chordata > Actinopteri > Semionotiformes > Lepisosteidae > Lepisosteus > Lepisosteus oculatus. The sequence goes on along the minus strand of NC_090702.1, from coordinate 33,980,243 downwards.
CTGTCTTCATCAGGACATAAGAGAGGCTGTAGAGTTTGAGCATCATTCACGTCACTTACCGACTGGTCCAGGCGCCGCAGGTTCGATACTCATTCATGCCGCTAGCCGACACTTTCACGTGTCTCGGGTTCAAGCCTGGACAATGTCACTAGCTGACTGTGACTGGGCTTCCCCAAGAGGCAGTGGATTGGCTGAACTGCAAAGAGAGGAGGGTGGGATTAGTCAGCTAGAGCTCCCACAACCCTCAGCAGCAAAGTGACTCCAGTGGACTCCCTACTGTAGGTACTAGCAGGCTTGTGGTGCTGTTGGCAAGGGATGCATTTAGAAAAATGTGAAATACCAGAATAGTGAGAAGAAGAATAATAACTCTAAAGCATGAAAACATAAAAAGTCTGATGTGTGGAGAATTGTGTAATTTCTGCCCATGGAAACACCTTCCTCCTCATTTTTAATCATTGCGAAAATGTTTTAATGTGTTTCTAGCCTGAAACCATGGAAGTTTTTGTGGGAATTTTAGAAAAAATGTATTTTTGGATGTTTGTCATCCCGAGACTCTTGGCGCGAGGGCAGAGTGTGTAATCTGGGTGTCTGTGGAAGAGTCTCGGTTTGTGTCCTCGTTTCTGCTGTGAGGTGTGAAAGAGACACCATCTCTCAGTGATATTTCTGGCAAATTGGTCCTGTGCAGGAAAAGCATCTTCTGGCAACATATCTGAGATGATTTGTAGACTTATAAAGCAGTTATTGATTATTTGATCCATTGATTAGTTCAGAGATAAAGTGTGGTATCTTTAAGACACAAATACCGCAGACTTCTGCTTCTTCTAAGCGTGAGTTTTCTCTGAAGTTTTTTTACAGCTGGAATTGATACTTAGCCAGGTGGACTGACTTAAAAAACATTTTTTTATTATGATCAGAGTCCCCATAATGGTCACAGATGACCAAAAAGGCTGGAATAACATTGCAGTGACTCTAAATCCAAAACTAAACATTTGGCCTAATTTGAGGTATTAGGACAGCTGTTGGAATTCCTGAAGCATCCCCTTTTTTCATTTTGAACATAATTTGAACATAATTTATAACTCAAGAGCACTTCCTATTGAGAACTGGCTCACCGAGCTGATTCTGTCAAACACAAAACTTGACACAATTAGAATGACACAGACTAAACTGACTTGAAGATTCTTGACTGATACTGTAAGTCATGTTGTGTTACACTTACATGTTTATAGGACTGATTTTCTTTGAAAGCATGACCTTATTTATATGGTCACTGTTTCTAACACGGCTGCTTTACTGTCAATGGGAAATTCTTTACCATTATAACAAAAATGGTGCTGCCCCAGAATGCACCAATGTTGACCTAGAATAATTTCAATTTAGAAGCGATGAAACAAACTCTCATGCTCCACTGATGCTTCAGAACGAGTTAAAAAATTGAAGTCATGCCTGTCCTGCTAAGATTGTGACAGAGTACTAGGTAATTTTAGCTTAGACCATATCTAGTATTTGTTTCCTTTTTCTGAAGTAAAAAAAACATGTAGTAGATGGGAAGCAGTGTTACAGGTTTCTCTTCTGCTTGTAGGATTTAATTCCCTGCTGACTGTGCTGGGAATGCGCTGCCTACCTCAGCACACCTTCCTGCAGTACATCGACCATGGCATCCTGCAGCTCACGGAGCCCTTCGTCACCCGGCTGTTGAAAGGTACAGTACCGTTGCTTCTCACACAAACTTCCACAACAAAATCCCCACACCAGAGGAGAGGAAATCCCAAACCGCTCGCAGGAAGGTGAGACACTTGCTGCATGGAGCTGGTGAAGTTAGGGCTGGCAGGAGGTTTTCGTTATGACATTTGTCAACCTTCTCGGCTCCTTTTTTCAAATGACAAGTCCCCCCCCCCACCCCCACTGGATGGAAAATGCATTGTTCCTGCCAGAATAGTTGATACAATACCTGGGGTCAAGAGTTGAGAGAAGCTTCATGAACTATGCAGACTGTGGACACAGACTTCAGGATGATGCTTTCCTGATGATACAGTATATTGAAAACCTGAAAAAAATTCTTAGAGGCTGTACTGTGGATTTGGAGTTCACCTAAGGGCTGGATCTCTGCCCTTTATGAGCTGTAATCCTTTCTCATGGTCCTCCCACATTTATGTGAAATTAGTTATCAAAACAACCCCAGTTGTGTTTTAAATAAAGTCTCTTATTTGAAGTTCCTAAACTCCAGTGTCCTCAGACGTTATTTGAGTAGCCCTTCAAACTAAAAAAAGGAACTCTTTCGAATCTTGGAGGGAGGTTATAGAACTCTCTGGGCTTCGTGGAAACACTGAAATCATTTTCAGTTCCTAAAAACTATATCTTAATGGCTTTCCCCGCAGGGAGTGTTCTAGAACAAAGTAAGACCCTTCATCTGTATTGGTCCCATTATACAGCTGCATTGTACTGGAATACATTGGGGTTTGTGTCTAAAGAGGAGGAGAAATAGGAATGGATTTTTTTGACCTTCTCTAATTTTCTCTCTACATACTGTCCTGTCCTCTGACATTTCATAACTCTGCACAAAGGGCACAATTGCTGCCTAATGTTCAAAAAAATAAAATAAAATGTTGGAAAAAATAAGTGATATGGCAGGATGAATGTGTTCTGTTTTCCACAAAACTTTCCTATAATAAGTGGCTCATCTAATTGACAGTATTAAATGCCCGCTGTTCTCAACTGTGTAATAAACAGAATGTGACTGTGTGGTGCGTTTATATGTGAAGACATTTTTTGTTCAAAACGCAGTGAGATTCTTCTAAACCCACTGAGGGAAGTACCTCAGAAATAAACATTTTGTTAATTACTGTTCATCTGTAACACATTAAAAACCGTAGAATTGTCTTGTGGATGTTACTGCATTTCAGGATCTGTGTTTGTCAACACAAATGTGCCGTATTGTAGTTACATTTAATTTAAGTGGCATAACTGTGCTGCCCTGCTCCATATATTTCCTTTTTTGTCTTTCTTTTATTACTTTTAAAACAAAATCAACAAAGTGCATAAGACACAACATAAGAAAGGTTACGAAAATGACTTGGGAATGCGACTTATCCTGCCCATTTAATTGCTATTTTCAAGCATAATTGATCTACGGATACTGGCTACAGCAACTGCCTGGGTAGCTTGTTCTAGTCCCTTACATCCAACTAACATCATGCACAAAGTACTACATACAGTATACTATATTGAATACAAAAATGGGAGCACAAAACAAGTGAGGAAAAGTACCACAAACATCAAGTATAAAAATGTCCACCCTGAGTGCATATGTGACAGAGGGGATTAGCAACACTCTTCATTTAGAACCACTGCTATGGTGTCGTGTACATTCTCTGTGCAGGTTTGACATGGATTAGCCGATGTGCTGTTTTTCCATGTTTTTCTCATCAGTACCTCAAACTGACATTCCTTTTAAATTTCAGAGTTCACTGGGTGTTGGTAGGCGTTTCCTTTTTCAATCCGCGATTGTCCAGTAATCCTGTGGGCCACATAAAAGCCATTGTTGTTTGAAGACAAACACCTTACATAAGGCCAATGGCAGACAATAGAGTTGTCAGTATAATCAATTAGCGTGAATCACAACGTAGGAGGTGTTTAGCAACTCCTGCTCTTCAGTGGAACATGAGGCAATAGGGCTGTCAGGAATGTGTGTTTTCTAAATGTCGAAAGCAGCTGCATTATCACAGACTGTCCTGTGGCCTCGGCGCTGCCCATGCACCAGGGTCAAAGTGGAGTCAGCCCCAATCTCTGTTACTGCACCAGCTATACACACACACACAATCTATGTCACAAAAGAGATGAAATTCCCAGGTACAGTATGTGCAGCACCACAAACTGCGATTCAGAATGAGGCAGCAAAACGTCCAGTGACTCTATTATATTTTAAACATGCAGACTTGTGAATACCTCTTTTAAGCCAAGAGAAATAGTGCTCCCGGTTTTGAGATGGTTTTGTCGACACATACTACTTGTTAAGTCTGCATGCAGATCATGTTGGAACATTTCTGTGGTGAAATGTCTGTTGCACAACCTGTACTTATTTGCTAGTACATCAAATTACATTACAGTGACTAGTGAGCAGGAAGGGCCACCTTACAATTCTTGCACACTCGATAACATGGTGACAATACAGCACTTTCACCAAGTTCACGATTTTTTCGTTTTAATTGGGGAATTTGTAAAATTTTGCAATACCATGAATTAATTTATTTTGTTATTGAGATTTAATAACCGGTCTGAGAAAGATCAGCAACACCACATTCATCCTTGTCTCTCATGCACCTTACTGTGTTGGTAGAAATGCAGCTTTGGAACGTTTACCTTAACCGAGTTCATCCAGTTCTCAGTATCATCATGGTAAATCAGGAAAAGAGTTGGAAGAAAATGCACTTCCTGGGTCTAGGGGTGTGCTGCTCTATTTTTTAATTGTACAGCCCATTTAACAATTACACTTGACATTGTTTGCCTTCTGATCATTTATGAAGGGTTGGGCGATACTACCTGTTTATTCAAACAACATATTCGTATGTTCAAACAACATAAAAATCAGATTTTTTTTTTCTTCCAGGACTATTAGAGTTTAACAGATTAATGAAAGTTTGGGAGGTATGAGAACAGCCAATTTCAATCAACCTCAACTGTCAGCAACTTCTAATCATTCCTGGCATCATTTCCTCGCATAAAAAAAATGATAAATGCTTTGTGTAATCTCTCCTCCACCCCATCTCCACCTCTGCAGATCCTCCTTGGTCACTCCTCACCCTGCATGGGGGTCCCAGCCTCCTCATCCTATGGCCTTGTCAGCAGCTCAAGCCAAAGTTACTGTAACTACAACACTCATAAACCTTTCAGTGTGCTTCATTCTGGGCTGTTGTCATTCCTAGTGAAACAAAGATCATATGCCAGATGTGCTCAAGCTGTTGCACAGTCACAAACTGGAAGAGACTGAAGAGAAAGTCGTACAGAAGCAATCTGCCCAGACGTCACGTCCTGTACAGATCACATTGAAAAGAAGGATTGAACGGTCAGGCATTTAGATGATCAATGGAAGGGGAGGATTTTTCTTGCAAATATAATAGCCTACAAAGGAAAAACCTCTTTCCAGTGAAGTAATTTGACCTTATTAGTCCACACTAGTTTTGTCTTATCTGTGGGAGCAGGTGTTGAGAAAACCATCAGAAGAACTGAAACCATTATAGTATGAAAGTTTTTCTCTTCTTTTTTTTACATATATCCTTACTAAACAAAAACATTTTTGTTAAAAAACATTTTTTAAATTGTTTTGTATTTTTTTTTGTTTTAAAAAAAGTAACAATTTTTTCTTTTTAGCCAATGATGGAAACAAAGATATCCAGCACTGTCTGAGTAATATTCATTACCGTTTTGTAGGATTTTAGTGCAGTTTTATTTGTTGAAGTGGGTGTATGTAGAAGCTCTGATCTGCCTCATCTGAATAGACTTTTGGTCACTGTTTCTCTGTCCTGGTCTTGGTGTCTTCTGGGTTTCATGCTGACTGACCAAGCTCTTGAGCAGACCCAAGTGGTGATTTTTCTGCTCTCTGGACTCCTTTTTTTGAATTTCGATAGTTTCAACACTGTTCTACATTTTTTTAAACAATTCTCACTGATGGTCAATTAAAGATGTGCAGGTGTGATGAGTGCAGCTCTTTCTGCCACTGTTGGGAACTGATGCTGATCACTGGTGGGCTCTAAGCACGCGCCGAGTTACTCAAACACAGAGGATATTTCTGCCATGCCAAAAGACCAGACCCTCTGCAGTAGCAGAATTTCACACTGTCTAGCTTTCAGAATTGGGCAACGTCGCTTCTATAACTCACTCAGCGAGTCCTGTTATGCAGATTCAGATTTGAATGACACTGTCAAACAGCAAAAAATGTTCTCAAGACATTGAAGCAACAAGCCTGAGTTGAGTGCAGAAACCCAGCAGCTTGGAATAAGATGCACATTGAAAGGTGTTACTCTCGTACTGTCATAGTGTCTCTATTGCTTGGCTGGCAAAGTGCATATAGTGTAAAGGAAATATATATGTCCTAAATTGGTGTTAAATTATTAAAATGAGCACAGCACCATTCTTTTTATTGATTTGGAAGGAAAGGGTGAAAGGGAATAGTTAGAATAGAAGAAGGAGATCAGAAATCAGGGATTCATATTCAATTCTTTCTTTTTAGATCTTGACAACAGTGACAAAAATGAACAGATGAAGTTTAGCATCATGAAGCGACTTCCAGAGGTAAGTCAATGGTCTTTAACTCGAGACATAAAGGAATTGTCCCTTTATTAACTCAAATCTCTTAAATGGGCCACATTCTGAGAAGTTCAGTTATATTTTGCAAATGTCTAGTAATTTCTGTTTTACTTGAGTAGTGGAGAATGCGATAATGTCAGGCCCATGTATTCTTTGTTTTTCTTCTTCTTGGCTCCAGCAGCAGACTTAAATCTCATCTTCAGTCAAGCAAGGAAATCGAGTAGGTAGAATAAAGACACAATCACGGTTAATTCCCTCCAAATTTGCCTTTAGTCACATGCATGTAATTTAGCTTTTACAAAGTTCCCTCTTTGTTTTTTTTTAAAAAATTTCCAGTTAAAAGTCCTTTGAACTTGTGCGTCAGAACTCAATTAGGACTGGTCACTGAATCAGGCAGAGGGATTTTTAATCAGTATAGAATGGAAACAAAGTCAGTTTTTGCATGAAATTCAACACTTTAAAACAACAGTACTAAACTCAGGCTTACTAACATACCACTGACGAAATGTTTAACAGTACTACTTTTATTTTGTTGTTCTTTCTCACAAGCATGGTAGATTTTATCATTAAAATACAAGCAAACAGCAAAAAATATATTCCCCTGGAGGCAAACAAACTATTCAGTGTTCATTAGTGTTTCTTAAAAACTTAAGATCAACCTTGTACACTATGTTTAAAGGCACAAAATGGCTTTCATGAAAAATTATGTGTTTCATATGAGCACCAATACTGATGTAGTGTGCAAAGAAGTGAATTAGCCTGAAGATTTGGGTCATGCTAATTGGTTTTTCCAATAAATGGAGGATTTCAAAGTACACTAAGGTAATGGCACAATCTTTTTACGTCACTCTTACACTAAGGATGCAATGTTTGTGAAAACAGTTTAGAAAACTCTGCTGTTCATGACTCAGCGTCCTTTGGGGTTACTTGAATCCTGTAGGGATGTGCAACAGCTGACAAGACGTCCATGACGTAAACCCAGTAACTATGTGTTTAATTTATGGTTCCTTTCATCCCTTCAGTCTCTGGACCAGAAGATCTATCAGCTTTGGGATCATCCCATCAGCTCAGCCTGCATAGCCAGGAACTATGTCAGGAATCTATTTGAGAAACTTGGGAAGAAGCAGGTAACTGTTCTGTCTTGCAGAGCTGTGCAATTCTAAAGATTTTCTTTAATTACATGTTTGAAGTGTGTTGAAGTCTTTGTCTATGTCGGCATAGTCTACTGGAGTCCAGGGAGTCCCATTAATTTTAAAGCAATAATAGGCATAGGGGCTGACTCAATCACTGCAGACACTTGCCCTAGTGCAGGGTGAGCAGGGTGCACTGCTTCGAGCCTGGGTCATGCCATTGGCCCATTGTCACCAGGATGCCTGATGTGGCAGCATGCGATTGGCTGATCCCTGCAGAGGGAAGGCCACACTGCCACCCCGTGACCAGCAGGCTTGGGGTTCTGTCACCCAGGGACCCTCCTCTCCAGTCGCAAGAGAAACCTCCTTGTAACAGAGCAGCAGGATCTGGAGTGTTAATACTGGGTTAGGCCCATGGAGGCAGTGTGGGGACACTCGAGACATCGAGAGAAATACATTCCAGAGCAATTGTCTCCAGCTGTAGGCAAGCCCATTTCTCACCATGAAAGAGAGCAAAGAATGACAGGTTGTCTAGTCCGTATCGAGTACGCCAATAAAATCTCTTTACGAGACAACATAAGGGTTGTTATTATTTCTAGTCTATTCATTATACTTTTAGAAGCAAACATAAATAAGCATAAATAAGATGAATAATATATTAAAGAGGTCCAATTTACAGATGTTTATCCCTCAGCACTGTTATGTTGGCTTCAAAATACGAGAGCTTAGATTTTAATCATCTGCAAAATAAAGTATATACTGTACTTTCTAGACTTCCAGAATAATTTCCATTTTCCAAACCTTAAACCATGGATTTTCAAGTACAGTACGTGTCTAGGTAAAATTTAAATGTAAAACATAAGAGCAATGCCACTATCAGTAGAACTTCGGGGTAACCAGGTTCTTCATAAGTACTGTATGAACAAACTCACCACATCTGCTCTCTGGACCCCTGGTTGAAAACCCCTTGCTAAACCATAGCCACATCATTCTTCAGCTCTTGCCTTGCACGTTTGTCTCATTATTCTGTCATTTTTCAGGGCTCTTCCCTAAGGCAGAGAGACCACACTTTTTTCCAGACAGAGTTCCTGCCCCTCAACTACTTAACCAAGACATTGTCAGACGTAGAGGACAAAGGTATGTATCCGGCTTCTTCTAAGTCTAACGTGTGCTATGAGGCCATTGCTGAAATTTCTGCATGTTTTCTAATTGAGTTGATGTTGTCGAAATGGTCACAGCTTTATAAATCTCTTGCATTAAGCTACTTGTAACCAAAGGAGCAGGACTGGCCTCATGTCCTGTTCCTCTCTTGTAATCCTTCTTGTGCTACAGTACAGAAGAAACAAAAGCAATTCCTATGATATGGCATAAAGCTTGTTTTAAACTTCCATTATCGTCTTCCCCTTTGAATCTTAAACCCTTTGCACATATGGTGCCTTTTCATTTCTTTCTTCCTCCTTAATTGTTTTGCAGCATTGAACCCTTTTGAAGAGCAAGAGAATGTGGATGCAAAGTTTGTTGAGGAAATAGCTCTGAAACAGACTTCAGTTCTGCTGGGGTTTGAGGAGACATAATTGAGGCAAAGGGCTCAGGAGGGTGGACGCAGATCAGGATGAAGACCGAAGGCAGGGAGTACACCAACCGATCGTCCATCCATGTAGGACACAGTTGTTGGTGCAGTAAGGAATGCGTCCTGCTAGAAAGTATCCCAATATTGCTTTGTTATGGATTTTGAACAGGCTCCCAGTAGCAGAGCCAGCACAGGAGAGTAAATCCAGCAAAATCTTTTTATATATCATTATTCTTTATTATAACGAACCTGAAGGGTTCAGTAATATAGAATGTTTATTAATGTTGTGAGCCAAAATGAATAACAGATGCTTGGTTTTTTTTAGCAATACTGACAATATATTAACTTCCTACTTATTGTAATAAGGTATTTTGTAACTGGATTTCTCTGAAAAAGGAAATAGTTCCAAAGTCACTTGACAAAAACTTTTTTGAGATGCTTTAAATTCGTGCCTGTATATTTAAATGTTGCGTGCTGCGAGATTTAAGGAAGTTAAAATTTGTACATTCTGTATAATAAAAAGTGCAAATCAGAGTAATCTTGTAACTAAAAAGATGTGTTAGAAAAGGGATATTTTTTCTCACTGGTAGCTAACAGACACAAAAAGGACACCATCCGTTTATAAAAATGTATTTGTCAATACAATAATATTTTTTTGGAAGAATTGTTTACAGTGCTGTTTTAAGGTGTAACAAAAATCATTGTTACGTGATGCCTGAAATTTATTCCACTACATTGCTTTATCACAATGAGCTTCTGAATGATATTTTTGATTCTTTGATTGAAGCCCTGTTCACATCAGAAACAAAAGAGCAACAGCATAATAAAAAAAACAGACACTGTGCTTTTGATCACAACTTTTCATACTGGACCTGGGATGAAAGGAAATGCTGTAAAAACACTAATTCGATTGAAAGGAATTAGCCAAGCCAATATTCAGTGTATGAGAAACTTTGGTATTATTACAAATCTCAAAGGTGCAGGTGTTTGAGCCTTTGGTGATTCCCAAACAGGGATGCACTATTGACTCAGGCTGCTCAGTTTGCTGGGCTTGGGATTAGTCAGCCAGGGTTTTCTCTGTGACACCCTGAGTGCCTACAGTTCCCGATTGGTGGGAGGTTCAGAAGAGCTCATCTGTACTTCCTCGTTCCTGCTGCGTGCAAGTGTTCTTGCTGAAAGCCGAGATGGAAAGATATTGTGGTCGATTTCAAATTAGGTGGGAAATAAAACAAATAATTGTCAATTCTAAGTGTGAAATCAAGAAATACAATTATTATTATTGGTACTATTGTATTGAAGTTAAGGTAATTTACTGGGATAGTTGATGTCAAACAAATTTGTTGAGCTCCACCATCTCCTTAAGCTTTTCCTGCTCAGCATCTACACTTTCTCAAGGATCTGGTATTTTTGTTGCATTGTCTGTGTTGACTGCTGTAAAAATAGTGTACTTTGCATTTGGGTCAAACATGCCTTTTCTATTTCTAGCTATTGATCAGGGCAATGGTTGTAGTAAACATTATTGCATTGTAATAGCTGATTGTTTAAAGTGGCTGATCTGTGAATTTCTTGAATTTCATGTGCAAATCTCTTCACATTCAAACCACTGAAGTGCTGCCCTTGGGACTCTTTCAGGAAGCATCAGCGTGAGAAGTATCCGACTTAATAAGAATTTAGAGCAATCCCTGGCCACCCCAGAGGAAATTAAAAAAATATTTCAGGAACAATTTGGGTCAAGGCCAGTAAATAGTTTAAGGAGCCTTTCTGCCCTAATTTACATTAATGGCCATATGCCAGACTCATAAAGTAAATTGCTTATTGCTGTTGTAAATTGTAACCACACGCAAACTGTGAAATTTAGGTGTATAATCACACAAGTTTCTTCCTTTAAAAAGATCTCTATTTCATATTAAAGCACTTTCCAAGAGTTTCATAAAAAAAAAAAACAATGACAAAAAGTGGTATTTTACTCTTGCGCATATAACTGTTTTTAATAAACCCTTTTTTTTCTGTGAAACACGGTTCCAGATTCTGATTTAGTCCGCACTGCGTGTGAAGGAGTGGCCGTGCTCGCTGTGGTGCCCACTGGGTTATCGCTCCGGCGTGCTAGATTTCAATGGGCTTCGGCACCGGCTTGCGGATGTGTCTCATGTTGGTGCCGGGCTCGCTGGGCTTGAAGGGGGCCAGGGCTCCGTAGGGGCGGGGCAGGGGCAGGGCGTCCTCCTGGGGGATGTAGGCGTTGGGCCGGGCCTCAGCAGTGGTGTACACCCCACTGGGCAACTGGTGCCGATCCTCCTCTTCCACCGCCTGCAACACACACAGCCCAGAGGTCAGAGCGCAGGCTTGCCTGTCAGAGGGGCAAGGGAGGCATGTAGCTTGGGGAGAGGGCCTGTTCACTGGGTTACTGTCTTTATTTCACAAGAGTAGACCCTAAACCTCCTACTTCAGGTAGACAGGAGTTTTAACTAACAGTTTATCAATAATCTTAAGTAGATATTTGTTTTATACATTCTAACTTTAAATTAGAATCTTAAAGTGAACCATTTAATCTACCTAGTTATTATTTCCAGAGTAATCTGGAGGATCGTAGTTAAAACTCCATTTCTTACAATGTTTATTAAAAGTGATTGGAGATGGAGGGTCTTTCCTTTTGGATTCCATCGTTTCTCAGCTCTACCCTCTAATGTGTCTTAAGTGTGAGCGAAGCCCAGTTCTGAGAATGTGCTCAGAGCTCCTCACCTTGGCCCTGTTTTCAGCCTCGATCTTGTGCTGCTTTTCCTCCCTGAGCGTCTTGAGCCACTCCAGCTCCATGTCCTCGCTGGGCGGCAGGCCCTGCTCCAGCCTCCTGTGGCAAGACTCCAGGAAGTTTTCCTTCATCTTGATCTCCTCTTGCAGTGCCATGGCATTGGCCTGCTGCATGGAGAGCTCTGACACCACTGCCATCATCTTCCTGGTGGTCTCCTTGATCTTGCTCTGCAGCTGGTTGACCTTTCCATGTGCCACATTACAACACAGACAAGTTACAAGGCTACAAAATACCTGAAGGATCAGCATAAACGATCAAGTAAAGAATAGGAAAAGTTCTCCATGATAGAGGATTAAGCCCATAACTCAAAAAGGTACTTTTAAGTTTCATAAATGTTAGTTTTGGTGCTCCAGTATGGAAATATAGCTGATGCAAGATATTTAAAAATTTTAGTCATTCATCTTCTCTGTAACTTCCATTACTGAGCACTCTTGATGGCCAGGCAATAGCTCAAATCACAGACCCTGAAAGCTGCATTGCAGCAGGAGTGCTGCCACGCAGAAACCGACTAGCTTTCCATCCATCTACGTAGCAATCTCCCTAGCTCATGCTGGGGGCGTGTCCCTACCTTCTTAGCCAGCGCCAGCGTGTCGTGCTTGCCGTTGTCCGCCTTGGCCCTGATGCGCTGAGAGAGCCGGGTCACCTGCTCGTACACCAGCTCCTTCTCCAGCAGCTGCTCCTCGCGCTCTGCCAGGCGGATCTCCAGCTGCGGCGCCCGGCCGGGGAGAGGGTCACAGCAGAGGGTTACTCAGAGCGGGCCGTCGCTCAGTGCCCATCCATCCCCAGGACCCCGAGACCTTGGAAAAACCTCTCCTCCGCCTCCGCAGGCGCTGTCCGGCAGGCGGCACGGAACCTCTCTGTCAGCAACAGTATGCTAGCTAAAAGTGTTGCAGTTCCTAAATTTTGAAATCGATGTTCTGTAATGAAATAATATGGCTTGCAAAGTGCTCACTGAGTTCATTCTAGCCGAGAATAAGGTTTTGCTTTCAGTGACATCACTTTAAAACAACAAACCTTTCCCAATACTCCTAATGTCATCTGTGGACTTAGGTGTGGAACATTTTAAAGTCCATATTCTGTTACACTAATGATTGATGTCAAGGGCATGGGTGACCAATCCTTGTCCTGGAGGCAATGATTTAAAAGATTTTATGAATCCCCTTAAATCCTCAATTTCTAAAAACTTGGAACAATTTAGTTTTGACCACTGAATCAAATTATTTAAGCAATAATTTTGATCTACAATAGCAAAACCCTGTCAAGACTTAATAATTTACTAAAGACCTGCTCGATTGCAGTTCTCCAAGACCATGGTCACATTCATCCAAGGGATTCTTTAGAAACTTTTTTTAATCATAAGATATTACGATTAATGGTCAAATAACCTTCCTGTAACGTAGCTTTCCAGTAGCCAAATTACATTTCTCTACACAGTTTACACCCTAACAAGTGTACATCTTACAAGTAATTTTATATTCTTCTGACTCCAGAGTACACACCCAACCGTGTTGTATTGGAGAATATTAAAGGGATAAGAGTTTATCCTTTCTCTGTCTATAATTTTGATTTGTTTCCATTATATTTTTCATTCTTTTGGAGTAGCGCTGTGCCATAAGTGTCTGACTGATATGTGATCAATTTTATCGTTTTGAAAATAGTCGGTCCAAGTGTAATGTACAAATATTGGCAATAATACGGGGTGGTTTTTGTGCTCACATATCACAAAGATCTAACGCAGCTCCTGGTGAAACCAGATCTGACTGTGTGGCACATGCGCACTGCGGTACCTGTTCAATCTTCTTGACGAGCTCAGGGGGTGTGGGGTCTTTTCCCTCCAGCACCCTGGTGCGGTTCTGTGTTTCAGGGTCCTCCAGGGTCTTCTCCAGCTCCAAAACTCTGTCCTGGCACTCTGAGAGCTACGACCAAGACACAACATCACACATAGCCCGTATGAAGTGCCAAAAAGCATGCAAGCTGTTGCTTCTTGTCTAATAGCATAGCTGTGCCCTGCAGGGTGGATCATGACAACGGTCCAAACAATGAGCCAGCACCTGTGCAACAGGTTCACTGAGCTCCCAGTGACAGGGCAGCATGTGGCTTCTGGGGTACCATACCCAAAGCATGCTAGCCACTCACACTGAAAACCATGACAGCATGAATCTGAATTTATACAGTGCTTTTTAACTTGAAAGCTTCCAAAGTACTTCACATATAGGAATATATTAATTGAATTAATTGGGAACATTGGATAGGACACACTATGCATACCTAGAGTGGAATATAGCCAGAAGATTCAGGTAACTGATACTCCTATAGCACAGAGTCCTTTGTCTGTTCAGTGGAAAAGTGCCACCTATTGGTCCGTGGTGTAGCGGTGAGGCTTAATAATAAGGCAGAATTAAGTGTTCTGAGCCTTCCCAAATGAGGCCCCATTTCTCTGCAGCCACAGAGAAACTATTCATGCAAGATGTTTTCTTTTGATAAGGACAGCTCCCAAAGGGGGATGCACTTAGCTAAGCCTGGCTATCATGATCAATGGTCATCCATTGGCACCTATCTGTCTAGGGAGTGCCAGTTGGACATCTGGACTGCATTACTAAGTGTCAGGAGTAAGTGACTCATATCTCACCTTGATCAACCAATCAGGGACTGGTAGGGCCGAGTAACCCATGTGGGACTCTGATGCCCATGGAACTTTCAGCCAATCAATGAGCTGAAGTTCCTCCAGGTAAAAACAGGCAACACAGAGAGCCTGAGAGATTCAGATTCAGATTCAACAAGATTCAGTTAGATTCTAAAGGGAATTCAAAGGAGAATTCCAGGGCAGGACGGCCCAGGAGCAGAAGGCTCCCAAGGGCAGGACATTCTCGCAGCACGCCTCCTGACCATCCTGAGACTCAGCCCGGACAACCACGGAACGGCCAGTGTGTCCGAGTGCCAGAACTTTCCTTTGTTCTAAGAGTCTAGAGTGGAGGTTGCCAGAGAGTAACCAGCAACAGGCCTCGTGAACAGGTCGGAACTGTGGACAGCTGAATCACTATTCAGAACTAGCTCTTCATCAGGGACGAACCGGTCCTCTTCCTGACTTGCTGGGACCCACAGTCATCTTTTCTCCTGTGCACAAACTTTGCTAGTTAAAGCCAACACTAACTAGCCGGTCAGTGAGCATCTGCAGTGCACCGTCACAAGCTGCACAGCACAGCCTGGCACGGAGCCAGAGAGCGCGGATTGGACAGCAACAGCCTGCAACTGTTTCTTTGTGCCCGCAGGAGATCTGAATCCCCAAAAATTGGATGAGTATTCAACTTCAATGCATTACAGCTCGAGAATTCAATTGTTATCCCAACCAGTTGATATCAATTTAATTCCTAAGAGTTATGTACTTGTTTGAGTATCTAATGTAGAAGTTGTAACCAAGTTCACTTTACGAAACGGTCTTAATGAATGATATACTGAACGTATGTCCTCTTGATATGTGTAACACTTCGTAACTGACTGAATATATATCTTTTGTATTCTGATAACCCTCTCGATAAGATGTTAGGTTTACATGCATATTCTATGAATTAATAAATGTATCCTCGTGTATTAGTACCTGTGTGTGTGCGTTGTTATGTCGCATGGTTGGATTCTAAAGCCATCAAAAGAATCAACTTTGTGATTTACTGCTACAATCAATAATTGTCTCAGTAAATGCCCAAACCCTACAGAACTGGTGCCTTCAGAGAGCCACTATGATTACATATTTGGCGTCCCTGAACCGGTTTTCCCTACAGTGGCTTTAACAGACAGGTGCTTTTCCTATCTCATTAGTAACCAGTCCCTGCCTTGCTTAGCTTCTCATATCTGACAAGATCACTAAGGAGGTACTGCCTGTGCTGAATGCTGGGATAACTGTAATGTTTAATTGCATCTTTTCTCACAGTGTTTATGTGCCATACATTCCTGTACTTTAAATACTTTTAAGGATCTAAGGAGGAAAAGATTTCAGTGAGCTTGAAAAGATGCAGATAAAAAAGTTTGCTAAATTCCCTTTTCTTTCACCTAACTACAGGAGATTGACCTGATATGGTCCAATAGTGTTGAATTATGCCAAAGAGATGTGTTGCCTAGACCATTCAGGGTTACTTATTCATTTCCTGTTACCACTGCCTACACTGTTACACTTGTGCTGGATTACTACAAAATAACACAGCAATTGATCCAAAAAATTCATGATTACATAATATAGTGTCACAATGTATTTGTATTAAGGGGACCAGGGAATTAAACAGGTTGTCCTCTGAAAACTGTACTGCGTCACATAATCCAGTGTGACTGACCAGACTGTTGGATGAATGCCAGGATTTCAGTCTAGGAAACACCATCCTCTTTTCTTGTGAAGTTTAATACACTTAAAGAAACAGTAATTTCCAATCTTTTCAGTCATGTACAGTGGGAAAGTACAAGTTGTTAAAATGTTAGGCCACTGAAATAATGGTGAAAAGAAAGCATAAAACTTTTGACTTTTCCAAAGCAACGATCTGTATATATTTTGCTTGTTGTGTCGTCAAAGTTTGTAAATAGTGGTTTAACCACTAGGTGAAGTACAATGTACTGTAAATGTAAAAAGCTAAACTTTGAGATTTAACCGCTTTGTAGGGAAAATGGCTATATAATTTACTTAAAACATCTACCTGAGTTTGCATTACATGACACTTGTTAAAAATGATAAACAACACTTTGCTTTGTTCCTGACATACTTAACAATGAATGTGAATTATATTTTTGCAAATTGCATATATTTTTATAATTGCAAAAGAGCAATACTATGCTGTTGCATGTCTACACATGAGCTATTTAATAAGAGTTTATGAGGGCATCTAAAAGAAAGTGACTTTGTGGTCTTCGAAACACATGCATGCTCTGTTTCATGATTTATGATGAACAAGTTTACTGCACGTTGCAGGCACTTGCAATGAAATTAAAACTGTGGCCACAAGATCGGTGACTTTCCATCCCCCAGTGTGTTCTTAACTAACATGGCACATTACCTACAGGTTGGAAACAGATGTGTGACTGTAAACATCCATTATGTATGCTATGTCCCAAAGTGTTTTGATCACTCTCCAATCTGTGGTTCAAGGAAATCATCCCTTCTATAAACACCAAACCCTTTGCTGAAAACAGCAAATTACATTCTTAGTGTAGACAAAGTCGCATATGACAGTCTTTTTTAAAACTTTCATTGAGGACACCAGTGAAAGCAAAGCTACTACATTTGTTTAGCATAACAATGTAATTGGAATCACTGCAAAGTGGCTAATAAGAGAATTTCGGTGAATACAATACAATACAGATGGATACACAGCTTTCTGAAGAGACAGGAAAGTTGAAAGAGTGGGAGGAGTAGCACTATACATCAACAAACCACATCAAAAGAGTATTGAGGCACAGGAAATTAATCTAGATAAAAAATTTTAAAAGCATTGTGTTAAGAATATGCCATAAAACACTTGATTCTATGGAGTAAAATAGTGCTAAAGAGAAGAAGAATGGAACAAGATAGTGTATATATGATTATAATCATATTTTAGAACATCTGTAATCCACTCTCTGCTGGTTATACATATAATCATATATAATACATATAATCAGCAGTGAATGGATGATAGATTTTCTGCACAAGTAAATCAAAGTGGCCCAAATGGTTAAATAAATCAATTGTCAAGAATACAGGGAGAAAGAAAGCTCTTTAAAACATGAGAAAATAATGTGATCCAGTTGAAAAAAAGGAATATACTGAACTGCAAGCACAGGCAAGCAAATAACAGCAGAATTATGGAATTTTCCATAACATAGTTGCACTTACACCTCTGCAGCTGAAGACTAACTAGTAAAACTTTCAGTGATTGCAGAATTGTGTGATAGATTAGTACTACCGATAAACTAACTTTAGTTAATCTAATTCATTAACTGAAACTGAACTCTGTACAGTATAAGCACCTTCACAACAAAAATAAGATACAAATCTCTTTTCTATTTATGAAGTTGAATCAAAGTCAGTATTGTACCATATATGCTTACACAGGATTTCTGCTCTGTCTGACAGTCACAACGTCCCATATTGTTAAATTGTACACATCTCACTGGGCTTAGAAAGCTCTGTTCCCAGAACTACAAAGGCTTGTATGTTCCTTCCACAAATCTGCTCTACTTAATCAGTGGGGACTCTGACGACATTCTTGTTTCCAAACCTGTAGGTCAGCACCGAGGCAGTGTGGAAAACATGAGTTTGTGACAAAAAAAAACAGCAAGCAAACGCCAATTTCCTGGAAATGTGAGGTTTACAATTCATTACAATGGGCATTAACATCCCAGATGTAAAATGCAAATGTGAATTTGAGCTTTATTTTACAAAGAAATTGACTCAGAAATTGGGAAAGTTATTGTTTTATCAGGAAATTTGGTTTTATTCTTTTTACACAAAGTAAATTTAAAGTTCAATGCACCTCATTTTTTTTGGCAATGTGTTTCTGTCCATTTAAAGCTGTTTTCTCTAGGCAAAAAGAAAAAGGGCAAAGAGATATCGGATTCCAGTTAAGTACAGCATAACATCTGGACAGAGTTACATTGCCAGATTCCTTTCCTTGCAAGTATAATTGGTATGTTTTCTAACCAGAATATTCTGGATTATTTATCTTCAAAGTCTCATCTCGTGGATTGTTTGGAGTACATTTCCCATGCACCAAGTTGCACAGACAGCCTGTACACAATGGTTTTTCATGCATGAAAGCAATCTTATATCTGCAGTTTCACGAGGAATAAAAAACACCCAAGAATTGGAGATGTTTTGAGGGTGTTTACTGAATACTTCAATTAAATAGCATAGTAACTGAAATATTATTATTTTTAATTTTAATATCAATTTGACTGGTGTTTTTACAGACACTCAAAATCCACTAATTCACAAAAAATAAAGCTTAACCAAACAGAATGGAGAAATTGCAATCAACTGCAATCAACTCAAGAAGGCACATTGTGGAAGACAGAAAACCTACACCTCTTGCATCCATTCATATAGATTTCCATCTTGTATAAAATAAAAATGACACTTACAACCTTTAGCTTTTAGAAATGTGTGTTTTTCTTCAGCCTTAAATATAATATTTATATAATTCATGATAAATTAGCTACTAAGTATTTTTTTAAACTTATTCCCCAAAATACATAAAGGATGAATAAAAAGTAAAGTCCAGGGATGGGCAATCCCATTCCTTAAATGCTGTTATCATTTAGGTTTTAGAGGCATCTTTCAATTATCGCTTGAACAAGACCGGAAGAAACAGCTAAAATTATTTCTTATCTTCCTAATTGGTTCAATTAAGTCATTAAGGTGTGAGATGGAATGAAATCCAGAAACCAACACAAGACTCAAGGGCTAGTGTTGCCTACGCCTGCTCTAGCATTAAGCATGAGTAAGGTTATAAACAAGGAAGCTATTTGGTTTATCCAGCATGTTTGGTAGTTGTTAACTGATCCAAGGTTCTCATTCAACTATTTATTGAAGGAAGCCTGGATATTGGCTTCAACACTGAGAACATATAAAGCATACTATATGATAGTAAAGGAACAAGTAAAGGTTTATTCCATGCTGAAAAGAGAAGAAAGGAGACACAATATTTTGGCTGTGGACCCTTCTTCGGGTGTGAGCTTCGTCACAGATTACAAAGCGCAACCCAGCAATACGACACAAACCGCCTTTCTCCCTGGTGAACTAAACTCATTCTATGCTCAGCTCGAAGTCCATAACTCCCGAAGAAGGCTCCACAGCCAAAATACTGTGTTTACTTTCTTCTCTTTTCAGCAATAAACCTTTACATGTTCCTTTGCAGCCTACACATGCTGACGCAGCTACCCACATGAACTACTATATGATAGTATACATATAATTAAAAAAAATATTTTTGGTACAGTATGTACCATACATGCAAATATTGCATGTAGAGCACCTCCTTTAAAGGAATCTTAACCTTCTAGTACGGTGTTGATGATTTTTCCTCACTTAAGTGCACCTGAAATATATCATCATTTCTCCTAGTGTTTTACTCTTAATCATTTTATAAGACACATAAAATGAGGAATTGTAACCTTGGGTTATTTTAGTACTTGGATCTTGTAAATCGAGAGTGAAAGCAATTTATGACTCAGAACAGGGCGTTTCTATAAATGGTCATCTTGTTCGGCTGTTCTTAGTTTGTGCTTACTGGCTGTCTAAAGTGTCTCCAAACAGAGGGAAGTTTATTTTACCACATAATTCTACAGAGGTGTTTAATAGATACAGATTGTATTATTAGAAAGTCTGAATAAGACTACTTTATACAAGATCCACAGAATTTGTACTTTGACGTACAATGGTCTTTAGGGTCCCAGTTTATGAAGGATATTTTCAAACTTTATTTACAGTAGCTGCCCCTGTTGTCAACTCTAATCTTTGTGCAAAGAAACCATGATTGGGGCCATGTGTACAGTTTATCAGACCAAAGAATCACCATGTTTGTGGTTCTTTATCTGTCAACAATTAGACATGAAGAATAAAACATATTCCCCCTACTGACTGAGAGGATCCTGCTGACCTGTATCTGCAGCGTCACCACTTCTCTCTCCAAGGCTCTTTTACTTGGCAGATTCTTGCGAAGGAGCTCTAACTGCCTGGCCTCTTCAGAGATCAGCATCTTCAGGAAACAGATCTCCTCTTCCATGGCTTGTATTTCCATGTTGCCATTTCTGATCAGGCTTTCCTGGATATTCACCTTCTCATAGAAAATGCACACCTCCTCCTCTCTTTCAATCAGCTGCACTCCCCTGTCAAAAACCAGAAACATACATGCAGACATGTTGAAGGAGCCATATGATTAAAGAACCATGTTCTGTAGTAACCATGGGTTATTACACAAGAGTTGTGATGTGATGTGATGGAGTAACCATTGGATATAAGAGTGTTGTGATTAAAAGATTCATGTGCTGAAAGAACCATGTGCAGAAAGAGCCAGCCATAAAGCCCAGAGTGATGAAGGGTAAAAGAAAAAATGAACACCCAAATAAATGTTTTTTTTTTTAATTCTAGTTCAATTGTAAAATAATGTACTTCGCCGGGGCTGTTTCGCTGAGATAGACATGGTGCTTCCCTGCTGAAAGGAAGGGTCTGCTGCCAGGTGAGGCAGGGAGTGCACGGACTCACCGGTCATTGCGGTTCTGCACTGCACTTTCATACTTCTTGCGCAGCTGCACCAGAGCCTCCTCGGCGTGGTTAATCATGTGGGTCAGCTTGCCGATGTTCAGCTTCTGCTCCTCCCTTTTGTCCTTCATCTCGAACTGGACCCAGTTCACCTTGGAGATGTCGTTCCTCAGGCTGTCGCGGAGGGTGTGGCTGTGGAGGTGCTTCAGCTTGGACTTCTGCAGCAGCCTGCAAAGTCACCAGGAGGGAAAGGGTGATGCCCTTTCCTATTACAAAGTAATAGGCAATGTTGTGAGCTATAAAAATCACCAAAAATCTTTTGATGAAAAAAGCAGCTGAAAGAGTTCGAGGTGTTATCATAGTGTATGTGACATGTGACAATCCATGTGTGTAACAGGGCTGTGTGATACTTACTATCAATTTTTATTATGGTACTATAATAATACACTATTAAAGTATCATGAACATTTGCTTTAATAATAAAAGAACTTGTAGAGTAATTGTACAGCTGTTTTTCGCAATACTCGCTCTTTTTACATCACTAGAACACTTTTCACTCATGACTAAAAACACAACACCCCAAATGCACAGCAAGGAATGATTCCACACAACACACACGCAATAGGAGATAGACACGTAATACGGAACAAGACTGAGGCTGCACTCAACTTTTTACGTGAAGTCAGATTACACAAGATTCATTTTACACAAGTAAGGCAGTAATGGTAAATTAAGAATAGCCTGTTAATCCATGTAAAAATAGTTCTTCCATAACCCTCTCTCCCAAAAAACCTCTTCAAAGATTTTTATAGAAAGAAACCTCACAATTTCTGCATATACAGTAAGACTGCAGAAAACTTTTTTTGTGCTCTACAAAATGACTTACAGTATTCAGCCACAAGTCCTTGTGCTTGCAAACTTTGAAGGGAAAATAGCCTGATACCTTTCTTTATTAACAGCATTTGTCCGCAAAATTTCAACTTCATTCTCCAGAATTTTTAATTTCTCCCTCATTTCTGCTGCCCTCTGGGAAGCAGTCTGGATGAGGAAGACACATTTGTTCCTCTCATTCTTTATGAAGTCATACATCTTTGCAAATATATTCAACCTGAAAAAGAACAGGTAGACCACAATTATCCTTCCTTCTACTCAAAGAGCATTTACTATGTCATGATGGTAAAACTGAAATCATTTTGGAAATTATTTCTGTGTCAAATATTGAAAATGCTTTATTTTTCTGCATTGAGAAAATGTATATTAAAATATGAGTCCATTTAAGTTCCATCTCAAAGGAGTTAATAAAGATTAACTGACAAATATGTACAGGAAATAGTCTTGAAATGAGACGGCTCTTCCTGAATAAACACAAAAGTGACTCATTTGTTTCTCAATTTTTTCAGGAAGAAGAATGTACCTGGTTTGAACTTCCTGATTTTGTTTCTTGTGTTCCTGTATCACCAGGCTTTTGCCTCTCAGTTCTTGTTTGATGCGATTATATCTTTGCTGTTTAAAAAAATAAAATTAATACTGCATATGACACTGGAGCGGTTGTCATTGATTTGTAATTTTCTTGATTGTAATGGCAAGTTATCAGACCAAAGCTACAAATTAAGGTTTGTATTTCAATTCAAACAAGGCTTGAGGTTCTAGAGCAGGTTTGTAGCTAAAGTAAGAGCTACAGAAGCAATAAGTAAGTGGTATAAACTACAACATATTTCTCTGATACGAAAGGCAGATAAATGGTACACTCTGGCAGAATACATATCCTTCTGGGTTTATAAAAATCTCCCTGTAATATCAGGATATCAGGAAACCACATGTTTCTGGTAAGTGTCATGGCAACATAGTGTCTATCCCAGCAGCATAAGGAGTGCAACCTGGATAGGTGCCTGTCCACTGCAAGATAAACTCACACATATGGACAATTTAGAGGTACAAATGACCCAATGACTCTATATGAGAGTAAATGCCCAGAGTAAATGCTATAAAAATGGGGAGAACATGCACATTTCACAATTAAAGGTGCTCCAGGTCAAAATTGTACCCAGGTGGCAAGATATGTGAGGCAGCAGCGCTAAGCACCAGGCCACCCTGTTGCTCTATACAGGAATGTTATCTTTTAGTAATAAAGATATTACTAAATACTGTGACGATTTGGACTGACTTAACTGAAATCACCAGCACACCAAAGAGAGGGAAAATTCCACCTTTTGTAAACCTTGAACACGCTTTGATTACCTCAGCTTTGACGAAGTCCCTTGACTTCTGTTCTCTCTCATCAGCTTTAATTTGGGCGAGGCAGATGAGGTGCGTCAGCTCCTCCCTATACCGGTGCGTATCTTTAATAAGCTCCTGCTCTTCAGCTAAGCACTGCTCCACCTTGTGTGCCTCTGCCATTGTAAAAGTTTGCTGCACACAAATATTCAGAAAGGTTAAATAATAACCTGACTTGCATACAAAAACCACAAAACATATTAAAAAGCTGTCCTCATATACCACATAAGGCACTCAGAATTACCTGCTCATATTAGTATGCTTTACGTATTAAGTGTACTAAGTGTATTAATTATATTTTCAATTAATTAACTTACTGTGCCATTGTGTCTCTTCCAAAAGAGTGCCAAGAAATATTGAGGTACCTGGTATTTTTCAAATTTTTGTTAGTCTTTTTTGTCCATGTTAAATTTTGCTTGACATTGCAGAGAGCAGGCATATTTCAGGATGCATTCTCAGATTGTTTGTTTCTGACGTTGACCTTGTCCTGCAACGTGGTTGCAATCCTGAAAGCTTCCCTTTTTAAATTGCTTCACAAAAAGCCAAGGAGATGTCAGCTGTGGTAAGCAATTTTGACCACTCATTTTCAGTTGCATTCAATGTTATGTGAACAATGCAAATCTAAGTCGACCACAGTGTTGGGTTTGCAATTTGTAAATTGTGCAAACGTATTTACCTGCTGTAGTAAGTTCCGTTTCAGCATCTCAACCTCTTTTTGTAATTCCTTTCTCCTTTCTAAAGCCGACCCATCATCCTTGGGCAAAGCGTCCATCTAAGACCAAGAGCAAACACCTGAGAAATATTTTCATTCATTGTAATGATAACTTAATTCTATCTGCACTCAGATAAAACATATTGATTTCAACACAAAGACATTTGCTAAGATTTAAAAAAATATATTAAAATTTGAGACTTTTGTTTATGCTAAGATTCTACATTACATTCTTACATTAAAAAATCCTGTACATTGATCTGATCTAATATAACAAGTAAAATGAAATGTACTTTAGTCACCTAGAAAATAGTGACTATTAAATGTGAAGTTGAATAACCATCACTTTGTTATTTTTTTGTTTACTATTTAAATCTGGCCAGGAAACACACTTTGAAATGACTTTGCACTCTGTTTTAGAAACTGAGTTTTTAGAAAATGTGAAGATAAAAGGTATCGGTTTCGTATCTGCTCTGCGTTCTTGCTTCACTTACAAAGCTACAGTAAATGAATTCTAATTCATTTGCTTCCATTTTCTGTTTTGGCTTGGTAGTCATGGAAGCCTTAATGAACCAATAATAATCAGATTTTGGAAAGAGTGTATAATGGTTTCCTGCTTTTGATAACAGATGGGACCATAGATGAAAGCAAACTGTTTTGTTAAATGCGACTTTATAAAGTCTTCTAAATACTTTATATCTGTTTTCATGCTTCATTTGCAGCATTGTTTAGAAAATGTGTGGTTTCTTTCCCATGATGTTGATGACAATGAACTTTAATCTCTAACAATAGGCACCAGGTTTTGGATGAAGTTGAAAACTAAATGTGGAAGCAACATTATACATCGATGTTAATATGCATTGCTTGGTTTTGATAAAGTTCTAAGAAACCTTGTCTATTCTTTTCTAAGAGACACCTGTTCAACGGGGGAAGTGGTTTTGGTATACACTTGTAGATGTTGTGACAGGGGATGTCCGGAAACTGTTTCTACAATGTGCTGTTTTTTTCCATTATAGCAGAGTAGAAGTTCTCTGTTATTTTTAGAGACTACAATCTTGACTTGTACTGCTCTGCAGTTTTTTTTTTAATCTGTCGCTGCCATGCACTCTTTCAGAATGTGACAATGTCTCTTAAACGTGAAAATTAAACTTGACAGCTGATAGCAGTTTTGTTTCAGAAAAAGTCTAACAAGATACTAATTCATTAATTCTCGTATGACTGTCTGTGCAAATATAGCCCCTTTTAACCCTTTTTACAAGAGTGGTTTAAAAGGTTTGGAGACTTAGAGGCTGAAATACAACAGATCATTGCTGTAGCTGAATGCACTCATGCAGCTAATATACAATACCTGACATTTCATGTTTTTCTTCTGTGTGGTTTAGCATCATGGAGCTTTCCTAATCACTGTTGTATTTCTGTAACATTTTCAGTTTCAGTAAAAGCAACACAAACCTCTGATTTCACTTTCTCGTGTAAGAACTGTGTGTGCACTAAAGTATCGTTTGCCAGTTTCAGCTGTAGCTCCATCTTCTTCAGGCTGCGCAGCTGTCTCTCTTTCTCCCTCAGCTTCCGGGACAGAGTGTCGTGCTGGGTTTTCTTCTCCAGGCTTGCGTGTCGTAGGTTAAGGTCCAAAACAGCTCTAAAAGGGTAAAAATGCTGCACCTGAACACCATTAAACAGAATTTTGTTTAATGAACTAGAACTGGCACTGAAGAATCCTCAGTGCATTTGTACCATTCGCCTTGTGGCCACTTCATTATTATAACATGGACAACGTTAACACTGATATTTTATGAAAGTCTGATGCCAATCATGGAACATACCGATTGCAGAGTCACTTTATTTGGATCTGTAATGTATTAAAATTATTTCAAATCCCTACACATAATTAGTAGTGGAGAACAGTAGTTCACCTGCTGATTTATTTGTCAGGAGACACCTCTGGAATCCAGACTGTCCTATCAGCGTCAACCTTGGGCATATTATCTTAATCCTAACAGAATCTGGCGATAGCTGACCCAGTACTACAGATATTTGCTTCTTTGCTTTGTCTTCATGCCAAAGGCATATTTTTATTAATCTCAAGCATGTTGCTTCATACAAAACCTAAAAAAGCTTACTGTGCACATACAAATGGCTTTCACAATAGTCTGTTTATGGAAAGTAATGGCATGTTTGACTATCACAGCTGTTGCTCTTGAAACAGTCAAAATCGTTGATATATGAAGGGCTGGATTTTAAATAAAGTCCAATAAGGGAACTGACATTTATAGGAATCCTCTCTTAGCGCCTCAGATAAAGAAGAGCCTGACCTTTCCCCCATCAGAGTGGCCTCCTTCTCTTTGGTCATGTCCTGTTCCTTGAGCAGCTGGCTGAGTTCCTGCTCGGTGTTGCCCAGCTGCTCCCTCTTCCCCTCCAGCTCCTTCATCACCTCCTTCTTCTCCTCTTCCACCTTCCTGCACTGGGCCTCCGTCTGCTTCTTCCCCGCCAACAGCTCCGACACCTGCGCCTCCATCTCGTCCTTCTTCTTCTCCAGATCCCTGTGAAGCATCACGCACCAGCGTGCCATTACAATTGTGGCACCCCCCCCCTCCTTTCTTTCGCTGAAGGTACTTGGCATTTTCTGCTCTTTTGCTTCCAGCAACAGATTACAAAAGGAAGGTAATTTGAATTCAAGAGGCCAAGATAAAATGTCTATCTCGCATTGCAACAACAAATTTGTGGTGTTTGTATACGGATGATATGAAAATATTTACAGTATCTGATTGTGAGCAGCTGAGGGGTACAAACAGAGCAAAGCCACCCCTTGCATCACAAAAGAAATGCTTTATAACTACTTGAAAAATCAAAAACTGTAAACAATACGTAAAGAATTTGGTTTCTCTGCCCTCCAAAATGAACCGACCCATTATTTATGCTGAGATTGGACTCTCAGATTTATTTCAAACAAAATGTTACATCTTTATTAATACAGGTACTGTAAGATATTATCAGAAATGTTATAATGCATTTAAGAAAAATTACAATCTTTCAAAAAATAATACAGTAGTATCAGCCAGTAGTGCAGATGGAGAAATTAAATTAATAGATTTTTTTTTTTAATTGAAGTGCACGAAAATCAAGGCAAAGGCGGAAACTTTGTGAGCATTAAACCTCCAGAATCACAGAGAACATTTTTTAATTACCTGCTCAGTCCCATTTATAATTTTTTAGATTTTCTTGACTTACATCTTTTTATGGTTTATTCTCTCAATCTCTTTCCCCAGCTGACCAGGGATGGAATGCAGCTGCACCAGCTCATTCTGGTGATAAAGAAAAATCAAAATATTAGTCTTTTTGTTCACTGTCCTTTCACTGAACTCTTTTAAAAATCAGTAGTAAAGGACTGTTATTACAAATGACAATGTTAAAATAAAACATCACATTTTAAAAAACTAAATAAGAATAAGAAGAAATGAGCCATGAAAAACATTTGGACAAAATCAAAAGCAAAGGAATCAGTAATCAGTGGAAACAATAAGTCTCTTGTGAAGGTCATTAATTATAGCATGTCTCAGTCACAGATATCCAAGAGCTCATATCCTGATCTTCTTGAATAACAACTTTTTCCATAATTAGAGCACTTTTTTTCTAATGCTTTTTGACATGTAGCAGACAGAGTAAAATATAGTAAAAAATCGTTTTTTCTTGTCTAAGAAAGCTCATGTAGCTCATGTAGTATGAGCTACATCTATATTATTATTATTATTTTTATTTTCACTTTTATCCTTATTCAATTTGACCGAGTTATACTGTCTAACAGATGTATATTTTTATGTAGTGCACATGATAATGTTAGTATTTTTTTCTCCTTAACAGCACAGTTCCCATATTCCGAACTACCACACATCTGTGTCTTCACAATTAAAGTTCAAGGCATTTAGGCAGCCTGGTGTTTGTAGACGTTTGTCGGCCACAACAGTTCATTTTAATTGAATTATATAACTATAATGAAGCAGTAGTAATACTAATCCTTGCTTTTATATGGCAGTTTTTCATTGCAAAGGATTGCAAAGCACTGTACATATAGGAGGAGACATTTTTCACCCACCACCAACCTGGGTGACACGGTCACTGTGGTCAGAAAAATAGGCAGGACACAGAAATAAAGTGCAAAAAACAGTGACTTTTTACTGGCACACTCTTGTTCAAGGAGAAATATTTACAAAAGAAGGAGACAAAATAAAAAGTCATAAACTAGTTTTTCAGACAATTCCCCACTAATGGTTTTAAGAGGCGCAGATTTAATTCAAACTCATCAAGGATACAGCACATGAACCCGGTTTCACTAATCAAAGACACAGACTGACTGCTACACCATGAGACCCAGGTTAAACACCCTGAGCTCCACCCCTGGAGTCTCTTGAAGGACGAGAGAGACTGCATTTAAACCAGAAGGGAGTCAGTGTCTGTATCCTGGCACAAACACGTGGAACAATCAGGAGACAAGGACAGCAATGTGGATTCAGAACAGCTCATACACAAATACAGTAACAAAAAATAACTTTTACCATACCACAGAAATTAACACTACTTGTCATTAACAATAATGAAGGTGGATATACAAAATAAACTGTCCTTTCTTTTCCAGAGAACATACGACAAAAGCATTCCAATTCACAAGCCCCACTACAAAGCAGATCAGGTGGAAAACAAGTTGCTTCACATAATGATTTAAAGTGGACATTTATTTAGGTAAGCTTTAACAAACCCAGAGTGAAACTTAGCCCAGACACCAGGACGTACACTCTTGGCCTTGCAAAAAGTGCTACTGGGTTTTAAATGACCGTGTACTGTAGCTAGGATGTGGATTTAACATCTTACTGTATCTGAAAGATGGGAACTCCTACAACACAATATCCTTAAATACTGTACTGGGACATTAGTTTGGAAATGTTATTCATCTGACAACACAACTTACAGAAGCAATCTGGTTTTATTTGGAGGTCTCTCATCCCAGTACTGGCCAGGACCAGCCTCGTTTCAACGCTGAGATCTGATACAATGAGGCTACAAGGTGGTAGTTTTGTTGCCTATGTCTGAACACAGAATTGATGTCATCACTGTCCAACATCGCTTACCAGGGAGACTTCAACTGAAGTGTGCTCTGAGAGAGAGGTCTGTGCTAAAATGTGAAAATCATCTGCTACCAACATAAAAGACTACTGGGAATGAAGATTCCTTTATCCAAAGAAATGTGGAAAACCTTCACTCCACAAAAACACAACTCCCTTTTGTGATGCCCTGACGAGCTCCAGTGCACCTGCTCCACATTCCTACACGTGGAAGGAGCTCGTCAGGACCATCTCAAACGAGAACAGGTCAGGCCTGTCAATCTTGTAAAGAGACATCACAGACTAAGCCCTGAGGGATCACTCCTCGGGGCTCAGACATTGAGTCACACTAGTGAGTGTATTTGCTGGTTTTAACTAGTCTTTTCAAGGTTTATTTCACGTTTTTCCCACAGGTTTTCCTCAGGATTTCCCCCCCAGAATTCTCTAGGACTTCTGCAGGATTTCTTCAGGACACTCCCAGATCTCCTGCCATTCCCATTCTAATTCTCCCCATTACTTTATTAATTATTCAATAAACCATCAAACCTCCACCGCTGAACCCACTCCAGCAATTATTAATTTGCCGTAACCTAATTTCCATCTACAGGCACGGCGTAACACCTTTTTAGATGGATGCATTTCCCTGTTACTTCTACTTCTCAGATGAATTGACAAGTTTAGCTGGTAAAATGCAACTGAGGTACCACGTAAAACATCACCTCACAGTCTGCGACGGTCTCTTTCTTCTCATCCAGCTCATGCTGCTCACGTTGGATTTGCTTCTGCTTGGTTTCCATGTCTTCTTTCAGCGCCTTGATCTCCAGTCGTCTCTGAGCAATTTCTCTTCGTAGCTCCTCACAGCTGTCCTTCAGTGCTTTGGTCTTCTTCTCCAGTTCCTGGATGTGTAAAATCTCAGTTAG
Source organism: Lepisosteus oculatus (assembly GCF_040954835.1). Classification (NCBI taxonomy): domain Eukaryota; kingdom Metazoa; phylum Chordata; class Actinopteri; order Semionotiformes; family Lepisosteidae; genus Lepisosteus; species Lepisosteus oculatus. The sequence goes on along the minus strand of NC_090702.1, from coordinate 33,950,221 downwards.
ACCTAAGAACCTGATTCATAGAATAAGACTCAAAGTCTCCAAAAGGCGGAAATATGAATGGAAATGTACCTACCGTATGTATGAGATGTAATAATGAGACTGCTGTGCACGAATGCCAAACTACACCTGCATTTCAGATCTTCTAAAGGCTGCCTGTTAATCTTATTCAACATTTGAGCAAGATAATACATTTTGATTGATCAAAATAATATAAATACTTGCTCTGAAATAGCATTCCCCATCCTACCAATTTCCATTAATGATAAATATCAAGAATTACATAATAATTACAATTCAAAATATCAATATAAATTGAAAAACGTTCTTATTTTCTCCAGACATTTGTTTTACCCTCAAATAAATGACTTGTTCCAGAAAAACGTGATTTGAGACAGGTGAAAGACATATCGGGTGTAGAAATGATTAGAGACTGCTATTATGTTTGAGAACTATCACAATCAGGTTAACAAATATTTACAATATACAAGTATACAAAAGTCCTGATTTCTCTTTGTTATGAAGATGGTGGTAGTTTATATATTTGGAACTTTAAATATAGTACTTACGCCTGGCTTGGGTAGAGTCTCATACTCTTTTTCTAGAATGGCCCTTTCTTCACGTAAGCTGACAATGAAAAAAAGTATCTTTTCATGATGTACAATTTACAAATCTGACCATTAGAGTGTACCACTTCAGTGTCCTCAGATGGGTAAATTGTGCAAGAACAGTATGACAGCAGTACATAAACTCTTAAGTTTTACATTGGAATTTTAAAAAAGACATGCCATACAAAAAGCTACTGGCATTCCCACACAGGAAGTACTCAGCCATTTGCACATATAAACATGAGGCACTCATGCAGAGAGTAGATTGACCCCTATAGTCCTGGCATCCCCAGATTGAGAACGGCCTACTGTATGTCTTTAACCACCTGGGACCAGGGACCGGGTATCCCCTGTGCTCAGATAGTGCACATTTTGGAGGAAAGCAGGCAGGCTTCTGTATGGGGATCAAATTAGTTTATTTTTTAAAATAAAAGGGCAACTAAGCAAAATCCCTGTTGGATAAATTAAAAATAATTTTGCCACCAAATAGGTGGCCACTTTGTTCACTCTATCACAAGGGCCATTATAACAAGACTCTGAGTAAAAGCCCAGGTTGCATTTTGACACCTGTTTCCAAATTGATTTTGAGGATTAAAAAAAAATATCCCATTTGACACCCTTGAAGGAGGATATACTGACTACCCCATTGCTTTTTCTTCATGATTCGGTTTGGGTTACAAGTGGTAGCATTTTCCGTTTACTGCCTGGTAAAATTCCTGTTTCATTTCTCATTGTACTGTATATTAGTATTTATATTACTTTAGTTATTTAAAGAACGTGCATGTTCACACAGGTTTCCTCTGGGTTCTCTGGTTTCCTCCCACATACTGGTTAATTGGCTTTTGTGAAACTGGCTCTGGTGTGACTGTGTCCCTGTCTGTGTATGTGTGTGCCCTGCGGTGGACAGCCATCTTGCTCAGGGTCTAGCCTGCCTTGTGCCCATTGCTTGCCAGGATAGACTCCGGCTCACCTGTGACCCTGAACTGCATGAAGTGGTTAGAAATGGAGGGATTTTTTAAGTCTTTCTTTTTTAAATAAAAAACAAAGACTCTATACAGTCCATTTCTAACTGTATTTAGGAATTATTCATGTAACCTGCAAAGGTTAATGACACATAACGAGATAACGATTTGAACGTAATGACTACCAGAAGCTTCCTGCTTCCAGAAAGCTAAATGTTATGGCAGTTTCAGTTTTATATAGATTTGAAATCATTACTGCACAAAGATTAATGAAGCATTTCTTTATTTACATTTAAATGTGAATATGGTGCGTACTGGTACCAGTTTTTACAGTCCTTCTGCCCTGTTTATTGTGCTTTGGAGATCTTGATCATTACAGACAATTACTGTATAGTACCAGAATCCCATATCCCTTCCATACCCATATTTTCTTGATTTTGATGTATTTTTGCCTATTCAGTTTAAAAAAAACTTGGTGGTTCCGGCCAACAATAAGTCTCCCAGTGGTGTAACAGCCTTGTCAGCCTTAAATGACTGTCTCCAAAATTATGTCATTTCAGCCTTGTAGCAGCCTCCATCGATTTTTGGCTGTTCTTCCCTACTGTGCTGAACATGGATGTTTGCAGTTGAACATTTGGGTGTATAATATGTAAGATGATTTGGTAATATCCAAAAATGAATTTAAAACATAAAACAACTTTTGTACTGCTCAAGTGTGCTGTAAATTGTAATGCTGAACTCTCACAGTTTCTTCAGGTTTAAATATGGCAATGGCATTCTCTGTATCAAACTCACGCCCAAATTCTTTTCCTGGATTTCCTGTGCTCAGCTTTCTTTTGTAATCAATAATTCAGACATTGTCTTGTATTTAAACTGAGACATCTGCCAAACACATGGAAGTACTGTGAGAACAAAGGGAAAAAAAAGAATCACTTTTCAAGATGTCTACTATAATATAATATAATTTCAAAGAAAGATCGCTAAATTACTTTCACTTTAACTTTTACTTTAACTACAAAAACAGTCAACAGGACACCAGCAACAGTCACTTCTGTTGTGAAAGATGAAAAACATTTTAGAGTAGGTATAAACCTCTTTCTCCCACATTTTGAATGTAATATTGTTAGGGAAGTTACAATGGTTATAAAAGTATTTGTACTTGTCTGATTTCAAAGCAACCAGTAGGAACAATGGATAGAAGACAAGATGGTTATTAAGCTTTAGGTGGTCTGAGAGGTAAAGCTTATAGAGGACCTTCTGGGGAATAACTCTAGTAAATCATTAAGAGTCATCAATAGCCCAGAAACTGCAAATTAAAAGGCAGGCTGACAGAAACAGAGATGGAGAGAAGAGGAGGAAACAGACAGAGAAGGAAGAGACAGAGAGAAAGGAAGAATTGTGTCAGGCAAGAGAACATTGTTTGAAACAACCTTAAAGGCCAGATTCTTGCTAAATAGTGGAACCCTGTTTAAAAGAGAATGACATTCTATTATTTTAGGAAACAATGATTTCCGTTATGAGGAATCCCCAGGCTAAAGATGTTGTTTTTTGGATAGAGACGCATTTTTAGAAAAGGGGGGTACTGTATATTCCCCTTCATTTTGGAGCACCTGGATTTATAGGAAGAGAGGTTTAGCTATGGGCAGTATTCTGTTATTTTGGACGCAGGTTTATCTCTCCTGTTGGCCTGCTAGGCATTATACAGTACAGGATTTCTGAGTATTGGGTTAGCAGTCTGGGTTTTTCTGGTTGGTTAGGATGTAGGCCTCTGAGACTCTTTGTAATTAGTGTAACTTGTATTTCGTGTTGTGTGTTGTCTAGTTTGTATTATTGTTATTGTTAATTATAATTTGCTTAGCCCAGTTTGTTGGATCAATCACTTTTTCACCATAGCTGCCAGTGTGGTTGGTATAGTTAGGCGCCTCTAACCATACCAACTGCAATGGTACGTTCTTGGCATCTCTGACTATTAGGTAGTTATAGTTAGGTATTTTAATTATTGATTATCCCACTCCATTTCTATATTTTTTAACCCCAATATTTGTATAAATATTAATAACATAACTGAATACAGTATTTCTTATACTACAATTAAAATGTTTATTGAATTGTTAAATTTAACAATACGACTTTAAAAAGCTCAGAATGTCATTACAAGAAATACATTTGGAGGACTCACACTTTGTTTGTAAGGGCAATATTTTAGTTTACACTAGAAATTCCAGTAAAAGCACCGTATGAATGTGTACAGGAAAAGCTATTTTATCATGGTTATTCCATAGCAACTACATTTAAAATACTGCTTTTCTTGTCGAAGTTATGTTGTTGATGTGCTTGCATGCTATTTTCTTTTTCAGTATTGCAAGTTAATTTTGATGTAACTCAAGTCCTTATCAAAAACATAAACCTTTAGTAGAGCTGCTATACAGGTTTCTAGCAAAAAGCTTTTTAGTCTTGTGTATCAGTATAGACTATAAAATGGTTTATTTTCTGTGAAGAGCATGTAATGATTTTTACATGTAGTATACTGTAAAATCTCTTAACAAATTAAACAACTGCAGTTGCATCAAGAAACATTTAAAACACGGCAAGAAAAGTATGTGGTGATTCTGTTAACAAATAGTTAGTATTCTGCATTAAGGGGATGAATTGGATTGATTTATTAAACTTACTTATTGAAAAAGTACATATGCAGATTAGCCAATAATATAACTTCATCTTCCTGGCAACATGTGCCTCCCTGATGTTCCCACTGAAAGAGGAGACACTGTGAGCGTGTTGGGGTGGGGGATGTCTAAATGATCTCAAATGCAATTCTTAGAGTGTCTCACAGTATTTATTCAGTCCAAGCTCTGTTACATATTTCCCCTGAATATTACTGCAAAACGGTGTCACCTTCAATGAAGCAAGCATTTTAATCATAAGTAAAAGACCTTAAGAAAATTCTGTATATAATATAATAAAAAAAATATTAAGTTAATTGAGTACTCAGGCTGGAACTAAAACCTAAAGACACTAGGCTCTTCAGGACCTGAATTTGTGACTCCTGTTCTGAGGCTTATACCAAAATGGAATAGAGAAGTCTAAGATCTTCAGTTTTGTCACTGCCTTTTAAAGATTAAATTTAAACTTGTATAAACAATTTAAACTATAGTTCATTAGGCCAGAAATACATTTCACAAGAATAACAACATCCAACCAGACTCAATAATACATAGTTTTCAGGACAGATGAAATATCAGGAATACTGGCATGGGAAAACTGTGATTTTCTCCCACATATTGGAATTCGGTTCATAATAGTATTATTTTTTTAATGGGCTCATTCTGATTATACTGGCTGTGTGTAATGTTGAATATATTGAAACATATACCTACACTATTTCTTGGTAACAACTGCGAATTGGGTCACTATTCATTGCAAGTGCTTCAGTAGTGGTAAGTGAAGCTATGCCTCCTCACCTTCCTCTTTCCTAGATTCCCCCTTCGTTATATAGCAGTTGTCAGTGTATAAGGAATATGTTTGTATAATATTGTTTAAACAATAATATACTTTTATAATAAAGAAGCCAATATCACGTGCTGATCTGTTAACACAGTTTAGATATTTGGCTTGAGAAACAGCTGGAAAGATGTGTGTTTACAACAGCAGGGCCCTGGGATCCAGGGATACAGCTGTTGAAAATGTTGCTTAAGAGAAATGCCTCTATTACCTCTAGATGCTGGCCGTGGAACTATAGTAAACAACTGTAACTTCAGTCTAACACACAACTCTGCACTGCTTACTTGCAAATAAGTAATTATTCATAGAGCATGAATGGAATTCCTGGAGATACATATTTTCTTATTTTACTGAATTGAAAGCTCTTCAGAACGTGGTTGTAACGTGGCAATTGGAAGTAACTATAAACTAGGTCTTTTTCCTAAACAGTTTCAAATGAGGAATTTTCAAGTATATCAGTCGGGTCACAGCTGTCATGAAATACATTTAGTACTAAGATAATTATATTCCAATTAAGTAAAGGAAACTCTCAGGTTAGGCAATACAGAAATACAGTTCAACACACACCTTTGATTTAAACTAGACAAATGTTTTGCAGCAACTGTACACATTGATTATATGTTTTGGTCCTTATATTTATCTTTTAAACCCTTTGTTAAGGAATCTATAAACTATGACTTTGAAAGCTGATATCCCATTTTTTAAATGCACATTTCTGTTACTGATCATGTTATTAAAAAGACAGGAACTACTATCACAACAAAATGAGCCTGATGGGTCGAATGGCTTACCCTCACCTGCAGCCTTTCCTCTGCTGTTTTAGTCACACTTCTGTGAAATTGTCTTTGGGATTATCGATGAAGGACCATGGAGATGGTAGGGTTGTAAATGTAGACGATAATACCTTATCTGATGATCAGTTGACTTTCTCTGCATGATCTTAAATATTAACAGACGTACAGTGCTCTGTGTGTGACGCACTTTGGGCTAGAAGTGTAAAGGCACACTCACCACTGCAGGTCATAATGCAGCTTGTCTTCTCTGTCTTCAACTTCCTTGAGGTCATTGTAAAACTTGAGAAGCTGCTGCCTCATCCTGCTGACCTCTGAGTCGGAGCCCTCAGGAAACTGCTCCGCCTGCTCCAGGTCTTGCCTCTGCCTCTCGATCTGCGCAGTGAAGCGCTTGGCATCCTGCAGCAGCCTGATCTCAGACTCCTGTGTCCTGTGCACCAGAATCACAGTAACCAGCACTGCTCAAGTCTGTACTTAATGCAAAACTCTGCTCTCACGTTGATGCATGACAACACACAGCTACATGTCCTGGGAAAATGCACAGTCACATTGCATGTATTTGTTGGACATCCCTGGCTTGACACACTGTGCATGTGATTGAGCGGAGCACTCCTCGGAAGGATCAACATATGCTTTGTCTGGATCCACGGTCATATAAACGTGCTAATCTTCATACACTTGAAGATTAGCTGAATGGAATGATATTTCTTAGAGAGAGATAAACTCTGTTGATGCCATGGGGGTGTGAGCAGAAGAGAACAAAGTGTGAGAAATCAAATGCATTAATCCAAAAAATGGACGAGCTTGGAATTTAACCTCTTTTCATATGAGCGTGAGTCTGCATATTGATGGGTCATAAACATCGCAATGTATTATTCTGAATAAGACATCAATTAATTTGTATTTTGAGGATGTTCGAGTGGGGAACTGTGTCAGCATCCTGGCTGCAAAGGAACAAATACAGGTTAATTTTTTACGGTATTTCATTTTTCTTTTCAACACTCAATTAACCTTAGTCTGTATTTTGTTCTTTTTGAGAAAAATATAATGCTAAACTACTGCAAATGCTTGTATATAATGTAGTAGAGTAGTGTGTACATACTAATTGTACTGTGGATTTAAAAAAGAAGAAAATATTACTGAACACACCGTTCTTGTAAAATAAACACAAGATTTTGTCAATTTCCACAGGCAGTTGAAGGACAGTGTTCTGTATTAAATAGCACCAGGATACTGTAGATGCAGGCAAAGTGCCCAGGTAATAGAAGCACTCGGTTTAAAGATGTTAAATGCTGATGATTTCTAACCTTTTTAATGTGTCATGCAGAAGGGTGTAACTGGCTTTCAGTTCAGCAGCTCTGGTTCCAGGGATTTTCCCAGCAGAGAAAAGCTATAAAATAGTAACAACAACAAAAATAATAAGGGGTGAACAAATGTATCCTACCACTTTCAACAGCTTTTACTGTTAAACTATTATACCAAACAAAATAGCGGAATAAGCATGGTACAGTAAAACATATATTAAGCAACTAAACCAACACCAGAAAAATTGAAAAGGAAAACTACTGGTTCAGATACTTTTTCCCCAAAAAAATATATTGCTTTAAGAAATTGATATACTGTATTTACTAGGAAGTATAAACAATACAATGTGCTGTACAAGTCTCGGAACCAACAGCAATGGTTGCATTTTTAGTGCATGTTTGACAACCACATTCCAACGAATGCATTTCCCTTTTGTAGCAAATACAGTAGAACAGTATTTCTCCATGGCTCATGGAGGTCAACTCAATAATGGTAGCTCATTTAGGGAATAATGCCAGGAATTAGCATTATCCACTGGTCTGCTAATAGCAATATGATGTACAGAGTATCTTTCAGCATACAGTACATGTATCCTTTGTTTCAGGACTTTCCCTCCAATGTTTTGGACTTCATCACAGTTTACAGAAAGAGAAAACATCTGTGTTTGTTGCAATAACAAAGAAGAAAAAATGCAAAACGATTTTCCAACTATTCTGCAAGTAAATACTTCCAGATTTTTAAACTTCTGACCTGCTGAAACCCCAGTGATTAGCATGTGAAGATAAAAGAGACTCGGCAGTTAGTCCTAGGTACAAGATAAGTCTTTATATAAAACTTCTTTTTGTTTTCCATGTATAATGTTAAGATTTAAGCTGCGGAATGTCTATTATAACTGACAGAATCAATGTCTAATTTTACAGTGTTTAGAACAGCTGGAAGGCTATTACATCAGTAGGTGATGTCAAAACCTCACTAAATGTGCAGAGCAATACCAGTATGTACAGTATATGTCGGTTAATTAGCCCCAGCTTTGGAAATTGAAAGCTTGCATCTTAATTAATATCCTAAATATCCAAGGCTATGGATTATAATTAGATGTGTAGTAGAGATTCAAAATAGCAAAATACCAAAGCATATAATCAGCTTGAAGGTTTCCTGTTCCTATAGTACACAACAGTACTGTACACAAGGCACATGAGTGCTGAAATCCCTTTTGTAATTTACAGAGGATTTGGATTGCTTCATGAATTTCATTAAATGTGAGCAAAAAAGGAAGTTTAATACAGAAATTCAGGAAATCATGTTTCAGCATTTTCCAGTTATTGTGAAAGTATAAGCATCAAAACATTAACGATGAATTAGAATTACTAGTAAATGTAATAAGCCATCATTTCATTGGAATGATAGTAGGAATATTCCACTGCAGGACAATATCTGGGTTCATCATACCACACTTTCACCCAAGGCAGTTACGTGCTATTGTAACACGAACTGCTGAATCATTCATTCACCTCAATGCTCAAACATTTATTTAAGTTAAATACTGTACTACACATTCTAAATATATTGCATGGGCTCTATGGAATTTTGGCATTTATATTTTGCTGTTCTTTCTTATGTACAATTTTTCAACAATTACAAATGAAATATCAAACAACCTGCTCCATTAGAAGAGCTAATCAAGTGTGTCCATTCTATCGCTACAATAACCCGTTTATGGGCATGTAAATGAACTGGCTACTGTACATCTGACCACAACTGGCCATGACGAATTTGATGGTACAGTATCCCTGCACCAGTCCTGGAAATGACCCTTTCTGCCCTGGATAGGATGCCAATCCATCACAGGGCTAGTGAGAAAGAGAAATGTAGAATAGCCAATCAGATCTAGCCAAGACCTCTTTGGAGAGAGAAGGAAATCAGAGCTGCCAGAGCAAACCTACATTAACCAGGGGAGAGCTGTATATACAGTACAGACTCCACACATGAGGCACCAAAGCCAAAGCCAAACACTGCACCCAAGAGAAGTGAGGCAGGAATATATACTATATACTGTACTTAGGCAGTCAGCTAATTCTCTGTCATGGGCTCTCCTGCAGAGCCCTGCTGTGTGGTTCCAAACACCTGATCTTTCTCAGGAGCAGCTTCGTCATAATCACAGTTTCTTATCATGTAAATGTAGCCTGTGCTCATGATAACTACATATGACACTCAATCATGATCTTTACATATCCTCTAACATTGGAAACAAATGTGAATTTTTCAGTATGAAGTGAGAAAAAATGGTTAGCTTGAACAAAAACAGGGAAATTAAAGAGAGCAGAGGAGACCTTTAACCATAAGGCTTTGACAATTGTTGAGGGCACGCATGATGATGCTGTACCCATTTTCAGTAATGTATGCGATTTATTCTTAGGCTGCATTCAAATTAATGAATATCAAGAAAGGCAAGATGTGACTAAAAAAATGTGTTTTCTGGTGGGATGAAAGAATACATATCACCACATCCACAAATATAAAAATGTTTTGAGAAACATACTGTATGTAATAACAGACAACTGCATAATGCCTGAAGAGAAATGCTGGCTAAAATGGTAAAATTGGGATTCCATCTGATGAAGATGCTGTTTCTAAAACAGAACTACTTGAATAAGAACAAACTTCTGTTTTAAACAATCCCTGGGGTTTTGTCAAAAGTGTGATTTCTGTCTCGACCCAGGTATTTATGGGTCAAATGGGTATGTCTGGCTCTCAATTGAAATACAAGTTTCCCTTCATTTTGCAATCAATGACAGAAGAAAAATCAATACGTATAGATTTCTTAGTTAGGTGAGGAGCAAACGTCAGCTTAAATATCACTTGTCTATTCCACCCTGACGCTGGGGGAGAGACTCTGAATAAAAATGCTTAAGGTCAGCAGGTAGAGCTTTATTTTCACCCTGCACTGCAGTTGCCATGCTAAACAGTACTGACTCATACTGGAAGTTCTCGAAAAGAAATAATTACATCATGCTTTAGGATACTTTATCTGAAAAAAAACCAAAACAAACATCTGTTTAACATCTACACTAGTTACAAAACAACTTGGAAGAGTTTTATAGATTTGGGAATCAGTGGATTCTTTTTTTCCCTGTGTGCCTCACAACAAAATTACTTTTTTAGCTTTTTAAGTCAAGGGGTATAGATTAGGAAAACAATGTTTTAATATAACAAATAATACAGTTTGAAAATTCAAAAGACATATGCATTATCTAGTATGCATTACTACAAGGATGATGTTGCTAAGTGTGCTATCTACACTGACCTCTACATGAATAAGGAAACCAAACTTGTACTGACTTACAGTGAAGTCTGTCTAGCACATGTCTGAATTACTCTAGCACCACTATCTTGGAAACTGTTTGATCCATCTGAGTTTCACCCATTTCCAGTAAAAAATAATTTTTGCTTCTTAACTCAGAGTTAAAAAAAATGTTCCAGCATGTAACTTATTTTAGGAGCTTCCAGCTCTGCTTCTACTAAAGGACTTGGGGGAAGTGCAGTGTGCAGTCATTAGCATTGGATCTAATGGTGGAAGAAGCAATGATCATACATATAATTAAGAACACGTACAGTATAGTCAGAAAAGACTTTGTGGTGCCTGTTTTTACACAGCAGAAAAGATTACTGTAACTAACACTGCTAACACATGGTTGGCAAAATGTATTCAATCTGTTAGGAACAGGATCAAGTGGTGATGCCTAATTTATTGCTAGAAACACTTAGGTTTGCAGATGAGATCTGGAAGTGTTTGCATAACACAAAAGGTACTCTTGAGATAAGGAACAAGTAACAGGTTTATTCTAAGCTGAAGAGAGAAGAAAGAAAGCACGTTTCGGCTGTGGAGCCTTCTTCGGGTGTTGGGTGTATTCTTTCTTCTCTTTTCAGCATGGAATAATCCTATGACTTGTTCCTTTGCAGCCTACACATGCTGATGCAGCTACCCACCTGAACTACTCTTGAGATAAGGCTGAACAAGGATTATGTATCTTCAGCCTTCTGAACCCCCTACTGTACGGAGTTTAGAGGACAATTCCTATGAAGACATACATATTATTTTTTAGAATGTAATTCATACATATGCCAACATTACCAGAACATCGCAAAGTCAGGAGGATTTGTGAAGGATCATGGAAGGTTCATACATACTGTACTTAAAGGGAAAACCTTGTGCTAATGTTCTTTTTAATGATTTCTGGATTATAAGTACAAATACTAGCCTAGATGTAGGCAGTGTGTAGATATACGAAATTCTGCATCTCTTGTTGCTTTGGGCAGCAGTCTGGAGGAATAGTAAGGTCTACAGTCTCAGAACTAGAAGGGTGTGGGTTTGAATGGTGGGCCCAGCTGCTGTACTACTGAGCAGATTGCTTTAAATAAAACTGTGGTCCAATTAAAATAATAAAAATGTTTAAAATAATATTAATCTGGGATTTATTAATATCTTGGAGAATCTTGGATTCAAGACCTCTAGTGGGTGTAGCTACATTTACTCCTAGTTCACCCTGCAGCATAAGTGCACTCTGCCAAACATGAGCTGTGTCATTTTTAGTCCTTTAGCCCTAGACAATGAGGAAAGAAAGATATCCAGCCTCCACTGGTACACAGGACATTCCCTAACTCTGACTCTGTCAGGGAAATCAGTTGCAGCAGAATGGACATGACATTTAGCCTTACTGTATTTGTGCCAGTTCTTTTCAACAGACTATGGAAGATCGTACTATATATGGCAGGCTTCAAAGCATTCTCTTGTCAGTAATTTATTAGCACTTTTACTGGGTTAAAAGTTAATTTCAAAAAGGGTGTTTAATTGAATAAAGTCAAGCGTTAAATCCTCTAGTTTATAAAGTCAACAGCTCAAAGAAATTGCACAGGATTAATTATAATGTTAAGAAATTCTTGTAAGAGACTTCATTAATACTGGTAGCTGTGCAAAGCTTTCAGCATGACAGACCGAGTAGGTTGTTAGCAAGAAGACTAAAACACAATCTCTGTGTCTTTGACATCTACAGTATTAATCTAAACCGAGAATGCCGATGTAGCTTTGAAGTTAAAAAAATGTTCCACTTTTATGTCTTATCACAACTCGTAGAACTCTGAATCAGAGCTAGACTATGCTAATTGCAAAAAAATATTATAACAAGTTTAATCTTCTTTTGAAAAAATGTCACAAATCTTTCCTCTTTATCTTAAAAGATGCTTTTGAATTAGTTAAGACTATTATTCACCCAGCATTCAGATATTACAACATAGAAGATGTGCTGAGGATTCAGAAAATAAAATACTGTATATAACACTCTATTTTATGATCTTCAGCTTAACGTTCGTTGAAGGATTGATCTAGTAGCTGTAGCTCACTTGTGACATGCTACTACAACCACCAGGCTGAACAAAGAACATGTGTAGATAACTCTTGAAATCTTGAAGCTACAGATGATTTCCTCCCCTTCCTGTGGTATTCAATGTTGTGGGGAATTCTTCAGAAAAGATAAGTAATGTCCATTGTGATGAAAAAGAATTTTGTAGTAGCACTCAGTTGTGAACGCTGAGAACTGAATGAGCATCAGTGTTGCATTTCAGCATATTGTTCACACACAATTCAAGTGTACTTCTATTACCTGTCAGTACAAACTCCTTTCTTTTCAGTTTTGTAGGTTTGGAGAAGCCAATCTTAACTTTGGGACATTTCATTAAAAATATACATACAGTACATCTGAAAGACTGCAAGAAAACAAGCCATGGTTGTTTTGGAGGTGCTCCCTCCTTTCCAACTCTTAACTGTGAACTGCAACAATATTTTTACTCAAGCCACTGCGTCAACTATAACCTCTTCTCTTGTAAATTAGTTTTACCATCTGAGCAATCTTCTTTGTTATGGTCCTCCCCCATATATTGCCAGCAGCCATATCACCCTGCAACTCACAACTGACAACCCACTGAAGCTCAGCAGGTGCGAGCCTGGTCAGTACCTGGATGCGAGACCTCCTGGGAAAAGCGAAGGTTGCTGCTGGAACAGGTGTAAGTGGGGCCAGCAGGTGGCGCTCATCCTGCGGTCCATGTGGGTCCTAATGCCCCAGTATAGTGACAGGGACACTATACTGTAAAAAGGCACCGTCCTTCGGCTGAGATGTAAAACCGAAGTCATGACTCTCTATGGTCATTACAAATCCCAGGGTGTTTCTCAAAAAGAGTAGGGGTGTAACCCTGGCATCCTGGCCAAATTCCCCATTGGCCCTTACCAATCATGGCCTCCTAATAATCCACATCTATGTATTGGCTTCATCACTCTGCTCTCCTCCCCACTGATAGCTGATGTGTGGTGAGAGTATTGGCGCACTATGGCTGCTGTTGCATCATCCAGATGGGGCTACATATTGGTGGTGGTGGAGGTGAGTCCCCATTACCTGTAAAGTGCTTTGAGTGGAGTGTCCAGAAAAGTGCTACAGTATATAAGTGTAAGCAATTATTAATTATTATGATATATTTATATGTAGATCTGATGGGCATCCATTCTCTTCCTGTCAAGTCTGGCTGTCCTGGACACATGGCAAATAATACCAAGCTCGAAATCGGTCCCCTGATTACACCAAGTGTGCCAATGTGCCAGCTCGGGCTTGTCTGGGAACTCCCAGCTGCTTTGTGTTGTTGTCTTAATGGGCGGCATTAATTTACCAAAAACTGTAAAATAAAAAATAACAGAATAGCAAGACATGCCTATACAGTATATAAGCATTCAAATGATTCTTCCACTTTTCTGCAACAATTACAGTTAGAAAGCTATGGCCATGGAACGATTTACTGAGGGGTCAAAACCCAGATCACCTGTGATGAGCCATTTGTGATAAAAGGGATGTCACTCAGGCCGAGGAACCACAAGAGGCATGGAATGTTTTTTCATGATTGATTTCTTATGGAATGAACCTGAGTTGAAAAAAGAAATTCAGGGGATTTAAAGCAATCACATAAATCAGCCACAGTGAATAAAGGCAGACGGCTAGAGACTGCTAAAGACAGCTACTAGGAAAAATACAGTATTTTGTTTCCCCCCAAACATGGGAAACAATTAAAACTGCCTTACATAATTGTACACGAGAACAAAAAAAAACTTCAAACGTGAAGTTGTTTTGCGCAGCTAAAGCACAAATTAAAAACAATAACTTGAATTCTTTTCATAACAAATCCAAGTGCTTTATCTTTTGCTAAAAAAAAGCTCAGCTATTTTTAAACAACGTTAATAAGGAGTAAGACCTGACATGACACAGCGAAGGCTATGTTTGCAGATTATTAGCAGTACAATGGAAAGTCCAAGGTTTGGAAGAGCTGTCTGCGTGAATGTGCTTCACAGCTCAGACACAGCGTGGCACTTCCTCGGGTCATCCTAGCAGGAGGCAGCCCACCTGACCAGGAGCTTAACCCACACAGTTGTGTACAAGTACTGTACATCGGAGCAAGACTGCTGACGCACAGAGCCCTGCCAGGCCTGCCAAGCTGTGAAGGAATGTTTTACACTTCTTTTATTTAGCACGGCAGTGAGTCCTATCATACATTACAGCACACATAGGTTTATCTGACAGATGACCATGGATATAACTGTTCTCCTGTAGAGGTTATGAAAAGAAATAAGCAGTGTTGTTCTGGCCTTGGGCTAATACGGCCTCTTTGGACATTAATTTCAGTGAGCTAGTGTCAGCTCAGTTTTCAGGTTTCATGTGAAAAGCAGGACATAGTGTTGTTTGGATTTACTCTTCTGTAGCATTTATAGAATTGTGACATTCACATTTCAGTGATGAAATAATATCGGGACCCGGATGGACTGAACATAAATTAAATATGACCGCTGAACAGTAAAGCTCTGAAAGAAGACTCAATAACATGTGCAAGCCTGTGGATTGAATTGAAGGCAAAGTAACAGAGTGACGGGTAGGATTTTTAGACTATATTCTGTTGTCTTCAAGTGTTAATTTTAAAAGCATATTGCATACTTAGGAGCATGTGTGTTTCTGAAAAAAAAAAGAACAATGTCTTGAACCAGAGCCCCAAGAGAGTAATTCCTATTGAAGAGAGTCATCTCACTGGTCAGAGAACAAGGCTGAGTGACAGGCACTGCAGATCTGCCAAGACCTACGCACTCTTTCCTCGTAGTATTAATATCTGTCTTGCAAACTATTATGCAATAGGTTCCCACCCACCCTTTCCTCAGTTACACTCCTCTCTCTGCCTGTTCTTAATGAGACAGCTATAAAAGTAGGTAGCAGCACTTCAGTTTTCTCCAAAAGCCAATAAGTGCTGTAGTATTAGACAATATGAGGCTTGCCTTGCTCTGTGTGTTTAAGGTTGTGCTGCTGGTCAGCACAGGGAGAATTGGAGATGCAGAAGAAGGAGGACTCAAGGAAGGCAAAGGGAGTGCAGCTTGCCCTGTGAAGCTCAGACCAAGTGCACATTGTGAGGAGGAGGAGGACTGTCCATACCAGGTTACCCTGCCACCCCTCACTATCCAAATGCCCAAGCAGTTCAAGATGCTGGAGAAGACCATGAAAGAGCTGCACAGCCTCAGACAGACAGTGAACAAGCTCAAGAGCTCCTGTCTGGAATGCAAGCAGCAAGCTGACCAGATCCTGCAGAAAGACAGCAGTGAAGGTCCTGGACCGGACCCTACAAGCAATGAGCAGGGCAACAAAAGCCAGCAAAGTACCAGCATCCATGACATGCAGATAAAACTGAACAAGATGTCCAGCAGCTTGAAGAATGCAAGGAAAGAAATCAACAGTCTACAGGGACGCATTGAGGAGCTCAGCCTATTGAACATGAAGAATGTGGAGGCTATGGTCGACAAGAAGGTGAAAAACCTGACTGGGGTGGTCAGCAGCTTAGACAGCAAGTGTTCCAGCGCCTGTCCTGTCATTACTTCACCACAGTGTAAGTCTGTTACTCTGTCTGCTTTAAGTGAGCTATGGCAGGTGTAGCTCAGTAATAAAACATGTATGTCCTATAATTATAATATTGAGATATTATGAACACTTAATATAATATGAGTCTAATAATACTAATAATACTTTATGTACGTTATTAAGCTTACTAATAATGTTTAGTTAGTCTAATAGTGTTAATCTAATGTTTTTTTGTTAGCTGTTTTTTGCTTGTATAATTAGAGCAGTGTCCCTTGGTCAAAACACTGAAAGCTGAACAAAAAAAATGAAAGAGCTAAATCTGAGATCTAAAAAGCATTTCTCACTAACAACAAAAGTTAAACAAAACAGTGAAATATGCATAAAAGAACACATTCTGACCACTGTGCAAAGTATGGTTATTTCTTTCTGATGAGCAAATTAGGAAAGACACTTTTATGGTTTTGTTTTCAAACCATGGCAACAAAAGTGACTTAAAAGTTTAAGAAAAACCATTCAACTTTAATATTCTTCAGGTATTTAGATTGTAAACTGTAGATCATAAATAAAACTATGTTTTGAATTTAAAACAATTCAAATATGGAATTTAAAATAAGAGAATTCTGGCTTATACAATAAAAAAACATTTAAAGTAAAGAAGTAGGTTCTTATAAGAAAAAATACTTAATGTTTTATAATAATAAATACAATATCAAATCAATGGAATCTACTTTAATCTCCAAATAAGAAAAATGTCTCCAGGGCATAGAAAAATGTTTTGCAAAGCTTTGATAAAAAAAAACCCTTATATAGACTGAACTTGGAGACTGAAAATCATATACTACTTTAGACAGATTCAAATTCAGGGGTCTGGCTGAATGCTCCTTTTATTAATAAAGCTGTTTACTGCAGATAGAAGAACCTGAATTTTTGGAGGGTTAATCTTTTTCTTTCAATTCGTAAGATATTTCTAATCTCCTTTTTGCTTTTAACATACATTATTTTATTGACAGATCTGAACATTAGAACAAAAACTTCTAAACAGTGTATAAACATATGCGATGTAACCTAAAGATTCCCAATTAAAAAATAAATGCGGAACAAAAGTACACAAAATTAAATTACTTTTCTCCATCAAGATGAACAACTAGTAACTTAGGTTTCCAGAAACTGAAACTTGTGGTGTACTGCATATACAGGTACATGGATTTACAGTTCTCTCTTATTATTCTCTCTACTGTGTGTTTTGGGCACACTACTGTGAAAAATTCAATACTTATTAAAGTGTAAAAAGAACATTGAAAATTACATTCAGAAAATGGATGCATTTAAATAACAAAAATAGTTACATAAAGTTAGCCCTCGGGACTTTTAGCAATAGTACTCTTCCTTTTAAAACCGAAACACTTCCCTTGTTTTCAGGCGAGTTGCTTACTAAGGTACACAAGCTCTACAATGCATTATCCTGTCAGAGTGCAGGACACAAGAGGGAACACCCTGATGACTTTTGGCTGATATTTTGTCATGTTCTTAGCAATCAGATGGAAGCAGCTTGAAGGGAAAGATCGCCTCATTCTGCTCTGTCCTCCCCTTTCCCTCATTCAATAGAGCCCAATCGCTCCTTTCACTTGGAAAACATCTTTTCAGAGAACACAAACATCTTGAAAGGAACCTGAAAATGTACACGGTGATTGGCTTAGGGCTGTAGTTTTGCACCTTTTTACACTCATGTTCCCGGACACTCTGCTAATGCAACTCAAATTGCTGCTCCTCAGCCGATACTCATCTGGCTTAGGACTGAGGTTTTTCAAAATGGTACTGATGATGTACAGATGAATGCTGGGATAATGCCAATTTGTTTCTTTGAACCTCTCCTACGAGCTTATTTATTTTAATCTTCTGTGGCATGACAAAGAAGTCGGACCATTAATATCATTGAAGAAAAGAACCCCAGAAATCCACAAGTTAAAAACTGCACTATGGCTGCGGAGGCTTTTATTATAGTGTTTTTGTACAAAAACAATTAAAGACATACTATAGAACAATTCATGATCTTTGTGAATCATAACAGATGTTCATATTAAAGTGGCATTTTTACAAGGGTGTACATAAATGCAATTTACATTACCGTAATAGCCAACTCTGGACCATTTCAAAGCTGTCGTAGCAGACTGTGATACTCTCACAGATAACGCAAACAAACAGCACTAAAAATCACATATTCGTCTTAGACAGATGTTCAGGTCCAGGGGTCTAGCTGAATGCTCCTCTTCATAATAAAGCTGTTCATTGTAGTCCAGTGGAAGACCTTAAACTGTTACACAAGGACATTTTCACAGGGCTATTATTTGTATTTAAATATATAAAATATTTCTAGTCCATTCCCCTTTTTGCACTAAAACTTTCTTTTTTTAAACTTTTCAACAGTTATAATAGCGCCAAGAGACTGCTCCGATTACAACGTCCTGGAAGAGAAGAAGAACGGGGTCTATAAAGTCACCCCTGACCCCAAGAACGGTACCTTTGATGTCTACTGCGACATGGAATCTTTCGGTGGAGGCTGGACCGTGATCCAGCATCGCTTCAATGGCAGCGTGAGCTTCAACCGCACGTGGGCAGAGTACAAGAACGGCTTTGGGGCGGTCCAGGGGGAGTTCTGGCTGGGCAACGACAAGATCCACCTGCTCACCAAGGCCAAGGACATGATCCTGCGGATCGAGCTGGAGGACTTTGAAGGAGTGCGGGAGTACGCCAAGTACGAACAGTTCTACGTCTCCAACGAGTACCTTCGCTACCGACTATCAGTCAGTGGCTACTCTGGCACTGCTGGGGACGCCCTGCACTTCAGCAAGAATTACAACCACGACCAGAAGTTCTTTACCACCCCTGATAAGGACAATGACATGTACCCCTCAGGGAACTGTGGTGCCTACTATGGCTCGGGCTGGTGGTTTGATGCTTGCATGTCTGCAAACCTGAATGGCAAATACTACCACAAAAAATACAAGGGGATCCGAAATGGGATCTTCTGGGGCACTTGGCCGACTCTATCGGATGAACACCCGTCAAGTTACAGACAAGTGTTTAAAACAGTAAAAATGATGATCAGACCTAAAAAATATGCACCGTAGGACGTGAGCGCTCGTCTGCTGACATCCGAATAACAATAGCAAACTTCAGCAAGTTCAGAACACTTCACATCACACCAAATTTCTAAGTAAAAAAAAACATTCTTAATAGCACATTGTTAATTCTGTTAACACAAAAATGTGAAGCAAACCTTACTGTTACAATCCTTCTTCTCCTGAATGTAAAATGTTCCAGAAATATTAGTATGAGATACAAATCTATTTGCGACACATCTCAGAAACTATTCATATTTGCTATAACAGGAAAAAATAAAGTATAAGAAGAAAAGTTTACAAAGGCGAGCAGGCCAGTCAGCCTATCTAGCCCGTTTTGTTGCTAATAGTCATGTGATTCAAACATCTCAATCCCACATTTGTTTAGAAGTAGAAACATCAAACTATAGCCAACAAAGAGAGCCAAAGTGTACAAACCTAATTTCTGAAAACAATTGAATCAAGTTGTACAGAAAAAAAAATGATACGAATTATGTGCTTCACCTCCGCACAGTACGCTTATGGCATTTTAAACTAGCAGCTTGACAAGCTACCGAAAGCATCCATGAAAGATGGTTACTAAGCTTCAAAACTGCCTCTGCTTTTTTTGTATTTTAATCAAATCACAATACAGCTTCAAAACACAATTACTAGAGTTGATGTTTTTGTAAGGAGACTGTTATGAGATACTATATTTTATACAATACTGCCACCTTTTGTTGGTATAACTGTAATATCCTTTTTTGTTCAGGTAGAAAAATGTAGAATGTCCTCAAAGAAAAAGTGTACAGTATTTATTTTTGAAAGTAGGACCAGAGCGTAATTTAATATATAAAATGCTGAGCAGCCCAAACTGAGAGCTGACAAATTAGAATGAATGCTTCTCTGAGGTTTTGTTTATGATAGTGTTGTGAACTACAGAAGGAAATGCATTATAAAACACATTCATGAGGTTTCCTGGATAAATAAGGTAAATGACTCATTAAAAATATTCCTGGTTGAGAAATGTTTTTAGAAGGACAACAGTCAGTGTGTGCTGAACTGAAAAACATAGAGACTGAGCTTGGTTTAACCATCTTGACTGAGAAAGACTAACTGTGCTTTCTGAACGACAGAATTATAATTTTGAAGAGTGAGACTGGAATAAAGTGCTTTGTGTACAGAATGGGTTTTTTAATTAAATTATGTATATTAGAGCTTTTAAATCATATTAAAACAATGCAGGTGGAAAGTAAACAAACAATAAAGGTTTTTGTTAAAAAATTGTACTGAAACTGTCCGTCCATGCATTTAATAATGGTAACTGCTTTATCCAACACAAGGTTGCAGAGGAGTCCTGGCAAGCAACAGGCACAGGGTGGGATACAACATCACAGGACGCACAGATACACACACACACTCACACTCACACTCACACTCACACTCACACTCACACTCACACTCACACTCACACTCACACTCACACTCACACTCACACTCACACCAGGGCCAATCTTCCCAAAATCAATTGACCTATCGGTATGTATTTGGACTGTGGGAGAAAACCCTAGCATCTGGAGGAAAAACATGTGAAAGTGCAAGCTCCATGCAAATAGCAACGAGGAATTGAACCCAGGGCCCCAGAGCTGTGAGGCAGCAGTGCTAACCTCTGCACCTCTTTCTTTTTTGCTTAATTGAAATAATATATACAGTATTTTATCAAATAAATATAAAATGCTAAACTCTAAGAGTTCACTAACAGTATGTATTCATCCGTCGCTACTTGTGTACGCAATACAGTAAATGATTAAATTAAACATGTGAGACTTCTCACAGTAAGACATCTTACTGTTGCTAATAATAATAAAAGCCAAACAACACATTAGAGTTCACGGGTTAAGAACTGATTTGCCCTTTAGCTATAACAACACCCTCTTACTTTAACTGATTTATTATACATTAGCACATAATCTAGAAAATGTAACCTCCCTTCACTGCAAAATACTTTTCCAAACTGACCTCACCCACCCTAACTTAAGTACAGCTGTTGCTTATCAAGCAAGAAGATTTCAATAGGACCTCATCTTAATATTTAAACTTGCAATAAGTCAACTTTGTGCCACATCATGAATATCACATTCCCACAAGCGCAAACACAAATTACAGTAGCGACACCTTTTTAATCTACTGTACATGTCATCTAGTGGAAAAACACTTAATTGCCACCCACAACAGTGACATTTCATTTTAGCAGCCTGCTGTTAAGTCTTTCTATTTATTCAAAGATTAACAGCACACTTAATACTCAAGATACATTATTATTAATCTGTTTTACCTGGATTATTTCTTCCAATTTTGCCATTTTACAGATTGCATGCAGTGATACGATTATTTAATTTAATTGAAACGTGATATTTCTGGATGATGAAATCTAATTCAGAAACCCCAAAAGCCTCTAATTTCTCATTCATTTGAGTCCATACTATTTATCTTTACCAGAAATAAGATGTACCTACTCGCAGCCACTAAATGTCATTATGCAGTATTTTACCACATTCCAATGCACAGATAAACCTTCAATGATGATAAATACCTCATTCAAGCACTGAATTGCAGGGCTTGCAGACACATCTGCCGGTTGCTCTTCCTGAAGGTCTGCACGGGGAGCCAGGGCAGACAGGGGCGTCTCATCTGGGCTTTCATCCTCTTCCTCACTTGGAGGGTTGCTCTCCTCACTGTGACTCATGACAAAGGGATTCTGTCTGGGACAACATAAGAACGTAATAAATGTTACAGATGAGAGCAGACCACACAGCTCGTTCTAGCTAAGAGATTCAAGGGTCTCATCTCATCATTGCTTGACAGAAGACAGGGTGTAAGATTCCAGAAAATGGTGGGGTAGCTTGTTACGGACTCCTACAATGCTTGAGTAAAAAAAATGGTTGTGTAAGCAAGTCACATTAAAGCTTCCTGATGTTTACAATTCTTTAAAAGGTAGACCTACACCTACGCCTCATCCCTCTGAAAAGAGAAAGTCAAAGAATATTTAGCCTAGGGCATTTGAAATCTTTGATGAGCTTATCTTTTAAACGAGTATGCACTAGATTCTCATTAATCAATTAAAAGGGTGGCTTTGTAGGAAAGATAGTTATAATGCAGTGCACAAAATGCAGCGTGTAAAACAGAGCACTGAATGAATGGATGTTTAGGCTTAAGTGGCCTAAAAGTCTGAAACATCTAATACATTTTAGGTTTATTTGTTAATATGCTTTTGATTTTAAAGCCCATGGCAAGAGTTTGAAAGTTAAATCAGGTGCCATAGGTTTACATTTATACAGGGCTTACCCTAAACATTCAAGACATTATAAAACATTTTACATAACTAAAAAATTATGCCATGCAGAAGTAACCAGGCAAGCCAACCAAAGCTAATGATCTAGCTTTGATGAGTCAGTCTGTGTCTTTGATAGGTTACTAATGATTTAAAATACGTCAGGCTTTGTTACGGACAATTAAAACATTGAACAGCAGGTAGGCAGGGCTCCCTCCTGCTAGATTACAGAGAAGAAAGTCTTGCATAATGTGCCCATTAAGGTTCCCACTGCACAGCGGAACATTGATTTAAGAAGAATGGGTTCGTTAAACTCTGGCCCACCTCCAGGTCTCACCATGATCATTCAGTGTTTCAGTGTGGTCGGTTTTAATGAAAATTTGGCAGACATACTTTTTAATGAAGGCAGCCTTATACAATTATATAAATTAAGTGCTTTGGTGTTAACAGTATTGAGAGAAAATTACGTATCATGGCTCAGCTAAGTACAAAATCTCCTTTACTTCTTTCTTCTCCATACTCTAATTCCAGTTCATCAAAGAGGAAACAGGAAAATGGAACATACAGTGGAATACTGCAAAATGAATATGCAGAAGTAAATGTATAACTGTTGCTCAAAATTCACATAAATGTATGTTACATATGATATGATTTACATTATATGATGTGATACCTTATTGTCTGATTTCTCACAAATTTGTTTACATCCAAGCAGCTAGTTTTATACACCGAGATACAAAACACATACTAATAGAACAGATAAATATAACATTAAATAAAGCAAATCAACACATACTGTACATAGTCATTACACACCACTCCTAAAGGAATCCACGCAATTTACCAGAACCTGTAAATTGACTCACTCTTCAATCAGCTCGAGCCCCTGTAATTGCACATACCCCTTCATTTTTGCAAATATCCACTAATTGCACTTGCCCATAAACATTCAATTGCGTATTATTGAATAGTGCGATTGAATGTGGGAAGAGGGGATTCCTCATTTCGTTAAGTCTCTGCAAAAACGATTCCAAAAACGTCAGTTTGAAGGCAGCGGTTGGTACAGCATGATTCATGCAGAGCAAGCGAGGGATGAGACGAGATACTAACAGTCTTAATGTCATCCGTTTGCAAGCTCTGCTCAACGGGCTGCCTACTAGTGTAGAACACATCCTTAAGAGTCCGGACATCTTGGCTTTTGTTGAAAGCTATATATTCAGAAAATAGTGATTTTAAAGTTTGAATAATACTGGACTTTTTTTCGACTGGATGTCTTCAAACTGCAGTGGTGTCGGAACACATACAGTATATATATGCAAATGTTTTGCCATCACTGTTAAAATTAATCCAATCCTCTAGATTTAAATTAACCAATAACTGGTGTTTGTTAAACAATGCACAATGCGTGATTTAAGAAAAACTTACCATAACATAAGTACTCTCCAAAATGCCATGTGTAAACATGTAGTCTCGGTTTTTCAGGTATTTTAAATAATTCAGCATAACATTATACAAGTAATGCAGATGTAAACATTTACAAAATCACAGTTAATTTCAAACACCGTAGTTTTAGACCTTCATCAATTTTGCAATTACCACTGCGAACCTTTAGAAAAGAAAATAAAAACAATTAAAGTGACATTCAGGTGGGACTGGCGTTAATATACAAGAAATCGCATTTTGCTTTCATTAACCCTTACAGCACAGTAAACACTTCGTTTGAGATTACTTGACGTATTGCAGATATGATCCCCAACGATCTCGGCATACGTGTTAACATTGTGCAAGTGTTCAAACAGTTCTCATTTACTGCCACCTCCTGGAAGCAAACAGATACTGAAGAACGGTATTACAGTGCATCCACGTTATGGGTGCACATACTGCATCTGTGTTGTTCGTGAGCAATTACTGTACTTTTTCACAGTGACGTAATATTAATAAACACTTATTTTGTTAACATAAATAATTACGTTAATAATAACCTTAGCCAATTAAATAAAGCTGATTAAAGAAAGCTTACTAATCGTCAGATACGTTAAACTGGTGATCAGATTATCAAAAGAGCACAGCCCATCCATTTCAAAGCGCCGTCTCAACCCTCACTTTTTTACATTTGAGATGAACAGCGTCAGTCATGCAAAACAAGAAGCTCGATGAAGTTCATTTTAATTCCACAATTAAAACTTTAAGGGCGCACAGAACCCCAAGCTCCTCGTGGAGCGAGTGGTGAGCATGTGGAACCTGCGGCTGTGGAGTCCCCACCGACACGTCAGTGTTATTATACCCGTGAGCATGGTAAACTCACACACATTACTCCAGTAAATTCTCCGTTACGTAAACGTGTGATAAAATGGATGCATATCTTAATTTATTCAGTGCGTTATAATCAAACTTTTTTTTCTGCGCTGAATACATACAGTATAAATAATAAACACCTACCAATAATGACTATTTTAAGAGAATGACAGCTTCAAAAGGGCTAATCTGTTTAAAATGTCTTACCTGGGGAAACGCTCAAAAGCACCTTCCACCCTATGTTTATGTTTACAGTCTCCTGGTTAAGCCTATATGAAAGAAAATATTTGCAAATATGTATTTTTTAAAAGCCTGGTGAGTGTCTTTAGATCTTCGAGTTGTTTGCTACTCAATCTCGGCCTCGCCGGAGTTTGCTTCTGCGTTTCCATGACAACACGCAATCAAAGCCTTTTCTGAATCTGGTTGGTATTTGAAGTGCCAGTCTAGACAGCAGCCAATGAAAGCGACCATCCCAAAAAATCTCCCGAAGTATAGCCTATGGTTTAGTCGAAGGTGTTATCGCCTTTATTCTTTCATATATAAAGACACAGGCAAATGTTTTGAAGCGGTCCGAAATGTACTGTTAGAGTAAAAGGCACTTTAAACTCTTAAAAAATGATTCACTGTTGTAAAGAAATCTCTTACTACTCCAGAACCCTAACGTGAAGGCCAAGGAGGTGCCACTTGTTACTGATCTGGCATTTCTATGCCAATATTGTAAAAATACTGGAAGCCTGTATTATTGTTTCTTTATTTAAAAAGGCGTGGAGCGAAGACGGACATTCCTTGTTGTCCTGTCAGGGAAATTGTGTAGTAGCTTTATTGAAAAACCTTAGTCTGTCAGTATGTCGACAAAGAGACGAGACTGCAAACGTATTTGTAAGGCGATATGGTCATTGTAGTCATTCTGTACCATCACGGTAATTGTTGTATCCAAAATTAAGTATCACATTTATCACACTGAAAATGAAATATAGTATTTTTTCAAAATAATTAAACATAACTATTTTATAAATCGTATTGTTACAAATCGTTTTTTTTAAAGTTTTGTTCGAGCAGACATTGTTAATATTTTAACATGCTTAAAACTCCAAATCCCAGAAGCACTCTCTGTCCATGTCCGGGGAGGTCTGTGTGACGCTTTTCAATGTTTTGGAAAAAACTCGTGGTGTGCATGTTTTGCTCTAAATTTCTTTTATTCTTTTATAGATTTAAGAAGCAGACATGATTGTTTCCTATTTTGTATCCCAGAAATTGTTCCGTGGACTGTACCAGGAGATTGCGCGATGGAAAGCTCTCACAAACTATAAAACAAATATTTTTTCGAACGCGTTTTTCTTGTACGCGTTCAGAGGACTGTCAACAACAACTTGTTTTCATAGTCCCGCCCGTGAGTTGAACAAGCCTCTGAAACAGTGGACTCTGATAGTCAACCCCTTCAGTACTGTGAGAGTCCAGTTGCCCTGCAATGTGTCTGTACGACCCCTGGACCTCCACGCTTTCCCGGAGGCAGACAGGGCTTTCATAACTGTTCATGGCACCAGCGCAGATCAAGGACTAAAACTAGACAACTTTCATGTCAAGTACTACGAACAGAAAAGGGAATTGTTGATTTTGTCAGAAAAGGTCAATAGTAACGTGTCTGTGGAAGTGACTGCTCCAATTAAAAGTGGTGAGTATGTATATAAATACGCTTTAATAAAAAGGATAACAAATGAAGGACTTCCGTTTAATAGATGGTTTCGAGACAGGTTGCAAATGAGAGGAAACGACTGGGTCCATCTTTCTCGACAATTGCTCTATAGCAGGGCTGTCCAGCAGTTGTTATAGATCTCCTTAGTCTCCGGTTTCCCAAAAACAAGGAATGGATTCAGCCTGTCCTATTAAGAAAATAATGAGGTCAGTAATTAAGGGCTTGAAAATCAGAAACCTCTTCAGGACTGGTTTTGTGCACTTCAGATCTGAAATTTCCTCGTTCCGTATTCTCCTTTTGTGAAGTAGCATAATTATTCAGTCCGTGGTTATGGTGTCCTTTAAGATTACATAACATATCCAAGCTAAGAGGCTATGGATAATGCCCATCATTTTCTTCTGTATGAATAGTGAAGTGCTGTTAATTTCTTAGTTTTAAGCTGCCCCAGCCCTAAAACCTCAGTGTCAGTTCTGCTAAAATCACTCAATGCTAGTGGCACTCCTTATAGCATTGACAGGTTACAGATGTATTCTTATTATATCCACTTTTGCTCTTTATCTGTTATTTTGTAAAATATTTACTTCCACCTTAATCGTTTTTACTGTTGTATTGCAGAACAATTATTGTCTGTTCCTTTCGGCCTGTCTTGGCAAACAGGGAGGTCTTTTTTCGTGGTGCTTGCTGTTCTGTATGCTCTTTCTATCTTTGAATTTTCAGAATCAGTAGGGAGAATTCTCCATTAAATCATTAAGTCCAAGTTTTTCTAGACTTGAGCTGACTTGTTTTGGGGATTCATTTCTTTCTAACCTTATCGTGTTTCAACTAAGGCGATTCTTCTTCCGTTGATACATTTTTAGCTACAGTAGTTCATCACTCGTTGATCAGAGTCTCTCAGTAGTCCTATCACATCTGTTCCCTTCATTAATGTCCATTCGTTTTAATAATAATTCATAATAATAATTCCTTACGCTTATATAGCACTTTTCTGAACTCAAAGCGCTTTACAGGTAATGGGGACTGGCCTACACCACCACCAATGTGCAGCATCCACCTGGATGATGCGACAGCAGCCATAGTGAGCCAGAACCACACATCAGCTATCAGTGGGGAGAACAGAGTGATGAAGCCAATTCATATAGGGGGATTATTAGGTGGCCATGATTGGTAAGGGCCAATGGGAAATTTGGCCAGGATGCCTGGGTAACCCCCCTCCTGTTTTCGAGAAACACCCTGGGATTTTCTATGACCACAGAGAGTCAGGACCTCGGTTTTACATCTCAGCCGAAGGATGACATCTTTTTACAGTACAGTCACTACACTGGAGCATTAGGACCCACATAGACTGCAAGGTAAGCGCCCCCTGCTGACCCCACTAACACTTCTTCCAGCTGCAACTTTAGAATTCTCAGGACGTCTCCCATCCAGGTACTGACCAGGCTCACACCTGCCTAGCTTCAGTGGCCTGCCAGTTTTAAATTGTGAACTGGTAGCTACTTGCAGCAGCTCTGATGGGCAGTGGACCTATTTACTCACATCATTTGGTAAAACATTACAGTAAAACATTGTCTTCCCATTTTACCTGGAGGATATTGTGAAAGCAGTTCCCTACAAATACAGATTTGTACTGTATATAGTTAAATAGCTTTTTTTACTCCAAAAGCCAGTTATATATTAACCTGGCAGTTTGCTGATTGCAGGGCAGCAGTGTTCTTTTTGAAACCTGGCAATGACAAATTTTGTAGCACTTTGTTTTGAAGGAATTTAGAGTCAGGCCCAAGCCTGTGCATAGCATGGATACCATCTTACCCCGTTCCCTATCATGTACAGTACTTTCGACAAGACTTATCAGATCAACAATCTGAAAGGCAATAATTAGGGGGATAAGGTTAAGCAGTTATACGTTTTATAGTAATATATAAAGAAACAAAACAATTAAAACCTGTCAGGGAATTATAAAATTGTTGTCTGAACTGCCCACAAGATTAAAGGAGTTGCTGGGCAGCAGTGCCAACACAACATTGCCTTCAGAGATCCCAGACTGATTAATTGAATATAAAGGCCAGGACATTTCCTGCTGATTTGTCGGCTGTTAGCTGTGTGTTAGAGGTGTCCAGGCTCAAGAATGGTTTGCAGATCTCTTTACACCCAGTGTAACAGTGAATTGCTGCTTACTTTTATGGGCTCATTTTAATGCAAACATTGCTCACCTTCAAAAATAAAAGCAATGTTTTCCAAAATAAAACTAACCGTTCATTTTTCACCTTCAATATTTGCCCTCCTGTCACCCATTGCACACACTGCAGATAGTATACAGAGGGAGGTCAGGAAAGGTGGAATCTGATCCTCTAGCTGGGGGCAGGTGATATGAAGTATAGCACTGCTGCAGTTAAAAATAGGTTTTAATTCAGAACTGCAATCAGGTTAGTGAATTCCAGGTTCGAAGGAGGTGATAGAAGGTAGCTAGAGATGATTTCAGCACTTGGAGGCAAGGGTATGGAGGAAAGACGCAATCACACCCAACACAGAGGACAGGGGGGTGGTTGGCCAGCGATAGGTATACAGTATAGACAGTGAAGAGTCTGGAGAGCAAGAGCTGCAGGTTCTGAGGTAAAGAGGTGAAATTAGCATGAGCAGGAGAGGTCTGGATAGGGCTGCTATTGCAAGGAAACCAGCTTAGAGATTCAGGAGTCCAGTTTGGAAAGCACAGGGCCTTGACTGACATTGCAGTAGAGCAGGTTTTACTGACTCATTACTTACTGTAGCTCTTAGTCCAAAAGAAAGAATTGCTCTTTCTGAAGACGCATGTCTAGTAGTTTGTGAGGTTGTATGTAGTTTAATCTTTAAAAATTACGTTGATTGAAAGTTTAAGTACATAAAGTGTTATGGGAGTCCTTTGAAAGCTACCCAGGCACATTTTTTGGTATCCTGGATCTTTTCAAGGAATTATTAAATCCTAACAAACGAGCTACAGTAACTGGACCATATGGCTACTTCTTATTAGTAACTCATTCTTTCTCCACGGCCAAAATGGTGTGTTTTCTTTCTTCTCTTTTCAGCATGGAATAAACCTATTACTTGTATTTTAATTATAGTTTTACGACTAAATGGTGCTCACTTTTTCCATTGTCCTCTGTGGCTGCACTTTGTTTTTTGGATGAATGGTATTCTTGATACTGTGTTGAACTAAAACAGAAATGAATTATTGAATATGTACATGAAATCGGTAAATGCTGCGGCATTTCTCAGGCAGAACAAACAAAGGAAAAAACATTCAGAAATGTCTCGCTCAATCTCTTATAAACATTCTGTAAATATGCTCCTTTCTGTAATGTGAGGAGGTGGAGTGTTCAGGCAGAGACTGCAGTGTCCAGGGAACCGTGTGCTAACAGCAGAGGGCAAATCCTGCGGTACTGCAAAATCACGAATCTGTGTTTCTCTCCAAGGGATTAAGCTTCACATGGATCCGCAACATACTGTAGCAACGATGAAAACTGTTATCAATTCCGTTGTTCTGCTCATTGATTTTTTTTGTGAAATCAATTTGATGGCTTTATTTCATGACGTGTGCATTTTCTGTTTCTACTCAGATCTGCATATTACAACATTTGGAGCAGGAAATGTGAAGATTCAGAAGATGGAGTGTGACAACTGCAGAGTATTAACAGAGCGGGGAAAGAGCCTCCTGCAGTCAATTAAGGTAATGCAGCGCAAAAGCCTGTGTCAGCAGAACAACTGCTGTTTTGCTGGAAAGGTTCAGTTTGCCTCCTCATTTTTCTTTTTTTATGCCCTGAAATCTTCACAAGTTATTCTGGATGACCTGGCCTGACCCAGACCCTGACCCCAATTTTGACCTTGACCTGACTACACAGTGGGGGTTTTTTTCCCCAAAACTGCCAGATCTCAAACTGGCTACTTCAAAGAAACGGGTGGGAATAATCCTAAAGTACTTCACAGGCTCATTACAGAATTACCTAATGATGAGATATGATTCTACCAGCTATAGCACTGAGTGGTTGATCGTAAACCTTGGCTCCAGCAGACCAATGTTTACGCCATGGTTTTTGGAAGAATCAAGGGCCTGCTCTTGTAACTGATTCCCTTTGTTTATATATTGAAAGATTCGTGGCACATGTTCTATAAACACTTTCAGAGAGACATAGCCAATGACCAGAATCTGGCTTATTTAGTCCCCAATGAGCCATACTTAGTACTGATGAAGGAGACCTACTGTACTGTAGTCTCAGTTACAGTACAGTCCCATTAAACTTTCTGGGATCCCTTTAGTTTGTTAGAGTGGCAGAATTGTAAGATTTTATTCCAACAATGGACGTTGAAAACAGGTATATAAATCATGTTAATACTCCTTCTGAGTGCCTGACATCAGTTTTGAAGTGTCGGTGTATGTGTTCATGTTATTATTGCTCATTGAGCTGTTATCTCATCTCTGCACCACTAGGGGCCTTCATTGGATTAAAAACAAACTTACAGCAGGCTTTAAAAGTGGTAGAAAATCTTCTACAGCATGTTTGTTTTATAAACCTCAACACTATCTCCCTATTGGAATTGTTTTACTGTTTGCAGAAGAATACATATTTCACACCAAAACCCTGAAAAAGATGCCAGTGTCGTGTTTAAGAAGAATGATAACAGTTCATTTTAGCCTCATTGAGTCATTGAGTACATTTGATGTGACTCATTTTAACCTTAGGGGGCTTGAATTTATTATTAATTAAACACCATTAGAGTCATTTTTTGTTCCCGTCAGCCTTGCTCTGCAGGTTTAATGAAATGTTACTTTGTAGTCAAGGAAACACAGGGGGTAAATGTTCACAGGCAATGGAATGTGTTCACATAAAGTAAATTCTCTGGTTTACTAGAAGCAAATAACCCTCCTACATCAGCATGTCCTGACAAGTAAATTCATTTGAAACTTTGTGTGTTTTCTTGCAAGAAGGTATATTAAGAAGGTATAAATTTGTACAGTTTTATACCATACAATTTATGAGGCAATTTTAAATCATTTTTTTTTCTCAGGCTAACCACTTTACTGATAAATAAATACTCTGTCTTTGGCAACAAATTCTTCTTGTATTCAAAAAATGAACTAATATTAACCAGTAATTAATGGCTTGATCAGATGGATATTAATAATGTCCTATTCCATCTTCATATTTTTTGTTACCTTTTGTAGGGTCACAACATATTTGTGCAGTCGAAAGGTGGAAACGTTATCTGCTTAGGGACCATCCACGGGAACGTGGACATCACCACATCAGGAAAAAGTGTAAGTTTGTGCTCCTGTGTTTGTTAGATGGATAGTTTAGAATTTGATATTGCTATTCGAGAGACATGTTGTGTGACCTTCAAATCCTGTATATTGGGATGAGAACGTCAATGTGAATGAGGCACCTGTGAGAAGAGTTCTAGTGTGAAGACAAGTGTGAGGCTTGTGGTGTAAGTGGAAGATACACACTTGAGTCAGATGGCATTTATATTTTAAATGAAAAATGTGAAATAAGGTATTTAAAAATTAAAATTCCAGAAAATATGGTACATTTATTATTATTATTTATCTATTTTCTAACTGCCTCTTCCAATTCAGATTAGCGGGGAAACTGGAACTTATCGCAGCACCAACGGGCGTAAGTCAGGGTACACCCTGGTCAGGACGCCAGGCCATCATAGGGCACACACAGACACAAACACACTCGCACCAGGGCCAATTTTCCCAGAAGCCAATTAACTACCAAAATGTCTTTGGACTGTGGGAGGAAACCGGCGCATCTGGAGTGGTACTCACACACCTGTGTATTTATTTATTTTTATTTATTTTGTTCACACACCTTTGTATTTATTTATTTTGTTTGTCTTTTGTTTTATAACTATTCTGATGTCTGTTTTGCTTGTCTTGGGCTGGACTGCTGTAACACATCAATTTCCCTACGGGATTAATAAAGTATTATCTATCTATCTACTCAAACACAAGGAGAACATACAAACTCCATAGAGATAGCACCCAAGGTCTCTGAGAGGTACAGTAGCAATGCCTGCTGTCTTTCCTCTGACCTGCTCTGAGCTCATTTTAAACAGACACCTGTTGTATGTGACATTTCAGAAACAAATGAAAGGCAAAGATAAGAATATCCGGAAAAGCCACTATGCCAGGAGTGTAAGATTTTCTGTAGTTCCAATATGGAGGCAGAAGTCACTCATATTACCTGTGGTAGTAACATAGGGTGACCCTGGCTGTACTCAGGCTATAGATGGGTACTGTGGGGGATACACCTTGTGAATGTTTTCTTCATTGTTCTCTGGAAAATGGCCTTTTGCATCACAATTTAAAAGTTATTTCATCCCTTCCCTGAATTGTGCTGTCACTTGTTGCATCTTTACAATATGTACCTAAACAATTAATCCATTAATGGTTATACCAACTGGTTATACCAATGCTACTCCACCTTATCCAGGTGATTTTTTTGTAGGAGGTGTACAATGGGAAGAGAATAAATGCTAACCTTCTGATATATTCAGTTTCCTTGCAGTCTTAAGTCATAGTGATTTTACCAGTTGGTTTCAGGAGTGTGGAGCAGTGGTTATTGTTCTGGACTCATTACTGGAGGATTGTGGTTTAAATCCTAGGTGACACAGTGCTGTTGTATCATTCTGAAAGGTACCAGAGCTGTTCCAATAAACTACCCAGTGGGTATTGCTGGGCACGAATGTAGAATAAGTTGCTGTGGCTAAAATCATCTTCCAAATACGTTTATACCAATGTTTGTGAAGAAATTCTGATGCACATAATAATTTAATTATAAAATTCAGCATAAGCAGTAAGTGTTGGGAAAGCTACTTTGAAAATGTGGCTAACTAAATCTATAAGGTATTACTAAAAATTTTGCGGGGTACATTTAAAATTGCCTTTGAAGCTGCTTTTAAAATGTTAAGTGAAGCAAAAGATAACTAAGGTATTCTTTAAATAGTTAACTGCACATGGCTATCAAGATTTATTACTTAGTAACGGAAACTCATGTTGATGCAAATAAAAATATTTCAAAATGGCATTATGACAAATGTCTTAGTTTGTTACGACGATTACACTTGCCAACACTGAAGAGATGGTGAGAAGCACTGGCAGGCTAGCCTGTTCTGAACTTGAGCAACACCTACTTCAAAATTGGCAAGGACCTGCGTGCTTTAAAAAGCGTTTTCTTGCTGGATTACAAAAATCTATCAACTTTGCTTATATCGCCCTTCTGATTCTTAATGTTTGGACAGTGTCCAGGAAATCTTTCATCATCCTCACTAAAAATCCCAGTTGCACTGTACATTCCTTCTGCAAAGGTCTGCAGTTTAGCTTTCTATTCCAAGTTGTTTACATCTTATCTAACAGCAGACAGCTTAAACTTGTTAAAATCGGTTTTTTGTAACACAGCATTTCAATCCTTTGTGAGAGCAAGAGAAGTGAAGAGCCTTCCAACTCAAGGAGACTTCTTCAGCATTACATGCAGTTATGACTATATTAGTGCTGCTGCAAATTAACAGCCTAAAGTTTGCATCTGGGTGATTAGTGCTTAGCATTGCTGCCTCACAGTGCCTGGGGCCCTGGGAATTAGTTCTGGACTTGTGGTGCCTTCTGTGTGAAGTTCGTATATTCTCCCTCTTGGTTCTTCCCACAATCAAAAGACATACGGGTAGGTTAATTGGCTTCTGGGAAAACTGGCCCTGATTTGAGTGTGTGTGTCTGTGTGCGTCCGGCGATGGGCTGGTATCCCTTCCAGGCTGTGTCCTGCCCTGGGCCCAGTGCTGGGCAGGTTAGGCACCAGCTCCTCCACAACCCTGAAATGGGTATAGCAGTTAGAAAATGGATAGATGTTTTACATCTGGAATGTGTTGTCTTTGGAAAGATCATCTTTAATGTACCGTTCACGCACTGTGCTGCAGATTTCAACAACCCATTTTTCACTATTCGTAAATCCCGGGATTATTAGAGAGCAAGGTTTGGACTTGCTGAAAATGGGCATACGTTATGTATTAGTCATCTGAAGCAAATCTTTCCTGCAAGCAGTTATGAAAGATATTTATGGAAAGGGAGGTCCAAAATGTGTGATCAAGGCTGTTGTGGGTAGTACATTTTTAAACATAAATAAAAGTGAATAGTGCTAGCTTTGTGAAATAATATCAATAGTGTAAAGCTGTACAGCAGGCAAAATAAAGTCAGAAATTCAATGACGACAAAATAAAAATTAAGGCCAGGTTATGGTGATTAGCAGACATTCCCTGTAAGTTTGGTTCTGTGCCGGTTTCTAAACATTTTTGTATCCCAATCAGAAACAGCAATCAGTACGATTCATTTCACATCCCATGCATTTTTGTTTCTCTTGTGTTTTAACATTAGCGCTGAATTGATTGTAATTGTAATTTTTGCCAGCAGCAGCTGAGAGAAAGATTTATCTGTCTCCCCCCCCACTCGGTCTGCTAACTTGATCTGAGGTACTGTACAAGAACACTAATGATTCAACTTTTTACACTACAAAGCAGCGTTGAACTCCATGTACTGTACTGTATATTCCAGTCAGTAACAGGTTTGTTTGAATGACTACATCAGGCAGCGTTTTTTTTTTTTAAGTGTCCTTGCGGTTTTGGTATAGAAAACATTTTTACAGGCACTGAGGTGTTGGAATATAGCTTATTGGAAAATAACCCACTGAGACGTAGCTTACTGGAAAATAGCCTACTAAGAAAAAATATTTAATTTAGATTTAATCTTTAAGTTGTTAAGTAGGTACTTGCATTAATAATGTTGCCTTAACTCCAACATGTGTTGGGCTGGTGTGTCACGTAATTACCTGAATCCTGTCTATTGTTTAAAGTGTTCATGAACTTTTCCTCTTTCACATCAGATATGAAAAATAAAGAGACAGAAAAAAACAAACAGGAAGAAAAGTAAAAATGGGGGCTCAGCTCAAATACACAGGGGTTTCTTTTATGGATATGGAATACTGTACATGACCTCATGAGGCAGGCATACTGTACACATCATTATTACATTGATATTACAAACTATTAAGTTATGTAAATCATCTTGTCAGTATGGAAAAGAGGTCTGGACCAATGTATGCCAAGAAACCCACACTTTATAAAAGACATGAAGGTTTTGAATGTAATGGACAAGTTAAGTGAGCTAAAGGAACATACTCCAGTATAATCCAATGCCGATTTACTGTAGCAGGCATTTATTCCGAGATCCACAGCAAAAGGATATTTTTCCTTGCACGTTGTAGTCTTTTTTTAGTATTATTAGTTATATGGCTACTTGGAAGGCCAAATAAGAGACACTGGGTCCATTCCTACCTACCTAGTTCCTGAATTTCCTGGGAGACATCATACCAGTACTTTTACGACCTGACATAGGACTATTGGCAATGAGTTAGACTGTCAAGTCCTTTTGGCACATACGACACAGTGGAGAAAAACCTGTTGTGCTTTTGTTTCAATGACTGGGAGATCCAGTATATGTAATCTGTGTATTTTTTTAAGTTGAATAGGTTTTGTCCTGTTGATATTAGAGTAGTCCTTCAGTATATCATAAAAAACACTAATGGAGTGTCTTCCTTTTGTGAGAAAAACCTGTTTCTCAAACGTTGAGAAATGAAAATGTGTGAGTAGATTAGATAAGTCCCTTATCTGCATAGTGGAAATGTATTTTAGGATATTATATTTCTCATTAATTGATTAAAGGACATAAGTGTGGACCCATCAAACAATCACAAAGATTAACAATCGTTCTTGACAGTCACAGTGTAAAACCAGAATCCATAATGCCTGGTAAGAAGTCAGGGTTGTCAGTAATTGGAGAAAATGTAAAAGCTTACCTTGATCTCCCCTCAGTGCACCAACAAGCTCTTGCCTGTAGTGGTCTCATTGCATTTTCTCAATGCTTTCTGATTGATTTTAAATTCTTAGGGAGCAACGCATTTTAAAGGACAGTGTGATTGGAGGGAGGACGTTCATTTTTAAAAGTGAAATACGGCCCTGCCAGGATCTGGGGAGTGTGATCCAGGTGTGGGCCAGGTGTCTTTCCAGCAGTACTAGGCAGTTGTTTATGTCGATGAATTCCATAGCCTAAGCTGGACTGTCGGACCTTAGTGCCTCCGCCGTGAGCGACCTTCAGAGATGCTGGGTAGAGCTACTAGTAAACTGTGCCAAACTTCCGTATGTGGGCCTTCAGCTTGTTTAATCTTCTGCGCCACTCAGTGCTGCAGCTTGAGAAGTCCTGGAAGATCATTACTTTCAGCCCTTATACAGTAGAGGTCATACATTGTTTGCCAGGATGAGCCTCAAAGCCACCATCACTCTCTGGTTGTGCACGTAGCTGTGTAATCTGATAACAGCAGGTGGAGCCGCTGGCCTGAACCTGGCTTGGGGGCTAGCATGCAGTGGGACTTCAGAGTCTTAATAGCACCTGATGTGGTTTCTGTGTCCCCTCGGTCTTCTCTCGGAGGCCGACAACCCATATACTGAATTCTTTCTTCCCCTATTTCGCAGACTGTCTGCACGATCGGCCATTTCCCACACCTGTTTTTCAAGTGCTTGTAGCCGAGCCTCAGCCAAGTCGGCAGCTTCTTCCACAGCTGTGATCCTTTGCCTCTGCACACTTTTCGTAGCGTTCAGGTTTTTCTCTGTGGCTTCAAAGCGCTCAAGATATTTTTACAGTTGAACAGCAGGCTGGCTAAGCGAGCTTTCAGCAGAGTCAAACTCATTCATTTTTTGTCTTCCTTTGCAGCGTACTGTCAGAGATTCTCATACAATATTCTTCAAGGCTCATATCAGCATACCGTACCTCACATAAGAAATTATCACACAGGGCACATTTTGGTAGATATTTATGAAACTATAAATGAAATGGTGTAGGGCTCTACAGGAATCCACTGTTCCCTGAGCCACTATCTTGGACCCCCCAAATTGTACAGTATTTATTTAAAAGATGTGCACTTTGAATATTAGGAGATTACTGAATTGCAAGCAAAATGCTTAATGTAAACAAATGAGAAAACTGAGACAGAAATGTTTTTTTTCCAGCGTGAGCAACTATTAGAATGTTCATTTCCAATTTAGATTATTTATATTGATGAATGTTGCATAAATAAGCTCTTTAACTGTCCATTCAGTGCACTTTTTTGTTTTACATAAGATAATTTTAAAAATGATCATTTATACAACATTGTAGTTTTAATGTGATCCACATTTGCTTCCTACCCATAGTAATTCTCAGATGATCTAACCATTGTATTGGTCTTGCTTGTTTACTAGAGTGTGGAAATCGACAAAGTCCAAGGAAACAGTATGAACATTTCTACAGAACACGGACCACTGAAAGCCAAATATATTTATGCTCAGTCTACTTCTTTGCATTCTGTTTCTGCTAAAATTGAGCTGGGAAATGTGCATGGTAAGTGACAAATGACAACTTACATTACATATGGTGTAATAGGATGATTTCCTGTTCACTTGTTTTTCCAAGAAAACGCTTTGTTTTCCTTTGAGATTAGATTTAGATTTTAAATTTTGTACATCAGTTACGAAATTTACACTAAACAACAACAAATAGATACACACTGTACTGTATATTTACATATTATACTTTGAAGATGGACAAAAAGGAATTCAAAAGCAGAATTTGGGTGCTAAATTAGGAGAATGATGATCTCATCTAACTACTGTTTATGAAAAACTCTTTTTAAAGGTTTTGAAAAATAGCAAATATCAATCCAAAGTGACGAGGGTTTGCCGACAATTTTGCTTGTAGGCACGGGAAATCAGTGTAACTTGAATTTCACCCAAAGTCTTTGACATTTTTGTCTTCTTGTTGCATGACGGGTTCTTAAAATATGTGTCTTATATGATCTATAGAGCAGTGGTTTTCAACCAGTGGGCCGCAGTGGTACTGCAGGGGGCCATCAAATCATTGTTGTAATTGTAAAAGAGTCGTAAATATATAACATAATATATATAATATAAATAACATAATATAAATATTTTATAGTTATTATAGCTTAGCATGCTGCGTGGCCGACGTGACCACCATTTAGCGCTATTATATGTGACATGACACAAAAGTTAATGCAGAATGTAGTATAACTGCTTAATCACCCTTCATATCATGGATAAGTGGTTCTGTTACAAGGAAAGACACAGAGGAAGGCCCATCTGCAAGCAAAGAAACCGCTTCAGTGTCTCATACTGATAATCTGCCGCAGTGTGTTGTGTGTTTCCGATTTTCATTTCAAATTCTTCAAGGTAAAGCAGTGACGATTTTTCACATGCAAATGGCCTCTCAATGCAAGCTCAGGAGTTTGCAACCTACAGTGGCTGCTTTCTAGTGTTTTATTGTATTATCTAGAAGATCTCTGCACCAGAGCAGAGTTTGTCACAGAGGCACAAGATGTGTGGACGTTGTTCTGAAACTGAATTATACAGGGTGAATTTCTAGAAATGTGCAGGAAGATTTGTTTTTCCATTTTCCATCCAATATATAGCAGCAATTGTTTGTGCTGAAGGGTAAAGCTTTAAACAATAATAATAATAATAATTGCTTACACTTATATAGCACTTTTCTGTACACTCCACTCAAAGCACTTTACAGGTAATGGGGTCTCCCCTCCACCACAACCAATGTGCAGCCCCACCTGGATGATGCGCTGGCAGCCATAGTGCGCCAGAACGCTCACCACACATCAGCTATCAGTGGAGGAGAGCAGAGTAATGTAGCCAATTGATAGATGGGGATTATTAGGAGGCCATGATTGGTAAGGGCCAATGGGAAATTTGGCCAGGACACCGGGGTTACACCCCTACTCTTTTCGAGAAACACCCTGGGATTTTTAATGACCACAGAGAGTCAGGACCTCGGTTTTACGTCTCATCCGAAGGACGGCGCCTGTTTACAGTATAGTGTCCCTGTCACTATACTGGGGCAAAAGGACCCACATGGACCACAGGGTGAGCGCCCCCTGCTGGCCCCACTAGCACCTCTTCCAGCAGCAACCTAGTTTTTCCCAGGAGGTCTCCGATCCAGGTACTGACCAGGCTCACACCTGCTTAGCTTCAGTGGGTTGCCAGTTGTGAGTTGCAGGGTTGTGAGTTGGGGTAACAATGGAGACGTGTTACCCCAAAATTATCGTTTGCAACTGGGAGGCAAGGGAAATGACTTAAAGATGTGTAGATTCTGAAAAAAAGACCTCAGAAGTTGATTTGATGTAAAATTGAAGGAGAAACCCCAAAGTGGGAAAACAGTAAACAATAATTGCCCTGCACAGGACACCATGTCTGTAGAGGGGAATGGAAATAATTAAGAATGATGCAGTGTCTGCTTCCCAGAGCCAGAACAGAGTACTTCTGGGGGAACAAAAACACTGTAAATATATATAGCTCAAAATCACAATCAAAAGAAAACACAAACCAAACCACCGAATGGCTCCAGCCCAGAAGCTTTCTCCCTCTCATTTCAATACAACCACAGGAGTCTGTGGAATGATACTGTTTCCACAGGGCTAGTGTGAGTTTGTGTTCAGAAGAACAAGTAAAATGAATTATAAAGTGTCTTTTAGGAAGCTGTATTAAGTTCCTGTTTTTCAGTGCTCATGCAGCTAGTGTGTTAATTATCCTTTTTAGTGCAAGTCGGTATTTACTATAGTTAATTAAAATGTTACCCTTAAAATACCCTTTCGTCATATATGTTAAAATGATTAAGTTAAAAAAATTTAATTAAAAGACCCTCCAGAAACTTCATGTTCAGCAAGTTTGAAGGACCTAAAGAAATTGCAGAAATATACTACACTGACCGTCCGTTAGGAGCAGTAAGAGCATTACAGGGGCAGTAAGCAAGACAGTAAAGATAGGATCATGTGCTGTTGGGTGACCTACAGCAATCTCCAAGAGCAACCTGTCCATCTGTCCAAAACCAAAACCAGTTAAAGCTCTTTAGCATCTTCTCTGTGTTTATGAAACATTTACACTCGCATCTAAGAATATTCAAAAGCTACAATCGGCACACCTACTATGGAGCTAAACTAGGACATGTAAATAGAGGAAGAGGAGTAAATGGGTGTCAGTTCACAGGGATCGTGGACATCAGAGGAAGAGTAAAAGAAAGTCAGATGGAAATGAACAACACAACAAGACCAAAAGACCAAAAACACAAAGGCAAGGACTCCTCTTCCAGTTGAATCAAAGAAATCCTAACACCAGCCTGCGCCTCAAGGAGCAGAACAGCTAGGGATTTGGAGTAGATGGCAAAGTTGGAAAAAACTTCGTCCCCCAGTGGATAGATGGAATTAATTTGGTAGTAAAGTGATTTCTCACTAGCCCACCTGATTTGCTGTTTTACTGTATCTCATCAATCCACTGTTGTAACAGAAGCATGGGGTGTGCCAACCTAACTACAAAAGCAAATGGAAAAACACAAGCTTTGAAACACTCTGCCCATCACCTGACTGGACTTCATAAACAGTGGTAGGCTTCCTCTGCCTGTGGCGGTACCACTGGAGGACAGAGGCCTCCATTTGCCACAGGCCCATCAGCCCCCGCGGATCCCGCCAGTCTGATCTCCTGTCTTGTGTGCAAACAGCACAGCCACAGCGGCCAGGCCCACCTGACACACCGCCCAGTGGTGGCTTTAGATTTACAGTAGGGTCCGGATCCTTTACAATTTTAATTTTCAGCTGCTTTTAAAACATTTGTTTCTTGTTCCTTCCAAATGGCCAGTGGAGCTTGAAGGAAAAGACCAAAATATATTTGGTTTATTTATTTGTACAGCGATTATTTGGAAATTGATTAAAATACTAGGCCTTTTAGTGATGTCTCTTTGTAGCAACTACCTTGTTTTCAAGTTGTATAAATTTGCATATTGAAAAATCATTCCCATTGTGCCTCGCAGCACCTTTTGAAGTGTCATGGAAATTTGTTTACCCTTTCCCAGTATGAGAATTTTAATAGCACAAGAATGGCAATACAACTTATAAAAGAATTAAGATTTCTAAATGTTTAATATTTTTCATATGTGTCATGACACTTAAGGTTTTTTGTGATCTTTTAACAGGTAATGCAACTGTGCAGAGTGAAACAGGAAATATTGTTATAGGTATGTTGACTCTAAATACTGTTTCCAACAAATATTTTTTTTAATTTGTAATTATTTTATGAAACTATTCCAAAAGAAATTTGGTGATTTTCTGTTCCAGTAAGAAATTGTCTATCGATATACTGTATATGCATATGTTTTTCTTGTTTCATATAAAAATATATATAACTATTAAGATAGTATCATTTTATTCCAAACTGGGGATTTGCTTGTTTTTGTTTTCTAGTTTTGCTTTGGACATACTGTGGCCATTTATATAAGGCTACATCTTTTGAGACATAGAAATTATGTTGAAACCAAAATTACAGATTACAGCAATCTTGGAGTAACATACTAGTCAACATCTGGAAAGAGATCTGTTTCTGCAGTTTTTCAACAAGTAGTTTGTTTGAATTTTCACAATCACAGTTTGAAGACTTCCATGAAAGCAACAGATAAGAGTGCAGGGCAGTGTAATTAAAATAGTGTCATACATCCTGTATGCTATTATTATGTTTTGGAAGAAGTATCAAAAACTGAATAATACAACATTCTTTAGAATTTTCCTTTTCTGTACAACATAAGGGATGCCACTAAACTTGACTCTTCTGCATGTTGCACAGTGTCTGAAGTTGCTTGTCTAAAAGCGGCATTCATTCCTATATTGGATTGTTAAAATTGCTAACAGTTTTGCCAGTTCATTTCAGTCTAAATGGAATTAGATAAGCTTGGTAGTTTAAAAGAAGAATTTAATAATAAGGCCATTGAAACTAAAGGCTATAATCCATTGATCTCATAGGTGTATGTTAAATGTATTTATTTTTTTGGTCTTGTCCATATAAAATTAAGTTCCAGAATTATTGTACTGTAGTTTGAAAAATGGTAATTTGATTTATATTATATAGTTTATCAATGTCAACAAGTGCCTGTAGTTTGGAAGCAGAAGCAACCTTGCCCTTTCAGAAAGACAAAAACTGTGTCTATGACTTAAAGAAGCAACATCTAATTACATAACTGTTTAGAAAAATACACTCTAATTTTTGCTCAGCTTTTGATCAGTCATACCGAGGTCTTGTCCTATGATACATTTTTATATAAAGTAATAAATTGTCTTATTGTGGTGGGGAAGTGCATTTTGCAATTTTACTTAGAATGCTATAGTATTTTCTGGATTCTTGATTTTCTTTGGCATTAAAATGATGAGGCTACTATGTGACACACATGGTGTTCTTTTATGAACTACTTAACTTCCTATTTTGCAGATGGATCAGATGGTCATCTAAAGGCTTTCACACATCAAGGAGACATAGATGCTTACATTAGCCTCTTTGGAACTGCAGAGCTGCTTAGCCACGGAGGTAACACTTATCCCTTGTTACAAAAAGTCAGTTCTTTTTTAGGCCTAAAGATTAGTGGCAAATTAGATTTTTCTACATCAATTCAGAATACTTTCATTCAACATTTGTTTAACATTTTAAAAATGACACATTTAAAGCACATCCAATGAAGCACTTTTCTCTGCAATTTGTTGCCATTAAGGTGCTATCTCAGTCAGAGTCCCGGCCTCCATGAAGACTGAATTGCAGTTATCAGGAGCTGTGGTTGAGGTGAGCCCTGAGATAGTCTTGCACGAAGCTGAACACAATTCCACAGCTGACTACACAACTGTCACTGGTGAGTCACAGATCTTTATTTATTTGTGTAATACATTTCTGGTTTATTTTGAAATGTTTTAGTGTTATAAATGCAAACCAAAGCCGAAATCAATCAAGATGATGATGATGGCTTGTTAAGAATTGCTTTTGAAGTATGTTTTGGAGGAAGAATGGTTAAGCAGTAGTTCAGACAACAGCAAACAG
This sequence comes from Lepisosteus oculatus, assembly GCF_040954835.1. Taxonomy (NCBI): domain Eukaryota; kingdom Metazoa; phylum Chordata; class Actinopteri; order Semionotiformes; family Lepisosteidae; genus Lepisosteus; species Lepisosteus oculatus. The sequence continues at coordinate 33,906,736 of NC_090702.1, read as the reverse complement.
GCATCACATGGGAATTTTTGATATTTTTAAAAATCATAATTTGCTGACTAGTTTTAATTACACATCACTGGAGAAATTATATCAGTTTCCTTGAAATATTATTTGAGTTTGCAAAATGCACCCTCTCTTCATGTAACTATTATGTATGTACTGTACAAATGTATTCTGTGTGTTGTAAATCCTTGTGAAGACGCCTTGGTGTTCTGCTGATTGATTCCTAGTAGCCAAAGTAAACTCATGCAATTTACTGTTAGAACTAAACATTGTGCCAGTAAATTCCCAAAACCGCTTCGTCATCTAAATAGGACACAGACCTCAACCCTGCAATCCATTTGCATATCTTTGCATACTACTGTAAAAACAAAAGAAAATTAGAGCATGACTGTTTGCCTTCTGTACTTCACAGTACAGTACAATACAGAATTCTGTCTATGTAATATTGGGAGATACATTTAGTGCATAAGCCAAATCTGATTGTTTTAGGAGTCAGTTCAAGGTAGTAAACTAATTGTTAATACGTTGTTTCCAATATTTAATTTATATAGTCTATTTTCAATTAAGTGCATGATTTACATAACCAATAAATTCTATAATTTAGCAGTTTACTTACAACTACAGATTATCAACACCTCCTCTCGTTTGGAACCTTTCTTATGCTCTTAATCGGTATGTTATGGTTAAAGGGTGGCTGGTGATCGTAATGAGGTTTGTCTGATGCACAGTTGTGTTGTTACTGTAGCTGTAGCTTTTGCCAAATGGAAGGTGATCCCCTGAAACTGAATACTACAGTTGACTGGTATTGTCAATTGTTAGCGCTGCTAAAGTTTTCTTCGGTAATCTCTAGGAAGCAGCAGGAAGCAATATGTGTTTAGAAATGTTTTTTAAGTTTTAAAATTATTAAATTTCTTTTTTTATCTTTTGAAGGTCTTATGAACGGAAAAGCTGATGGAAAAAACTGGATAAAAGCCCAAGCTGTAAGGGGGGTTGTTAGCCTGAAGACTCAAAGCTGGTTTGAATCACTGAAGATTGGGAAAGCCTAGTGTTTCAATAGCACAAACTTATCTGCGATGAAGATTACTGTCAGTGGGAAACTAAAATATAGAAGGTATTTAATGAAATGGTGGTTAATTATGTATGAATTGTAGCTTAGACATTTGCCCAGGGAGCAGACCATGACTACATCATTTACATATGTTTATTTTAAAATTAACTGAATATCATTTTATTGTACATTGTTAAATAAAACGTCAGTATTTGTTGTTCATAATGAACAATGTTTTCGAACTGTACTTCACCAGTAATTTCTGCGTTTACATGTTCTTCTATACTGATCGAAGCCTAATTTTTTTAATAGCAGTTATGAACAAAAGTAATGATGCTGACAGCTGACTGTGCCCTCTCTTTTATTAGAAATGTGGTCTTTTTTCACTCAGTACTGTATGTACTTCCAGCAGTAGTTTTTAAGAAGAATATTATTTCTCACAGTTCGGTTTGACTAACAAGGATCAAAATGAATTTTTGAGTATATTCCAGCAATAAAGAGTTTGTATGCTAAGTGAAAAGAAAATTCATTATTGAAATAGCATAGTAAGCTATAAAATAAACTTTTCTGTTTCCAGTTTCAGCGTTGCTGAAAATGTATCTGTGGCTGCTGAAATTTACAGCTGTAAATAATATTGGTTCCAAGAAAATACATAGTGGAATTTGTGCTGCATCATTGGACTTTTTGCACGGCACATTTTGCTTTGAAACACTATTGAACAAAGTGTAATTACATTGGCAAAAGTCCTAAAACTAATGCATTTCTGACTTAAATTTCTAAAAGTTTTTAATGAAAAGCAGCTGTTTTGTCTTTAAAATTCATTTGCATTATTGTTAATATTTTTTCTGAAGCCAGTAACTAATTTACAGGAAAAAGTTTTAACTAGTACTAAAACTTATTTTTACAGAATATGAATGCATGGATTTGTCTTGCATGTCTTTTTATAGGTTTTATTGTCAGTGTAGTGTCCATCCATTTAGCTGATTTGCTGGACCTAACATTAAAGAATGGACTTCCTGTAGAATTTGTACTACTGTACATCACAAAGAGTCACTGTGTGGTATTTGATAATTTGTGAAAGACGATCCTTTTAATAGATTATCATCACAGAAAAATAAGAAAATGTTACCAAGTCCTCAGTTCTCAGTAAAAATAGATCTGTGGCCTGTTGGTTCCGCCTCCTCTTCCCATGGTTTTCCTGTCTTTTCTGGCTTGGTGGTGGAGTCCAAGAGTTCTCCCTGGCTGTTGTACCCAAACCACGAAGGGGGATCGTCGTCACTGTGCTGCCAAAGCCGGATTCGTGGCTTCATTTTCAGGGCTGCTTGTCTGAGGAATATGACAATGTCTTCTAAAACTGTAATAATTGCACTGTTTATAATTTAAACAATACAGTATATCCCAGATCTCTGTACGCAACCATTAAATGTTCACTCCAATTACTGTATAGTATATCAAGGAGCATCACTGTGCAATTGGTCACTTTCAGCTTCTTACCTGTATAAAACACTGTATAACTCACTGTTCACTTAGGGTTGCAGAAGTACAGCTGGTATTATTTATGCATAATTTTGTGAAGCACATTAAAGGAAACAAGCATTGCTGGCTGTTTACATGAAAAAATGAAAGATATGAAGAACTGTAGGCTAACTTGTCACTTTGTTATTGAACAGTCTGAAAAAGAACCATTTAAACTGCAAATTGTGATTAATACGTGGAATATGTGAACATGCTATTGTTAAGAGGATGTATGTGCTTTAGGTAGAGCCTGTTAAGGGTAGAGAAGGAGCATGAGATCAGTTTTTTAATCCATCCACTATCTGAAAGCCACTTGTTCCTGGTAAGGGTTGTAGTAACATGTGAGCTATCCTGAAAGCACAGAGGACAGGATACAGCTGTGAGGCAGCACCTCTTACTACCATTCAACCCAATAATAATCCAGACCTATACTTCTATACCATTATAGAGCACTTTTAATTTGATTAATTTTTGTGATTGTGTGGACACATTTAGGGTCCACAAGTCTGCCATATAGTGGCACTCAAGGCACGTCATAATGTCTAGGTTTTGGTTGACAGGTACCAAAAAAGGCTTACCTGGAGATGCCTCTGCAGTACATCATTTTGAGCACCTTCAGCTGCTGGCATCCCTTGTGTAAAAACGTGGGCGTCTTGTCACTAAGGCGAACGCAGCCACTGACATCAAGCTCACGCAGATAATGGCACGCTCCTGTTAGGTACTGTATACACATATCTGTCATCTGGGGTGGAACACAATCACAGATGTTACATTTCTGTGCCAGTGCTTGAATTGTTTCTCTACAGTCTGTCACTGTGATGGAGCAATGGAAAGATTTTTTTTAAATGATTTTTAGAAATCTTTTCTGGAATCAGTATGGATCTGGGCGAAGGACCCAGATCAGCTGCAAGCCATCATGAGGACAGAGACATTCACTTAACTGTTTTTAAAGGTTTCTAGTTTTGACTCTGTTTGCACAAGGCCTTTATTGATAAAATGTCATCTTAAAATTAATGCTGAAAACTGGGTCACAGAAAACACAGCAGCCCTTCTACTGTATGTAGCTTTCTGCTCTTCTCCTCTGTCTCAGCATGCCCAAACCATGGACTGTTCCAATCATTCATATTGTATGTTTTAAGATCCCTCTCCAGGCTGCCTCTCAGTAGGAGTTAGCATGATTTACTGAGGTGAGTCAATCCTCACCAATTCTTCTTACCATGACTAAAGACCTCCAAGGGTCAATGGTGACCTTCCTGGCTGAGAATTTAACCCAACTGGGACTTTTGCTGAGACTCAGACTACAAGATAAAATGTGCTCTTCAACCAAGTGAGGTTTATTATTTTCTTTTTATTTTAAAAACAGTGAAAATTCCTAAACCATTTTGAATATAATTTCATATTTACAGTAAATACATTCTTACAAATGCAGAACTTTTTTTTAATATAGAATCAAATCTATAAAAAAGAAAACATTACCATCTTTCTGTACTGAAAATAAGAGGAACCAAAATTATACTGGGGTTTAGGTAAAAAAATATTTTAATGCTTCAAATTGGATTTAGTGTGCCCTTCTTTATTACCCAAACTATTTTTAACTTTTATGGGAAAAGGTAATGAAAGAGAAACATGTTCTAACATTTGAGTTTCCATTTATGGCCTTTTGTAAACATACTTTGGGGCATCCAGAAATGTTGAGTGAGATGATTGTCCGGCAGTAAAAAGCCAGTGCTTTAATAGTCTGGTCTGTCAGTGAGATGCAATGTGAAACATCCATGCACTCCAAATCTCTGACTTGCTTGCAAAATTTCTGCAACACAAAAGATAAAGTAAATTGCAACAGACAGGAAAGACTTCTCCTGTCGGAAGTCTGAATGGTTTGTGAAAAAATATGAAAGGTTCTTTTTAATATATCAGACTAATCCTTTAGGATTTATTGCGCCAGCTCTGATTATGAAAAGAAGAAAAAGCCCTGTTCATAAAATTTTTGGCAAAATACTGAAGCCTCAGACAGATGTACGTGAGTCGCATAATGTCAATTTTTAATTTGCTTTTAGATGTTTTCTGGTTAAAGAGATAAACTGAAGCCTTAGAAAGAAAAACTGTTCCATTTTAACTTTATTTCATGCAGTGTACAACAGACATATGTTCTTCATTCATGAGAGCATATATATTTTGATTCTTGAAAGTGTATGTCTAAAAGCATGCAACAATGAATAATAGTGAACGTTTAATTTACCTAACATATTCTTCTAATATTACTGAGTATGAAGAATAAAGAGGAAAATATTTAACTATTGCACATTGTTTTAATTAAAGATGGAAAAAATCATGCCTCGACATCTACACATAATAGTTCCAGATGCAGTCCTCTGTATTGTATAAAAATGTAGTTTTTGATCATATATTTGGCATTCGTACAGTACAAAACATGAACATATTTGCTATCGATGTGTGCCTGATGACCACTCTTTTCCATTTTTTTTTCTGCGTCACAAAAACATCCAGAGAAACTCGGCATTGGTTAAAAATGGGGCCAACACCTTTTTTGAATCAAGAATGATCACACTACAATGTGCTGTGCTTTTTACTAGTCCTACAATGTGTGAAAACATTGATTTCACCTGGACAAAACTAAAAAGTATATGTAATTTCACTGGAAATAACAACTTCCAAGAAAAAAATGCTTTGTGGGTGTTTATTTTAAGTATTTCAAGTTTTAATAAATTTTGGCTTAACCCGCTTGGTTAAAGGGCATCCTCTCAGTCATAAGACGAGGGCTAGAAGAACCGAAGACGCTGCATGCAGGGTATAGGAGCAGACGAGGGCAGGAGACAGTTGAGAGTAAATTAATGAACAGGAGGATGAGCAAAACGAGAGAGTAGGAGCTGCAGGGATAGAGGACCAATAGCAGGAAAAACAGCGTGACTGCGAGGAGAGGAAGTAAAGAGAAATAGAAACAAGGGGACAAAGTGGAACGGAAGGTCCAGGGAATGGACTGGTGATAATTGGGATCTATCTGCTTGCTGGGGGAACATTATCATGGGAGGCGGAAGTCTGCTACATGACAGAGTTTATGATGATGAAAAAAAAAATGGTGCATTTCTTATCGAAGGGAATGCTCTGATAGCAGAGTCCTTTGCAACCCAGCTAAAGTCCAGTGTTTGCTGTCAGGGATTGCAGTAAAGGGAGATGGAGGGGGAATGAAGCAGGAGCAGAGGAAGACAAAACTGCAGGCTGATTGCGAGAAGCCTGAGATTCTTTCTCAAGGCAGGAAGTTCTTTGTGAGAACAACAGATGTGGAGATCCACAGGGAAGAGGAATAGTATATTTAAAAGGACACCGCTGAGTTTCTTTCCTTCTATTTTAGGTGGCTTTGTTTGTTCAATCTGAAAAGTTATGGAGAGGCAAGCGTAGAAGTTTTCCTTTCTTTCTGTCCTTTCAGTTGTTTAATTTAAATGATTCGGTTTAATTCAACAGTGAGGATCACGGTCTGCATTTTGAATTATGCATGAGACAACATAGGAGACAAGTAGAATACCTATATATTTATTTGGTAGTTTGGGGCATGGTCCATGTACAGGTAAATAATGCGAAATTATTCTGATTTAAAACACTTTGGTGAAATTGGCTTTGTCTGTCATTATCCCTCCTGAACTTCAGTTAAGAACTTACATGTATCTGTTAAATCCCTCTCCAAATGATTTATACTTTACAGATGACAGTATGAACTCACTGCATGGTCTTTAAACACAACACTTAAACTATTCACTTAGTGTGAATTATGTGCGCAATGTGGTGTTCTACAAAAAAAAAATCTCTTAAGATGTAAAGATACCCTACTGTATTTAGTTTAAAAAAATGAAACAAAGGAGTGTGAACATTATTTTTTATGTCTAACATCCCAGATATCTTTGCACTCTTGCCTGTCCAGGCAAGTGGGCATATCTGCCCACTCCCTTTATACACCCACTCTGTTTCCTCCAAGGAAGCCTAACACAGGGAAAAATATTCCTGTGGTAAACACAGGGGGTCTGCTTCTCATGAGTCATTCATATTTTAAACAGAAACAGGACAATCTGGCAACTGGCAGAAGATCAATGTGAAGTGTGAGATTTTTTTGAATGCATCCCTTTCCCTGCTACAAACATTTTTAAACATTTACATATGTAAGTTACCTGGAGATGTCAACATGAGTTGTATGGTGAAACTAACTCTGATGATAAATTCTGTTTACAGTAATCAAATTAATTTGTAAAATAACTGGTACTCCTATAAAGATGTTTTTAACTGAAATCACCAGAAAAATACAACCTAATGATAATACGGCAGAAAATGATTTTGCATTATTTGTGCCTCCTCTGATAAATGAAAAATATATTTTTCCTTATGAAAAAGCTTGGCTACAAACTTCTAGAAAAGAAGTCTAGTTTGGGATGATCAGACATCTGTTTAATCTTTACACAAATTCCTAATTTTACGGAACCAGGGTGCATTGTTTTGTAACATACTGTGGAAAAGTTACAAATGTTTAACAAATTAAGACGTTTAAATTCTGAACTCAAATAGCATTATTTTCTTCTGATCTCTCTAAGACCAGAATGGAAATCTATTGCCTTTCTTCACATTAATTACAGTACAGTAAAGCACTTTTCTAGTGACACACTATGCTAAATGAGGTCTTACTAACTAAATCATTGTATAATTTAACTTCCCTAGATTAACAGTCTTTTTATAGTATATATTGGGTTTGTTTTTGATGTGCAGGCCATTTGTCCCTTGTCTTAGGTGTTTATTTTAGGTGATTATTTTATTGCCCAGCAACAGCTCTGGCACTGAAATTCTTACACTAGAACAGCTATACAGGGGTAGAGTATCTGTTGGAGTATGCTTTCACAGCAGAGGTCAGATCAGAATGCCCAGCTGAGTAGAGACCAGAGGGAAGGGCTATAGGCACAGAAGTTTTTCATACAAAATTAAGGGAAAGTACCAGCAATTTACATATGTGTGGACTTTTCCAAGTTTGATATTAAAATCCACAAAAAAAGTTTTTCGTCACTTTTTAGAATTATCTTAGTGTACAAGCTCGCCTGTGCAGGGTTATTTTAGCAGTTTACATTTTCCTAGACAGAGATGTATGTTTAATTATGATTGTAAAAGAGTTGTCAATGTTAGTACTCTAGCTGGATGGGTTTTGAAACTCAACTGTACATATATAACCAAACGTTTCCTGAAAACCACTTACTGCTGGTAAGGGTAACAGCACCAGCTGTTTATAGGGGCTTGCCAGTATTAGTCTGTGTGTTGTGCCTTGTTTGTAGGTTTGTGAAATAAATCTTTTAAGCTATTTCCCATTCAATTCTCAACCATCAAATTGTTCACAGAAAATTAAAGAACCCACATGATCTTACTCATTTTGCCAGAGTAGCAGGAATGTTTTTATAGCTACACCACATTATCTGAATGAGAATAATGTAGAGTCCACAGAAACAACTAAATCTTTTTCAAAAGCATCTGCAATTGTCCTTATAATACATACAGTATTTTTAACCTGTTGGCTATCCCATTTTTTGTCCTCTACAAATTTGATGCAGTATGTTTTCTGAACATATCAAGTTGAGATCATGTACAGTATGAAACAAATCTCTTTCCTGTGCTATGCCAAAAAAGAACTCTCATACAATTTTGAGAAGTTCAAAAAACATTTAGGTTGTTGAAGTGATAAAAAATATTGTACACTGAACAATGATAAAAATGGTGACAACAGCCTAAAAAGATATTTAAAAATAATGTCAAAGAAACAATGAAAACTAAAAGTGTGAAGGTTTCAACAAACACTAAAGATTACTACTGACAGATACTTTATATATTGTGACTTCATTATGAATCCTATATTTTTTGGGTTTAAAATCTGTACAAGATATACCACATTCTTGGCCAAAAATGTAATACTTCAATTGTATACCTCAATTCCAACATCCGTAATCCAAAGGCATTCTGAAACAGTTAATTTCTTAATACCAGTGTTGTTACCAAGAGCCGCCAAACTCTGTTAAAAAAAAGAAAGAAATGTACAGTACATCACTAATTGTTGATTTCTTTAGACAGAATGGCCAAGCTTCTCTCCAAATTCAGCACACTGAATTTTTAACTAAGCTCTCACCCCAATGGTAGAGGTTTGAGAACTTAAGTCTATCATTAATTCTTTGCTCTGTAAATGACATTGAAGCATAACATACTGTAACGTACACATGTAAAACAAAAAATAAAAACTAATAAGTCATAATAAAGCAATAAAATGTGTTGATTTTGAGTTGGATCTGGAACACATCTCTCATAATAAAAAAAATGCATGTCACGCTAACATGATTTTGCCTTACACATTACTTTTTTGATCTTTTCATGAAGAACAAATGTGTACAGCTTCCAAAATAACCAGCACATGTTCACATTTGTAAATCATTTAATGTTTCCCATCAGAAAACAAAATGTTTTGGAAAAAAGACGGAATCAGATTTAGTTATTTTGGGACTTAATCGTAGAAATTAAATAATAGCATATAATATTGCTACTGTACAAATGAAATGCTTGTCCTGGATAGTTGAGCTCAATGCTAATTGTAATACATAGTGTAAATACGTAAGGTCACATTTTACTGAAAAATCGGGTCTTGACAACAGTTTGCTTAGAATCTACATGTATCAAAGACAATATTGCAACCCCCTTTAGTCAGCATAAGTCAAGCATGGTTATATGGCTACTTTGGTGCTAACAATGTGCTTTCGGAAACAAGCAACAACTTAAAATACACACAGACATCTGTTTTCAAGACTGATGGACAACACACACAACACATGAAAAGTTTACATACGTTTGCAGTGACAGTGAGTATCCAGACCCTGCTTTTTACAAAACTAAAATTGACCAGACCATGTCTGTCAGTGGTCTTAACAGCACCCAAATAAGACTAATGCAGTTACCATACATTAAAGCCATTATAATACAGTAAAAGTCTCCATTCAAGACAAAACTGATGCTAAATCAGTTCCCTTGATCAAATTAATACATCACAATGCACCAAAAAAGTTTTTCTTTTGCCTGGTGACTATTTCCACAAACATATAAGATCATTGTCCATTTTCTAAGTTTAAATTGGGTCTCTTCTCTTTTCAGTTCCTGACAGACTACTACACTAACAATTCCACCCTCTCCTCTCTAGGCCTGTAATTAAACTGAGAGGTGAATACTGCTCAGTGACAACACAGTAATCCTAAAACAGTTCTCTGTTAACTAATTACTACTGCTATATTTCTACTCTGTTTCCTGTGCATTAGCCAATTCTCATTCCATTCACACACAGTACATCATTTAGGAATGCCTTGGGTTCAGGAGTGAGATTTAGCTTTGCAAATTGCAGATTGCACTTGCATACTTTATATTCCTACTGTTACCATTTCAAAGAAAGCTTCTAAGAAAAAAAGGCCTACCCATTCTCGGTACATGCTATTTATCACATGTTTCTAAATTCTGTTATATTATTTCTTGAAATGTGAGTTTGGATGAAAGATGTCATCCTGGACTTTGAACAAACACTTTTATTGTCTTAGTCGCTTTGAAACTCAAAACTGAGAAGTGCATAAAAAGTTTTGTTTTAAAAAGTCCCTTTCAGTATTCTTACAATGAAATCGTTAATTTATCTTCGGTACTACAGAGGCTATTCCTGAACGTAAACAAGCTGAAGCACTTGGATGGCATTACATATGCAGTAAGTTAAATTTAGGTACATGATAAATGATGATCAGGCAACAAAAGTTATCTCTCTAAAATATCATTTCCATTTCTGTAAAATCAATTTTTTTAAAGGAGGAGAATATTGCAATTGGCTCTAAACTAAATAACTACAAATGTATAGGAAACATGTAGAAAACGAAATGGAAATGGCTGATATATTGTAATGAGTATTTCACTCAGTGACAGCGAAGGAGGAAGTCAACAACATGCCCCAGACAGTGGAAGAGGAAAGTCCTATATTAAATCATACAGAAGAGGCAGGCGTGTTTTGGATACTACTGTATAGGCAAAGCTAATAAATCCTAATTACCCAATGGTATACTACCAATTATACTATATACTATACTATACAAAACGAGACGTTATTCACAGCAGCTCTTCCAGCAGCTGTTCATAAATGGATAGTACCCAAAGACTGGTAATGTAGTGACCATCCAAAAGGATGTCAAAACTGAACCAAGTAATTATAAAGCCATAAGTCCGACAAATGTTAGATATTAGGTAATGGAAATGATAATTGGAAATAAACTATAGGTACACTTAAATGGCAGTAATTGATGCATCCAGAGCACTGTACTTACTTTACAACGTGGCACACTGGCAGCTACATCAAATTGTTAATGGAAAATGTAACTGAAGTATAATTAAAAAGCTGTTTAACATTTAAGACTCTATCACTGATTAAAAAAAAAAACATCTTAACCTGAATCAGATTTGTTTACTACATTTTATATACTATATCATAAAATATGATTAGCAAAATAATATTGTTTTACAATAAATCTGCTTGCACTTATTGCCTGATGTTAATGTTTTCTTGGAGGTTGACATGGACATGGGACGTGTGATGTGTTTTTAGGACAAAGAAACAGAAAATGTCCAAAAGAAATTAATTAAAGGACAGACTGGAGTGCAGACTGTTTTAAGAGGCAGTAAAATGTTGGTAAAAATGTTTTAAGCCTTGAACTTGAAACCCCATTAAACTGAAGTTTAGTTTTAATTAACAGGGGTGTTAGAATGTTACAAAACATATGTACTGTAAACCTAAAAGCAACTAAATACGAAATGTTACCATAAAACCAGTAAAGAAATTTAGTGATACGGTTCAAAACTCCATATAAATATCTAAGAAATCCTGGAATCAATGATGTCAGGGAAGGGAATGACCTCGGTGCGGTCAGCCAACCTGATCCATTTCTGCTGCTATGAAAGGCCCAGAATGGAGACACAGTTCAACAGGAACACGAGGTTTGCGTGAGGAATATTCTTGGCATTCATAGTTGACAAGGAAGAACTTGGTGCTGTCCCTAGCTAGGCTATTGTAAAGCCCTCTTGACCAGCCTCCCTGCTAAAGCTACACATCTCAGCTTGTCTTCTCTCTTCCTCGCTACTCAATTTCTCCAGTTCCTCCCTATTGCTATTCTTGCTCAAAACCACTCTGCTCCCATCTTAAGTCATTTGTTTCTTCCTTCACCTCTATTCCTAATTTGTTCTACCTTTCTTTCTGTTCTCCCACTTCCAGAGCCTTTTATTCTGCACTCTTGTTGCTCTGTGGTGCACTGCTCAGTCCCTCACCTATGGACACCTCTTGCATCTTGTTCAAGGCTCATCTGCTCAGACAGCACCTGTGATCTCTCAGCTCCGAATTACATTCCTCAACATGTTCTTAACTCTCAAGCTCTCAAACTGGCAGAATGATTTACTTTTATTCACTGAAAACATGGAATACATACAGTACTATCTCTCTGCCTTAATTATTGTGATCACACAGGTACTAAAGCATGATAAAACACTGTCTATACTGGTTCAAGAATACTCTTCAATAAAGATCAATAAAATGATTTAGAAAATCACCCAATTATTAGCATTTTTAAGTCAAATTAATATTATCCTAAATATTGTCCTAGAAATATCTTCATTTCATATTCAAATTCCTATACCAAACAGAACCAGCTGTTAAAGTCTTGTGTGAAGCCTTTAACAGAAAGACAGACAGTTTATAAATGAAGCCAAACCTTTTGTTTTGTCCTTGAATTCTAATAGATTATATGTTGGATATGTAGACAGCCTCACCCCCTAGAGAATACCTTAAGCACGCACTGTAGAAGGTATAGAAACACGTGTAAAAAACACTAGCAAGGTAGGTCGTCTTAAGATTTCCGGTCCTTCGATGAGCAAAAGACTTGCAAAAACATCTGTTAGAATTTGAAGCCCCGTGTTTCTCCAAAGAGGAAAAGATAATGGAGAGTTACATGTACTGTATACAGCTGATGAACTGATAAAAGCCCACAGAGCTAGCAAACTAGGAAGAACTCGCGTTGCTATAATGACAGCTTGGCATGAGAACAACTCAGAGATTGTAGCACTCGCAAAGTGTGGAATCGTTGTTTTTTTTAGTAATAGCCATATTGTATAGGAGCAGCACCCCTCCAAAATGAACTATTTTCAATAGCAGAACACATTGTTTAAATCTCCAATGCTAGAAGATTTACTTTTTTTCATATTCTGTAGCTCATCGGTTCCAGAGAGGTATTGGAACTCCAAAATTAAAAAAAAAACTTATATCAAATGTGTTGGATTGAATGTTTTATAGACACTTTGTGAAACTTTAGTGCTTTTGTTCCAAATACAGTAAAATTCTTACAAGTACAACACAATACAGCTCAACATATATTCTGAAACACGAACATTTAATGGAAATACAAAGTGATGTGTGTTTCCGCTAATTATTTTGGCAATAAGGCATTAATAATGATCACATCAAAGCACAGCTTGATATCTTTGTGTCAGTTGAAGTTCATTAATAAGCAACAGCTTTCTGTTAAACACTTTACTGATTAGTGTGTATCACAGTGTGGCTGACTGTTGTCAATTACAAAACTGCCTAAAGAACAAACATCAGACAACATTAAGCCTGTCAGGAAATGATGCAGATCACTTCACCAAGTTTCTTTCCCTCTGGCTCTACCTGGTCTTGGATGTTGGTTCCTGAAAGGTCAATGTGGATCAGGGAAGACAAGCCACTCAGCCACTCAATCCCAGAATCAGTCAGATGCTCACAGTAACACAGACTCAACTGGGTCAATTTATTACACCTAAAAAGGGAGTGAAATATGGCATGCTGTCAGATGAGAGGTCACAAAATTACAGGATTGAATACCTTAAGGTAAAATTGCTGATACCTCTGTGCTATTCTCAGTAGCGACACATCACTAACACGCACACAGTTAGTCAGATTGAGCTCTCTGATCTTCCCTGCTGACGGTCCTTCCACAAGGTATCTGACTCCTGTGTCGCTCACCCTGAAGCAGCAAACATAAACAGACACAATTCATTGAGAGATATCCACTGAGACGATTGTTCTGGAGTGCTCTTTGTTCGGGGCTTAAAACCAAAGATACCTGTATACTCCTTTAAGATATGCCGATCAGTGAATTATGAGCCCAGACAAGAATATTTGCAGCATTTCTGTTGTCTTTGAACTGCAATGAACTATAAATGCCTTCAATGTAAAAGTGTATCTTAACGGGGATCTTTTGTTCATAATATTCAAAAAGGTGTTTGTTGTTTTTCCACTTTTTATATCCTTAACAGGGGTGAATAGTAAAGTATAGCATCAGCACTGTATAATATTTCTGAATTTAATGTGGCAGTACAATAAATCATGTTAAGCTGTATTTTTGTCTCTCAAAACAATGTGGAGGATTAATGTACAGTATATTCACATATCGAAACAGCACAATTTCACCTCAATGGTTTTGCCAACAAACTGAAAGTTAAAGACCTCCAATGCATCATACAGTGGATACCATCAGAACTGACCATTTGATAAGAAAATTGCTTGGCAGTTCACGGAATGCTCTTTTCAAACTTCAGATAGAAAATACCTCATTGTGAACTGCACAGATACAGATATCCATCTGTATATATACTGTACTGCAAGGGAAACTGTTAAGGCAAATTTAAATTAATTGAATTACCCGTGATTTCCAAACTGTTGCTTAATAGTCTGGCAAGATCATTCACATCTTAAATCAATTTTCCTGTTATAGATAGAACTGAAGAGTATTTTTTTAAATTATTTTCATGGTACAATAAATTATATTTTTTATAATTTATGTGAGGACTGTCTATAATTAATTGTCTCATGTGATTTGCACATTTTCAAAAGAGAAACCTTTTTATAACAACAAAAAATGAATGATTTGCTTTATTTTTTAATTCAAGGGAACATCAGATAAACATTATTTCAGGCAAAAAATACTGCGAAAGGTTTTACAATGATAAATAATGCTTTTTTGTAACTTACCATTATTATCGTGAAAGTTCCATAGTGCTCTACAGGAGAGCTTGCACTAATTGGAGGAAGAATGTAAATAAATAATAATAATTCCTTACACTTGTATAGCACTTTTCTGGACGCTCGACTCTAAGCGCTTTACAGGTAATGTTGACTCCCCACCACGACCACCAATGTGCAGCATCCACCTGGATGATGCGACGGCAGCCATACTGTGCCAGAACGCTCACCACACATCAGCTCTCAGTGGGGAGGAGAGCAGAGTAATGACACTGATTCAAAAATGGGGATTATTAGAAGGCGATTATTGGTAAAGGTCAGGGGGAAATTTGGCCAGGACAGCAGGTAACTCCTCTTTTCAAGAAATTCCCCAGGATTTTACATCACCACGGAGAGTCAGGACCTCGATTTTACGTCTCCTCTAAAGGACGGCACCTTTTTAACAGTATAGTGACCCCATCACTATACTGGGGCATTAGGAGCCACATAGACTGCAGAGTGAGCACCCCCTGCTGTTTCCACTAACATCTTTTCCAGCAGCAACCTTAGCTTTCACAGGAGTCTCCCATCCAGGTACTGACCAGGCTCACATCTGCTGAGCTTAAATGGGTTACTATACAGTAGCTGCTGGTGTGTCTTACTGAAGTCACTGCACTGAACATAAAGTATTACCTTCAGCTCCTGAAGTACAGAAGACAACTAATTATGACTGGAATCCAGATCCTGTTTCTCTTTTTCTTTATCCATTTTTACATGATTGCTGGATTGTTGGGAGGTAAGGCTCCACAATGGAACTCACACTGGGTTTGTGCAATCTGACCCAAATAAAGTTCTCCCTGAACTGTGTTATGGGGCTGCTGGCACATAGTGGCTGCTGTCTGCCACACAGGTGAGTGTAGTACTTTAGCAGTAGATGAAGTGGGCCCCTTCTACTGTATGAGTAAAGCACTTTAAGACTTTATTATAAAAGGTGTTATACAAATGGAAGGAATTATTGTAAATCAGTTGGTTATCAAAAAGAGAACCAAAGATTCTACCCTATCTAAGGTAGATGCTAAACAAAACCAGCAACCACATTCTTATGTATTCTGAGGTGCTGGTTTTCACTACATGCCCATGGAAAACACTGTGATGTTTTTGGACTCGAAAGGAAAACTCGAGTATTGTTGTCATCTTACTGTCCTAACCCTAACCCTAACTATTCTGCTGAAGAAAGGTAAGATGAGCCCAAATGTAGATTGTTTAAGCTCAAAGAAGTAGTTTTTGGAAGTAAGTAAAGTGTGAACTAAACATGATTCAGTTACTGTTATAAATCAAGACATGATCATACAACAGAATGGATATTTTATTTTAATTTCTAACCAGTTTAAACATTAGTTACAGTCAATTACCTTAAGCTGAAGTTTTGTGTCGTAATTATTAGCTAAACGAAATAATGATTTTCTGCACTAGATGTAATAATGATAACTTACCTAATGCAGTCAGCAACATTCAGAACCGTCAGGTTTTTCAGAGCCCCTATTGCTTTGAGACTGATGTCAGTTATTTTAGGACAGTCAGCAGCATAGATGTGGCTCAGACAGGGTGAGCTCTTACAGAAAGCTTTCCAGCTTGTATCAGTCATGCGACTGTTACCTATGGACATGTGCCAAGATGTTACAAGCAATTCGTGACAAAAATAGTATTTTTTAAACCTTCTGTATCCTGCTGCAATGCAATAACTAAATAACTATAAATGAACAGATACATTTTTAGCTAGAACTTTTAAGGAGAAATGTACACAATCTAAACATAGTTACAGTATGTATGTAGATACAGTTTATGTATATACAATATTCACATATTTTATGTTACAATGATTAAATAAGGTCAACTTTGGTGCAAAATAAAAATATAATTTGAGCAAATTGACAGTAGCTACTACTAACAGAAAAAATGAGCATTTTTACTATATCTTTTCTAAATTCACTCAGAAAGCTGAATTTTTAACATTTATTTTAATCTTTTGTGCATGATTACCATTTATATTTGTTGCAATACTCAGATTCAAATTTTATTTTTTTTCACGTTTCTTAAAAAGTATCCCAATTTTTATTTTTCACACACATATATATATATACATAATACAAGCTAAGCAAATTGCATGTGCATTTTTAATTCAGGAGCACATGTAATGTTAATTAATTCTTTAATCTCCGGACACCAATGCAATCCAGAATAATCTTTTCCAACGATGATCTCATTCTGCCCCAGAGAGAGCTTTACAGGACCATTGATGGAAAGAGGTCGTCTGTAATCCAATGCTTCCCAGCAAAAAAAACCCCACCGGAGCTACAGAATTATTTGGAAATGGAATCCTTTCTTCTCCATGCTTATTTTATAGTTTACACTGCTATTTTCGTTTCAGCTCTTCTAGCCTTTTTTAAAACCCAGAGACAGAGAACGCCTTTCTGTCCTGGCCACCCTTATGCCCACTAGATTCTTTGCACACATTCACATAGACATGAAAGAAGAAGCGTCATCTCTGACCTTCGATCTTTATCTGTTTCAGCTTACAGACTTCAGCAATGGCCTTGAAGGCAGTGTCTGAGGGGTGAGGCGTGTCCAGTAGGGAGACTGTGCGAAGAAGATGGCACTTTGAAACTACTGCCTGTGAACAAGGAGGGGAAACACTGATTATTAGACGCTTTTGTGAAAGTTCTCGGCTTTGCTTTAGGTACACATTTAAGTGCTTATCTCATTTTATTGCCATTTCGTTTCATTTCGCATTATATCATTCCATTTACACAATGCATACAGTAATTAATTCCACAGGTGGTTAGGTTTTGAATTGTTTGCAAATTGCTCTAGAAAACATAAGGCATGAAAGGAGGCTTTAAAGACATGAAATGCAATGTTGTAGTTTCTTTCATTTAAAAAAAGACATTCTGTGCAGTGCTATTTCATTTCTGTATTCTGCAAATTCATCCAAGAAATATATTTTGAGATGCTGAGAGCGGGGTATTTTTAGGACTCCAAGAATCACAAATAACTTGGATGTCATGCACTGCAACAATACGAACAATAAGAACTCTGTGGGCAAATGCAGATGGTATAGTCAGCTCCTTTTAAGGTTCCTTCTGTGCAGATGACTCAAAAAATTGCTACTGTGTCTTTTATGCCCTGAATATTAGGTCAGCCTTCAGTATAGATACATACAGTGTACCGTATCAATAGTTATTCCAATAGTACATATGTCAGTAGTTATTTATACAGTATAAATATTTAAAGGTCTTATGTCATGAACAAATAAAAACAAATATTTATGATTACTGAAGTAGAGAATTAATTTTACTTTTTTTACAAATGATGAAGTTGCAGCATAACAGTAAGCTAATGTTGTCATAAATCATGATCTCTACCATGTCTTGCAAGGAATTCATAGCTCAACAGGTGATTTAAGATGCATTATACCCAAGTACTGTATTCCAAAATGTCATTGTTTGCCCTAGCATTCCTCCAATTTCTTATCATCCCAGAACTGAAGCCAAAGCTTGAACATGATAGTGGTTTTTAATTAAACCTGGCTTTGTGCCCATATACCTAAATTTGTTTTATTTTTCTTCATTTTCATTTCCTGCACTGCCAGACATAGCATTGCAAAGCATCCAAAGGGGAAGTATGTGTAACTTGGTTGTGCAACTGAAAAGTTAATCTTGCTGTCAACAAAAGGACTACACTAACTGGCTCGAGATCCCTAGACTGAAAGTTCCTGCACGATACACGTACCATATGAAAGTTTTATATAAACAGTCAGGCTCTTACATGCAAGATAATGGGTTGTGAGGGGGTTATCATTGTAATAAAACAAGAACATTATGTCTGTGGTGACAGGTATAGTATACATTATTTTGTTTTTTTACTAGTGGAAAGCCACAAATGCAAACATGAAATTAAATTTTAATATGATTTCTGGAAACAGAGAAAGGCAAATACACTTTGCAAATTAAAATGAATACACTTTCTATACAGTACTTCTTTTCAATAATCTTGAATTCATATTGAATTCTGTGTTTTTATTACAGCCTGCCTGAACTCCATTAGTATTACATACTGTATGCTGAGGTCTGTAAAGGGTAAGGGGCTTTACAGACCTCAGCATACAGTATGTAATACTAAAGATCATTTCACTACTTAATCTTTACATACTTAGTATGTGTAAAGATAACATTCTCATGAACAAAGTTGTTTGAATTGGGATTCCATATTCTCACAGGTTATAACAAGAATATTGTACAAGATGGATTAAAACTGTGGAAATGGCATTCTTTGTTTTCCCATTAGAGTTTCATTGATCAATAAAACAGATTATTTCCAGTAAATACTGCATGTTGCTGTGCCAGCAGAAGATTCTGCCGAAGTTGTCAAAACAATACAAGTATCATTCTATGTTGGCAGATATCCACAAAAAGATCTTGAGAAACTCAAAAAACATGTTGAAATAAAAGCTCATGTCCAAATGAAATAAGTCCCTTTGTTCACTACTCAATTATTTCATTTTCTGCAAACCAGAGTTTTGTAAGCCATCTGGCCATATCTTTTGCCTCAGATGCTGAAGACCATACTACAGTATATCTAAAATATTACAAACTCCAGTACACTCTTCTTCAATCTATACCACACATAAACTAATTTTAAAATAGCACATTGCATTTAAGTGATGGATTTAATCAGACTACCACTACTATATGTTATTAGTTTGGTCTTGTCCTAAGATTGTTGCTGTTCTGGATCTCTGTTTTTGACAGCTTTCAGGCTTCCTCTTGAGCTCACAAACTTCTTTTGATGCAGTATTTTGGAATAGTTTTGGGAGATATCCAGCTATCCAGGTCACAGGCAAATATCCTGGCATTTTCAACCCTCTGGCCATTGGAAGCAGTCTGCCACATCCAGATTTAGATAAGATCACTTTATTAGCAATATACAAATTCTTGCATTAAGAATTTGTCTTTTCGAGTACTCCAGCTTGCTCTCCATGAAACACACAGACAGGGAGAGAAGCTTGGGGTCAGAGCGCACGGTCAGCCATTTATACGGCGCCCCTGGAGCAGTTGGGGTTAAGGGCCTTGCTCAGGGAACAACAGAGTAGGATTTCTCTGCTGGCCACGGGATTTTAACCGGCAACCTTATCCATATCCGTATCCATATTGTGTAAGACACGTACTGTACTGTAATGTGCTTTCTTAACACAGAAAAAATAAAAATCATATTATGGGGCTCCACAAACACAATCTACCTGTATATGACTATATCGCAGGCTTGACTGGGTCTAAGCAGGGATATGTCACTTCTGTAACATGCTGAATTCCACTGAGTCCTGTTACTCTGGGAGGAAGGGTTTTATATAGTCTATACTGACTAGGCACAATATCATCTCCTTTCTTTACAAAAAGCAATATCTCACAAAAATGGGTATGCCATCAACCTCAGCAAGCTGCTAAGCCTAAGTTGTTGCAAATAGTCCAGCTAGAACATGTGAGATTTTTAACGCCTGCAAATGAAAGAGCACAGTTAAATAAGCTTGATGTTGCTGAAGAACACTGAACCTTCTGGCTACTGCAATACCACTGGAGACCACTGAAAAACAGCACTGCTTTAAGAAACTCAGCAGTAAAATGGTAAGGGAAAAAATTATATTTCCATGGTACTGTATGCTGTGAAAGAAATGTTGGAAAGCAGTGTCTTAACATTAATTTAAGTTTGTATCAACTTCATTCTTACCAGTATACAGCTGTCTGTAAGAGTTGGCATGTCATTAAATTCCAGGTGCTGAATCCATCCACATCCCTCTGCTATGTATCTGAATCCCTCCACTGAGATCTAGGAAGACCGAAAGCTGTTTCATTTGGAGCAAGGAATACATCCGGCTGCCAAAATTAGACACGTCACGTGTGTATGGCTGCTTTTTCCTATTAGTATAGACTTTCCTTTCATTTAAATGTTTATGAGAGATTAGAAAATATTCTGAGATGGAGCAATGGAGAGTAGTTTCCTAGACTGAAAAAAATTACAGAAGAGATATACTATAATGTCAAGGCCTGTTGGAAAAAAAACAGCTTTTTTGTCATCTGTCTAAAGCTGTGTTAATTTTCTGGCAATGCAAGTAATTTGTAAAAGCAGTTATTGCCTTTTGCCAATTCACATCGCCTGAAAGTTCAGAATTATACTGTATTAGTAGCCCTCAATGAACAAGAATCTTAAAATTAGTTCTGCATAATTTAAAGGTTAACAAAGAATGTTATTATGTAATGTTCCATATTGTTAAGAAAGATACACATCTTCAAAGAGTTGCATTGTGAAATTAACCTGACATAAAGAGCAGCAGGGATTTGTTCCAGTTTTTTCCATTTTATCTGCTTCCCTGCTGATTCAGATTCAGAGGTAATTTCTCTCAGCTGCTTCACCTAGTGTATCTTAAATGTAATGATTGTAAGTTGGAAGATTGGAGCTTCAGTCTACAAATCCCATTAAAGCACACAGTCTTCACTGAAAAGGGCCAGCCTGGTGGTCTTCCTGTCAAGCTACAGTATGTGTCCAGGGTTCAGCTCTAAATGCAATGTTTCATACTGCAGCTCTCTCGAGCACTTTATCTTAATGCAAGCATTTTCGGACCTCTAAATAGTTTAGACCATGAACAAGTGAAAAGTAAAACTAGACTGTTGAAGCACTCTTAGACCTCTATACCCTGCTCTACCAGAAATTGTGCTCCTTGTTGTTAAATTGATAATAATTTTGTAATGTTCTGTCAATCAGTTTTTATCCGTTCCACTTTTGATGCAAAGTTTCTGTTATCATTGAGACAGTCCTATAAGCATGTCTACTAGTGACCCATCAGAGAAAACGACAGAGGTCTTGATTTTGTTTTGTGGATGGAAGGCATCCTGAAAAACTTGACACCCCAATCAAAATAGGTACAGAGCCCATACAATGTCCAGTATGTTCTAGTATAATGACCTTTATTATCATTTTTATCACTGATACTCAGGCAACCAGCAAATAATTTAATCTATAACTACATGTACAGTAATTTCTATCTGAAAAGGGAAAAATCAGGTATTACTGCTTGAATGTTGTTGATGAAACTATCCATCCATCCATTTTCTAACGACTTTATCAAAAACAGGTCAGACGCACAGACATGCCAGTCCATCACAGGTCAGACACACAGACAGACACACACACACTCACAACAGGGTCAATGTTCCTTAAAGCCAATTAACTTACTAGTATGTTTTTGAACTGTGGAAAGAAATCGGAGTACCTGGAAGAAACTCAAATGAACATAAAAACTCTCCACACAGATAGGAATCGAACCCAGTGAATCGGCACTGTGAGGCAGCAGAGCTTACCATTGCACAACCATCCCAATCTTGGTAGGACTAATTTCCTTAATTTTATTTCAACCTTTTAATACACAAATACCATCTACTGTATGTTAGCTAGTTTAATGTTCATCAAAATGACTTGTAAGAATGTAAAGGTCACATTTATTATTTTTCACTATCCCATTAATTCTTTGTTACACTTCTACAGAAGACTGGGGTGCACAGAGGATTCAGGATGATCTAAACAATTAACAAGGGATGTGCTGAGCTTAATCTGTATTGGTCAATTTAAAAGAACATAAGAACTGTTAAAAATGAGAGATGGCTCATCTAATCTGTTTGTTTGCTAATCCAGCTGTTTTTGAAAGAAGGCAATGCTTTCAACAACTTGCCTAGCCCCCTTATTCCTTACTCACACAACCCTTCGTTTAAGGAAATGCCTCCTATTCTTAGGATTAAATGCACTTGCACATTTTCAGTTTCTGGTCTATGTTTTACTGTTGATTTTGAAGAAGAATAAATAGGGTTAACTCTGTCATTGCCTTTGAGGATTTTGAATACTTGAATTAGGTCCCATTAATTTTCTAGCTTGTCAGTTTAGGTCATTCCTTTAAGTAATGTACTGTATCTGGACTGATACCAGAGCAACAGTATTTGTTTTTGGAACATGTTGACCGAAATTGCAGACACTATTCTAAATGAGGCCATACTAGCTTCTTAACTGGAATGTCACTTGATTTATATTCTATGCATTTAACCCACCTGGATAAAAGGAACACCTATACAAGAATGCTGTTCATTGACTTTAGCTCAGCATTTAACACCATCATACCCATAAAACTTTCAACCAAACTCAGGGCTCTAGGTTTAGATACAACCCTCTGCAGCTGGATCCTAGACTTCCTCACCAGCAGACCCCAGACTGTCAGGATTGGCAACCTCACCTCCAACACACTCACCCTTAACACCGGTGCCCCTCAAGGCTGTGTGCTCAGCCCACTGCTTTACTCCCTGTTCACCCACGACTGTACTGCTAAGTTCAGCACAAACACCATCACCAAGTATGCTGACGATACCACAGTCGTGGGCCTGATCACTGACAACGATGAGACTGCCTACAGGGAGGAGATAAAACAACTCGCAGACTGGTGCCGAACCAACAACCTATGTCTCAACACCAGCAAAACCAAAGAGCTGATTGTTGACTTCAGAAGACAAGGAAAAGTTCACTCCCCCATCTACATAGAAAGGTCTGTGGTGGAGATGGTGAATAACTTCAAATTCCTAGGTGTTCACATCTCTAAGGACCTTACATGGACACTGAAAACCTCCAGTCTCATCAAGAAGGCACAACAGCGGCTGTACTTCCTGAGAAGGCTGAAGAAAATACACCTACACCCACGGATCCTCACCAACTTCTACAGATGTACGGTGGAGAGCATACTGACCAGCTGCATCACAGTCTGGTACGGCAACTGCACCACATCCGACCGTAAGGCACTACAGCGGGTGGTCAAAACTGCCCAACACATCATCGGCAGTGCCTTACCATCCATCCAGGAAATATACAACACCAGGAGTCTGAAAAAAGCCACCAAAATTATGTCTGACCCCACTCACCCCAGTCATAACTTGTTTATACCCCTACCATCTGGCAGAAGGTTCCGGTCACTCCAGTCGCACACAACTAGACTCCAAAATAGCTTCTTCCCCAGAGCTGTCAAGTTGATGACGCCCCCACTTCCTTCCACCTTATTATGATCTCTCCTAACGCCCTCCTGTACCCACAACGACTGTACTCCTACACCACCACACACACATGTAAGCCGAAATTGTACTGTCCCCTCGATAGCCCAGTAAAACTGTAACAGGCATAATAATATTTAATATTTATTAATTAACCATACTACTTTTAACCATACTATTTTTTTGCACTGTTCCAAGAATTACCTTGCACTGTTTTTGTCCTGTTATATTTTCTCTGTTTGTGGAATTTTGCACAGTTTTGATTACTTGATTACATGTTATTTATGTTATGTTATTGCTATTGTGTAACTGTCTATTGTCTTATCTTCTGTCCTATTTATATACTGCACCTGAGTGACTAATGAGAAACACTTTTCATTATACTATGCACCTGTGTACGTTTAATGACAATAAAGTTGAATTTAATTGAATTAACATTTTTTTATTGCTTAACCACAATGTTGAAAATATGTGAATAATGTGTCAGCATAAACTTCCATATCTTTTTCATACATATCTTCTAATAGAAGCTCAGTGTTACCCATTTTCTATATACAGTTTTTGATTTTGATAAGTGATTGTCATACTTTTCACTTGTCTATGTTAACTATCATCTGCTAGGTGTTTTTCCAGTCTTGAATTTTATCTAAATATTTTTTATCTTTCTTTGTTGTTTCCACAACCTCTACAAATCCTCCTTTTTCTAATTCTTTGATCTAGAATCATTTATATAAATTAGGAAGAAAAGTGGTCCTACTACTGATCCTTGTGGTACTCCAGTAATTATACCACCCCCATACATCCGCTTCATGGGACTGTTACTGGGCAGCGGAGCACTTTTAGCAACAGACTGCTCCAGCTACGGTGTTCAAGGGAACGTTTCCGCAGGTCTTTCCTCCAGGCGGCTGGCAGGGTGCATAATGCTGCCCTAGACTAGGACTGTTAGCCCTTCATTTGCTCGTCTATCGACAGCATGTTTGCTCCATTGTACTTTTTGGACAATCAGTCTGTATAAACCTATGCACATTTTGCACATATTTTATTGTTTTTACAGAGACTATAATCATCACATTTTGCACACACCTATGTATTTATTTTTTATTTATTTTTATTTATTTTGTTGTCTTTTGTTTTATAACTATTCTGATGTCTGTTTTTGCTTGTCTTGGGCTGGACTGCTGTTACACATCAATTTCCCTACGGGATTAATAAAGTATTATCTATCTATCCATCATTCACCACATACTGTATCTGTACTCTCTGTTCAATGCACTAACCATTACTTTAACTGAAGCAAATGCCTTACCTAGAATGACTAGTGACTGCTATTTGAAAATTAAGCCTTTATGACAAACTTTATTAAAAGCCTTCTGAAAATATATAATTTCAAAACAATCTGTAAATATCCCATATCACATACTGTTGTTCATTACTGCTGTTGATTGTTTAAAGATCTCAAAAAAGTCAGTTAAGCAAGACCTGCAAACCCAAAAAGAAAATGGTCTTCACTTGGCTTGTACTGTAAATTCTCCCTCTAAGTATATTTAGATTTCCAGGAAACCATATTTTTTAACATAAATAAAGCATGATGTTATTGAAATTAGAGAAACATACAGTATGCATTTATCAGGACACAGATAAAAACAAAACAAGTGTTTCATCATATGAGCTATTTTCAGTAAATTCTATTTAAGGTTTTAAGGATTTTTAATAGGTGTTTTTATGTGGGCACAGCAGTTGTTTATAGTGTTTGCAACCTAAATCATTTCAAACTAAAACAGGCCACTGTAAGCACAAATACAGGCATCTATGAGTTAGCACTGGATGGCAAACATATCATTGAAGGCAGAATTACTCAACTTCCTGTATAAATTACACAAACAGAAGCACAGTATAGGGTTTTTTTGCACAGTAATCTGTTATAATTATTATGTATTATTCCTGTGTTAAGTTATTGTATATTTTAAAAAATATTATATATTTTTTATAACCATTGAATCCTATTCTGCACAGTTTATGCAAGAAAGAAAATGCTTTCATAGTGCAGATAGATATCTAAAAACCCCAAAAGAATAAGTAAAATATATTTTGCATGGAAATACTACTAGTGGAAGCAATATAATACAAACACATAAAAGCTTTTTAAATGTTTATAACTAATGTCTTACCATTTACTCTACAGCTGAAGAGCTCCGTTAATGTTACAGAGCAGATCATTCTGAGAGATGTATCAACAGACGAGGGAAGAATTCCTTATTAGGTCCAGAGCTAACAAATACACATGAGCTTTAGACTGGTACACATCAAAGCATCATCAGCACTGTCTTTGTTTCAAGCAGAGGCCCACTGGAGGAAATGTTTATTAGTAGACAAATGTAACCACATGAAAACAAACACTCCATCACAGATTTTGCATGTGTTTTTATTTAATGTGTTTTATGTTGGATTTTTTTTAGGCTAAATAAAAGTACAAAAACATTCACTAAGTACAAAATCATTCATTAAACCAAATGGTTGTTTACAAATAGAATTAAATGTGATGTGGCTGTTGACAAATAATTTAAATAACAACTCTTTTGAAGGGCCTTTGTAAGTGTCACACTGCAAACTGAAATTCTCAAACTGTAACAGTGTGCGTGTCCTGCTTATATTACAAAGAGTAAAACTGTCCAACACCATATTTCTGCAAGAATATAATAAGTCTTAAAATGTAATGGCAGGTTACTAGTAATATTAATAATCTTTGTTCCACTTTTATAGTAATATTGGAGGTGATAGTGTAGTGAAAACAAACAGGTAGGAATCGTATTAATATTTTCGGGATTATCATCTGTTTTGGCTTTTTTGCATTGAGATTGGAAGGATATGCAAGGTGCTCCTAACATTAACAGACCTATTCAGAAAGCTGTACTTTGAAAACTGTGCAATGTACTCCAATATAAATGGTCACGATAACAAACAGGACAGTGAAGAACATGCTCTCATGGATAAGAAAAGCACAAACAGGAGGGAAATTACATTTCTGGTGTCCAACAGAAGTTACACCAGATGTTATAAAGACCACCAGAACATCTGCTGAGTAATGCTCTCTTGTTATATATGGCATACTGTATATATATGGGTCACATGCATATCAAACTACATTCCTACATTTCGCATATTTTTTACAAAACAGCTGTTCAACTAACTTTAAAAGTACCCTTATCTACCCTGTTCATAGCCCAAATAGGACAGCAGACATTCGAGTGTCCAGCACTTGCAAAATAATTGTTTCGTTTCAATGGACAAACAATTTGCATGTCAGGACAGCTACAGACCACCACTAGAGTTTCCTCTGACTTCACCCTGCCCAGGCAGAGCTTGCCATCTTTCAGATCCTATCACATGTGCTTATGCTTCACCTCTCCAGTGGTGTGGATGAGATGGGCCAAAGGTGGGCTTTTCTACACACGGTGTTGGGATCCCACTTGGCCAGTGAGCACTGGCCTTCACTTTCCTCGAGCTTCAGAGGTTAAACTCATCTTATGATGTGAGCACGCATTAGAGCACTTAGATTGGTCCATGTGATCTTGCACGGGCCATAACTATTCTTACTCAAGCCCATCAAAAGCTTTCTTGATGTCCACCAAAAGAATGGCACAGGAGGAGGGCAACAGATGTTACTAGACAGGAAGTATCCATCTCCTTCTGATTGTTATGCCTCTGGCCAGTGTGATAAGTTAGCAAACAGCTTGCCACCAGAGTAAATCAAAGGGACAGATGGATAGCTTAGACAAAGTGTGATCTGTATTTTTTCAATAACAGGGATATAACAGGAGTAGTAGCATTCTGGAGTACAATTTTATATGGAATATAGCCAAAAAAGCAAATTCTTTGGAATTCTTTGGAAAAAGGGATAAATACACATCAAATATATATCTGCCACACTCAGATTAGAACTATTGATGGCAGAGACTAGAACCTCATTCCTTCAATTGCAATCAGTCAGATTCACGATTCATGACAGTATTTATGCCTGAACTCAAAACTGCATCAAACAAAGTGTGCTCCAAGTTGTAGGGGTATATACTGACACCAAAGCTTTTTTTTGCCTGACTAACATACTGTAGTGATCTCCTCACTATGTACATCTCTGGTGGAATGTGTCTGAACCATAATCTGGAAGGAAACACAGAAGCAATCAGTCAGTTGAGCACATAGGCACAGATTGCCTGGTTTCTTTGAAAGTAACATATCATGGAATGGAAAGACTGGAAAATAGACACTTAAAGTTTGTCACAGCCTTCCAAAGAACGTTCTTCATAAATCCTGTGCACTCTTTCCGCGCAGATACTATGCTGAGCCAGAATTGGAAACAACAAAGGAGATTACTTTTAACAAGAATCTGATAGGATCTGCACACAGTATTGTACAGTTTAGAGAAATTTTGTACTCAGTATTCTTTTTGTGCATGTTATTCACTCATGTTAAATAGTTGACATACAGTATGAGTTTTTAAGTCCTCCGGAGCAGCCATCCCATCCAGTTTAGGTCAATCAAAATCTCCCAGTTTTTTCTTAGCTAGGGAAGAAGTCTGCCTGTTACTGCTTCCATCTCAAAAGGGTCTCAAACAAATAAAATTATATTTTATAAAAATAAACAATTGTGGGGGATAACAATAATGAGTGTAAAAGGGTCACTGGCTCAAGGCTACTTTCCAGGTATACTGAAGATACAAATCCCACCCACCCCTCTTCGGAAGAAAATAATAAGTGCCTACCATATACAGAACAAACTCTACAGTGGAAAAAGCACAGACATTGTCTATTTTTCTTACATGTTAGGAATTTTCATGAACCAAAACACTGAATTTAATAAAAAAATCAAAGCAACTGATTTTTAGCCAAATCAAATTAAGACTACAATTTAATTTTAATTACTTAAATACTGCTCTAATTCTTTTCCCATTTTTTAATCATCCTAACTTGTCTCTTGCTTCTGAAACCAAGAACCAAAGTGAAAAACAGTCAAATTACTTTATCTAAATGTAACTGACTAAAAAAATGAAAGGAATTCAGTCCTTTGAAAGCTTTTTTTTTCAAGCTTCTTTATCTTCACAGAGGGACAAAACAGTTCAGGGGGCCATGGTAGTAGTCTGACACCAATCCAAAACCCCCTGGAATTACCGCCTCAGTTTCCAAAGAAAACTTGAGTCGCTGTAATTTAAAACCAGTTGCAGCCTCCCTGCTCTGGAGAAACCCTCTCGGCTTGAGCTGCAGTCAGTCCTCTCAGGGAAAGCGCTGGGCTCTCATGACAGAACAAAGAGAAACAAAGGACCAACCTGTGTGCAGCCTGAAAGGTCCAAGTAGATGAGTTTGTGGCAGCCTTTTCCTGTGGCCAGGTACTGTAATCCTTTATCTGTGAACTTCCTGCAATAAGCTAGGCTCAGGTACTGAAGATTCAGGCAACACCTTCCAAAACACAGCACAGGTTTATGGAACAAAGTTAGAAACCAGCAAGTATAAAGTTTTTATTAAGTAGTTTCCTAGAGCTGGAGATTTAAGTTTTAAAATGCAATCTTCAAGCACAAATATAATGTATTTTGTCATGTGGTTAGTACTATTTTGCTGGAATGTTTTAAAACATTGTATTGTATGCTTCAAACTTTGAACACAACATTTTAGGAGGTTATGACATTTCTAATTTACTAGCAATGTTTTATTTTCTGGAGTAGATGCTATTAATTGAAAGTTAGCCGGTTTGTCATGAAGATTAACACAGAGCAGAGCAAGAGAATCAAAAAAAGGACTCAGAAAGCATTTTCAGAGAAGACAGACGAATAAGTGAGAGTTGAAAATGCTCTCTAGTGTGCTTTCATGAACTCTAGAGGCAGAACAGAGACCCTTTGTTGACCACTGAATGTGGTCTGAAAATACACAGAACAGGCAATAGATGTTTCACATTGCAGATATTTTTCATCTATGCACAGTTGTTGTCAATATACAATTCAGCATGTTCCAAGACTTCTTGATGAATGGAAGCATTTTATCGTTCATTCTTACTTTTTTTCTTCCCTTTCTAAGCCTCAAGTGTTTCTAATTAACTGAGATGCCTGTGAGAGCAGCTGCTTTGGACTGTGCTGTTGAATGTTACTCTGTCTTGGGAACTATTCCAAAATTAAAGCACACCGTGGAGTACTGCCACCATTATCAAAGGTCTTCATAAAAAGACTGTGATATTATGTGAATTAATGAAATAAGTAGTTAATTACTCAAAGACAGGTTTTGCTCACATTGGAGCTATAAACATTTTCATTTCAGGTATCATCGTTTTATACAATATAATCTTGCTGAGCTAGCACCTTTTAAATTGCCTTGCTTAGATGGTAGTAGTTCAAGTAGTTACTGTAGCTGCGTCAGCATGAGTAGGCTGCAAAGGAACAAGTAAAGGTCTATTCCATGCTGAAAGGAGACGAAAGGAAACACGTTTCGGCTGTGGAGTCTTCTTCGGGTGTGAGAAAGACAGGGGACTATAATCAGAGATTACATAGCATAGGATAGGAGAACAAAAGCCGGGAGTGTAGAGGAGGCAGGAGCAGGAGGGAGGCACTCAGGTCGTGCAAAGTCGAGAGAGGTGGAGAGACGTGTGAAGTCGAAACCTGCAAATTAATGAACTATTCAGCCAAATACAAGAGTAACATTCCTTTTTGTCACAGAACTTTCTTTAATTAAATCTTCAGGATAAAGAGCAAAACAATTTTTCTTTTGCTTTATTTCTTCAGTTACCTTGCCAGCACCCTTAGAGTGCCATTTGTCACACCAGTGCAGGACACATTTAGGTACAGAAGTGTTGGACAGCCCTCAAGAACTAATCGCATGGTTTCATCCTGTAGAAATTAAAAAGAATCCACAAATGTGTTTAAAAAATACCGTAACACTCCACTGATGAAACTCATGAAAATTCATGAAAATGAATAAAATCAATCAATAAGTGATCAATAAAGAGTCACATTTTTTATTCTTAGAAATTAATGGGATGCAACTGAATGTTTAGAAAATTAAAATCATTTTTGAGTGCCAGGGTTAAGAAAATATATCATTTCCGAAATAAGAACTTATAATTAAGCATTCTAAGAAAAAATCTAAATTCTAAATAAAAGAATCAGAAACTTTCTATCCGATAGCATTCCAAGCATGTTTTGCATTATTCATACATTGCAATAATTTGGTTTCTTTGATAAAGAGCAAAACAGTGGTTAATGCAATCAACTAAAACACTGAAGAATGCATCTTTTTAACTTAGAACCAAGTAAAGAAAGAAATATGTCAGTCAATATACATAGCCAGTAAAAAGGCTTCCTCTTATGAAACAACATACTGTAGCTATTTGATTACTGTAAATGATAAGCTAGTCTGACAAGAAAAAGATATGCCTAGGAAAAGACCAACTTTAAGGAAGTCGATAAGTAAGTGAAGTCCTGTACTACCAAAAGTATCCAATATTATTTTCTGGTTTTAATAAAGAAATCATTTTGTATATTCTGTGGTCAGTAGGAATAAATAAAAGTACACTTATGTATAACTTATATATGAGTAATATATAATTCATATTTATAGCTATTTATTAAATATCAATTGTTCTCATTATTTATTATAGAACAAATATATTTTTCTACACAGTTAAAAGTAATTCAGCACTCTGCCAGATAAAGTACAGTAGCTTATTGCTGAAGCTACAAAAATAGACTGTTAATGTCTTCCATGAGCAGTCCACAAGGAATCTTGTTTAGGCAGGCTTTTTTCTTATTCAATAAACTTATTCCAAATGTTTGAGAAGGAAAAACGCAATCTCCTTGTTCAAATGAATGCTACAAAATCAAATCATTGGTATTGGTATCTATTTGCATTACTTACATTTACACTTGTACACTCTGACAAATTCAGGTCCTGTAGATTTCTGCATTCACCTAGGAAACAAAATCTTCACTTTCACAGGTATACATGCGGCATTGTGCACATATAAACTATACTTCATTTAGGGTATATAAAACCTCTGTTAAATTCAATTTAAACTGGAAAATTGATTGACCTTGTTTAACAAGCTGGACTTTGGCTTCCAGCCTATACAGTACTGTACATATTCCGAAACACAGCTACTCCCAATTGTTTGGCAAAGAACAGATTGGTTTCAAGAAATCTTTTTGAGATCATAAATAGTTGTGGTCAGCCTGCTTCTTTCCCTGGTCATTCTTCAAAACTAACAACTGAAATTTGTAATGACCATGAAATTTGTCGTGATAAACGTTCTGCCATGATTCTGCTCTGGAAATTGTGGTGATTTCCAGTTTTGAGGGAGCAGACATAAAAATTAACATTAAGACTACTGACATTTTCCAAATCTGGCTTTTGTAGCACAAATTCTAGATCTTATGGTCAACCTGTTACAACGGCGCCTAGGAAGAAATGAGTTACAGTATATGAAAAATTGGAATCCATGTTTAGTGCAAAGCACAGTGAGGACCTACAGCTATAGTCTGGGTTGTAATGATCTGTAATTGGCTGTGACTTCTGTTTGCTTGGCCATTCTTGTATTGCTCGATCTGAGTACTATTTGTCGTTTGCAATATCCTCCCTAAACATCTCAAAGATCTGACTGTCATTACAAACAATGTTCTCTGCAGGTTTGAGTCTCATTTGTGCAAAAGGAAATAGTTTTGTATCACTTGCACATTACACCCCTGTCTCAACTGCTGTTTGTTCTGGTATGCCTCACAGGTCTATACTGGGCTCTCTCTTTTTTGTAGTCTATTGTAGATGTTACTTTCCACAATGGATATTATTTCCAAGCTGGCAACATTTACGTCCTAGTACATTCTAACTCTGATATTCAAATGGAACTTGCCAAGACCATGATATTGTACACAGATACAAAAACTTTTTAACAGAGGTTATATTTTTAGTAATCAGCAGCTTACTAAATTTAAAGGTCTGAGTTTGTTACATGATAATCAAGTTTAGTTCATAGTCAGAAAGCTTAGTGTATCTTTTGATTTCAATCAAAGAATGTAAGAAAGGTTACAAATGAGAAAAAGGCCCGTCAGCCCATTCCACTAATCTGTCTCATGTTGAGAGACTTGTCTGTGCCTGTATTTTAACTTTAATTGACTTTTTTTAACACTTTGTTGACCAGAATCTCCAAACATTCAACTCAACTCCAGTATGTACAAAACATTTCCTCACAAAATCTAAGGAATGAATACAAGGCAGAAAATCGTGCTTTAGAAACAAAATTGTATTTGATTTGATAAACACGACTATTGAAATTTTCCAGACCTGTCAACCTAAAATAAGCTGATTTGCAGAAATGTTGAAATGACAGTCTACAGCTACACTCAAGGCCTTAAAGGACAATCTATGTATACATGTACAGTACTGTACAAAACCCCTAAGGTTATGGTCACCAGAAATCGTGGTACATACTTTTTCTTTACAAGACATATCATTTTCGTGTATACTCTTTATAATGATACATCATTTATAAAGATACATCGTACATCATTTATATGATACAAACAACAGTATCTGACTGTTTTTTTTTTCTCTCTGCAGGGCCTGCAGCTGCATCTTGTCTTTACTGAAGCCAGCTACTTAGTGTTATCTTAACTCAGATTTCAGAGGGATTCCTATACCATTCCAGTTGTCACCGTTAACCTATCCCAGCTGGATCTCAGGATGCAAGTCATTACAGCTCTGATGATCCTCCTCCTCCTACAGTCCGCTGAATGCAGACGGGCCAGGAATGGCATCACAAGGAACAGGGCGCGTGGCAAGTGGGGCACAGCAAAGCGATCCGCTGCTAATGATTGCAAAGATTACGTCGAGGCTGGTGATAAGTTCCTGGACTGTCAAGATAAACATTTAACTCATGTTTTCCCTGGCTGGCCGGACGATACTGTTCATATGCTGCTGGCCAGAAACAAGATCAGAATACTGAGGGACAACACATTTGTACAATTTGAGAAACTGAAAAGCCTAGACCTGCAGCAGAATGACATCAGAGTGATCGAGGAACACGCCTTCAGTGGTTTGAACAAACTGACCACGCTGTTGCTGCAGCACAACCAGCTGCAGGTGCTGAAGGAACAAGTGCTGATCGCTCTCCCTCAGCTCCGATACCTGCGCATTTATGACAACCCCTGGAGCTGTAAGTGCGAGCTGGACAGCCTAGTCAGGATGCTGCAAGTCCCAAGCAACCGCAATCTAGGAAACTACGCCCAATGTGCAGAGCCTGCTAACCTGAAAGGACGGTATCTGAAAAAGATCAAACCCGAATTGCTGTGCCCAGAGCTGGAGGTGAACATCACTGATGAACAAATACCAGAACCCGTGTCTGCTGCTAAAAAAGAGCCTGACTCCACAACATGTCACACCTACATGTTCCCCAAGCCTCTTCTGGATTGCCACAGTAGAGGTGAGTTGCGAAATCAATTATTGTTAACGAATTTATTGAAGTGTACGGATGAAAATAACATTAAGTAAATGTATCTAATTAAATTACAAGAATAATAGATTAAATAACATCAGCTTCCTTTTGTTACACCAATTATAAAATGTTTTTTTCCTTATTTTACAAGCACATATTAAAAGAACTCACAAAAGAAAGTTAACAAACAGGAATAGTCTGGTCCAAGTTCAGCTGGCTGTGTATGATTGAAGCTACTTCCAGACATTGAGCATTGGAAATCAATTGAGCACTCTTTAAACAGACAAGAACAGTCAAAGCCCAACAGAACGTTGCCTTAGATCTTTTCATTCTGTGAGGAGGAAAAGAATAAGGTTCATACTTTTCATAGGGATGTGACCAACTATAAGGAAAAAAACATTACCAGTGTATCAATATATCATACTGACATAAACACAAGATGCAGCTGCAGGCCCAGCAGAGAGAGAAAACAGCTATGTACTTTTGTTATTATCATAGATAAAGAGTATATACAGTAGCCCAAAAATGTGGTGGCTTGTAAAGAAAGGATATGTTTTACCATAATTTCTAGTGATTGTTATCTTAGTGCTTTTGTATGTGCTGTTATGAATGTACTGTAGATGAATTTGTTTAAGCTTTTAGCGTGGTTATAGACATTTATCCCATTGATACAAATTGATATTGATCAAATTCAAAATTGAATAACATCTGCAGGATTTGCAGCACATATTTAGAAAATGTCTTTAATTTATTACTGTAGGTGTTAACCTTAGTGTTTGTGTTTTTTTAATAAAATAGTAATGTGCCCTACACCATAAAAAATGACCCTTTGAGACCAAAACCGGTGGAAAAGTTAAACCAGTAAATAAGCACACCACGTTTTGCAAATAATTGATAAAACCGAAAATAATATTGAGTAATAGTTATTTTTTGTCTTTAAAAATATATTTATAATTATGTACAGAATTAATTAACGCACAACTCAATATATTGATGGCACCAACTTTACATTTACTGCACTGCAAGGGAACACAAACCATAATTTCACCCAACATGGATTTTAATAAAAACAGAGGCAGGTAAGTCAAGTGAGTTGCAGAGGCGAGTCAATTGAGCCACAGCAGGGTAGATACAGTGCTTTGCAGAAGTATTCAGATCTTTGCACCATTTTCACATTTTATTGTTATAAAGCTGGCAGTCTTAACTTTTTGAAGCCGCAGTTAATATTTTTAAATATACTACATACTTCGCACATTCAAAGCAAAAACAAAAAGAAGCAAATAGGAAATTAATATGAAAGAAAACATGAAATGTCAGAATTTGAATTCAAACCCTTAGTTCAGGTAAACCTAAACTTATTAAAGTTCCTTAATAAGCCACAAAATGAGTTGTACGGCCTATGTTTGTTTGTAATAATAGTGGTTCTCATGATTTCAGAATAAAACCACCTGTCTCTCAAAGGCTCCTTGGTCAAGTACTGAATTTCAAACAAAGATTCAACAATGAAGCCTAAGGAGCTTTCAAAGCAAGTCAGGGAAAAAGAAATTGAGAAACACAGATCAGGAGAAGAAAAATATTGAAGCCTCTGATAGCCTCCCTGTGAGCACTATCTACTCAATGATCAGAAATGGAAGGTCCACTATACCACTAAGACACTGTCTAGATCAGGCCATCAGTCCAAACAAAGCAGCCAGGAGAGGAAGAAGGCGGTTAGGGATGTCAGTGTGAGGCCAATAACAACTTTGAAAGAGTTACAGAGCTCAATGACTAAGATGAGAGAAAAAGTCAGCAATATTTCAATATCAAATGAATAAACAAAGCAGGCCTGAATGGCAGAGTGGTAAACTCATCTCAAATCCCACATGTGGTTTGAAACAAATTATGTAAGTGATACTCTAAAAAGGTGGCGAAAAGTCTTCTGGACAGAGAAGATAAATTTGGAACGTTTTTGTGTGACTGCAAAGTGTTACTTCTGGCTCAAAACACACATAGCTCTTCACCCAGTCAACACTGTGCCAACAGTCAAGCATGGTGGAAGCATCATGCTATGAGAATGGTTCCCCTCACCATGGAATGGAAAACTTTTGAGATTGAAGGACAAATACATGGAGCAAATACCTTCATCAAACCTGTGTCTATTAAAGTCTATTAAGAGCCTACAAAGACATAATATTGGGGCAAAAATTCATCATTAAACAGCACAGTAATCCAAAGCACAAGACCAAAGACAAACTGGGTTGGCTGAAGAAAAAGAAACTGAATTGTCTTTGACTGGCCCAATCACAGTCCAGACCTGAATCCTATTAAGAATCAGTAGAAAGACTTGACAATTGCTGTCAATAAGAGATCTTCAACCTGCCAGGTGTGCAAAATAAGTAGATATTTAGCCAAAAAGATATTGGGGCTTCAACTGGTGCCAAAGGTGCTTTTGCCAAATAGTGAGTTCATGGGTCTGAATATTTTATGTAATCCATCTATATATACATATATACTTTTCTATTTGGGTATTGCTGCTATTTACTGTAACATATCTTAACCTTTGATGTTTTCAGTTTCAGCACCCAGGTTTTGAATAAATTATAATGTTTGACAAAAGGTATATGGATCTTTTTTAATTTAATAAAATCGGACACCACATGAAGGGTCTAAATACTTTTGTAAGGCACTGTATCTAGGTCTATAGCGTGGAGCTCAATCATGCAATCTGAACACTGCTTATTTAGTAAAGACTACTTTAGCAAGACTAGGGTAATCTCCAGATAGTTCTTCCTCTGTAATCTTAATATGGATGTCA
This sequence comes from Lepisosteus oculatus, assembly GCF_040954835.1. Taxonomy (NCBI): domain Eukaryota; kingdom Metazoa; phylum Chordata; class Actinopteri; order Semionotiformes; family Lepisosteidae; genus Lepisosteus; species Lepisosteus oculatus. The sequence goes on along the minus strand of NC_090702.1, from coordinate 33,869,726 downwards.
GTTATGTGCTGCTTGTGGATTGTTTCATATTAAAATTGACAGATCACTTTTTACACAACTGTTTTAAACAGGGGGTATATTGCTAAAAAGCATGCTTGGAATTAACACATGGCTATAATATATTTGAATTCATTTGATATTTTTTAGTTTGTTTTTTCAGGTCCTGAATTACAACCTTTACTGCAGAATATTTAAAGAGCTTATTTGAAATAGTACAACTTATGTCAAACTAAAATATACAAAATACAATAATTGCCATTTTTGCAAAATTATGGTTTCTATTCAGATGAGTCAGTATATGCTAAGACCCCTAGCCACAACTGAACCATAATGTTAAAAACTTGAAATGTTACATGCACACCCCAATGTCAGCATTAGAGAAAGTGTAAAATTTGATATTGTTAAAGTTCCAGTAACAACATCTGGAATATCTTAAGGGAATTTCATAATGACCATATTTCCAATATTAGAATGCCTTCTAAGCAATTTTCTTGCCAAAAGTATTTTACACATCCTGAATGCACATCCCTGGGTTTTACATGTAACAAAAGATGAATGTAATATACAAGATGTCCTTTTTCTGATTCTGTGATCCCCCATACAGTATTGCTACTTTCCTAAACTCAAGACAATTTTAAAGCCATAAGATGGCTCAGGCTTACAAGACTTAATCATAAATGTTGTCTGGATCCAAACATTACTGAAGCCATTTAAAAAACAATTTTGCTAAACCATCTTACTGCCAGATTAATTGAATTAAAAAATACTTAATGCCCAAATCCAGATGCAGCATTTCCTTTTAAAAAGAAAAGCATATACTGTCTTCTGCAACTTTTGCTTAAATATCTTTTTACACTTTCTGTTCTTGAATGTGAAAGAGGGTCTGTATTCTGCTGCAAATTCTTTGCAATCTTCTGGCAAATTCCTTAAACTTTCTTATTTCAAAAGCCCTCATCTAGTCTTGTCTGTAGGGCCAAAATCTATACCGAATCCTCACAGACATCGTATCTACTTTGTCATATACAGTATGCATTATAAAATACAATTTAGCATCTACCAAGATGTACAACCAAGCTATTTATAAGGATTTGACCAGTTTAGTTGTCTAGTAGTATGAAACATCCCTCATGAAATCAGAACTACTGTATGACTCCCCTACTGTTGGATCTGAAGGTTCCTGAGTGTTTCAGAGTGAATAAACATCAAACATTCTTAGACTTGGCCTCATTTTGTGCCTTCTGATTGGGGCCAATGACAAGTATTTCAATCCAGCTGCCAAAACAGTCTGGGACAACTTTTTCCAGATGTACTGTAACTTACAGGAGGAGGATGGAGAAAAAAGGGAGAACAGAACAATAAAATTATTTATGTTACAGATGCAGTGGTCAACAGACCAAACAGGACAGTAACTTCCCATTACTGTCATGTGTCCATCGAAGTTGGTAAAGGAGGAAAGAGTTTAAGTTGGACACGGATGATAAAAAGGACAAGAGATGTGTGCATTTTGAGTTGACAATTATTATTTCTTGTGTGATAACTACCCAATTCAGAATCAACACTTACTTTGTCTACATTTGCTGACTTCAATGCCAATGGGCAGACAGGCTCCTTTGCCCCTCCCCAAACAACAAGTAATTCATCTTTTGACACTTCAAACTTTACAGCAACATACAGAAAACTGTATGGTTCATCTCTCCTGACCTCAGCAGGTCTCCTGACCTCAGCTGCTTTTTCACTAGCGTTCAAGAGAGTCCTGGGTGACTATTTCAAATTCTGCCTTTGCTGAAGCAGTTGTTGGCTGTCAGTAGACGAATAACGGTCACAGTGCAATAGTGACATTACCCAGTGATCATGTCCAAACTTATGATGTTAGGATCACACAGCCCAGTCTACGTTAACAGCAAGTGTATTTTCTGGCTGTACCAGTTGTTAGTTTGCACTTCAGAAATTCTGGTCACAGTGGGATATTGATATAACCCAGGCATGAACTTTGATTTCAGAATCACAGAGTTCAGCCTGCACTGAAAACAAGTGTCTTTCCTGCCTGAGACTGTTAAGTTGTCATTTGAGGAATCCTGGTCACAGTGGGATATTGACAAACCCAGGGTCAAACTCGTGATGATAGAATCACAGAGTCCAGCCTGCACTTAAATAAAGAGTCTTTCCTGGCTGAGCTTGTTGTTGGTTGTCGCTTGAGGTTCCTGGTCACAGTGGGATAGTGACATTATCCAGGCTTGAATTTGTGATCTAGAATCTAGATCATAGAGCTCAGCCTGCGCAGAGAGCAAGTGTTTTTCCTGTCTGAGCCAGTTGGGATTCCCCTCACACATAATAGGAATTTGAGATGGTTGCAGTTCTCTGGCTTAAAAAAAGGCTTAGAGTGGAGCTTTTAATCCATATTGAAATCATATCAGGGAAACATCCAAGTGATAGTATTATTCTTATTATTTATTATATGTTGCAGTTTGCGTTTAATTACTGAGCAATCCACTGTATAGAATACACTGTAGTGTAACAAAATGTTCATAAGGACAACAAACTCTAAGTGGGCCTGCAGTTCTGCTCTGCTGCCCCCCCCCTTCTCATTCTCAGGCACAGCTAGGGCAAATAAAGGAAGATTGCTGCAATAATATGATTTGTAGTTCTGTACTTATCTATTGCATTCACACAATGGCTAAAAACTATTTGTTAGGGCATATTCTAATTCTGTGTATTTTGGAGTTTGAATACTACTTATAACTACAGTATATGTAGTATAGATACAGTATATACTCTATAGTACTCTAAGCCAGTAGATAACACTTATACAGTTAAATACATAAATAACTACATTCAAATTATACTTTCTATAAGGAGAATTCCATAAAAATACGATTCTGTCTAAAAGTATGGTTTCTTCTTCTAAATCTCTAATGGAAAAATAGACATACAGTCTGAACCGTTACCAAACATTCATATGTTTTTGATTATTGCGGCTTTACGGTTACGCCTTGGAGACTGTCCAGACAAGCACCTCTGAAGCACATTGCAAAAGAGACACGGGGAATGCAGGAATATCATGGATGATGCAATGATGTGCCTTTATGAACAGTCAGTTTATGCTGTCCATTATAATTACAATGTAAAAAAGTCACAAGCTGAATGGATGTGGTTCATGGAAGAAGTACAATATTTATTTCGTTCCAGAAAAGAGCTTCATAGTTATGGAAATTCTCTTCAATTTGTTGTTATAGTTTATCTCTAGCAACGTCTTAATTTATGCTTAACAACCAAAAACAAAATCTAACAGTAAATGCCAGATAAAAAAGTATAGAATATTTATAACAAAAAAGTTTACAGTATAATAATCAAACAAAGGATGAGCAACTCCAGCACATTTCATAAGTACTTTTCTAATAGCAGCTGATTGATGACTACAAAAAGGATAGTTTAATCTTTTATTGTATAAATATTATGATTATTGAGTAATAAAGTTCAGAAAGGCCAATCCCTGATGTAGCCCATAATGCCTCCAACAAACAAGACAAGAAGTACAGAAGATCCCAGAGTATGAATTTACAATGAAGCTACATTTATTTCTCTTTATGTTACCTGAAAACAGAAAGACAAGAAAGAAAAAGAGAAAAAAACAGCCTCAAGAATCTGTACTAAGATTTATATTACAACACATTACAATTACAGATGTTATGGCTTCCCAATAGGTTACACAACGGAAATATCTTAAATCATGAAGCAAAAGATGCATTTTGCATACATTGCTGGAACACAGGAACTCTGTTATTAGTTGTATATCAGCACAATTCAAAACACAGACAGCCACTGCAGAGGAAAATATTCTTCATACGACAATAACAGCTGAAAAAGCTGTTAATGGTTGGAGGCATTCTATTTTAAAATGATTGCTCGAGCTTAACGTAGCATAGACATCTATTTTGAATGTAAGCACTGTTTTTTGTTCACTTTGCAATTAAACAAAATGTTGTTTAAAAGAAGGAAATTATTCATTTAAATGTATGTCAGACATTTAAATGTTAAAGTTAGGGGGTGGTGCAGTGGCTGTGGGTGGAAGGTTGCCGGTTCATATCCTGCGGCTGGCAGAGGAGTCCTACACTCTTGAGCCCCTGAGCAAAGCCCTTAACCTCAACTGCTCCAGGGGTGCCATATAGTAAATGGCTGACCCTGCGCTCTGACTCCAAACATCTCTTCCTGTCTGTGTTCCTCATGGAGAGCAAGTTGGGGTATGTGAAAAGACAAATTCCTAGTACAAGAAATTGTATATGGCCAATAAAATGATCTTATTTTAATTCAATATTTAAAACTTCATATTCATATCTGCAACTGTTTCAATTCAAGCTACAAACACTGTGGGGCTGATTTAAAGGTATGATTTGAATTTGTTGACTACTGTGCCTCTTTACTCCTACACCTACGAAAATCATCAAAGAGGATGAGACTAACCAGCTCTTAGTTTTTAAAAGGTTTTTGCTCAGTTGCTTGTCTAGGTTTTATTCCCTGTGGAAACAGCACTATGGTTATTATTAGTGCTACGTCACTTTAGGGGATTACAACAAAATGCCACTTTTTTACTAAGTATGTGGGCTCCCGTATCTGACACAGCTGTAGGGTGAAAACAGCAGTGAAAAAGTTTAAATGTATTTGTGAAAACACCCATGCTTTTTAAAGGAACCATCCAATCATCTTCTAACCACTTAATCGAATACAACCGGAGTCTATTCGGTATAGCAATGGGTGCAAGGCAGGATACATCCTGTACAGGATGCCAGTCCACCACCGGGTAGACACACAAACACAAACACAGACCTGCACACACTCACACCTAGAGCCAGGTTTTGCAGAAGCCAGTTAACCTACCAGTACAGTATGTCTTTAGACTGTGGGAGGAAACCGGAGAACCCGGAGGAGACCCACATAGTCACCTGGAATTGAACCCAGAGCTTCAATGCTAAAAGGCAACAATACCACTGTTCCAGTATGCTGCCCATAAAGGAACCAAATGTACATTTCTTTTTTCGAACAAGTAATAGGTTTATTCCATGCTGAAAAAAAGAAGAAAGAGAACACAACGTTTTGGCCGTGGAGCCTTCTTCACACCTGAAGAAGGCTCTACGGCCGAAACGTTGTGTTCTCTTTCTTCTTTTTTTCAGCATGGAATAAACCTATTACTTGTTCCTTTGCAGCCTACGCATGCTGACGCAGCTACCCACCATTTCTTTTTTCGGATTCTAAGACAAAATCTCCTGTACTATCAACATATCATGGGCTATTTAAATAAACCTGGCAATTGATCAAAGAATAAAAAATATTTATTCTAAAAGAAATGTGTCCCTAAAAGCTTAATTATTTATGTTTATTAATGATCTATATTGGTAACAAATGTTATTATTTTAATTTCCAGTGCTGCCTTTATGCATCCTGTTGTGCTGCTGAGGCTTATTCTGCTTAACACTTGAATCAAAGCAGAGTCAGTTTTACGCTAAGGATAAGGAAACATTACACTTTAAGACTGATATATAAATAAAATTAACATCGAAGAGTGAACTGGTTTGGTATCCACATACTTTCACATTTAAATATATATATTACTATAAAGGGTTTAAAAGCGAAATAAAACATCTACGTTCCGGGTAATTCTCTGTTTCCAATTAATTTGTATGTATGACCTTCTTTTATTGGTTCCCCAAAACAGATCCTCAAGGATTCCTGTGTTTTCTGGTTTTAGTTCCAGTTAAGCTTTGAAGTCACCAGGTCGAGTTAATATATGTAATTAATCGTCTTTCCTGTTTAGACTGTTCTTTAATTTGTTTCTGCACTGTTTTGTGGTCTGAGTTTCACAAAACTCCAAAACTTCAAGTGAACAGGAATGATACCAATTCTAAATCCCATTACAAGAGCCAAAAGCAAATTTTAAAAGCTGCCCTAAATAGAAAACTGAAGTCATACAGCTGCGATTAAGGTTCTCAGCTAAAAGCAAAGCCAGAAGATAGGAGTCCCCCAGGACCAGGGTTAGGAGATTCAGCCAAATGTAATAACTTTTAAAAGATTGTTAGTGGCCATTTTTCAAAATACTGTGTTACTTTTAATACCTCATTTCCCAAACTTTAATAGAATAGAATTATCGCTTTCAATGAACACAACTGGATGTGTGCAATTTCTTGATCAATGCTACATAGCAAATTAAGCTACTTTTACTGTAGTACTGAAATTGTTAATAAATATAGACATTGCTTAGGAGGAAATGTTACAAATTATTCTTATCGTCAAAGGGGACTGTATTAATAAAAGGCTTACAGTAATGTAAACTACAAGATATCTGTGCTGTCCTGCTAACTTGAATCAGTGTGTGAGAGAGCATGATGTGAGCCTTGATTTAACTTATTTCTTGTGAATTCTGCTTCATACAAAGTTATTTTGAACAACATTTCAGACATGTTGGGAGAGAGATACAATATCTCAATGTTCAGATAGTTAAAATAGATCAAATTTCTGATAATTCCAGATTTTATACTTGGGTTCCGAAAAGCTCCTAAAACCCCTTTTTCATGTATTTGCAGATCTGAAGAATGTTCCAGCTAACATCCCACCAGATGTAGCTAGGATTGACCTCTCTGGTAACAGCATCAAACAGTTAAGAGCTATGGAGTTTGTTGCTGTTAAAGATCTCAAAATGCTGAACCTCAGCAGCAATAACCTAGATTATATTGACACAAGTAAGTAAACTTTCAATTGTATTTAATTTACGTCCTGTAATACGCAAATGCTGCATTTTCCAAAAGTTTTCACTCCTATCAATGACAGAATTTAATTAATTATAGTTTATCAGTACCCATCCAGGTACTGACCAGGCTCACACCTGCTTAACTTCAGTGGATTGCCAGTTGTGAGTTACTAGGTGATTTGGCTGCTGTATTGGGCTTGCATCACACATTACTCTTTAAATTTCACTTTGTCTCCCATCTGACTACAAGGTCTTCAGCCACATATCTGCAATTATCACCTACTTGCCTTGTTACAAACTCTTTTACAGTCATTGCTTCATTTGTGCAAATCATCCACACCCAGAAAATATCTTTGATGTTGACATTTTCTTGTAACCTTTTCCTGGTCTGTATTTTTTAACAACTTTACCCATGACTTTTTTAAAAATGCTCCTTCATCGTGGCTGATTTGGTTTTATCATGATATGAGTTATGGTTTGAAATCCAATGTCTGAGACTACTTACAGAGACAGATGCATTTGCACTGACCTTAATTACACACAGTCAGACACCATTACTAATATGACGTGAACTATCAGAATAATTGTTTGCACCTGAACTGTTTTAAGGCTGTCGTAGAATGAAGTGTTGAATACTTATGCAACTGAGAACTTTCAAATATTCTTTGAAAATCGAATTTGTTTAATATTATGAACAGTTTCTTAGCTTCATCACTATAGAGTAGGTCGTGCAGATTCGAAATATATGAAGTTCTGTTTGAAATAATTTTAACTGCATGCTCAGCATGACAGAAAGAATACGTGGAACCTTTACGGGGGTGTGAATACTTTTGCAAAACACTATATGCATGTTATGTGAATAAAACTATTTAATTCAATGCCCTGAAGGACAGATAAACAGAAAAAAACAGACCTTTCCTTCACTGTGCAGATTGTGAAAGCTGGAACTTCATAGTGAATGCTTTTGAGGGTTTAAAGCTATAACAAATTATAACCACAAACATATACTACTTAAATTTTAACCTTTCCTTTACAATGTTTTGGATTAATGAGAGAATCAAGGATGATTAAACTTATTAAATTCACATCAAAGGTAAATGTCAAGGTCAATGTGAAAAATGTTACCACCGAAAGGGAGTATACAGTCAGGATGCCCAAACACATTAACACATAAGACCAGGATCAAAGAAGTTTAAATGAGCAAGAGTTTCTGCAAAGCTGAACACCACTCTAACCCTTTTTTACTAAGGTTGGCCCCAGAATTGTGCTCTAAACCCCCAAAATCTTGAATGACTTTTTCACATATCACATCCCTGCAGACGTACGTACTGTACGAAGTACACTGCAGCAGTGGCTGGATTCAGTTCAAAACACTCCTTCTCATACACGCATTCTGGATCAAGACTTTGACACTGGTAATGGAATGACTCTAAATAATCTCAAGAACAGAGTGATAAACTTAAATAACGAGAACCTACGTAATTAGTATTACAGGCCTCCTTTCCTAAGGAATGTCGATAATTAGAGAGCTCAGAGTTTTCCATCACACAATATTCTGAGATCAAAACACACTTAATTACCACCCCTGTAGAACACACTGCTTCCATTACAGCGTGGTCCCATATGTTTACAAGACAAGAAATTTAAAACCGACTCCAACAGCATGCAACATTAAAACTACCTATTTACTACTTTAAAGGGGAACTGCAATGCTATTTTTATTATGCTGGGTTAGAATGAATCAGAACTGGTAAGTGCATTTCAAACCACAAGTAAAGTAAAATGTACACGGTAACTCGTAAAAACTCCCATTTACCGTACATCACAAAATAAACAAAATTTCCAGGTATGCACAGCTGCGATTCAGAACGAGGCAACAAAACATCCAGTGACGAGCGCGGCCCTGTGTAAACAAGCAAAACTTGCAAATATATTTATTTGAATCCAATAGAAATATTGCTTTAGATTTCAAGACGGTTTCGCTGACAATACTACTTGTTAACTCTGCATGCAGATCACAATGGAACATTTCTGCGTGAATTGTCTGCAGCACAACCTGTATTTATTTACTCATACATCATATCACATGAGTTATTATAGTGAGCAGGAAGAGCCTCTTCACATTGTCATTTGTGGGAACTCGAATGCGAGTTTGCGACAAAATGGAGACTTACAGTACTTTCACAAAATTCATGATTTTGTGAGTAATTTGACATTTGTAAACTTTTCCTATAAGATTAATAAATGTATTTTGTTATTGAGATTTAATAACCACTCTGAGAAACTGGGACTGCAGTTCCCCTTTAAATTAGAGTACATTGTGTGCACTATAGAACAGGCGACGTACTGTAAATCTCACAGTTCACAAAAGAGCATCAGCTTACCTAACATTTCCATATGTCTGACTTTTTACTCTTTTAAAATACACAGAAACGGTGTATAGGTAAGGTATTCTTCTATGAAGTTGATAATGAAATGTTTCTTTTAAAAAACTCTCTATTCTTGTTCCTAACAGCTGCCTTTTCTGGTCTTCTGTACCTCAGAGAGCTGGACCTCTCTAACAACAGCTTGCAGTATTTTCAATATGGAGTTTTAGAGGACCTATATTTTGTTCAAAAGCTGGTGCTGGGAAATAATCCTTGGAAATGTGATTACAATATTCACTACCTTATATACTGGCTGCAGCATCACTACAGTGTTGAATACAGCGGTCTGATTTGCAGCTCTCCAGTGGAGTTTAAGGGGTGGCTTGTCGAAGACTATGTAAAAACTTACAATGGTGACTGTCCTAAAGACAAACTGCCTGGACAAACTGACAACTTGCAGGAAACCAATGCAGATGCAGACGATGAAGAAGAGACAGATATTCAACCCAGCCCAATAAGAGGCCGTGAGCGAACAATCAAAATTATAAGACTGAGTTAAAAAAAAAGATAAATGCAAACATTGTTTTTTTTAGAATGATCAAAATCAGTCTGTATCAGATGACAACCTGCTTCTTTTTTTAAGAATCTTTTTTTTCCCACATTTTTATGAGTAGAGTCCATTGCCGGTTTTTCAATGTATAATTTCATACTGCTAAGCATATTAAAAGTGTTTTTTTCTTACTTTGTCCAGCTGTTCTATCAAGTAAATAAAACTGAATCCATTTACTATAACAGATTTAAGAATGATAAATGTGAAGGTTTATAACAGCTTCATGTGATCATTATCTTCTTTGCATGTTGTTGGTCAAAATCAAAGAAAATGCAACCTCCAAACAAACCATAACTATTCACCATAACTAACTAATTCAAAATATTTATGATCCATTTTCATTAAATCTTCTCTGATTACATATTTTCAGCATATTTTTTTGCTTTCTAATTTATAAGAGTTATTACTACAAAACAGCCAGAGTACTTTGCATATTGAGTAAAGAGCAGCACTTTCTATTGCTTTATCTAAATTAGAATATCAGACCCAGTTGCTGTATTTATGGATTTTACTAGTTTGTTTGCACTACATACTTAAACACCCTTGCTCTGGATGTTACTAGCTTAAACAACCTGAATATTGCTAGCTAGAAAATATGATCATGCTCAGAAGCATGATGTTTGGATCATTAACAAAACATTATTCCTTCTTACATTAATAATATAATGTAAGACTTTAATACTGTATATAATTATTAACTAATAATATAATGTATTGACTTTGAGTTATGTAGACCTACAGTACATGATTCAGTAAAATATAAGGATGGCAGTTCTGATGACAAAAACACTATTTGAAGAAAGATTCTAGCTTGGAAGAGGTTTCTGCTTACCCAGCTAAAACCTGCTGTCAAGAAGTTAAGTTTACAGCTTGTGAGTTAAGGGGGGCTAAAGACTTCAGAGAGCCTTAGTTCTACAGCTGTAATAGCATGCCCTGCAGTTCTGTAATCTGCAAGAATCTGTGCTCTTGAGGTAGTACTGTAAGTAAACTCTGATGACAACAAAGTACCATTTGAGGTTTAAATGGGATTTTAACAACAGACAATTCCACACTGATTGGGCACCAAGATTAAAAAATGACTCACAGAGGAAGGACCTGGTATCTGAATGCACTGAGTAGAAACAGATGTGACATGTCCATTCATTCAATAATTCAAGGCCTAGTGCTGTCACAAAGCATTGCACATGCCTATAGGTATGGTAGGCCATGACCCTCTCATGACTGCCTTCAGTACTTTTATACAACTAATGTCATGTCAGACTCGAGCTTGAGGCAGACTTAGAATAAAACGCAGCTACAGTATGGATAGAAAAGGACGTTGCAAACAGACATGAATAGATTCACATGCACAAGTCTATAACTGCAATTACTACATTCACATTCTGGTAGAAAATGGTATTCAGTGTTTACACACACAAACTGAATTTCATTAGCTCAATTAAAAGTATAATTAAAATCTCTTGCAAGTCCAGAAATATCCATCCTATATAACGATCAGAAATATTGTGAGGTTGGTCTTTGCCATAAAGGTTTGTGGAGTCATATCATGCTAAAATCTAAGGAAATCTCTGATGCCCTAAGAAATAAATATTGATGCTCTACAGTCTGGAAAGGGTTGCAAAACCATTCCTAAGGATTTCGGACTCCACCAATCCACCATCAGACAGACAGTCTACAAATGTAGAAACTTCAAGTTCACAGTTACTTTGCCTAGGAGCAATCCCCCTACAGAAATCTCTATAAGAACAAACAGGAAACTTGTCAAAAAAATTACAGAGAACTCCAGAGTACCATCAAAAAAACTGCAAAATGAGTCCCTGCAGTGGCTATATCATGCTCACCTAACGAGGCACTACATGACTTGGCAACTCAGTACCTACTGTGTCTGACTTATTATCTTCCTAAGAAGAAGAAATTTGTCATTTCACAATGCCCTACTCAAAGTCTGAAACTAAACTCCATCGAAATGTTGTGGCAGGACATTGGGCAAACTGTCCATGCAAGGCAGCCCTCAAATGTCTAAAATAAACAAGTTCTCCAAAAAAGGACAGGACAAAATTACCTCAAAACCGATGTGAGAGACCAATCAATGGTTACAGGAAATGTTTAGTTGCTCAAGGGTATCCCACTAGTTACTGAATTTAAGGGTTTACATTGTCACACATGGATATTGAATGTTTAATCATTTGGGGATAAATAGATGTTGAAAGAGTATTGTGTTTTGTGTCATTTGTTTCATCGGGTTCACTTTTTATATTATTACGACCTAGACTAACATATAATAACATTTTAGGTTTGAAATATGTGAAAAGGTCCACAAACTTTTTCTTGACACTGTATAAATATACTTTCATAATAACCAGTTATGTAGTTCTGGCAGAATGTTTGAAAGCACTCACTGATGCATTGAAAGCTTGGCCACTGAAGGGAGGAACAGCCATGGAAGTTCAGATGAATTACGAAAGGACGGTATTTCTGCAGAAGCCGCACAACTGTGCCGTCTGCAATCCTGTACTTCTCTGAGGAAAAATTAATCTGACAAAAGGAACCTACGGTGAGGACACTGATACAGAAATGTTTAACATTTTAAACAACTAAACAACTGACTATCCATATTAAATTGCTTTTTTAGATATAATTTCTCATCTGTAACAGTAACTATGCTAATGTGGCTCCTTCAGAAAACAAAAAGTTTTTTGGGTAAAAAGTAATGCTGTGTTTAGACAGCCGTAATTTGAACAAGACTTAGGGAATTCTGAGATATTACAACAGAGGATGAAGAATGGTTCAAGGATTATCTTCATGATGTAAAAGCAATTTCATTTTACCACAGTAAATTATAAATATGCCATAATCCTGGTCTTTTGTTTTTTTTTAATACATCCCAGATTGGTTAATGAAATACTTTCATAACAAAACTTCTCAAAAAGAGTACACAGTATATGGTATCCAACATAGAACCTAAAAAATAATCAGAAATGATAATATTGAACATTATGTAACAAAGTGGTACTCAGCTGTTCATGTTTTAGGAACATAGGGTTTAATAGAGGGTGAAAATCATACAGACACAAATTAACAAATTCCACATTAGTTGTTTTTTCTCTAAAAAACATCTTTTTCTACATTTTTGTGAGGAAAACTATATATATATCTATAATCTATTTAAATCACAGATAGTGATAGCTATGGCTATACAAGAAGACTGAACAATCCCTAATACCTTACCTGGCTCCAGAGGGAACTGTTCTGGGTAAGCATTTTCCAAGACCGACAGACCTGAGCACATCTTGCTAGGTCTTTAATCCCTAACCAAGTAAAGATCTGTAGGTAATAACAAAAAACTGTTTAAACATGTTTTATTCAAAAACACATTCCATACAACTTCTCTTCAACAATAGCAGACTATAGATCAATTGCATATTACTATTCATTGTTACCGTGCACACACAACACAAAAAAAAACTTTAAAAAAAACTCAACTCTTGGCAGAAAGAGGATACCAGAGGATACTTTTATAAATCATTCACAGCCACTCACAACAATAATATCAGTGTTTACATGTTTAAAACTATTGGTTAATTTTACCCTGAGGAAAGTGATTGAGTTCAAACTCGTGTTAAATATTTTTTTAACCACTTTCCATAAATCATGGAGGGCTGTTGTCTTTTTCTTAATAATATACTATACAGTATGTTCTTATATTCAGAAAACAAACACAATGCGTCATCAGTAAACAGAGCCCACTGGTTTAACTTAACACATTTCTTGTTCTTTTATATTGCAACTCCTGGAGAGGTGTCATAAAAGCGAATGTCTGCGAATGAGTAGAAGCCAAGGTTTTTACCCAGCTGTAGGTGGTCTGAAAGATGATAATCAATGGAGCACACTCGAAGAAAGCTACACAGCCAAAATGTTGTGTTTACTTTCTTTTTATTTTCAGCATGGAATAGGCTTACTGTATTACTTGTTCCTTTGCAGCCTACACATGCTGACGCAGCTACCCCCCTGAACTACTTGTTTTAGAGAGTTTACTGTCCTTTATTTAAGGAAATTCTGATTTTCTTTATTGAGGAATCCTCAGGCTAAAGACGTTCTCTCTTGGTTGGCGATGCATTCTTATAAGAGGGACTGAGAATCTCATTCCTTTTGGGGAATCTGGGTTTTAGAAGGGTGATTTAGCACTGAGTCAAATTCTGTTAATTAAGAATGCAGGTTTCTCTTGTTAGTCTGTTTAGGTACTGTATTTTAAGTACTGTATTGGATTTTGAGCCTCTGAGATGCTTGTTTTGTAATGCAATGTTTAGTGTTGTATGTGTGAAACATGGTGTGTTGTTTGGTTTTGTATCACTGTCTTGTTAATGAAGGTTTGTTGGTCCTAGTTTGCTTCTTATTTAATACACTTTCTTTAAAGTTTTACCAGAGAATAAAGAACTTAAATTCTTCAAATTATACCAACCGCAGAGGTTTATATCTTTGACATTTTTAATTATTTAAGTATTTAATTTCCTTCTTTATTCTGTGTTTTCTTAAACCTCTATTTGTAGCAATAATTTAACTTGAATTACCTCTGGACAATGAGCCACTTAAATTAATTTTTCTTCTTTCTTACTGAAAATCACTTTAGCTATTTTTAAAGGTGCTATATAAAGTGTATTATTATGTGTTCTCATGCAGTTGTTCATCATTTTTAATGACTTTTTTCTTTGACTGAGGTTCTTTTTTCGTAAACTTTCCTGATCGTCACCAGAGACCAAATTGGATCCAATATTTATTCAAGAGAAAGAGATTCTAATTTGAGGCAGGACTGGAAAAAAACTATTGTTACATTTGTCCTGTTTTTCCCAAAGTTGAGATCAAGAATGTTAAACTATTTTTTCACCCTAATCTTAACTGTTTTATAATTAAAATGTATATGAGCAGGTAAAATTTAAGCTTATCTGTTATCTTAAACTGACTGATAAAGCCACATTGTAAATAAAGCCACATTGTAACCGGAACACTGATTGTATAGTTAAAATACAATGGCTGTAATAAATATGTGCACTTTTGATAGTTTCATTCAATAAATTCTGCTTTCATTTAAAAAAAAAAGTATTATATAATAGAACAGCAGTTATACTAAAATAGTTTAATGCATTTGATTTACAAATTACACTTTTTTACATGCAATATACAGTATCATAAGAATATTCAGAAGATACTGTGGTACACACATTAATTATTGCTAACACTTATATAGCGCTTTTCTGGACACTCCACTCAAAGTGCTTTACATGTAATGGGGACTCCCCTCCACCACCATCAATGTACAGCCCCACCTGTACATTGATGATGCGTGGCAGCCATAGTGCGCCAGAACACTCACCACACATCAGCTATCAGTGGGGAGGAGAACAGAGTAATGAAGCCAAATCGTAGATTTGTAGAGATTATTAGGATGCCATGATTGGTAAGGGCCAATGGAAAATTTGGCCAGGATGCCAAATTTACACTCATACTCTTTGTGAGAGATGCCTTGGGATTTTTAATGACCACAGAGTCTCATCTCATCTGAAGGATTTACGTCTCATCTGAAGGACAGCGCCTGTTTACAGTAGAGTGTCCCTGGCACTATACTGGGGCATTAGGACCCACATGGACCACAGGGTGAGCGCCCCCCGCTGGCCCCACTAATACCTCTTCCAGCAGGAGCCTTAGTTTTCCCAGGAGGTCTCCCATTCAGATACTGACCAGGCTCACACCTGCTTAGCTTCAGTGGGTTACTAGTTGTGAGTTGCAAGGTGATAAGGCTGCTAGCCATAATGCAAGTATGTTGTCTTTTGAGCAACAATGAGCAAGATTTGGTAAAGTTATTTGAGATGGTTTAAGTTTTGTATGATTTAAATGGTTTGTACTGTATGTATACAGCTTTTGCATGCATTAAATAATGTGACAACTTGTAGGTGGTAGGTTTTTCTCTCTGACATTAAATCTTTACTGGCAGGCTGTACAATATAAACCATGAGGGCTTGAAATGTATTCTTTTATAGTTCAGCTGCAGCTGAAATATAATCAATTGTTTTCAGGCATTTTCATTCACATTTCATGTCAGAAATATTACCCTTATCCTTAGAGAGTTGCTCTATGTACTGTATATTGAAAAGCTACACAATTGGGATAACAAAAATCTTGCATACCCATTCCTCCATTTTCAAACCACTTTATCCAATACAAGGTTGCAGAGGAGCCAGAGTCTGTCCCACAAGCAACAGGCACAAGGCAGGATACACCAATCCATCACAGAGCACACATAAACACTCACTCACACCAGGGCCAATTTTCCCAGAAGCCTATTACAGAAGGAAACCAGAGCACCTAGAGCAAACCCATGCAAAAACAGGGAGAACATACAAACTCCATACAGATAGTGCCTCAGGAATTCAAACCAGGGTCTCAGCACTGTGAGGCAGGAGTGCTTACCAGTGTGCCACCATTCCACCCAATGCTGTACTTTGGCCCTACAGGAACTGAGTTTGAGTTTTGATGAACAGTTCCACTCAGTGAATAATCAGAGTGATATACTGTAGCTAACTTAAACCAAAAAACCTATAGCTATATATAAGTTTACTATGAAAACGCTACAGCTACAGCAATTAATACTTATTATATACATTAACTACTAATTATGTGCAGTATATTTTAGGATGGAGTCGTGGTAGCTCAGACAGCAAGCTCCTGACTGGAAGGTCCTGGGCTCAATCCCAGGTAGGGGCAAGCGATGTAGCTTGCTCTAATTCCTTCTAGATGAATCCCAGGTCCACTCAGCCTGCTTTCCAAATGAGTACCAGGGGTTAATCCTTCTGGGGGTAATAAGCCGGCCGGAATGTGATGCTGACCACATCACCTCCACCTTCAGTGTCGGATGGTTGAGAAAAATAGTGGCCCTTGCCCCCCATTCCCCATGGGCCTTTCTGGCCTTGAAAAACAACCTACTTACATTGTAGGATTCCCTTCTATTCCCTTATTCTCAGACATTGCTTATATTCATAGAAATTCTTTTTTTATTGAGAAAATTGTTTTGGGTGGATTTCCATGAATATAAATACACTTAAAAGTAAAATGTTTATAGAGTGTTTCTACCAGAACCTTGTGTATGGGAAACATGTTACTATTCCCACAGCAATATTAAATGTTCTCCTCAAAAATACTGAACACTAAAAATACTCCAAACCAATCCAAACCTTAAAATAATTTAAAAAAAACAGCAAGAGACTTTCCCAAATATAGTAACAAAATTCTGACCTGGCATATTTTATAGGATGATGTATAAAAACATCTGCCAGGGCTAGGAAAAATGCCAAAGCACTTGTAACTGGTAAAGACTTAATCACTGCAACAGGACTAAAATGTGCAGCACCCATTGTCCACTTATACAAAAGCTGAGAGGTTAAACTATTTTAATAGCAAGTACTGTATCATTGGTAGACGTTAATCATAATTAGTAAAGCTGCTATTCCAATAAGCAAAACCTAAAATGTAAATTTGATTTTCTTATACACACTGATTCTGTGTAGTACTGTATGTAATGTACATAATAATAGTTAGATGACTGGTGACAAAACAACAGCAAGCACCATGACAAAAACCTTTTTTAGATTTTACAGTGTTAGAATGCAAAAGACATTT
This sequence comes from Lepisosteus oculatus, assembly GCF_040954835.1. Taxonomy (NCBI): domain Eukaryota; kingdom Metazoa; phylum Chordata; class Actinopteri; order Semionotiformes; family Lepisosteidae; genus Lepisosteus; species Lepisosteus oculatus. The sequence goes on along the minus strand of NC_090702.1, from coordinate 33,852,346 downwards.
GGAGGGGGGTAGAAACCAAAGAAAACTAGGAATTTACATGGTGAGCAAAGACCAAGGAATAACTAAAATAAATAAATCAAACTAATGACCTGGTAATAAAGTGCTTATTCTATATTTTAGAGTAGAAGCAAATAAGATAGAAGCTACTACATTGGGCATTAGCCAGAAATGATGAAGATGAATAACTGGTTCAGCAAATCCATCCCTTCATTTTCAAACTATTTTATCCACTACAGGGTCGCTGGGCAGTCAGAGCTTATCCCAGCAAACAAAGTGTACAAGGCAGATACACCCTGGATGGGATGCCAGTCCGTTTGCAGGGCGCACACAGACAAAAACACACACAAAATCACACCAGGGCCAATTTCACAAGAGCCTGTTAGCCCAACAGTATGTCTTTGTACTGTGGGAGTAAATTGGAGCACCCAGTGGAAACCTATGGTGGAAACTCAGTACTGCGAGGCAGCAATGATAACCACTGTGTCAATATCCCACTCAGTTCAACAAATGGATTATGAAAATTATAAGGGAAAAGAACACAGTTTTTAAAATCATTAAAAAATCAACAGTATCCAGTTAAAGCAAAGGGGTATAATAAATTGTAAACAAGTGTAAATAAGCATATTAGAAAAACAAAAAGTGAAATAAAAAATATTGCAGTTGAGGCTTAAATAAATAAATAAATGTCTTTTTTCAGTACTACAACATCAAAAACTGTTGTCAAGGAAAAAAATAACAATTCATATATTATCTTGTAATTACGAGGTAGCAAATTACGAGACCTAATTATCAGATAGCAATGATCATTTGAGTGTATGAACTACCTGTCACATGTGCAATGACTGTGCTAGTTTTGAGACAATGTCCAATGCTGCAGAATGTGTGTGGACTTACGTTCCACTGGGGTTTATTGATAATGGAATGTTACAATTTGTACCTACTGCGAACACGATTTTAACCATGAGGACACTCACATGTATCCTTAAACAAGAACAAATGTGCCATGCAATCAGTTCCACTGCTTTCAACTGAAAGTCAGCTCATGATAATGTAAGTATTGTATGACAATTGTTTAATGCATGATGATCATATAAGGTATGTGAGAATGTACTATCTCATAATTTTTAGATACAGTAATTTGCTATCTCATAATTATGAGGTAATGTTCTCTCTGCTATCTTATAATTACAAGATAATTTGCTACAGTATCTCTGCTATCTCACAATTACAATATAGTTCTTGAAATATATTTTTTCCTTGATGGTCTTTTGTATGGAATGTGCTTCAGTACAGAAGAACCGTAAAAGAAGTAAAATATATGCAGGAAAATAATGCAAAAGTACTTAACAAGCAAGGGAAATAGCTGATGTACTAAACACATAAATCACTCAGGTGCTCACTAAGGAGGACGTCAGCTATATGCCTCAGTCAGTGGAAGGACAAAGCTCTGTATAAAACAGTATCAGCACAGAACTGCTATGGATACCAGAACTAGAAACATAATTGCAGTAAATGTTATTATCTGAATGCTTCAGAGAATATTATGAGTATTGTGATCTTCATACAGTACATGTAGAAAACTTTACCTTCTGTTTCCTCCAAGTAGATTAAATATGTTGAACCAAGACAATAATTAGATACTAAACAAATGACTAATGCCCAATTACTGTATATAGATGTTGATCACATGATAAATACATATACACAATGAGAATTCCCTTTTTAAGATGCATTTATAAAGCTTTTCGGTAGTATTTAATACTACAGACATTCAAGTCAGTCTACAGTATATGTAAAATGTTTAACATTGAGTGTGTGTTTGAAGATGTGAAAGAGATTTTAACAATTTCATATTAAACTAAACTTATTAGACTACTTCATTTACACTAACAGTTTTATTATAACCAGAAGAAGGACTAACCCAAACAGCTTTTAAAATACTCAATTCTTTATCAGAATTGTTTTTTAATGGGATGGCATCTGGGAATGGGAGGAGAGAGAAACTAAAATACTTTTAGAAAAAGTTAAGAAGTACTGTAAGTGAAAAACAAAGAAGGAGTCATGGGTTTGAATTAAATTTTCAGATGAATAGCTTTGTAGTGTTCAATTATAAAGTAGGTGCAGTTTTAATTGCTTAATTCTAACCAGCATTATGAGGTCTGTAGGGTGTCTTTCAACACATATTGTACACAGCAATTTCCTCTCTGAACACAGGAGATTTTGGTTTTGGTAAGGCAGTGTTAAGAAAACCTACAGGATCCAACATCCAAATGCTAACTTTAAGACATTTCTTTTCCCGGTAGTGTTCACCAAAAGTGTCCACTGTTGCAAAAGTTTCGGGTAATTGCAGTGTTGCTTTTAAGGAGAACACTTTCATAACTCTGATCCTGCATTTATAAACCATTTGATTTTTTCTTCTTAGTTTAATAAACATGAAGGAAGAGAGATCTTTTTACAAACCTAGTACCTCTAGTACTGATGCAGAAATGACACAGTGGAGTAGGACACTAGTTAGAATTGCTGCGTCACAGCACCAGGCCCCTTAGTGGAGGTTTTTATGTGTTCTTCACGTTCGGATCATGGGTTTCCAGGGGGTGCTCTGGTTTCCTTCCATGGTCGAAAGAAATACTGCTTAGGTAATTGACTTCTGGGATAAGTGGCCTGGTGTGAATGTGTACTGTACGTGTTAGTGACTTTGTGTGCCCTGTGATGGACTGACAGCTGTCCAGACTGTACCCTGCCTGGCGTCTGTTTCTTGCCAGGGAAATTCTCTAGTTTCCCTGTGACACCGAATTGGATGAAGGGGTTAGAAAATGGCTAGATGCATGGATTACAGATGTAATAATGGTTATATATATATATTCATATCTTTCCCGCTCCAACTTCCATTAAATGATCACCAAAAATGTACATTCTTTGCCAGTAAAAATATTATGTCTCCAAGTCTTTAATTTTGCAAATGGAAAACATGTTTCAGATGTGAGAGCATGTTTCCTTTCTTTGATTGGTCATTTGCTGTGTTTCAAAATGATATTTCCAATGAATGTTATGACCCAGCATAACATATAAGAAAAATAGCACTTGGTCTGGAGGGCATCTTCATTTTTCATTTTTGTACAAAGTTCTCAAGTATTGTTGAAGTTACACATACTAAAACTGATTTCTATAATATACATAGATATGGTAAATGTTTACATATTACAGGTCTATCTATTATTTGTGTGGCAGACAAAAACTAAAGTATGGAAAAGTCTACCAGGATAAAATATTTTTTGGCTACACTACAGCAGACATTGAACATGAACCCTAATAGTTCTTTGCCAAATAATTCTATTTGCAGAACATTTTTCTTACGGATGTTTTTAAGAGTTTAGACTTATCAATATAATACTTAATATATCAATCTATTTGTCATCACCAATCAATTCAATATGATTTGATTGTTTTCCACAAATTCCCATTCTAGAAGACTTTTCAAAATATTTCATTAATGTAAACATGACTCTGCCATTTTAGAGGTGAAACACCTGCCCTTCCTGAAAGAATGGACCGTGTCATTGAACGTGATGTGACCCTGGTGCATACGCTCCCAATCTAACTGTACTGACTTTTTAGATATACTGTATATATATGTGAAATTAAGAAAACAGAAAAAGCAAACACTATGTCAATCTGTACACATAACAATATGTGAAGAAGAACATGGACAGTAGTAAAGATAACAGCATTTTTTGCATTCTTTGTTTAATGCTTACTGGTCCTCTTAATGTCCTTTATTACTTAATGTTTTCTTTACTGAGCATATTTTTTCTAAAAAGCTTGTGAGACTTGTTGCGTGAGAGCTACAGGTCGGGCTCTATGACATGGTTTGATCTTTCAAGAAGTCAGTTTCACCTCTGAAATGACGGACAAATGTTTTAAAACTGTCCTTTAGAATGCATATTTTTAGCCATCATATAATCATATCAAGAAAAAAAAATATTGAGAAATTTAATATTATGTTATTTTGGTTGCATATACAAAGAATTATGCTTTGATAGAATTACTATAATTGTTTTAATAAAAGTTTGGTCATTATGTGATATACAAAGAGAACGTCTTCAATGTTCACCTATAGATTTTACATGTGATATAGACATTTTCTATTTTCAGACCTGCCATTAAAGTAACTCCTAGTATGATAATTCACAGAAAACCTTATTTTTGACAGGCATTTGTGTGTTTTATTTCCCTGGAATGTGGTTGTGGATGATTAAAATCCTTGATAGAAGCGCAATTGGGAGGAATAACAAACACAGATCTGGAAAGAGATTCTGGGTCTTTTGTTTGCCAACTTGTAAACACACACAAAGCACCTTTTCATTTGTATGTGTAAAAAGTAGGCACAGCTCCCACTTCACAATGTGCAAACTAAATAAAGTCTATTTACTCAAGTCATTCTATTTTCATGACAAAATAGAATGGAATCAGTCAGAATGTTGTTACTACGTTAAGATGCTGTGCATTAGAAAGAACAATACCTTCAGTGCTGCCCGCCTCGGTAACTGGGACAGCTCATCTCTGCTCTCTCCTGGAGGGGCAATAGTGTGATCGAACTCTGGGTCAAGTTGTCCTCTCTCCAGACGCTTCGCACAAAGAATCACAGGCAGAGGCAGAACATACAGCAGACACGAAGACAAGCAACACTTCAGCCTTTTCACTTTGTAAGACTAAAGATCATTTTACACCATCTATAGTTTCCTTTTATTCATTTCACACTTGCACATCCTGTTTTTTTTCCTGTATAGACAAGAACATAAATCTACTGTAAAGCAATATAACAGGTGATGTAAGTTATTTTTTTAAAATAAAAATGTTTTATTTAAAATTATTTTTATATAACCTTTATCCAATTATGTGTTTAAAATATGTTAAAACAATTACATTAACCAGATGAACAAGTTTAAATCAGACACCATATTAGTCATGCAGATAATATGCGAGACCGTTATACTGCCATGGTTGCACATACTTACTGTAAGTGTTAAGGGTCTCTTGTACTGTTCAGGTGAACTTGGATTAATTTGGTTAGGTATAGCTGTCAGCCCTTTTGTTTAAAGATTACTTATACATGCTAATGCAGCAGCTTAGCTAGAGCTTCCCTTTCTTTTCTCAAAAGTCCTCCAGAGCCAGTGTGCCGAGACCTCAGGATACTGAGATGCTGGTTTGCTAGTTTAAAGGAGGCGATATTGGTTGGGGAGAACAGAATGTACTTGCTGTGTAGCCCTTCTTTTACTGTAGTAACAAAATAAGATCTACACAGACAATTACATGTGTAATTGTACTGTACCACATATCTCCATGCTCTAAAGACAATGTAAGTACATGGAACACTGTATTACCAGCCGATAAATCACAATACATCACAAGTGAGTTAAAAAAAGGCATTGTTTAAAATTTGGAAGTATTCCGTTATGGTGAACAATGTTTGACTGTTTAGGCACAGACTGATGGAAGTTCATTTTGGTTTCTTTATAAACAGATTCAGGGTTACTGGAAAGATGCCATAATGGAAGCTAACACTGTATACGTGCATATGCATATATACTGTACATAAGAATTTCATGCAGTAGTAATCTAAAATAGGAAAAGAAAATAATACATTCATATTACATTGATTAAATAAACCCAATACCAAGCCTTCTTTACCATGGCTGCAATATACATTTTTAAAGATTCATGTTAAGGCAGGTGCAAATGTTCGCTGAAAAGGTATATTATATTAAGAAATTCTCAAAAGAAAACTATATTATAAACATTGAGAAACAGTTGGGTAAATAAGACATTAAAGATTTTAATAATTGTTTTTTTAAAGTATTCTCAGTTCACAGAATTACCTCAAAGTATTCTTTTGTTTTCTTGGAGTCCTGCACCACATATCTCCATGCTCTAAAGACACGCTTGCAGTACACTAAATCCCACACTCCCTGAATTTTCTTCATTGCATCTAAATAAACAAACCAAACAAACATGTTGTTTCAAAGCCAAAAAATACTGAACAATAAATAAGTAAATAAAAGTTTGATTTTTTTACTGTTTTATAAACCTAGAACTAGCCTTTATATTTAAGAAGTATAACGGGAGTAAATAGTAAATGCAAAGCAGCACTTATTCCCAGCAGTCATCTACTCATCTATTCTCAATGACCACAAATCGTCACAAGACTTAAACATATGCAGGAGAATTTTCAAGGCTATTTGTGCAATGGCAAGATGAACTCAAATGTATCCCTAACAGAATATTATTTCTTCGATTCTTATTTAAAAATTCATATTCGAATTTACCTTTGTAATACTTTAATTTACCCTTTGTTACTTGCAATTGCAAAGATACAGCCAGGAGGTTTGATTCTGGCACAAAAAAAGCTTTGAAAAACTACCTGAAGATGTCATTTTTTAAAAAACAACTACTGTATTTGTTTCTTTCAAATGATGTTACAAGCAAAATAAATAAAACTTATTTAGAATTAGGTCACTGAAGTGGCCCAAAACACATTTTTCTAATCGAAACAAAACAAGTTAAATCTAACAGTTGTTATACTTTTTCAACCAGATTTAAAAATTTATAAATTTGCATTACAGTATAATCATATTTCTTATGTTTGCATTTTTTTATTTGCTTGAATCTTTAAAACTGAAAACAGAAGGCAATATATTGAAAGTGACCTAATAAATAATGTACTACAGAAGAAATGCTATCCATTTGAACTACTGAGGTACCCTCAGGAAGCCATTGTCAATATGTCATGAAAGCAAGCTTTAATCCTTTTGTCCACTATTACAATCCTGCTAGCATCTTCACTGAAAAGCTCTCCAACTTCAAACACGTACTGTACTGTAGGCCTACAAATCTAATATGGATAAATGGCTTTAGATACCCATTTTCAGATGTTATTCATCTATCCATCCATCTTTTTTCAAAAAACTTGGTTGATACAAAAAGCAAAAAAAAAAGGCCAGAAGTAAAAGCTGTTTTTTCAGCAACAGTTTCATCTCATTTCTTTCCTCATAATTCAACAAGTCCTGTCTTATTCTTGGAACAAATACAAATGTTGTTTTGCAGTTAAAAAAGAATGTTGTTTTTCATGGGAAGATTTATTGTGTGCATTATGTGACATTGTAATGTCTTACTGCAGATTTTAAAATTCCTATGTGTGAAAAGCATCAAGGGGGCAGTAAAAGTAGCATTATACTAAGGTCTATTCAGAACAATTGATATAAAGTTTCCACATTCATCCAATTGTGAGTAACATGGTCTGCTTTAAAAAATATCTAAAAAATAATGAGAAAAAAAAACTGCACAAATAGTTTTGATTTCATTTCAAGAGATAAAACTTGTGAAATAAGAAATGTTTAATAATCCTTATTTGATTTGTACTGTTAAATAATCACTTTTAGTCTGGACCAGATTATTTTGAGACAGTGGAAAATTGAGAATTCATATACTTTAAGCCCTTCTCCTATGTTACCCAAGAGAAACTCTTAAGTATCTTCTTTGGTAATGTGATAGTTTTTAGCTATTACCTACATTTCCCACTCAAAACCTCAATTTAAATATCCTGCTCCATATATAAGTGTGAACATCAAAATCATCTCAGTTCAAGAAGGAACTACCTAAGAACCTAAAATCTCTTTTTCTATTTAAACAAACCCTTTGGATACTGTAAAATAATATATAGATCAGTGCCTCCTCACCTTGATATTTATCTGTTTTCTGGTTTTAATGACAACAGTGTCCATTTTTGTTTCAGTGTAATTTGCTAGTTACTGTAGGTATTGGCTTGTTTTAGGTTGGATAAGGTTAATAATTTCATGGTCAGTTTAAAATATAAGATAAATTTCTATTTTCACATCACATTAGATGACATTACTTTTGTAATGTCTTTAGAATGTCTCCTATTATTATCTGGCATTGCTACAAGTAAGAGACCCAGTCTATAGTCTTATTACTATACAAAGCATCTGCATTTCTGTTCCAAAGCAACCACCAAATATTCAGCAATGAATGATTCAACAGGCTTGTACTTTTATTTTCATTTTCTTCACTTATCTAGTGAATAATGGCTCAGTAATTACACACTCATTAACAATGCTTGATAAACTTACAAAGAATAGTCTTTCCACTCAGGTTTGGAGTTACTGTGTAAAAGAATGTATTCATTGTGATTACTGTTACTACATCTTGTATTTACAAGATATTTACATTTTGCACACCTCAAAATATGCTTTAAAGAGATGAAAGACAAAAATAAGTACTGGAGACAAAAGCATATGTTGAGCATCAATCTCTTAATAAAGAAATGTCTATTTGTGAAAACAGAAGTACCCACCAGCTTGTCTCTTTTTCTGAAACTGCAGCCATTCGATCCATTTATGTAGAGTCAGTTTTAACCTTGTCTGCACATAATGATCCTCTGCAATGTTCATCTTTTGGATCTGTTCTGAAGCCTGTGCCTGTTTTCTGAAAATGAACTTTATCCAAGCGCTGTTTGTGGAAGACCAATGATTAATTCATTAGGGTTGTGGAGAGGTGCTTCACAAAAGCAGCCGGAAGACATAAAAAGTACATTGACACCATGCATACTGCACCTGTGGTTCTAGAATGGTGCCAAAAATAAGGGAAGTGCTAGACTGAATCAAAATTCACTGAGTATACCTTGTTTGCAGTATTAATTAATTCTGTGTTACACACTCAATGTACACTAAAATGGACTGATGATTAATGTAATTCTGTTTATGGTTTTATAGTCCAGGTTTCCAAATGAGTGCAGAAAAGCACACATGCATTTTTACTACATGATCGTTAGATTTTATCAGATTAAAACAATGATGCCATGAATGAGGAATTCAAACACATGGTCCAATATATTGACCAGATGATTTTAACTAGTTTCATGAATGCACCTGACATTGTAAAAACGTTTTACAAGAAGGAATCATGCAGATGATTTATTCTAAATAGCATGACCAATGCACTTAAAGTCAATACATTTTCATGACCGTCCTTATCCTGGCAAACTGCTACTCAGACCTGATCAGTCTCTGGAGAGACCTTTCTGGAATGCTGTGTGAGAAAACTACGGCAAGAAACTGATATGTTTTTATTGTTTTCCAGAAGTCTTGTCGTTTTAATCCTAGAACAGTGTGGTGCCAGTTCCCGTGACAATTCCCAATTGGCTCGCAATAACAGAAATATCTGTTGCTCAAATGCCTAATCAATGTATCGCTGCACAGGAATGATGAAATTGTTTCAGATCAATGTTTCATATTAAAATCTTATGATACTTTGATCAGCATTTTTATTCACATTGTTTGAAATATGTAATAAATCAATTAGATCTGACAGCCTTTATTGCTCAATTGTATTAATGGTGCCATAATTTTGGAAGTGACTATTTATTGAGATACATTTGAAAAGGCAACAAGGACCTTAAGAATCATCAGCAAATGTTTTTTAATGCCTCTCAATACATTGTATACGGTATATATATCTCACATACCGTGCTGATTTGAAGTATGTGAACCCTTCATCTTTCATATGTCTTAAATAAATAATCTTTATGTTAAATTTGTTTATTGTTTTTTAGGGAAAAGAAAGAATATTACATGGTACCATATATAATAATGAACAAATGTGAACAATCATCATGACATGAAAGACTTGGTACCTAAACACCCTGTGCAAATCCAACAATAATATAAAATATTTAAGAACATAAGAAATAATATATAATCTTTAAGAACAAATAATCTTTTACCTGAACTGCAATACTTAATTCAGATAACCTAAATAACAGACACACATTCAAAAATATGCATATTGTTTCATTATTTATTAAATTAAAATGTTTAACAGAAACTCAATGATCCTTGTGTGTAAAAGTAAGTGAATCCCTTATTTAATAAGGGGGTGACACATTCTTTAGTAGCTATAACAACAACCAAAGGTTTCTTATATTTATTAATAAATCTCTCACATCTGCTTTGAGTAATTTTTGCATACTTTTTCTTACAAAACTCCTTCAACTGCTCCAGAGTTTTTGGCTGTCTTGCATGAACAGGCCACTTCAGGTCTTGCCACAACGTTTCTATTGGATTGAGATCTGGACTTGCACTTATTCTTATTTACCTATTTCTTTTTCTACTGCATGCATCAATTACTCTAAACAATACAGAGAATTTGTGGATATAAACCCTTTCTTTCAGAAAAGTAAGGACAAGTTCTGATTTAATGGCAAAAACATAACATTTAAAGAACTACAAAATGGGTTCACAGACTTTCAAGCAGCACTGTAGATGTAATTAACATGATAATTGTGAATTAAATAAAATACGTAACTCCTGATTTTCATTTAACTCAATTTAAGATTTAGAGATACTTACTTAAAACACATTCTCATTAAACTCTTTCGGTAGTGTGTGTAGGCCTTCTCGAACAGATGGGATAGAAACTAAGGAAAAAAAATGTTTTAGGAAATTGCATGTCCTCTGCTGAGAACATATTTACATTAAACAGTTGTCACTGTAAGATATTTAAAGGCTTTACTTACAGAATGTATCAAATAATTAAAGCCAAACCTAACACCATTTCCGTAAAAGTTGCAAATAAAAGTGTTTTAGAAAATGGAGGACTTACCATATTATTTTCTGAGAATCCAAAGAGGCCCTGAAGATAACTTCCTGCTACTTCCGTAACTGCAGCTTTAGGTCCAGCTTGAACACATGTGTACCCCCTGCAGTTTGAAAGCATCTGGGATTATTTACATCAAAATTTATTTTAGCACTACATCCTTGGTGTGAATTGAAATTATACTTACAGTGTAATTCCGTTGAACCCCAAATGATGGTTAACAATACACTGATGTATTTACGTGTTAAATTACATGTACACAAAAAAGCACATGAACATGTTTAGATTCATATAGCATTAGAACAACAAAAACTCACTGAGACAAATGTCAAAACATTGTATTTCACGTCTTCTGATTCAATAGATAAATGTGACCATCATTATCATTATAAAAACTAAGGTCTCATTCAGCCATGGGACAAAATCTACAAACCAACCCTAGCCTTAATCTTCACCCTAGCTCTTATGTTAACCTCAACCTACTGTATCCCTAAACCTAGCCTTATAACTTGTCAAAATCTTCACAGAATACAACGTTCACATACTGTACATTAAGGTTAAACCTAACCATTGACTTATTCCTAAACCTAGCCTTAACCATACAGTATATGAAGCCATTACCCTGAATTTACACCAGCTTCAACCATAATGTTTGCCTTCAACCTAATTTATGTCTTACCTGACTCTAAACATCACCTGTTATTAACATGAATCCTATTAATGTTTTTTAACTACCAGCCTAAACCTTGTTAATAGTTAGGTTGAATGTTATTCCATATTATTTTCATTTTCAGTTTCAAATATACAGTGAAATCAATAAGAATGAAAACATACACAAGAAGATAAAAATCTTGAATGCAACAATGGTGCTGTTAATTATTTTCTAATATTGAAAGTTTCTTGATAATCTCTACAATCTTAAAAATAATTTGAACTAATTACGGACCTGGAATTAAAGCACTTTTGCTATAAGGTTTATGTGACCTTTTTTGGTCTGAAGTTTACACATTTCATATTTGTTGAAAACAACTCATTACCTTAAAATGTAGAGTAAATCAAAACCAAATATTTCACTGCTCCTTAGATGTACTAGTCCATATTTTCATCAGCATCCATTAAGAATGAGTTAGCATTTATTCCTTAACTGTGAATTGTTAAGATTGATGAGGTTAAAATTACCTTTCCTGTAATCTGGAAAAATCAGGAAAAACATCTTTATAGTTCAAACACAATAGTTGTATTCAATTCTACCTCTTAACAAAACTTAAAAGACTTTTTAGATTTAATGTACATAGCAAATGTTTCCAAAGGATGTTAGAATTTTCATATGGTGTCCATTTAAATTTCCTCTACTAACAGCTACCATGTCACAAAGAAAATACTTCTTTTACCATCCCTTTATTTATTTATTTTTAGTATCATCCAAGACAATTCATAGTACATAACAATCAACAGCACTGCCAACGCCAACTCAAAGTCTCTGCAGACACTGCTTATATAGACTTATGGAAATTGATTCGCTCATCCATGACTATGAGCAAATACAAAAGGCTGTTTTCTGTTTCTTTCCCCTGAACTTACAGTGGTGAGGGATAGCGGAAAATAAACAAATGGTCAGGATTAAATTCCATATAAAAAAACTGAAAGGGTAAGCTGTCTTCAAAATAGTTGTCTAAAGATGCAACTGTGGCTCTGGATTAGAGCGGTAATGCCCAAGAAGTGTTTGCCTTTACAATTGCCTGATGCTTTGGTTTATAAGTGAGCAATAGAACAAATTTCTCCAGAGGACTACAGCTTCTTTTAAGCTATAACTATTACAGTGAAAAATCTTCACCAATTCAGATCATGCTTAAAACATTACAGATTGGATTCTATACTGGATGGTTTGCCATTCTGCTAAGTGCTCTTTATACTTCTTAGAGAAATATGAGAAGGGTGTTCTGTTCACTGATGTTCCTTAGTCCTAAGACGCTAATTAATTCCAGAAACCCACCAAGTTCCTTTTCATAAGATTCAGACAATTTAAGAATAACAAAGAGGCCTTAGTAACATGTTCCATATGTCAATTTCACTGTAACACAAGGTGCCATACAAGATAATGGATCTTCAGTCTGTCACCATAATACATTAGGTAACTGTTCTGCTCCTCCTTTCCTTATTAAGGTTTAAGTAATGATCAGAGTTGACTTTATGTGCTCCAATCGACATTTTATAAACAGTCTAATCTTCTATAATCCATCTTCCTTTAATCCTAAAGACATTCAGTTCTTTAAGCCTCTACTTTAAAGTTCAAACCTTCTGTCCTGGAGGGTTTAAGTTTTTTTCTAAGTAATAATGCAGTTCTTTAACTCAATGTTATACTACAGTACTTGATACTCCTCAGCACGGGCATGATACCTAGGGTCAGGGGGCCCAGTGAGGGATGTACACATACAGTATTCCTCTGAAATACACTTGTCAAAGCCATTAGCCTTTTTTTCTGCTGCACGTCCCACAGTATCTATGGGAGAGGTAACTTGTATTTAAGGAGGCTTGAATGTGGCTTTCATTGACAACACTGCCAGCTCACAGGCATGCCAAGCAGAACATACTGTATCATGGCTGACTAAACACAATCCAAACTTAGCAACCCTTGGCTAACTGTGTGGTTATGGAAAGACATACCCCAGAAAACAGCTGGTGATGTCTGGACTATGAGCTCAACGTGCACTTGAAACACTTATGAGTCTCAACACATCATGCTTTTATTATCATTTCATGCATGTCTGTGTTGGTAGTAGTGAAGTCAATAGGCTGACAGCCTACAGATATACTGAATCTTATACTGTTTAACTATCCCTGATGCTATGTTGTATGCACTATGCAGAGAACACAAAAATAGTAAATTATATTCTTCTGAGAAGTATAGTATAAAAGCTATAGTTGGCATTTGTTCATATTAAAATCATAAAAAAGCTGGATTCTTTTAATTTCAAATGTTATTTAATATACATTTCTATGTTAAGAGGGAAAAAAACAAGAACTACATAGTATAGTCTTAGTTCTTTCTCCATAAAGAGCAAATCTAAATATTAGGATGTAAACAATTTTGCAAAAATTGTTACATTATAAACAATATTACTAAAAACTGTAAATTAGCACATAAGACAACCATATTATTGTGTTATCCACTAAATATGTACTATGTTTTGCCTTCTAAAAGAGTTGTAATGTTTTAATATCAGCATTATTACGCGCATTGCGTAATAACACCAATTTCATTTTGCTTTTAAGCTGATATGGCATCAGTTTTGTCTTCTCTTTTATACCCCACCCACACTCACATATGCTTTATCATCCATCCACTTTCCAAGCTCTTTTTCCAATACAGGATGGCAGGGGAGCTGGAGCCCATTCCAGCAAGCAATGGGCACCAGTCTACTACAGCACACAGACTGTACAGACACAAACACACACTCACACCAGGGCCAATTAACCTACAAATATGTTTTTTGACTGTAGGAGGAAACTGAAGCCCTTGGAAAACACCCACATATAGTTTCACATGTGGAGAACATACAACATACTCCACACACATAGAACCTCAGGACTAGAATTCAAACTAGGGCTTTAGCACTGTTGAGTTGTGGGGCACATGTGAAAGTGAGGCAGCAATGCTAAACACTATGCCACCATGCCACTGTATTATGCTTTATCACTTTTTCAGTAAAAGGGTGTACATGTGTTTGCAGTCACTATTATCATGGTAGTCTTTTCACAATGATAGAAAGCAGTACTGTCTACCTCCAGCTAATAATTCCACTGTTGCATGCAGGTTATGTCCAATTTGCAGCCCTGGTGCTTTCTGGTGTTTTGAAACTGCCTGGGCTAATTAATATTCACATTCCCATTCATTACTGTATATACAGTATACAGTATATACTGTACTTGCATGTACAGGTGTCACATAATGACAAAAGCAACACACTCACACAATCAAAGTGCATTACACTATATGCTATATATGTTACACTAACATATATACATTTTAAAACAGAAATACATTCCAGAAAAATGAGTGCAGAATCTCAGACATGATCAGATGTGGTTTGAGAGCTCAATACTGTTATTTGTGTGCTAACATTTTTATTCTTTATCCATCACTTTACAAGTTAAAATAACATATACAGTGTGTTATGTATAAAATAATAAAAATGAAATATGCAGGACAAGAAAAATATTTCAATTAAATTAAAAGAATTAACAGATTTAAAATGTAATTCACATTGGCTTTAGTTAAAGTTGAGTGTAAAAATAAACTTCATTATAAAAAAGGCTTTATATTTCTAGTAAGGGAAGGCTGGCCTTGGATGTTGGGAGGAAATATAGGGAGTGAACATGCAAACCATGTTTTTGAAGCCGATATACAATGATACAATTGAATATCATTTGTACTCGTCGGAGTCTGGCCTTACTTTCTAGTACAAGGCTCCAAATTGGGAGATCACACTTCCTTTACAGTTGCTCCAAGGAGCTGTTTCACAAAGCAAGTTTAACTATTCAAGATTTTCTTAATAAATTATTCAGATTGCATTAGCCTGATAACTGACTTCGGGATAACTCTGGTTTCATACAGGCAAACTGTGGTTAAAGTTATCCAGTCAAAGAAAGTCAGGTTTAAACAATCTGACTAAGTGCTCTCGCATGCCACACTTCAGTAGGCAGGAGGGTCGAGCATTGAATCCTTCATTCATGCCAGCAAAACCACGGCAAAAAATGCACGTCTTAATCCAATAACATGAATTATGTCTGTTTATGGAAAACTATGTGAATGCAGCCTGTTGTAATAGCGAGGAACTATACTGTGGCCGCTGCAAAAACCAGAGTGAATGTTGAAGTTAATTATGAAATCCAAGGAAATATCTCAAGATAATGTGTTGGCAATTATTTAATTTACATTACTGAGGCATTGACGTGGAGCTCCTCTTTAAGCCATTGTGTGGTTGTATGATTTTGTTATTATGCATCGGTAATTAATGCATTTACAGTAGCTGGAGCACAATGGGAGGACCTGGCAGCAAGTCAAGACACAATAAAAGAATATCATCCAAAGTTGTATGTGGTTCTTCTGTAAAACTACTGTGCAATACAGTGCTGTGCAGTCCTCTGACTGAAAATGTTTCCTAATATTACCCAAAAAGAAGAAACATGAGCAGAGTAAGACTGAAGGAAGACGAATTATCATCAACACAACTAAGAAACAACAAAGAATGCATTCCTTGATTGGGACTGTCTTTTTTTAACAACATTTTTGGTGTGCATCAAGTAGTATAGATTGGACTTTCCACCCAAGATGCAGAATGTCTTAAGCCACATAAAAATGAGACCTTATTAAAATTGTAAAAACTTAACCTAAATGAAATTAGAAAAAAATATGTCTTAAAAAATGTTGTCACTGTTTCACTTTCGCAGCTGTACCACCTTGTTGATCCAGATGAATAGGAGGAAGGTCATCACAGCGTGCAGGTGGAGGGGAGGAACTCTCTCCTTCCTAAGGGCAGCAATGCTATGCAGCACAGTGCATGCAATAATGATGACGCATGCCCTGCCTGGAGAAACCCCTGGACAGAGTCATGTAAATGTTGCTGATGCAACACTATGCATCACAGATCATTTGATAACATAGGAAACAATGTGATGGTGGAAACTTACATGATGGAAAGTCTACAGTACGTAACACCCATTGTAGGCAGACATGTTTAAAACATCTTTTGATATAAAGTTATAAAGTTATAAAGTGATATAAAGTTTTTATAGTTTTGGCTTTTGAGTGATCAATGTTCATATTTTCACACTACAATTTTATTATCTGTAAGTTGATGCTGTGAATAGATTCTCTTTTAAAAAGAGCCTCATTTGACTATATGGGGGCTTTAATGAGGATGACTTTGCAGTCCAGAACACCTTTTTTATTATACATAAAAAAGAATATTACCAGATACTGTATATACTAGATCTGTATTTCAAGAAACCCCCGTTTGATGGTTTATATTGTCAAGAAATGCAAACAAATGCATACACCACTTTACTTATTACATGACATACTGTCACTATATTTGAATTAACCTGCCCTGGAGCCGGTTAAGAGTAGAGGATATGTTGCTATAGTTACTTAACCAGATACAATTCAGTCTTGTTTCATGAAACTAAAAATCCAGACTTTTGTTAAAAGGTTTACTAAATTCACCAAATTAAACCAAGTAATCTCACTTTGTGAAACAGTCCCCCACCACTGTAGAATGATCTTTCAGGGAGCAACTCAGTGTTTCATAGCAGTGTATGTCCTGTTCACAGTGGGAATTTATGTTACAGTCTTATATCAATAATGTGACCTGAGATGGAACCCATTAACAAAGATTAAACTTTAGAAATAAAAAAGGACTGACCACAGAACCCATTTTGAAGAGCCGGTTGATGAAAGCCAGCATGTTGAACAAGAGACCAAAAACAATATTTTATTTCCTGGGCACCTTTGACAGTGTAATTCAAATATTTTTGGGAGTCTTGCCAGTCCTAGAAGGTTCCACACAAAGACTAAATATAGACATCAGTATTTGTTATTTCAGAATACTACAGTCAATTTATTTCAAAATGCAGATTTAATTTATCTTACTGTAAATAAAGTTATTATATATTGTAAACCTGTCGCTGATGAAGCATACTCTCATGCCTCTAAAAGAGAACAGTACATGTGTTTGCTCCCTTTATAGACTGAGCAAAGCTATAAGGAATCTTTAGACACACAGCTGAAATATTATGCAACACTGCATTGTGGTGTATGGTAAAATTATACTGGGTATGGTGAATAGACTGCATGGCGAAATTATAACAGGGCCGGAGGAAAATCATCTCGTTTCTAACGTTCTTTCACTACGTGATATGTGTAAAGTGTTTATATGTCCTATAGGCTGTTTTACAATAATCTTAAGGGCACGTCTAACGCTACAGATGCTGCTTTAACAATTAAGGTGAGAACGGTGCCCTCTAGTGGAATTTCTATAACCTTCTTTATACGCAGTTTATCTTCTAATCTCAGGGATTGTTCAAATACAGCCATTGAGGATATTTTACCATCTCTACTCTTAAACACTTTATTTAACTAATTATTTGATGACATGGACACAGGTAAAACCTTTTTTGACCTTACCTATAGTTAATGGGATCAACAAAACTCTCAGAGCTTAATTAGACGTCAGTTGTGCGTTCTTTGGTTTAATCAAAACTCCCAAGAAATGTCCACTTGGAACTGGTATTGATCCCCGTCACAAACAGGCAGGGCTTTCACTGCGCATACATCGGCCTGATGGGGTAACGGCGCTCACATGTACAGTACAGTATGCCACTCTGTAAGGATTCTTCCAGATTTGTCCTAAACCATTCCATTGAATAAAATGTCCCATCTATTCCAAATTTACCTACCAGTTCCCATTTTCCTGAAACTCTTTGATTTTCTCTTCCAAGAACTGTAACGGGTTTGCAGGGCACACAACACATAACCCGGATAACAACGCCTGTCGATAAAAAATATATATATATATCACTTCCATTATCATGAAAATTTAGAGAAAACGCACCTTAGGACAAAGCAATACATAAACCTAATACAGGTTACAAATCAGAGTAGTGTTTCTACCCTTTTCGCTTGATTCACACCTAAAAATCGTCAAATATATATTCTATTCAATTCAGTTAACTTTTATATAGCGCCTTTCACAACAAGGTTTCCCCAAGGCGCTTAACAATGCAATATACAAATATAGAAAATATACAGTTTATCACGTTAAAATGGAAGCAATTCATCATGCCTGGTGAAATGTCATTACCGATTACATATATGCAATTGAATGCCACACCTTTCGTGTTTGCCAGACTACAGTACTTTGCAATTTTCCACGCCAGTATTTTATGTACTATGATAAAGCCAGAATAAGTGAAACCTGTGCAGTAAAGAGTGCCTGGTGTGTTCTCTGCCTTAGTGGAGATGTAACTGTCTATACATATTGACTTTATTCTTGGATACTCTCGGCAGTGGATCCTTGTTCGCACTTCACTGGTGTATTAATTAGATCAAGGGAACAGGAATTCCAGAAAAGTACTGGAGTAGGTAGATATATCCAATTGTTGCCATGAAGCTAGTAATAAGAAATTACAATTTTGTGATGCACACCAGATTAATTTAACTTTTTAAATACATTCTATATAATTATATATTAAACATGTTTAATGTATTATATTATACAAGTGTTGTCTCTCGAACGCTGAAAGCTTAATGATAAGTAAATTCCATTACGTTTTGCAAAGCTAAAGACCATGGAAGGTACCCCTTATGGATGTCAGTACAGCGTGTTATTCAGTAAAATAATTGTAATAAAAGTCTATACTGGAAAACACAGAAACGTCAACCCTACTTTATAGATCTCAGGAAGTGAGTGTTGCATGATGTATTTTCTCAAGACCGGATCTGCTTGTTGCAAATTATCCATTTCTCTCTTTCAAAACGTACGATACTACAAGTTTTTCGTATTTTCTAAACTCCCTCTTGAAAACTCAAGTCTGTTTACAGTCACTAAGTAACTAAATTGGCTCTGGCCACGCCGCTGGCCAAACGAAAATAATCCCCGTGTCTGGAACTCCTTGATGGGAGCCTTTAACACGCTGCTTATGAGCTTCAGTTAATGCACGTGGAATTACCATACAGTATATTGATACTCTTTCGTTTTAATTATTATATTTACGACATAGTCGATTACTAGGCTCTAAAAATACCAATTTGAATAATCCACTTCATACAGTATTTCAAGATGAACAATTCAGAATCCGAGAGATTCAGTTAGAAAAACCCCGTGAAAACGTTCGTTCACCCTTCTGTTTGATTAGAGTCATGTCGCAACTGAACTGTCAACATGCTGTTCGGAAATTGTTTGTTTTGCTGAAGCTTACCATATAAATAAGTATTTGATCAACTTTGTGCTCTTATGAGTCAGATCTCGAGTCCACGATGGCTGACGGTGCCAGTGTGGCTCCCAGCCCGTGTAAAATGAAGGTGTTGCTGGGGTTACTGGCCGGGGCTGGAGCCACTTACGGGATTTACAAACTAGTGACTGCAAGTAGGAATCGAGCTAATCAATCCCGAAATATCGATGTTGTAAATGAACATTGCTCAGGAAAAGATGAATCCACGAAAGCGGTTTTGCCTGGGAGTTTGCTGGAAAAAGTGTTCGAGTTTTCTTCGATTCGTGGGAGAGATGTTCGTACAGGCGATGGTTCATCGCGTAAGTCTGTCTCTTACTAAACAAGTCTACGTGCACCTGCTCTGTACTCTTTCGTGTCCTGTTGTTGTTATTTCCTCAAATGGATCACAAAGTAAAATAAACTCTCTGGCGCTAAAGATTGTTGCTGACACCATTTTACAGATGAAACAGGACAATTCTCTGGGCAGCTCACGTGGTTATGTGAATTATTGAATATATTACATACCGAAGTGTGAGCATGTTTATACTGGAACCGCACTGAAATAATGAATGTAGTATTACCGACTTAGTGGTACAGTCAGAGTGATTAATGCTGAGCTTGAAGTGATGCTCTCACATTGTGCAAAGTTCGTAGTGACATACGCTGAGCGGCCAGTTTATTAGGTACTGTACATATCCCTTCCCATGTACTTGAGGGCTTAATCAGAGACATCATCGTGCAGACGATGCTATTTAAAGCACGTAGTCAGGTACAGTATCTCCGGGTCGCGTGTGTGCGATTCAGAGGGAGAGTGGGCAAGACAAAAGACTTAAGTGACACTGAACACGGGAATTCAGTTTAATGTAATGCCTCCTAAGTCACTAGATTTCAGTCCAGTCAAGCACCTGTGGGATAATGGACAGAGTTATCCGAAGTAGAGATCCATCACCAGCTAATTTGCAGTTGCAACAACTATGTGACACATTTGGAGTCGACATGGGCCTGTATCCCTGTGCAGCACTTTTTGCACCTTGTTGAGTCCAAGCCCCAACAAGTCCGGGCAGTTTAAGGGGAGATGGAAGACCAACGTGCTATTGGGTAGATGTACCTAACAATGTGACCACACACTGTATGTGATTCTGAATCATGTGCAGTTTCTCAACAGTACAAAGATGCGGTTTAATATATAGAAAATGGAAAAACCAGAAAAACAAATAGCATAAGTGCACATGTTCAGAATTAAAACCTTCTGACCGGCTGTTTCTTTACTTAAACTACTTGTAGATACAATACAATAATGATAATACAAGTTTTTGGTAGTGTAGAAAGTGTAGTGTAAATGAGAAAGCTACATCAAGAGCAGATCATAAGGATGTCTGTCCTTAGTGGAAATCACAAAAATATTTTAAAAAAACAACCATATCCTCTCAAAAAAAAACAGATGTATTCTATTCACCTGTTAATTTTGAAGTTCCTTAAGCTCTTGTGTATAGCCAGTACTAGGTGCTGGATACTCCACACACTTTACTTTCTTTTGAATAAATGTGCATGAACAGACCACTGGATCTAAAATTAAATATTTGGACTTCTGACTCTTGATTACTGTAAAGTTTGTAAAGGATGAAACTCCAGTGCGGTGATGGTCTTTTTATCCTCCCTGGCATTAATAGAGGTATTTAGATCTGCCAAATATTTCCCAAGAATTTAAAGCGCATTTCTAACTTGCTGTTTTACCTGTGCTTTTAATTTGCAGGTGAAATACTCTCAAAAACTCCTGGAAAGCTGGACCCACAGCATCTAGAGATGCTTCTTTCCCTGCTGCAGAGTAATCCTGACACATCTGAAAGAATGCAAATACTTGTCACTCTGGGCAACAGTGCAGCCTTCTCTGTGAACCAGGTACCACACGTAAATTAATTCAGGCTATAGGCCTCCGGAATACTGAGTGATTCCTGAGGCCAGAGGATCAGGGATCATTTGTATTTTATGCTCAAGGGCATCTTACAATTAACTCACTATAAAGGCAGATAATTTCCATAGCCCAGCAACACTGGGTCACTGGGTCTGCTTATCCTGGTTTCCATGGTGTTAAGTGGACAAGAGAGCATGTGACTCTCCTGGACAGGTCACCAGTCCATTACAGGGATTCCCGCCCCACAGTACTGGTCCCCATTCATACAGCTGGGAGAACTGAAGCAACTGGGATAAAGTGCTTCCCTTAAGGTACAACACCAGCATCTGCAGTAGGGACACAATCCACCTGTTAAGAGCCCAGAGACTTATCCACCCAAGACACTAAATTGCTAAACACTATAGCTGCTTAATAACACATACCTGTAGATTATATATTTAATCACAAACTTACAATATATTGTCAGAAATATAGTGCCTGCAGGAAAGGTAAACTGCTGGTACTTAGCAGTGTGGTAATTACAATGCAGCTCCAGAAGGAGAAGTCTTTTAACGTCACAAAACAGCACAATACAAATAAGTGCATATCGTATACAGAGCAGATCTGGGCTGTCCAGTCTAGATCCTGCTGGACCTTTGTGTTTGCAGGTTTACATTCCAGCTCGGCTCTTATTGAGCTGAACCAGCTGGTTGCTGACCTAACTGGACAACTTTCACAGCTTCTCACCTTTCGGGTGCCGCTGCTTTGAAGAGACCTAGGAAACCTGCAGACACACCCACCCTCCGGGACCAGGAATAGACACCTCTCGGGTAGATAGTGTGTGGTTTAAAAAAAGCACAGCAGTGGAATAAATAAGGGAGTTGAATATCGCAAGTGCAAAACATTGAGTGTCTTCCAGGTCCAATGAATGTCTGGTTTCATGCTCATGCTGAACTCTTTCTCCTAGTCTTAATCCACAAGGAAGAAGGCAGACGATTTCACAGGGAACATTCTTCAGCAATCAGCACTACCAAGAGTTTTTTTAAGGAAAAATGTTGCGGTTTCATGTATTCAGAGGAGAATCTTTGTTCTCGTTCATCTTATATACAGTAATGGTTGTCAGAAGTGCTTTTGTGGTGAAGTAGTCATCCTGGAGAATGGATAAAGATTGTATGTTTTTTCCGACTGCAGGACTTTATTCGTGAAACGGGCGGCCTTAAAATCATAGGAAACCTCTTGTCAGATCCTGTGTTTGGCATCCGAGTCCAGGCCTTAAATGCTCTGAACAACTTGAGCATGAATGCCAAAAACCAGGAACAACTGAAGGTACGTCTACTATGATTCACAAAGCTGCCGCTGCTCAGGGAGTCTAATCTAGTCTGAGCGCCTCACTATTCCATCTTTCAGCTTTTCTGTCTTTTCTTTATAAAGATTTTATTTCATTATCATTATTATTTTATTTCTGAAGTCTTATTGATGCTGTAAGTCATAGTGGATAAATTAATGATAGTCATCTATTTCATAGAGCTTAAATGAAATCTTTCAATGATCAAGTATTAGAAAATTCTAATACACTGCTACAGAAGTGCTTGAACCTTTGTAATTTCACCTGATTTCATGTTTATACAAGCTGTGCATTAGATATGAATGGGTTGTATTGTCTATCGCTTTTTGTCTTAATGTATATTCTACCTGACAGTTACATTTGGATTTTCCCTATAGGAATATATTCCAAAGGTACTGGAAATGATTGAGATTTCTGCTGTGAATTCAGATATACAGCTGGCTGCATTAAGACTGTTGACTAACCTATCGGTCACAAACGACTACCACCACATGATGAGGAACTCGATTACTCTCTTTCTTTCGCTGTTGGTTGTAGGCAATGAAGGATTACAGGTATGCCTTTCCATTCTTTAGTGGTGAGGAAGAAATCAAAGGAGTAAGAAAAAAGTGTTTAAATAATACCGTATTCTTGGTGTGGTTATGACACCAGCACATAAATATGTCACACTCAACACCTGAAATCTGTTATGAGATGTATTTATTGAGCTACTTTTTTAGTAACATAAAGCTAAAGGTTGTTTATATGGTTTGTTGAAGAGGAAAAGCGGAACAGTCAAGCCTTGCTTAAAGTTTTGCATTATAACAACTGACTGTGATGTGTGCCTTTCTTAGAAGGATTAAAACTAGGCACATGGTAAGAGTACGTCAATGGTGACGTCTGTGAAGGCGGGTTTTTATGGCGATGAAGGTGCAGGCCAATCAGGAAGTGTTATATTCTGAGAGAATATATGGAGCCCTTGATCCGAGGCAAGATTATTGAATACCTCTTCCAGTCTAGACAGTGTCATGGGAAACATCATGAAAATTCAATTTAATTAAAAACTAATTAAAAAGCTCTGAAAGTGCTCAGACATATTATATCAATTTTAAGTGAAAAGGGCGTAATACAAAAGTGTTAAAAGGCATTATTTTAGGCAGAGGATTCAATAGGAACACGTGTTACATTCTTGCTTTCTTCAGTTCTTTATCAAACCTGAACTCTTTCGGCAGCATGAAGGCATGATCCAACAGGAAAAGATTCGTGCTCAATGATGAGTATTCAGTCATGAATTCAAATTAGGCTTCATTCATTTGTTGTTGGAAAGCCACTTCTTTTGGAGAAAGGTCACTGCAACTTAGAGCCTGTCCCAGAAGCATAGGTTGTACAGAGGGATTACTCCCTGGGTGGGACGCCAGACCATTGACTAACCAGTTCCATCGAACACACGCTGAGGCATTAGTGTCAACTCCCATGCCACTGTGGCCAACAGTTTGCTGCCTATCACTGATAATGTCCTCTAAAAAGAGCTTCAGTTGTTTCCATTTTGTAAAAGTGTTTCACTATGGATTATACAGAATGTACATCCATTAAATAGCTCAAATGAAAATTAAGCTGGAGCCGAACAGTGGTTGGCATTACTGCCTCTCAGTGCTGATTCACAGGGCTTAATTTTGGACCTGGGGTGCTATTTGCATGGAGTTTGTATGTTATCCCAGTGTTGACGTGGTTTTAATCAGGGTACTCTGGTTTCCTTCCGCAATACAAAGACATACTGGTAGGTTAATTGGCTTCTGGGAAAACTGGCCCTGGTGTGGGTGTGCGTCTGTGTGTCCCCTGTGATGGACTGGTTTCTAGTCGGGGATGTATTCTGATTTGGATCCGTTGGCTTTCCCCACGACCTGTATTGGATAAAAAAGGTTAGAGAAAGGATGGATGGAATAGTTAATCATTTCTGAGTGGGCTGACTTCCTGCTTCTCTCAAAGCCGAATAAAAATAAGGGAAATGTTAAGGAGAGAAAAAGTACTAAAGTACTTTAACTGATATAATTGTTAATTTTTTTCCAGACACATGAAGTCTTGTGAAACTAAAAAAAATCAGTAATGCTGTAGAAAAATATCACTAAAAGGTAGCTAACTTGACTGGGCTTTATTGTAACCCAGAAGCACCTTGTCAATTTATCATTTAATGTCGCTAATGTTGTCTAATGGTGCCAATTGCTCTTTGTTACACCGAAATTGATGCTAAGTAGAGCTCCCATTTTCACAAAGGGAGCACAGAATTTATTATGTGTTCGGTATGTAGAAAACTGAAATTTGGTCTTTCGTCTCCTGAGGCCCCAGTGGAGTGATCACGTCTACATATAGGGAGAGCCACAAGGGGGAGCTGTTCTCTTGATTTTTTTTGTTTGCCTCTCACCACAGGTTTTATTTAAACAGATAATTCACATTTAACTGTCTAACCCACATAATTTTCTGAGCAATGCATTTATAAAAATGTACAGCACGAGCACTGAATAAAAATACATTTGCTTTGTTCCTTCCAGACTCAGGTGCTCAAGGTACTGGTGAATTTATCTGCTAATCCCGAGATGGTGGACGATATCCTGAGAGCCCAGGCAAGCTTTTTCTCTTTTCTTTCGAATGCAGCCCCAACTCCTACAGAGGCTCTTTGCTTTGAAACTTTGTGACTGTATTGCGCTGGGAAAGGGCAAGACTGGATCCTTGCCCATTCCCATGACCAGTCCTGGAACATAGCCTCAGAAACACAGTACATTCCGCACACCTGCTGTCACAGCTCAGCCTTGACTGGAGGGAATACTCCTGGCAGTAACCTTACTTGACTGCCAGTTAGGACAAAGCTGCACACATGACACACTGTGGAATGCTGTCCGTGTCACAGCGGGCTTGTTCAGAGCCGTGGTTCGTGTTATGTGCCTGCCCTTCTGCTCTGATCACTTAATCTTCTCAGACAAGCAGAACAAAGTGAGGCTGTTAAGGGCTCTTTACTGACCGGGTGTAAAATTAGTCAATTTCCAGATTTTAGAGAGTGCTGTTTTAATATATTCTACTGCAAGCACTTTAAGCCTAATTGACTTCCATATCAGTATTTTATTTTATTGCCTAGGACAGCTGCATTGGTGTAGCTAGAGAACCATTTGTTTTTTTCTGGCCAGTCATATCATAGTAGAGGATTAATGTTATCACAAATTCAGTGACTTGTTCAAGTCTAGGTCAGACACCAACTGAAATAAATAAAAGTTGTACTGTAGATAAATTAACATTGCAGATGAGGTCTAAATACCAGCTTGGAGAACATTTAAAACTTCAGCAGTTTAAAAAACTCCCATACCAGCCATTCACCTCTTAACCTGTTATTCTTTACTGCATTAGGCCAATTCATACCTCCCACTCAATAAAGAGTTTAGGTCTAGTGTTTGCAGCCAGACTCCTGCACCAACACTTCTACCCTCTCCTGTCACGGCCTGTAACTGAACTGAGTGGTGAACAGTCCAGGGGCTACATAGTAATCCATAGTATTAAGGTATTCTTAATACTGTGGCACATATCAATACAAATCATTGGACTGTCCCTCATTGTCATTTATTTTGGGTTGGATAGGTTTGACAAAACTATGCCAGATTTATGGACACACATTGGCACTTCCATCCATTATAGGAAAGCCACTCATGACTGGTAAGTGTCATGGAGACCTGGAGCCTCTCCTGAAAGCACAGAGCACAAGGCGGGAGTGCAGGGCACATGCCGGTGCTCAGGGTCGGTGTAACCCAGCCAGCGGGGAGGAGGAAGCCCCTTCGGACACAGGGAAAGCAGACTCAAGAGCTGTGAGGCCGCAGTGCTCTCAGTCCCTCCACTACGTCACCCAACATAACCTACTTTAAAACCTACCGCGGCTTTCTTACTGAGCATCGGATTGAAACGTGCACAGGCATGTCAACAGCAAGGGTGCGGCGCCTGAGGTTGTTTTAATTTTAAATCTGTCATTCTTATACTTCCATCACATTTTGTAATCAAATATTTTTCTTAAGATACAATTTTGATTTTGATTTTAAGAAGGAACATGAGAACAGTAACAAGATGGGCAAGCAACAATGCAACAAGCTCATCGGGTTACAATGGCCCAAGGACATCGCTGATATTCCAAACCTTTTTTCAGCACTTAATCTGAGTTTGCCCAGCGTGCACATTCTCCTTATCCTGGCAGGACAACTTGGATAACGGGGATCTCCAGAGCTCTTGCTCAGATGCTCTCAGATGTTCTCTGTCCATCAAACATGAAAATCTGAACTTGCGCCACATACAGCTTCCACAGCACTCTCAGAGCGCAGCCTCTGTCTCTAGTATACGCTGACTGTGTACCGCAGCACTTGGGCTACTTCACAAAACTAATATATGGAAACAATATTTCGAGATGATTTTTTTTTTCTCATGTGTGCCTTGCCAAACTTCCATAGTACACCCAATAATAAGGCACACCACCATGTCACCAGACTACACTGGCTCTGGAGTCAAACAGTTCCTTTCTCACATGAACATCAAGTTATTTTAGAGTGGTTCAGTGTTTCAAGTTCACCAAAGTCATATAAACAATTTAGAAGTTAAACATTTCAAGATGTAAAAAAGACACAATATACTATAACTTTATTTACAGCATGAAAGAAAATGCCTTAAATACTGTAAAAAAAAAAACTCTCATTTGACTGTGGGTATTTTATACATAGGCTTTCTGAGATCTTTTCTTGATATGTCAGCTAAAACCCTCGCCTTTGGTTTAATAACGGGATAACTTTGTTTGCCATTCGTCCGCTCACCCTGATGTAATGCAGAGAGAGCAGTGCCTGGGATTGTGTTTATCGGAAGTGTTGTCTGTGTTGTGTTTTCCAGGCGCCAGCCTCTCTGGTCTTGTTGTTTGACAGCGGCACGGTCGCAGCCGTCCTCTGCCGAGTGCTGACCTTTGTGGGGAATTTGACGAACTGGACGCCTTCCACTCCCACCAAGGAGGCTCTGAAACGCAGCAAAGACTCGCTGTACTCGGTGCTGTTTGGGGACTCCTCCCAGCTCCCCAGCAAACTGTCACTGCTCCTCTGTCACCCTGACACGGAGGTGACCGCGCAGGTGGCACGATTTTTCACTTGACGTACACATCACATCGAAAAACCGCCCCTCTCATTTCTACCTGGCCAACCATTTGCCTTTCCACTGACGCTTGTGACAAGGTCTCCCAAAGACCAGGCTTTTATCGGTGGTATGTGGTGCTGGAGTTAATTTTCAGTGCCTCTTATTTAAAGAACTGTGTTTGCAAAGGAAAATGGAAACAGTACAGGTAGTGGACGAAAAAAACTGGAAACACCAATGTAAAGTCACTTAAGAGGGCATTGGGCCACCAGCAAGGCCTGTTTGTGCTGTGGCAGAGAGTCTACAAGTGTCTGGAATTCCCTGGGAGGGGTGCTGCACCATTCTTCCATGAGAAAGCGATCCATAAAGACACGAGAGAGGTTACAAACATGAGGAGGCCATTTGTTTTATAGCAGTTAATTGATCCAAGGATCTCTCCTAGCCATCTCTTGAACAAAGCCAAAACAGTAAGTGTCTCAAAGTATCGGCTTCAACCACATGGCTGGGTAGCTTGTTCCAGATTCCCACAACTCTCTGGGTAAAGAAGTGCTTCCTGTTCTTGCTTTTAAATGCACTTGCATGTATTTATCCCTGTGCCCCGTGGCTCGTGTGTCAGAGTCTTGAAGAAATCCTCTGGGATGTGTATGTCAATTTGAGAGTTTCGATATTTGGATCGGGTGGAAGTTTATTGTGGAATTAATTTAATGACAAAGGGAAAGCAAGCATGTCTCATGTTTCAGATGTTTCTTGGTCCTTGGTTCTGTCAGCCTGTTGGTATAGCACCTGGTTGGTGGAGGTGAGATCCGTTGTCACGGGGACCATTCCAGAATATCCCATAAGTGATTGACTGGGTTTAGAGCTGGTGACTGAGAAGGCCATGATGGTTGGAAAACATCAGCCCAGGTGGCAAGACTTCCATCAAGCTGTCGCTTTACATTTCTACCATCATACTTTCCACTGATGCTTGTGACAGGTTTTCCCAAAGACACATCTGGCTTTTTTTTTGTGGTAGGTGGGGCTGGAATTTATTTTCAGCACCTTATTAAGAACTGTTTGGAAAGGAAGACAAAATGGAAACATACAGGAACCACAGGATGAGCACACCTGCTCTGTGGATGAGGCACTGTACATACAGGAAAGTAGCACTAAGTAGCGATTAGCATTAACCTTGTCTCTTAAGGGATTGAGTGCACCTAAGCCATGCCAGAAAACTGTTCCCCACAACATTAAATAACAACAAGGTTCCTTCTCTGTTGGACCCACGCACTCAGCCCTGTAGGTTTCTTTAGGCACATTCACCTGTATGTTTGTCGAGAACATGGTGAAGGATGAGCTCTTCACTAGTAAACCTGCAGGTGTGATTTGCCTGGCGTGATAAGTGGTTTGTTCACTGTATCCTGCTCTGTATAGTTCACCATACAGTTTTTTGATTAAACTAACCTGTTTTGCGGTGCACTTTGAATGAATGCAGGGATATCGCGATCTTAGAGTATGCAGTTCCACGCCCCTCCCGGTTGATGATGTCTTTCCATGCTGACATCACCTTAGAATCATGAACATCAGCAAGCTGAGCGGTCTTGGTCATTGAAGCTCCTGCCAAACTCTCCCTGCTAGTCACTCCTCTTTAAAAGTCACCGAGGTCTCGTTGCAGCCGTGCTATTATAGGCAGCCAGGCCTGGCCAGCATTTTTATATATGACTCCATTTATGCTGGGATGTCATTTGCTTAATAAAAGCCACACCTGTGTGGTAGCCCTCTCCTTCAGTATTCTTGGTATCTCTCATTGTTCCAGATGTTTCTGTTGGTGTTGTCCACTACCTGTACTTGCATGGTTTAAGATCATGAGCGCTCTGTTATCATTTTGCCTCGAGGGGCACTTGCACATGGGGCATCCTCACACCTCCGTCAGGTTTTTATCCCAGGTGACCATCAGCATGAAGCACGGAGCCCTGTCCCCAGCTGTCTCAAACCGCTCTTCCAGAAGAGCTCCCAGAGGAGAAGCTTGGCCATGGGTCATTTCAGATATGTACTGTAGCATCCCTTTAAAATATACATGCTTTAATGCTGGACTAAAGAATAAAATCTAAAAAAAATGTTAATTTCATATTATTATCCAGACTTTATATGGATAATGTTACAACATTTTTGTTTTGTAGTTGTACTTTGTTCTGAAGAATTAAAGATCCTTGAGGATTTGTAACTGGATGCAACTCTTGGTTGGGGCTTTTCATATGATACTGTTTATTCTGTGCCCGGTTTATGAGGGCATATTCTAATTATAAATTATAGAGAAGTATGAGGTTAGAAATATACTAACAATTGCTTTTAAAGAGGCTGCTGGAGGCCATATGGAGTTGACAAATCGCTCAGTCTGTGAACAGTTATACAAAGTGAAATACAGTGCCCAGAAGTGCGTTGACCTGTTTTCAAATTTAATGAAGGAGTCGCAAGCAAAGTATGGAGTTTTTTTTATTTTCAACAAATACAAAAGCTCAGATTGTGCTAAAATACTCTATACAATGAAATACTGCCTTATTTACATTCATATTGTACACTGCAAATGTCATAGCACTCATAACTTCAAAATTCAAAGCAGAACGAAAAACCGAGGCTCCAGACAGTTCATTTTTAACACTAATGACTTTCGGTTAAAAAAAAAGTTTTAATCAAAATAGATCAGGAGTATGGGGGTAGTACTAAAATTTTCTTCTAACTTCATGCTTTCTAAATCTTATTCATTATAAATTTACGAACCTAAACATTCTGTGTCGGAAGGTCATTCATGAGCATTCGTAATAGAGTAAGAATTTGAAGCAATTCTAAGAGAGAAACATTGAAAAATGTAGTGATTCCTGAATTATGTTGAATATAGTTAAGTTTTCATGAAACTTTTAAATGATATAGTGGATATTAATTTACATTTTATAAAAAGCTTTCTCCCAAAACAGTTTGAAACAGATTTTATGGCAAATGTACTCAATTATTCCTAAGTTGTTTAGATGAGCATTTTGCTCCCATGTCATAACAGAAATTCGTACTCTTCTTATCCTTTGAAATGACCCTAGGTGTTCATTACATATTTTAGTATACATTTTTTAACCATCTGGTGCACTGGTATGGGTGACACTAAGTGCTGTTGCCTTGCAGTCTTTGGGTTGTATCAGTCCTGGAGACTGAAAAACCTTCAGTGTGGAGATTAAATGTTCTCTCTAGATCACAAGGATTTTCTCCAGGTGTTTATTTTTATTCCTAAGAAATGACCTCTTAAGTGTCCATATTTGTGTGTTTGTACCGTGCCTCTCATCCAGGGTGTGCTCTTACCATGTGCCCTGTGCTCTCAGGAATGGCTCTAGGTAGCTTTGACCCTTAACAGTGGCTTCTGATATGTAGATGTCAATGATGTACAATTGCCTGAATATTAGCTTTATGAAGCAAGCTGCACTTACAAATTGTACTTGCTTTTTTAACTGAAAATTACACAAGATTACAATTTCGAATTCAAGAGCATCTCCGTTTCAATTAGACTCTCACTTTGC
Source organism: Lepisosteus oculatus (assembly GCF_040954835.1). NCBI lineage: Eukaryota > Metazoa > Chordata > Actinopteri > Semionotiformes > Lepisosteidae > Lepisosteus > Lepisosteus oculatus. Next base: position 33,820,800 of record NC_090702.1, on the reverse strand, counting down.
ATTTAAGGTCATAATCTTTTTTTTTTCCTGGCTGAATCATTAGAACAATTATACTAAAAATTAAAAAGTCTCAGCCCTAGCTAAATTGACAAGCATTTGAAATTGGCAATAAATCCTCCTGTACACTTTGAAATCTATAATACAAAAACGTCAAACTGATGAAGCACATTATACACTGGTATAATTTTGAATGCAGAGCATTTTGTGAGGGGGTTTATAGGTTCATACCAAAATCCCTAGGAGCAGATGGGTTTTAATGTCAGAACTTCTAACTGCTCTCAACAGGTGGCCCTTTTAACACTTGTACCCCAATTTGAAACTCCTGGTGTACATGTGATCTAACAGAAAAGACATGTGTTTCAGGACCCACTGGGAGAAAAGTACTGACTTGTGGTTTTCTTCTGGGACCCTTTATAAACAGACTCAGACAAAAGTCAGACAAACCTTCTCTGCATCCTCAGTCCTGTTTCTCATAGTTTTCCATACAACAGTATGGAAAACAGTCCTTGGGTTCAGTTTTCCATTCAGCAGTACTCCCAGTGTTTCTTAGCTAAAAGAATACATATACAGTACTTAGGAATGTAAGTGCTCAGTACCACTTTTAAAAACACCCGAGAGCTTAAGGGATAATTCCAATAGGGCATTAAGTGATTGTTCAGTTACTGAAAAACAGCATAGCTTCCCATCTAAACCAGGAATGTGGCTTTATTGTAAGATAATTAGGGATGTATGACACTGTAAACTGACAAGTTTAAGATTTTTAGAAAGCCCAAAATAAGTCAAGTACACTATTAGGGACTTAATATTAATGACCCCATATAAAGAATAGCTGTGGCATTTTTCCCCATAAAGAAATATATCCATTTCATTGAATGACGACACCTAGAAAAGGCTCACTACAGTAGTTTGTTGGGTGATTTGCTTCATACTGAATTGGCAGAATAGAGAAGTTCCCTGCACCACTCACACCAGAACATCAGTACCAGCTGTAAATAATTCAGTTCCAATTTAAACTGCCTTTACATTAGTTACTCTTTCACCCATCTCTGTGGGATAAAAAAAAAGTTAAGAAAATGACTAGCTGCATGTCTAAACGAACATTTTTAACAGCCTTATGGTGAAATACATGAAGCTGTTCTTCTTTTGATGATTCTTGTATTACCCCTGCTTGTGAATATGAATATATACATTTTACATTTGGCATTGTATTAATCTAATAATGGTACAGTAGGTGTAAGGTCATTTTTGGAGGACAGTATATACATGATCATGAATCACTTCATTTAAGAATAATGAAAATAAGCATGTGTAACCCCCAATATCAGTCTTTTTGATTCGATATTCATTCAAACACATCTTCTTCAACATTCAGATCTTTAGATTCTCCATGCTTTAAAATAAAAAAGATGTCCTGGTTCAGTCCGTATCTCTCCAACGCTTCTTTGAGTTTAACAGGAGGATCCAAGAAGTACTGTAAAAGATTAAGAACAGGAAGATACAAACAATTTGACCCAACTAGCTAACAGCCAGCTGAGCCAAGGATCTCATCCAGCCATTTCTTAAAAGCTTCAACAACATGGCTGGTAGCTTGTTCCAGACCCTCACAACCCTTAGGTACTGAAGTGAATGAAACCAGCTTTAGGTAATGAAGTGCCTTCTGTTCTCAACTTTAACTGAACTTCCATCCAGTCTCAACTTATGTCCTTGGGTTCATGATTTCACTCTGAATTAGTTTACTTTAAAAATCTGAAATACTTCTATCGGGTCACTTCCTACTTTACCCTGCTTTAGGGCTTTTAGCCTGTCAATAGAATACTTTCTTGTAGACTTGTAATGTATCAGGCTGCTATTCCCTGGACTGATTCCAGAACAGCAGAAACATGATGACCAAAACTGTACACAATATTTGAAACAAGGTCTTACTAGTTCATTGACATTTTTTTACTTAACATTCCTCATTTTCTATACTTTAAATTATACATCTTGCTTGCCTTTTTAAATTATTTTTACTTTCCACATTGTTTACTCTCCACGTTTTCATTAGCATTTTCTTTAAGCAGTGTTTCCCATTTCAAATCTATAGTTTAGGTTTCTGCCACCTGTATGATATACTTGGTCTTTACCAGCAACACATTAATATAGAACCCTTTTATGTAAAAAATTCTCAGCTGCCCACAATTTCAAGAGAAACTGATGAAAGACATAAAATATAAGGTGTGTACTTCAAATAAAAGGGTATGTTTCCCTTGCTCCTGTCAAAGAAACATCCAAAGCAATGTGTCAAACAGACTTCTGAAAACTATGTGCTGGATCTGTATTCAGGTCCTGCATGGATTACTGCACCTGTAAGCAAAAGTACCACACAAAGGGCCTTTCAAATCCATGGTGCTATGCTAATCGCCTAGTTACTGCTTGTTCAAACAGTCAACAAAGATTTAGCGCAAGCCCCCACTGGCAGCATGCTAGAAAAATAATCATTTTATAGATTCAAGTGATTTCCTCTCCGGAGGCGTTATATCTAATACCAGTCTATTTAATGTTAAAAAACAGAATTCGTTCCCACTGAAGAACATTTTTTTCCTCTTAAGCACTGTTAAGGTAAACCTGTTTTAGAAAGGAACAGGATTTATTCTAACTGATTTTAAAGGATTTCTAATACAGGTTCATTTTTATCTTGTGTATCCTTCAAGTATAACAGCATTCATGAAACCTGTAAAATACTAAATGTATTTATTAAAGCTGGAAGCTCATTAATAAAAACGTAATCCATTAAATCCAGCCTATGGCCTAGGTAGCAATGACAGAGCATTTAACTTAAATGCTTACATTTTAAGTGTGTTAAAGTCATGATCTACTGTGTTATTCATGTTGAGTACTACTGTAGAGCTCAGAACTGCTTACTGCACCTTCTCTGCCCCTGGTAATGTTTATGAGGATGAATAAGTGCAAAGGTATATTTAACCACTTTTGATCAAACATTGAAGAATGCCAGAATCTTAATATCACAGTGCCCGCACCTTTACTTAGCAGTTAGAAAGCAGTTCCTGGCATTTTGAGTATTTTAAAAGAATTTCTAAGCAGCATCATAGCTCTGCACAGACTATAGGTGGGTAACGTCTAAGTCAAAGGTCTTCACTGGAGGGACGTCCACCTACTCTTCTACTAGCATTCTGCATAATGCACAGCACTAATAACTCCACAAGTAAGGTTACACTTTGCACGATAAATAAGGCTTTAATGCACATTTTAAAACAGATTATCTGCTCTGCATAATGGATATTACAATGATACTACAATGTATATGATTTTGACGAAAGCATGAAAAGAACCCCCCTCTTCTCTATTTTCTCCTCCCTTCTCAAACTCCATGCTCTTATCTCTCTCTCTCTCCCCAGAAGACATTTTTCTCGTACACTAAAATCTGTGCCAGTGCTAGCTCCCACACTCCGGCCCACCTCAGCTTATTACACCATAAGCCTGATACATGTGCTTTGGATTCCATTCCTACTCCTCTTTTCCCAAGTACTGATTCTAACTTTCTCCCTTTCAAGAACTCTTATCTCTGTTTCCGTTCCCTCTGAACGTTAAAAGACTTGCATAACTCCTATTCTCAGAAACTCTACTCTTGATCCCTCTCAACCAGACGTATTGACCTGTTTCCTTGCTTCTTTTGAATTATTTCCAATTGACCTGTTTCTTTCGCCGTTTCTGAACTTGGTGTCTCAGACTGAACTCTTGTCTGGTTCCTCGTCCATCTCTAAGGGCTCCTCACACATACAGTACCATGGCGTGACACTCTATCTGTACCTTGACCTCTTTCCATTGGTATTTCTCAAGGATCCTTACCAACACTCCTTTTTTTCTCTTCTCACCTTCCCATGGCTTCTTCTGCCATTTCCATGCTGATGCTGCCAAGATCGTTCTTCCCTGTGTTATATCTCAACAGGCAAGGTGCTCAGTTTTGACCGTGGCAACACTGTGCAGTCAGATCGCTGTCAGCCTCTACAAGTGGAGTTCTGTAGTGACTAGACACTCCTGTCCGGACCTTCACACTGGACCTTCCTGTCCTATGGTCTGTTATAGACAACAATTAGCTTATAATTTTCCTTTGCTTGCTCACATCCATCTGCACAAACCCTTGATTCACCACTAAATAATCTTGGCTCCAATGCTGGCAAGCCCATGTAAGATGCTGCTCCACTGTAGTGATGACACAAAGGCATTGTGAATGTTTCTTTTCTGTATTTTGCTTTCTTCATTTATACCAGTCTTGACATTAACACATTCAAACCCCCTCACCACCTGTGCTCAATCAGCAATCCTATTAATGAGGTGATTTATCACTGATACAACAAAGTCACTAAAGCATATCAGTCAATTATGATAAATTAATCAAAATGATGCCAAAATCATTTCAGCATTTTATCCAAAAATGTTATTCTAAAAACATGCATATAATTGCAACCTTTTTTTCTCCAAGTTTCAATACTAATTACATGCGCTCAAGACCTCATGTACAGTAGGTAGCCATATAAACATGCCTGCTGTTTATTCTCCATGATTATATAAAGTTGCAAATGTAGTTGTAAATCTTGCACCGAATGCCTCATGTCCAATATGACCTGAAGCAGCAAACAAACATTATTTCTAAACAATCCCCATGTTATCTCTTACTTTTACAACCAGCAACCATCACTGTTGATGGTACTGTAAAGCCTGTTTTCAGTTTGCACTAATTTGTATAGCCACTGTACAATAAACGTACAGGGCTACATTTTAAAGGTTTTGGGTTTTTTTATGTTAGATATTTCATACCATAGATGTGCCAGTTAATTTTTTTTAAGTTTTTTTAAATGAGACAAAATTCCAAAGTGAATGCTTTTGTACTATATTTATTAATGTGTTTATACATTTTATATGAATATCATTTGCTTGGCAACCACTGACAACTCTTACTCCATATCTTATTTAGATGTCAGAGTGCATGCAATTATGGCTTTATAAATGTAATTCAAATTTAAAACATTTTGAAAATTCACAATTGGGTGACAACTGCCCATTACGAACTGTTATAAACAAGCCTACTGTAGGTGTGCATTCACAGTGTCTTGCAAAAATATTCATCCCTTTGCAGTGATGTCCTACTTGTTGAATTATAAATGTATACATTTTAAATGGATACTTTTAATCAAAACTTAAATGTGTGGGGAAACATTGAACTGCTTTTGTCACTCGGGTGGCAATTACTGGACACCTTTTGTATTTAATAATGGTAATGTAATAAATCTATTTTGAGGTAATGTAATAAATCTATTTTGTTCATGCTCAAACTGAACAATTCTTTGGCCAAAAAGTCTTAAGTCAGCATAAAACTGCAAAAAACCATGTAAATATGTAAGGTTATGAACTTCAATCAAAATATTTTACCATTCACTGATCTTAAGTCACCTTTGGATAAATGTGTCCCCTCAAAATAAAAAAAAACAATACTTAAATACAGATGTGCACATTGGTAGCCATTAAATAACATACAGAGCACTCACATTTGTGTGATACTCAGACATACAGTATAAGCAACTGAAGATTTTATTCTCGCACAAGAAAATAAGAGCTGTGGATACCATGCCAAACATGGAGCTCTTTTTGAGAAGTCACTTTTCCTTGACACTATCACTACAATGACAGTACAGCCGTCTGTAACCTGGAAATAAAAAGGCAATGGACTTTCTAGTAGTTAGCTCAAGTACCACACCTAGGAATACAGACATTAAGTATGTCACGTTGACTGTGTCCGATTTCTCTTGATGTGGTGTTCCTTTACACTGTATACAGAAAGCATTAGGACATACGCATTTTAGAACCAAGCTCCAGAAGCTTCAATTATATATGATTTTGGACCTTTTTGATACACACTTCAAAGCAAAAAAAGCAAAAGGAGAAAGATTACACATAAACATCGTTTACATCAACATTCCTAACCCTAACTGCCCACAATTTGTTCCCTGTTACGACAAAATTAAAAACTCATGACAAACTAAATTAATTAAGGTCAGAGGACCTAAACTGAATGGAAAACATTATGAAAATAAACTTTTTTTCCTGTCATTATAATGAACCTGTGACTAATTAAATCAGATTTAACTACTTCTATATACACTCTTTTACTTGCACAGCAAAGGAAAATGTCTTCGAGTAATTCGTTTTAATATTTATCTTTTTAAGTCTTTAAGTGCCTCGCTTACAAAACAGGAGAAGAATGCTCATTGCTTCTAATGTGTTTTGACGGATACTGAACTCTGTAAAATATATTGTTAATGTACAGTACTTAATACAAAAACAAAGAGGTTAGACATGGTCAATAGTTGAATACAAGCATGTCTGCCACTGCAACATTAAAGACAGAGACTCTTGTCTTCCACCCGATTCATTCCAAGTGCTTTGATCCTTACAGATGGCTGGCATGACTATTCCAGTAGGCCTGGATGCTGCTGTATCCATGCCATTCATCTCTGCATGAAGGGAGGCTCACACCAGATCCACAACCTCCTCTTGGATCTGTGTGCAGTGAACGTATGTAGTTGTATGCTGTCATTATTTAGTGCAAACACTACAGAGGACATCTACGGAGCAACTAGCATGCATGTATGCTCTGATACATGTGATTCAGAGCAGGCTGAAGTGCTGTGTAATTTCAAAAAAGCAGAGCTTTGTAATGTGATTAAGGTTTATATGTTTATCAAACAAGGTTACAGGATGTACTGTAACAGACAAAACCCCTTCCTTTGCAAACTGAGCTGCAAACAAAAAGTGTTGCTACATACAAATGAAAGAAAAATGCTTTATGAGTATAAAGATGAGCCAAAAGTTTAGAACACTACAGCTTTTTGGCATTTTTTATTGAACGGTTATTTTTAACTGTGTCGTCAGAGTAAATATTTACTTTATGCCGGATAATTAGATGGCTACACTACTCTTATGGCTGAAGTTGATAACAGAATGTATAAATAATTTTAACACTGGCTGGAGTGGAACAACTGAAGTTTAAAAGTGCAGGGTAATGATAATTTAGTTCTAACCTGTTTGTCTAACCCAAAAGCTTCCCACCAAGCCTCAGAGTTGCTCCTCAGTTAAATGCACCTAGTCCTGTCTTTTGCCTGTGGACCTTTCTATCAGTGCAAAAACTGATTTGTTTAAATTGATCATTAAACATGTGTGACTTTCCATGAAGATGAGGTCATCAGTATGTTTCTTGCGCTGATGGTCACCATATTACTTGATCTATTATTATTTTTCCGTAAATTAAACATGCTGGTTATTTCAGAATTTTCCTCATATTTGCCTTTCTGTTGGGAGGGGAGGTTCATGAAGCTAGTCTTGACGGTTTTTGTTTTGAGACCAGAAACTCACAGCGTGTCCTTGTGAGATCATAATACTATTCCAATGTACTAAACCAGTAATTTTCAAAGAATACAGACATGAAGTAGTGTAGTTAATTATGTACTCAACATGTTGAGGAGCTGGGATAGGTGGTGCACAGTGCATTGCAAAATATTCAGACCCTGGCACAGGTTTTGCATTTTTGTTGCTTTAGAGCGTGCAGTCATGTCTCTTTGAGGTAGCAATTAATAATAATTGCTTACACTTATATAGCACTTTTTCTGGATACTCCACTCAAAGCACTTTAAAGGTAGTGGGGACTCCCCTCCACCACCACCAATGTGCAGCATCCATCTGGATGATGCGACGACAGCCATAGTGCGCCAGAACGCTCACCACACATCAGCTATCGGGAGGGGAGGAGAGCAGAGTAATGAAGCCAATTCATAGAGGGGGATTATTAGGAGGCCATGATTGGCAAGAGCCAATGGGAATTTTGGCCAGGACTTTTCGAGAAGCCCTGGGATTTTTAATGACCACAGAGAGTCAGGACCTCGGTTTTACATCTCATCTGAAGGACGGCGCCCGTTTACAGTATAGTGTCCCCGTCAGTATACTGGGGCATTAGGAACCACATGGACTGCAGGGTGAGTGCCCCCTGCTGGCCCCACTAACACCTCTTCCAGCAGCAACCTTAGTTTTTCCCAGGAGGTCTCTCATCCAGGTACTGACTAGGCTCACACCTGCTTAGCTTCAGTGGGTTGCCAGTTGTGAGTTGCAGAGTGATATGGCTATCACTACAGTGTATATAAAATAAAAAAATAATATTTATTATACACACAACATATTCTACACATTCAAAGTAAAAAGGAAGCAGTAAATAGATAATAGGAAAGAGAAACTGAATCATTGTATAAGTATTCAAACGTTTTACTGTGGAAAACCTAAATTAATTGAGCTGTAAAGAACTTCACAAACTGGGACACCATAGGAATGGTCTAAATACCTTTACAAAGTACTGTATATTTTAATTCCTAGGAGATATCTCCAAGGGATTTCAAGTCTCAGCCATGATTGTATTTGTGACTACTATGTTTCCATTCACAGATTTCACCCCAGGGGATACAGAAGACTGATTACAAATCACATTTAAAAAAGCAGCAGCTGAAGTGTGCATTTGCATTTGACAAAGTCAGTATATGCTTTCTTACAATCATGTGCGGTAATAGGGGTCCATTTGTTCCTAAATCAATTAAACTAAAACAAATTATTCTATTTTTCTTTTCTCTCTGTATTGACTATCTAAGGGGCACTAAGTGAGCTCAACTGGCATGAGACATGACCTTCAGTCCCCATTCTGCACTGACAGAATAGCAGTAGGCCAGAGAGACAGACAAACCAGACTTCCCCCTACAGCGCACTTCAAATTCTGAACTGCAGAGATTTCAACCAGCCACTGGCAGTTTTGAACCAATGCGTCCTGTGCAGAAGCTGTTTCCTGAAGCAATAGCACTTCTGATGTTTCTTTCCAATCACTGTACCATTTGATTCCACATAAAAGCCAAATAATCAATCCAAAACCTGTACTACCCCCACCCTTGTCTCATAATGTTTGTTCTTCTAGTAACTCTTCCCAGCAGCACAATACTCAGTGTGGTGCAGAGGTGTTGGGTCTGGACTCGTTACTGGTTGTGGGTTCAAATCCAAGGACCAAAGAACATCACCCAAATTCTTCCAGTAAAAAGCCCAGCTGAATAAATGGGTGCCAATGTAAGTGGATCAATTTGGCAGCCAAATAAAATAGTTAGTATCAATGGGTAATTTATTAAAGTACTGAAGCATACTGACTGCATAAAAACTGCATTCAAATGCAAAACCCAAAAAGACTTCTGTAGCCTTTAGCTTGGCTTAGCTAACTTATCTGACAATTTGTGAAATGTCTCAGAGATATTCAAAATACGATTTTTGTATTCATATACAGTATAATTAATTAGGGTTACACACTTGCATACAGTACAGTTAAATCCTTCTTTCAGGCTCAACAGTTTCCATTATTCTGACCGCTTTGCACACAGCAAAGCACTCTCTATGTAAAGGTTTCAGTAATGTAAGTGAGCCCCTGAAGATATCAAACATCCTTGTCTTTCAACAAAGATAAGTAGAGCAAAGAGAAAAAAATATATATCTGGCACACATAGCATATTATCTTCCAGCATGTGCTGCCAAAAACAAAACACGGGCATAACATGAATCCACTTATCCACTTTCTTCTCTAAGACAGGCTTGTGCAGATTTGAGTAGACCTAATAAATACCAGGAGCTTCTTGCACCTTATCTAAATGCTGATCGGATATTATATATCTCTGTATTTGAAGACGCCACCACTAAAAGCACTTAGAATGTGCTGACCACAGACAGGGAAAGTACACCTATAATAGACTCACTGACAAAGGGACTGCTGCAGCACACCTACACCATATTGTAAAAATATCAAAATGCTGGTTATTCGACCTTACATACCGTATCACAGAACATGAATGAATGTTAATAAAAGCGATCCCTGGAAGAGATGAAAAAAGAAAGGCTACTACTGTCAGCGTTAGCACGGCACGCTTACCTCATAAGCTAAAGCAAATGTCCCCCAGTGGATTCCGACAGACTGCTTGGCCTGAACATCTATGTGAATCCGCACCGCCTCCTCTGGATCCACATGCTGGGATCTCATCATGTCTCTGGAGGCAAATGGCAATAAACACAATGATCAGACACAAAGGTAACTGCCACTGTCCAAGAGCTAGCAGCACCACACCCAGATTCAAAAGACAAGCTGGTAGTTAATTCCTGGGAGGACTTTGCTCCCCGCAGGACAAAGTTAATGACTACAGTTTTATCACCATGTTTGCAAGGCCCTTGGCTTGTGTACTGCACCTCATACCACAGAGCTCAGCTGTATTCAAACACAGGGACCAAGCACTTAACTCCACACCTTCTTTCTCCCACTCTCTATAGTATAGCCAATGCAGCAGATATCCTGCCACTCTTTCAAATCAAATCAAAGTTTATTTGTCAAATGCACAACAATACGGCGTGCAGCAGTAGTTGCTGGCAATGAAATGTCTTTTTCTGCGAGCTCACAAAAATCACAAAATTGAGGTTACATTTTTTTAAATTGAATATAACTCAATATGAGTAGAGCTGCTATGTGTCCATGGTGTATGTAATATATACATGTAGTGCAGTTATGCTAAATACAGTGAAAACTGTGTGTCCATGTAGCCATTACAGGTGATTTGCTATTTTCAGTATTATGGCTTAAAAAATTAATACAAGAATCATCAAGAAACCAGCATGAGTATGTTTGAAGCGGCTTTGTATCAAACTGCTTGGTGAGAAAAACAAATCATGAGGTAGTGATTAATGCGTTACTGAAAACAATTTCAAAAGTACCACTAAAGCTACCAAGTTGGTTTAATTGAGCTTTCCAATAAAGTTATAATCCTCTTTGCTACGGGACAAGGACACTCCAACATGTACTGTACACTCTTGGCTTCCTTGTCTGTAGTTCAAAAACTGGGCTTGATGGGACGCATGCCCACCCGGCCAGGTTCTGATTAGGCTATTCACAGATCACAGCTCGGCCTCCTTCGTGGTGCCATACCTTGGCAAGTATGCTCCGATGGGAATAGCTGCCAGGTCAAAGGGGCCAAAGCGTTTCCCGATCTCCTCAAAAACCGTGCAGTAGCCAGTGTCGCCAGCGAAGAAGAAGCGGCTACAGGGCCCCAGGACAGACCAGCTGCCCCAGAGCGCCTTGTTATCATCCATGGGCGTGCGCTTGCACCAGTGCTGCGAGGGGGTGCACACAAACGTGACCTCGTCGTGGCCCGGCACGCAGTTCTCCTCCCACCAGTCCAGCTCGATCACGTTCTCGCAGCCGCACTTCTGCATCCAGTCCAGGAGCCCCAGGGGGACGAACCAGCGCAGCTCGCTGCCAAAGCGTTCGTTCAGGCTGGCCACCGAGCCTGCGTCCAGGTGGTCGTAGTGCGTGTGGCTGATGAGCACGGCGTCGATCTTGGGCAGCTGGGCCACGCTGCAGGGGGGGCCCCGGAAACGCTTCGGCCCCAGGATCTGCAGGGGGGAGGCCCTCTGACTGAACATGGGGTCCGTCAGAAGGATCAAGCCGTCCATCTCTACCAGCACGGTGGCGTGGCCCAGCCAGGTGACCCTCAGCCCCGAACCCGTCCTGCCAGCCAGCTCTGGGCTGCGGATGAAGTAGGGTTCCAGCACGGGCAACTCCTTGTCCAGGACCTGCAGACGAGAGCCACAGACGCACAGATCTAGAAGAACTTCATTTATGGAGTAAGAGTATGCTGGGATTTATGCAGTAAGAGTATTAACCTTTATACGTCAAAGATTATTTCTCTACAGAAACACCCGAGAAGAAGGTGGATGATTTCTTCCCCTGGGATGCTTATCCTTAACTGGATATAGTTTACCATCTCCCTTGGTCTATTATCTTACCAGATTTATACGAAATCTAAATATTTGTATTAGTTTGACAACAAAGCTTTCTAAAATGGTTCCCATCTGGAAATGGTGCCCTATTCTGAAAACACCACGTATTGCCTGTCACTAATGCTATGTACCCTACTGTTATTTACCATTTTCATAACCCCCATTTTGTAATAGTATTTTACAGATTATCCAGCTCTTGACATAACTCCCACATAGATGTTCTGTAAGGGAAATTAATCCCAAATGAAAAAATTCATACGGCTTCAAAGACGCAACAGAATAACAGAGGAAGTAAAAAATAGTTCCGATATTTATGTGCATCCACGATTATTTTAAATCAGTTAATCACAATGGAATTATCTCCTCTTAAACATTGATCTAATAATACATATATATATATGTTTGTTTGTTTCAGAATATGTAAATTAAGCATCAGGTATTTTTGTTGGTATAAATTGCAACAAAAATACTTTTCAAAAACATAGAATTATGATAAAGTATACAGTTGCCAATTTAAAGGTACTGTATACTAAGGTAGACCAAAGAAAACTAAAATATATATAAATAATACTCACTCGTCTTAACTAAAACTTTTACTTCTAAAGGAAAGACACACCCTGTTCCATTCCAACTATGCCTGAAAAGAACAGTGAAAGAAGCCCTTTGGCAAATGAACCTACAATTGGTTTAATCATCACATACCTAGTCATTCGGATAGTCATTGTGCTTCAGGAGAAATACCTTATGGCATGCAAGGATGTTTCTTGAGAGAGCACAGTTTTGACAATATTTGTGGTAAAGAAAGAAGCTAAAGTACTCAAGGTATAATAATGTAATCTCCGGCATACTGAGTAAATTGTTCAATGCAGATAAGATGAAGGTCACTAAACCGACATTTGTATAAGATACCCGAAATAAAGATAATATCTATCCAGCAGAGAATAATGTATAACTATTAGATTGAGAAAATGACATAAACACAGTCTATAAGTAAAGGAAGCACCAATTTTATATTTAGTAAACTTACTTAAATTGGTAAATTCTATAGGTTAACTGGCTTCTAGGTGCCAGCTGTGTGTGTCTGTGTTTTTATCCATGTGTCTGCCCTGAGATAGACTGGCGTCCTGTCCAGGGTGTACCCAGCCTTGCACCCATTGCTTGCTGGGATAGACTACAGCCCCTGAATGACCCTGAACTGAAGAAGCGATTGGAAAATGGATGTGTGTATATATGTTTTTCCCCTCTTAGGAAAAGGGACATCATGCTTTATTTATAAAACAGAACAGGATATAGGCTCTAGGTTGTATCGCATTGCTACTGTACAGCTTAAGAGCAAATTCAAATCCCCCAATGCGTTGCAGTACAAAATGACAATATTAAAACATAATTTATGAAAATAAATCTATAAAATTCATAAAATGGGTGTATGATTTCACTTAACAGCCACGGGAAGAAGGATGAAACAAACTTCAATGAAAGATAAAGCTTGAATGTGTCTTGTAAATAAAAATAAACCGCAACGTCACCTCTTTAGAGCTGGGGATGTTGCTGTGGTTCTTCTCCAGTACAACGAATCTGAAGATGGTGGAGTAGCTGGGGAAGTTCCAGGTGGGCCAAGGGTTGACGAACCGGCCGTGCTTGTCCCGCCTGGACTTGGTGACGTCCTCCTCCAGCCGGTAGTCCAGGCGGAAGCTCTTGCGGGAGGAGCGCGAGCCGCTGCTCTTCCTGGAGCCCCGCTGGGACGCAGCGGGCGGGTCCGCGTCCTCTCCGGCCGCCCGCAGGCCTCCCCCACCCACCAGGCGGCGCTCTTCTTCGGCCTTCTCGCCCATGGGCTCGCGGGGCGCGGCGGACCTGCGCACGGCGACACAGCACGGCAGCCCTGAGCGAGGCACGTAGAAACCACAACCCTTTCCAAACGACTTGATAGTTAAGCTCCGTGGCTCATTTCACAAGAGCAGGCTTTCATTAAATAAATACAACAAAGGTCACAAGAACACTTTGCCAAGATTTATTTTACTACCCCTGCAACTCAGCATTATATACTCTGAAGGGAGCAAGTGATATTCAATACTGAGTTTCGTTTACTGACAACCACGTGAGATCGGGAAGATCTGAAAGCCCCCTAGATAGAGGCCAATGCAGATCCATCTCTTCTCAATGCAAACCAGTGGAATCAAAAGTATCAACATCCAAAGATGCCCAAGTTCGTGTCTTGCTAGGTATCACACACAGATGAACTGTGGAATTCATTACCATTGTATAGTAACGTGTTTTTAATTGTATACATCTGCAGAAAACAAAAGGGACAATGAGATATACACCTTTTCTAATCAGCAGTAGCTTTTGTTTTAGTACACAGTTACTGTAATGAACTCAGAACATAAAAACATCCAATCGCTAAGAAAATATCAGACTCGTGCTGCCAAATTCTTTGATGTGTGAAAAAGTTATTTGTCCTTTGCCAGCAACTCCCTTGTTTTGTTTAACTAAATGTTTCCAACTGCCATCATATTCATCTTTCAATCAAGGTGGAGGAGCCAAGCCTTATAATATTCAGGTGCTCGACTCACAAAGGACACTGCAACTCATGAACAGACCTTTTGGCATTCAAAAGGATCTATGTATGTCACGGAAACAATTTAATGACTTTAGCCACAGCCTTCAAATCATAATAGTTGTTAATTATGGTTGAGAAAAAATGAAGTAGTAGCTATAGGGCTTGCTGAGTCTTCACATTCATACGTAACTTTCTGACACAAAGTACTGAAAAACTCCACCGTCCAGTGTAGAAGCTGAAGGCTGCTGTTGGCTGAACAGTAAATGCACATTTTTTAAAAAGTCCCATTGGGACCTTTAGAAAATATGTATAAAGAGCCAGCAAAGCAATGCAGGTCTTCACAAGTCAATACAAAAAAACATTTTAATTAAAAAATAGCTTGATCGTAAAGATTTAAATATCTGAGATTACTAGTTCATCTCCATTTCTTTGACCCTGAAAAACCCAAACCTCAACAGTCATGGTCTTGTTTGTCTTGTCAGATGTTTTGCTTTAACTGTGCAAAAACGTGAAGAATTCAACCTTCTGCAGCCCCCTCAAATCCTGAATAGGTTTGAACAACATTCAGCCAAATCAATCCACAAAGGTTTCTAAACACAATGGCATGATTAGACATAATGTGCATTAGTCAGCTGTTAGAAGGAGAAAAAGAAAACACTGGCATTGCTTTGCATTATTTTCTGACTAAAGTGTTTGTGAGCAAACCCGACACTTTGAGCGGGGTATACCATCACTGTTACAATGAAGGTCTCTATGCTAGTCACAAGGAAATTATTTAGCCGAAAATTAGGCCAATGGCAGGCATACAGTATACCAACGTTATTTTATTTTCACAAGCATGAAGTTTAATTTGTGACCAACAAAGAAACTACCCGGAACAAATGGAATGCGTATCATGAAATTTGCATGATAAAGCTGACCAGCTGAAAACAGCCTAGACTGACAGCGTATCATATTGCAAAAACACAGACTTCTAAGTGTCACTGTAAACACCTTGTTGTGGAATAGTTTATTACCATGGCAGCTACTGTATGTGGAACATCATAAACATTATTTCTACATTGGATACAAATCTGCAAATATTTTACATATACCCACCAATTTTAGAATTGTTAGCCCACATCTGGGCTCACAGTAATGACCCCCATCCTGTCCATCTTTCGACATGTTGCAAGGGTCAGGGTATAGACATTTTACAAGCTCCACTGTGATGCACAGAAGGATCAAGGCCAACTGCAAGAGAGCTGTGTCTCTCATTTAGGTCACCTGAGGTCCTCAGCTGCCCAGCTGGGACGTCCTGTCCAAGGGTAGCTATTTCACAAGGAGCTCAAAACTCCCTGGCTGCATAACCTCAGACCTACTCCACACAGCCAAAGGCAATCAAACCACTGAATCTCAGTTGACACAGTCCAGCAGTCAAATTCATGACATCTGGATTATAAAGAAAATATATTTGACTGCAGAGGCACTTAGAAGCCTCAAAGTTCATTTAGTTTTCTCAGAACTATCATTTTAATTATTAAATATTTCTGGGGCCTTTGCATTATGCATTATTCTTAAATAAATGGTTAAGAAACACAACCATAGGATCAAGATAACCATTACCCAGTTTTTCACCAGATCTCTTGGGACTGCCTGATGTTATTTCTGATACATCTACAAAAATATCAAATTTGGGTGCTGTGTGAAAACTGTACTATAAGGATTGAAGACAAGAATATTCTATAAATTACAGCACAGACAAGATCACATTTTGTGTATTCAAAACAGTTATTCTTGCATTAGTGATCAATAAGTAGCATGTTTAGCTTGATAGCATCTTATGTTGATGTACTGTATACACGTATTGCACACATTTTGTACTGTAGGTGCTCTTTTGAGTTACACCTTGCATTGTGGAAAGCATTAAATAATAGTCACTGAATTACTGTCTATCAAAATAAATTAAAATGCCATCTCTTTCAAAATAAACTAATGATAGTCAATAGCAGCTACAAATTTTAACTTTATTATGGACACATATAGCAACATAAACTCACTGTATTCCATTGGTATTGTCCCTTTTGTGTCCTTCTACTTTAATGCTGTTTTGCACAGTTAGGCAGAAGCTGTAAGGCATTTCCTGACTTGCCTCAGGAAAACAAACTCTGTCAAACTGCCTATTTCAGTTGCACAATTACGTCTTGAGTACAGGAGATAATGCACTACAGTGCTATGAGGAAAAGAACATTAAACTACAACAAACATAACATTTCACCTCAGTTTAATGTTTTAAGACAACTCAATTGACTGACAGTGCTCCAGAGAATTCTACGTTTTAAGGAATAAAATTCAATACCTTGCAAGAAACATATCAGCAATATCAGAAGCATTAATGTACCGTTTCTGTTTGCCAAGGAGAGTAGATCTTTTCCAGAGGAACTAGGTTTGAAAAAGCAATGCCATAAATGTGCTCACTGTTGCTATGACAATATACAAACCCACACAGCAGCCATGGAACCAAACTCACAGCTTCAGTGGAGCACCTCTGACCAGGTAACAGCATTCACAACACAAAAAGACGATGAGAAGTGGTGGATTATATTCAGGAAAGGGAGCTTTAGTTTAAAATGTCCTTCCAAAAAAAGGAGCTGGGATCTGCTCTTTGGGATATGAATGAGTTATGTGGAGAAGGAACCAGAAAGCTTAAGAGTAAAGGTTTTGAATAAATTTCACAGCACATCAGGTAGATTGCCTGGTCAGCAAGATAGGAATACAACAGAGCCATTATGTGCAACGGAACTGTTGCCTGGGCGTTTATCTCCTGGATGATTATACAAATGACTGTCTCCCCTTCAAAACAAATCTGAGATATTCAAAGAACAGTAGATTTCCTGACGAATTTCTCATCAAGATTTGCAATTAAATATTTTTCCCCCCTGTGATATTGAAGGTTTGCCTTCTAGATTCATACTGGCCTGTTCATGTGCATTTAAAGCAGGGAACAGGAGGCAGCAGTTCCGTACCCAAAGGGATGTAGAAGTATGGAACAAGCTACTGAGCCATGTTGTTGAAGCCAATACCCTGGTGTCCTTCAAGTCACAGCTGAATCAGACCCATGGATCAAAAAGTTTCTAACTGCAAAATGGCTGAAGGACCTCTTCTCATTTAAAACCTTCCTTTTGTCCTTGTGTGACTTAGAAAGGAAGGATTCGACATGGCAAAACAAACACAGAGCAACTAGAGATGCACAGTGATGCTCTACATGTGAAAAATTCCCAGCAGGAATAGGTGGTAATGGTTCTTCCTTGGAATTCTTCTAAAACAAACTATCTTGACCTCAACAATTTCAGATACCATCTAAAAAGAATGCCACATTAACACTGTTGTAACTAGCGTGATCCCTGGAGTGTACAGTATTTTGTACTCACAATGCACAGAGCAGTCGAGCTACCATGAAATAAATTAAGACACCAAATTTATTCCTGCCAACAAAAAAGTTATTTGTTACGTTAGGTGACACCTATGTGGACACTTCAAAATAAATCAGGAAAAGTGGTGACTTACAAATTTCAAAATTAAACTTCGCTCAGAGATGTATAGTTGAGATCCCCTAATTTACGATCTTAATTCACATTAAATTTTACATGTGACATTTGCCCGAAACAATACTCACAGTGTAAGCGCCTGACTTGATTAACGATTTGTTGCAATAAAAGGAAATATACAATGAGGTGAAGTCTCAGGTTTAAGATGCGATTTAATAAAAAATACATTTAAACGCAGAGCAGACAGGATCTTAGCGCATTTTTTTTACAATATTACTGAAATATGCCCAAAATTAGTAAATTATAAGTTATCAAGCCCTGGAGCTTTGTAATATCACTAGACGACTTAGTATTGCAAAAATCCAACATTACATACATAATCTCGTTACTAGTCGAATTACTAAAAGTGCTTTATTCTAGATTATATAATAGATTATCCGCACCAGAGTGCAAAAAACGGCGTTTATTAAGGGATTTGACACGGTACTTTCAAATGCGACATTGTGTTGGTTTCCTTTCATTTTATTCTCTATTGCACAGCAGTGCAGTTAGAACATTCACTGAAAAACCAAAAACAACGCAACCACATTTTCTTTTGCAACATAAATAGATCTCGTTTTGCGAGCTAAAAATGAAAGGCACTGCAGTTGCAGACACACGACTGAATGAAAAACACAAGTCTGAAAAAACTAATGTTGTCAAAACCAAAATTATAAGGCTACATAGGAAAAACTATTAACCTGCAAAGAAGCCCAACAGTGCCAGTACCGGTCAGAACTACGCGCAATTGCGTCTTATTGGACTCGCTGCTGCACACGAAACACGGAGTGAAAATTGAAAAACAGTTAGAAAATAGCATTATTTAAAATAATATTTGTACCCCAGTTTCTTTCTGCATGAATCGGGGAGAAAACAACTTTTCACTGTGATCTGTAAAAACAGACCTAAAGCTAATACGGAATTTCAACACCAGACATACAGTTAAGAATATACACCGTACCTCAGTTCCTCACTAAAAGGCGTACACACCAGCCTGTCCACAAGTTCTAAATCCGGTTTTATCTGCACATCTGCATTAAAATCCGTACGTTTCAATTCTCTCCTGCTCCGTCATTTACTGCTGTAGCCTCTCAGTAGACTATAACAAAGTAACGAGCGATCCTCTGACGTTGTTCACCAGGAACTGAGCCATGTGACTAGACCTAATAAGGCCTTGTATTCAAATTTTATTATCATTTCAAAAGATAAGTCTACATATTTTCTTTCCCGCACCAATACAAAATAATCACACTTCTTACTTAATTCACTAAATATTTACCCATTAACTACAAATAAACTGCAATGTTGAGAAATTGTTTATCATGAGATCATAAAAGTATTTCAGTTCAAAACAACGACACATACGCCGTTATCTTAAGTTCCTTTAAATACCGCGAACGCAAAAGTTTTAAAAGACCATTGGTGTAGATGTACCACGAAATCTGACATAAACGTTCTCCACATTTTAAGAAGGAAACAACAGTCATATTTAAAAAAGACCAAATATGCACTTTTACAATTAAAAGGTTCCCCACTGCCACCAGATAAGCAGGTTGTAGGTTCAGACAGACATATTGTACGGTACGCAGGGGCGGAGAGAAACAAATTAACCTGGTGGAACAAATAACAGGTGTCCGGAACAAGCTAGCCAGCCATGTTGTCAAGGCTGATAATGGTGAACTTAACGAGATAAATGGGTTGAATGGACAACTCTTTGTGAATTGTTTTTCACTCCAACCCTGCTCATGGGGGTCTCCCGTACAGCAGGCTTCATAGATAACCTCAGTTTCTAAAGACACAGACCTATATGGTCAATATGTGATCAAATCTAGAAGTTCATCTGGGACCATGGCTTAGTTGCATGTTGTTGTTTTTTTAATTAAGTAATACAGATATTTTTGGAAACAGAAGCTGTTGGCCATCAAGGAATAGAGCTTTCTTATGAGTCCTTGACTTTCTTCATTGAACAATAATTTACATGTTTACAGGTAAGGTAGGCTGATTTATAAGACCTAGTGAATTGGTAATCTCCAGGACCAGGACTGTAGTCCCATTTTGTAGATTTTCTCACATCAAAACATTCATTTAAGAGTTACAACATTCAAAAACCGTTTTTAATTATAAAAAGTAAAAAAAAGGCAAGCTATACTTATTTCTATCAATGGTTGCACAAACGAGAACAAAAAATAAAAATGTCAAAAGAAAGTATCGGCAGATAATTCTGAAGTGAAAATGTACTTGTTGTAACTTTTTAAAAGCATTTATCTTGACATAAATTTGAAAACTGTAAATGTCTTCTGGCATTTTTATTTTTTGTTCTCGTTTGTGCAGTCATTGATGGAATTAAAAGTATAACTTGCCTTTTTTTTTTACTTTTTGAAAACTGTAATCCTTCACTACTTGCCTTTGGTATTTCTAAGTATTTGGGAGTGTGGAACAAAAGACTCTGCCATTTTGTTGAAGCCAATACCCTGGATTCTTTCAAGAAACAGCTGGATGAGATCCGGGGGTCAATGAACTACTAACTACCATACGAGCAAGAAGAGCCCAATGGCCAAGTCGTGTTTGCAACCTTTCTGATGCTCTTACTTCCTGAAAGAACCCAGGGTATCAGCTTCAACAACCTGGCTGGGAAGCTTGTCCAATACTGCCATAACACTTTGGGCAAACAGGTGCTTCCTATACATAAAGCACTCTGAGATACACTATATAAATGGAAGGACTTTTATTATTAACCTAAGCTCATCACTACTTAATATATATGGATGCTTTAGTAGCATTCTCAATGTATAATAATTTGGTGATTAATAGCACATTATTAAATCTTCATTTATACAACATCACCTTAAAAGTGACAGGAAATTGTCAAAGCAGAACATGAATTTGCTATTTCAAACCTGTTATTCAACTTTTTTTTTAAAAAACATAAAAAAGGGCTGGGCTCACACTTCATGAGAATTTACTTTCGGGATTATTCACTTCTAAATTCTTAATAATCCAAATTCTAAATATGAAAGCTGTCCCATTCCAAATAGCATAACCATTTTTAAAGTAAGTTAATACTTATTTCTAACATATGGTATTATACAGTACTGTAGAAATGGACTGATCACAGGCAATAATTCTGCCTTCCAATAGTCTAGGCCGTTTTTTAAATTCAATGCAGACACATAAATACCATGTTCTTCAGTGGGTTTTTGCTAAGCATCCTCTTTCAAAAATAGTGCTTATGCAACTTGATTGTCTTCCAAAACAGAAACCTCCCATCCCATCGCTGAAAAGTAAAGGTTTTGCAAGCTAACAAGACAAGACAAGACGTGAATTCCATATGTTAAAACTTGTCCAGCTACAGTTTCCTCACTACTTAATAATACTTGCCTAATAACTACTAAGTAACTATTAAGAGAAGTAAAATGATGTCCTTGTATCACACATTGTTTCATGCTTTTAAAGTATGAAGTAAAGTTATTAAAGTTAAAAACTATTCATACAATACATTCAGATATTTGCTATACATCTGATTGTATTGTCAACTGGAATGCAGGGGACTAACGAAAATGCCACATAGGGAAAATAACCTCTCTATATAATACACAGCATACATCATGTTCACTGTACTTTTCAGTTCTCACGATAAACCTGCAGTCTTTTTATGATTTGATACACAGTATAGTGAAACGGGCTTCGTGGATGCTGCTAAAGCTTATATCGAACCCTCTTCCAAAAATTAAATGGGTCTGCTTGAATGTGCAATCTAAGCTTTACGCTAACTTTGTTTAAAAAAATGTTTTTTTTTGTGGCATTTTCAAAAGTTCCTAAAACAATACTTCGGTAAACACTATATCCCGAAATCATATTAAATAAACGGCATTTCCCGGAATAGGTGTTTGATAGCTAAGTTCTGTCAAAGTGATTCATTCTGCCTGTATACTAGGCACCGGGGTAATGTGATGAATAATGTTTTCACTCACCATTCGGTGGTTTGCTACTGCAACAAAATACGTTGAAGACAGCAAAGGGCTACATTTCATAAAACTGGTGCGAGTTGCTTAAAGCACATATTCACCTTTCCCGGGTCTCCTCTTTCACTTTACTTTTCTGGACAGAGTGGCAGCGGTGCAGACACCTGGATTTCTGACTCTGACAGCAGCCGAGGACTTGGGTGAATTCGCGGCGCCCGAGTGAAGATGGAAGCCTCGACGGCTCAAACTTCATTTTGAATAAACTCCATATCAACACACCATGTCCAACCATTGCACTGTCTCCATCAGAGAGTTATTCAAATGGGCTTGGGCCAGAGAGCCAAAACTAGGAACAGAAAAAAGCCGGCCGAAAGGAGCAGAAATAAAAACGTAACGTACTGAACGGAACATTTCGTGAAACACTTCCTCGCTTTTTTGACACACATCAAAGGTTGTGCAATATTTGGTGAAGCGTGTAAGTGGCCATTTTGGTAGGGTCTGTATTGAAGCACTTTATCTGATCTGAGTACCTTAAAGGTATGCCCCCACTGTATTAATTAAAATGTTAAAAAAGAAGCCAATATAATAATGCGTATTTCTAAACTATTAACACCTTCAACTAATGCATCTGCAGTTTCACATTCTCTAAAATGTTACCTTACCTTTACATTTGTAAATCGGCATTCATTTAAATGTGTATTTTCGAACGAAATAAACTGCTAGAAGCAAGTAAGTCGGTTAGCACTTTCATAGCCCGGTGCGTGATGCTGCCGCTAACGTCAGCTGATAGGTTGTGCTCTTGTCACACAGTTTCCTGCGCTTTGTAATGTCTCGCAGCTACATGGAAAAAAAAAAACATTTTTGCATAACCTTATTCTGCACAAAACAGCAAGAACTGTCGAAGGCATTTGCTTTAGTTTTGCTCGAGAGCGACATCAGTGTTGTCATTTGCGGTGTATTGGTTTAAGACAACATTAATAAATTACTCCACAGATAAACATCAACTCTTGCGTCATTTCATTGCTCCAAATGTTCGGAACTATACTCTGCAAAATCCCTGTACATTGGTGCAAGCGGACCAGTTTAACGTCACGGACTGCAACCCGGAGAACCCCATCTGCACAGAATCTGCGCAGAGCTGCACCCGCCTGCACTACAAGAACGCAAACCTGCCTGCGCATAGGCACAGTGTGCACGGATATACAAAACATGGCGGCGTCCTTGCAGCGGTTTGGCTTTGTAGGAAGGGGTTTTCTGAGAAGTAGTTTATTAAAGAGAAATGCCTTAACCAAGGTCTGTATTATCGGCTTGATGCGTACTTTATATTATATCACAGCTACCTTAAAGTATTGGTCTTTACGATTAAATAATTTGATACAACTTTGCTTACAACGTTAGTGGCTTAGAACTGGTGTAGTCCAGCGAAACATGCTACCGTGAAGAGAGCAAAGGGACTGAATTCGTGTATCGTGTTTTGCTTGTTGTGGGGATCGGGACCTATGAGACTATTTTATTTAATTTTGGTGACGCGTGATTCCACAGTTATTTACGAGAACCAAAATAACCGGTGTACAGTAACAACAACAGCAATAATTATTGTAAAAATACGTTATGTAAACTCTTAAACCGGGGGATAATCTAAAATAATTCAGTTAACACTGTAATTAAAATAATACGAAAGTAACGTCAAAGGCAGAGAAATTCTATAGCGCGGGGGTGAATGACGGCGTGAAATGTACGTCCGAACAGGTAGATGTTAGACGAGTTGTCGGAAGTGTGAACCGAGCACATTCAAGAAGAAATGTTTGACAGGCTTCAGGTTAACAGTAACAGACTTCCAGAGTTTTAAGATGGAAAGGGAAGATGGTTCTGAGCGTCATTTTAATGTCATTTTAATGTCATCTGTCTGTGCTGTCTTGTGTAAACACCGTTTCAGTTTTTGTGTGTATTTTTCTAACAGCACATTATTGGATCGAACAGACACAGAACCACCCAGGCAGCCAGCCAAGTGATTTTAAATGTACCCGAAACTAAGGTCACCACTTTAGAGAACGGACTCCGTGTTGCATCTGAAGATTCTGGGCTGTCAACATGCACGGTGAGTGTCTCAGATGATGTACAGTAGCTTTTGCTACAGACATCTTTAGTGAATAATCAAGCAGCTCCTGTAGTGTTCTTAAATAAGTGCGGGTTTGGAAATGTTTTTTTACCAATATGTGACACCCTGACAGGTGGGGCTCTGGATTGATGCTGGGAGTCGGTACGAAAATGAAAGAAACAATGGAACGGCTCATTTCCTGGAGCACATGGCTTTCAAGGTAAGGTAAGGTAAGGAAAGGGCTGAGGGTTTAGTTTGTAGTCTGGAAGTATATTATCTAAGGTGGAGTCTTAGTTTTCTGTCAGCTGTCTCAATATCTCTGCACCTAAAGAGTTTTCATGGGTGTTCATTTTTAGGGTAAAAGGTTTATTGCATAGGAATATGAAATGTGTAAATTCTGATGCTTAGTGTAAAACACGGTTCATGAATGTTTTAGTATTAAAAAACTAAACATACGTTGGGGTGTAGGCTGCATAGATAAGCCCCACTTTTTGTAAGGTTCTGTAAGCTTGATTTCCTGCTTACTACAGGGCACTAAGAAGCGGTCACAGCTGGATCTCGAACTGGAGATTGAGAACATGGGGGCTCACCTGAATGCGTACACCTCCAGAGAGCAAACTGTCTATTATGCCAAGGCGTTCTCTAAAGATCTTCCCAGAGGTATGGCGGTCACATGCTTTTGTGTCTTGACACATGGAGTGTGGAGAAGCTGCCATATATCATAAATAAGTGGCAGTTTTGCTTTGGAAATTTAATTATTTTATTATTTATTCTTTGACCATTTATATCTATTCATTACAACAGACAAAAGTCTCCCTAGTAAAGAGTAAAGTCAGCCGCCGGCCAGCTGTGGCTGGAATTCTCTAAGTGGCAGCATCCGATTGGCCAAATGCCTAATGTACTGAGCGCACAAAGTTTTTGAGTGAAAATTGGTAAAACGGAATACGAGATTTGTTTGTGAAATTGGTAGAAACCTGAGGTCGGGGACCTGTGTTTGTGGGCTAAATCTGGGTATCTTTGTCTCCTGAATGTCCAGCCGTGGAAATCCTTGCTGATATTATCCAGAACAGCACGCTAGGCGAAGCGGAGATTGAGCGCGAGCGAGGGGTCATCCTGCGAGAGATGCAGGAAGTTGAGACCAACTTGCAGGAAGTGGTATTTGACTACCTCCATGCCACAGCCTATCAGTCGACAGCACTGGGCCGAACAATCCTGGGGCCCACCGAGAACATCAAGTACGTATTCCCAGGAGCCAGGAACCTGCCCAGGCCAACTGCTTGTCCACTTTGTGAATGAGTGACACCAGCAGGAACACATGTGACCTGGTTTCATTTATTTTTTTTGCAGAACAATAAATCGGAATGACCTTGTTGAATACATCACTACGCATTATAAAGGCCCAAGGATAGTACTGGCAGCTGCTGGAGGTCAGTTATTTAGACTATACATCTTTCACTGTCGTATAATTCCGACTGCCACTTGACTGGCAAAGCAACCTTTTTTCCCTCTCTTTGAGGAGACGTAACAGTAAGGTTTAACCATGTCTACTGATCATGGTAGTGCTACAGTTTCACCGAATTGCATGCTGTAGTTTGGTAAATTTCCCCAATCTTGAGATTTCCTTAATACAGTAAAAGTAGTATGGTTCAGTCTAGGATAATA
This sequence comes from Lepisosteus oculatus, assembly GCF_040954835.1. NCBI lineage: Eukaryota > Metazoa > Chordata > Actinopteri > Semionotiformes > Lepisosteidae > Lepisosteus > Lepisosteus oculatus. The sequence continues at coordinate 33,795,066 of NC_090702.1, read as the reverse complement.
TACGTTTCCTCATATCAAGGAATTCAGAAATTTGGAAAGGTTCAGAAGTAAAACCATATTTTTAAGCATTAGTTGGGTATTAGGTGTGGCTTTTTCCTTTGGAAGCCTCTCGATCTCTTTTAACATTTCTTTTAATAAAGCACACTTACCGTAAAGGCTGAAACAGCATAGGCCCCTGAATTAAATTACTGTAAATAATCTGTTCAGTCCTGGTAGCCCTGGTAGACTGGTGTGTGTGCAGGTGTTCAGTCCAGCTCTGCTCTGGAGGAGCAAAACCAGTTGGTTAGTGGCTTAACTGGACCGGTTTGCTAGCTCCTCCCAGCACACTGCAGCTTTACAGAGACCTGGTTAACCTGGAGACACACCGGCCCTCCAGGACCGGGACTGCACACCACTGCTGTAAATGACTTTAAGGAGCATGGATGAGGTTCAGGTTCCGTTTTTTGTTTGATTTAGGCGTGTCACACAGTGAGCTGATTGACCTGGCTAAGTACCATTTTGGTAGGCTGCCTGCTAAGTACGAAGGAGAAGCCCCAGCCCTTCCTCCGTGCAGGTTCACAGGCAGCGAGGTGGGTGTGCAGGATTCCCGCAGAGGGAGTACTAGGGCTCTGGGTCCTCTGGATCGTCACCACGCGTTTCCTTCCAGCTGTAATTCTGCCTGGCCGCGACGGGGAAGTATTTCAAAACAACTCACTGCTCAATTGACATTTAAGAATGAATTTGACACTTCCATCAGTATACATACAGTCATTACTATCTCAGGGTACCTTCTTTACAATTAGCTGTATTGTTTGTGCCCCTGTCTTGATATCCTGAAGACAAGTCAAAAAGTATTATACAGAATTATATCTTTTATATAACTTGTTTCCACTGAAGAGTTGTCTTTCTGCAGGCCTTGCTTATTTTAAGTGTAGTCTTTCCAGTTTTATCTGAAACAGATTTTTCTAAAAGGTCCAGCTGGTTTCTATTTACTAGAGTTTGGTGTACAGATTGCCATATGGTATACTGGTCTACCATGCTGAAAAAAATAAAGTATAATCTTTTTTGGTGGTTTTTAACATTAAGCTTTGTTTTAGAAAACAGATTTACCTACATGAAAGATGATTAAAGAGGTGCCAAGTTAACACCATGTTTATCCGTCAGTGACTGAAAAAGTGCATTCCTGTACAAGCCTTTACATTATGTTAGAACAGCTCTGATGAGATCAAAGATGCTCAGCAGCTGAAGAGGGAGATAATGTTCTGATCCATGCTGGAAATTTCCCTCCCGGCAGGTCCGTGTGAGGGATGACAAGATGCCCCTGGCACACATTGCCATAGCTGTGGAGGCAGTGGGCTGGTCCCATCCCGATACCATCCCTCTCATGGTGGCCAACACGCTGATCGGCAACTGGGACCGGTCCTTTGGAGGCGGTGTGGTACGACACTCCTTTGCTCTTGCAAAACACCCGTGCCCGCTTGTGAATTCTGACGTAAAAAGTGCCGTAACCTGTTCAGATGTTGTATGGAGGTGTAAAAAATAATTGTAGAAAAACGCAGATTTTTTAAGAGGTAGTCCAAACATTCTGCCCAATACAAAAAATAGATTTGCTTTTCCACTTTTGTGCCTCAGTGGTGCAGTGGTTAGTCTTGATGCCTCATAGCTCTGCAGCCCTGGGATGCTATTTGTGTGAAGTTTGTATGTTCTCCCCTGGTTCACATGGATTTCCTTCAGGTGCTCCAGTTTCCTCCCACAGTTCAACTACATACTAGTATGTTAAGTGTCTTCTGGGAAAATTGGTCCTGGTGTGTGGGTGTGTGCCTGCCCTGTGACAGCCATGCACCAATTGCTAGCTGGGTTAGGGTCCAGCTCATCTGCGACCCTGAAATAGAAGAAACGGTTAGAAAATGTATGGTCTTTTATGCCTCTTCTTTCTTCACTGTAGAATCTGTCCAGCACGTTAGCTCAGATGGCCTGCCAGGGCAATCTGTGCCACAGCTTCCAGTCCTTCAACACCTGCTACACCGACACAGGTCTGTGGGGTCTCTATATGGTCTGTGAGCCAAGTACCATTGCCGAGATGATGCATTTCACTCAGAGAGAATGGTAAGACATATCTGCTGCTGTCAAGAATAACATATGCTTTTGACATTCCTTTTAAGTTCTCAGAACCCTAAATCTGGAATCTGGTTATTTGTAAAATATTAATCTGAAATAGGAGATTGGATAAATTGATATAAAACCAAACACAATTTTAAACACAGAAGCCAAGCAGCAGGAAATGAAGAAAAAGACAGATGAGGTATTTACTGTATGTCAAAAAGTTCAGTTACTGAGTATGAATAATTTTACACAGAAGATAGAAACTCTTCAGTTATCTCCATCCTTATCGAGCCTCCCTAAAACTGGTGCTGAGAACCACTTTATTGAGTAATCATATTTTATGTGTCCTGGCTACTTTCAGGATTTAATTGTCATAACATCGACTTTTTCATTTTTCCCCATGTGCACTGCTAAGATTTACTTCCATTATTTTTCTAATGTGTTATTTCAGGATGTCCCTATGTACAAGTGTCACTGAAAGTGAGGTAGCACGTGCCAAGAATCTACTGAAAACAAACATGCTTCTGCATCTTGATGGTACAGTATAGTTGTAAATTACAAGAATGTTGCAAGAATCTAATACTGAATCTATTGGTGCAAAAGTTCTCAAGATGCAACACTGCTTTATAAAATGTGTGCTTTGCTTCAGGATCCACTCCTATCTGTGAGGACATTGGTAGACAGATGCTGTGCTACAGCCGCAGAATTCCCCTTCCTGAGCTGGAGGCTAGAATTGACGTAAGTGGAGTCTCAGCATTTCCAAACAGAGCTGATGACATACGTACTATACTGCATGTGCTCAAATCCTTAAGCCCCATTCCCTGATTATATCAAGTCCCTTTGATGCATAACTGTAATTTTCATTCTTGTATTTTCCATAGAAAAACTTCACATATTTCTGGCCGTGCTGAATAGTTTTTGCTTAAGTTGTTTTTCTCTTTCAGGCCATCGATGCCAAAACCATCAAGGATGTCTGTACAAAATATATCTATGACAAATGTCCTGCGGTTGCTGCTGTTGGTATGTTTTAATTATGTCAGCTTGATCTATTAAACACTCAGAAATTAATTCCTTGTCACTGTCAGACATCTTTCAAAACCATTCAGTGATGCTGCTCACCAAGACGACAAACCTTTGAAAATCACAATGTTGCCTGTAATACTAAAGCTGAAAATGTCTGGATTTATACATGATGTAGTTGTAGTTATATATGATGGAGTTTGTCCTGACTTTACTCTTTAGTTCTTACAAAAAAATAGCCAAGTATATAGGGATTGTAGAAGTATGGTGTAAAAGCTGTAGTATTTCATACAATACTCTGAACTTTTTTAGATTAACTGAAAATATATTATATTAATAATAATGTTATATTAACAGGTTCAGTAGCTTTAGAACTCAAAATTCTCCTTGAACCTTATCCACCAGGCATGTAGTGTTATTATAATTTCTTGGTATTTATAATTGAAACTACACTTTTTCAGTGTGCTATGCATGTCAGTTATTGTTTATGATTTGTTTTTTTAATTGCTGTTTTTCTACAGCTAATGAAAATGAATACCACATTTTTAAGGGCTCTATATCAATATTGCCTTAAATTCTTCTAATCACTTTGGACTCTGTCCATTTGTTGTGTTTAAGAAGTCAATTCAAGAAAAGTTTTACATACTAGAGCTACATAAAATAATAATTAGACAATATTTTCACTAACCTTTACAGCATTTGTCTTGTGCATAATGACTTCTTGAATTTGGTTTAGACAAATCAGGCTACAGCAGTGGATCATTGTCTTTCTTCCTACTGGTTTGTTTGTTTTTTCCAGGACCCATTGAACAGCTTCCAGACTACAACAGAATCCGGAGTGGAATGTACTGGCTGAGAACATAGGACTAAGAACATGGCTATTTTATACAATAACTATGGCTATAATTTACCTTGAAATGATTGTTCTGTGAAAATAAAGTGGTGTACAAGAAAGAAGGATTAAAAATATTAAACATTTGTTTGCATTTTTTATTATAAAATAAAGACAGCACAACAACACTAAAAGAACACAGTTTATATACTTGTCATTTTTTACTTTTAACAGCAACTTGTTCCTGGGCAGCTTTCTTGGCTTTCACCATCTCAACCAGCTCCTAGAGGGAGACCAGAAAACCAGTTTTAAATTACAGAGCAGCACCTTGCACTGATCTTCAACATTTTAATTAGCCCTTTTCACACCCTGAATTGAATTTACTCCTTCATTTTTAAAGGATGTTCAAGTAGAACAGCATCTACAACAACAATACCGAAATGGTTTTGTGAAAGTATTACCATTTCCAGTACGTGAAAGACAAACCTTTTTTAAAAGCTAACAAATGAGTTTAGTTCAAATGATCTGAAATGAAAACAAAGTGGACTTTCAAATGGGTTCTGCCACACAAACTGTGTAAAATACGGTGAAAGTTATCTACAAGTGGACGACTTGTGAAATATCACTGAAAGCACATTACCTTATATCTCTTCATACAATCCTTCTTAGTACGGCCGGGAACCGCAGCTGCAATCTTCTCCCATCTCTCCTGGGTGTTAACAGGAAAGGTCTTCAGCGCTTGCTCCAGGAGCTTCTGTTCCTCTGTTGTCCATGGAGCAGAATTTGTATCCGAGCTTGAAACTACAAAACCACCAGAAGAGAATTCCTTAGTAGAAAGATTCACAGTACCGATGTAACCAGAAAACCAGGCATCCATTCATCCACAAAAATTGTTCCGCTACACATTGTTAAAAAGGTGGGTTAAAAACAGTCCTGTTCTTGTGCCCAATCTGCTCCAGAAAGAAATCAAAACTGAAATCCTCTGTGTTAGTGTTTACAGGCCCTGCTCCCATCATATCTTACCATCAAATCGTTCTGAGGGAACTGCATTGTCGACAGTCGGGGGCACGGCCGCATGCTCCTTTTTAAACTTTTCAAATGCTTTCTTGTTGATTTCATCTTTCTGGTGAGGATCTAAGGCAGATAATAAAAAGATTTTCTTCTGTAAAACACGCGATGGAAAAGCATGTTTTAGAAATGAGAATGCAAACACACATGATGCACTTACCGAGTTTTTGTAAATTCTTGGCTTTATTAATAACATCCTTGGCATTTCGTTTGATGCCACTAGTAGAGTGCAAATTCATGTAGTTGGCAATCACTTCCCACCTTAAAAGAAAATAAAAGCATGTCAAAAGAGCCACATGTAATTGTAAACGTTTTACATCTTTTTTCCGGGGGGGGGAGAATGCTAGATTTCTGACCAGGAAATACCCTAGGTCATCTTGCAAACACAAACCAGGTAAGAAACTAGACAGACAGATGGGGAAAAGTTGACTTCACTTATTTGCAAATTTGTTCCTGATCTCTTACTTTATAAAGCGCCACATCCATAGCAGTGAATTTAGAGTATTCCTTAACCTCCCTAAACAAAACTTTCATGTTTTAAATCCATTCAGCCTTTTCTAGTGTCTGAAAGGGAATAGGGTACATTCTATTACAGAGCAATTGTCTTTAAGAACATTAGAGCGATCAGAAATGAAAGGAGGCCATTTAGCCCATCTGCTCGGTAGTAGCCAATGGATCCAAGGACGGCATCCGGAGGGGTGCTCCTCGCAAAGGCGACGCTCGTTACCTGGCGTTGGTTCCGGCAGGGAAAAGGTTGACGGCTTTGATGAGCAGCTGCAGCTCCTCCTCGTTCCAGCCCTTGCTGCCCCCTCCGGCTCCGCTGCTGGCCTGCTCGGAAATCCTGGCGGCCTGGCGCGCCCGGGCCTCCGCCTCCCGCTCCCTCTGCAGCTGCGCGTTCACCTCCTGCACCTGCACGGCACCCGCGCGGCCCAGCGTGAGCACAGCGTGGCAAGCAGCCGCCCTCGCTCCAGACCCCCTCGCCACTCCCCACTCCAACTTACGTGCTTTTCAACCGCGGCCTTGCCTTCCTGCTTTGTACTCGACGCAAGCTCTTCGTTCAAGGACTGTAGGCTACGGGGGGGGGGGAGAAATAAAATCATTATAAAGACGTCTTAAGGGTTACAGATGATATAAAGTACTAAGAAAATAAATAACAGGCAACATGGAAGCTATAACATTAGACTCGCAGCTTGAGTGAATATTCTCATGAGCTGGGAAGAATTTAAAATGGCTTTCTGTACCTCACAAGCTCCAGTCGATCGCAGAGTTTTTCTATCTCTTCCATCATCTTCACACTTTCAGCCTCATTGTCAGCAAAGTAATTCCAGTTCTTTAAATAAAAGGTAGATGAGTCATAAACAACAACAAAGACCTCAAAAAACAAGCCCAGCGTCAGTATAACGAAAGTGACGGGGCTCAAAATGGAAACATCCAAAACTTAAATCTTTATTGGGCCAGACTAATCCCACTACATCCAACCTGAAACAAAAAGCCTCATCATAACGTTTGGGGTACCTTGCATGTTGTCCTGAGTTTCTGCCTTTCCTTTTTGATGGCTTTCTTCTGGATCTCCTTCTCTTTCTTGGCCTGCAGCGCGGCCTGCTTCGCCTCCTCCTCCTCCTTCTCCTTGGCCAGACGGGCAGCCTCCAGTTCGGCCTGCCTTGCCTGCACACAGCAAGTATGTTTCGCACGTACCGCATGGAGGAGAGACGGTGCAAAGAGGCAGAATCAGAAGCTGTGGTCGAGACTTATATTCTTACACCGTGGTTTTAAAATGGACAAATATAGGAATGGCACAATAAATAATTCCAAACAACTGTCGAAATATAAGGAATACTAATGACAAACTGTCATTGGTACACAGAAAATATACATAATAACAAAGTCAACCCCATGGAGTCATGCAGAATCGTCGCATGAAACAAGGAAAAATGTTAAAAACCTAGAGTCTCTTTTTTACTCAAAGCTTGTGGGTGTCTGAAAAAAGCTAGCCTGCCGTGTTGTCAAAGCATATAATGTGGCTTCTTTCAAAAAAGAAACTCTGGATAGCTTAGCTACTAGCAACCAGATATTCTAGTAGCCACAATGCTGGATGGGCCCTATGACCTCATCTCATTTCTAACTTCTCATGACCTCAAAACCACAATCAGGTGCATTAAAGACAAGACCACTTACGTTGCACTTATTATTGCAAACATTTGGATGTAAAAAAATTCAGAAACTTATTTAAAGTACAGGCTCATGGCCAGTGTACAACAGAAGCCTTTTCGATCATTACTTTTGAGAGAGAAGTTAAATATGGCCCCTCATGTAGTTTAGCATCCTGGAGGCAACAGGCTTCTTCATGCCCACCAGCTCTTCACGTGTAAAGTAAAACGCTAAGGACAAACACGCAGCATTTTGCTCGCTAATAACAGACCCGTTCTTTCTCCTCCTGTTCTTTCCTCTTCGCTTCAGCTTTGGCTTTCTTCTCGGACTCTTTTCTCGCCTTCTCGTCTTCCTTGAACTTCTTTATCCGGGGATCACAGCTGTACGCAGTGTCTAAAACAGAGGATAACCCTGTGACCTTGATCCAGTGCCGGGAGACAACAGCAAGCTGAATCAGGATGGAGAACTGAAAACCTAAAAAACCTCCTTAATTCCTTTCTCCAGGCTAACACTTTTCAATTAAGCGCTTCTCACCCACTAATGTCCGTATTCTGTTCATTTCCTCTTTTTTTCGCTGTGCTCTAGACGCACGGTTTTGCTTTTCAATCCACCTTCTTTCATCTCGGCTAGAAGGCATTGGGGAAAAACAAAGTAGCATTAACATGCAATCTTTCACATGGAAAACATGGGATAACGTCTTACCGTGACGCATATTTCTTCAAAAGACATTTAGCTATAAACAATAGGTTCCAAACACACATCACATTACATGAAATGAAAATTAATTGGTTTAATGAACCTCTTTCTTCTCAAAGTCAGTCAAATCCTTTATAATAGGCTGCACGTCAGCTAGTGTGATTAATCATATATATAAGGGGTCTCAGACTTGTCTTCTACTCTTTATTTCAACCTGAGTAGTCAATTAAATAATTAAACTAATTACAAACACCGTATATAGGATTTTTCTTGAAATCTTTTACAGCTGGATACACAAGACGCTCACATCAGTAGTTACCTAGAAATTGCCTCAGAGCCAGGGTAAAAGTATTAGAATTATGCAGCGAATTAAATAATTATGTAACCAAGAACGTCAGTGGAACAAATATCCCAAGATACAAGACCCCCCAGAAAATGAGTTTGAGACCGCTGATCTAAATTTCAGATCACATACCATTCTGCTTTTTCCTTTTCTTCCTCATCCAAGTAAGAGAATTCTCTCCAAGAATCAAAGTTGTACCTGAGATTCAAAGGAAGCAAAGAACACATGAATTTCAGTTCATAAAACATTTGAGAGTGTATACTTCAGAGTGTCATCTGTGTAGAATACACTAATTTGCTGTCATCCATGATCATGAGAATCTAAAACGATAATAGTAGAAAGTATAACAAAAATAATACTTCCAAAATGCTGGAAGGTCTTCCCTATAAGGTATTTAATCCCGAAATACCAAGCCTTTACTGTAGTTTCCTTTGAGAAAATAAGAGAAATTTGTACATTTTACTTACCAAAAGGAGTAGAAGTTATCCACTTCTTCAAATGATGAATTCATATTTCCCAGTTTGGGGACATACTTTTTGGTTGTCCACCTGTTTATGTTCAAGAATTTAAAAAAAAGACACCATTCCTAGTGTGAGTGAGTAGCCTCCAACATGTTTCAAGATTTAATAATTTATAGACAGCAACCAGACAATCCAGACACTCTCCTCAGACAGTAGTTATTAAAGTAGTACAGCAGGTTCTTGACATTCGCAAAGGTGTAGAGACCTTTCACAAATAAGTAATACTTAAAGTAAGCAAGTAACCCGCCCTTTAATGCTAATTAAGGTAATGTATTAGATCGAAGCTGATTTAAATTAACACTGATTAACTAAAAGATACAGTACAACAGTAATTACAAATGTATAGTAATCAGCTAAAAAAAAAAAACATGAATGCCTCCTCTGTGTCCCTGCTTCTGGGATTATCATGCCCTACTGTAAAGAAATGGACAATAAAACTGTCACGAAGCTCTTCATAAAAGTCTTTTCCTTTAAAAAAAAATAAACTGTAATTCCCCACGCTGTAGACACAAACACTGGAGTGTTTATTACAATATAAAAACAAGACCACACTAACCCTCCCTTTAATGCTAATTAAGGTAACGTATTAGATCGAAGCTGATTTAAATTAACACTGATTAACTAAAAGATACAGTACAACAGTAATTCCAAATGTATAGTAATCAGACTGAGATACACATGCTGGGTGGAGAGTACTTGGGCAGGGGCAGGAAGAGGCTCACGCACTACCTATATTCCTCTCGCTATCCTCATCTATTTCACTGCTGATCTGAAGGTTTCTTCACACTCTGTTCCTCCGTCTCCATGACCATCAGTCAGGCCACATCACAAATAAGCAATTCTGCAGATATTGAGACCCTGACACATCTTATTGTTATAGAGTTGCTTTCTTCTCTTTCCATGTTGACAACTATTTTACGTTTTTACTAATCAATTGTACCAGAAGGTAAAAGAATCCTCTTCGTTGACTGTAAGGGACCAGTTTTACGCAAAGCCTTGAATCCCATTTGTGAAGTAACTGATCACTCCAGTTAATGCAACACTGCACCTGTCTTCAAGTCTCTGGAAGAAACTGAGGTCTAACTAATAATCTAGGGAAGTGGACAAAACTATAGAGTATTGAGGACAGCACACAGCCAAATGCAAAATGTCTGCAAGTCATTCACACCACAAAATATCAGATTTTACTTAATTACAAATGTATGCATTTTTTCCCTAAATGAACTTGTTCAAAACTTGTGCAGAAATTAATTTAAAATCCTAATTAAAGGTGTCTAGATAAGTTCAGACAATTTCGAAATACAAGGAATACACAGCTAGGGCAATGTAGATACATAAAATGTAACTGTAGGGAAAAAAAATCGTTTGTCACCACATAATGACCATCATATTCAAAAGAGATCCACGCAATGACCACCATAAGCTAAAGGATTTAAATGCCACTGACTGTCTTCTGATCCATGCTTCTCTACCACTTTATTCCTGACTAGTTTAGAAAGCTCTATTTTCAGTATTGTTGGCTTGGCTGGCTCACCCACCTTGCATTTCTTTCAAAAACAGGAGCAAAAACCTCAAAGAAGTTATCTTTGCCCTCACTCTTCGTAGGCACGGCATTGTCAAAGGTGGGATCCACACTGTCAAATGCTCGACGCTTCACAGGATCTGACAGGATTTCATTGGCTGAAAAAGCGGACAAATAAACAAGTATTTTTAAATACAACTAGCCTAACAAACCATTTTCACACAAGAAAGATGGCACTCTCCTTTTTTTCAGAGGTCCAATAAAAAAAAAAAACCTGTACTAAAGGCAAAGGTATCAGTAAAAACCCTGACAATCAACAAACTGCTGTTATAGCAGTTCAGGGAACAAAACAGCCCCATACTGGAATGACTCCATTCCAATTAATGCTTAAAGCCTAACAAAATAATCAGTGGAAAATAGGAGCTTAAGAGGAGATGTAGCCCTTGTATTACATTGCAAAGACAATACCTCATTGATAAAAGAAAAATATATACATGGTTTAGAAGAGGACAGGAGGAAAATATTGAAGTATGTTCGCTACATGCGTGTGTAGGCTGCACCACTGAAAGCTTTTGAAGGAAACAGTCAATATAATTATATATTTTGAACTCTGGGTCCCAGGTTTTTCTCGTTGAGTGGACAATGTTCATGTGAAGCAAAACAAAGACTAATCATACCTGTTCTTTCCCAACCTCTAGCTTTACAAACCCCACCTCCTATGCAGCTTCTGACTCAGTGCGAGACAATATGGATCCGGTAATTACATACCTTTCCCTCACACCAAATGACTGTCTCATTATAGGTTCAGTCTGGCTCTAAGCCAGTAAAAACAGTTCACACTATTCACTATTCTACTTGGGATCCATCATGACAAGTCTCTCCAAAGGGGATCCCAACTGAAGGTCTTGAAGTGTCTTGAATTACATCAGGTAGGATCCAGGACTCACATTCCAAAAATTAAATTACCTTTTGTAATGCACGTAAAATAGTCATTGTCTCCTTCCACTATCTGCTCTCCTGCCGCTTTCCTCTTATCAGGGTGATGTTTTAAAACCATTGCTTTGTCTGGTGAGAAGAAAAAGAAAAGTTGTCATATCCAGCAGGAAACCCATGGGCTGGTGCCCATAGGCCTGCAAGAGCTCACTGCCCCCTTGGGGATCTTTAGGGAGAAACCAGAAAGTTTCATCAGTCAGAAACGTCTCTTGATTATATTAAAAAAAACCCTGGAGACAAAAACTAACAATCCTGCATATTAAAATTTACTCCAGGGTAAGATCAATTTTAAACTGTGGTGTAAAAAATGGTTGATTTACTAATCTGTACAGAATGATTTAGATATAAAGATGAAAAAAAAGATACGTACGAGCTGCTTTGATTTGTTTTTGTGTTGCTCTGTATCTTAAATGAGCCAATCCCAGAACAGCATAGTGATCTTGATTCTGTGAAACAAAAAATGAACACAATCACAGCTCACTAATGTCACAGAGAACCTTCTGTTACATAACCCGTACCAGTAGAATTGTTTATCATGTGAGATAATACCTACAATGTAATGGCATGGGAACTATTTACAGTGGTCCGAGTCCAAACTTAATTCCATTAGGTAGGCAGTCTTCCCATAAAAAAAATGGTGAGATATTAATGTCTAAGCCATAAGCCATTTCAGAAAAAGCAATGTGTATTATGCATCACAGCATATGAAACAAGAAATCTTCTGATCAACAATTTTTAAACCTTAAACCCAAGATTAAAAAGTCACGTATGGTTAGTGCTTTCCACGTCTCTCTCCAATTTAACACAAAAACAGAAAAGCACGGCACTTTTCACATTCCACGTTACTCTGCTACTCGCGTTTAAAAAAAAAAAAGATTAAAAACTACTGTACCTTCCAGTCCTTGGGATCCAGTGTCCTAAGCATGGGAAACTCCTCCAGCTGCAGTTCTTCATCTTCCGACTCTTCGGACAGCTCCTTCTCCTCCTCCAGCTCCTGGAAGGAAGCCGACAAGTTCCTGCTCCTCCTCTTGAGGAATGCCTCAAACCACCTGCCCACTGGCTCCACCTGGGAGAGCACCGCAGCTGTGAAGACGAGAAGAGTCAGTGTCCGAACCCAAACAGCTTGTGTCCCAATGTCCTGGTTTTTGTGTTCTCGCCTAAGGAGATGATGTTTCCCGCCGGATCTAGTCAGATAACAGGGAGTAAACCCCACGGGGACAATGGAAAATCCACATGCGGCCAAGGAGACCGTGCACACTCCACCCAGATGGTGCCCCAGTCTGGAATGCAAAGCAGTGCTCATTACCCCACCACCCCACCTGAGATGGTGTGGGGATGGAGCTTGGTGGAAGAGCTTTTTAATTATTGCAAAACTCACTTGATCTCTAGACAACATGCAGAAGCTTTTCAAAAGAATGCCAGCACGTAGAAGACTAGAATTAAAATCAAATGGCACATTGAAATTGTGCCTTGAGAATGCTCTAGATGGAAAGGTGCTATTTAAGAATAAAATCGGAATAATTAAGTTGTAGTCAGGACTCATTTCAAATATTGTGTTCAATTTTGGTCGTCATTTTATAGACATGAGATGGCTGCTCTGGAACCTGTCCACATTCACATAACACATTCCAGGGCCTAGGAGAATGTCTTGCATTGACAGACTGAAAGTACTGAACCCTTTTAGTGCTGAACAGAGAACACAACAAGGGGACCCCAATACAAGTTTTCAAAAGCCTCAAAAGGTATTGATAAAATCAACACAGAGGATGCCTTTGGAATTAATAGTGAAAAAAGAACCAGATGGTACAAGTGGAAACGACATGTAAGTGCATTTAAAACCAAAAAGAGGAAGCACTACTTTACCCTAAGGGCTGTGGGAGAATGGAACACGCTATCCAGTCATGTTGCTGAAGCTAACACCCTGGCTTCTTTCAAGAAATGTCTGGATAAGACCTTTGGATCAATTAGCTACTAACTACCAAATAGACCAGATGCACCAAAAGGCCTCTCCTTTGTAACCTTTATTAAATTGTATTACAGTCCAGTGGTAGGAAGAGAGGACAGATAAAGACATGAGGGCAGGAGTGATCATTTTTTACCACGACATGCTTGATATACTGAATGACAGCCACAGCTACAGTAAAGCTTGCAGGCCTTCCCTCTTGAGCTGGTTTTAGAAGTGTCAGACATTTAATTAAAAAACTAGAAATCCTTTTGAATGTTCAAATCACTGCAGTTTTAGAAATTGGAAAGCGAAAAGAATGCTGCACAAAGTTAACATTTTATTTTCATGTAATACATTTCTAACTTAAACCTAGTCAAAAACGAAGACATTCCAAATAATAACTGGCGTTTTAAATCATATGCATTGTTTAAAAAGCTGATGTTGACTTAAAATAAAACAGGAATACTATTACAAGCAATAATTAAGTAGGAAAGGATATAACGAGAAGATACTAATGAGATGTAATAATTTTTGTTACCTGTTCCTCAAAAGGTATAGTTTTTTTCCCACTGCATATTAAAGCTACAAAAACGACGCCAGAGGGAAACAGAGTCTCACATCTGTTGCAGAATCACTGCGACGCTACAACTACCCAATTTACAAATTGATATAAACATACATAGACCAACTCTCCGATTATTAAAAGTTACAAAGTGCCAAGTGTGCCGAAGACGTCTGTACACTCGCAGGTCGGGACACCCCAAGTAAGTTTTCGTAGTGAAAACGAATACTTACCATAGTAATTTAACTTGATAATATTGCTTGAATAAAATAAATGAAGTTATATTTAACAATCCAGTCAAGACTCTCGTTCGACCCTGATAAAAGTGAACCGGCATGTAACCGCAATCAATTAATGTCTAAGACTGTAACGTTTACAGATAAATCTGGAGTTCAACTCTTTAGAAATGTGCCGTGAATTCCGTAAAAGCGGCTTCCACGCATCCCTTTATGCGACACTGCACACCGCTCCAGGTTACTAAAATAATAAACAGCTTCAATCAGCAGGATTTCCACAGGCTCAATGACTCCTCACCTGCAATGGGCTTACAGACAGCTGTAACCTGCCCTTCCAGCGCTTCCTTCAACATCCTCGACCGTTCAGTTGCTTCACTAGAAAATCATTCACATGTATTATTACGAATACAATGTTTCCGAAAACAGTATCGTCCGGTTTCAGGGTTCACCACATGGAATCGCCGTCCAGCCCCAGGATCTTCCAGGGCACTTCTTGTGCAACAACTGCAGTTCCGTAGTCACCCGCAGAGCCCGAGATCATTGGTTCCTATTCTGCTTATAGCTGTTGTTTCTCATGCCACGAAGATGACTTAGCATGTCGTATCAATGTCTTGAATATTAGGGCAGAATTAAACTGAACTGGCGAATTATTAGACACACAAACGTTCCTGTCTTTATTTAAAAATTCAGTAACCTTCGTAATAAACAATGCGTTCTAGATTTCTGTTGCAATATTGTGTCAGATCATACAATGTAAAAAATAAATAAATTAGTTTTTGTAATTAAAACATTATGACCCAAATCACGTGTTGTGAGAAGGGTTTTTATAATTATCAACTCTAATACTTCACCGGTATAACATTATATTAGACAATTTAACTCGGAACTCCGCCACTAATTTCCGGTTAGCTCCGCAGAGGCTGCCGGGAGAAGCGGAAGGAAAGCAAACCTGCTGTGTAATCCCTGAATACTCGCAAGAGCGTTCGTGTTTAGACAAAAATTAAAATTAAAGTGAAAACTCTAAACGTGAAAGATGCCAGATTATTTGGGAACTGAGCAGCGCAAAGTGAAAGAAGAAGATAAAGAAGAAAAAACGATCAGGGGTAAGTCAGTACTCTTTTTCAATGTTAATGCGAAACAATTACAAGTAGGTATCTAAAATGGATCAAACGCCGACGGTTAAAGTATTCTCGCATAAGTAGAATCTCATCTTTTTTAATTGGTTTTGAGTTTGCAGTGTTTAGCATACAGTGCTAATCCTGATTACCGAAAGTTTAAACAATCGATACTTGACATTGTTTTCTTTGCACATAGTAGGCCCAGTGCACCAGTTTCTGTTTGAAAATAACAGCAAGTTGATTGGTAACAATTACAATTACTGTAATGGTTTAACGGTAAATGTCTACCCGCCCTACAATAGTTTAGCTAACCCCTCACAAGAATTACCTCTCGGTGTTTTTACCTTTGCACAATGTTATTGAGTCAGTGAGTTTTGTGTACATTGATTTAACCGAATTCATTTTCCTGCTGCTTTTGTGTTTTTTTTAGCTTTGGATGAAGGTGATATTGCCCTTCTGAAGACCTATGTAAGTTTTCGCACTGTATTGTTCGGTAATTAAAAAGTTAGATCCGACTAGTTGTCTGGCACTACACTTCAGTTAATAGCAAATAACTCTGAAATTCCGAAATCAATTAAGTATGTAGCCTAGCTCACTCCTTGTGTTTTCTGTTTGTTGTTCTTCTTGACGGTTTTGACACTTGTTACTTTTCCATTCTCTTCTCTTTCTCACAGTTGCTGTGGATCTTGAACTGCTGTCAACTTATGTTCAGTGTAAAAATGATTTCATCACCTGCCTAAACGTGTGCATGTGATAATTGTATGGGTGGGGGGTCTGTGATAGAAAAATAACTAATGATTTTGACCATTAGATTTTTGCTGTATGTTGCTTCTATAAATGTTTGCTGCTTCAGATGCCTTAGTATTTTCTTTGCAGGACAAAAAAACCTAAAGCATCCTGCTTGTTTTTTTTTATCTGTTTCAGGGCCAGAGCACCTACTCTAGACAGATCAAACAAGTGGAGGATGACATTCAGCAGCTGCTTAAAAAAATCAATGAGCTGACTGGTGAGCCAAATGCGTATTAAACTTTCCATCCGGAATCCAGTGACATGTTTGTTCACAGTTTCGTTTATCACACACAGATCAGAACGGTAGTTCACAAGGTTTGCATCTGGAGGTGTTCCATAACAAGGTGTTACTCCTGGCTACCGGCTTTTCCAGTTGCTTGAAGAGACGCAAAATGGAAGTCATGCTTCCTGAATACACAGAGAACACAGCTGAGCTCACACGGCAACTAGCCTTTGCTCCAAATTGTGGCTGCTTCATTTTTAGGTGAATCTGTGCTCATTAGTCGACCATCATAAATTGCTGTAAGGTGGGCTGTCTCAGGATTTCATCTCCCACAAGTCCATTCAAATGAAAATACCTTCTCACTCAGTAACCCGTTAGGAAAATTCACAGAGAGATAGATAAATATACATGTGTACATTACACAGCCTGGCTAGCTCAGTCGGTAGAGCATGTTCCTCACGGGATTAATAAAGTATGTATCTATATCTTTTTGTTTCAGACCTATTTATTAGTGACTCCCGGGAGTGATCTTGGGTCTTTTTTTTCTGTTCAGGTATTAAGGAGTCAGACACCGGACTGGCTCCTCCAGCACTCTGGGATCTGGCTGCAGACAAACAGACACTGCAGAGTGAGCAGCCACTGCAAGTGGCAAGGTATTTCAGTGTTTTAATCCTGGGTGTCTGTCCTTCATTATTGACTCAAGCTAAGTGGCAACGGAATTGTCTATTTTAAAATGTACACATCCAGAGTGTTTATTAGGTTAGTCTGCACAAGAGTAATTTGTTTGCATTCATATAATTTATGCCGGCGTCACACAACACAACTTTTTCCTAAGATTTTTAGTCAGAACCTTCATTTACATAATCTTACGAGTTGTAGAGAGCCGCAGTTCTCTAAAAAAAAATCAAACTGGTTTCTGTCGTGTGGTGCTCCTCTTCTTATTCCTCTCCGCACCACCTTGATTGGCTGCAAAAATGAGGCGACCTCACGGTACATTTTACCAGCAGCCATATCACTCTGCAACTCCCAACTGGCAACCCACTGAAACTAAGCAGGTGTGAGCCTGGTCAGTACCTGGATGGGAGACCTCCTGGGAAAAACTAAGGTTGTGGCTGGAAGTGGTGTTATATGACCTCTGTGGTCCATTTTTGAAATCCCAGGGCGTTTCTCGAAAAGAGTAGGGGTGTAACCCCGGCGTCTTGGCCAAATTCCCATTGGCCCTTACCAATCATGGCCTCCTAATAATCCCCATCTATAAATTGGCTTCATTACTCTGCTCTCCTCCCCACTGATAGCTGATGTGTGGTGAGCATTCTGGTGCTCTGTGGCTGCTGTTGTATCATCCAGGTGGATGCAGGACATTGATGGTGGTGGAGGGGAGTCCCCATTACCTATAAAGTGCTATATAAGTGTAAGGAATTATTATTATTATTATTATTATTATTATTACTTTTGCGGCACAGTATGAGGTTTGGAACCGTGATGAAAAGTCGTGAGGGAATCATATAATTAGTCGCCCACTATGATTCCTACTCGTATGATTTGACACCCTCTGGGACAGAAAAGGCAGCAAAATTCAGCACTGCAGTCATTATTACATAAATTTGACATGGTCTAGAAGTTGCGTTGAGTCCTGTAGTGTGATGCTGGTTTTAGCTACCATAATATCTTTAAATTTGCATTAGATTCCTGTCCTGTGTGTAGTGGAACAAAACAGATTTGTCCCAGAGTGATGGATTTCATTTTTACTGTGTTCAAACAGATGCACCAAGATCATTAATGCTGATTCGGAGGATCCAAAGTACATCATCAATGTGAAGCAGTTTGCCAAGTTCGTAGTGGACCTGAGTGACCAGGTTGCTCCTACAGACATTGAGGAAGGGATGCGAGTTGGGTAAGGAGACATGTTCTGAAACTACATGGGGGAGACTGTTTTAAAGAGGCCCTTACCTCAGAACACAACGTTTCGGCCGTGGAGCCTTCTTCAGGTGTCAAAGAAGACGCCTGAAGACGCCTTCACACCTGAAGAACGCTCCATGGCCGAAACATTGTGTTCTTTCTTCTTTTTTTCAGCATGGAATAAACCTATTACTTGTTCTTTTACAAATGTATATACGTTTCATTGGTCAACATTTGCTGTGCTTTACTGATGAGCCCTGCTAGCTTCTCTTCATACAGTAAATGTGAAGCAGAATCAAAAGTCTGTTCAGACAGTTCTGCACTTAAGCCAGAGGTCATTCAAATTCACAATTGCTCTTCAAAAAGCATGATCCCCCAAAGGTGGTAGTCGTGAAGACATGTATCTGATCAGTTTATCCGTGCCCTGCAATACCCAATTCTGACCCCCAATACTATACATTGCCATCAATGTGTAATGTTATTTTATATTTTATAAAAAGTGTACATTGTGCACTGATTTAATTTATTAACGGATTTTTTTGTTTAAGCATGATTAATCACTTTTTTCCTCATTAAGAATTAAGGCTTTGTTTTTCTGTTAAGTAATTTTACCCTACTTAAACTTCTCAAAAGGTAATTGTAAATTTTTTGAATGCATATCCCAAGTTGTTGTGTAAGATTTTTTTTATAGGGTCTGTAGTCAGAGCAAAGTTAGTAGCAATTTGAAATTCTGAATTAAGCTTTCCCCTCACAGAGTGGAAATCATATGCTGGCATCCCATAAAGTGTTAAGTTATGCTTATGTTTAAGTTTGTACCCTGCAGAAGTTAACTTCTTTTTCACTTAAAGATTGTGTGAAACATGCAGTTTGACCAGGGATGCCCAAACATTTGCATACAACTGTATGTAAATTCCTCTGATTAGTTGTGTAGTGCAAATGCCTTACAAATTTATCGATGTTTTATTATAACAATGGTTAATTACTGACCGTTAAAGTGCAGTTAACTTAACAGACCACTGGTCATATGTTACATGCTGTTTACATTGTACAGTAGTTATAGTATTTAAAGTAGTAAACAAACCTTGCTAAACAGTTCATTGAAGTTAGTGTAGGATGCTTGGACACAGTTGTTTGCAAATCAAAGAATGCCTATGCTGTATTTAAGTACTATGTGGAGGTATTGTGTAGATTTATACATCTTCACTAGGTGGCAGTCTTTCATCATAATGCTTGTTTGTTTTTCAGTGTTGACAGAAACAAGTACCAGATTCATATTCCACTGCCTCCAAAGATTGACCCCACTGTCACGATGATGCAGGTGAGGACTGGGGGGCTCTGCACTGCTGGTGGGGAGGCTTGGGACCAGTCCAGCTTTCAGGCAGAACAGCAGCATTTCTCTCCCATGAAAGCGAGGGAGGTCACTGACTGAAAGCCAGGGCTTAAATCAGTTGGTGACTCCACAGGGAGAGCATATAGAATGTGCAGTTTCCAAATCATGTGTTCATATCAAAAAGAATCTGCAGGGCTGTGCTCAAAAATGGCAATGGAGCATCCTTTTAATGATAACCCTGATGCATGACCTTAAAGGCTCACATCCACATAACAATATGAACACTGGAGTGAAACACGAACCAGAAGGCACAAGTGACAACTTTGTGGAAGTGCATTTGAAAACAAGGGGCACTTCTCTACCCAAAGAGTTGTAAGAGTCCATGACAAGCTGCTGAGCCATGTTGTTGAATCCAGTGCCCTGGCTTTTTTCAAGAAACAGCTGGATAAGATCTTTGGATTAGTTAACTACTGAAAAAACAAACCAGCTAGACGGCACAATTGGTCTTACTGTAACCACTTTGTAGGCTTGTAGCATACGTGCGCCTCTCCATTGTACACATCCCAAGCAAACGCTTTCTTTTTTAAATGTTTGCCCCTGTCTGCCAAAACGGACTCGTCTGCGTCACAGAAGTGATAATTCTCTTTAAAGGAATTGCACAACTTTAGGACTTTGAACAGAGGATCGTATAGTAGGGAAAAGCTTAATATTTTGTGGTGTGTTGTGCCATAACTCTGTAAAAGCATGAAATACAAAAACGTGCTGGACAAAAGTACACTGTGACAAAACCACATAAGATCGCGAACCCTTGTTTATTAATCAAACACTAACAAGACATTCTGGATATTTGAAGGGAATTTGATTGTTTATTATTTTGTGTTCAACATTCATTTGTTTCTCACAGTCGACCAAAGCTCAAAAATCATTTTTTTGTGTTCTGTTCTTTTGTGACTTGTGCACTTTTGTTGGGGTGCTCTTGTCTCGGGTTGGTTTTCTAAAGAGTGGGAATCTGGGTGATTGCCTCAGCTCTGCTATCGCAGTATATATAATTGTTATATATAAAGTTTTGTAACACGACCAATTACATTTCTGACACTTGTCAGCAACAGGCTCCCAGTCATGAAAGCAATACAAGTTGCCTCTACGTCCCGTTTGTTTTCCGTTACAAATCGATCATATTACAAGCATGTGTGTAAGGAGCACACCCGCACCAATCACTCGGTCTACACCAAGGTGGCCTCCTTGTTTACAACCATGCTTCTGTGCTTGTGCAGAGGAATGATGAAGTCCAGGTGGGGTACTTCTGCAGAAAGCCCCGTTCCGATCTGTATTTTTCTACTCCGTCCAGGTGGAGGAGAAGCCTGATGTGACCTACAGCGATGTGGGAGGCTGCAAGGAACAGATCGAGAAGCTGAGGGAGGTGGTCGAGACTCCTTTGCTTCACGTAAGTGTTTTTTTTTTTATTTCTTTATCGGTTTTCAACCTTTTCCTTTGGTTATTTTTCATTCCGTCACGGTGGAAAGAACTTGTAATGCACAGTGAAAAGAGACCTGTTACCAAGTACAAGGAAACTGAGACGTGAGGCAATATGATCCCCATATGGATATTCATTCATGAAAGGAGAACAGCACAATAGTGCATTTTCAGTTTTAGGGGTATTATATTTTAACTTGTGGTGTTAATGTGCTACATCTATGTGAAGCAGAAGCAAGGGTCTGTTCTGCACTTCTGCCAGAGAGAATTCAAATTAACACTTGCTTTTCAAAAAGCATGATCCCCAAAGGTGGTAGTCATGAAGACATGTATCTGATCAGTTTATCCGTGCCCTGCAATACCCAATTCTGACCCCCAATACTATACATTGCCATCAATGTGTAATGTTATTTTATATTTTATAAAAAGTGTACATTGTGCACTGATTTAATCTATTAAAGGATTTTTTTGTTTAAGCATGATTAATCACTTTTTTCCTCATTAAGAATTAAGGCTTTGTTTTTCCGTTAAGTAATTCTACCCTACTTAAACTTCTCAAAATACTCCTTAGTCTGAAAGTTTTTTTTTTTAATTAGCACTAGCTAATGTAAATGTATGTCTTTGAATTGCTTCATGGTCATGTATGAATGCCATATAGGCCTTCAAGGGCTCCTTAGCTCTGCTGATGAGGCTCCATGGCGTGGAAGACAACCTCCTGTTTCTCTCCCCTGCAGCCTGAGCGCTTTGTCAACCTGGGGATCGAGCCCCCAAAGGGGGTGCTGCTCTTTGGCCCTCCTGGCACCGGGAAGACGCTGTGCGCTCGAGCCGTGGCCAACCGCACCGACGCCTGCTTCATCCGAGTCATCGGGTCCGAGCTCGTCCAGAAATACGTGGGGGAGGTGAGGGAGAACTGCCATTACAGGCCCATCCTTCGCATGGTGGGATTAGCGTTTTAGCCCAGTTGTGACTGCTAAATGAGCAATTCCTTTAATGTATTGCTTAGACATTGACAAGTGTGCTACTTAGCCTGTGGGACAGGATTTGAGGTTTTTCTCCATAACTTATGGAGTAAGTGCTTGCGTTTAAGGCTATAATTGCGATTGGCTTGTTTGTTCCCTCTAGGGTGCCAGAATGGTCCGTGAGCTGTTCGAGATGGCCAGAACAAAGAAAGCCTGCCTGATTTTCTTTGATGAAATTGATGCCATTGGAGGTATGGAGCTTTAGCCTTAGTGTTTGCACACTAGGTAGTCGCTTTGAGGGAATATTAACCAGTTGTTTGACTTAAGACATGAATTGGCAGACTGTTTCTATTGTTTTTCCAGTTATTTTGCAATCGCTGAACCAAAAGTCAAAACATACACTTGTACACTCAGGAATCAAGTTGAGTGAGGCCCAAGTATTTCTGTCCTCACAGTAAAGTTTGATAATGGCCGGTCACTGGTAAAAAGACACAGTGCCTCCTAGATAAGCACAGGGACGAGAGCTGGGAAAGGACAAGGCTGTCCTTGAGTAACTCTCCCTTCTGCAAACTGCAAGTTCAGGTGCAGGAGCAGTACAGCTCTCCGCGATGGCACTATGAGCAAACTGTCACCCTGCAAGTCCCAGCGTACTGCTGTTCAGTAAGCCAACCACGAGCATACCTGACGCTTGACTGATTGTTTGTCAGACCTGTTACGTCAAGCAATGCCTGGATTGTAGGCCTTGGCCTGCACTCCCGCAATGCTCTTCTGCTGGTTGAACCAGTCCATCTTTTTCTACTGGGAACAGATCATAAGGCCAGTTCTACCCCCTTTCACTATCGGAAATCTCAAATCCCCTAAATTCACTGACCTCTTAAATAGATTAGTAAAGCAGCCTTGCTCCTCCCTGCCCCCGTCTAAAATACTGAGGCAACGCGTGCTTGGATGTGTCTGGCAGGGGCCCGTTTTGACGACGGGGCCGGGGGTGATAATGAAGTCCAGAGGACTATGCTGGAACTCATTAACCAGCTGGATGGCTTTGACCCCAGAGGGAACATCAAGGTGTTGATGGCCACCAACAGACCCGACACTCTGGACCCAGCTCTAATGAGGCCTGGCCGGCTGGACCGCAAGATCGAGTTCAGCTTGCCTGACCTGGAGGTGCGTTTGATCGATGCAGTGCTTTACTCGGCATGTAGCACAACATTCTCATTCTACATAGATACTTTATTGATCCCATGAGGGAAATCGCAGAAATATGATCTCTTACTTCAGGTAAACTCAACGATGAGTTGTAACAGTAATGTGCCATAAGGGTGTGCGTTCAATTGTTATGCCATTTTTGAATCTGAAAGGGAAGTCGTGCCACATGGTTTGAAAAATGTATATTTCATAAATCCTACCTTGTGATTATTGAAAATATTCTGTAATTGGAACGTGTGAAACTCGTAATTTTTTTTAGTCTGCAATGGAAATAATTTTTTTCGGGGGAAAGGAAAATGTCTCAACAGTGACACATAGGTGGGTTTAAAAAAGTGTTCTTGACATCACGTTCTTGAGCCCTTCATACAGGACAGATACAACAGTTTGAAATTGGGAGTAGTTCTTGGTGTAAAAATGAAATCTCTTTTCCAGGGGCGTACTCACATTTTTAAGATCCACGCTCGCTCCATGAGTGTTGAGAGGGACATCAGGTTTGAACTGTTGGCCCGCCTCTGTCCCAACAGCACAGGTGAGAGCCTACTTTTGGGTGTATGCACACAAGACCGAATACTGCTACCTTGAAAGACCAAGAAGCATGTTTAGGGTTTTTTTTAATTAAGCAAAAAGAAGATGCAGTGTACAAGACTAACTTTAATTTGGGGAAATGAACAACTTGTATGAGTTCCTTTAACTTGTCCCCTGACTGACCCTCCTCCTGTGCTGCTGCAGGTGCTGAGATCCGCAGTGTGTGCACAGAAGCAGGCATGTTTGCCATCAGAGCCCGCAGGAAAATCGCCACGGAAAAGGACTTCTTGGAAGCTGTGAATAAAGTCATCAAGTCATACGCTAAATTCAGCGCTACCCCACGATATATGACCTATAACTAATCAGTTGTCATTTAAATAAATGTTGATGATGACTTTCCAGTTTTAACCTGTATAGACACAATTGTAGTGTTGTTTGTTTATTTTCCTGTAAGAATTGAGAAAATGAATAAATCCTCTTCATCACACACGTTAAGTATCGTTAGTTATTAAAAAGTTGTTTCAGCACTAAAGCAAGGGGGTTAGGCTTAACTATTTTGAAAATATTTCACTTGGGAGGATGATTTGTAATGACAAAATAAAGATGCTCCACTCTCACAGGGTGAATTGCTATCCCTGCTGAAACATCATTTGTCTGCCTTGAATGGGAGAGAGATGTATGGGTATTAATACAGATTTCAAAAGTCACATTTCACCCATCATTTGATCTGTCCATGTACAGGGAGAGCAGAACCCTCGGCATAAGTGCCGCAGCTGGTTTGGAAGTGGCAGTGGCTCCCAATGGAGTGTCCGAGCCCCTACGATGGGGTGAGAATTGAGTGTCCTGAAGGTGTGATTGGAAATTTCAGCATCTATAGGCATAATTGTAGAAGGAAACATTGTACTGCAATAAACTAGCCTGGAAGCCAGTTTCATTCAGTGACATTCATCCACTGGAGTGTTGATGTCAATCTGAGCTAGCAAATCAAGTGTATTCTCCATACTTTTGCTCAAACAACTTTTTTAAAAAAACACATGGTTATTTATTGACCTCTAACACTAATTAAAGAGGTCACAAATGGGCCTAAAACCCAAAAGGGTTACAGTCAAGCTTTCTCCGAAAAGAAAAATCACAACATTAACTACACACTGCATGAAAACATTAAATACATTTATTTGGATAAAACTACAAAGCTTGTAAAATACATAAAAGCACTTTTTACATTAACATTAATGAAAGATTTATTAGAAAAATATTATTTAAGATAACTAATTATCTGCACAAAATGCTGCACAATGCTGCACAAAAAATACAATATGCTGAAAAATCTGAAGTTTGCTAGTCTTTACCAATTTGTTGTTTTTGAAGGTGAATCAGCAGGATACCAAAATGCAAGACTGATAACACCGTCAGCTTTTCTAAAATAGTGTCAACTATTTTAGAGATATTGCAGTCTTGAATCGGTTGGTACAGTCACATTGTACAGCTGTGCGTTCAGAGTTCACCACCTGAAGAGGAATGACTGCTTCAATCAGGCTGACCCAATTGCTCAGGCACTGAGATTTCCAAATCTGAATTCAGGCCTCCCACATTTTATACTGAATTGTGTACAACAGCTCTTTCTACAGAGACTAAACCACTCTCTCTCCCTTGCCTTGTTGTGAAGAACAAAAATTGGCATAAGTAACTCAAATAAATAAATATCTAAAATGACAGTCTGAAGTCTACCTGCAGCTCAAACATTTTTCCTGATTTTCTTATTCCAGCAACTCTGATGTATGCAAAACTATTCTGTGCAATCAAGCAAAATACATAACCATATAAACATACTGCAGCAACATTAAAGTATTCCACTAATATTTAAAAGCAAAGCAAAAAAAAAAACAAAAATCAAATTTTACATTGTGCTGGTCATTCACATCACTTTAAATGCTCTATCCAGATTAGAATGTTACCGATAAAATCAACTTTTCAAAAATATTTTATTCAAATGATATAAGCTTTTGATCTAACAGAAATGTAAAAACGGGACTGTATAAGCAAATCCTTCCTCTCATTATGCACCATGGCAGCCCTACAGTGTAACTGTCTGCAGTAACACATCAGAACATTCAGGTTTATCAACGTTTTACAACACCAACATAATTGCCTTTTTGGGTTAATTTCTATATTGTTCACAAGAGGTTTTGTAAAAACTGAAAAAAGAGGTAAAATAAAACTACATCAAGTTACCAAAATGGATAAATTAAGAACTACAAAGCACACTGATTATGATGCTGAAATTAAAGGTATAGTAGCCTCACATATCCCCTGCCTGCCTCTGACGTTTGACATCGACTCTGTAGGAAAATGACCTGCAGGCTCCTCCCTAGTGTATCAGTTACCCTCTCTTACCAGTTTTGCAACATCTCGGACGTTTAAGTACCTGCTGACTGATGACATGACCTTCCCAACAGAAGAGGAACGCGCGCAAGCACTGCCATGCCCTTCCTGTGCTGTGCTTGTGCAAGAGGTGCTAGAAAATAAGACCGAGGTGTAACAAAAACCCTATTGAACCAATTCTTGCCCCAGCAGGGGGGAGGGATGAGCAAATGGAAACAGCCATTTTTAAACCCTTCTTGATTGAAGGAAAAGGCTGCATTATACAGTAGGTAGACGGAGATGTGCCCCAATTCCCAATTTCACAGGAAAGGGCGTAGAAATAATCCAAAATAAATGACTCCCGGCCTTGTGCTCAAAGCAAAACCGGAATGTTACTCAGACAACCGGAACCAAACCTCTTAATAAGCCCCTACCCTTATTAAACATGTAGAATCGTAAATAAAAAAAGAAATTGCACTTGGAAAAGCAAAGAACAGCCAGGCCAGCTCGTCCGCCCTGCTGCTCCTGCCGTCGTTCTCCACACCGCCCGGGGCCAGCGCGGCGCCCCGTCTCACTGCTCCCCTCCCGTCAGCGACGCGTCGTCTGCGCGCGACTCGGCCCCAGGAGGGGAGGTTTTGTGCTGGCAGTACAAGACGGCGTCATGGACACTGGGAAACAGCAGCTCTCTGGTGATGGAGCCGCTGAAGAAGTCGAGTCGGATCAGATCAGCAAGGACAGACCCTGTGAATGAGAGCAAGACTGATTACACTCCTTCACACTTCTCCGATAAGGCACCATGGATGCAGACTCAAGGAGGGCCATACATTCACTGTACAACACCTTACAACGAGCACTGAAATGCTGTCATTTCAGATTGAATTCCAAACTTGTAATTTATGCCAATTTACTGTATAGAATAATTATTTGCTGATAAGAATTAGCAAGTTACCTTTCTTACCGATGGAAACCAATGTGACCAGCCTGACTAGAGCAACTTGATTTTCAATGTTCTATTTTCATATAAACAAAATACATTCAGATTTGAAAAGGATGTGTATGTTAAAAAAAGCATGTTTTTCACCCCTATGTAGATGGTATGCCCTTTTCTCTTTTTAAAAGAAAGAGAGAGATCTGTAGATAATGCACTTAATTCTGTAGAGCAGAAAATAACTTTAACAAGAAGAACTCCACTATAACTTTCGATCTGTTCCAACCTGACTTCCCCTCTGTGGTCTCTTCACTCCGTGGAAGTCCATTTTCTCAGTCATCCAGGAGATAAAGGGTGTAAATGCCCAAAATTAACTGAAAACTGATTTCTCCTGTTGCCCCATTCACTTAAGTAAGAACATGTCTGATTAGGGGGGTACTGTTACTGTTGAATATGCTGTGGCCAAGGGACAGGCACAAAAATCTAAAATGTTAACAGCTGTACTTCAACACTGTATGATTAAATAAACATCCTGAGATAAAACAAAAGTAGAGCCGATAGGTGGAAAACTTACTGCTGCATCCCCCGATAAACACTTTGACATCAATCTCGTTGTACTCCTTTATTACCTGAAGAAAAAAAACATACTGATGATGCCTTGAATTCCTTCATGCTGTACATATGCTAGTAAGAAAAGCTTATCAAATACTAAATGTAGCATCAATTTTTGCATCTCAGAAACCAAGACACCATTAGTCCAACTAATGTTTGCAAATATTTGAACTGTAATAGATTTGATATTAGGCCTAAAGCCGTATTTGTAGCAGTAGGGTAAGAAGTTGCCTGGTGATAATATAGTTTTCAAAATGCACTTAAGAAGGTATTTTGGTATTTGGACACTGTCTATTTTTCTCTCTGTATCACAATTTAAACTCACAGCTTTTCTTTTACAACCTCTGGAGTACCACACTTCATAGTATTAGGAAAAAAAGTCATCCTCTATACTGTAATTACAGCCAATTGCAGATTATAAAACATTGCATGTTACCCATGTAATTAAAATCTTTATAAAGATATAAAGATTATAGAGCCAGCTTTGTGAACTTGGTTCTTCAATAAAACCAAGATGCAAAAGAATGTAAAATAGCATCTAGTTTACAGAAATTAAATCCAGCCTAGTACAGCAACGGCTAGTACATTCCCAGCTGTAATATCTGAAGTACAGTATATGTGTGCAAATATATAGTGTTTGTATTGCATAGGCGAAAGCACATCCACTGAAATAAATAGGTATAATATGTTACTAGATAAGGACAAGATCAGTTTATATAATTAGCCAAATGAAGATCAAGGCATTTTCTACTAAAAACACAATGTTTTAGTCTTTAGGGAAAGAAACAGGCAGCAGAAAAGTGCTCATAAGGCCTGAACATCCCTCTGACAATCTTGGGAGCCGTGAGCTCTGAGAAAACGGGGTGCTTACAGACTTCAGAGCCTTGGCTCCCACAGAATCGATGAAGTTGACGGGAGTGAAGTCCAGTATGATGGAATGCACGTTAGTCAGCGGCTCCAGGAAGCTCTGCGCCTCCTCGCTGTCGGAGTCCATCTTGACCGCTGCAAACTGCCCGTTTCCCTGGTGACCGGTGTGGGCCTCTGGGTCCGCCAGCTCGTGCTTGATGCTCATCTCCTCGTCCTCCGTCTGTCAGGACCAAACACGTGTGCTGAAAAAGCGGCACCTTCCCTGTCAGCTGTCCCCCAGAGGACTGTCTGAGGCCCCACAAACAACGAACCAGCACACCGACACTTTTTACCCAGTGGTCTACCATTGCCATGACAGTCCGCCACTGCGTCAGTTTCCTTCTCGCACTCTTTAAAGGGAAGTCAACCTGGAGCTCAGGCTACACAAACTGCAAAGCCTGCGATTCTTATCAATAATGAGAAACAGGTTAAAAACAATTATTCCTGCTCAGTGACACTAAGTCACTGAATTTATGCCAAACAGTTAGGCCCTAACTTACTGTAAAGGAACAAGTAATAGTGTGACACCTGAAGAAGGCTCCACGGCCGAAACGTTGTGTTCTCTTTCTTCTTTTTTCCAGCATGGAATAAATCTATTACTTGTTTCTTTGCAGCCTACGCATGCTGACGCAGCTACCCACCTGAACTACTACCGCCTAACTTACTGTATATGCTGCCATCTTTGGATCTGAAGTACATGACAGATTTTCAGATAAAGACAAATTGTTTAAATATTTAACATGCATACAGCAGTTTGAAGAGTCATGGTCCTCTGCAGGCACAGTCTATAAATAACGAAACACTTCTTTATTGATTCCGACTGCACATTTTCTTAATCATAAATGTCCACCCCTTTCTTTGCAGCGACAGTAGGTTTGTGAGAAAAAATAGTTTTAAGAGAACATGGAATAATAGAGTTCCATATGAAAGTGCAGTACAATGCATTTGTCTTTGCCATTGGCGATTAATACTAAAGAAACAGGCCTCATTTCTCAGTATCTTTAAGCTACAATGTTTTCCATTATCTGAAAGAAATCAAAAGCTGTAAAGCCTGTGTCTCAGATTTTTGTCAGGCTCTAAATAACCCACATGGCTTACTTCACAATCCAAAGACAGGTTTTCAGATCCTGTGTAGAACAGCGTACTCGTGTCTAAGACTGAGAGCTTGGTGCACCTCCAGCACTAACACTCCAAATCCAAGCTGCAAAACATTCCAGCTATCCACTCCCTTTCCCCGACAGAAAACTGAGGATTCATGTAGCAGTCATTCAGGACTGCACCAGTAACTCCTGCATGGATACTCCATTTTCAATTCAACCCCAGCCTGGAACAGATCTGCTGCATGAAGTGACTCCTAAATCAGTACTAAAACCGAAATGAGCTAATGGCAAACCATATCGTGGCTTGATTCTCCAAGCTTGTATGTTTGCAATTGTTGTTTACTTACATTAAAGAAAACCACTTGCAACAAAGTAACTATTAGAATGACAAAAGAAATGCTGACTGGTGTAATTACACAAAGTCTGATTGTGAAGGACAGTGAAAACAAACTTGTCAGAAACTAATCATACAGAAAGTGTACTTTAATCACACAGGATAAGGCATCTTGGAACAGCAGTACTTGCTCACAGTGACAAAAATAGTAGTCTCATTCACTCTCAATTACTATTCTTTCTTGCTAACTTCACAGTCATTTCAAACAACAGTCAAAATGTCAATCTGGGAGGAAAACAAGAGCACAGAATTCCAGCTGGCGCACCTGAGAAAGAGCCCCAGAAAAGAACATTTCATTATTAAAAGTAGCAGGATGGATTAAGACAATAAAGATATTTTTTATTAAAATGTTTTTTTTTGTGGAAAGAAGGGTTCATATCCGATTGGAATGCTATTATGAGACGCTATTATTTCTGCACAGAACACACACTTGAAAGGCATCCCCAGCCTGTGTTATTTATATAGGACTGTTAATGATGTTGAACTAGAATATTCACTCACGAGTTTAACAACAGCCTGTCTTTCGTGAAGGACGATCTGGTTCTGAGCCTCAGTCGCCTTCCTCCTCTTCTTCTCCATGGCTTTCCTCATTGCTTGCAGCTTCGCAGGGTCCACGCCGGTCTGCAGCGAGGACATCAACACAGAAACCTCAAATTCCCCGAGCAGGAGACGCAGGGACATGACCCAACTCATTAAAACAACTGCCCGTGGACTTGGTGCGGTTTCTGAGCACCTAGTAAGGAACCTGTGAGAAAGTCTTCTGGTTACACTCTTCTGCAGTGTTTGAAGTTCTACTGCCAATTTAAAAATATCTTTACGCTAACACAATCAAAACTGAAAAGCACAGTTTAATAGCTCCGATTCTACTGTGCTGAAAACGAGACTCAGATCAGCCCCCTTACTTCTATACTGCCTTACACAGTCCATCATATTCTTAAATACTGTATTGCATCACGAACAAAATTTTCATTTAAATTCACACAACCAAAACCTTAATGTGTTGCCAAACGAAACACTAAAGACTCCACTTACCTTTTCCTTTAGGCCATTAATATACAGGTCACTATTCGCAAAGTAGATAGAGCTGTTGGAATGGAATATCTTGATACCCACACGCTCAGTGGCCTGAAGGAAATAATGAGGTGTGAGCAGTTTCTGGATCTTAAGACAGGTGAAATGAAAACTAAGGCTGTTTTGCTCATTAAAGCAAATAAGCACCAAACTATTCACACGGTCCCACCTGGTTCATAAAGCACGAGTCTACTGTTCTAATACTAATGTTACTCTTTTTGTCAGTACTCTCATAAGCAAAATAAAGAGAACATTTAATACAATATTCATTCATGCCACTCCATAATGAAGACGGGATGTGAATTATGGAACTGGAAAAAAAAACATAAAAAATGAAGAAGGAAAGTATTTTCAACACCTTACCTCCTCATATTCCTCAGTATCGCAGTACATTCCCGTGTCAGGAATCTGCCCCAGAATTGAGTGCTTTGGGCTACAGACGAGAATATTTGATTTACTTGGTAATTCTTTCAAAATACTAAAACTCATGATTGAAAATTACATTACTTGACACTATGAAGGTCAAGCCTTCCCCTACTTTGGCTCCTAATGCCATAAAGCATTCATTCCCAGCAGGCTGGATTTTGCTTAAATACTATTTTAAAGCTTTCTAATAAATCCCCAGTTGCAAACAAAACGAACGAATGAGTCTTTAAACTTCCACTGTTATATAGTCTCCTGATATATAGCTAGAAAGCTCAACCTCATTTGCCATCAATATTGGGATTCTGAAATATTTATACGTCATGTCATATTCGGCTCCGACTCTGGAGCTGACACTTTCAGTTTGTGTACTGTTACTAGGGCGTTCCTGAAAGGAGAATGGAGGAGCAATTTCTAAGGGTTTTAAAGGAGGATTTTCTAATACACACAAGTCCTGCTCTGCTGTACCTTTGCGTTCTGTAAATGACCGTCAGGATTGCAAACCCGACGGCCACCAGCAACCCATAATCCAGTCCCAGCAGGACAGAAGCAGCAAACGCCACCAGCCAGATAGCCTACAGGAGACAAACAATATCAGTCACTTAGTAAAGGAAGCGTCTGTAGGTTCATCATCACCTGCAGCAAGTAAGCAGCTGTCCTTAATCTAGGCGAGGAGGAAACCTATCACACTGGGTAACTGAAGAGAGAGCCACAGAGCAGCAGGGTATAATCCTTCAGCTAATGACGTTCTGCAACATGAATTTCAACACCACATTCCATATGCTCTGATAAACAGTCTATTAATAATAACTTGTAGAAGTTTATAAATGTCAATTATATACAAAAAAACACTTTTGTATTCCTCAGTCATACAGTATCCATTTCAAAATGTCAGAAATATAAATACAGGCGATATATACAGATACCACTGTTTTGAGAGATTGTGTGGATCAAATAACTTTTTGTAGCTGGTGCACTAGCATTTTACTGAACTGGCATATTTATAAATGTCATTCTCACAATTAACACTTGTCATATTGATCAATCCAATTAGACATCTGCCATGAAGGTGTACATCTGAGAAGCATGCTTTGCAGTAGGTTACAGATGCTGTCTTCTGGAGTTTTTTTTCCCCCTTCTCCTAAAGCAAGCAAGCTTGTGCCTGCGCACTGGTTCCTGAGCCCTAGATGTCACATCATCCTAACTCATGTCACAGATGTGGGCTCAAGATTGGCATGTAGGACACGCACACATCTCTGCAGCTACAATCTCTTCTGTCAACAAGGCGGCCAAGGTTACATGAGCAGTATGAGGAAGCGTTTCCCTGCTGGAATGCTGTCCCATCAGGACAAGCCCGCAGAAAGGGCAGCGAGGGCCGTCCCAGGACTAGGTGCACCTGTAGGGCAATGTGTGCAGGTTTGCCATGAATCGCTGCTAGTGGAGCTGTGTAGTAACTACACTCCTCCTACTCCAGCCACCAAACCTGAGTGACAATGTGATGATCTTGATGTGTGATCTTCCAGATCACATGACCTATCAATGACAGTCTGATGTCTCACTAGGTTAGAAATTGATGGCTGTGAGCAGCCCAGACACTGAATGACAGTGCGCCGACTTAGTCCAGTTTTTAACATACTGATAGCGTGTAGGCATTCTCTTGATACATGAGGCATATAGGTTCCTTTGTTTTTTAGTTTTACTCTTGATTGTATTAAATTATCTCATCACCTCTCCATATCACAGCGAGTCATGAAGGATCAATTAATTATAGATTTTGTAAGCTTTGATAATTCACACACAAACATAGCAATAAGTTTCTTCCAATGCTTAGTATCTTTGAAAGTAGTCTAAAAAGCAGAGATAAAACAGCCTAAGACTTAATCTTATTTTTGTCACTAAAAGGGCTCTTAATAATCAGCATTGCAATTTTATATTTAAAAAAATGTCTTAATGGCATACAATGGACTTAACCTGTAATATCAAGACAAAAAAAAATCAATGCCACATGGCTTTGCAATCTGCTTTCATGATGACTCATGAAGACAGGAAGTTTCAGACTTCCACATTTCTTGCAGGTCAAGCAAAATTAGATATTTCACAATGAAATACCACACAGTAGGTAGTCACCGTAACATTTTAATTAAGTCATGGGATTTGCAAAAATCTTTCCAGTCCAAATATTTGTATAATTTTCTATTGTTCTAGCACTTAGTGAATAATGTACCCTTCTCCTGCAGAACTATAGCCTAGAGATAACCTTGGCTTGGATTTCAAAGACGTGCTAAAGCTTATAGGATTTTTGCTGGGACCTTAAATGCTGTTAACATTCTGAGGCTGATCAGGCTTGCTGGCTAAATAATCAACACAATCTCACCAAATATGTTCCACAACAATTCTAACCAAACTTTTAGTATTACACCACAATGTCTTATCAATACAAAAAGTCATATTCAATATCTGGCGTGTGTGTTATCATGTTGTATATGCGATTGTGTTTGAGCTATTTAAAAAAAAGGAGTTATACAGTAAATAAATAAGGAGCCACTTTCTACAGTGCAAAGCCATGTACTTGTTAGACCACACAGTTGATCTGATTTTTGTTACAAAACAACCTTTCCTTCTTCATAAGCAAGCAGGAGCAGGTAGGCATGTGTGCACACAACCAGCCATGACTCAGCAGTTAACTTGTCTGAAAAAAAAGAGCTGGAGATCTGTCATATCCTTTACATCCAATGAGCCTTTCTTAGCCACAGAGAGCCAAAGCACTTCCTGCCTTCACAGCATAGCTCTTCCAAGGCCCTTGCATCCCTGCCAACAGATGATGTTGTATGCTTACACAAGTGCTACTTTTCCTTCTTTCCACCGTGCAGTCTTAATATTCCAGAAAGTTCTCATCAAAAAAGTTTAACCAGAAACTCACAAGTTCAATCCTGCTGGTTCTCCAGAGTGAAGGGATATCCCTAAACTGCTTAAACATGCCAATCAGGTTCGCCATGACAATTGCTGCCAGCACGGTCTGTGAAGAAAAAGGATAAAACAAATGCACTGTGACTCGTCTTTCAAATCCGACTGCCGTTTGTCTCATTTCGCTTGCTAAGAGATTGGGCCAGGGAGTTTCAGCGCTCCTGAACGGTTTCCACTGTCCACTGAAACCTGTCCTTTGCGTAAGGACATCCTCCGGTGTTAGGGGAGTGTGTGGTACACAGGGGCTGAAGGAAGGGTAATGATCATGATGTGGAATGAAAACATTCAACCACACTGCACATCACCATATCACTATGGACAGGGTTGGGCAGTAAGGTGACAGGGGGGAAAAAACACAAGAAAATCCATAAGCAAGAACTCTTGTGCAGTCTTTCAGCCATTTATGAGATGTAAATCCATCAGAGTGCTTAGCTGTTAAAATGAGGTAACTAAGATTTACGGTCAAGACCACAGCAGTTCACCACACCACCACTATACTAGCAACACACCCAACCTCACTAGACCAAAATTAAATTAAGCAACAGTACTAACGAATCATTCCTTCCTTATAAAAGTAATTGTGGGTGAATGACAAAAATTTCCAGGCTCATGGGAATGCTGTGGTCTTCATTCCAATAGTCACACCAATCTGAAAAACTATGAATCAGCAGCAATAAACTCCCATTTAGCACCATATATCATGTGATACTGGTTAGTTATTCCCTGAGTACTTTGGTTTCAGTATGAATGCAAAACAAACGCTGTGGGTGAGGTCTAGAAGAGAGCATGACTTATGATGACAAAGCATTTCCCTGTTATCAGGGTTTTCAGGAACGGCAGCGGTTAAAGCAGGGAACAAGCTGAACTGTTCTGTTGTCTTACCTGAGGTAATGGTTGAAAGAGGAAGCCAACAGCCACAACCACAAGCAGCACCACCAGGGAGGACAACAACCCTGCAATCTGCAAACAGACACACAGTGCAAATTCACAAAATACACCAATACTCAATTGTTCAGCTTCAATCTGTAACTCTGTTTATAGTACCTTGATAGTTGGCAGCAATACACTCTCCCTTGTTAAAAGAAAAGCTGAATCAAGATTCAGTTTTCCAGTCAATTCTACAATAAAACATTGTGGAGGGTGGACACACCCAAAGCCAGAGCTGAACCCAGGGTCTGAGAGATGCGAGCCGGGGAATGAAGCACCATTTCTACCTGCGTCTTCCCACCAGTGCTCTCCTGGACCAGGCTGCGGGACATGGAGCAGGTGACTGTGAACGTCTGGAAAAAGGACCCCACGAAATTACACACGCCCAGAGCAATCAGCTCCTGCAACAAGAGTTCAACAGAGGAAGGAGTGATGTCCTTGAACCATGCAGGTCAGGCCCCCGCTGAACCCGCACACACGGTTTTTACAACAGGTTCTCTCTGTGTGAAAAGAACAGATGTGAAAAATCATTACTGGCTACAGGATAACAAGTGTGAAACCAGGAAATAAGCTGCAGAACTTCACAGCTTAAATAAAGATAAACACCGAGCTGTAGCAACGAGACCAACAGGCAGTAATATGGACCTCCTGGTCTCCCCTTAAGCAGACCTAGTTGACCACACACGATGGTGAAGAATTGTCATAAAATAGTGGCAGGTCCTCTTTATTTCCCTTCTTGTCTAAATTCTCTTTCGCAAATATGGCGAGGCATGAAAGTTTCTCTCATAAAATAACTCCATGCTAAACCGTAAGAAGCACTTTAGAACAAATAATTCAGGTACGTTGAAAGACGTTCTCTACATGACTAAAGCACTATGTTCTTTGCCCTTTGTTGCCAGTGCGACCTGGAGGTAAGGGGACTGGAAGTACCTGGTTGCCGTTGACCGTGTAGCCGTGTTTAAGAGCGAAGATCTTGGCCATGGACACAGCCATGGAAAAGCCGACCACCGCTATGGCAATAGCATCAGTTATCAGGTTGGCGATGAAGGAGAAATTGGGCACAGCGGGAGGAAGCAGGCTGAAACACAGGGTAGGAAGAGGGTGGGGGGGAAGAGTTTAAAATGAATTTACTTTCCCTTTGGCAGTTTCCCAGTGAAAGAATCTAAAGCTTAGCTTATCAGGAACATATTTATTAGTCTCCAGTGGGAAAAAAACACACAGCATTAGGCCACATTTTGGAATGCACGCCAATAACAAAAACTTGTCTTTTCAAAATCAAGCTGTTCCATCTTAGATTACTTACTGTACATCCTGTCAAAATGAACTCATTGATGGGAATCTTATAAGATAATATTATCTTACACTAAGATTCTGATACGTCAAGCCCACTTCGTGTATAGTCACTTCAGAGAAAAAAAAAACATTCACTCATCAAATGCTGCAGTCAATCCAGATCTCACACAAAGCCCACGGGACATTTTCACACGTTGTTTTCACGAGGAAGGTTTTGAATTGCAAAAACAGTCTTTTCTTTACCCCGAGGGGATTTTCCCGACAACTTCCACTTCATACTTCTCGAACAACTGGATCCCATACGAGACCCCAGTGGAAATGATGACCTGTTCATGGGGAAAGAGAAGATGGGATCTAGTGACAGAGTGCAAACGGTTGCACACCCAACACACAGAACACGCGTTACGGCTGGAAATACAGTACTTACCACTATGATCTCTGCAGGGATCGGCACAGGCAGCTTCTTTTTAAAGCGGTCATTGACTTCTTTTATTGCTACCAGGAACACAATACAGGTCAGCCCCAGCACGATGGCGGCAACGTTTGTGGTGCCGATATTTTTCAGCACAGCGATGAAACTCTGCGGGAGAGGGGGAGGGGAGGGTCAGCGTGAACAAACCCGGTCGCCCGTAGCAGCCTGCGTGCCTTGCGGAGCAGAGTTACGGGAGACGTCCGTCGATACTTACGTACACAACGGAGAGGGACCCGCTGAAGCGCCGGGTTTTGATTCCCAGGAGGTACTTGAGCTGCGAGACGAAGACGTGCACGGCGGCCGCGGTGGTGAAGCCTCGGACCAGCGGCTCCGTGAGGTAGATGGCGACGAACCCGAACCGCAGGAGGCCGAAGCAGATCTGCAACAGGGACAAGGGAGTTTTATGTCAGCCATCTTCCAATTACCTAGTTTGTTTTCCGAAAGCGAAGATCTGAGGAACTATTCTCCTACATGTTAAAAAAAAAAATGTTTTATCGCTTTTCTTTAATAAAAGGAAACTCTCTTAATGGGCCAGCAACTATATCACCCTGCAGCTCTCAACTGGCTGCCCACTGAAGCTAAGCAGGGTTGAGCCTGGTCAGTACCTGGATGCGAGACCTCCTGGGAAGCTATGGTTGCTGCTGGAAGTGGTGTTAGGAGGACCAGCAGGGGGTGCCCACCCTGCGGTCTGTGTGGGTCCTAATGTCCCGGTATAGTGGTGGGACACCTTAGTGTAGTGGGTGCCATCTTTTGGATTAAATATTTAACCGAGGTCCTGACTGTCAGTGGTCATTAAAGATCCCTGCGCATTTCTCAAGAGTAGGGAGTTACCCCTGTGTCCGGGCCATATTTTCCCCGCAGCCTCCAAATTGTCCCCATGTATGACTGGCTTGCACTTGCCCTGCACTCATTGCTTGCCGGGTAGGCTCCGGCTTCCCATGACACTGTATGGTATAAAGCGGTTTGGCAAATGACATGACATGACTCTCTTAATGGCATTAAAATGTTTCATGCATTCGTCCTTTATCCAAACACCTCCGATTCCTCTGAAGAGCTGAGGCAGTATGGAGCCTATCCCAGACTCAGGTGGCACGGGCACAGGGCACAGGTGAAACGAGACTCTGGGTCACTCTTCTATAACGGAGCACGCACACAGACAACTTAGGAAAACCATGTAACCTAGCCAGCATAAAACTGGGAGGTGGGAGGAAACCAGGATGCCTGACAAACCCCCCCTGTGAACAAGAGAAATTGCAAAATCAACACAAAAGGCTCCCCACTCCAGAATCAAACCCAGGAACTTATGGGCTGTGTGGCAGTAGAATGAACCACTATACCTGAGCTCCAGATGTCTCATGCTTTATTAAACCAATTGTGGAATTTCGATGGGCAGCACAGAATTACCCATGTGCACATCTATAGGGTTTTATAAAAAACTATAGTTCTAAGAAACTTAGAACTATAGTTTGCTTAGAAGAATAAATTCACTACAACACCAGCAGCTCACCTGAATAATGCCCACAAGGAAGGTCAGGGCCACTGCAACCTGAACCCTCTTAGCATCACGTGCTTCAGTGTCCAAAAAGGATGTGGTGTTGCTCCCATTGGTGGCATGGATCTCGAAGGCGGAATCTGGAGCCTCCCGGACTGCCACCCCGCCAATCATCAGGCTGATCACAGCGAAGGTGCCTGTAAGAGCAACAGCCAACGGTAACACGCACACTTTCTGGTCACTCAGGACAGCCCACACACGCCAGCCAAGCCATTACTTCATTTCCTCAAGGAGAGACCGCTTCATTCGAGCAAAGCTTTCTGTATTTTTAGCTCCACCATCTTCATCCGGGGTTATGGGACTACCCAGTCATGCTGTTGAAGCAGATATTCGGGTTTCTTTCAAGAAACTTCTGGGAGACATCGTGGGATCAATTAACAAACTCTAAAACTAGCCCAATAGCCAGGGTGTCCTCCTCCATTTTGAAACCGTTCTGAAGAACTTTTTAATGGAACAGGTGGTTATCCTTGTGAGGGTCGCAGTAGCAGAGCACATCCGGGAAACACAGGGTACAGGCACACAGCTGCACTCTTCTTTAACAGGACGCCTGACCTTAGTAGGACAATGGTTTTCTTCTACAACAGAAAACCTAGCTGTATAGCTTACACACACGAGACAAGAATCAAATCCAGGGCCCTGGAGAACTAACTAGCACGCACCATGCCTTGAACATGTTTAGCCAGCTCCAAAATATGCTTTCTCCTGTGTTCTTCAACCTTGAACTACAGCCTCATTTCATATCCTTCCATAAAGAGCGGCATAATTATAAACAGAACTGGGGTGACACACTGATGAAGACCCGGGAACACAGATTAGTTTGCACATTTCAACACAGGCATACTTCTGTGTACAAAAAACATGACTGATTTAAAGAAAAAAAAAACCACTATAATAAAACTAAGAAAGAATAAAAAAGTGTTGTTATTTTTATTATACTATATTGCACAGTATGACACCTCTTCATTTAATAAAAATGGTATAAGCATGTCTTTCAAAGGTATTATTTTTCACAACTATGTACAAAGAATTTGAACAAGTACATCACCCCTAGACTGCTGGGGAGAAAGCAAAGACAAGAGCTCTACTCTTAAGCAGCAAAAGCGCAAGTGCAGGTACTTAATTGCATGTCATGTATAAAAAAGAGGAACTACTGTAAGTTAAGCTCCTAAAATAGATAGGTATTTTCGTGAATTTCTCTTATGAAAAACCTGTATGCAGTTGGTGGCAGGAAAATACATACAGCACCATAACTTGATGTGCATATAATTAAACTTCTCCCACATGCTTCATTATTTCAATTATTATACTTCCATATAATGTTGGAATTATTATTATGTTATGGAATGTTCACACTTTAAAGTTCATGGAAACAAAACACAGCAACACAATATTAGACATCCCAACGGTATAAACATTTTCTGAAAACAGACCGCCTCAGACTGGAGAGGAAACACTGCTTTGTAATTGACTCAGGTCGGGCGTCAGCTAAATTAATAATGACAATAAGAAACAGCAAAAGGAAGATGAAGAATAAGGCTATTCCTCGTGTGTATTACAAATCCCTATATTTACTTATATCCAGGAAATGATACACTGGCTGGTGAGAAGGTGGAGCTGAGGAGACTCGATGAAAAAATAATTCCATAGTGAGAAACCACAGCTCAAGCACAGTAACTAAGAGGAAATGTCTTCTATAAACTAGCCAGGTGTTTCTTTTTCACAGAGACAGAGCACATCACTCAGCTGAATTCATGCAGACCCATATAATAAATAATAATCAAATTAATTTTACAGTCATTGAAAATCAATTCAAATTACTTTTAAATTCATTAAATAATTCTTCACTTTATTGCCAAGAAATACTTAAAAGTACAGGTATCTCTTTTGTTCACATTATTATAGTATGGAAGCCTTGATATCAAGGAACATTTTGAAGAACATTTTCAATTATCAGTTATATTCTTAACTTCATAATTGCAAAGACTCATTCTTACACAAGACACTCATTACAGAAAACAGATTGCATTTTTTTGGTAAATGATTACGTAACATAATTAAAGCTTTTTTTGCTTTTGCGACAGGACGAATCTTGTGTAACACAGTGTTGCACAGTCTGCTCTCAGCGGCGGTGCGCATTCTGCCATCCTGAACGGGCAGAGGAACACCAGTGTAGACTTACCTATTGATATGTGTCTTGAGGTTCCAAAGAATGTGTACAGCAGAACTGGATAAAAAGAAGAATAAAGGCCATACACTGGAGGCACAGCAGCCAGCAACGCGTAGGCCAGGCCTGAAACGGAGAAGGCCACAGCATTAGAAACTCCTCGAGCTGGAGCAGAGAAAGAGCAAACCCAGAACCTCAAATAACTCCATCAGGGACCATCAGGGACGCTTCGGTCAAGGAAAGACGTTCAGGGCAGGAGCTGCTGGACGGCTGGGAGGTCGCTAGGGAAACGCACAGATCCGTTCTGGGCCAGTCTTGGCCGGGATCTCCCGAGGACTCGTGTCACTGGCTGAGCCCACCCGAGGTTGGGTGGAGCGGAGCCAGCCAGGGAAATCACGGGCAGGGCGCACACCGGTGCCCACTCGGCCTACGAGCGCCCGAGGGACTGGGAGCTGCCAGCGAGAGATGCGCCCGTTGTGGTTGGCGCCGGGTTCAAGCTCATGCGGGTGGCTCGGTGTGCTCCGAGGCGCCGCTTGTGCCTCCGGTGGTAAGTCAGGTCATAAAGCCGCCTTTTTCAACGTGAATAGCGTGCAAGAGCGAAACTACGCGCCGATTGTGAATCAATGTGTGAACAGAGACAAGGTTCTGTTTTTACTTGAAGGTTTTAGAAGTACTTACTGACAAGATAAAGGAGTACACACTACAGTTCTGAAACATCTATGGTGCATTCTCATCACAAAAAGAAGATTCTGCTGTCCTCTTTTTTAATTATACATTTACAATTGGTATAACACAGGGCACTAATAAAATACCATTCTTATCTTTCAGTTCAAACAGTGGCAGTGGGCAATAAACAGGATTATTAGGTTACTTTGACTAATTTACCTAATCAGAAAGAATTGCAACTTAAAAAGTCACATGTTTATTAAATTAAATGTAATAAAAATCACATTTTTATTCTGTGAAAGAAAATGAGGCAGTTTTTTGTCTAGATTCTTGGGTGTGTTTTTGCTGACTATTTCTAATTAAAAAGATTAAATTAACATATATAATTATATTTCATTACAATAAATGGTGGTTGGAACAAAACATAAATCCACTACTTTCATTACAGCAAAACAGCATAATTAGTTGTTTATGATAATAGCCAAAATAATAATAGCTAAAATGAATGATTAGACAGAAATTATTTCCTTAATGCCCGAAATTAGAGTGATACTTCACAAGATCAATTTCTCATATCAAGTAATAATGAACCTCATCACAAGTTTTAATCCTATAAGAAAAAGGTGCTGCAAAGCCAACTTGATCATAGAGTACAGTTATTTTTCAGCCGGTACATTTTCATAAATTAATTTGCTATCAAGGTTTCATTCTAAACAGCTGCGTTTAGTCAATGTGAAACAGAAATGGTCACACGGTATGGATGTGCTTGATTTTGCAATGCTTCTTAGTGACAGCTAACTGCTTCATTATGGGACTTCCTGAAGTCTTTCGAGCACCTTGCATGAGTGGAATTGCAAGACAACTGCACCCCCATGCCTGAGGGACTGCAGTGCAGACTGTAGTGCTGTGTAGTGCAACATGCCACACTACGGGAGAGACACACACCAGCCCAGTTAGAGCATATACAACGCTCAAGGCCTGTCAGTACTGAGCACTGTGGCCACAGAACTGACTCGGAGAGAGAACACACAGCTCAGGCAAAAAGAATCAATAGAATGATGAAGATGAACTAATGTCATTGTGGACTGTAAACAGAATCGCTAATCCTAGCAATTTGATAAATAAAGGCATTGGTTACTATACCGTGATCCAGACATTCAGTTTGCCATGTTACTGGCCTTTATTTATTTATTTTTACAACAGACGGTGTAGAAAAGAATAACTGTATACCAGTTGCCCTTGGTGTCCACTTCTACTTAACAGTTTGAACTACACTGCATCATATTATGTTTTTAAAAGCATGGTTGTAGATACTAACTTCTACTTTTTAAGCCATTCAATTAATTTAGTCCTACATATACTGTACCTTTTTTTTTAAATGTGTGTACAGCTCAACATTTCTGTATCTAGACGTCAGTTATATATTAGCTTATAACCTTTTTATTAACAATATGAGTTATGAGCACTCTGCAAAACAATCAAGGTGTGATAGTCTTGAAAAGAGCACACGTAATACATGTGTGTTATGTACATAAAAAGCAAAAGAACAAAACAAAACCATAGCCTAGTGAAGCAGTAAATTTAAAGCCAACGTAAAAACAAAGAGAGAAAAAGAAGGTCTCCAAGGGAAATCTGAAAACATTTAAAGCTGCAGACTCTAATGAGCAGTGAGTGGTGCAACAAAGCTGTATCACATGGAGCCTGGTCTTCCACAGAGCAAGAAACTCTGAATCAGCAGATCTCAGATTGAAATCTGGACTTCACTCATGAGGAATCCTTAGATAAACTGGAGCTCGCTGATACAATACCCTAACACCGTCTAGACCCAGATTGAAAAGATTCAAAGAGTTCATCAGCCGCAAGACGAGACCGAGCCAATACTGCCCATTTTAGATAGTTTTTGACAAGAAAGGGCTAATCTGAAACAGGTCCACAGTTGCTCAACATTTGGGAGTCCTGGTCTGCTCTGAAGTGTGATAGCAGTAGATAATTTGGTCTAATCACTGTAAAGGCAGCACCAACACAGCTTATCTGGCTTTAAATATATGGACAAAGTTCACACTTACCACATTAAATAAATGCACAACATCACAATCATGAATAATAAATAAGAATTATTGTTTATATAGCACTTTTCATCCCAAAGAACCCAAGCACTTACAGCAGGTGACCCACTGAAGCGCAGCAAGTCAGGAGAAGCAATTTCTCGCTTCTCTATGGATCTCACTAATGTAACTCGGGTGAACTCGGTTGGGCACTCTAATCTTTCAAACAGTGTCATGGGGCCTTCAATGACTAAGTACAGATCGGTAGACATCTGTAGGATGTCACCTCCTACAGTAAAACGTCCCCAGAGCAATTGGGAAATTGTGATCCATATGGAAGAGCCCCACCTACTGGTCCACCAACACTACTTTTGTTTTCCTTAGAGGTCTCCCCTTACCAGTACAGACTAGGCCCAGCCTTGCTTAGCTTTCGAGATGTTACAAGATCAAAGTACTAAGTGATAATACCCCTGCCAATTATTTTTGTTTAACGTAATATGGCTCCCACCAGTCATCCATTTTCTAACTGTTTCTTCCAATTCAGGGACACAGGGGAGCCCAGACAGTCTCACACAGACACAAACACGCACCAGGGCCAGGTTTCCCAGAAGCCAATCAATCTACCAGTATGTCTTTGGAGGAAAGTGGAGCATGTGATCATGGAGGCCACAAAGTTCCAGAACTGAACCCAGTGCTGTGAGGCAGAAATTTTAAC
This sequence comes from Lepisosteus oculatus, assembly GCF_040954835.1. Lineage (NCBI taxonomy): Eukaryota > Metazoa > Chordata > Actinopteri > Semionotiformes > Lepisosteidae > Lepisosteus > Lepisosteus oculatus. Next base: position 33,750,986 of record NC_090702.1, on the reverse strand, counting down.
CACTGTGTCACCACTTTTACTTCGTTTTTGTAATGATTTCTCCTACCCACCCACCATCTCACTGACATTCACTGACCTTGAGGTAGCTGCATTACTCCAGTACTCAGTCCTGAAACAATGTCTCCAAACAGGTACTGTTTCACAGGATACGAGGGCAGCCATGTCAGAATAGGCAGGAAGCTGAAGATAAGGGATTTTGCCTTTCGTGAAGAGCAGCTAGAAAACAGAAAACAGTTCACTTGTTAATTATATCCCCAATACATGCAGCCAGCAAGAAAACCCCCTCACTACTCAACTACAATGGCAAAAACAGACAGCTCTTTGCAGTGAACAGGAAAAAAAACTATACGAGTATTTTCCAATATCTATATACATTACATTATATATTGCAATACACTACAAAATCGTAAACTGGGTGTCACAGCAAAGGCCTGCAGTTCTAAATTGACCATCTGGTTCTTACACACAATCAACTTGGCAATGATTCCTGTAAAGGGGGTAATAACAGACAGCATGTAATCTACAGTAATGGAATACCCTGCCCACACCGTGCTACAGTGATAACAGCAATAAGATACAAATGATCATTAATGTAGTACTCCTATGCTGAAAAAAAAAATGTCAAGGGACAAGTGCCATATCAATAATGCAATCTGATATGAACACAACTGTTACCTGATAATGACTATTGATAATTTCTAAAACAAAAATCCTCATTCCTGTAATTTACTGTTAACCACTTCAGATCAAAGAAATACTTTTTAAGCCCCAGGCATGAGTTTTCAAATCTTACTATTCTCCTGATTTGCACTATTAAACTGCACTTTGCTGCAGAGGAGGGGTGGCTTCACCCTTACATTCCTGTGCAACACTGAGACTGACCCGGCACAATGCTACAGTACAATCTGCCCGCATGCTGTCAGACACCAAGGGTCCATTGCAAATTGTACAAGACCTGCTTACAAAACCCCAAAAAGAAGCACAGAGCAAATAAAACTTCAGAACACAACCAAAGCATGTACACACAAAGGAAGTGGGGTTAAGAAAAACTGCTTAAGACACACAGAGCAAACATAGCGCTCCATGTGAAACATAATATTTACATATCAATTCAGGTAACAATCACATCATATGTCAAGGCACTATTTCTGAATTCAGGGCTTCCAAACTGGATCACATACATTTAAAAGTCCCTCAATTAGTAACGAGTTAAGACAAAAGTCAGTTTACTTCAGTTCATAACAGTGGAGGAAAAAAATAATGCTGTGTACCTTTGCATACCGTTAAGGAAACTGATTTTTTTTAAAGATATGACAATTAATAAGTGATTGGAATGATGGCATAAGCAAATGTTATCAACGGTCAGTGTTTGCAAAGACCATGACTGTACCTCCGGAAAAAAAATGTATAAAAAATAGTTCAGACTCCCAATCTCAACTTCATATTTTATTTCTTCCCCTACCAAAAAAAAAAAATCACCCTCTATTCCACCACAAACCTTTCAGTTCGCCTGCCAAAAGATGTTTTGTTGTTACAACAGAGCCAGATGAAAGCTCACATTAAACAACCTGCTCCCACAGACCTCAGTTTATTTTTTAAATATCATGACCAATTGTCTTATCAACTCCTTGCACACCAGTAATTACAGAACAATGTCAATATTATACAGCACTACAGTGATACACAAGACCACACACATACAAACATCTCTTACAGATTTAACAACTTCTTAAACCTGTTCATGGAGGTCCACGGCGCAAGCACAGTAGAAGTTCATAATTACCAAGTAGGAGTGGCTCAGAACGTTTTGAAAGATTCACTGATAAGACTTACTGTTGTGTAGGATTAATGCTTCAGCTCAGGTTAAGGGTAAATATCATTGATATGAACACTATTTACATTTCACTATATTTGACTAAAGCAATCTTATTCTGGATGACTAAATTATAGCTACAAAACTAGAAGAAATAGAATGTTCCGCCCTACATGTTAGCTTAAAAGACAGCAAGCAAATGTTTGTTTGTATGCTACCAGCTACAAACCAGATTTTATTTCTTTGCTGTATATTTGCAGGAAACTATAACTCAAAATATGTTTCAGATCATTATCATCTGCGTGGTTTCATCCTGTGATTAACCACAGTGGAAACATCATGAAACAACTTTTTTTATACCTACCCCACAGCACTTTTATTGTGGAAAACATCTCAGACATAAAATAAAATAGAAAAAGGGACATATTTCTTAGATGACAGTCTCGGTTCCTTGTGGCCTGAGACTGTTACATGAGCACTTTTTACTGGCAATGACAGAGCAAAGGAATCACATCATTCCACATCTGTATCCGGTAACCGGGTGTAAAGAGGCCTTCCCCGTTTCTGCCCTCGGGCGCCAGAGCAACAAGCACCGGGCTGGAGCGCTTCCAAACCGTGCAAAACACTGAGCCACCAGCCTTTATGGTCCCACAATGCCTTGCAAGAGAGACGTGACACAGCTCGTGCTAGCATCGCTGCCAGAGCTCCTGCCCCCGGGACGTCACGGGGCTGTCCGTCTGTCGCACAACACGACAAAGACACTCGGGCCGCCTCAAGCCCACGCAGCACCGACCGAGCTCGGCTGGGGAAATCCCCATCGCACTCTATTATACATGAAGGACTTACCCCGGCTCAGCTCGGCAATGTCAGAACCACTGGGCCTGCCCGTACACCGAACAAGGCCTCGTGATGGATTTCCTACAATTCTGTACTTAAGGAAACACCGGTAGATTATAAGGCTACACAATTTACAAAATAGCCCTGTCAACATGGACATACAACTGCATTTCATTATTTTTTTGGCCATTATTGGTAAAAGCATCAACGCGTGGTGCTGAGCTTCCCGTGAGTCAAGATTTAAAATGGAATATTAAGATGCAATACAAGATGAGTCTTCTCTTAAAAAGAGTTTTTTGTACCAATTTGCATCTTATTGTACCACACAAATTTTAACCAAATGACACGTTGAGTCAACGCACCAAGCGCGGGCTAGATTTTATTTGCAAGACACCTGAAAACCATTAAAAATTAAAAAAATCATGCAGTGTATTCCACATTAAGAGAGGAATGAATCTCTTGTCTTTCTAAAGGAAATATTTAAAGAAAAGTATGAAAGCAGAGCACACGTCTTATTGCAATTTTCAGGGCCTGACTGTTGTGGGGGGCTTTTCACACTAAGCTTAGTGGAAAATTACAAACTTGAGCTTGGTTGGGCACTACAGAAGAAGTGGTCACGTGACCAATGTAATAGAATAGAGTATTTATAATAACCTTGATGTTAAAGATCATATTTAGAGAGGACAGCGGGTAAGGATAAACATCACTGACATGTAAATAGTATTCATATCAGTGATATTTACCACTGGTAGAAGTCCGTAATTCTTAAGACGTACCGAAACTCTTCCGTTAGCTTTTCCTTTATAGTCTTTGGCTGTTTCTCCTTCCTATGCAGCAGCTGCGTCCCAATGTACTCCTCGTTGTACACCGGGCGCTCCACAAAGTACATTAAAGTGCTAGAAGCATCCTCTTCTTCCGTTACATGTTCCATAACAAGACCGCCCAGTACATTTCAACAACGTCACCAGCACAACAAGTGGACACCAGGGCTTGCTCTCCCTCCCTGAAGCTCTGTGGAACAAACACAAACACACACACAAGCACAGGAGAGTGAGACTATAATCCAGTGGGGTCAATGTGACGTGGTGCCATTTTTAATAAACCCATATTTAAGAAATCGAGTTATAGTTCTCAGAAGCCACAGAAAACACCCAGTAACAGAATCATATCATGCAAAGTATATAAATTCCATTGGATGTTATTCACAGGAGTAAGGAATACTACCCTGCAGCCTGGAAAACAGAAAAGGGAATACACAAACTACATTAAGAACACAGATCCTGACTAAACTTCAAGCGGCCTGCCAATTACATGTGGCGGCCCCACTGCTTGATGTGTGCACAGTAGTCAGGGGTTACAATTTAGCTTCCACTGGCAGGTTGAAGTTTTGATTTTGGTCCAGGCCATAAGCTCTTAAATCCCTGCCGAATCTGTGCTAATTCCATCTGATTCTGGTCTGACCTGTGAAGGCCAACGCAGATTTCTTCAGAGATCAAAGGCACTGTCACGAGATAAAAGAGCGCTATCCTTAGTAGACGCATCAAGCGGAGCAATTTAGTTTCACCTAGATTACGTTAAAAATGCATTCAATCCAAAACGTATCAATATTTGTGCTACTCAAGTCAGACGGTATGGATATGAATGCTTTGACTGCCTAAGACAGACAGAGGAGGCAGAGTGAGAGCTGTGTCTGGAGCCCATTTCTTTCAGGCTCTGCAGCAGGAGGGCAGGGTCCTGGGACAACAGCCACACTGGCTCCAATGTGATAAAGTCACCAAACGCCTTGTAAGTAATATTCCAACTCCACAAAATAAGAAAAAGGTGCATTTAAAAATATCAAGATTGCCACAACAACAGGGACAACATTACCCCCACTTTACTGAGCAGCTAACCTAGGCTTTGTCTACGAATGGAGTCATTCTGCTTCAGATATGACAATAACCCCGTTGTATATTGACTAGAGGCCAGCGGGAGTCAGTTCTGCTAGGTCTCACCAGACACTCACAGAGGGATGGGTTCAACTTAACTTACTTCCAGGATCCTTTTACTATATGTATCCACCCAGCCAAGGAGTGCTCTTAGAGAATTTTCATGAATGATACAAATGTCATTTCTACCACAATTTTAAGTAACATAAACCTTAGTTGGAGGTGCTCAGATTGTTGTTCTGATCGTAAATGAAAATACATAACGCTGCTGTGTCATCATACAGATTCATTAAAATGGTGTCCCTGCAAAATAACTGCCAGTTGCTGCAACAAGAGGCGTTAGAGTGCAGGAAGATGTCTAGTGGTTTGTTTGGTGATGCCATTGGAAATGGTCCAACTCCAACGTTCAAGAGGTTCCTCCAGACTTTATACTTTCTCGTGAGGGAGCTCTCAGATACGTAATCCCCAACTCACAGCGTTTCAAGTTAGGCAGTGTCTGCCTGTGTATTGTGGATACTGTGGTCAGTATAGATCTGCGAGATGCCTGCCTTGGTAACACTGTTGCTAAGTAATTCACCTCCATGGCCTCTCCAGTTTACACCACACTGTGCAAGAGGCGCTTTGATTTGTTTTGTTTTTTTTCAGGTAGAGATAAAAGGCGAAAGAAATTGATTTTTGGAATGAAATGGCCATGGCAAGATAGTTTCCACTGCAATTATCACAGCTGCTGGGATCTGACCTTTCTAACCAAAGTGCTTCACAATTGTGTATGCAGAGAGATGCGTTACATTACGAAATGTTTTGTAACATGCCCCTGGTATGTCATCATAATGCAACAAGAAAAAAAGAACTTTTGAGGATTAAAGTACTTTCTCTCAAAGAAAAATCTCTCAAAAAAAAGAATCCACAGCATAGTTTTGTTTTTTTTAGTTTAATAATTGGCCATTTATACAGCAGAAAGGATTCAGATGGCATATATTAACATAACCCGTAGCAATACGCAAACCCAAACCTAAGACTTATTCTGTCCAAAATATTACAGTTCTCTAATCAACTTCAATCTCAGATCTTCTGCAGAATCAGATTTTAGAGTATAAGAACGGTTACCAACAAGAGGAGTCGGTTTAAAAAAACAGTAGCTTGTTCAATACCCTTACTACACTTTGGGTAAAAAGGAGACTCAAAGTTACGACAACACCGATTCACTGACTGCTTCATAAGCTGGGTTTTCAGTAAACATTTAGCATTCCGGACCACTGCTATACAGAAATATTTCCAGTCGGAAGCCTACTGTAAGACTTCAGTCTGTGGAATTAAAAAGCTCCGTTAGTACTGAACATTTCAAGTCAAAAGAATGGTGGCATGTTCTGTACTGTCTTAACGATGCCAACACTTTCTTGTTAAAACACGCTGGTTTGCAATGCCACTTTCACTAATGTCTTTCAAACAAACGCAGACTTTATGTATGAAAATGCCAGGGTTGTCCTATAATCCAGCGTTTAATTGCTGTTTCTTTCATTTGAAAACATGTTCAGGCTCTCTTTGTTACCACTAAGCGAGAGAACACTATCAACTGCAGCACAGATTTACACTGGTTATGTGAGAAAGGAGCAGCTTAATGGGCTAAAAAGTCTATGTGAAGATGGATAACACAAGCTAATTTCTTAATTTCAGCACATGTAATGTCTTCTAGATTCATACAGTTTCCAAATACTTTTCTAAAAGAAGCTCTGAAACTTCCACTGGTAGTGTCTACATGATTTCCATACATGCTTGACTGAAGCACTACTCCATGTGCAATTTTATACATTTTATTTGACCAAATTCCCAATTTATACTTTTCTATATATTTAATCAGTCATCAGAGTTTCCCGCTTGTTTTCCTCGCAGATGCCTATATGAACTCCAGCACTTCGAGCTCTTAAAGCAGGAAAGCCCACTAGTGTAAAACAGGATTTGACAAGTGTGAGTTAAAAAGGAACAGGCAGGGGTTACTCTCGTGATGGAGAGCTCAGAATAAAAGGGAGAGAGCACTCTGAGGAACCTCTGCTTCTTCCTTAGCAGTCTGCCCCTCACTGGAACCTCTGGCCTGGGCCACTGTCCAGCTGCGTGCTAGACTGGCTGGATAACGACTGAATACAGAATCCTTCTGGTTTTATTTGCCTTCTGGTGAATGGAAATGGCAAAATTAAGAACTGCAACACCCGCTGCAGGTTTCCACTCAGTGTGCTATCCGTTATTATCTGAATGTCTTTTAAAGATCAGATGCTGTCTGGCACCGCTGTTTTAGAACTACGTACCAATATCACATCTTGGTCAGGGATTTCAACAACTTATTCCCTTCTGCCCCAGGATTAGCCTTATTTAGCTTCCTTTCAAAATTGATGAGCCTTTTCATAATATTGTATCCAGGATGGAAAAGAACTGCAGAGCAACATGGAGCCAAGCAGCACAAAACACCTCCCTAACCCCCAAGAACAAGCGTTTCCCATCCTGTCCACAAACTCCAACTGCTCGAATCAGTATTTGCTAACTAATTTCCATAATTATAAACGCCTCTTTTGTTCTCAACAAGAAAAACGTGAACGTATACAGGGTTAGTCAAAATGTTGTCGACAAGTATAGATGCCAATGATTTGACTAAAGTTTTGTTTTCTCCTCTACAGATGGCGAACGATTATAACTGTTACAAACTTTGATATTTATGCTTTCGTTTGAAACCTTTTTTTGCCACAGTAACCCCTGTAATTAATTTGCAATAAAAACCGTCAAAGTTGTTAAAAGCATTTAGACCAATCCTGTATTTAATGTCCCATGTTACACCTTTTAGAATGACATCCCATTTGTAAATGGAGTAAAATGTATGTAAAGTGTTTTCATTGATTCAAATTCTTGGACTGCATTACAAATTTTGTCAAATTCTAGATGCTGTAAAATTTTCATGGTACAATATCTGCACTAAATGAGAAGTTTGTATCCTACAGGCTTAGGTTTAAAATAATTCACGAAATTAAACAAGCTTTTCTCCCTGCCGAAAGCATTCAAACTCCAGGCTATAAAACAAATGTTTGGGTTCATTTGCAAGTCATCAGTTGTGCGATTAAATTTTACTGCAGCATATTCAATTTGCCCAGCTGGTACTTATTGGCAAGCGCACGTGTTAAAATGGGGTTTTGAACTGCAATAAGCCTTGCTCAAATGTTCTTCTCAAACACTTTGTCTGATGGTATTTCTGGATTTCTAGCAAAATGTTTCTGGGTGAATTAAAACGGTATAAAAGTACTGTCTGTCAGTCTCAACAATTCCCCGTCTGGCCAGGGGAAATATTACTATAGGACTATAATGACAAATAGACAATACTGCCGACAGATCATCGGAAAGTCGTAGCACTGTGACTAATTTAACCTTGGTTACATTCTGTTATGCCCAAAGTGGAGAAGCCCAGACCTATTTTGTTTCATCCAAACCGACCACTCTCGAATGCTCTACAAGCAGGAATGTTACAGAACGCCTTACAGAAACGTCATTACAAGAGCTCCTGTTCTGGCAGACACGTAACCCTGAACTTGAAATTTGTGTGCCGGCTTCCTGCTGAACTTTCGCACGGTCCTACCCATAAATTACCCACTAGCAATCTCGTCTGTCCTCCCCACAAGACTACGAACTGAGGGAGGTAGGGCCACCTCCTGCTATTCAACTAGGCTTCTCAATTACTCCAGGAATTCTCTATCTACTTGTAAATCTCGTCTTAAAACGTATTTCTCGAAACTGGCATTCCACCAGATTTGTATAATACAGACTGCTGTATACTGATGTATGCTAAATGATTTTATTTTTCCTGGTGTTTTTGTGTGTGTGTGTGTGCGTTGAGACAACTATTTACTAATAGCATTTGAGAAAAAGTTCAGTATTACGCTAATTGACAAATGCGGACTAAACCCCCTCAGCAGGCGCTGGCCTCAGTGCTGCTTTCCTAGAAGAGAATACAGGAAGGCGCCGTGTAGAAAACCGAAAACTGGAAGTTAAGTAGAAACTCCATCTCTGCTGTACTCACGTATGAAGACCCGTACTGATTAGTAAAACCAAAGATATTTCTAATACTTCGATATTAAACGGAAGCAACACATTGAAAAAAATATCGAAAATAAAACAGGACAAAACTAATTTCTCTAGCATGTGGCAGGTTTACGTCCTACAGCATCAACAGAAAACTTGAAGACTATGTATAAATTTGAATATATAGGGAAGCCGCTACAGCTGTCCACTTAGCATGTGTGATCAATGTGAGTGATGCTTGTTGCTGCCAAAAAGCGTGGTTTTCGGTCATTCCCGATAAAAATAGATAAATCTCAAATGGGGAATAGCGTTTTTTCTTACCTTTTTCAACCAGTCTGAAGTTTGGGCTTGATGAGAATCAAATTTTACCGCACAACGGAGTCTCTAGTTACAGTTTAACACTGAAATGTCCTTTTGCAGCTGACAAGTCCTCTCACGGTAAAACTCACTGAGGACAGCCTGCGAATACCGTCATGAGCCCCGAAGAGTCCTGGGAGTTGTATTTCTAGGTCTCTTTCTGCTCCGCCTCCACGACCGAGCACAGGACTACAAGTCCCAACCTTATAGCGCTGACGAACACGGTTTGTTTAAGGCTTTCAATCCGGTTTTTAATTTCGGTAAAGGAGCATGTTATCGTAATCAAGTGTAATGAGTTAGACAACAGAAGATTCAGCGACTGTGTGTGATATGAATACATAACTATCGCTATATTATGTATACATTAGTATGTATTTGAGACGGTGTGGTATACGATTTATCCCCTGGAAATCTGTATTACCAGCCGAAATGCGCATGCTCGGCTATTTCAGGGAAGCATGTTGTTTTTCTCATCCTCCACATATAAAATGATTTATATGCAACACATAAAGATCAAAGATGCACACAGCTTTTGTGTGCTTTCTTGCGGTTCCCCCATTTCGTTTAAAGATAACTTATGCTTTCATTAATGTGGTTGTGGTACACTATTTTACATACAAATCCCTAGTAAACGCATTGGATACGCCGAGAAACAAACAACGGGCTCAAGTATTCTTACTGTAACATCAGTCTGAGGATGTTACAAGCCTCAAGCAACATTCTTCCCACAACTCATTATTTCACTTCCACAGTGTAGTAAAGTAGCTCAGCTTTATTATATAAGAAGTAAGAATGTGTTCATGATATATTCCAGATTTTAAAATGTTATCGTTGCCTCACTCTTAACAGTAATGATTTAGAAAAGCTCAAGCTGACAATAAATTCAGGACTCAGGGGAATATTTTAATCTCAATACTGTATTATTTAATTTCTTATTAGTTTCATTTAATCTTTCACTACCCACCTGTCATAGATGAATTATAATTAAAGTTTCATTTGTTAAATTCATAAAACATCTTAGTTTACATTTTATTCCACCTTATACAAGAAGGACCCAGTAGAGTATATTGCAGAAATGATCTTATAGTGTCTCTTTGTGTTCATGTTTCACTCCTTGAAAGGAGGGATCAGAACAGGGACAAGAGATAAGAATGAGTCGTTGATAGGAAGGGTGTGGAACTGTCAGAAGAGTCCCATCTATTCCCTATCTGTTGACCCTGTGAAATGTATGTTTCAAGATACTGCTGTCAGTTAAAGAGATTGAAACTAATAACTTACAGGGTGCATACTAAGGTCTTATTTTAAACAAATACTGTACTCTGCTCTCCTCCCCACTGATAGCTGATGTGTGGTGAGCGTTCTGGCGCACTATGGCTGCTGTTGCATCATCCAGGTGGGGCTGCACATTGGTGGTGGTGGAGGGGAGTCCCCATTACCTGTAAAGCGCTTTGCGTGGAGTGTCCAGAAAAGCGCTATATAAGTGTAAACAATTATTAATAATTATAATCACAGAAGTTACACAAATGCATGTGAGATTATTGATTGGCACTAGTAAATAGGTTGTTGTGGGGTCAAATTCAGGATGAAGTACAACTGTTGCAAGTTAAATCACTCTGAGTACTCCAGTAAAATGTTCAGTTGTGTAAAGATGTCCATTGTAAGATTCTTTGGGTAAAATTGTGAACTAAATTAATTAATAATAACAAGGTAATTCACAACTTAATGCAGCAGTGTACAGTAGACAGAGAAGTCCCATTCCAAAGCCTCCAAATAAAACATGCAGGACATAAAACAAAGCTGTTGAGGTCTGGCATGTGAAAATTTCATAGCAAACCATGGCTCTTATCAAGAAAACTCTGAAGACAGCTTTTTTCCACAGTTCGAACACATTATTTAAAGCACTGTTCAGAGCAGTGAATTAGCCCTTTTCGGAAAAAAAAAGAATGACACTGAACTGAAGAAATGCCAGAAAACCTTTCCAAGCAACACTTCAGCATTCAACTCCTGATATATGATAACAAAGTGCCTGCAGTGCTCCTTTGTGCTGTGGCTGGATGAACAGAACACAGTTTGTGCTCCGGAGCAATGGAAAGCTACCGGTTGTCCCTGACAACAAGAGCATAAGCAGGGGAGGGAACACAGAGGCCTGTCCGTGGTGCACGACTGAGAGACACAGAGATGGCTGGGATGTCCTCAACTAAGCTTCAGAATTCAGTGACAAAGGAAACCAGATATGACAACTGGTCGAGAAACCAAGAAAGAATAAAGGGGCTGTCCATCAGATCACTTTATTGGCCATATACAATTTCTTGTATTAGGAATTTGTCTTTTTGCATACCCCAACTTGCTGTCCATGAGACACACGGGCACACAAGGAGAGAAGCTTGGGGTCAGAGCACAGAGTCAGCCATTTATATGGCACCTCTGGAGCTTTTGGGGTTAAGGGCCTTGCTCGGGGGCCCAACGGAGTAGGATTCCTCTGCCAGCTGCAGGATACGAACCAGCAACCTTCCAGCCACAGGCACAGATCCTCAGCCACAGAGCCACCGTACTACCCTGGTGTCTTGATATGTCTCTTTTACAAACCAAGCTGAAGCCCTCGAGAAACCGAACAAAATGTGGGTATGTGTTCCAGGAGGAAATCTGAAAATGACTTAATACCAAGTTGTCACCTGTACAGAATGAATGATCAATATGAAGCACAGGTTGAATGAACAGATTTCTAAAGACTACATTGATGTAAGGATTTATTCTCTCAAGATGTTGCCTTTGAGTAACAAGTGTTACTTCTTCTCAGTTAGGAAAACTTTAAATGAAATATAAAAACAAACAAATAACAAGTTTATCATACGGATCTTCTTGCACTCTCTGTCTCAATCTGCTGTCCAGCTGTCACTCGCATTAAATCTAATAGTTTTTTTTAATTTTTTAAATCTATAGGACACCACTTTTCTAACACAAATGAAAGAACACCCCACGAAAGTCACATTTAGAAGAATACAGCTGTAATGCACTGCAATAGGCTGCTTGAGCTGACTGTATGCCAGGTTGGAATCCAGTTTTTGGTCACCCTGGTTGAACCATGCTGTGATTTTAAAATGGATGGATAAGACTATAAGAAAAGAATAAAAAAAACAAGAACAGCTCATTCAACCTATTTTGCTTGTTTGATAATGAGTTGTCCACCTGATTCCTGAATCCAATCATTTCTTGAAAGATACCAGTGGCTCCGATAGCTGGGATTGAAGAATAGTTCGCTCCTGCTTAAGATCCTAAATACTGTACTTTGCAACTTTGATTTCGGACTCTGAGCACTTGTTGTGGTCCTAGTACCTAAAATACAGTCATGACTTGGCTTTGCTGTGTCAACATCTTGAGGATGTTCTCAAACACTGTAATCACATACCCTGAAGCTCTCCATCATTCAAGACGAAAGTACTGTATTTCAATTCCAGTATCCAGTCTATGCATCACAGCTGCATTCCATTGAGGCCAGGAATAATTACAGTCATCTTCCTGGCAACTTTTAATTATCAACAGTATATTGTTTGTAACAAGATTACAGTTGAACAGACTGATATTCTGTATCAGTGGCTCCCAGCACTGTCCCCGGAGGAACGCTGTCTGCTGGTTTCCATTCCAGCTGACTACTTAATTACAGGCTAATTCATGACTAAACTGATCTGCTGCCTTGTTTATTTTACTTGTTTCTTAGAATAGTCCTGAATGTCAAAAATACCCTGATTTAAGGATACATTTTCAGCCAATTTCAGCGCACAGAACAGTACACAGCCCCTCCTGAATTTGCTTTCAACTATTGTTCACTACACAGCTCTTATAAGTGACATACAGACACAGGCGGGAATAACACTGCATCAGACACTCCCACAATAAGCATTTTTCCTTCTGCAGGGGTTGAATTAGTTACATTTCAGATAACACATCTGAATGAAACTCAGAAATCGGTACAGGGTGGATATCAACTACAAATCCCTTTTGACCTTTTAAATGCAAATTTACAAATTGCCCCAAAGAAAAAGGTAAATCAATTAGCCTGTGATTAAGAACTCCTCTGGAGAAAAAAAACCAACAGAAGAGAGTGTTCTTCCAGGACCAGGTTTGAGAACCAATGGTCCTGGTTCTCATACAATACGATATCTTGTGTAGCTTAACTATTAACCTTTACTACATTTCGATTGTAACTGTATCCAACCATCTTGCTTGCTTCCCTGCACTGTCTCAAAGTACTTCCCAACACATAAAAAATCACTTGACGGTGTTAAAATCAAGACACTTACAAAGAAAATACCAGATCCAGAAGATAAAAAAAAGCACAAAAGGCCTTCTTTTAGGATAGTGTAAACCCCTAAATCAGGGTTGTCAAACTCATTTTCTTGAAGGCCTGGAATCTTCTGTTCATGGTCACATAGTTCTTCTGATTACTTAATTGACTGCATAAGCTTAGTACTTGCTTAGTACCCAACTGCTCAGATTGAAACCAAAAACCAGGAGACACCAAGGCCTTCTTCAGGTTCAAGACCAGCAGCTGATATGTATAGTGTACTTTATCACTTCCTGCATAATTCATTTTTCACTTTGTCTGCACTGAAATTATTTCACTCTGTGTGCCCCCAATCATGGACTCTGATTTACCATACTCCTGGTGCTGCTCTCACAGTGTTAGATCTTATATAGCAGCCAAAAGAGTGTTATGATAGAGTGTACGATCGTAACATACACTTGACCTTGACCTTTGACTCATCCTATGTGTATTTGAGCCCAGACACACAAAACCCTTTAGTTTCTCAGGGTTAATATTAGCATACTGTGGAATTGTAATAAATTGACCAATGACGCCTCCTAGTGAGCATACTGAAAAAGACATAAGTTAGGTGCTTCTCTTTTTGTTCTACGTGGTTTTACTACTGTGAACCCAGAAATGCAAAAGATAAGCAAATGTAACGTGTGCCGCGTGAGACACATCTTTTTTGATTGATGATTTATGACATATGATTTATTTTTATGTCTTTTGCACTGCTGGGCCACCGTAAGAAACAGAATCATTGCATTTCCCAAGTACGTACAGTAACATGTACAAGGAATTTGATCTGGTGTGATGGTGCAAAAAACATAGAAATGATTCAATAATACATGTACACTTTACACATAAACATGCACAGGTCGACAATTATATGCACACTGCATCCCATATTCGTATGTTCTGGTTAAGCAGGGTGACGGCCATGGGGAAGAAGCTGTTCAGATGCCGCTCGGTTTTGGTTTGATCAACCGGTAGCGTCCAAGGTGTCCTGAATGAGAGAAGTAATTGAGAATCTTTTCTGCTAGCTTCTTTAATCTGTGAGTATACAGGTCTTCAATAGATGGAAAAATGACAGCCAATGACTCTCTCTACACAGCGGACAATGCGTTGCAGTTTTCCTCTAGAGTGGACTGACGCGTTGCCGAACCAGTGACTGTCACGGATGTCAGAAGGGACGAACCGTGGAATGGCAGGAGAGCGGAAAAAGTTAGCCCGGGCTCAGCTGTTCAGGAACAGCCAGGAAGTTCAGGAACTGCCGTATAGAAACCTATGCCCTCAGGTAGCGGACGTGGGGCGACCTGGTGCTAGGCGGGTTCCAGGACATCCGAACCTCAATGCTAAGCGAGGAGCAGACACTGGAAGTAAATAGGCTACACAACAAGACACACCAGAAAGACATGAATAAGCACAGGGAACTAAGAACAGTAGAGAAGTAGAGCGCCCTCTAGGCGTACTGGGCGTGACAGTGACAGAAGCTGAGAGAATGATCTCAATAATGCTCACTACAAACTGAATGACAGTTGACTGGGAAAACATTAAGATTGTTCAGTTGACACAGGAATGCAGGAAATACAGTTTCTGGTGCAATTTATTTGTGGTGCTGGTAACATTCGCAACCCATTTGAGCGTGTCAGAGATGGTTTTTCTTAGAAACTGGAAAAACTCCACCATGCTCACTGACAGTTTCTAGGGGGATGGATTTTTCTCACAGTCAATGAACATTTCCACTGAGAAAAAAAAACATTTCCCAGATGTGTGTACTACTCTTTCAAAGAATAGATTTCAAACATTACAATCCAGGAAATTTCCACAATTTCAAAAATGTAAAGCGACTCCCGGAGGTGATGGTCCATTATCAATCTATTGTTTTAGCAAGTGGTCGTTAAGGCTGGAGTCGCACAACAAAGTCCCTCCAAACCTCCCGGGTGTGACCACTTGCTGTCGCTATGATCTGTCCTGGCTCTGAAACCGCGCTAGTCCAGTTTTCCGCAGGAGCTCAAAGGAGCGGGTGTTTCTTCCTCGGTCCCTGTACAGCGCCCACAGTCCCTTCCTGCGCTCCTTCGCCGTAGAGAAGCCCCTGAGGCAGGGATCCGCTCCTCCAGCTCCCTCGCCCTCTGTTCTGTACTGGGACTGTTGAGCTGAAGGCTGCTGTTGACACACCGCACTGCCAGACGTCCCGGTTCTCTTCTGTGCCTGATCTCTACCCCACCAGGGGTCAGTCGTTGGTGTAAAGGGAGTACAGCAATGGGCAGAGAACACAGCCTTGAGGTGCCCCTATGTTCACAGATAAGCAGTCTGACAAGTAAGAGGAGGGTGGAGAGCGGAACAATAAAATGAGAGGAGGCGTTCTGGGTCGATGGTGTTTAACGCAGAGCTATGTGTCTGACATGTTCCTGGACATAACAGATGATGCAGGATATAATGGAGGTGAATATCAACAGCATCTGGCTCTGTATGCAAATTGTAAGGAGTCAAGATATGAATCCTGTCTTAACCATGATTTAAAATATATAATCATAAGTTCTGTAGTCAAAAGAACATCGGGCCTGTACATCACAAATAATGTCTGACATTTGCCATTGTTGGACATAGCCAGATACTTTAATTGAATCCGCTTTTTCCAATGAAAGCCTGTGTGGAGAAATGAGACCATCACTTCCTGATGGGATTTAATATGATTCACCTGCTTTGCCTCTGTAATCAGCACTCCGCTCTTGTTGAAGATGTCCTAGATGCAGCCGAAGTGCTGTCATTTCTACGTTCAGGAGGTTTTCAAGTAACAGCAGACAAAGCCAGGGGAGTAAGAATACGTATTCAAGAGGTTCAAAGGTTTCACAGCGGCGGCTCTGTCCGCTAACAAGGGAGTTATTGTTTCGCTGTGCCCCCTCGGTGTCAGCCTACCGCGCCCAGGGGAGTTCGCTGAGGGGGGCCAGGTGACACAGGCTCAGGAGTTTCACCTCACCGAGAGAGACGGCCGGAGGAGAGACACAACAGCTTCTAGGACTGACACACTAGCACGAATTTGCCGCGACTCCGAACAGATTGAATACTTTCTTGTTTTTAAAGTGACTCGGAAAAGAGCCTGAATCGTTTTTTATACCATATAACTCTCGAACATTTTTTTACGTGAATTAGACGTTTATTTTCAGCTTCACGTTCCTTTTAGTAATTGTCTCAGTCCTGCCTTTTTCTTGTCCCTTTGCTACTGCTACTTTTCGTTTCTTTGCGCTTCGCTGTGTCTTTTTTTGCGCCAGTCTGTGCTGCAGCAATGCTCTTAAAGCTAACCTAAAATGCGGTTTATGTGAGCATGTGGGAAAATGTTGTAAGAACCTTGCGGCTGCTTAAAAAGTGCTTAGAGCCAGTGTTAATTGACTAAGAAATTAGCAAATGAATTGTTCTCTCTCAGTCTCTAGCATCTCCTTTGAAAGTCTATCTAAGTCTAACATAAGCGAATATAATAGTCTGTTGCAATCCAGACTCTTTTTGGAAAAAAAAAACATTGGTTTTAATGTAAATTTATAAACAATTTGAATAGGTTCAAGATTTATCATTAAAATTATTCAGTTTCTTTAAATACAAACCTTTAAAATTTAATCTTGAGCGTGACCGTAAATGCTCGGATTTCGATTGCGATTTTTTTAAATCAAACACTGTACACTGAACTCCGTGTCTTCCTCTATCCCATCACAGAACAGGCTCAGATTCAGAATCGCTGACTGTTCAGGAAAAGGGAAAATGCGCGACACAAAGTATTAGTCGTGATAACCGGTGGTGTAAAATCGCTCTAGTTGACTTGCAGACACTCCCACCTCTAAACAGGTGTTCCCTTCTGGAGAGCGCCGGAAGAGAGACTCGGACGGGATTGGCCACCGTGCTTTCGCTCTCTTGCATTGGCCTCAAGGCGTGTGCTTTCGGAATCAAAGCCGAAACATTTTTTTTACCAAGTTGCTTGTGAAGGTTGACTCAATTAGGAAGCGTGGAGCATGTGAAGATCATTTCAGATTTTTTTTCCCTCCTGTGAATCTCGATTGTTGTATACGCTTGTATTATTACGCAGAAATGTACGTCTGTCAGGGAAAGTAAGGGCACATCAACCGAGTAACTGAGGCACGAATTGTACCTTGAACTGCAGGCAGTGGAAGGAAAGGTTTGTCTCTACTGGTGTTTGAAGTACTGTACCGGTATAAAACATGGGAAGGAGACGCATAGATACCTACAAAGAAGATTTTACTTTTGTCAGCCGGGTAGTTAAATATCTGCTTTTTATTTTTAATATGATCTTTTGGGTAAGTTTATTTTTGTTACTTGTTTGTCTAGAATACACACATTTAAAGGGAAAGCCCCCAGACTGTTGTTGTTTGATCGTCTCGTCAAACCACTGTTGCATTTTCTGTGTTGGAGGGCCAGCAGAATCTCAGGGATTTCCAAAAAGTCACGCGAATGTCATAAGTAAAATAACTAAAGTTCAGGGTTTTTCGGCTATTTACCGACATGATGATTAGTACCAATATCGAGAGACCGTTCGCCTGATGAGCATATGAACAATCGCTATTTCTGTTTCTAACTGTATCATTTCGGGCATAGTAGAGCATGTAGACGTGCGACAACGTTATCTTTTTCTTTTTCGTCGTTGGTTATTGCAAAAAAATAGGTCATTATATATAGCGTGAAAAATTAGTTCACTCAACCAAGTCTTTGTATTACTGTGTTATGAAGTACGGGATTGTTTCAGTGCACCGTAAAACGATGCATTTTTTTATTTACTAGTAGGGCATATTATTCAGTGAAGGTATTAAATGTCTGTTAAATTACTAACCGTAATCGTCTGTACATACTTCAAGTGTAGAACGTTATTTAGGCAACTTAGTTTGAAGCACTCCAGGTAAAGGTCATTTTGAGTTTAAACAAATTAATAGGGAATAAGGAACAACTTCCAAATAATGATTAACCGAGTGGTTATAGCAAAGCAACCGGCTGTGAAATCGTGAACACTGAGCAACAAGTTCGTGAACTCCAACCTTCTACAAAAGTAGGGAGTTGAGCTAAACGTGTTTTTTATTGTGAACATATTAAACAACATTTTAAAAAGGAAAGTTAATTATGATACCACAGCAGATCTGGTACCTTATCTTTTGGTATTTAAAATGGTGATGAGTTGAAAACATTGTATGGTATTAGTCTAAGTGTAGGCCTGATTCACGCTGAACAGTGTGCACAGTTAAATTAGCAAATTATCTCAGCTAGTTGGAGATTTGAAAGGGGGCATAACCGTGCACGTCTATACTTGTGTTTATTGCCTGTGTAACATCTTACAGGGTTGCGTCGGGGTCTTAAGTTTTTCGGTTGTGAAAATCCGTCGCTGCCCTCAAATGTGTTATCCGAACATTTGCCTTTAGTTTTTGTTGTTTTCCACAGAAGTGATCGGGACATTTTTTATCTCCCAAATCAATTTATTAAAAGGAATTAAGCGATCAGATTTGAGCTGAAAAGTATGATATTTATTGCAAACGTCAGTTACAGTTATTAATTACTACATATTAAATGTAAAGCGCAGATTTTATTAAAGGGTGACCTGAAAAATGTGTTTTCAGGTAGTTATTCGAATCTGATGAAGTTTGTGTTGTCGCTGTCAACAAATTATCAGGAACATTGAAGCCAGTGAAAAGCAAAACTTCCAATATTAATTTACTACAAAAATAATGTATTTTTGTTTTGTTACTTCACCGGCTGTGTTTTATATGCTAAACATCTTGTCCAACTCTTTTTAAAGCTCGCTGTTGCTTAGCAGCCTAGGTTTAGTTTATTCACACGAAGAGCTAGCGCTGAGCTTTGTGGATGGCCGCCTAAAGAGGGTTTCTGTTGATCTACTCTGTAATGGGGAAGAAAAGCTTTTATAAATTGTGCCACGCTGAAATATCAAGTTCTGATGTATTCGTTACCACAATTACGCACCATTCTTAGTTGTGCACTATTTGACCCTTGAAGGGTTTAGTCTGGTTTGAAGAAGAAAGACTTGATTTTCCAAAATCATACAGAAATTGCCTTGTCTTGACTTGAATACTGAAGTAGAAGTGATGAACTCGAGAATGATGCAGTGGATCCACAGACCCATAAAACGTGAAGGCATTTGATCTTGTCTTCTGTGCAATTTAAAGGCACAGTAGCATTTAATGGAAGCTAAACACTGGCAATTTGTCTTTTCAGCAGAACTAGAAAGACTTAATTGAACAAAGAAATTGCAAGTGTTTTTATCTGCTCAAAACTTGGAGGTTAATTGTGTTTCTTAAGTCTCCAGCACACTTAGGAACTGAAAACCAGTTCAAATTAAGCCCATTATGAGGTCATGAAGCATTCATTATTGTAATTCAGAACTCAGCTAGAGCAAATGCCAGCAGGTAAATCTTGATTTGAGCTTTTGTTTTTAAATGTGAACTAGATTGAAACTGCATAGACAGGTATATTGTTCAGGGCTAGATGGTCCTTCGTGTTTACTGCTGCAATTCCCTGGCAATAAGCCGGTGTTGGATCCGAGCTCCCTAGGATATGTATGTTGCAGTACTACCTACGATGTATCAACTGAAATTTACTTTCCTTGCTCTATCTGAAATGGCTCCAGAGAAGAGCTGCAAAGGAACAATTAAAGGTTAATTCCACACTGGAAAGTAGAAAGAAGAAAGTATTTCATCCTTTGAACCATATTCAGGCTTGCGGGAGAAAGAGGAAGGTAGCAGGGATATAAAGCAGAAAAGAACTAAAGACAGCAGGTGAAAGGACACTGCATTCTTGTCTGCTCCGTCTTGTGTCCTCCTGTGCTTTATATCCCTGCTACCTTCCTCTCTCTCCCTTCAAAAGCCAAAACATTTTCTTTTTCTACTTTCCCTGCTATTGTGCTCCTCCCTCATGGGGATTCATTTATCCTGACAGAGCATGGTGGGTATGTCTGAGTAAACAAGTGGATACCCCACCCCCACCCCCACTCCCACATTACAGTGATTGAAGGGGATTCGAATGAACATTCTGCTCAAGCTGTCTGGAAGCAGGGATATAACTGGTTCTGACATAGTTCTGAAACCCAGAAGCAGAGAAGGGGTTAATTTCACAGGGCTGCCTGTGATACTGTGCTGACACTGAAGAAATTCTTGTCTATCCCAAGAGTCAGTCTGTCCTGGACAGCACAGGTGCAGAGCGTCTCTCTACTGAGCCAGTCCTCCTTCTAGATGGGAACATGCCTCAAGTGTTCCTGTAATGAAGCCTTTTCTGCATCCTATCCGGCCTCCGTAATGTTCATATGGAGTTTGAATCCTGAGTGCCTGGGAAGGGGGAAAGGAAACAGTGGCAGCAGGAAGTGCGGCAGCTGACAGGGTCAAATAGAGGTGCTGTACAATCGTGATAACAGCCGTCTAAGTCTTGCCGGAAAGTCTTTTGGGTGGAAACGTGGATGGGAATACCATTAGTGGTAGAAGGAAGTGTTTTTGTTGTATTCTGCTTTTCACAGAGTTAAAATAATAAAATCTGGTTGACAGTTTCACTAAAGAAATGAGAGTTTGTATTCATTAAGCATCTAACTCTTCTGCCTGCTAGGGTCATATATTGGACCCCATATATTCATCATATATTCATTGGTTGAACTGTGTAGGGGCTAGCATTGCTGCCTCGCAGTGCTGGGTACCTGGGTTCAGTTCCAGACCTGGTTTCCCATCTGCGTGGAGTTTGTATGGTCTCTCTGTGTTCATGTGGGTTTCCTCTGGGTGCAGAGGACAGACCTGCTGGTTAATGGGCTTCTGGGAAAATTGGCCCTGGTGTGAGGTTGTGTATGTCTGTGGTTATGTCTGTATGTGCCCTGTGATAGACTGGTATCCCATCCAGGATGTATCCTGCCTTGCACCCATTGCTTGTGGGGTTAGGCTCATTGATTTAGAGTTCTTGTTAATGTAAAACACAGGGAATAATCTGGGGAAATTAGACAAATAATACCGAAGACTATAAAAGGTTATGTGGTAACTATAAGATAAACCTCTGAAAAGACTGCAATTAATGCTACGTCTACAGAAAGCATTGGCCATTCTTCATTGGTCACCTAGCAAAAGATTATTGCACAGAATATTTCTTAATATTGCTAGTTTGGATTTCTTGAGGTTTGTCTAGTTAAATACTTCTCAATTTCAGTCATATAAAAGGCCCCTGGTTGTTAAAATGAATGGTTGTTTTGATATGCAATGCTTTAGATCTTGCCTGTGGGCACATTATTTGCAGTGAAAGGTTTTTTCCTCTCGTCATAGTCATGTACAGACAAGTGGTGTTCAAACACCTACAGCTCATTGTCAGCACTTGCAGGCATCACCTCTATGAGTGAGGCGTGCAGAGAGGGGTTAACGTGGCAAGTGCATTCCAGTTGGTTTCTATGACAACATTCTGCTGTCTGACATGTCAGCTGTTTTCAAGGGAGTGCCCACAGTAAAAAAAAAAATGAAGCAGAGGTTTTCTATAAAGCATAATTGTGGGGGGTTCCTATATCTTCAACTGCTGTTGTGAAATACATTTTAAATGTGAAAAGTCCCAAGATGTCCAAATAACCATCCTTTATGTCAACACGCTGAATTTGATACCCGTAGCGAGAGAACGCTGAAAGGCAAATAATCAGTGCTGGGTCTGCCTTCAAAGTTTCTGATCCCATATCCTGTAGAAATGTAGATCTGAAGGGATCTATAACTGTAATAAAACTGGTTAAAAAGGGAAAACACCTTGGGTCCAGTGCTTCCATATCTGAACAGAAAAACTAAAGGGTTTACTTGCTGATGCAGAACCTAGAGTATGACGTAGTTGCTTTCATTTAGTGCTTTTCATCCCAGGGTGCTTTGGGAGGAACCACTTCGTGCAGCAGTGAACTGGGTGACGTGTGGGAGCCATTATATGCCAGGAGCCCCTCTACACAGCAGTGAGAAACTGATTCACAAGCTGAATGAAGTGGTAACCTTGGGAAATTCTGTTGCTCTTTTGACCTTCCTGCACTATTTACAGTACTATGTAAATAGTACAGAAGAAATAACACTGTTGTATTGAGTTACAAAAGCATTAAAGCGTATGATCTCTAAGGAGCTTTAGGGATGTTGTATTTATTTTTATTCTTACTGTTGAATTGTCACCTTTTGTTGCACTCCGGATCCTGATTAAATAAAAACAAAAACAACACACAATGTGGATATCAAGCTAGGGAATGTGACCTCAATCCACTTCACTTTCTGAAAACAATTTGGTTAATCAAACAAAGGATTAGGGAGAGATATAGGCTTGCAAAGTGCTTGTGTGTGTGAGTCTGGGAGAAACTCACTCTATCCCATTCTTGCAGAAAATCAGATCTCTCTAGTTTTTGTGTCCTCTTAAATGTAAACCTTTCAGAAGTTTGAAACACGTGAATTAAAGGCACTTTCTTTGTGTGTCATCTGCATGCACGGCTAAAAGCTATTTAATTCTCCTTAAAAAGAAGCTCATCTTGAATCCCACTGCACACAGGAACAAGCTGTGCATCTTTATTAAAGGTAGTACCTTGCTCAAGGTTATGACATCAGTGACACGCCTGGAAATTGAACCCACAACCTTTCCCTTACAAGTCCAAAGCCCTAACCAGTACTCTGCTTATCTTCAGTACATGTTCAATGCTCATTCTTACAGCAACAAGTCCATTTCCCTTCCCTGCTCTGTCTAATCCAGGGCTCCCACTTCCACTGGTTTTTGTTCCTCCCAAGTACTTAAATAATTGAACCCTTAACAGACCAAGTTATGGGTGTAATTTGAACTCTTCGTTTTTGGTTTCCAAAAATGTAAGATGAGGAAAAACTAGCATTTTATCAGTAATATAGGAGCTCTGAAAGCACTTGGAAAGGTTCAAACCAAGCAACTTGTTTGTACACGGGTAAGGACTTGTGTGAGTAAAGAGTAAAGATCTCAGCTACAATGAAACCCAGCAGGTGTGTGGATCCAGGTCCAGGGTTGGCAATCCCTGGTCTAATTTCTTCAGTGGTACGAAGAAGAGTTATCTTTGCAACAGATATTTAGTGTGTGGTCTTGTGCAATTCTGACAGAGACAGAGTTTTCTCCAGTCTGTGGGCTGGTGCAGGAATGCAGGAGAGTGAATATGTATTTTCACCCAGCTGAGATTTGATATGTATTTGAAAAACAATGAAAGGAATATGCGCAATGCTGGGAGTTAGTAAATGGAAAGTGCCCAAGATCTGAAGTGCTCTGTGGTCTTTGCACAATGCATAAAAAAGGGCTTTTGTGACTACCCACCCCATCTGGAGCATATTGAGATACTGCTGTTCACCTACCAAGATCAAAGGAAAATACTTTGCTTGCTGTGTTTATTAAAATAAATATGGTGGTGTGACTATTATTGTCCCAGCCTTATTGTTACAGAAACATTAGAATAAAAGTGAGGTTACAAAAGAGAGTAGGTCTCTCAGTCCATTTAGCCCATTTGGTAGTTAAATGATCCAAGGATCATCTTCAACAATATGGCTGGGTGGCATGTTCCATACTGCAACAACCATTTGGGTAGAGACGTGCCACCTGTTCTGGCACTTCTAGTACTTTCTACATAGTTTCCACCTGTGTCTTCTGGTCGGGCAACACCTTTTGAGAATACCCAATTGGTTTTTTTTGGTCCTAGCAAGATGTTTATTTTTCGTTAACCTTTTGTGTACCAGCTGTTAATAATTTAACCATCGTAGATAGTGCAACTTAAGTACATCTGTCTGCAAAGGTTTAAAGTTGATCGTATGCTCTATGAATCTGAGAATGGACAAAGATTTCACATGATTACTTTTATTGTGCCCGTTCAAGGTAACGGACTCTTTGGCTGCCCATTGAGGAACGTCTGGTACAAACAACTGGTGAAAATCAGGAATGTTCCGGTTGTGTCTCTCTTCAGTTAGTCATCATGCACGTAAGGGGATGACAGCTGTATGACTGATGTTGCACTGCCTTTAATAGGCCATGGGCAGTATCATCCTGTTCACACATGTTCCTTGGAAAGGACAGGCATTTACGTCTTCCACTCTTCGAGATTGTTTTTCATATTTTTATGTTCTTAACCCATGGATTATTTTTTTAACTGCTCACTTGTTGCAATAGCTAATTAGTAAGTCACTGTGTAACTGGGCAAATGGCCCCAGGGTTTGATACCGTCTAGTTCAGACATGGGTTTACCTTTACAGGCCTAATAGGTTTGGCTTTGCACAATCAAAAACAATTGAATGGTTTTTCAAAAAGACAGTTTCTGCTACATGTGTGAGCAAGTCGAGGGATTTTCTAACGGATTCTGGACTTGAGATGCGATGGATTTTCAAAGGTTATGGTAAAAGAGGGAGCGTGCCCCCTTGCTCACAGCCTTGAATTGGATGAAGCAGTTAGAACATGGATGGATGGTTCTGGTCAAATTTGTTTCTAAACTTTCAGATCAAATTAGGCAAGCAAACGATGATGGGGAACAGTTCATGACAAGTAAGCACACACTATTGATTCAGAAAATCCTTTAATTGGACGGTCCATTGTATTTTTTCTGAAATGGTACCTTGTCCAGGCAGGAAATTGTAATGCCAAGTTACAGGTTCCAAGCAAACTGAATTGTGATTGGCTTTCTATAAAGCAGTATTTGTTTTGTTAATTTATTTTTGATAAATAAATTCTTTTAGAAAAAGATTAACTGTTCACATTGGAACATACAGGTTCAGAGCAGATGCAATTTATAAAGTTAAAAAATTACAGGTGGTTCTTGGAGTACACTTTACATTTGCAAAAGAACAATGGAACCCTTTTTTACTCAAGAGAAGATTGCTTTATCCTAGCACTTTTTACTGTGTTGTTTCACACTCTTCCTGACAAAATACACAGTCTCTTGAGTTTTTACTCAATGGCGCAACACCACTGTTTAGGGTATTTTTAAAGTTTTGAAAGACATTCTTCCCAAAGACAAATGCAACTTGATAGAGAAAAAAATGCTGATATCTCACGGTCATGAATCCTTATTATCGGTGATGTTCAGCTCTGGTGCTGGAGGGCTGTTTTCCATCAGGATTTGTAGGTAAGTTGGAAGTGTGAGTGAGGGAAGACCTGGAAGCAGTGGTGAGAGAGACTAATTAAGTGAACAACTTGTTCCAGTGGAGTCATTAAGAGTTCAGGTTGGAATAAAAACCAGAAGACACAATGGACCTTCAGGACCAGACCTGAATATCAGTTCTGTGTCTTGATTGTCGAGTTCATCCATATTTCCTTCCTGTATTCAAAGGTTCTTTTCAGTGATTCATGGTCTGCCTGGTATAAATGGCGAGTGCAGAAGTCTATTTTCTCTGGTCCTTGGGGACCACTGTGTCTGCTGGTTTTCATTCCAACTGTGCTTGTCATTAGTGTTACACCTTTAACTGATCTGCTTTCTTGTTTAGATGTCTTAAATGATCTTGATTTCAGAAATAGCTGACTGAGCGTATTGTTACAACAGCATCAATACACAGAAATGTTTTAAGTCTCCTCAACTTTTAAGACATTGCTGCCTTATTTTTGTCTAAAGAAAACCTTAATAGGTGAACATTTTGTAATGAACAGACTCAGGTGGGAATTTTAATGTATCAAACAAATGTTCCCTACTTTAGTGAGCTGGTTGGTTAGATTTCAGTTGAGCAGGCCTGAATGAGGGGAGTTCTGAAACTCAGAAAATAATGACTTGATACCAGTTATCAATCACTTTCAGTGTTTTAAGAACTAAAGGCAAATGTAACTTTTTACCTCAAACAGAAAACTGAAATCAATTAGCTGAGATTCAGAACTCCACTAAAACAAGAACCATCTGAGAAGGGGAGCCCAATGGAACGGATTTGGGAGCCATTGATCGAGAGCCTCACATTACAGCTATTTAATGAATACCCTGAAACCAGAAATCCTGCTAGTTACTAGTGAGTAAACTTTGGTTTGGTCTGAAATTACAGTACATGATTTCCAGATTCCTGGATGCTTCTGTTTTCCCATGGTATGGTGCATCCATACAAGTCATCTGCTTTCCACAAGTGTGAGAACACTGGAGAGTCAGTGACACAAAGATTTAGTAAACTTATTCTGAAAAGACAGTAAATCCTCAGTTCTAATTCTCTACATCTGTTGAGTGGGTCTTTATGACTTTTGTGCACACTTTTTCTGCTGCAATATTTTATAAGGTGGAAATTTAGAACTGGTTTGAACTGGATTGGATGAATGCTGGACACAAGGGCTACTATGTAATTCTATATCTTTAGCAAATAGGGAATTAGGAAGATGTGTGTGGTTTTGGAACACTGCCAATCTGATAAACACAGGGAAGTGTGATAGATTTAATTACTTTAAGAAAATACACAGAGCATCTCTGTGTGTTTCACTCCCATGCGCATGAAATAAAACCTTCTTTTAACTTTTGAGACGGACTCTTGACTGTCTTTTAAGGGGAAGTGGGAACAATTTCTCCAACACACGTTATGGATCTGTTAAAACCAGTGCTGCTGCTGCTGCTTTTGATACCATAAAAGTGCCCTTATGTGTACTGTAGGTACACTAAGCTTGCAGGTGAAAGTAGGCCGCTGTATTTTTTTTATCTAAACCACTCGTTCTTGAAATATAAGGTATTTAATTCTGAAGTTCCTGTTACCTTTTGATTTAAACCAATCGCCCTGCCTTTTAGTCTAGGCATGTGATGCAAGCATTAAGTACAAACAATACCTTTACAATACAAACAATACAATACCTACATTGAGGTTTGTACAGTAAGTGTCTTCTGGGGATAAATGTGTATTTAGAACTTGCGATACAGTGTACATCCTGAAATTTATCCCCAGTTATTATCTTATATTTTCCTGCAGTTCCAGTTATTTTTGGAAATGTATTAATTGGAACTGAACTCCTGCTTGAAGTGGTTTCTGGTTTTCGGGGAAAATGACAGAAGGTTCCTCTGAAGGAGATTATTTGTAACTTTGTTTCTTGAAGATATGATTTAAGTGACATATTACATTTTTACATACTTAAAAGTCTTCACTCAGTCATATAGATTAGCCCCAGAGACATTCACTCTTTTTACTTGCTTCTTGCAGAGCTTCCAAGAGAATTCATATCTGCTGACACATTAATCTAGTGAAGTTAGTATTTGTTAATGCCTGCTGAAATTCTCTGCCTACTGTACTCTACCCAAGAAATGGTCAATGATCTGACCAGCTGTGGAAATATGTTTCAGTGAGGTATCTAGTTATGAAAGGGCACATGGAATGTATCTTTCCATTCTGTCTCTTAGGTGACAGGCTTTTTTCCCTGGCTTTTCCTCTTGTTTCCGCACTGCAAAGAGATCTGCTTCTTTGTGGGAGCTGCAGATGTAGTGTGTGGGGGCTGTTCCACAGGGCAGTCAGGTTCACACTAGTTCAGCTTATGCTCTTTCCCATAGCATGAACCACATGACTGACAACTGCGTGATCATTTTCTGCCAGATAGCAAAAGCCAAATGAGAAATTAAACCCCACATTGCAACTCATTTTGTGATTGTGGGGTGTTTGAATCTCAGAGGCTCATGAGATACTCTTTCAGGGTGCATAGAATGTTTTGAACTTGGCATCGCATTTACATTGTGAGGTGAAGTATTAATTTAAACTAAGTTTAGTATTTTTATCATGATGCAATTATTGTGATAAGGGCCCAACAGATTTTTATAGTAAATTACACTACCTGAGAATAGGTACCTTTTTTAAAAAAGTATTGACTAAGGTGCACATCTACTGTAGCAGTTAGCTGTGGGTAATTTAAATGAACCCACTCTGACCTGGATTAGTCAAGTGACTGCACCGCAGAAGTCTCTGGAAGAAGCTCTTAACACTTTTTTTTACGAAATTATGTCTGTGCACTGCATCACTGCATGAATCTAGATAAAGGAGGATAAACCAATACCAGCATAACCCCTGATGAATCAATTGAGTTCATACAGCTAACATCAAGAGTGGTAATAATATTGAGAATGGCAATAACTTGAAAACTGATACATGGAGGAAGGAGTGCTTAGTGCTTTATAATCTATAAAGAATGCTAAATAATCTGTTTAAATTTGCCCCTAGATTTCCAAATAGAAATAGTGTTCAAATTAGGTCATCTAGGAATAATAGATGATCTGTAGTATGTACTCAGACATATTGACACAGGAGGATGATGCAAGGCCTTCATTATGGTTTTTAAATATGGCAATGAAGACAAAGACTGATGTCAAAGAGCTCTTACACTGTCTCTGTGTTTTTAAGCCATGTCTGTTATTCATTTCCTGTATTTCCTTAGATATTTTTGCGGAGAAAACAAATGCAATTCCTTTTTATTTCTCTCCTACAGATAATTTCATTGGTAATGATTTCAGTTGGTGTGTATGCAAGATTAATGAAGCATGCAGGTATGTAATCTCTTTTCTGTGTTGTCTGATTTCTATCTTAGGTAATTCCAAGAACACCATTTCTGGTGGAAAAGTTTTTTGCAAACAAACAAGAAAAGCAGAGTCATTAATTGCTTGATTGCACTTTTTTTTCGGAATCCTCACTGTTTAAACTGGAATAGGTAATTACTCAGCATGAAACCTATGGGAAGGCAGTTATGTTTGAGGCATTATTTTAGTCAGAAAACAATCATTCTTCATAATCAGAGCCTTGTGGTCATTCAGCAACAACATACAACAATACCAATATTAACTGTAGTTTTCTTTTATTTACTGTTTGTAGAATACTTGATGTGGCTTCCCAGATGTTTCATAATACAACTACAGTGTCAGGTCCTGACTTGGTCTAATTTTAACATTCTTAAATTTCTTGCTAAAAATATGCACTTCTAGTTTCAGCACCTTTTCAATTTCAAACAATTGCAGATAGGTTCAAGTAATCACTCCATGTTCTATTAAGACTCCAGAGTAAATGTTTGTGTGAACAGTCATTTGATCATGAGTGTGAATTGTACCTCTCAATTGTTCGCAGTCTTTCCACCTGTCAAGTTCTTACTTTGCTTTCTTAATCTATGCCCATTCCCTACAATGAATTTCAGTAGTCTACTTAGATCCTAACAAATGCGATAGAGAAATGAAAAGTGTAGAGAGTGTTTGGTGTCTTGCCTAGCTGAGCCTAGTCATGAGGATAGGGCTGCTCAACCCCCCCACACTATTGCAAGGAATGAGCTAGGGAGCTGCTGCGGAGGTGTAGATAGGGATGAGGGATGCAAAAAAGACATGCAAAGGGAAGTCTGGGTCCGAGCCTTAAATATGTAGGCAAGTGGAAGTGAGCACAAGCTTATGTTTTTCAACAAATCTGCTTGAACAGACTGACCACAGAACCAAGGTATACTCTCTGCCTCATAGTTTGAAAGTACCAAAATTTTCTTTAAGTTACTAGGAGCGGCATACATTAGAAAATCCTGAAACGTTTAACTGTGGTTGTTTAGAGATGATGGTATAAATAAGGTGAGTCGATAGTAATGGCCATGACAGTGCTCTTGAATGTTTGATGCTTTATGCTTTACAGTAGAAGTGTCTATGGAGGTGAATATACATGTTTTTTTAATACAATCATGTTGAAAAGGGCATTGCAGGTCATTGTTATGGGAATTTCTGGGATAGAGCTTGTTTGTTGTGCACTTGCTGGTGTGTTTTACAATTTTAACTATTTAATTAGAGATATGCAAGGTAAGACTGGTCTAACATTTTGTTTTGTTGTCAGAAGCTAAGTTAAATACAATGTGAACTAAAATTTCTTGTAGATAATTGAGGTGTAGTATCTATATAGTTTGATTACTATTGAAAATCAAAACGTGAATACACCTGCTATGTGTATGTGTATGGACTCTTTGGGTAAAGAGTGCATGTGCTTTTGAAATTAAGACATTAAACAGTTTTTAGTGTTCATAAATGTATTAAAATTATTTTAAAATGCTTTGTTCATTTTCTGCCTTTTTTTGCTTCCTTGGAATTACAAAAGTTGTACTTACTATAAAGCGTGTTGCCAGTAGGAACATTACCAAACTCTACGGGAAACGGGGAAGTGAACATTCAGATCTCTGGACTGCGCTGGTGACTGACCCTCTGTGTTTGCTGGTCTCCCAGAAACCGCTATGGCGTGCCTTGCTGTGGACCCTGCCATCTTGTTAATGATCATTGGAATATTAATCTTCCTGATCACATTCTGCGGCTGCATCGGCTCCCTGAGAGAGAACATCTGCCTCCTTCAGACCGTGAGTTCAGGAGGACAAGTCTAAGCACTGTCTTGAGAGCACAGTCCTCTTTCTGAATGACCTTTTTAGATTTAAACGTTCTTTCACCTATGTACGTAAATGGAATACGACCCTTTGTATTCTTTGATTTTGACTATGAAATGTAAATTTATTCTGTCCTTTTTACTATAATTAGGGTATCTAAAACCAGGCTCTCAAATACATTCGAGAATTAAGCTCTTTGGTGTTTTAATATTAAGAGTGAAGGAGCATAATGATATGTGTACACATTTTGTGAATGTTTGGTTTCTGTGCTATTTGTTAATACTTTATTATGCTGAAAAAAATCTAATAAATGTACAACCACAAAAACGCTTTGAATTCAAGTTACGTCTGCACTCAATATCCACAGTTCACAAACAAGGCTTCAGTTCCATAACTACCCTTTACAGTTGTGAAGATTCAAGCAACCATTTTAGACTCATAAAGCTCTTAATGTTCCATTGACACTTATTAGTCTTGTTGCCCCATAAATAAAGTTATCTCTCAGGTGAATGACTCGTATTGTTTGCCAAGCTGCTTTGCTTTATTTTATCTGATTATTTTTTTTGTTTGCCTTAAATTAGATGAAATAGTTGTAGACTGCCCAGGAGCAGAGTGTAAAATGTTCTTGAATATATTTACTTATCTTGGACAGTTGCAAGTCCCTGTTTGCTATTAATGCACTGATTCTCTATGTGCCTTTTGCTGTCTTTCTGCACTCTGAGTGCCATGGGTTCATTTCTAATTGTTGATTGAACTTGTCGAATGTGACCGAGTTTATCCCAGCCTGAGTGTGAGTCATGGGCTCTCTCCTCCTGCAGTTCTCCATCTGCCTGACGATCATCTTCTTGCTGCAGCTGGCTGCCGGGATCCTGGGGTTTGTCTTCTCTGATAAGGTAGGTACCCCTTATACAGTACTTACCTCCTTAAGAAGATTAGTAGGGATGAAGCTGTTTCATTCCACTTTGAAATATTAATCTCGCTACTCTATTGAGTTTAAAGGCTCCTGGTCCTACAGAAAGGGCTGCCTTCCCTCTTTAGGACAAGAAGCTTCTTAACACTCCCTCTCTTCATAAGGTTAGAAACCAGTGGCTCGAAATGAGCCATCCATCAGCTTCCCAATCTTTATACCCTCTTTGCACAGTACATTTCCCTTTGGAAATAAGTTTTTTCCTCCATCTTGTTTTCTCATTAGGTTGACCAGAAATTCATGATTCGGACCCAAAAGAAAAGTGAATGTCTCGGCACTCAGTGTCACCCAAAGCTTTGAAGGTCCTTATATAATGGCCAACCCCTGCTTTGAGACTGGTGTCCCTGTATTGATGCCACAAGCTTTTTGCAGGCCTCAGGAAAACCGCTCGTCTTTTGCGAGGGCTGTGGTGATGTGGCCTCTGTCTCTTACTGGGCAGGTCAGGCACAAACCTGCTGTTTTCCATAATAGGACCGTCAAAGCACAGGGTCAGAGCCTGCTGAAGAATACAGCTAGAGCAAGTAAACCATTAAAGAAACTGAATGTGAAAAGTGTGCCTGTGAAACAGTGTTTCTGTTTTGTAAAGGACATTGCTGTGGGTCATGTGTGCACTTTACAGGGCAATGTGGTTTAGCGGTACTATGCTAAAAGAAGTAGACCCATTAACTGTCCAGGCTATTTAGCATTAACCCCCCACAACCCTCGCGTGAAAGAGGCAGCAGTATTGGGAGAAACAGTTAATAGTTAATAGTCACTGTTAATCCTTCATTTATAATTAATTAATCGATCCTGCAGTGGACTAGACATGAGGACAAGTTGTTTCCAGAACACGTGACGGTTGACTCATTGAACAGTGACTTAAAAAAGCTGTCAGTTGAACAGTTTAACTCATTGTTCTAACCACAGCTGTATCAGGTCATAATTTGACCAAATTTTTGTAACGAGTAGAGCAAGTGCCACAGAAATTCTTAGTTTTCACTTTTTTTTTCCAAGTATTTGAAAGCATGCACAGAAATTTGATTTTTGGATCTGTTAAAAAAAATTAAAAACCTTAAAATGCTTTGGTCAATTATGCATGTACTGTATAATTGTTTTTCTTCAGGATGGGTTTACAATGTTATTCTTTCTTAATCAGCACCCATGCAGAAAAAAGCCCTAATAAAAAAAATATTCTTCCCTTAGTTGACATCTTTTGTTTACGAGATATTTGTAATGTTCTTTGGTTACAGTTATTTGAAATGTAGCCATAACTAGATATACATGATCTCTGGATAAATTTAACTGCGGCTGAAGTAAACGTGAGGTGCATCTGGTTTCTCCTGTATCCTCTCAGAGAAGGGGGGGATTTTTGGCTCATTTCTTACTGCCACCTGCTGTTCGATTTTCATGCTTTAAAAAGCTGCCATTGTATTCAACTGTGAGAAAGTTGAGCAATCTTACCACAGAGAGTGCAGCCCTTCCAGTCCACTCTGTTGCCACATTCTCAGTGAAGACAATGCCTCATTCCTTATAATGATCCTGAAGAGCTGGTTGGTACAGAATTCTCCAGTGAGCAGGATTGAGAGGCCTTCAGTCTGACCAGCTTGGCCTATAGAAAAACTTTGTATGCATCTTTTTACTTCAATACAATGTAATTTTCAAATGGCATAATGTACTAGTTAGACCTCTTTTAAAATACTGGAAGCAGTTTTGTTTTTACAAAAGAAAGATATTTCTGCTCTGGAATCAGTCCAGAGGGATGAATAACCTCTCGTATTTTACTCTTTCTTGTGTTATCAACACAAAACTGTCGGCCCCTCATGTACACCTGGCCTGGGTACTAGAAGGAGATACTTTATTCTTGTAAACGTACACTAACCATAGGGCTGTCCACTCTGCAGGTGTTTATTCCAACTTGAGGTAAATCAGCTCTTCGTTGGCTTAATTGGAGCAGTTTCTAGAACTGTTCTAGATTTTCTATAAGGCTGCCGACACAACCATCTCTCCAGAGCCAGGATTAAATTTCCATTATATAATTGACACTGAAGTCTAAGTTTGTATTATTGTATTATTACATCTTGACTGAATTAAGGATTGCAGTGCTGCTCAGTGCTTCACCTAATGTCATTACAACTGGCATAAGCCTTTTTATCTCGCTTTTTAACTGAATTACACTGAATCACAGAGAAGCCGATTTTCAGCAACTCGGGTTGTGATCATTTTTAGGATTATACCATAAGATTATATCTTTTAAAAGTAATAGCTTGTTTTTTTTTCCTCTTAGGCACGGGGGAAGGTGACTGAAGTGATCAACAATGCAATAGTTCATTATCGGGATGATCTGGACCTGCAAAACCTTATTGATTACGGTCAGAAAGAGGTAAGTGGGACCTGCACCATCTGTTAATAACATCACAAATCAGTCTAGGGAAGAAACACCACTGTGATTATCTTAAACTGATCTCCTTCTCCATGCTGCTTCGCCATCTGAATGACTACAGATTAGTTCAAGAGTACAGACAAAAAAAAAAACTTGTAATTTTTGAGTAAACAGATCTCTTAATGAGTTTAGATATATTTTCTATCCACCTGATGTGAAATCATATAGTGTGCATTTTTGCTGTCCGGGCTTACAGCTATGAGCCCTGTGATGGCTCATGGGGGAGAATGAGGATGTTAAGACCGACTCCTCTGACCCGCCCACCTTCGAACCACTTTTAACACGGCATCAGCTGGAGGAAAGTGACAAATCTGGCTCAAACGTGTGATCACAGAGCTCTGCCCGCACTCAGACAAGGGTCTTTACCAGTGGAGGCACCAGGGCAGCCCATGGATCTCTGGAGAATATCTCTTGAATTTCTTAACATCCCCTGGATTTTTTAACAGAAATGCCAACAAACACAAGAAGGGAACACCTGAAATATGGTAAACCTAAACAGTAGGGGCTGGCCTGACAAATTTTCTGATTTTGAAAGGACACCAACCAAAACAATAGTGTTAGCACTGGTACCATGCAGTACTGTCCTTCCTGTGCTTTGGTTCGGCCCACTAGGACAAGTCCTATAATTGAATGGAACTACGTTTGATTTTGTGGCATTTGCACCCATCTTTACGTGATGAGCCAACAGACAACAGCCGCTGCCCCTGCACATTAATAGTGCATTGTTATTCCATTAGTGTGCTTTCTGACTTCTTTTGTTGTTACAGATTCTAATAATACACACATAGGATTACCTTAACTGTAAATGAAGAATCAGGCCACTGTACCATGGTCTGATTCTCTATACAGTGAATACCATGAATCAGAATTGATCTACTCTTGCATTAGCTGTGAACACAAGCAATCCAGAATCATGGTATCCCATGAACATAAATTGACAATCCTTGTGACAATCGGAGTCTCAAGGACTGAGCAAATTTTTTTGTACCTGGGAAATTTACCAAGCTGATGAAACTTCCATATTATTGGAATCCATATGGATTAGTACAAATTCTTAGAGTTTTGAATGGAAGTGTAAAAGCATATTAAGGATGAGGCCACTGCTTGAACAGGTACGAATGTGTTTGGAAGTTATTAAGTAGCGTGTACAATGTGAGCCACGCTGTTCTTGAATGTGAAAGTCAAGTTGTCTCGTGCTCATCGTAAACTTGTATTGAGTACTGGACTATCATGCAGCTTAGCTGTTCGGTGTTCTGTTGTCTGTGCCTCTTCAGTTCAGCTGCTGTGGTGCGGTTTCATACAAGGACTGGTCCCAGAACCTGTACTTCAACTGCACCCCTGAGAACCCCAGCCGGGAGCGCTGCTCTGTGCCCTTCTCCTGCTGTCTGATGTCCGAGGACGAGGTACGACTCTCCTCTCTCCCACTTCACGCTGCGGCTGCGGACACACATACAGGCATATTAGACTGCAAACACAAGAGCAAATGTGGCCTGTCTTGTTTGTTTGGGCAGGTGCTGATCCAAGAATCTCAGCTACTCGTGAACCTTTACCGCAGCACCTTAGAAAGTGTCCTCACTAGTGTGTCACTGTGTGGTACAGCAATACTACCAGGCATGACAAAGATGAACTACAAAGGGCTGTGGCAACGGCACAGAGGATTATAGGATGTTATTTACCATCCATCGGTGAGATTCACACCATGCGCTGTCACAATAAAGGCCAATCCATGATTCAGGATCCCAACCATCCCAGCCACAAACTGTTCTCCTCCCTGCACTCTGGCAAGCAGTGCCATACTATCAAAGCACGGACCACTAGGCTCAAGAACAGCTTCTATCCCACTGCACTACGCATCCTTAACAGTTAACTGCAGTGCCTCAGCCCCCACGCTTATCTGCACCATACATGTTTTGCATGGTCTAGCATGTTTTTTTTCCTGTTCTACTACTACTTACTACTATTGTTCTGTTATGATTTATTATGTCGTAATGTACTGTCTACATTATGTGGTGTTGTCTGTTGTACTATGTCCCAAGAGATCAGTGCAAATAAGTATTTAATTGTACATGTACATATGGCAAGTAACTCCTCTACTGTACTCTCTTAAGGAGCTCAAGGGTTCATTTTCAGCAGTATGGCTGGTTATTTTTGTTCTTAGTACTGGGTTGGGAGACCTCTGAAGAGAACTAGGTTGCTGCTGTAAGTGGTGTTGAAGGCCCAGTAGATGGCGCTCTTGCCTCTTGACCAGACTTTCAAACGAATGCCAGCAGCAGCACAGGGCACAATGTGCTTTGGGAGAGGCCTTTCTTCAGATGAGATGTTAAACTGGGGTTTTGATTGTTTTTGATATCAGAGATCCCATGGCACTGATTGTAAGATTGGTGGTGTCCTGCATTGATTCTGCTCTTGATTCAGACAATCTGGCCAATTTACAAATCCCTCTCAATTTAACTGGTGAAGCAATTTCCTGAGGTTGCTAATGCATAATGGCAGCTACGCAGATTGATGTTGCTCTTCAGTGGTGGATGAAATGTGTCTCCTATATAAGTTTAAGGATCCTGAAAAACACTACCTAAAAGGCAAGGAATGATCAATTATTAGTAATGAGACAGACGAGAACAGGTATTATGTGTGCAGTCGGAGAATCTGTTGTCTCTCAGTTGGCCATGTTGTTGAACTGAGCAAGAAGACTGATGCATGTACTCCTGCTGGTGCAGGCGGTGATCAACACCATGTGTGGCCAGGGGATGCAGGACCTGAACTACCAGCAAGCGGAGGCCTTCATCCACACCAATGGCTGCATTGACAAGCTGGTGAACTGGATCCACAGCAACCTGTTCCTGCTGGGAGGCATAGCGCTGGGACTCGCCATTCCACAGGTGTGCTCCCTCACGTGGTGATGCCCTGTGCTATCTAGGCACCCGCTGGCGTCAAGGCCCCAACATCCAGCAGCGTGCACCTCACTCCTGCTCGTTCTTCAGGGTGTTGGATCTCTCTTCCGACACCACAGCACACCTTGTTAGACCCCGTGCCTCGGACATACAATACAATCCGTGCAAGAATGGCGTTCTAAAGCAAAACTTTAGTTTAGTCAACTGGTCCACGATGATGGCAAAACAATATATTTTTCTTCTATAAATACAGGTTTTTAGGCCTGCCTTCTGTATTTTCTTAGCTACTATTTTAAAATGCCTTTAAGCTTCTGTTTGAGAATTGAGTATCAATGTATTGCCAGCAGCTATATTACCTTGCAATTCACAACTGGCTCACTCACTGAAGCTCAGCAGGTGAGAGCCTGGTCAGTACCTGGATGTGAGACCTCCTGGGAAAGTTAAGGTTCCTGCTGAAAGAGGTGTTAGTGGGAACAGTGGGGAGCTCTTGCCTGTGGTCTGTGTGGGCCCTAATGGCCCAGCAAAATGATGGTCATTAAAAATCCCAGGGGATTTCTCGAAAAGAGAAGGGGTTTATCCCAGTGTCCTGGCCAAATTTCCCCCTGGAAACGATCACAACCCCCTAATAACGAATGGACTGGCACATTTTGACTGCAGCCATATCATCCAGGTGGGCCTGCACATTGGTGGTGGTGGAGGGGAGTCCCTATTACCTGTAAAGTGCTTTGAGTGGAGTGTCTGGAAAAGTGCTATATAAGTGTAAGGAATTATTATTATCAGGTCTGTGTTTAAAAATGCTTAAATGAGTCTTTGTATAAAAGTATACATGTTGAATCATATTTTGTTAAATTACAAATTGCCCTTTTGAGGTGAAATTGTATTATTTGTCAAAGAAGTGGTGAACATGATCTCGCACACAGTATTGGCACAGTGCTTTTTCCTTTGGAGTGCTGGCTGTGTTCCGGGGAAGAAATACCGGCTGCTAATGGCAGCATCACTCATAGTATTTTCTCTGTCCCCCACAGCTGGTTGGAATCCTCCTTTCCCAGATCCTGACCAATCAGATCAAGGACCAGATAGAGCTGCAGAAATACAACATGCAGCACCGCTCTGACCCCTGGCATTGACATCTCTGATGCAACACGGACTACTGTACCTCTTCTCACAGACTGTTGTAGCCCTTTTTCTCAGTTTTTACTCTTTTAACTGTTAAGAGGACCGGCTGAGCTACAGGCATGCAGTGCTGTGGACATTATCAGGGCAGATCCTTGATTTCAGGTTATCCTCCTTCTGTGTTGTCATAGCTTTCATGCAAGACATCCCTGTTTTAAGCAAAGGTCCTGTGTCAGGTGGATGAGAGTAGTGAACAGTAGCAGGCTGCTCTGTCTGGTCGTGAGTCCCAGAGATATACAGAATTTCCAAAAGCACATATACTGTAAGTCTGGAAGAGGAAAACAAGTTGTACTGTTGAATGCTGAGGCCCTTGGCTCTGGTGGAGAGATTATGGCAGTAATGAAAGCACCAGTGGTGTAAACATCCAGCACTGTGAAAATATCCAGCACCTGGAAAGGAATAATGCAGAATTATGCACATGATTAAAGAAGAAAATGCGTATTTCTTACACCTATGTTTGACATTGTGAGCGGGCTTGCAGTTTTTTATAAGATGTCTAAAAAACACAGAAGGAGAAATTGGATACAAAGGGAATTGGTCTCTTAACCTTTTCTGTACTGTTTCTTCTTGATCAGTTACATTTTCACTGCCATGTTGCAGGAAGTATCACCTGCCTTTTGTGAGAAGTGTAGGGATGGTTTGAGTGTATACACTATTCTTGCTGTTCATTACCAGAACACGGTATTTAAGTGCCTACATAACTAAAACAGACTTTAAAATATGCTAAAAAAAAATTAAATCAAAGACAGTGTTTAAAAATCTTGCATTAGTACAGTAATTTCAAGCTTGAAGTACTGAAAACTTATAAATGTAAGAAAACGTTACAAATGAGAAAAGGCCATTTGGCCCATCTGCAGTACAACGTTTTATAGTTAATAGGTGATCAATCCATGGATCTCATCCAGGCATTTTTCAAAAAAGGTCAGGCTTCAACAAGATGACTGAGTGGTTTGTTCCATTCATCAACAGCGTGGTGTAAGGAATGCCTCTCTTCTGTTCTCAGTTTTAAGTAAACTTCCATATAATTTATACAATGCTGCCTTTAAAGCAAAACTAATGCTGGACAGCCATGACCCCCGAATTTCCTGTAACACGTTCTGTTTTAATTGAAGTTTTGCCCACATTATTGGTAAATAAACTTTTTCTTGTTGTCTCATGCCCCTGTATACTCTCTTGACAGGCTATTTCTATCAAAGCTCTTATGTGAAATATTTATCAGTATGTTTCGTTATTTCAGCTGTCCTTTTTATTCTTTTTTTCATAACTTATCCTATGTATTACAGCTGTAAATTTTACCATGTAAGTACAAAGGTTGTACAGCCTTTTTGAAAAGCCCTCATAAAACTTCAGAAAGATTGTGTAAGATAATGTTTGCGATGTTAGAACTTCGTTACATTAGTGTTTTTGTACATTTTTGAATGACTTTTCCTATAGACATGAAATACAATTTAATGAAATAAAAAATTGGCTGAATGACATCCTCTTGGTTGGGCGTAATGTTCAGCACTCAGGCAGTTATAGTTGTAACTATTGCTAAAACATGAACTAAAAAGACAGATTAGATCATTATTAATGTTTTTCTTTTAATAAAGAATGAGTTCTATGAAGAACTGTTTAAGTTCGGTTGTATATATCTTCTGTTTTTAATATTTGCCATGTATGTTCTCTATTTATTACTTTTCAACCACAGTTTTAACCTCAAACTAAAAAAAACTCATT
This sequence comes from Lepisosteus oculatus, assembly GCF_040954835.1. NCBI lineage: Eukaryota > Metazoa > Chordata > Actinopteri > Semionotiformes > Lepisosteidae > Lepisosteus > Lepisosteus oculatus. Next base: position 33,711,231 of record NC_090702.1, on the reverse strand, counting down.
ATATGCTGAGCCTCAAAATAAACTTACCACTTGTAACTGCAACAATGTCTCAAAGTTATCTGAAAAATGAAAGTCGTTTTTGTAGCAGGTGCACTGCGTTTTATTCAACAGATGTGATGTAAATTAATTCATCCATGCTGATTAACTTTTGTTATCAACAAGAATGAATCAACAGGGGTCGTGTTGTGAAAGTCACAGGCTAGAAACGTGAATCCACAACGGGGAGTCAAACTCCAGGCTCCAGCAGCTTTCTGGTGGCATCAGTATCTTTCCTGGACAAGCAGGTGCTTGTTCTGTGGTGTCTGATCTCTAAAGCCACGTGCTTGCCCAGCTCATCACACAGATGTTTAGTGGAGCTTACGTCTGGCAAGTAGGACACCCACACCATGACTGTCACATTATCATCTTGAGGGAAAACTGTTACACAAGCAGCAGGGGAACAGCCTTGTCCTACTGGAATGTAATCACATGTTGAGTCCTTTGGAAGAGTGGTAAGTGTGGTTCTCGGAGCAACTTATAGCCCTGCGGTGAGGTCAAAATCAGTCGTTACTAATAGAATTGTATAGCCGACTCTAGAAACTCCTGCCTAGACCATCCCTATCGTTGGATATCCTCGTCAACGGATCTCCTGTACACGATCAGAGTGTTGTTCCTCGTGTTTGCATCATGCTGGCTGACAGCCATCAGGCTGCCCTACAGAAGACTTGGCTCTCCTGCTGACGAGCCCCCCACTGAGGTGACGCTCAAACGTGTCACTGTCACAGAAGCACTACCCTCTCGATGAGGGAGGCACACTGATTCTTTTCTGTTCTTAATTTATACCAGGCTTGCCACGCAACAGGACAAATTGCCTCATAACCTAATCTGCTCTCACTCTAATGAAGTGATTTAGTGTGTATGCAAAAAAAAAAAACTCACTGTATTAGGTGAGTCTATTAAAAATAAGCCAAAAACAGTTCATGATTATCCACAATATAGATTGTCTAAAAACATACATGCACGAATAAAGTTTCCTCGAACGTTCAGTATGGAGTTTGAAATGAAAGTCAAACCCTATATCCTTGTCCACCTTTCCATTTCGGGATACCCTTATTTCCCCCCAACCATCTACTCCTCTTTTTCAACACGTAATAGGAAATGCGGAAAGAAAAAACTGGAGCTACTGTCCTGACCCTGAAGACTCTCTCATCCAACTGTATACCAATGCTGTACCTTCCGGAGGCTTCGGGACTTATGTAAGAAGGTGCCTAGCAAAAAAAAACCGGTTTCAGCTCTTAGACGGCGTCGCTATCTGTGCTCTAGCGTCTTTCTGCTTCCTGAAGCGATACGGCGCAGACGCGTCGGTTCCTGGTTCAGAAGTTATACTCTCTCTGCTACCCTCGCTAACAAGCGCGTTCTTCGGGTCGTCGAGCCCCGAAGCTCTCCGCTCTCGCTGACGAGCTTGGAAACTTCTCCAAGGCTCCCATCGGACTGTTCACATCCCCTTTCCGAGCGATGCACTGTACTGTATATTCTACTCTGACTGTACAGTCTGGAGCGATGTTCTATCCGGACAGAATCCAAATGAATTCGCTTGAACTCATTAGCTCTTTCGGTTGAAGCGCTTACTCATTGAAAAAGATCATTTTGTATGTATTATAGGATCGTACAAAGTGATTTGTGACATCAAGCGATAAAAGTTAAAAGGCAAATTTTCAAAAAAGAAAGGAATGTGTAACTTTGTTCCATTATACTGAATACTGAGCTGTAACAGTAACTGCGAAAAAAAGTAAGGAATCAAAGATATGATATGAGGCATCTACAACTAAGACATACAAGAATTGTTTGTCATATTTGTGATCATGTTCTTTAGAATTCTCATTTAAGAAAATCTTAGTTGGGGTGGATTGCCCATTCATTTTTTATATGTAGATATTAATGTGGAGACGACGGTGACAGTATCAAATGATTTAAAATTCTGTATTTTTTTCCACTGCAAAATGGCGTGTTGTGCCTATGCTGTGTGTACAGTGCAGTAGTGTTTCCCTGCAGCTCTTAGTAAAGGGGCCTGTGGGCTATGTGTGTGGTCCTCTCTGCCTGTCTCTGGGTCTCTGACTCATTCTCCAGCAGCCATGTTGCTACCACTTTTAAGGTGGCAGCCTCTACAGGCTTATGCTAAGACAGGGAAAGAACACTAAACACTGCCCTTCTGTACTTCAACAAGAGTGGGAGCGTTTATCACTGAGGCAGTAATTTGATTTAGAGTGTTTTAATTTAAATTGTTGAAGAGAAACATTGATGTCAGAGTAGAGGATTTACCGCTGAGGAATAAGCTGAAACACAAAACTCAAAGCACTGTTTGTAAACAGTCCAGTTAGACGGTGCCTGTTTAATAATTGAAAAGATTAGTGTGTTAGTACATTAAGTAAACAATGTTTTGTCTGCAAATATTATTTACAAATTCGTTTTTAGCAGGAAAATAAGCATCTTTACTCACTGTTAAAAAACTTTGTTTAAATATTGTATTTAAGGGGAATTTTCTATGTGCTTGTAAGTGTTAAGCATTTATAATTGAAGAATGAGAAAGTTTTAATTTAACCTAATGTAGTTTCAACCACCTTTGTCAAACTATATACTCATATGATACGAGATACATTACCTTATAGGAAATGCGCTTACAGACTGGATAGGTTTATTAATGCATGAAAGGTCTCTCAGAGATTTAAAAATATAGTGATACAGGTTTTTGCTGAAATGTTATGTCATTCTACCTCATGTGTTTAAAACTAGATAAATTAATACCTACAGTTCTAGGGAGATGTATATCCTATGGTCTCATTCAGTAAGTCTTGTAATTGCATTTAACCCAAAAGTTCTGACATTCCATGGGCCAATAAACTTCTTTTCAGGTGCAAAACTATTTTTTATAACTGGGTCTTCATTTAAAGTTTTATTTGATTTTATAGCTCTCTAAATCTCCCGTGCTTTAGCAGTCTAAGATCTTTTTTTAGGATGACAGAAACATTTCTGATTCTCCAAACTTAAAATAACGTGAAACCTTAAGCTCAGCTGTGACAAGCAGCTGAGACAACCACCTTAACTACAATAAAGGAAGAGCGTTTTTTTGTTCCAGCAATACTCTTAAGGACCATAATTGCATGTTTATTTAGGGAAGGATACAAAAACAAAAGAAGTCAAGGTACAGGCCTACTTTAGCCGTTAGGGGCAAAAAAAACCTTTTACCAGTTTCACAGCCCAGGCCAGGTTGCTGAGCATGTGTGTAAGTCGACAGCTGAGACATGAGTGTGCTGCGTTAACTTCTGTCTTTATTAAAGCCTGATGAAATCGCAACAGTGAAAACAACAGTATTTAATAAGCCAGAATCTTATCAATGAGCAGCTGGCATGGAGGAAACTTTTCTCCAATTTGCTGCTTTCTATCCATTTGATTTTTCTGTGGACAGCACTGACAAGGCCATGTGAGAGAACATACCCCCTGGCAGGGAGAGACCTGCCTCTTCAGCAAGGTGGAGAGATGTCCTGACAGACTGAGCCCCGAAGGCAGCAAAGCCCGGGCAGGGCCAGCTTGTCACCTTCTCCCCCGGTTTTGGAAATCCCAGTGGTTAGAATGAAAGATGAGGGAACGCCATGTGCAAAAACGAACTACGGTCTCACCTGTCTGCCAAATGCAGTGGAAAGCATTTTTACAACAATCACAGACGGGCAACACATGTTCAGCAAAATTCTGGCAGCCCCACCTGTGTGGTTCGTTTTTAACGCTGGCTCTCTCAGCGTGTGAAACAAGTGCTGGATTATAAATCTACTGACTGCAGTTCGACCGCAGTGTTTTTTCTGCTTTTTAAAAGGATAAAACACTGTAATTGGTCATAAACAAATGTTTGTCCACTTGCTTTAGATTGACTTAATGTGGTGCCATGGTTGACTACCTTTCTAAGATCACAAGTTCAAGTCTAAAACAAAAAATAATGAATCTAAATCACAAAAGAGTTTGGCTACTCCTTCCCTGGATTACTCAGAAAAGCGATGAGTTTGTTCACCCTAAAATATTGAGGTGCTATGCCTGTGACTGTTAATCATTGGGGTTAAGTAAAGGCTCTGGCTGTGGGAATATGGACAAGTGTGGATGAGATCCTTAGACCAATAAGCTACTAATAAATGGGCCAGATACTCCAAACAGCCCCCTCTCCTTTGTAACTTTTCTTATGTTCTCCCTTCCTATCGTGCTATTCCGAAAAAAAAAAATATTAGGAGAACTGTAACTCCATTGACTATATTTCCTTAGGGGGGCTAAAGCGTGCTGTTGATACTGCAACTTGTTCTCATCTCTTCAGATGCTGCTAACGTATAAAACGAATGTAATCCACAAGGACTGTGATCTGGAATCTCAAAGAGAAAGAGGTGGGTAGCTCTGATGATAGTTTATACTATACACGCTTCTGAAAAAGGAAAATATCCAGTACATTGAATATCAGGTGCTCTGAGCCTCGCCTGACGCCTGGGTTATTACTGGTGCTGGCAGGCTGGTGTGTCTGCAGGGTTTCCTCTTCTCTGTAACATCTGAAGTGCTGGCCAAGACCATTAAACTGGAGTAAAGCATCCAGGGTCCAAGACCATGATTGAACATGTGGGCCTTCTGAGCTGAAAGCTTAAGCCAGTTACTATACTGTGTATACTGTGTGGGAAACAATATTGAATACATCTGAAAAACATAATTTGGAACTATGTAATGAGTTACTGGCTTGTTGTTCATTAAAGATCCCATGGGACTGTTCATAACAGTGGGAGCATCAACCCTGCGGCCCTGGATGAATTCCACTCTGGACCTCCTGTACTGTGTGTGAACATTGGGGTGTTGGGGTGAAACATGCTAGTCAGCAGCTGAGACATGAGTGTTAAACAAATGCGAGTAATTATTAATTCTGCTTAGTTACCACGAAAACCATGTAGGACCATAAAGGTTCACACACAGGAGGAGACACTTGTGCCCACACCATCATTCGTTGTGGTACCTTAAAAGAAACTTTCTCAATTAAATCGGACATGAAAAGCCACTCATTTTGTAAAAAAGTACTTTCTGTAATCAATCCTTAACAGCCTTTACTTCCACAACCATGTCATTTCTCCTTCATGATACAATGTAGCTTCAGCTTGTGTCCCTTGACTTGTGATTCTCTGTTGGCTCTAAGAAAACCACTGGACTGATGTTGGCAAAGCCTATAGGATTCTAAAAAAACATTCCACTTGTGCATTTTTGTGTCCACAACTGAAAAGATCCAGTTCTGAATCTTCAAATGTCAGCAGAGGGCATTTCTTTGAACCCCAGAATGTACTTGGTCACTCTACAGCAATGCCAATTAGCATTTCTGGGTATTTTGACCTTGCAGTTCATGGACTGACAATAGCATATTTATCATTGTGTAAGCTAAACGTTCATCATAGCTTTTTTTTTTAAATGTATTATTATGGATATACTATACTATGTGTAAGATATTTAAGAGAAGAGACTGGAGTTCCACAAAAAGAACAGATATACTATAAATAGATAAATAGCATTATTTTAAAAGAAAGCTGCAAAATAATGAAAACAGAAATAAATCGGGAAAATGCGTATGGACAAACAAACGCTTGTCATTCATGTTAAAGCGGTGATTGTTTTTGGTATCCCTATAGCACATTCCTGCCCCATGAAGGGGGATGGGGAGGGTTTTTTGTTTCTGTGGCTCCTCCATGTGCATTCCAGAGACGAAGGGAAAAAAAGGGAATCAGACACTGCCTCGAGAGGAAAAAACAAAGGCCAAACTTTCACCGCTATCACAAGAGTAACGTAGGGCTCCCCGAAGTTTTCAAACTAGATGGATAATTGTCGCAACAAAATGTAAAAAAAAAACTTAAGCGGCTCACAAGACGGGAGGAAGGAGCTGAACCGTCTACGGGATCAGATTACACTGTTTCAGGGTTTTTTTTTTCATGTCAAAAGTTTTTTTTCTTTCCCAAAAAGTTGGGGGATGGTGAATATCCCCTGTATGTGTGTGAAACGCCGTGAAATGGTTTGCGGAAACAAAATCAGAACTCGAAGTTTTTCCTCCGGGTTTTGTACTAAACCCTGAACTCGTTTATAAAGAGAATCTGGAGGTAAAAAAGAAGACTGATAAGAAATGATGAAGACTGGCTTAGAACTAATAGAAAGTGAGACGAAGCTGTAAGAAAATCGGAATTTACGTCAATGGCCATTTAAAATGCATTTCTCTGGATTAATTAAACAACCCTGTTATCGTTTTAACTTTTATTTCTTGCGATTTTCAAGGAATTGAAAGCTACTGCAAAAGGGAAAGTCTTGATTATCGCGGATACACGGACCTTGCTCGGCTTCTCTTTTCAAGATGTCTTCCCGAGGATATTCCTTTGTTGAAAGATTTGGGATGCTTTGGGTTTGGGGTGCCTACTTCTTGCTGTCCCATTTGGGAACAGCACAGAAAAATGACACCGGATTTAACGATTACTGTAAGAAAACATCAACCTGTGAAGCTCTAAAGTACAACACATGCCTGGGCTCGCCATTGCCGTACAGTTACACTTCTGTGATTCTGGCAGAGGACTCGAGCTCTCAAGAAGAAGCCCTGGAGAAACTAGCCTTATGGTCCGGTAAGGGATGCGTTTACCTTTATGTTTGAGAAGTGGATTCACTCAGGATGAAGTACCTTTACCTTTTAAAAAAAAAACGCCCACCTGCTTATTTTGTGGGTGAATCTTAAAGTCGACAAGTCGTTCTTAAAAAGTGCGGTTTGATGGACAATTCTTGACCAATTACATTAATGTAAATTGCTACTTATTATTATAAAATACTAATAAAGGCGCATTTCCCCATGGACGCCCCACTTGTTACGCTTTATATTCAATAAACCCCAAGTCAATTAATAATGGGCAAACTTTTACAACTTTCGTTGTTGCAATGGATACTGCTAAGTGTACCTGCACTGCAGAGACTCACTAACGCTCGTCATCATGTTGCTTTCAAGTAACTGATGCTGTCAATGGGCTTTGTCAAGGGAGGTGGTATTGTGCGGAAGAATATCTGTACACATTTCAGAGCCGTATCTTCTGAAACTGCTGGATGAGTGGGCCAGATTCTCCAGAATACTGCGCTTTGCACCGCTGTCAAACATATTGGATTGAAGAAAAAAATCAATTTGCCCACTTTGATACTCGCATACACTTCTAACAGATTGGTTACAATTATTTTTTAAAACTTATTGCTTAAAAATGCACTGGATTGAGATCGCTGTCGCATTTGATCACTTGTGCAAAATTAATTGATCATCAGTTCAAAGGGCTCCGGTCCGAGAAATCTAACAGGTGATAATAGTGATGAAGAAAGGGAAAGATGCCAAGTAAAATCCAAGCAGGGCACTTGTTGATTTACGTCTAACCAAGGGATCCTACTCCGGTAGTTCCAGTAAACCGCACAGCTGTAGAATTGGGCGCTAAAGTGAAATGTTTTGAATTAGAGCATCAACCAAATAAATTAGTAATAATTCGTAACAACATAACTGCCGTGTTCCCGTCGTTGTTACAGAGTTCGCAGGCAACTCTGAAAACACAGAATGTGTGTTGCTTGAACAGTTGCGGCAGAAGTGTCTCTACATCGACGTGTGTGGGACAGATAATGATTCACATGCGTGGATTTCATCCATCCTTATACAGTACAGTATTTATAAACTGGAGTTTGAGGAGTGGCGTCACTGCGTTGGAATCCCTTTCAGCAAGTACACGCACTTGCTGTGGCGCCGCGTTAAACCCGTTTCGGGCTAATGAACCTACACTGCGCGTTTTTGAATCACTGTGACCCACGAACTCATAAGTGGCTTCCATATTACCAGATAAAATCTTTATTTGTATAGCCAGTGAAGGTTGAATCACACGGTTATATAGTTGAACATTTCTCATTAACCCACTAAGTCAAAACAACGCTCATCAGCAAGTTGTCAACGGTTATTTCGAAATACGTCGTTGCCATTGTCAGTATACTCCGAAATGGAAATGGTTAAAAAACGTGCTTCCATTATTTCTAGGGTCATGCGTGTTCTAAACTAAGTTGCGTGGGCGTCATGGCGTCGTTAACAGTCTTCTGATTTGAGAAGAAACTTGTAGCGGTAGCCAGCGCAATGAATAGAGATTTAAAGTCACAGATGTTGCTACTTTTTCGGTTAAGGACAAAAAATAACTTTTATTTTACAAAGATGCTCGACAGTCTCTGCGTCTTTTATAGGATTGTAGACTAAATGCAGTAGATGGTAAAATGTGGGAATCAGACATTAATTCAGATACTGGATACATATCAGCTCCTTATCTAATTTTATAGAGATGTATTGCATAAGATTCAACCCATCTCTCCCACTGTGTGTTTCTTAAAAAATACCTTCATGAAAATCCCGTTTATATTTTTTTATTTTTAACGAATTATTGTTTTGCTACCTAGAAGGTACTCCGTCAAAATGCACATCTTAATATTTTTTAATTCTTTTGCAGTAACCTGCGTTTGTATTATGACGGCAAATCCCTGAGACCAGGCTTTGTGTGGATTGTACCGTTTCTGTAAAATCTAGATCGGCAGTTCAAGGGATTTTGGCATTAAGACAGACCAAGAAATCCAGACCGCTTTGGTGTGTTGTGCTAACGGTAGATTCATAAATAGTTGGACTGGTTTCATAAACTCGACCAACTGGACTGATGTAATCCCATTGTAAATTGGTGAAGCTTCACGATTGTGTTTCTACAAAAATGCAAGTACTTGTGTAATGTGTTCTCTGTCTATCTTCTGGTCTTCTAGCTCCTCTGTCCCTTTATAACCATATGTACTGTAAACAGGGGATCAATTTTCACGATTATATTCACCTCTGTTCAGTGACACCCACTGGTCACACCGGCCAATTATCTTTCATTCAACTCGGGCTGTTCATGATCGACTCCAAAGTCACCTTCAAAGACCGAGAAGATCGTGGACAGGTGAGCGTCACCGAGTTGAATGAATGGCAATTGGTCTCGCCAGGTCTCAACTTGGTGAGTAAATGTAAATACACCTACTTTAACATTATTTCCAAAAGACCTGTATCTGGTTTTCAGTAGTGTATCAATATATTAGTATTTGTAAAACAAATCCTACACCAGTTATGTAGTTCATGAAAATGTAGTACACACGTCCGTTACTTCTGCAGATTGCCTTTCACGCCATGTTCAGTGATGTAATGTGAAATAATCTATATTAAGGAAAGCATGCTTTTATGCTTGTGTGGCACAGTGGTGCCGTGGTAAGCATTGCTTGGTTATCCAATGGCTTCCATGGTACGTCTGGTACTGGATACTAAATGTACAAAAGTACATATACACCTATGTTTTAAAATAAAAGTTAAAATATTTTTAAAATCTGCATTGAAACCTCTTTCACCTACTAAAGCATTCAAGGTTAAAACATTTTCAAAATTACAAACTGCGTAGCTTTTTGATAGTTTTAACCTTATTCAATAAACCACATTCATTAATCACACTTGCAGTTCAGTAACTTAAACTTTGAAGTTTAATAAGTCTAATATCTAGTCTAATATCAACAATAATATTTTTGAATAAATAAAACTTTAACCCCATAACATAAAGCGATGAAATATATGCGTTATGTTTATCCGGAAAGTAAAAAAAAAGACCGAATTAATGAAAGACAAATACAGTACATACTAATTTTGCAATTGGTATCAGTAGGAGCAGAATTACGGTTCTGTAGTGCAAGATGCAATCTTGTTTTTTACTTGTTGTGTTCGCTTTCAATTTAACAGATGATTATATTTAAGGTGAATATCCATCAGACGTGTTGGTTATTTTATTGATCATGATAATGATCAATTATCAAAGTGATAATGATTGTCTAGGTATTATATGCTGAGGTTGCAACTTACTAAGTACTCTCGTTATTTTCTCAAAGTACTCATGCATATCCACTCAATATTTCAGGTGGGTAGCTGCGTCAGCATGCGTAGGCTGCAAAGGAACAAGTAATAGGTTTATTCCATGCTGAAAAAAAGAAGAAAGAGAACACAACGTTTCGGCTCCACGGCCGAAACGTTGTGTTCTCTTTCTTCTTTTTTTCAGCATGGAATAAACCTATTACTTGTTCCACTCAATATTTCTGTGAGGCCGTTACCTTTCTCTTTGCCATGCTAGTTTATTAACCAATAGTTACCTTGGAAATAAAATACATCCGACCACCCTGCCAGTCATCATTATGGGGGTGGAAAATGACTCGTTTACGATCCTTACAAAAAAAAATGTTTTCGAAATTTGCTTGTAAACATCTATCCAAGCATATTAATAGGGATGGGCTATCATAAATGCATCACAACATTTTGCGTATTACTAGCGCTATTATTATATGACATTTAGTTTTTATATTACATGTATATAATTTAATTATTATTATTTATTATGATTTAATTATTATATGACATTTATTATTATATGACATTATTTTTTTTCCGTAGTGATATACTGTGTAGCTAAAAAAGTTGTATACGTCATTGTAAGCAGCAGCTCCTTTTCAGCTTTTTACCGTGTGGGACATTAGTAATAATGAAGGCGAGTTGGTTCCGTTTCTTAAATTGAATTGAATTTCCACTGGTGCTATTTAGTTCAGGTGTCACCGTTGATCCTAAAAAAGTGCATTTCTTTAGGAAAATTCAACACTGGTTTAACTCTGCCAATAGAACAATACTATGTAAAGTGACACATCTTTGAGTTTAATTTCTCTTGTGTTCAGACCCTTTTGGCTCCTATTTCCTTTCTCATATATTTAACTTTGATAATACGTGAGTCATGTTGGTCTGCAGTTATGATTTTGTCTTTAGCTTATTTAATTGTTTCTTCGTGCCTAGTACTGATTTTGATTTTGGTATCATTTGTGAAATATTAATATTGCAAAATGTACAAGATTTCTTCTGGAATAGTATGTACAATTTGCTGCTCTGAAACCCCTTTAGTCTTGAACAGAGATAAGTACAGTATGAGGGGTTCTGATCCTCCACAAAGCCAATGAAGTACCTCTTCAGAATCCACAGTGAAATAAACTTATCTGAGAAAACATGCAAACGTTCTGGAAGTGCATCTAAAACTGAGACAAAACTGTGTTTATAGTTTGTTTTGGAAAACTAAGGCGTGAGACAAAAGCTGAAGGCAAAATAACTTCTAAACTGCTTCAGAGATATGGAAAGTACCTCCGGATCCCTGTATAAATGCACTTCCCAAATGGGATTTTGATAGAGTCCACATTTGAATGCTTGCAAGTGTTTTGTAGATGCAGATCAGGATTAACTCTTGATGTTCCTGGGTGTGGTTTAAAAGAAAATCCTTTCATCTCAATGAAACAGTGTAATGAGCATTCAAGCAGATGCTCACTCTAGGTGAGTTATAATTATAATGCTTTACTGGTTTTGAATTAGAACATTACTGGTTTTGCATTCTTCTAAAATAGAAGGCATTTTATATCATCCATCCTCCAATCAGTGCACTCAAAAATGCTTTTTTGTATGGCAATAATGTTGTCTTATCACCTATATAGTTATTACATATATATGAACACATTTGAAAATTCTCTTTTGATAATAGCAGTCATTGAAACAGATATTGGTGTAATAATAATCCTTCCCCCCACATAGAAGGTACTAGTTCTCAAATAGAAATTAGTGTATGAAGTTTAAAGAGACATCAGTTTATAGGGTTTCTATGAATTAAAGTTAGAAAGTTCTGGTCCTGGTCAGTTGTATAGTAGAACCAATATTTTCAATATGGAACCTGTAAGCATTATTAAACATGTATATCACTGGGTTTGCTCTGCTCACCACAGGTTTTAGGAATTACTTTTCTAGTAATTCCAGGGCAATATGAACAAGATTTGACACCATTGGTCTTGCCTGAGCTGAACAATGAGGCAGAAAACCACTGTTAAAAAACTGACAATTGTCTAGTATCCTTTTTTGAAAGCTGTGAGCATTGATACAGGAGTATGGCCTTGTTCGTTCCCGTTTTTATTTGTTTTTCAGGACAGAACAGGTGAAAAGCAGAGATGTGTGTTTTGGAAAACGTGTGAACAGTTTTAAGTGGGGCAGTGTTATCACTGGGCGCCTGTTTGGCGATCCGTCCTTTTCTCCCGCCGGACTTTCGGCGGCAGTCTGTGTGCTCGTCTTGTGTGCAGCGGTGGTGCGTGACTTTCCCATCTCTCCCTCCCTGCGCCAGGTCTGCGGAACGCCCCCCGGTGCTGGGCGGTGATCCAGCCCCTGCTGTGTGCAGTGTACATGCCCAAGTGTGACAATGGGAAGGTGGAGCTGCCGAGCCAGAGCCTGTGCCAGGCTACCAGGAGCCCCTGTGCCATAGTGGAGCGGGAGAGGGGCTGGCCGGATTTCCTCAAGTGCACCATCGACAGGTTCCCTGTGGGCTGCCAGGTGGAGTGTGTGGATTTGTCATTTCAGTGTCCATGAGCTGTAATATTGTAATATTTTAGGCAGGGTCATCAATACCGTTGCAGAGTTCTGTTTAACTATAGCTTAGTATTTTGCTTGTTTTTTAAATGTATCTGGTCTCCTTGGCGGTGAAAACGTTAAACGTTTGGTGTTGTGCTCTGGATGTTCCTAGCTGGGCATATTTGTATCTCCAATTGATGTTTGGAGAGATGGATGTTACCCCAGAGCTCATCTTTGCTCAGGGGTTCAGATGAGCCTTTCCTCCTCTTATAACTTTTAACAGATAGACATGCTGTACGCCATCACGGTCTCCAGGTGGTTTGAATGGGCTCTAGACGTTCAGAGGCTAACGGAAATACGGGAGGTGGTAGCCAGATGTGTGGTTTGTGGCTAACGGAGAGCTGCTCTGGTTCGTCCCGGCAGAATGAAGTTCAGAAGATCAAATTCAACACCTCTGGGCACTGCGAGTCCCCGCTGGTGAAGACGGACAACCCAGCCAGCTGGTACGAAGATGTGGAGGGCTGTGGCATCCAGTGCAATAATCCGCTGTTCACCGATGAGGAGCACAGCGACATGCACGTCTACATCGCCGTCTTCGGCTCCATCACGCTGTTCTGCACCTTCTTCACTCTGGTGAGTGGTGTGCCCCTCAGCGGCAGAGCTGCTTTCGGGAGGCTCTCTCCAAGCAGGGCATCCCGGGGTGCTTGATGGTAAAAACAGCAGTGGAAGGCATAAGTTCAGCAATGAATCTGACGCAATAATCAGACGGAGTCTGAAAACTCAAGCTTAATTTAGATGATTCAATTGTTCCAGAATTGCTTTGGTAGATTTCCATCTAATTTATAATCTGCGAGCTTCGTTCTGCCACGGTACTTTCCAAAAGAATTCCCCAGCGGGAGACTTATTTTTAATTTTTTCATAAAAGCAAGACACCCGTATTGGTAGTTCAGGGTGAAACGAGGCAGGTTTCACCCAGTGCACGTGTACCAGAAGGTGGCGCTCTTCCTTCTGGACAAAAAACAAATACCCCACTAGGTGGAGTAGGAACATTAAACAATCCGGGCAAGATAAAGATTGTAAGAGTACTCTTAGACATCTACCATCACGAGTAATTTAAAAGAGATGATGTTCTTGATAGAACTCCAAATATATTAGATACTGGCATCTGACAGTGTGAACTGGTTATGAAACACAGCTTAGCCACAAATACTGTGTGCCCTTCTGTGCTGTTTCTCATTCAGTCCCTCTTTTCTTCCATCAGGCCACCTTCGTAGCTGACTGGAAGAACTCGAACCGCTATCCTGCTGTGATTCTGTTCTACGTCAATGCCTGTTTCTTCATAGGCAGCATTGGCTGGCTGGCACAGTTTATGGATGGAGCCCGCAAGGAGATCGTGTGTAAAAGTGATGACACTATGAGACTTGGGGAGCCGACGTAAGTGTTGTACATCTGAGTCCTAGGCATTGGAGGTGCTATATTGTTTTATTTATAATATTATTCTTCAAACTTCTGCTGTCTTTCTTTATCATTTTGATCTGCTCAAAGGGCCCTTCAGGCCTGACAGTACCTGACGTCCTGGGATGTTTGATTTATTCTTTCTCATTCTGATGTGCTAGTGGGGTCTTCTCACCTCAGGTTTTATTCATTGGCCACTGAAACAAAGATTCAATTGAATAATAACAAGTCTTCCCAAAACAAATACTTAGCAATAAGATTCCAAAAATGACCAATAACTAAATTCAGCTACATTTTGTGATGGAAAATTTAAAGAGAGAAAACCAGTAATTGTGATTTATATCCTTATTTTTTTCCATGACAGATGTTCTGGTTGTATCCTTTTTGTTATAAACCAGAAAGATCATTGTCATACCTTTTATATTTATTTTAAGTAATCAACCAAGTACATTCATAGTTCTTCTGAAATATATTACAAAATACAATTATTTAAGGTTATTTCAATGTATCTTAAAATCCATTGTTTGCGTTAGAGGTGAATTTTGAAACTGATAGCATGCATTTCTCGTCTCCTGTCAGGCAAAATATCTGCATCAATATCGTTTCTTTAATATTGCACTGGCGGGTTGGTCTTGCTTTGCAGCCAAGGAAAAGAAATGTGAAAGTTAACTGAAGATTGATAGGTACAGGGAAATAAAAACACACGCCTTCATGAACAGAAGTCAGCAGATTTGTTCCGTCATGATAAAATCTATACCCCATTTTCTAATCACTTGAAAGGCACTGGTGACTTTCCAGGTCTGAGGCTTATATATTTAATTGTTGTCACACAATTCTTTATTAATTAATGCAAGAGCTTCACTGTGTAAAAAACATAAAAGTCAATAATGTTGAGAAGAATACCCATTTTTAAACTTTACTATGTTCACTTTAAAGTTACCACCATGTACCCTGATCTCATCACATCCCAGATGCTAAGAAAGATTGCGCCTGGTCAGTACTAAAGAAAATAAGGTTGCGGCTATAAGTAGTTCAGGTGTAGGGGAAGGTGGCACTCTTTGTTCTGGACCACAATTTTCAAAACAAGGGTTCGAGGTCACCCTGCTGGAACACTGCTGTGTCATGTATCACCCTTCAGATGTGATATCAATCCAAGGTCGTTAAAGATGGCACTGCTTGTAAGAGTAGTAGTGTTTGCCCTGGAATCCTGGCTGAATTCTAATCTGGGACTGCGCCTTGTGGCCTTCTTTAAATTTCCCCCTTCTCTATGTGATCTGCGGTGTTACGGGGCTTCTGGATGTCACTCCAGTGGGAGCTACACTTTGGTGGCGGGTGAAGTGCATCCCCTCTTGTGTGTAAAGCACTGTGAAATCATTTGAAACAGAAAACAAAACTATAAATATATATATGCATATAACTGTAGTGAACAGTGGTTTTGGCTTTAAGGACAGAAAAGATGAGAGTGCAGTCCTGTGCTCTTTGATTAAAATGTAAACCAAGGAGTTTTGTGCTCTAGTGTACGCCCTGGCACAAAGCAGAATTAATTGGTAAGCTTTGTTTCTTTTTTTAGGAAAGTAGTGGGCATGATTGTTGTTTTTGGAGTACTAATCTTACTGGATCCTGAATTAAATGCAGTCTTTTCTGTCTACAAAAAGCTCAAAGCTCCTTTCCTTGGCAGTCTGACAGCTCCACGTCTTCATCTAGGCTAAGTGAGTTTGCAGACAAGCAGGTATAGGAGCTTATACACACACATACACGTCAGGGAAAAAGTCAGAGACATAGATTAACTCAGACAGCATGTTGTTGGACTGGGTGAGAAAACTGGAGTGCCTGGTAGAAACTAGAGCTTAGAGATCTTTTTAAAGAAAAATCAAATGTAATTTTTTAGCACATCGCAACTGTACCTTCACATCGGCATGTTGCACTTCAATTAGTTCTTTTACATTCACATCCTTTAGTTAACACTCTCAGTCATTTATATGAAGGTGTTCACAAATTATTACATTACTTTAACGTGCCATAAAAACATGAGAATCTTGTAACAGAGAAGAGGTCCTTCGGCTTATCTAGGTTGTTTGGTCGTTAGTAATTAGCAGTTAGTTAATCCAAGGATCAATTCCAGTTGTTTCCTGAAAGACGCCAGGGTATCAGTTTTATCAACATGGCTTCGTAGTTTGTGCCATACGCTCATAACCCTGTTGATAAAGAAGTGCCCCCTGCTCTCAGTTTTAAAATGTACTACCCCATAGTGGCCCATGTGTGTCCTCTGGTTTGTGTTTCATTGTTCATTTCGGAAGACATTTTCTGTGTTGCCTTTTTCAGCAACTTTGAGGATTTTTACTTATAATAAGGATCTGATCCCCTTGCAGTCGTCTTTGCTCGACACTAAGAAGGTTCACTTCCTTCAGCCAGTCAGTGTGATGTCAGTGTCGTGCCAGATTGATTAAGTATTGTATTTAATCTCTCCATAAGAGACTCTTTCTTTATGTACAGCTGAGTAAAAAATGGAAGTGAGAATAGACAACCAACAGACATATTGCTAAGGAGGGAGTTTCTTGGCTGTGTGGGTATTGTTGTACAGAATGATGTAAAAGAAAGTGTCAGAGTTGGTAAATGTATCTCCTATGATTCTGTAGCTTTAGGCAAAAGGCTATAGGGGTTTCAAGGGTGGTTAAAAATCATCAAAAGGCATTGCCACTGTCAACCCAATGGAAATTTCAAAATCAACAGTGAAAAACAAACTCTGGAATAATTTCATTACTTTCCATTCAATGTGCTCCTTTCCCTTACAGACATCCTTACATTGTTGTGTCGAGCTGTTGGTGCTGTAACATTCTTCTCTGGCCGCGGAGTGTGAACCTGCCTGTTTGCTCTCAGTTCCACAGAGACGCTGTCATGTGTGATCATCTTTGTGATCGTGTACTACTCCCTGATGTCAGGGGTCATCTGGTTCGTCATGCTCACCTACGCCTGGCACACCTCCTTCAAAGCGCTGGGCACCACTTACCAGCCCCTCACCGGCAAAACCTCCTACTTCCACCTGATCACATGGTCCATCCCTTTTGTGCTCACTGTGGCCATATTAGCCATTGCACAGGTATCGACTTTGCTTTTTGAGATCCATGAAATTCAGCTAGTGTGTCTTTCTTGTGTGTAATGTTGGCCATTTGGCTTCGTAATGTTTAAGATCTACATTCAACCTTGTTATCACTGTGACTTTTCCTCATATTTTATTTAAAAAAAAATCCTCACCTCACAACTTCTCATTGTCTCATCCTGCCCTCCGGTACAGTTCACTGGTAAAGGCAATCCCTTTCTGCGGCGAAAGGGTCATTTCTGATGGCGCTGTTGAGGCGTAACAGTGTAGATGATTTTTTTGTGTCAGATTTCCTTGGACTATAAGTGCTTCACACTTAAAGACTGAGAAACATGCAAGCACCGAGATAATAGCAAACAGCGATTTCAGTAAATCTCAGGCAGGTTAAGAAGCTTGTGAGTTTTAAGCATCTCCTGAAAACCAACACTCCAGAAGTGGGTGTTCCTCACAAAGATTGAGGCAGTGGAAAAGCAAGTCCCTAGGGGTTTTGAATAGAGCTTGGGATGATTGACCGTTGGCTTGGCTAAAGATACATGTTATAATATCCATAAAGTACCCGATGTAAATCCAAGAGTTTAAGAGACAGTCAAGAGACCGAGTCAGTTATGGACTGTAGCTGTGCTTCAGATGCCTTTCTGTGTGTGCAGGTGGATGGAGACTCAGTCAGTGGAATCTGTTTTGTCGGCTACAAGAACTACCGCTACAGAGCTGGGTTTGTCTTGGCACCTATAGGCCTTGTCCTCCTTATTGGCGGCTACTTTCTCATACGAGGTGAGTTTCAATGTGACATTTTGCTAAACATCATTATTGGGAAACTGACTCAAGTCTTGCAGATTACAGTTGGTGCGTTTCACGTTTTTTTAAAAATAGGTACTTAAAAAGATAGGTACATTTTAATTATCAGGCACCCCAGTGCAGAAACACTAGGCAAGACTCTTTTTGCAGCAGCTCTGAGTCCTTTGATTTATGTAACTGATCATCCTCTTTCAAGGTGTGATGACACTGTTCTCGATCAAGAGTAACCACCCAGGACTTCTGAGTGAAAAGGCAGCCAGCAAAATCAATGAGACCATGGTCAGGCTGGGTAAGCACTTCTTCTCATTGGTGTCACCTCTAGCAAACACCTTATAAATGGAGGAGTTAGTAGATTTAAATGCTGGACTGCATGTGTTGAATATGTTTATGTGAGTATGTTTATTTTAATCTGATGCACAGAGATTAATTCAGATGTCTTGGAATGAGTAACTTAACATTTATTCATTCTCTACAGGATATTTCCATTCAGCATTAATTATACTCTCCTCTTGCCAGGAAAAAAAATGTTACAGTGTAATTTGGCTCAGGACAAGCAAGCTGTTGGGTGGCAATTCATCTTCATCTCACATTGATGCAAAGTCTTGAAATGTGAATTACTGTAGAACATCAATCACAGCCAGAGAAAGTCTGAAGTCTGCAGATCTAGTGCAGGTCAAATTTTTTGTGATGCTGCAGCAGCTACTTGGTCTGTACTTAAGTTCTGTTTTTGTCTCATCAGGTATATTTGGATTCCTTGCCTTTGGTTTTGTTTTTATAACATTTGGCTGCCATTTCTATGACTTCTTCAACCAGGAGGAATGGGAGCGGAGTTTCAGAGAATATGTCTTGTGAGTTTTCTTTCAGCTCTTAAGTTCAGAATTAATTAAGGCGTTTCAGTTGTAATAAAAAAAATCAGGTTTCATATAAGCACTTTTGCCTTTCATGCAGTCCTTTAACTTTTGGAGTCGCCTGTCTCACCAGAAAATGTTGCTATAGCAACACTAATCATGCAATTCAAAAACCACCATAGTACATGCTTATGGAACTATTCATGCGGCTCAATTTATTCAGCTGTTTATTTATTTTGTGCTAAAAGGCTGGTTGCCGAAAAATCCCTTGAGTTCTAGTGGGACTGAATTCTGGTTTTGACAGCCATCTAAATCTCACTCCCTCAATAAGCCTTATTGTGAGTTTTTTTCCACTTTTTCAAGCTCCTGTTGAGAAAAGCTCCTTTTCATTCAGTCAGGGAAGATGAAAAACATATTCCCTGCTCACAGGGGAAAAGTACCCTGAAACCTATGCTTCCTATTTCACAGGGGTTTGGACATCTGCTTTTCTCCAACAAAATTAGCATCATAGAAAGTGAAAATTACTTCCTTTGAAGCAAATAATTTCAATGCACTCAGCCTTGCCTATTCTGCTTTATTTTCCCTTCTAAATGTTCCTGAAACAAGCAGACAGACAAGAATGTAGAACCACCACAATCTGTCTTCCAAAGATGCTTTCAAATTGTACCATATGTGCCAATTAGCTCTCACAATTGAGAATATAAACTCAACATTTTTTTTTCTCACACTTTTTTTTTTGGGTGGGGAGCAAAGAGTGAGTACTGAAGCAGGGTAGATCTCGATTGTATTCAATGAAAGGAATAATATTTTCGGTGTTTTCCCTCCCTTTCCAGGTGTGAAGCAAATGTGACAATCGCTGTCCAGACTAATAAGCCTATTCCAGAATGTGCCATCAAGAACAGGCCAAGTCTGCTAGTGGAGAAGATCAACCTCTTTGCCATGTTTGGCACGGGCATCTCCATGAGCACCTGGGTGTGGACCAAGGCCACAGTGCTCATCTGGAAGCGTACCTGGTGCAGGTAACCCACAGTGTCTTCACCACACTTGGCTGGCAGCCACCTCTTGTGATCTTTTCCAGTCTTCTCTCCTTGGCCTTATTGATTTCTCGACACCTCACTTCGTGTTTCACTGTTCTTGTTTAACACTTGGCTCTGGTTACAACATTATTTGCAACTTGAAAAAACACCATAAATCCCTTCATTGTAGAAACAATAAAAACAGGACAAAATAATCCAAAATATATAGTATATTTAAGTTAATATTATGCAGTTTAATAGGTTTTGTGGAAAATTATTTGACCCAAGTATTTGGCATTATACTTATTGTACTCATTTGTAATGTTCCTAAAGAGCAGTCCGTGTAAAATTTAAGTTAAAACAAACTGCAAATGTTAAATGTTTGCTGCTGCAGTGAGTGTTGTCTTCAACTGCTGTTTTCTGTGCTGAAGGATCATTGGTCGGAGCGACGACGAGCCCAAGAGGATTAAGAAAAGCAAAATGATCGCCAAGGCCTTCTCCAAACGCAAGGAGCTGCTACAGAACCCCGAGAAGGAGCTGTCCTTCAGCATGCACACAGTGTCTCATGACGGCCCTGTGGGTAAGAGTTGCCGCAGTTCCCGCTGGCACCTGAGGAGCACAACTCTCTTCTTCAGGCTTTCCGTTACCTTGTCTTCAGCCCGGCCCTTGCAAATGGCGTTACATGCCCAAAACCACTGTTTCACAATCTCATTCCTAATTGAACCCATCACATTCCCACATGAACTAGATTCCACAAATTCTCACTCCTGAACCAATTATCCAACCACATCCCTTTCCTTTCAGTATTTAAACTCATCTCACACACCTACCCATGCTCACTTTTGAGAAGCCTCTTGTAGTATTCTCCTGTGTGTGTTTCTAAGCCTTTTGATTGATCTCCTGGTACCAAATCTTTGCTCCTGCCTTTTGACCACGCCTTTTGGATTTCGTTTTTGGATTGTCTTTTGGATTTCTCTCGTTACCGGGGGACTCTTTGCCTCCCTAATCGACTTAGCCCCTGGATTTCGTCTTTTGGATTGTTCCTGTGCTACTCCCGCGTTCTGTGGGATTCACGGTTATGCATAAGGATCCTTCTATTCTACCTATAGATTCCCTGACAGGTATTATGATGAAGTACTCAAAATAGAGAAAAGCACAGGAAGACTTGGTTTGGATGTTTGAGGGAAAGAGTGGAGTGGGTCAGGAACATCTGGGTCATGTGCATCAAGGTGATTTTATTAAGCGCAGAACTGAAAATAGTTGAAGGCTGCCTGACAATTAAAAAATAGCATGAGCACCTTGTCTTGTGGGACAGCTATGATACGGTACAGGTATTGATATCTGCACCTCCTGTGGCTCCTGGGTTATTAATAGAGCCTCAGAGGACCCTAAGTATGAGAATAAGCTCTGAGTAGTGTGTATTATCAGAATAGCCATCAAGGGATCTTGGATTACGAGCGAGAACCTGGTGAAGCAGCTCTTTCATAGTAGAACCACAGGGCCACTGTCTCTAAGAGTTCTCACTTTTATTTTTAGACCCTTTACCAATGAGACATTCCTATGTAATGTAGTATGGAGTGCAGCAGAGTTTGGACTTCAGTAACAAACAGTTTAATATGCTTGTGCATAGAAGTATTGTCCACACAGTGAACAGAAGCATGCTGTAGAACCAAAACAGCATTTTTGTGTGAGTTATAGTTAAAACTGTTCTAAACATTTTTCTAACTGTATGAATTAAATGCAAAGGTTTGATCTTACCAATTTGCTCAGGTGACGTTTTGTGCCATTGGGTTTAGGATAACTGTGTGTTCAGACACAGGGGAAACCCTCCAGGTTCCAGTCATTGGTTGTTGATGAGGAGAGATCAAGGAGAGTCAAAGAGAGAGCTTGCAGAAGAGAGATTATGTGGCTTGAGCTCTGGGTGTACATCTGAGGACAGGAAATAACATTTATATACCTGTGTGGAATGGAATAGAATTTGCTTTAACAGCTCCTCAGCTTCCTAGGAATTTAAGGAACCAATGTTCAGCATGAAAACATACTTTCATGAGGCCATGAACTCCTGCACATCAAGACTCACATAGCATGCTTTATCACCTGGTTAGACATTTTAATTATTCAATTACTGAAAGTCAGGTCATATTATTCACTTCTGATTAAAAAAAAAAGTGACTGTTATACCTTACATTCCAGACAGTTTTCACAAGTACTATACAAAATCAAGTTATATTTTGTAAAATGCCCTCCACGTTCATATCTTTTAAATATGTTTGTGAAATATTTATGATAGCTTGCTAAAATTAAAGGCATAACAGCCACAGATTCATAACCACCAAATCCAATCACCAACAGTAGATGCAAGTAAAAGCTACAAACTTGGAATAAGACAAAAAGCATGCTGATTTTTTTATTCTTTTGTGTCCCCAGCTGGTATTAACTTTGACTTAAATGAGCCATCAGTAGACATGTCTTCCGCCTGGGCCCAGCATGTTACCAAAATGGTGGCCAGGAGAGGCGCCATCCTGCCTCAGGACATCTCCGTAACCCCCACGGGCACACCAGGTCAGAGAGCGTGTGGTACTCTGGACAGGCCTGATGAAACGTGCCTACTGGAGGACTTTCAGAGCTCGTTGCTCCAGTGCAGTTTTTAGAGAAGAAAAAAAACGAAAGAAAAGCCTAAAACCATTTTAATGCGGCAAACATATTTTATTTCTGTTTTAATGCCTGTGTAAGAAATCTCAGAAGTTACTTTTGGATGATGTCTATGTATGCAGGAATACCCAGAGTATTTGCATAGACTCCATTGAGATTGACAAGGTTATCCTGGGTGAAACTGCCAGAGCTTTCATGACATGGCTCATTAAAGGCTGATGAATGCTTAAGCTAGATACATCACCCTTTATAATTACCCCACTTTAAAAGAGACCTTCATCAAGGCATTAGGGATTGAATAGCCACCCTGGGCCTTGCTTTGGGTGTCTCTGCTCTCAGGGCTGATCATAAAAGATCATAAAATGAATTTCTAGATTCTATGTTGGGCTGGACACCATTAGAGTCACCAATAACCCTTCTAAATAAATCTTCCTCTTGTGATCTGGGGACAAATGGTGCAGTTGAAGCTTCTTAAGAATGCTTAAGGTTAGATTTTCCTAACCTTTCTTTAAGGTTTAAAGTTGAGAATCTAAGTATTTTATGAGTAAGGTGTAGTACTGTAGGCTTTCCTCTCCCTTGGACTATTGCTCGTTCCCCACAGGGAGAGACGGCTCCCCTGATACCCTGGCGGAGCAGTGTGTCTGAGGAACCCGTCCTGTAACTAACGCCCCTGCTGTCTTTTGTACAGTACCCCCCGATGACAACAAAAACCAGCTCTGGATAGTGGAGGCTGAGATTCCCCCAGAGCTGCACAAAAAGAAGAAGAAGAGGAGGAGGAGGAAGAAAGAGGTGCGCCCCCTGGGGCCGATGGAGGAGATTTACGACGTGGGGTACCACCCTGAACACGCCTCTAGCGCGGTCCCCCGCCTCCCCAAGCTCCACGGACATAGGAGCCTGGTGGCCAACAGGCGAGAGCAGCACCACGAGGAGCTCCTGCCCGGCTCCTTCCCCGAGTTCAGGCCCTCTGCGCCTCCTCCACCTTACCGTGAGAGATACCCTGCCTCCTCCGCGGAGTACCGCCGGCACGCCGCTCTCAGCCTCATCGCCGGCCCCGGGCCACAGGACGACCCTGGCTTTGCCAGGAGCGGTCTCCTCCGCCTCCCTCCGAGGCAGGGCAACGGAGTGCTCCGCCATTCCACTGGGGAGGTGGGGCCCATCCCAATGGGCTCCGGGGCCGTTTCCTGCGCGCCAAGAACTCCGGGCAGGAGGGCAGACCTGGCTCCCATCCACTCCAGGACTAACCTCATGGATGCAGAACTAATGGATGCAGACTCAGACTTCTGACAGAAAAACTTAACTATTGTTGTACAGCTTGAAAGCAAGAAGTGCTGGATAAAACTTATGCCCTATGGGCCCACGAAGAAGGGTAAATCATTATACTCTCAGATGACTGGTTATCAGTGTCTTCTAGTTTGTATAAAAAGGGAAAATAGCCACAGGAAACCTGTTCTGAACACCAAAAACAATATGCCCCTTGTCCCGTACATGGACAGGAGGTTGAGAATATACAGAAGTGTTTCCTCTAGCTTTTCCGCAAACTGTTGTATACAGTCGTAGATTTGTATTAACTCACAAAAATGGATCTCATTGCAGACTTGAGGTCTCTGCAATATGAACAGGAGCAAGGCTGCTGTGGTGCCCTTTCCTCTGACGATGATCTGTTCAATTTTTTTGACATGGCTAGATAACTAAGGTTTAGAGGGACTTTATTATCATCGTCATCCAAATTTGCTTTGAGTACGTCAACTTGAAACTTTGTACAGTTTAATAGGAACCATGTCCTAAACTGTCTTCCCCTGGATAGCACACACCATTTTGCTGTTCTTTTACCGGTTTGATTGTGCAGACTGAAGAATGGTGCCTCTTATATTTTGTGCAGTGAAGAAGAAAAAGGTTCTGTTTTAAGAACGTCGATAAAGATTATAATCAATTTTAAAACATTTAAAATCAATTTATTTTAAAAGCCAGGAAGGGGAGTTCTGTTTAGATTTATTAGATCTTAATTTAGATGTTTCAATTGATGATAATCACGCACGTAATTGGTGTCTTTTTTAATTCGTTATTTTTGGTGTTCTTGGTGTCAGACTTTGAATTCTCCGGAACTGTCTGACACTCGTGGAGCTGATTCGGTAAATACACCAAATGCCTCTGAAGAACAATATAGGACAGGAGATAAAAAACCATCCTGCTGGTTTCCTCGTGTGTGCTCAATGACAACATGCCTGACAAATACAAGGTCATTTCATTTTCTCAAAAGCTACTGCTCGTGGTACCGCTGTGTGTGTGGTCTTCCTGGAGCTGCAGGAGATGCAGCTGTGTTTTTTTGTGATGGCAGTTGCCTGATGCCAGGCCACATTAATGATCATATAACAACCATGGAAGAGGAGAGAGATTAACTCTTGTTGAGAGCTCAATGAAGACTGAGGCACAGCAGCTCTTAGACTTGTATTTGTTTTTAAACTTGCAGTGTAATCCATTTCATGTTGTATAATATAAATGTTCTATCTGTATCATTTGATAGAGAAAGGGTTATTTTTGTATGTTAGCGCATGTGCACCTGTGCTTTTAATTATTGTATAGTCAGCTAGTTTACATCAGCATCACTCTAATAGTGTTATTTAAGCTATGTTTGGTTGTGGTAGTGTTTTTGACAAAATGCTTTCTACTTCTGTGAAAGCGCACAGCTGTGAGCATTTTGAACACTTACGTTTTCATTTCAGCTGGGATGATTAACCTCGCTAGGTTAATCCAGTTTGATAATCACCTTTAGCCTTTTGTTTTTGTGAAAACAAGAGAGAGTCTTATACGGCTTTACTGTTTTGCAACTCACAGAGTACCAGCATGGTAATGGGTATTGTCCACTTTGGTGACTAGTTTATTTTTAAAAATCACTAAAATGTGCATTGCTGTAGAGTAGTTCAACTGATGATTTAAAAAGGTGGGTTATGTATTTGATTTCCTAACACTTAGATTGGGGACTGCACAGTGGTGGTTAACATGCAAGTGTCATCCCCATGTTCACTAAGATTTTTCTAATTGTCCCAAACTGGGCACTTCTAAATCATCCCAGATGTCCCTTGACCCTCTCAGGCCTGCCTGGTGCCATGACCATCACCATGTTAAACAGCTTTCTGGTGTTAGGTTGATGCCGTAATTCATTTAGTTACTGCAGGTGGAAAAGCACTGGGGCATTAAAACAGATTACTCTGCATTTTATATAAAAGAAAACTGTTGTACTTCTATGACACTACAAAATCTAAAGTTTGCCACACATTGGTATCATCCAGTAGTACCTAAGGTGATGGGAAATCACATATTTTGGGTTTCATGTTTTGTCACCCCATTTTTCTTTAAATTATTAGTGATTTTTCACCCAAATTATATCTATTAGTCATTAATTAACAGGTTCCATCTCTCATAAAGACTTCAAAGTAAATCTCTAATGGACCTTGCAGTATGTTAACTGTATATATCAGGAGTTTCCACACATGATTTCACTGTAGGTCTGTCTGCTAAGCTTGCTATTATTATACTCAAATTTCCCACTGGTCCTACAGCCAATTTTAGTTCATATGAAGTGAACAATCCTAGACCATTAGCACAAGCAATTTGTCTTTCTGGAAATAGAAAACCCCAAGTCGTCTGCTTTGTCCTGATTGAATTGGGGTCATATTTTGTCTTGGGATCCTAAGGAACTGTTTCTATATACAAACCATTTTTTCATACATGTACATAATGTATTTGGAAAAAAGACACCCTACAGAGGTGAAGAGGGGTAGAGGGGTTGGAGCTTAAACAGGTCTATGGGATGGGCAGTTTGGGTCCACAATTCAGGAACCATGAAATTTAATTGGAAATATAACTGCTAAGAGTATAGCTGCTCTAGGAACAGTTCAATCACGCATGATTGGAACAATTCAATCATGCAATGTCGGTGTTTCTTAAATTATCATCCCCATCGTGAGTACAAGCCTTTTGTTCTGTTTAGTATGCTGGTAAAAAGTGTTGATTTGAAGTGATATGGAGAGCATAAAAGCTGTCAATTACTCAAGAATGTAAAATGAGACATCAAATCTGTTTCTTACCTGCTGCTCTTACTAAAGTCTTTGTCTTCTATTAATCTTTTTAAAGATGATTTTTTTAATTCACAGCATTGTTTAAAAGCTATCAATCAGTTGTATTTTTGTATGTGTAAATAAAATCCCCAAATTTAGTTTGCACTGCTGTTTTTTTCTATTAAACAGTAAAATTAAGCTGCAGCCATAGAAGAATAAAGTGTTGCACTTATGGAACTAGAATAAGTGTTCTAACTAGAACACATAGCTCATTGCTTATCCTGGAGAGCTACAATCCAGATGGTCTTAGAGGTCACTGTTACATGCTGGCAAAGTACCAAGAGTATGACCCAGACAATGCAATAGAGATCAGTAGTACTCTTGTTCTCATCTTGGAACTCAAATATTAACACAAAGTCTTCAGTCACCGACATCTTGGGCAGCTTCGTAGTGTGACTCTGTGTTTAGGCTCAATTGTCTTGGGTATCTGCCTATAGAGATGCTATCCCACAAAGTCCTGGTTCATGGCACTGTTCTGGCTACCTCACACTGCTGCTGAATGGGAGCACACGTTTAAACACAGAGGCGTCCAGCTGTCAGGTATCATGATCTTCAGGAGTGACATCTGGCTCCTTTGAGACGTTACTGATGCTCACAGCCTGTCTCAGTCAGCTTTAAATCTTCAGTGTTTAAAACGTTGCACCAGTTGAGCTCGGATTAGAAAAGTAATGGTTCAATGAAGTCAGGAATAGCCCTTTAGGGTCATTGAAAACTGCAGGATGCTGGTATTTTCATTTCAGATAATTTCTAAAGTATTTTCTATTAGGACAACAAAACATTTTAAGGGTCTTGAATTTGAGGATTTAAGGTTTTTTGGATTGAAACAGATTGTTCTGAAAATAGCTGTCGAAGACAATTGCTTAATCAACTGTATTTCTGAGTGAGATGGCAGCTTTTCACCATCTTTTGAAATACCCAGAGCAGAGGTGATTTTCTTTTAAGTTTGTATTAATGAAGAACAGAAAAATTCTGAAGTGATTTTGCAGCCGACTGATACCTACAGTAAACTGATAATTAGCTGGGTAATAACACTCAAAATTTTCATTTCCTGAGGGCTATAAAAAAGGGAGGAGAAGCAGCCTTGTTTGTTGGAAATACCACCATTTATTGAACGTAAAGGTAAAACAAGCTTTGGAAACTTTATGTATTTGTTAGTTGGACTAATAATGTTATTTACTTTCCTGGAATAAATCATTTGGATAAAGAGACAGTTTTGTCAGATTCAGTCTATACTGGAGAAATGTAATAAGAAGCATCAGACACAGATGTTCCTATTTGACATCAGATTAATTAAATTAGTTTTCCCTTAGTTCAGCATTTTCACTGAGGCTCACCCTTTTCCCTCTAATGTAATTTTATGCTGATACAAGTGGGTTACGTTACAAACTTTTTGCACACAAAATCAGCTTCGTACTTGTGGCCAGACTTTAATTTGTAAATATCTTCAGAATTTTCCCTAAAGGCATTATTGCTCTGAAGTAGTACATTTCCAGAGACAAGGGAATAAAAAATGTGGGTACGTGCTTTGAGACATCTTTCCATAGGTTCCCCCTATGAAGAAAAAAAATCCTTACACTTACAGTATATAGCACTTTACAGGTAATGGGGACTCCCCTCCACCACTACCAATGTGCCTCATCCACCTTGGTGACCTGACAGCAGCCGAAGAGCACCAGTACTCTCATCACACACCAGCTATTTGTGGGGAGGAGAACATAGTGATGAAGCCATCTTCATTAGATGGTGGATGATTAGGAGTCCATGACTGGTAAAAGCCAATGGGAAATTTGGCCAGGATGCCAGGGTTACACCCCTACTCTTTTCAAGAAGTGCCCTGGGATTTTTAATGACCACAGAGAGTCAGGACCTCGGTTTTACATCTCATCTGAAGTACAGTGCCTTATTACAGTAGGTGTCCCCATCACCATACTGGGGCATTATGATCCACACAGACCACAGCGTGAGCACCCCCTGCTGGTTCCACTAACCACTTCCAGCAGCAACTTAAGTTTTCCCAGGAGGTCTTCCATCCAGGTACTGACCAGGCTCACACCTGCTGAGCTTCAGTGGGTTGTCAGTTGTGAGTTGCAGAGTGATATATGCTCAAAATGTGGTCCTAGCTTTCTAGAAACATCTTGAAAAGAGAATGTCATGTAAACATATTTGTCAGGTAAGGGTTACAACAGTCCATGAAAATAGACCATAAATATTGTGTCTTCAGAGGACTCAATAAGCTA
Source organism: Lepisosteus oculatus (assembly GCF_040954835.1). Lineage (NCBI taxonomy): Eukaryota > Metazoa > Chordata > Actinopteri > Semionotiformes > Lepisosteidae > Lepisosteus > Lepisosteus oculatus. The sequence goes on along the minus strand of NC_090702.1, from coordinate 33,682,520 downwards.
CAGGAATGAAAGGGTGCCAGGGTAACAAATTCTAACAATTCAGAACAAATCCTGAAGACCTGCTCCACATTGAAGTTGAATTTTAACAGTTGTCAATTTTCTGTCTTGAATGAAAGGCCAGATACGTAAGAATTCATCACAGAGGGAAGGGTTAAAATAGTCTTGTATTTATTGTATTCCCTGAACAATGATTAAAATTACTGCTACAGTGTGGGGTATTAAAGAATGAATAGACTGGATAATCAGGCTTAGGAATATAGTCTAATGTCAACCCACAATCAAGTCAACCATTCATCAGTGATCAGAGAATTAGCTGCTTAAACCACCTATTAAAGTCATCATGAAACTTTTCCACACTGTTCTGGAGAGATGAAAGTGATGAGCGTGTGCTGCACACATTATTCTGAGTTTCTTCACTTCATCCTATTCCAGGTTGTGCAAGAGCTGGAGCCAGTTCCAGGCAGGGTACACCCTGGACGGGATGCCAGTCCATCACAGGGCATGTGATCATCACGGTTCCGCCCGCCGCCCGTTCCTTCCCGCACACCTAAGTCGCGAATGCGGGTCTCCGGCAAAACGCAACGGGGCACCAACCGCGTGAGCTAAAGGAGACCTCCGTCAGCCCAGCCACCTGAGGTCCCTGTTACACGCAGTGAAGGCGCTAACGTCACCGCACTAGCTCCGCTACAGGCACACACGGACACAGAGACAAAGACACACACTCCAGGACCACTTTTTTTCAGAAGCCGAGTAAGCTACCACTATGTCTTTGGACTGTGGGAGGAAACCAGGGTACCCAAAGGAAAACCATGCAAACTTGGGGAGAACATGCAAACTCAAGATAGCACCCCAGTCTTGAATTGAACCCGGGACACCAGCAATAAGTGGCAGCATACTGCCCATTAGTTTACCTGTTTCTCCACATTCTTTAGTTAAATAAAGAATTTTCTATTTAAATATCTCATAATAATAATTGCTTGCATTTTACATATTTTTTCATCGAAAGGGGCCCTAGAGCACTTTACATATAGGAGATCCACTTCCTCCACTAGTGAACTGTAGTGTCCATACGGGCGACACTTTTTCTGTACCTGCAGTGTGACTACACATGGGGAGATTGATGCACCAGCTGAATAAAGGTACACCGTTATGTAGGCCAAATTATTCAAGCGTGATTTATCCCGAACACTGTTGTTAATAACTCCCACTTTCAGGAAAAGCGCCATGAGATCGTTTATGACCCATTAGTGAGCACTATTGTTTTAACTTCTCATTTGAAAGATGGGAATGGAAATTTCTTGACTGCACAAACAAATCATGAGACGGAAGACCTAAAGTCGCGTTGAAGAGGAAATGTACACATCTTCGGCACGTAAGGTATTTAAGGTGCCTTACGCGGTCAAGTCATGACGCTCCAGTATAGTCCTCCTTTCGCCTAGCTTTCCCACTACATTTCCCACAACGCTAAGGGGCCTGCGCTTCCGCAGCTTTCACACGGTGCTGCTCTGCTCTGGCTTTTAACTCGCAGTTGTAGATGCGTTAACGCGAAGAGACAGTCTGTTCGAGAATTTGTGGTTCCAGGTTTCAGAACATTAAATGGGAACTGAGAGATTGTAACTGTCGTTCACTGAAGTGCTGAGATGCCGTCGGATACAGACCCGCCGCGAAGGAGGAGATACACTCACGAGACTTTCGGTGTGAGATTTTATGTTTTATTTTGTGTTACATATACCTTTTTTTTTAACTTATTTGTGTGCTTTAAATTTGCCAGGTGTGTGTTGTCGCTGTATCATTACTAGGGTGAGGATACCTGGGGATTGCTGGAGTTACACCTGCAGAGTTGCACCGTTGTCTTTCAAGCTTAATGGGAGGGTGTCGTTATTCATTATGATATTGTCTACTACTACTGTTTTCTACTGCTAAATTAGTTTGGAGAACACGAGTTTAAGCTGTTTCATAAGGAAGTGAGTTGGATCTATCCCGGGTTAGATTGCATGTCCGTGGAGTAATCCTGGGTAAACACACCCCGTTTGGAAATCAGGGTTTATCCGAACTTCGTCTGGTATACTCTTATCCCCTTGTCTGTAATTTATTATTTTTATTAACGCTCTAATTCAATTAGTAGGCAAGAGTGTTAGTCGTGTTTTTAAATCTGTGTTCCTAATTTATTAATTTTAATGTATCCGACAGTTTATTTGCTATACCTAATACAGTGTCCCTATTTATTTGTTAATTTTAGCATTCTTATAGGTTCTATTTCTTGTTGGGTTTTTGTCGTGTCTGTTGTTAATATAACCCCTGCTGTAGCATGTAGTTGGCTCGGAATGATTTTTCATTTTTGTATAAGAGAAAACGGCGTTTTATCTAGCTAATGTTGGATTGCAAAGGCAAAAATAAAAGTGAGTGTTTTAAAAGAAGGAGAATCTGTTAATCACGCTTCCCACCTTGTTAATATTTGTGAAGTGAGCGGTTTTGTCTTCACTTTTGAACCACACACATACTGTACAGTATTCAGCGATTTGACTGTGCAGAGCGCAGTCTCGGTTATAAGAAAACGCTCACCTGTCCCGGCTGGAGTGACAAGTGTTCTCACCTGACCGGATCCTGGTGAAGTGCAATGTGTACATCTGGGGAAAAAAATGTATTTAAATAAAAAAGATGGAAAATGCTTTATTGGACAACTCATTTGAAAGTACAGAACAAATTAAAGTGATTCCAATGGGGTAGAAACTAAGTATTGACCTGTTTTTTTCACATTGTCATAGGATGTGTTTTTGTGTATAGCTTAGTTTACAAATATTAGCATCATTTGTTTTACTTAAAATTTGAGAGTTTAATATGCAACCTATTTTTTGATGTGGGTATGTGGATGATTTCACTTCTCATCTGTGTATGTACCCTGTTATGATGTTGGATCTTCAGTCACATGAAGTCTTAGGTTAACTGGGCAGGAGACAGTCCTGAAAAATGCTGACGTCATTTTATTTGAAGAAAGGCTAGTTCTTGTTTTTGATTTTTTTTTTTACGCAATCATGGCATGCAACTGTGGCAAATGTTGTAATACAAAGAATAAATTCGTAAGGCAAATAGACATGGCACTGTTGAGGAAAAAATAATGAGCCTGTGAAATATCTTAACAAGTACAAAAACACTGACCCAAGGAGTGTTTTTATTTCACAGATGTGATGGGAACAGTATTTACTCTTAGTGGATATAGAATTGTGCTTTCCTTTCACACACTAAATTTGATATTAGACAGTCTCTGTTCTGCTGTCAGCACTGTTGAGATCTTTGGACTCTACTTATAACCAGGGTTGTAGAAATTAAGGAAACTTGCATAAGTAAATTGATTTTAATACAATAATAACTCCACTATTTTATTTGCATTTGCCGTTTTTCTATAAAATATCATATAAGATTCATACCTTAAATATCATATAAGGTGAATTAGACAAAATGATCTGAAGGAGTGAATTTGCACAGTGAAATGAAATTAAATTAAGTGATAAATTAGTACTTTTATCACTTAATTGCCATGGCACAGCTCTGAAATTATCTTCATTTTAACACTTCCTAGCAAGACCTTATAACGGGTTAGGTGCTGGCTTAGTGTGTTAGCAAGGAAAGTAACAAAAAACAGGAGTCCTGTGAGCTCTTGAAGCTACTGCACACTTTCACTTGTTAAAATAGTCAGAATTTGAGGAAGATCAAAAGCAGTCTTTTTTAGAAAGCAGAAGGAGAAGGATACGTCTCCAGGCCATGCTGTTAAGGAAGTTTGAATCAGTAGATATTCAAGAAGGATTCTTTTAGGCAGTAGTAGCTGACCAATAACTCTTGTATGTTTTGAGATGTCGGCAAGACTTTTTCTCTCAGGTGTGGAAAAGCTCCTAGCAGCACATTCTTGTGGAGTTTCACAATTATTTTCTGTGTTTAGGCAGTGTCATGAATTAGCAAGTTTATTTGTACTCTAGTTTACTATTTGCTTGAACAATTCAGTTCTTGAAACATTCGAGAAGTACTCTGGAAAGGTTAATGCAGTCCATGCCTTTGAGAAACTGTATTAAAACACATCCAAACACGCGTAAGATGCCATGGGTGTGCAATGTTACACTTTGTACTCAAATCTAAATGAAAGGGCAAGAGGAAACTAAAAGTTAAATTAGCTCAAACCTCTTACAGAAAGTGTTTTAAAGCTTTGATTTACAGATTTAATAGTATGATTGGATTCACGGTAAAAACCTCAACATATTTCAGAACACTTGAGCAGAAATAATGACCTTAGGTGCACCAGACTGTGTCAGCAATAACTTAGCAAGATTTCTCTGTCTGGTGAGTGCAAATTGTGCCCCAGTGTTGTTAAACTCCTATTCAATGTTTAGTGGAAATATAGTAATCTTCTAGGAGAAGGATTGTAAGATGTGACCTAAGGAGACATTTAGTCCATTTTATTTTACTCTTCATGAGATTAAGACTTATCTGGATTTCATAACATTTCATACAGTAATACCAGAGACATATCTTTGACTGTATTAAGTGTTCTGCATTGAATACTAGATGATCCCTCAGCTGGTGCTTGACACAGTTCTGAATGTGCTGTATGGCAGTGACATGTCAGAGCAACACGGAATATACAGTACAGCATGATCTGTGGTCGATTGGACTTTGCCAGTGGTCACTGTCCCCTTTCAGTTGTGTGTTGTTTCTAAAGCATGAGCGACACTAATGCAAATGTGTGGTAAAGCTCTTACAAAACTCAAAAAAGATCAGCTGATAGGCTCAGTGTCAAGAGAAGAATCAACTGTTCCATAACTACCCATTAGGATGTACTCAGAGCAGTGTACTTGATTAGCTTGCCCCCACAGATCATGAGGGTTTTGCGGAACAGCACAATAATACTGATGATCCGATCTGTATTTCCAAGCAGAACACATGAGCACTGTGCTAGACCTAAGACTGGACACTGGAACCAATCTCTAGAGCTGCAACAGACAGTGATGGTCTGTAAACTACACAGCTCTGCTGTTTATGTTCATGCCTTTGTCTTAAATTGCATTTATTTTTAATATAATTATTATTTTAAAATATAATAATAAGACAGCATAAATGTAATTTCCTTCGTTTTCATAACATTACAGTGTTTTGTTAGGTGACAGTCCTGTTTTTAGTATCTGGTGTTCTAGTTTTCTCTGAGAAATGGCAGGAGAACAAGTTTTGGTGGGACAATGCATCAAGCTCTTTTATCCCAGGAGAACCTTGCAGATTTAATTACATGCTCTAGTTCAATTTCACAGTTTAAACTGAGGCTTGTGATGGGTATGCGTGGTCTGTTAGTCATGCATTTACATATAGTGCGCAAGAGGACAGAACTGCATGTTTTAGGTTTCCTTTCCTTCACGGAAAAATCAGTTTTGCTTGATGTTCAGTGGGGTTGTGTAGTTTGGTCTTTATGCTGTTTAATAAATTAAAGCTAGAAGACCTAAAACAGACCAACACTGTCTCATGGACCACAATTGCAGTGCTATTCCCGACAACATCACGGGGCTCCACGTTCCTAATAGGGAAGGAGACAGTTTGATACACTGGCACTAAGCGTTTCCGTATTTAAGATATACAGACGTTAAAAGGCAACATGTAACTTCTGGGAACTTAATTACTAAATAAACTGATTTGTTTCATCAACATTTTCATTGTAGTTGCAAATGACTTTTCTACTTATTTTTTATTTTTTGCTTCTTCAGCACACCGTTTACTTTTTTTAATCAAGAGTATTTTTCGATTATTGCTGAAAAAGTATTCTGAGGTCGTGGCTACACAATCCTGAAATTGCGCTGTGAGTGGAGCGTGCTTTGTAGGACTATGCTGCTTGCCGCTCCTGAAATGAAGAGCGCAATAACGTGTATTTTAAACGTCATTTGCGGTTCCGATACAGGAGTTTGAAGCATATCTCTGCTGAGAGAGGCCGGCCGTTTACGTGCCCCCGTGACTACAGGCCCTTCTCACGGCAGGCGGTGTACTTGCAGAGTTTCCCCGGGACCTGGAGCACCGAGCCGAGGTGCAGCACCGCCGGGGCTCTCTGTGTGACCGGCAGTGCTTGTCCAGCCAGCACCCCGACCTGACGGACACGTACTCGCCCACCGGCTCGCACCAGTTCGGCCCCTTCACTCCCAGATTCATGGCCGGCCAGGGAGGTGGGTGGCACTTTCAGGTCCCCGTTTCTTTTGCTTTTCCAAAAGAGCCAATTGCTCCAATCCTGTGGTACTGTGTTTAGCTCAGTCAAGTCAATGGGAAGTCTTTTTAGTTCAACTTAACATTCATGTCATCAACGATACACTTTCAGCTCTCGAAGTGCTTTTTCAATGTTTCTACTCTGTGAACGTGCTGCATATAGTGGTTTTACCTCATGGCTCAGGTGTCAGACCATTACCTGTTTTTAAAGCCTGACTGACAAGTACAGGATTACAAACCCGTGACTGGTTTCTTCCAGTGCACAAAAATACAGTACTGCTGATGGAAAAACAAATGGTTCTTCATGGATAAAGGAGCCGGCAGAATCTGGTTTGTTTCCAGTCAGACCAGATTTGTCTTAAATATCCAAGCAGCTTTACATAACATGATATATATATATATGAAAGAAAGTATTCCATTGATGCAGGGTACATCCCATTAGACTTAAAAGAAACCAAAATAAAATAATTTGACTGTCCTCGGTTCCATTAACCAGAGTCCTGTTGTTTTCTTGTCAGGAGGCACTTCTTTACCCAAAGAATTGAAGGAGTGTGGAACAGCAATCCAGTTATGTTATGGACTCCAGTGGTTTGGATTCTTTCAAAAAACGTTTGGATGAGTTAGCTATTAGCAACCCAGTGAACTAGAGGGGCTGAATTGTTTCTTTGTAAACCTTCTAATGTTCCCATGAAATTGTCTTCCCTTGTTTTTGTTTTCCCCTGCAGTACAATCTTCCATTCCTTCCAGATGTTTGCACCAGTCTGGAGATATACAAGGGTGTGATCGCTGTTCTACCAAGACCACCCTCACTGCAGAGAATGAAGTGGAAGCTCACAGGCTAGCCAACAACTACAGGGTGCATTGATCGGCGTGAACTATGAGTGTGATGCAACAAACCTATTTCTTTACAAACATTTCTTTCGGATTGACTGTGAGGTTTTCTGACTGCTAGTCATGATTTCAGACCTCTTGGTATAACCACAAAGTTGTAACTTTTATTTTCAAAACAGGTCTTTTGAAGAGATTTTATTTAAAAAGAAGTACTAGAACTGGTTCCATTTAAAAGTCCAAATTGTATGCACACTATTCCTGAAATGAATGGTGAACAGTGCTAAAGACAAGGCATTCCTTAAAAAGAGTGAGGAGAGCTGTGCAAAATATCTTTTTCAGAAAGTTGAAGATGGTTTGCGTAATAATACAAGCAAACTGCAAAGTTTGATAGAATTTGCAAATCTTGGTGACAGTCTCATGAATATGCAGGATTTCTTGCTTTTCACATAAAAGTATCAACCTTGTTTTTCACCTTTGGGTCCCCATCTTCCTTCTTTCTCATCACTGCACATGACACACTGCCCCAGTTCACTGCCAGAATTCAACAGTCCAGTAAGTTATGGATGTCATCTCTGGGGGTTTGTGGCTGGTCAGTAGATGGCAGATCTCTTCACCCTTTCTTGGCATGTGTGACCTTAGTGAGCCGCCGGAAACTTCTGGCATTTGTGTTTGGAAGGGATCGTGATGCATGCACTTTTTTAAGACGTGGCTGATGGGTTCCAGTTTTGATGGAGAGGGAAAGTGCACAGAATGACTGCAAAATGACTTTTTTTGTAAGAAATGTATTTCATACATTATTTTCGATATGACACCCGAAGAAGGCTCCACAGGTTTCCTTTCTTCTCTTTTCAGCATGGAATAAACCTTTACTTGTTCCTTGTTAAGATCACTTTATTGGCCATATACAATTTCTTGTATTAGGAATTCGTCATTTTGCATACCCCAGCTTCCTCTCCATGAGACACATAGACAGGGAGGAGAAGCTTGGGGTCAGAGCGCAGGTCAGCCATTTATACGGCGTCCCTGGAGCAGCTGGGGTTAAGGGCCTTGCTCAGGGGCCCAACAAAGTAGGATTTCTTTGCCAGCTGTGGGATTCGAACTGGCAACTTTCCAGCCACAGGTGCAGATCCTTAGCCACTGCACCTGATATAATATCTCAAATATTTTTATATATTTTTTAATTTCAATGCATAAAGAAATTCATAGCCCTCAAACTGAATGTATTTCAGCAGCACCTCTGTGGTTGTGTTGAAAATGTACAGTACGCGTGTCTGTTTGTTTGTTAGTTTGGCTTCAAGAAATGGAAGAGTCATGTGACAGAGAGGCCCTGGGAGGACAGGTCGGAGATTGTGAAAGAACTGTACTCGGAGCTCAACATCATTAGGAGCCCCACGGGTAAGTAAAGCTCAGGTCCTTTTAAAATCCAGTATTTGCTCGAAGTATGGAAATTGGTTGGGACGGCTGTAGTGCTTGTAGAGAGGGCTCTACAAAATTCACTGCTGAATTTAACAAGACTAACTGGCATCTCTATCCAAAAGTCTCAAATTGTTGATCAAGGCATTTATGTGAAACTTCTGAGGATTAAAGTACATCGTAAGGGCTGATGCAACTGGACATTTAATGGCTGTTGTGTTGAAAGCTAGTCAGACTAGTCTAGTTCACAGTTTAACTCAAAGGCTTCTCTCCTTCTTTAGCTTGTGAACTATTCATATACAGTATGTGCAGTGTCCTTAGGATTTAAGGATTTCTGCTTTTTGAAAAGCAATTTGAGCAAATTATTAATTTCTAATGTTGCATTTATAGATTGTACAATAACTGTACATTTCATTTTTGCAGGTTCTTTGGTGACATGTGGAAATGTTACTTATGTCATTTTGTTCGGTTGGTGGATATCTTTGGCTCATGCATTTATTAGCATTCTAATGTTTCTCACAGTAATTGGAGCACAATATGGTAGGTACTTTCTTGTGTATTTATTTTTCGCTTAACATCCGTCTTGATGTTAATTTTGTTTTGGAAAGTTTAAGTTTGAACTGTTCCTCTTTCTTGTTTCAGGAAAGCTTTGTTGGAAATTAGCTTGTTTTTTTCTGTGGCCATTTGGGAAGTCCATACAAAAGGTAGCTTCTGAAGTTTTTTTTTTGTTGTTGAGTGTAACCCCCTTATTTCTTTCTTTCTTTCTTCCAGCATCACCCTGTTTCTCACTGTTTGTCATTTCTCCTCTGATATCTCAATCCTGATGAGAGCTCTTTATATACTTTGAAAAAGAAGAACATCCTTTTCTTTGTTCTGACATACAGTATCACATGCTCCATAGCACTACAGCTTACCTCTACTGCATTGTCACTGTGGTCATACAGTATACAACAAGAGGTCTGGTCTGGCTAAATACAGTCTGGGGAAAAAATAATAGGTCTGTGCTGCATGCGTTATAAAGGAACCTATGATCAAAGTTTAGTGTGTTATGTTGTTTAAGAATATTTTTGTATATGTAGTTATAAATTAAGTAAATAAGGTTACCATCATGGGCAGGTGCTTTTCTCCTCTGCATAAAGATAGTGTTGTCTAATAGATAGATAGATAGATACTTTATTGATCCCGTGAGGGAAATTGCAGTGCAACAGCAGCTTGACACACACAACACAGCCACAGTGTAACGAATTATATACTAATAGTACAATACATACAATACAATACAAGAGTTACTCACAGTCCGGACACACAAGAGGAAACTAGAACAGAACAGTACACAGAAAATCGTATCACACGTATGAATATAAATATAGATGTAGAATAGATAAATATACATGATATAAATATAAATATAAATGTATTGCACAGGTCCCTGGCATATATTGCACAAAAGTGGTTGTAAACGGGAAAAAGAAAAAGAAAGAGAACAGATGTAGCAGTAGATGTGTATATGCGTTTAGTCCAGAAACAGGTCACTGTCGCTGTTGCCTCTGCCAAGACGCAAGGTGGATGCGTTGTACAGTCTTATGGCAGACGGCAAGAATGACCTCCTGTAGCGCTCCCTGTCGCACCGTGGATGAATCAGTCTATTGCTGAACGTGCTCTTCATTCCTGCAAGCCTGTCATAGAGGGGATGGGAGAAGTTGTCCATGATGGCCTCCAGTTTGGACATCATTCTCCTCTCAGCCACTACCTCCAAGGGGTCCAGGTCAGACCCAATGACAGAGCTCGCTCTCCTGATGAGCTTGTTCAGCCTTTTGGAATCTACTGCTCTAATCCCAGAGCCCCAGCACACCACTGCGTAGAAAATGGCACTCGCTACCACCGACTGATAAAACATGTGTAGCATCTTACTACACACATTGAAGGACCTGAGCCTCCTCAAGAAGTAAAGTCGGCTCTGTCCGTTCTTATAGATGGCCTCGATGTTCTTAGACCATTCCAGTCTCTCGTCGATGTGCACTCCCAGGTACTTGTACGAGTCCACCATCTCCACGCCACTCCCATGGATGTAGACAGGAGTAGGTTTGACCTTTTTCCTCCTGAAATCTACAACCAGTTCCTTTGTCTTTGTAACATTCAGTTCCAAGTGGTTCACCCCACACCACTCCACAAAGCTGCTGACCAGTCCTCTGTACTCCTCCTCCTGCTCACCCTTGATACATCCCACAATTGCAGAATCATCTGAGAACTTTTGCAGGTGGCATGACTTTGAGTTGTACTTAAAGTCCGAAGTATAGAGAGTGAAGAGGAATGGAGAAAGAACTGTCCCTTGAGGTGCCCCTGTGTTACTCACTACCAGTTCAGACACGCAGTTCTGAAGTCTCACAGACTGTGGTCTGCCCGTCAGGTAGTCAGTGATCCACGAGGTCATGGAGGCATCGACTTGCATCTCCTCCAGCTTCCTCTTTAGAAGTAAGGGCTGGATGGTATTGAAGGCACTGGAGAAGTCGAAAAACATGATCCTTACAGTGTTGCCAGCCCTGTCCAGGTGTGAGTAGGCCCTTTGCAGCATGTAGATGATCGCATCCTCCACACCAACACTGGGCTGGTAGGCAAACTGTAGGGTGTCCAGTGATGAGCTGACCAGGGGTCTCAGGTGGGATAAGACCAGCCTCTCCAGTGTCTTCATGATGTGAGAAGTCAGTGCAACTGGTCTGTAAGTGTGGAGGTGTGAAACCATCTTAGATGCAATGTCCATCCCTCAAGATGACTCTGCTGCTCAAATATTATCTTTCATGCTTTTCACTTTTTACATGAAATTAACCTCTATGTGCTCCAGAATTCTGTATTTCTATATTGCCTTCTGTTTCATTCTCCTCTTGGATTTCTGCAAATCTGTTATTTATTATTATTTTTTTATGATTAGTTATTTCTGTTCTTTGCTTGCCCAAGCATAAGAGAGGTTACAAACAAGAGGTGGGCATTCAGCCCATCAGGCCTGTTCGATAATTGATCCACAAGTTTCCTATTGAAAGAATTCATGATATCGGCTGGGCAGGCTGTTCCGTACTCCCACAACCCTTTCAGTAAAGAAGTGCCTCCTGTTCTTGTTTGTAAATGCACTTCTACATGGTTTGTATTGCACGGTTCATTCTTAAGAAAAGCCCGGGGTTTGACAGTGCCTTCAAGGACTTTGATTATTTGGATCAGGAGAGATGAAGACTTGTGTGCATCAGCATGTCCCTGACTCCTGTGTCATGTAGTCAACCTGTGCAGCACAGAAGTGTTCAGAATCAAAGGCGATGTGTCCAGCAGCAGAGAGCTTTATATGGCTAGCCAAATCCCCAAACTCTTGCTCATGCACTGGTTGAGTCAGTTGTGTGCCACTCTTTGGAAGCATCTCAATTTCCCTGGATTCACAATAATAATCTGCAAGTTCCAGAGCACTTTGAATGAAATATGTGGAGTCCCCCAAAGGTTAGCTAAAGCTGTAGCACCAGATGAAAGGTTTAGATGATTAGTTATGTATGTACTGTATATATTTTTTTTACTTGGCATGTCCTTAAATATTGATGCAGTATCTTTGATGGTAGTATGCTGGTGTCAATCCTGGGAGCATGAATCTAGAAAAACGCTGCCTTGAGGACTGATCATTTATGAGTCTTTTTATTGCTTGTCTTGAACCTCTGCAGTTCAACAACCCGTTCAGGAAGTGCTGTATCCGGTTCCCTGAATGCGAAGCCATCCCAGAGGTGGACGAAGTAAAGGAAACTTCCCCCCTTATGCAGTCCAAGCGGCATGTTCCAGTCTGTTCACGGAGCCCAGGGCCCAGTGAGCCACGGTACTGGGTAAGCCTGGCCCAAGTCCTTGTGTTAGATTCTCTCTGAACGCTGCTGAGTTCAGTGCTTCCCTGGCCAGCTGAATTCTGCTGACAAGGCCTTCAGTATTGTCTGGCCAAGCAATACTTGTCCCAGTAATACCTTCCCCTCTGCTGTTATCATTGCCATGTAGTGAAAATCAGAACTGGGCCAAGTTCAAGGAAGAAGAACAACATCCACAGGTGTTACCAGCAGCAGCCCCTGAAGCTCAGCAGGTGTGAGCCTGGTCAGTACCTGGATGGGAGACCTCCTGGGAAAGCTAAGGTTGCTGCTGGAAGTGGTGTTAGTGGGCCCAGCAGTCTGTGTGGGTCCTTATGCCCCAGTATAGTGATGGGGACACTATACTGTAAAAATAAAAAAGACACCGTCCTTCGGATGAGATGTTAAACTGAGGTCCTGACTCTCTGTGGTCATTAAAAATCCCAGGGCATTTCTCGAAAAGAGTAGGGGTGTAACCCAGACATCCTGGCCAATTTCCCATTGGTCCTTACCAATCATGGCCTCCTAATAATCCCCGTCTATGAATTGGCTTCTTCATTGTTCTCCTTCCCACTGATAGCTGATGTGTGGTGAGCGTGCTGGCGCACTATGCCTGCCATTGCATCATCCAGGTGGATGCTGCATATTGGTGGTGGTGGAGGGGAGTCCCCATTACCTGTAAAGCGCTTTGAGTGGAGTGTCCAGAAAAGCGCTATATAAGTGAAAGGAATTATTATTGTTGTTGTTGTTGTTACTAAATGGTTAACATTTCAGTGTCATGCATATTTACTACATTGTATAGCCTTTCACAATCATTTCTATGCATTTTGCCAAAATGTGCAAACGTTAATAAAGCAAAACAATTTTTAAAAGACAATCTGATGCAAATTATGTTTTCCTAGACACTGCATTAGAGACGCAAGCATTAACTACAGGGGTTTATCTTTACGCAATGTGTTCTTTAGCAGCGTGTGAAGTGATTTTCCGCCGTGAGTGGAGTTGTCAGCTTGTTAACTCCGTGACTTGCTGTTCCTGAGGGCAGTGTTGTGTGAGAACATACGTCTGGCTGCTGCTGGGATACCCCTTCCTCTTCCTGATCCATGCATTGGCCTCTTTCCTCTCCTGGATTCTGGTCTTCACCATTCCGGTGTCCAAGATGAACGCCAGGACCATCAGGACCATCCTGCTCATGCCCCCGGAACAGGTTTCCATCCGAAACCTTAAAAGGGTAACAACCGGCATCATTGGTATTATTTTAACCAGGAGTGAGATGGATCTTGACTCTAGGGCACTAGAGGATTTTTAAGTCTTGTGTAAAATGCTGGTGGATATACTGCTTCTGTACATTTGAATCCAGAGCAGCAACAAGTTGTCAGATGATACTTGTTGAAGACTCTTGTTGTACTGCAGCTTGAGAATAGGAGACCCTTACTGAACTGGTTAATCCTCTTTAACTTTTTATCCCTCTTTATTTGAATTGCTTCTGTAAGTTATTTTGAAGGACAATATCTCTTCAGCCCAGCTTCTTCTCCTCTCTGGCTTGGTCGTCGTGTTTGTTCATGATTCAGATGGTGCCCATGTTTTGTGACTGTCGTCCCTCTTTGGCAGAGGTCTGTCACAAGTATGTCTGATAATGGTTTGAAAGGAAAGACAATGTACAATTTGCTTTGTGTGTGAAAAGAGTTGACCCTTACTACTGCAGAAGGGTTTTGTGGTTTCTTTGACATTCATGTAATGTTTTAAGAATAAAATGCTATCCTAAAATAGGCATTACTGCATAGGGACTCATAAGTGGTGATGTCCACTTTTCATGACGTTTAAGGATACTTTATATCTCTGCTGTAAAAAAGATTCCTAAAACTAAACTTTTTTTTTTCTTTCCCACCACAGACAGATGTGAGTTCTGAGTCTGAGGTGATCCTGTGCATTTATCGTGCTTTTAACTTGTATTACTATAAGTATACGGTAGATGGGATTAATGTGTTTGCTGTCAGTATCCTTTGCAAACTCCCTGTAAGAGGATCTTGAGATTTTGCCAGAGTGTGCCAACAGACCACATAAACTAGAAGACTTAGGACTATTTGTTTTTCCAAATGAACTATTACTTGCACATGGGGAAGTGAAATAAGATATGATACTGCAGCCCTGTCAGTAATACTGATGTATTGACACATTGGCCTTTGAATAAAGTTTTCTGAGCAACATTGTAATTTTCTACAGCACAAGATCATCTATCATGCAGGTACGACCAATACAATGTGGATTCTAGCTACATTATTGTGTATCCGTTTCATATCTTAATGTAGTTGTATTCTGGTTTTGCAGTGGGGGCATGTCCTGTTTTTTCTTGCCTTAACCCTGAATAATACAGATCTTTTGCCTCTTGTCATCATCACGCTTGGGATTGGCTATGGGGACAGGGATAACCAGTATGCCAGCTCTCCGGTGAAGTTCACCATGGCCCTGGTCTCCATCGTCCCACTGTCCTATTTCATTGGCATGGCCATCGCCAGGTGACGCCCCGCTGCCTGTCTCTGTGTGTGGGAAGGGCAGGGGGGCACTCAGATTAGGAGAACTCGAAAGTGAAGCTTTGTTTCTCGGCCTTAAATGATGTGAAACTTTCTTGTGGGTGGTGTTAAGTATTGTAAGCATACCATAGCTGTGTTTTTTGTCCAGTTGAATTAGGTTAATGAAATTCAGGACATTGGTTTAATAACTTTAAAGGTTTTTACTTGCTGCAGAGTCCCACTCTTAAGTGTTGCCTGTATTGATGGACAGATGCCTTTCTTTGAAAGCACTCATTAAGTTTTGAGGAGTGAGTTTAGGGTTCAGAGTGAGTCCTGGCAAAGGGAATTATTTTCCCAGAACTAAAGGTGCAACTTCGGCCCTTGTTCCTTTTGAAATGCTTATTTTTACAAAAAAATGTAGAAATAACTAAAGGTTTACCGTTTTATGATGCCATCTGTGAGTTAGTTAATTCTCCTTCTGGGTAGGAGGTGTAGCGGGGAGTCATTTATTTATGCCGAAGTACTTGCTCTCCTAGTATACAGTACAAGATGCGCAGAAGCAGTATCGGTACACGACAGAGACTGCTCAGCAGATGTGTCTTTTGCCTGGAATTCAAGTGGCGAGACCGCTTTCAGTACAGAGCAGTGATTTCAGTTGTGTGGACTGCCTTATCTTTTTACTTCATCAGTATTTCAGCACAGAGTAGCTTTGCAGTGGGTGCAGTGGTGAACGCCACCTTCGGCTCCGTCATCGAGCTCACCTTCTACATCACGGCCCTGATTCATGGCTACCAGGAGCAGAACAAGTGCTACGAGGAGATTGTGAAATCTGCGCTGACCGGGACACTACTTGGCTGCATTCTCTTCGTGCCTGTGAGTCTGGTCTTTGTTGACTCATCCTTCAGTGGTGCGTTTACATACCGTTCCTTGTTGAGGATCTCCCAACAGCACGTCTTTAAATTATAACTCTGAAACACACCTGTGCAAGAACAGTCTTGTATGCAAATACAAGGTGCAAATGTTAAAACTGAAGGAACGGGTCAAGATTTATTCCTTGCTGAAAGGAAAAGGAACAGAACGTTTTGACTGTGGAGCCTTCTTCGGGTGTGAGGGAGAGAGGGAAACGAGAAGAGAAATAACATCAGGGAGAACAAAAGACAGTAGTTAAGAAGAGCTGGGTAGCAGGGGAGAAAGTTACAGACACTCAGGGGGGACAGCAGAGGAGTGAAGCCAATACCTGCAAATAAGTAGAGAGGATTTCAAAAGAGACGAGTCTGTCGTTGCGAGAAGGGGGAAGGTGTGATCCTAGTTTGAGGATAATTTTGGTATTCAAAATAACAAAAATTGTCAACATTTTAAATTGAAGGCATATATTAACTTAAACATGTGCCCATTTCCTTGTATGCATCCTAGCCTGGGTGCATGAGCTACATTCTCAGCTAAGATTTCGCAGTGTTTAATCTCTGGGATGCACTGGCTGTCTGATGGTGGAAAACGTGATGTAACAAATGTGAAGGGTGTGTGTATTGTATGTGTGTATATATACTGTAGCTTCTGGATTGCTGGATCTTTTGATTTAAAAAAAGATACCCTTCCTGTTTAACTTTCAGAAAATCAGTCTTTGGGAGTCATTCCATGAGTTATCGGCTCGATTTAAATCCTTGCTAATGGGATCTGTAAAATCCCCGTGTTAACACTTGTCTTTCTCCAGGGAATCTGCATGATCATTGGGGGCTTGAAGCACCAGGAGCAAAGGTTTAACAGTCGCTCTGCAGGGGTCAGCTCAGCTCTGCTTTTCATATCGGTTGGAGGTGAGAGACTTGCCTTTTCAGTCATTACAGCACAGTGTCCCAGTACCAAGCATTACTATAGCGGCCATACTGCTGTGTGCCTGGTAGTGTTAATCATAGGCATGCTTATATTTAGTCGGCTGTCTCTCTGCTGCAACTTAATTGCCCTGGACCCTAAAACAGCCTGGGAATCAACATGGAATCAAATTCTGCAATTTCCATGGCGACTTGGGTACTGGTGTGCCAAGTGTGTCTCCATTCAGGCTTGTACATCATAAGATGCTCACTTCCTACCTTTCCCTGAACACCAACACTCTCTTACAGCACTGGGAACAACAGCAGGATCAGAAAACCTGCACCCCACTCTAACAGTAATTTTTACATTGCACAGGAGCAAGACAAGTAGAATTCCCCACTGAAAAGCAGACAGAAGATACGCAACATGTCCAACCTGAATGAGGGTCAATGTTTCCTTGTGTGCATCCTAGCCTGTGTGCATGTTACTATATTCTGCTTTTCAGAGTTGAATGAACCCTTACGTGTTCCTTTGCAAGCAGTGCACACTGACAGAGTTACACACGTAAACCTTTGCATTGCATGCACCACTTTCAGAACATGTATAGCAAAGTGGACTGAAACAGTAAACATTTCTGACTCTGGCAAACAAAAAAATAAAATTCCAAAGTGTTGACTTGTACAGTGAATTTGCGAGGGAAATTATTTGGTTGATGCTGTTATCCAAAGCAAGTTATAAAGGCAACAATCACAGTGCCTATTTTAGTATCAGTTTGTACTGTATATCAGTGTTCAATCTTTGCAAAGCACCTTGCTCAGGGGTACAGTATCAGTGTCCTCAACTGCGAGTTGAGCCCTCAACCCTCAGTCAAGGGTCTGGAGTGCGAAGGGTTACTCCACACTGTCGCCCTTGTGTTGACTTCTGTCTGTTTTTGTTTTGCTCCACAGGGGTGTTTGCTCCCACACTCTTTTCCAAAGCCTATGGGAACCTCATCTGTCAGGACTGCACCAACTCGTCAGACAATGGTACTGGTCCGTTTGTCTGCATGGACTGCCGTTACGACCTGGTACGATTCTGCAGTCTTTTGCTCCTCTCATATAGGACTGAGCTTTGTACAAATGCAATTCAGAGTTAGCCAGGAATTAAGACGGATGCTTACAGTTTACAAACATAACATGATGGTTTTACAGTGTCATTTTACTGAATAGCACAAGACAAAGTGGAATATTGATAAAGAGTAATCTTAGAACTCATAAGAATGTAATTAAGCTGAAATATACAGTCTGCTTTATTTTAGTTATAGTAAAGGTAATATTTTAACCCCATAATTTCCTGTTTTGCTTTATATGTTAACTTTCATATACTGTACAGTATATCAATTTATTTTTCATACATTACACATTCAGAGCCTTAATAAATTAAAT
The DNA here is from genome assembly GCF_040954835.1 of Lepisosteus oculatus. Lineage (NCBI taxonomy): Eukaryota > Metazoa > Chordata > Actinopteri > Semionotiformes > Lepisosteidae > Lepisosteus > Lepisosteus oculatus. The sequence goes on along the minus strand of NC_090702.1, from coordinate 33,664,457 downwards.
ATATTCAGTGCTGGTTCTATCCTCACATTTGCCTGCCTTTGTCTTTACAGAGTGAAAATAATTATTCACTGTTTCACAGTCATATTGAGTGAGTACTGATCTTATTAAATATTTACTGATTTATGGCTGACTGTCAATGCTGGTGAGAATTCTGGAATCATTAAATAAATGGAAGACTAGGTCTTCTATTTCATTTTGGACCTTTATCCCAATGTGCACCATAATTACACTGGTGAACAGATTTACCCATTACTTGCATTGTGGCACTCCGTAGTATGTCTGGCATTTAGTGCTATTTTTCTATTGCTTGGTCTTATTCATATAGTGTAGAAGTGGTGCCTGTAGATAGGTCTATTCTCACCTTCAAGTGCCACTGTGCTCCTTTAAACTGGCTTCTACATCATATGAATTAATCATCTCTGAATTAACATTAATGTAGCCACAGGGATGAGCATCAAACACTGTGACAACCTACTGCAATATCAGCTGCAGAAAGGAAGACTGGACAGGCTTTTCTCTCCCTTCTAAACTAAAAATAAATTAGAATTTGATTGCAATAAACACATGCCCAATATAGAATAGAAATGGATCAGTAGATATTAATATTGAATCAATCACTTGGTGGAATGAACTATCCTTTATGTTCCCAAAGTTGATCTAGTTTAATCAAAGTCATTTTCGTTATTTACATCTTGCGCTACAAGGTCTGAGCTGCGAATGTGACCCTGACCAAAGATTATGTAGCTACACTCTCCTTTCTCGCCTGTGTCTCAGGCCCTTGGTTTACACCGTGTCTGTCCTGCTCCCTGCTGCCTACCTCATCGGCCTTCTCTTCACCCTGAAGACCCACTCCCATATCTACGACATCCACATCAGCGAGTGTCAAGGTCAGTAGCAGCCTCCTCCAGGCTGGCGAGAGGTTGGTTTGCGAGGTGTAAAGATGATATGCCAACGTTTTGACACTTAAAACTGATTCACAGTCTGAAATAATTACATGCACCCTAAAAAGCCCAACAAGTAACAAGTAGAGTACTCCTGCACTCTTCACAGTCAAAATGGTAAAAAGTACAAAACAATGTAGAATTAAACTCTGTTTGTCTCTTTGCTGATGGAACTCTCCTCTCCAACCTTGTTCTAAATGTTTTTACCATTTTTAACTGTTTTACTCAATGTTGTGTGAGACCTTTTTTTACTGTTGGATCTACTCGGTAAAATCTCATCAAATCGCATTTGTGATACTTGTTATGCGTGGTATATGTTTGTGATTTTCTGGGTTACAGCTCAACTTAATTTCCTTCCGCCTGTGGAATGGAAAGTGTACTGCAGATGTGCTAGAATAGAAGAGGGAACATTGCATGTGCTTTCCTATTGAAATTGCAGCTCCTGTGCCTGTTCTAGGTTAGCAAACTGAGGAGTGCAGCATAAACTGTAACAAGCGGCCAAAACGCTTTGTTCTCATCTCGGTATGCCCTCCTCGGTTTTGCTGTAAGGATGTGGTATTTGGTCCCATAAGCCCTGCCTGTGTTGCAGTCCCCGGTCACCACCACAGTGCTGTAGTTCACTGGTCCAGGTGGAGGGCCCTGGTCATCCTAACCGTGGCCACTCTGCTGATGTCCGTATGCGCAGATCTGACCACAGAGCACATTGAGCCCATCCTCTCCCACTCCAAAGTGTCTCAGGTAGGCCAGGGGTGCCACTCCGACACCCGCAGGGTCATAGTGCCTCTTCTGTTGCATCACAAACTCCTCTTTTGAAAAGCAGTTGTCTGTTTTTCAGGCAATAGGTAACATGATTTACTGTCGACAGACAATAGATGACCTTTATTGCTTTAATGATGTTTTTTAAACACTTATGTAATTCTGTGAAAACATTTTTTAACGTACTGTCCATTCTATAGCACAGGGAATCTGATTTGACATTCTATTATATATTATAATATACATGATATTATATACTGTATAGTTATGAAACAAAAAAGTAGAAAAAAAAAACTTGGGTAATTCTTTTTTGTTTCTTACAAAGTGCAGGTTCTCCATGTATTCCAGGTTAAAATGCAATATTCCAAAACTTGGATTTTGAACAAATAGTCCAAAACGCTGATAAATGTGATATGTATTTCTTGATATATGAACAAAACATTGCACATGGTTTTAGTTTTATTTGTGAACTCCTTATTTAATAAGGAGATTAGATCTAATTATTGCAAATGACTCCTTTGTCTCCCACTGCTCCCCCCTTGATCTAGGCCTCTCTGACCACTTAGCCATTCTTTTCAATCTGGAATTACCTGTTTCTAACACTTCCCCCTCACGCTCTGTAAATTTCCGCAACTGGCGATCAATTGATCACCCAAGGTTTGCAAATTCTGTTCTGTCCTCCTTATCCTGTTTCTCTTCCTCTGACCCTCTAGAGGACAAAATACAGTTACTTGACAATGCTCTTTTATCTACCCTCGACACCTTTGCTCCTTTAAAAACTCGAACCATCTCCTTCTCTCGCCCTGCCCCCTGGTACAATGACCATCTGCGTTCCATGAAGGCAGCCTCTCGCAAACTTGAGCGTAGGTGGCGTCTTTCCGGCCTAAATGTACATTATCAGGCCTGGAGAGATTTCTTATCTGATTATAAGGTTACTATAGAGTCTGCTAGATCCACCTACTTCTCTCACATCATTGAAAATCACCAAAACAATCCCAGACATCTTTTCTCCACCATCAACAGACTGCTCAAGCCAAACTGCCCTACCACATTACCTGCCTCATCACAACTTTGCAACACATTCTTAGATTTCTTTAGTTCTAAGATTGACAACATCCGGCATCACATTCTCTCCACTACGGATATAATTTCCACACCTCCTCCCTCCTCATCCAACTTCTCTGGTTCCCGTCTCTCCAGCTTCTCTCTTCTTGACTCAGCATCCCTAAACAAACTAGTTACGCGCATGAAACCCACCACATCTATTTTAGATCCCATTCAAACCACTTTATTCCAGTCCTGTTTCTCTTCTCTCTGTCCCATTGTCCTCAATATAATACATGAATCCTTGAGAACCGGCATTGTACCAACGGTCCTCAAAACTGCTGCTATTACCCCAGTGCCAAAGAAGCCTAACATGGCTCTCGACAATCTTAACAACTTTCGCCCCATCTCCAACTTACCCTTTCTCTCTAAAATTCTAGAACGTGCTGTCACACTTCAGTTACATAACCACCTCATGACAAACAACCTTTTCGAACCCCTCCAATCTGGCTTCCGTCAACTTCACAGCACAGAAACCGCCCTAGTCAAAGTCACCAACGATCTCCTAATAGCTTCTGATTCTGGTTCTCTTTCCATACTCATCCTTCTTGATCTCAGTGCTGCCTTTGACACTGTTGACCATAACATCTTGCTTTCTCGTCTCGAGACTGTGTTTGGAGTCTCTGACACTGCCCTCAAATGGTTTAAGTCTTACCTCACTGATCGCTGTCACTTTGTCTCTCTCAATGGGTACAGGTCTGAAATCGGTCTTGTCAAGTCTGGTGTCCCCCAGGGCTCAATACTGGGCCCCTTGCTCTTCAGCATTTACATGTTCCCACTTGGTCAGCTTTTAAGATCACATGGCCTCAGCTTTCATTTTTACGCTGACGATACTCAAATATACATCCATACCAAACCCGACACTGACGTGGCTGTCTCTATCCTATCTAATTGCATCTCTGACATAAAAATTTGGATGACTCAAAACTTCCTTCATCTTAACTGTGACAAGACTGAAGTCATGCTTATTGGTACCCCCCATCAACTTCGTAAAGCCAGTCCTGTAACCCTGTCTGTAGATGGCTCTGTACTTGAGCTTCAATCAAAATTGAAAAACCTTGGGGTTATATTCGATTCTGGCTTAACATTCGACCCACATGTACAGCATACTGTCAAAACATCTTTTTTTCCACCTTAGAAATATCGCAAGACTACGCCCTATGCTATCATTAACTGTGGCTGAAAAGCTGATCAACATATTTGTATTCTCTCGAATTGACTACTGCAATGCTCTGCTCCCTGGTGTATCTAAATCTACTCTGAACAAGCTGCAGTATGTCCAAAATTCAGCAGCCAGAATTCTGACCAGGTCTAGTACAAGTGTTCACATTACTCCTATCCTGGAGTCCTTGCACTGGCTTCCGGTCAAATTCCGCGTAGACTTTAAAATCCTCATGCTCACCTACAAGGCTTTACATGGCTTGGCACCTCAATACCTGTCTGAACTTTTATCGCCCTACTCCCCACCTCGCAACCTCCGCTCTTCAAATTCTGCCCTCCTTACTGTCCCCCAAGCCCGTCTACATTGTATGGGCGACAGGGCCTTCTCCTGCTATGCCCCCAAGCTCTGGAACTCTTTACCCAAGGATATTAGAGAGTCACCTTCTCTAAACTCCTTCAAATCCAGACTCAAAACTTTCTTCTTCAGTAAAGCCTTTACTTAACTGGTTCCATTCTTCACCCCTCTGCTCTTCTTAATACCATCTTCCACGGTCTCCTCTATTGTTATTGTTGTATTGTTGTAATTATAATTATGTCCTGTCTTGTGAAATTTTCTTATTTATTGTTGTAGTCTTCTTATTTATTGTTATTGTCATCCTGTAAAGCGCTTTGAGAAGCCACCTTTAAAGGCGCTATATAAAATAAAGTTTATTATTATTATTATTATTATTAATCATGACCTTTCTGTTTCTCTTTGCATTGTAGTATTTTATTGGTGTCACTGTGCTGGCCTTGATACCCGAGCTTCCAGAGCTTGTCAATGGAATTCAGTTTGCGCTTCAGAACAATATTAGCCTGAGGTAGGCTCAACTAGTATTATGGGTGGGAAGCACTTTCCTGTTATTATAGCAACTAACACTGACTATTCTTTACATGTGCAAACCTTAACTGTGGGTGGCCTAAAGCATATCTTGTAAGTGACTTGGATTGAACCCATCGCAAAAAGGTGGATTTGCATTCCTTCTGAGAGGTTTAACATGTGACTAATCACCTGATCTGGTGTCTGACTGTCACTGTAACTGGGGTTCAAGGCATCGACATCACATACCGGCATTCATAATTTAACAAGTCTCATTTTTGACAAGATATTTCTTCTTGGCAGATGAACCCTGCAGAGCACAGAAATAAGAGACCCATTAAAATCGTTTCCAACCCATCCAGGGCATTTAGATTAGTGGTTTCCAAACTGGAGTCTTGTAAATAATGAACTATATTGATAGATTGATCCAGTATACCTGTATATTAATTTTAGTGTATACCAGCAGAATTGTATTCCAGCTGTTTCTTGAAAATACTCAAGCAAAGTAGAATTTGGGAACAGTGTAAATGCATGTTGTTGAAGCTGCTACCCTGGCCTTCTTCAAGAAACATCTGGATGAAGTTCTTGGATAATTTAGCTAACTACTATAATGTGCTAAAAGGGATGAATGGTTTCCTCTTGTTTCTAATCTTTCTTAGAAAAAATACTTTATCCTGCATTAAAACCCATATGTCCAGTCTAGGAATCTTGTTCTCTTTATTGTCTATAAAACCTTCTACAGTATGTATTAATCCTGTGAAATGTGAAAGTATGTGATAATTCACTACAGATTTGGAGAAATCCACCTTCTGACACAAAAGTAATAGATCATTAGCCCTTGTGTACAGTATATCCACAACACGGTGAAGAAAACACATGAGCCAGGAATTCTTCATGGGTGAATCTGTTGTGATTCCTTCATTAATATGTTTTTTTTGTTCCAGCTTTGAGGTTGGAAGCAGCATAGCAGTTCAAGTCTGTATGCTTCAGATCCCAATACTAATCCTCTTTAATGTTTTTTATGTAAGTGATCCACAACCTTTATTCTGCATTTTCCTTCTAAGTAAAAGTACTCAGACTTTTCTTGGAAGTATAGTTTGTTTATTGTTTTAAAATATATGATAAAAATGTACCTTCTTTTGTGGCTTAGAAAGGAGTTTTATTTAAATAAATTGCTCCTGGATTCTTCCAAACAGCTGTGGAATATAGAGATAAAGCAAAAATCAGCTCTGCTCTACCACTGCCACAAAGAGCTTTCAAGTTCTTACTCATTGTGCTCTCACAAGCTCCTTTGGTTAAATCTTCTTCTTTCTGATTTTTGCTCTGTACAGTTAATTGCTTTTTTTTACAGCAGAATTCTGTTTCCATTTCTGCTGTTTCCACAGGATGTTGGATTTGTTCTCATATTCAGCGATCTGCACCTTTGGGCCAGTATTTTCAGTGTGATTTTGGTGAACTACATCTTTATGGATGGAAAGTGTGACTATTTCCAGGGTAAGCTGTCATCCTTGGTGTGCTGAGCTTGACTTTAATTTTTTTTTTTTTACAGTGAGGCTGACCGTCAAAATGTAAAATGGTTTAAAGGTCTGGGCCTTTCCAAAATAGAGCCCTCTAGTGGTTAAAAAAAGATACTGATAACCACTCCTGCAGTACAGATGGTCTTGTATCAGTCCCTCTTCTTGGTATCAAAACAATTCTGCTATATTTTAAACAGGTTTAAATATGCTATGCAAGCTATTGTTTGCAGTTTAAAAGTGACAAAATAATTGAACGGAAGATTGTGACGAAGGATTAGTTCCTTTACAGACACTTGTCTTGGTGATTATTATGTACTGTAGGACATTTTATTTTATATAAGGCCAGTGCTTTTCCCCCACACTTCAAAGCCTAATTAAAAAAAATCCCAATCACATTTCACATTTAAACCTGCGTCACAATGAAGTATACCAGGATTCTTGATTGTATTATTATTACCAGATTTGATACCCGGCATGAAAACCTTTTATCTGATGTTGATTTGACCTCAGTACCTCCATTTTGCTGTTCGCTGTTAATGCACAGCGTGGAGGTTGATCTTCATTGCGTGTGAGTGTTTGAGCAGACGGAAGCCACACAGTCACAGGGCTTCAGTGTGACCTGGGCGGCCCTGCTCGCGGCTGACAGAGCTCTCTCCCCACAGGGACTGCACTGGTGGTGGTGTACTTCATCCTGCTGGCCTTGTACTTCTTTGCTCCTTCCCCTGCTGGCTGCTGAAGATCCTCTGAGAACACTGAACAGAGCCCATCAGCGTGGAGCGGTGTCACCTGATGGAACGGCTTTCAAAACGTCATAAGCTGAGCCCGGCATTTTTTTGGATGAAAGGATTTTTTTATGCATCTTAATTTGTCAAAGTGTTTATATAGATTTTGTCTGGCATAACTTTTTATTATGCCTTTGTCTAGGATAACTTGTCAGCTGTATGTGGCTTAGTGTTTAATAGGAAGGACCGAGAGCTGGATACTAACTTCCAGCCTTGCTAGATTCACTGAAACTTTTCACCGACACTTTTTTTTTTACACTAATTGACCACAGAGCAGCTTTGGGCTGAATTAGTGTTTAGATATGTCAAAAAATGTCTACAATGAACAGGCACAATTAATAAAAGTGATTTTTGTAAATGTGCTTTTATTTAATAGGACAGTTTAAATTTGCAGGGGCTGAGAAACATGTGCCTCATCTTGTCTGCTTCAATGCACAATAGTGCACTGAACTGCTCCTGCATAATTTCATTCAGAATTGGAATGAAGTGGATTGGAAATGGCCAAGAGTAGTGGTGTTGTACACAATATGTAAAAAGTACCAGTCCTTGCATCTTACCCATGAGGTTATCACTAACATTGTGATCAAAGAATTACATCTATAATTACAGAAAAGGATCCTGCACTGTCGGTTTCAACCCCATGAGTGGGGAACTACTTCTAGATTTTAAATGGTGTTTTGAAAGCAGTGTCTCCTGTTTTCAGTCCTGAATTCACTTCAACTTCTCTTCTAGCTGTGTGCTTGGGTCCACGTGTTGCTGTTAAGCATGAAGAAGTTCCCTGAATTGGTGTTGGTCTGGTTTACGTTTTCTCTCACTGATCTACTTCCTGGGATGGGTCTAAAGTTAGTCTGAACACCAATCACTGCAGAGAACAGGGGAACACCTGCAATGGAGAGTCACATTCACACCAGAGGGCGTGACAGTAGCAACTGTGCTGGCAGTGTTCTACCTAGGGAAGACTGCACACTCTTTAGCAGAGAGCAGGCACTTCTTTTGACACCTTGTGCTCTGTGTTCTAGACGCCAGTGAGGTGAGGCTTGGCTCCCATGTGTGCTAACTGGGAGTGGGATACTTCGAGTGGTAGCACAGACATTGACGGAGTGCTGCCAAGGCTGGGTTAATGTCTGTCCTCGGGTTGCTCTGTGCAGGATGCCAGTGAGCGGGTGGTGGTAGTATTGATTGCTATACCACTACCCCATTTGACAATGCTCTCTGCTCATGCACATCTTGGAGGAGGGGGTGTATGATATTCACCCCATGCAGGTATCAGTTGCGGTGAGGATTGAGTATTGCAGATTCCCCCATGAAACAGATACAGGTGGCGGGGTAGGGGGTTGCCCAGGACTATCGTGTTAAATATCTGGCAAAGAGCTCAAAGATGCATGTAAGTTATGGAGTAAAGTTTACAAACCCATTACAGGTTCATTTGTAGGTTGTCTTAAGCACAGCAGCTGTATCACCTTACAGGTCAGAACTGGCAACCTACAGAAGCTAAGCAGCTGTAAACTGGAAGAGGTGTTAGTGGACCAATAGTGGGGTGCTCACCCTGTAGTCTGTGTGGGTCCTATTGCCCCAGTATAGAGACAGGGACACTAATGTGTAAAAAAAAAAAGCACTGTCTTGTAAATGAGATGTAAAACTGAAGTCCCAAGTGGATGTAGTCATTAAAAATCCCAGGGCATTTCTCAAAGAGAATGGATGTTATCTTGCACAATTTCCTATTGGCTTTTATGGCCTCCTAATAATCTATTAATTGACTTCTTTACTCTGTTCTCCTCCCCACTGACAACTGATGTACTGTGAGTGAACTGGTACCCTGGCTGCTGTCACATCAGTGGCAGTGGTGGGTAGGCCCTACCCCCATGAAATAGTACATAAGTGTATAATAAAATAATTCTTACATTATCAAGAATCTCACATTCAACCCAATCAAGTACCTGAGTTGTAAATTTGTCCCTTAACCTCATGTTTAGGAACTACCCAACGGTAGTTTAGATATGTAAATTGAATTTGCAATACAAGGGGCATTGCCACAAAGGCCTTTCCCTAATCTTCTTGAATTAAAACAGAACATAGAGGCCCTTTGACCCATCTAGCTCAATGAAGAGTAGCTCATAGCAACAAGTTAAACAAGACCTATTTTTCCTTTCCAAGACTGTCCTCTAGGATCTTATTACTACATAGATTGGTCTGTAAATAATTGGTTGAGTGTGGCTTTCCTTTTTACGGGAAGGATTACATTAGTAATTCTGCACTCGATGGCTGCCACCAACAGCTGGTTGAAATACCATAAACCACCCAGCCTTGATGGAGGGTGTGGGTGGATCATAAAACAAGTGATGTAATAATGAGAAAAAGTTATATCCATAGACTGTGCGTAATCAGATTAGAGCAGACTATTGTAGATGTGTTTCAATGCATATTGACAGGCCTGCCTCAGTATACATGTTAAATTAGATGGGATTCAAGTCCCTTAATTAGACAGCTTTCTAGAGAGCTTGAAGACTTCTTGGAATTTTCACCTACAATTTGGGCCCAATTTAATTTTACATACCAAACACAGATTTTAAAAAAAGTACTTTAAGTAAACAGGCCTGTTAAAATAAATGTCCCCCCCATTTTATTTTAGAAAAGCAAAGTAAAGAAAAGGCTATACACCATTACTGCAATGCAGTTTTGTAATCTTGGATGAAATGCAGACCTTCAGGAAATAAAATAGCATTTTTACTTTATTGAATCATCGACAAACAAAACACATAACAGTTACACAAGTACATATAATTAGTGATTGCCTTAAAACCATTCTCTACACACAGCAAGGATTCAGTAAAAGAGAGTCACCCCTTCCAAAATATGATTCAAGTTATGAATACGTGCACAACAAGTTCACATGCATCAATATAAAAGGGAATTAAACAAAAAAAGGCAGGCACAGGGTTTGGCATGTACATTTTTGCCATAAAGCCAAGCATTGGTTCAGAAATCCAAAACCCAATAAAAACACACACAAGCCTCCCAAAAAGTAAAGTATCCTGTGGTCTGGAGAAAAGAAATACTTCAGTTTCCAGAAGTTTGTTTGGACCACCAGTGTGAACTCATAGCCTTGTTTTAAATCTGCCTATTTAACCATTCCTTTCACAATAAAGCTGCCCTTCAGGTAGACAGTCGTTGTACCCAAGCCCATATCTGGTCTGTTCTGTGGATGACATCCATTTCAATATCTGTCCACAAAACAGTCTATAGTCAAATTCTCAGATTTAATATACACACTGGACTGCTTTGGAAGGAATGCCAGTGAACTAACAGAACTATTTGCAAATATAAAGTGGTTTAAACTTTACACATTGTGGCTTTGAGCAAAACAATTGTAATGAAAGTGGTATAAAATTTATTGCTGAAAACTAAAATTGAACCCCCACAATCAACATCACACCCAGTGTATGTATATGCCTATAAATCAATTTCAGATCTAGAACATTACTGAATATTAACTCTCCCCAAACCTTATTGTTCTCATGAGGAAGGCATCTACAAATTTCTATTCTGTTTCAGTTGTGAATGAATGCTAAAATCTACGAAGCCTGGCTACCTATAATCCACTAGGTTGGTTATTTCCATACATTGGTCCTATATGGATTCAAAACAATTTATAAAAGAAAATGGCATAACCTCCAAAATAAAATTAAAGTAGAAAAAGGCAAATAATGATTACTGCTTTCGTGGAAATATTTTGAACACCTTTTAAACCTAAGTACGTGTAGTTCTACACCACTTTTTAAGGGAGAAAAAACCGATTTAGGAAACCAAATATTAGCAGCTTTAAAACCTTTCAAAGAAATCAATTTAAAGATTAGAAAAGCTCACAGTAATAAAAGGTTTAGTGGTCAACTAAAGCAATTGATTAACTGGTAATTCTGGTATTTGCATGTTTCTATCTACAATGCACAAAACAGAAACGGGCAAAGTGACTTTTAAAGTTCATCATTTCATAGATCATGAGGCTTTAACATTAACTTTTAATACTGCCCCATAGGTTAGCTTAAATCACAAAGAATGAACTCCACTACCAGGTGAAAGTTTAGATTTCAACTAAAGGTGCACTTGGCCAGCTAGTGTACCATCTGAATATCTAATATTCACATCATTCAGGCCTGACAAACACCCAAGCACTTGGTAAAATGTCTACGAACATCTCCTGTACATCTTAACAGCCAGTTTTATGAAGCATTGAGAACATGCACCTGAAGAAAAAAGGTCAAAATGCTTCTGACCCATTTTGTCTTCCCCCAGCCAACTCAAATTAGATGCACATCTAAAATACTAATACCGTTAACTTCACAATTTGTTTTAAAAAAAAGCACTAAATGATACTGAATTAAAATGATTTTACTAAATGGGGAAAAGGCACTGAAATTTCTCCAAAAATGTTAAGATTGCATTTAGAAAGTTTACATTGGTCTTAATATATGAAGATCATTTGCATTTAAAACCATACAAATAAGGCCATGAGGACTTCCATGCACTGCTCCACACACACATACTTTGGGAAAAATAGATCTAACAAGCACCAAGTTCACAGTGATGTTCGATTTGGTGTATTAGTAAAGATTAGTAAAAGGCATAAAAAGGAAGACTGAGGCAAGACAAAATAAGACAGGAAGACCATAAAGAGGAGATGCAAGACATTTACCAGAAGCAGACAGAGAACATCTAGATCAAGTTTTGGGTGGCACCCTCACATCATGGATGTTTTGTAGCTGAACAGCATCAGTCATCTGCAAAGCTGCTCTATAGAGCTGTCAGTATGATGACAAAATTTACAAACTCCTTAAAAAAAAAAAATCAGCTTCAACACATGTTGTTTTGCACAAAATTGCCAACAAAAAAAGGCAACACAGATCTGTCAGTTTCACGTGTGCCACCATATGATAAGCCTTTAAAATAGGATCTAAAAACAGCTTCCACAGTTGTATAATTTTCATTAAGCCCCATGCTGTTAAATAACTTAAAAGTGCAGTAAAAATGCTTTCCAACAGTAAAATGTCCAGAGCTGTCCACTTAAAGACATACAGTCTTAGTGGGAATTCTTTTTTTAGTACATGTACAGATCCTTCCAAACACATGGAAGAACCCACACAAAAGAATGCCTGCAAACTTGCAGTTTTGGCTCCTTTTAAGTCCTGGTTTTCTAAACATCAAGACAAATGATTTCACATTACTGGGTATCCCAAGTAATTATACTCCATTTATGCACTCAGTTTTGAAGAGCTGAATGTGACAAGATCAGGACAAGCCGAGTAACATATTACAAGCAATATACATTTTCTGTTATAGTAAAAAGTGAATAACCTGGCAGCCTGGTACAGGTTATCTTGCCCTTTTTCTGTTGTTCTCATTTCTTAAAAGCCACGGATCATCCGTTCAGAAAAAAAAAAGGTTTAGAACTAGTCCTACTGCACTAGTGTTATACACACTGCACCAGTATCGTAGTAGGTCAAGCAGGTTCCTGGGGTCATCCCCCAGCTGAACGCGTTGTTCTGTAAAAAGGATGAATGTTCTCCACTTGTTGCAGCAAATCCATAGACTTGAAACATTCCACTTAATTTAAAAAATAATTAAAAGTGCAAACAAAAAGGCATCCAATGTTTTCATTTAAGGCAGCCCAAAGAAATCTTTGAAAAAGGTTCTTTCAGCACTCTGCTCCCAGTCTGTCCTTGCTGTCTGTTCGGTTTCATCCTGAAGCCTGGCCAGGAGGTCCCTATTTCAATCTCTCGATCAGTTCCTGTGTGAGACCCAGGTTTATGAGCTGCATTGTTGAGAGCTGGGCCAGGTGTGGGAAGTATTTAATAAGTTTCTCCCAGCACAGTTCGAACAAGCTCGGTACCACTAACCAAATCTTAAACAAGGAGCCAGTCCTCTTGTTTTCATGAATATTTACCACGCCACCATGGATGTACATACAACCAGCCTGCAAGAGATGAGGAAAGGAAGAGACAGTCTGTCAAGGTGTCAGCACTCAATCAAAAAGTTTTATAATATGATTGTCACAGTAGTCCTTCAACATATCTACTTCAAAGGCAATATGCTATACGTTTCAATGAAATAAATCTGTACTAAAAAAATCTTAATGGAATTCACTTACAGGGGTTACAGCAGCACAGTGAAAATAGGCAGGTTCAGGCATAACCGCTGGGAGTTTTGTCCACTGGAAGGTCTGTAAATTGATTTTCCACAGATCCCCCAGGATCAGTTCTCCATTATAACCACCACATATAAAGACATCTAAAAGAAAAATGCAGTTAAACCTTAGAACTAGTTTCAGGCTTTGCAGAATGTTGAAACAAGGTGAAGATTGTGGTTTTCTAAACACCCAAGACAGAAACATTGGAATAAAGACAAGCAACAATAAAACTAAAATTTCTAAGGCATAAAAGAGCCAGAAGGTCTCTACTGTGCCTATTTCACACATTTTCATTTTAATAAAGTATGCAAAAAAAATGAAAGTATTCAAATGAGACCAAGAGGTGACTGGAAATAAACTGGATACTTACTATTTCTTATCTGTACACAGCTGTGACACCTTCTTGCTGCAGGATACCCTGGAAAAATGAAAATGTAACACTAAATGTAAAACCACTCTGGCTCTTATTACAGGAAAGATGATTTACTGTTGTAGTGATGCAGCTATAAAGCATTTCAATTTTCTTGCCCGATTCATATTTCCTTCAAAACAAGAACCTATAACTACTGCTTTAAAATTACTACCACAAATTATAGTTCCAAGAAGTGTTCTGCTTGAAAGTTAGAGGGGAAAAATCTGTAACATCCTGACTAAATCAGCATGTAAACACAATGGGGGACATACTTATTCAGACTCAAAATGTTTCAAAACATTAGCTTTCGTTGCCCAGCGTTCAACTGAACTGAAAAAATACATATACTGTACCGATTTTTTCATGAGGTTTGGTTGCAATTTCTTCCCATGAATTGGTCTCTAGATTGTATGCATGTATCTGGAGGCAACAAAAACATCGGATCATTATTTTATAACTGGTGTAATTCAGACACCATGCCTAAACCATAACCATCTCACTTTGCCCTTCCAGCTACTGGATCTGGTAACCTTCAATTACATCACCTTGAGATCTAGCTCCAGCTGCTTTGCAACTAGTGCTCTACTGACACGCTGAGCTCCAAAACAGGACCAAGCGTGTCTTCCTTTACTCAAGACCCTGATTAACCACATCACAAACTAGTCAAACCCAGGGTCATGTTTCCAAAAAGAAATAACAGCAAAGTTCATGGAAAACAATAACGGTCTAAAGCCAATAGCTACTGTCACTGTTAAGACCACATGGCTCCAATCCATGGTGTCGTGAACATGTGGCTTGCCCTCTGATATTCCCCGTCATGGAGGTGCACTCCAAGTTAAGACAGATGTTACCCTGCTTAAACTGGCATAATTAAGAGATTTGGAATCATGCTATGTTAACCAGTTTGTGCTTATAAAAAATGAAAATGTGATGACAGTCACCGAGCTTTCCAGATAACTGTAATTCTTGCAAGGGGATTGCCTTTAAGGAGTGATGATTTCAATACTATACCTTATCTAAAGGGTATGATGTCCAGGAGGTTCCTCCACCTAGAATGTATATTCTCTGTCCATCATGTGCAATTTCATGTCTGTACCTTGGGAGATAGAAAGACATTCATCACTGTTCATATGCTGTAATCACTCCTTTTCTAAAGGGGTTGTGATTAGCAGAATGAACAAATATGAAACAATCTTATAGATTTCCTCAACCCAAGTGCTTTGATACTCTAAAAAAGAGGGAAGAATATGAAAAAAAGTTGTGACCATCCTGCATCAGCTGCAAGTCTCTTTCATATCTCCACGCACTTACCTTTCCTCAGGCAGGTCATCAGGAGGGTTGTTAGGTTTGAGATGAATCCACTCCCGAGTGGTCAGGTCCAGCCTGTGCAGATCTGTGCTGTAAATGTAGCCTGTTGTTCCCCCAAAGACGTACAGGTAGCCATTTATAATGGCCATCGCCTAAAAAAAGTTGGCAAGATACGGATATATATAATTAGATTCTATTCTGCATCTTTCCTTTAGATTTCCAAGCATCAAGTCATCATTAATCAAAGTAAAAATAAATGTTGTACCGATATACCTGTCCATATATTCTGTTGGGCTTCTTTCCTCGGCAGTTGAGCAGAGACCATCGCTTGTATTTCACATTACAGACGTGGACATCATTTCCATTGTTCTCACCAAACGGAATCCCAGTGCCTCCAAAAACCAGCAGGTTGTTTCCGTGTAGAACAGCTGAAAGACCAATGAGCTCATTTTAATACACTAACATACAAGTCATTTATAGCCCTTTATAAAGGAAGGATTTTAGGATGAAGAAAAACTATTAGAATACTAGAGCTGTAAATTGATAAGGTCAGAAACTGTGATAATATATACTGACAGAAAAAAAACTCAATTTTCCAGAATGAGAATACTACAGTTATAGCTTATGTACTTTCACAAAAAGTCGTCAATTTGTTTTAAGCCCTCTGACCAGCAATACAGCTTGTGCAGTGAGGTATTGCAACTTGCCAATCACACGAAAGCTCATTAGGTGGACTTTTACCCAACGAAGTCCAGGTGGAACAATTCCCGATCAGGTCACCTTTAAAAAGGCCTTAAATCAAAGCTCAGGGAACTGCAAGAAAAAGGCCACACTTAGTCAGTTTGCTGCGTATTCCATAATGCCTCAAATGTCACCAGGAGCAATGGAGAGGGATATTGGCATGCTGCAGGCAGGCATGTCACGTGCCAGCGTTGCCAGACACTACAGAGTGAGCCGCTCCACTGTGTCCTGACTGCAGAGAAGGTTTCAGCAGACCGGCAGGACAAATGACTGGCCACGATCCGGTCGCCCTCGAGTGACCACACCAGAGCAGGGTCCATCTGAGAGATCGTTTCAGATCTGCCACCCGTACTGCTGCTAAAATTGCTGACAGACACAATGTCCGCATCAGTGACAGGACCGTGAGGCTCCATGCTGCTGGCCTTAGAGCAAGGTGACCCGTCGGAGGCCCTCTGTTCACACCTCCTAGACGTCACACCCGATTGCCTTGGGCCAGACAGAGGCTGCAATGGACTCGTCAGCAGTGGCACCAGGTCCTCTTCACGGATGAGTCCCTCTTCAGCCTGTTCCACGCAGATGGGAGGGCCAGTGTGGAGGAGGAGGTGTTGCGTTTCTTTTCCTCCCCCATCAGTATACATTAGCCAACATCAGACTGTACACAAACCAAACAACCCCCCTTTCCCCTGGAGTCAAACAGAAAAGCTCTGGGTAGAAGGGTACTTACCTGACATGGAGGCAAGCTCTGTGGGCATGTAGCCTTCCGTTCGCATTTGCTGCCAAGTTCCAGTGGCAAAGTGATACCGCCAGAGCTCCCGAAACAAGGGGTAGTCTTCATTAGCCGAGCCTCCCGACTCATCATAGTCAGGGTTGTATCCTCCAAAAACATACAGATTAGAGTTGTCTGCCACACAGCGGTGTCCACTCCGGGCAGGGGGGGCACGATGACCTGAGGACAGGGCAATGATGCATTACAAGCGAAGCCAAGCCATTTACACACATTACCTCACACCGTCCAGAAGCGCATGGACAAGGATCAGGGATTACTTCACATACGCAGCCCTCTATCAGTTACAGACATCCCGATCAAAATCCCCACACAGGCACATAAACATGCAAGACGAGTTTCGTTAGGTTTAGAAACGGTAATTTTAGCATTTTGCTGCATGTAGTAAATTTATGTTCCATATATTCTAGCAGCACTTATGTTTGACAAAAACACTGCGATTCAGATATTCTGAGGTGAGCGATTTAATGCACAAAAAGTGAGATTGGACCTGATAGTTTCTATAAAAACTAACGTGGCATACCATAACATGCCAACATGACTGAACTCTCAGCAGTTTTTCAAATTCAACTGCAAGCACTCATTTTGAACAGGAAAAAAAAAAAAAAAAAGGAAGCTAGGAAAAACTATAAATGCATCATTTCTGTCTGCCTGACCATATCATTTTCGGACCAGCAGCATCTTGAGTGTTCAGTTTTGAGAAAAGTCAACAAAAAATAATTTAGAAAAATGTACACTCTTGAAAGCACTGACCAATCATTTAAAAAAAAAAAAGAAAAATGGAAACTCTTATATACCATGTGACAGCTGCCAAGTTTTAAGGACAAGAAAGCTTAACTTGAGCCATACAAGCAGCAGGTTTCCGGGCACGCCAGACTTCCCCTCCAGCAGTGGACAGTGGTTTCTCAACACATGAGCTTGTCACGGAAATGCATCCTTTTACAACCAGATTTAACATTTAATTTCATTCCGGAGGTCTTAAATAGCGATTTTTTTGCAATAACTATTACTTCATTCACACTCACCATTGCACATCTTGTATAGGTTTGATAACTGCAAATCAATCACATGGAAAGACCATGGAGCAGACCAGTCTGCTAGTACATGCTGTTCTGGTGCACCGTACACTACAATGTGTCACAGGGTTACTAGGTACAGTAGTAGTCTTCCGAAGTACCAATTTTTTTTTGCTAGCATCAAAAATGAAAAAAAGGAAAAATCCACCATCATATACAAGTGTTAATCAAGTCTGGAGTAAATTCTCTGCTAAATGTAGGCGTATCATCACCACACCTGTGACCACAGAGAAATGCAAGTGTAGCTATGCAAATATGAATTAGATATACACGGCAACTATCTCTGTTAACACACCTTCATATAGTGGCTTTGCTGGTACCCTACTGCTCCAGCAATTATTTACTGAAGTGTAATTAAGACCATTAGAAAATTCACTTCAGCAAATAGTGAAGATTTAGTTATTGGAGTAAGAATACTTTCTGTAAGGTACTAACAGAATAAGTGTCCATGATCAACTATTTATACAACTTCCTCTAACTCTTCATGAAGTATTTTCAAATAGCCTCTTAACCGCAAGTGCTGCCCTTATCTCAGTAACAACGTAGATATCTTTAGAACTGCAGAAATGAGTTCTTCACACCTGTGTCTTGGCAGCTCCTCAGAACTCATTTTGATTCTTTTCGGAAAAGACTACTTAAACAAAGGACTGCCAAGACCAATTTAAAACATGGCTCTTTACATAACACTATAGTATTTGTGTGACAACTGTTCACCATCAGACAGAAGTTACACAAACACCTACACTTAATCAAGTCAGAGTACTGAAATCTTTAGGATTGTATTGATGAAATCTGTACTGGACAGAATAACTGCACGTGCACTGCAATGAAACAGAAGGTTTCATCTTTGTCCAATGCAATCCAATTGATGCAGCAATGTGAAATTTATACCTTTTGCCCAATGTACAGGGAGATCTGTCACGGCAGCTTGGACAGTATAGCTGTAAAGCTTTGTTCCATTAACACGAGCCACAGAGGGTACAGTCTGCAAGCATGGAGATTACAGAGCCGAGCTGAGGGATCACCTAGCACTGCATCCATTTCCCCATCTTCAACAGAGGCAGTGTAACTGCTTTCATACACAGGCATGACATCCTTCTAGCCATCCTTTCAGCAGCTGCACAACATTGATTAGAAAAGGATGAACTAACAGTACCAGATATTTAGACTTTTTTTGCCAGTCAAGCAGTGGGAAATTTAAAGATCCGGGACAATGAAAGGGCAGATTTTTTAAAAAGTGCATCTTAGGGTAGATATGATCAAGCTACCTTTGTCTTGATCACATTCCATTTCTCCTAGATCGAAAGGTGGGCCTCACTACTTAGGGAGAAAAAAAAAATCAAAGCAGCATTTCTATACAATAACAGTGTTACTGCCTTTGACAGGTGCAGCTTTGCAAATTTTAAGATTACTGTATACTTAAAGATGTACTTTTATAAAATGTAAAACTTTTACAAGTGCCTACTTTATATTCTTGATTTCTGAAGGACACTATTACAATTATTTATAATACAAAAGACTAATTTATATTCTTCTATACCACCCATCTGGAATTTCCCATTGGATCTTTGTTGGCTTGTGTACCCTCATGAGGGAGACATGCTGTGCCACCCTGCCCACCCATTGGGAGCTGGCAGACGCTGCCTGTTGCTCTGCGTGGCACTCTGCTAACCTGCTACTTAGGCCATCGTGGTCACAGAATCAGCTTCAGTGTTTTTCAGCTTGGGTTACCCTGGGCATTCTTGTCTTCCAGTTTGTGAAACTGGTACACAGAATGCAGCACTATCACGAGCCTTCACTGGTGACAGCCCACTACCACAGCGCCATCTGTGCCCCTGTACCTTTGTCTCCACTTCAACAGAGGTGCCTGGCTTCGAGTGCTGTAGCAGGCCTGAACTTAACACCTCTCCTAGAAAGAGAGAAGCATAACAGGTCTCGCCTTCGACCCGGACATCACCTTTCCTGCGATCTAAGAAAAAGGCCTGATGGTTTATTAGAGTGCAGCACAACGTCACTTCACTTCTAAAACCATTCTACTGAAACCTAAAATTAATCAAACAAGTAACAGAAAAACATTTATGCAAGTTTCCAAAAAAAAAGCAGAGATAAGGCTCCTATCCAACCTCCGACATCAATCAGCCGCACCGCATTAATAAACGAGCAGCACTAATTGCTGCACTGCTATACTGTTAGAAAGCCAACGCAGCAGGGGTCTTCGCACAGGATAAATGTATTGGGAAGAGGAAGACACTAAGTCGCGTTAGAGGACACTTGCACTCATACCGATATATTAAACAAATATTCATAATTAAACAAGTCCCACGACTGCCAAACAGACAAAGAAAAAAAAAAAAGAGTGCAGAAGAAGAATGTCTTGGACCAAAGAAAAGGATGAGGCAGGGGAGAAGGGATACATGAATGTTCTTTCACCAACAGCATAATTGCACATCTTGTTCAGCTGCTTACCCACCTTCTCTCAAAAACCTGTTAGGGATCCTGAGGCTGGGGCACGGTTGAGTGAAGATTCGCCGAGCCGGCAGCCACCGTACTCTCTTCTTAGAGCCTGTTACCACAATTACCGGCAATGAGTCAGTCACACAGACAGCGGAAGACAATGGCAAACAAACACAAAGTACACCACAGCCATCAAGGAAGGGTAAGGGGCTCCCTAGTTATTTATTGCCCTCAAAAGGGCAAATACAGCTTAATCACAAAGGAGATCCCTAGCAGCAAAGCCAGGTGAGGCTCTTGGGATTTCAGTGCAGTCCTAGTGCTTACCGCTCCTCACTCGTGAGCTCACACTTCTGGGAGGTTCACTCCAAGGGGACAGTCGCTACCCTGCCTGCACAGCAAGCCAAAAAAAGGGCCACAGATCGACCTCTAAACTCATCTTGTGCATCAAATACGTTTTTTTACCCAGATATTTTAGTACTACATATTACTTTAACTTTATTGCCATATGTAACTGGTACATGTACCGGTACAAGGGAATTCTCACTTACAGAAAGCCTCTCGATTGTTAAAAAGTGTAAAAACACAAAGTGCAGATAGTGCGTCAAGACAATATACAAACAAACAGCAGACAATGTAGAAGTAAACAAGTCTGAATGTAAACAACGCAGACATGTAAACAGTGACTGCAGATGTGCAATAAGGAAGAAATTATAACGAGGTAGATGACGTAGGTGTGGTCTGAGGGGCATGGCCAAATGTGTTCGCCAATCGCACTGCTATTTGAGCTATTGAAGAATCTGGTGGTAAGTGTCGGTTTGCTCTTGTATCTCTTTGCCTGAGGGCAGTGGGGTGAAGCGCTCACGGCCGGGGTGGTGACTGTCCTCTGTGATTGCCAGAATTCTAACACGGCAGCGGTCCTCTGAGCCATTTAATCTATGTGAGACCATAGCTGATGATCTTCAGGGCCACATTCACCATTCTCGGCAGTGCCTTCCTCTCGAGAAATGGTGTTGCCGTACCACATGGTGATCCTCTTGGTGAGGATGCTCTTGATGCTGCAGCGGTAGAAGTTCACCAACACAGGTACTGGCATCCCCCATCCTATGAGGCACCTCAGGAAACAGAGGTGCTGCTGAGGCTTCTTCGAGTCCCTGTCCACAGTCCAGGTTAGGTCATTAAAAATGTGAATTCCCAAAAATCTAAAGCTGGTGACTGATTCCACTTCCTTCGAACTCCAGCAAGAAGACAGCTTCAAATCTGTTTGAGGCTGCTCAAGTAAAGCATCATATAAAAAAAAAACTGAAAACAGGATATAACTTCCAGGACCACATGGCTGCTAGCTACCATTTTGTTTAAAACAGTTGACTTAAAGTATAAAGTAGGCCTGATGGAAACAAGTCTTTCGTAGAATCTGGGAATTTGATTGCTTTCATAACACAGACAAGTGAAACACTTAAAACCTTTTAAAAGTGATGTAATGTAAGTAATGAAATGAGCCTTGTTAGTAATATCACAACAATGCACAGTATGGAATGGCTTGATGCCATTATATACAAGTATTATATACACTACTTGGACATTGTACTCATATACCTTACTGCCATGCAAGTATGGTCACTTTCTTAAAACAACCACAAACACAACAACAATAAGTGGCAAAACTACTCCGTGCAAAACCCTAATATGGGTAAATTATATGCACTCCAAGTTAAATCTAGCACAGTTTTAGGCTCTGAAAACTTCTCTAGCAAGCACACAGAACCAAAATAGGACTGACACCACGAGCACATTAACTGAGCAGGATTCACCAACAGCAGACCTCAAAGTGCAAAAATGAACTGAAACCAGTCTGTTAGGCACATCAGTAACAACCAGAAGTTCTATTTTGGTAAAGCCCGTCTTTCACCGACCCTGATGATCTGTCAGAAAATGACTAGCATTTCTATTAGTAAGGATATACCAGGTCCCAATACATTTTCCTCCTGTAACAATATGCTTTGAGCAGTCTGAAATCCAGTGACGCTTTCCAATTGTACACTTTAAATCTTCCACACACAAGTTAGCTACTGACTTCGTACTGGTGCATATATGCAAATAAGCATTACATTGCACTTGCGCATGTGACTATAAACTGAACTGAAGCTTATTAGCACTTTACATGGCATAACTGGCATTTGGAAAAGAAACCTATTGCATTTAAACAAGATACCATTGCGTTAAACTAGATACTTCATGTGTTTATATGCGATAACATCGCATTAAGACAATTTGTGAAGAATACTGCCTACTATATTAATACCTTGCAATATACAGTTGATGCAATTTTGTTCCATGCAAATCAGCATTGACTTTAACAGAATATCACATCTCTCTGCAGAATAATTAATCTACAGAAAGAAGTATGAGTACTGTCTTTTGCATACATGAAGTAGAACACCATATCAGGGAGCATTCCTGTATTAAATGTCATTTTAACCATTTCTGTACAAAGCAGAAATGACACTGTTATGAAAATGTATGTTATTTTTCTTCCGTTCCAGATGAAGCACCCACTGCACAAGTTTTTGCCTACTCTTTACACATTGAATAGACTACATTTAAGATGACTTGACAGCAAGACTTGCCTTACTCTTACTGTTGGTCTTTAAGCACAAAACCCTCAAAAGCTTTTAGACTATGCTTACAATCCCATACATTTAAATTCGGAATTGCATAGTTTTAATGCAGTTTGTCTGTTTTAGCTTGTGTGCCGTCCTGGAATTGTGCGTCACCTTTTTTTTTTGGCATTCCCATCTCTTTCATTTCGGTGCAAACCTACACAGAAATACGGTTTGACCTCCCTTCAAATGACACATTTCTTGCGCACTGCCGTTTAATATATTAATTCCTTCACACAAAGAAGAGTGTGACGATAGTCTACCGTTGTTAGAGACAATGCTAATTTGCATGGTACAATGTTATTACATATTGTATCCTGCGAGATATCGATATATTAGGCGATATTGTTCACAAAGTAAATTATTACACTTCCACAGCTGGCACCTTAGACCAACAGAGAAACCGGCAGCTTGTGAAGTGGGTTTCGCTAGCTTGCACGCATGGCTCCTTTGCCGGCTCAGCTGCTGAACACCGGCACGCCGCCAAGTCACTAACGCCCTCATGCTTCGAAGGTGGGAGCTGAACCAAAGATGTCTGGATGAGACCAGGCTGTTACAGGAAAAAAAAACATCTTAAATTAACGCTGGGACTTCTGCACGGTTCTGGGGTGGAGCCCGTTTGTCACCTTTGGTGGCATTTCTTAACAGGAGGCATCCAGCCACATTTGAAGTCCTTGAAGTTCAAAGAACAAACCAACAGAACTTCAATGACCGAGACTCTAGTCAAAATTAACCAGGCCAGTATTAATTAAAATGGGGACAAACGCAAGATATGCTATAGTAGAATATGTATTTGATTCATCGCAGATCATCACGCTAAATTATTCCAACTTTAAGGTATGCATGTTTAACTACATTTGCAAGGAACTTTGTTCATTTGTCTTGAAAAGTAAGCTGTCCGAATAAATTATTAAACTTGGAATAAATGCATAAAAATATTTTCAGATTGTTTCCACTTCAATCAAAATTTGGGCAGAATACACGCATCATTTAAGTGAGCTGTGATCCCATACATCAAAGTAAGATTCCAGTTCACACAACTGTCTGGAGACATTAATATTTAAGCATTACATGGTTAAATGTTATGTGTACAAAAAGCACTCATTATGTTTTTGTAAAAATACAAAGAGGCATGAGGCAAACTGACAAAGGTGTGCGAGAAAAACGATTTAACATGGATTTTTTTTTATTTAATTTCCCTCATTGTCAAAGAGTGGTTTGCAGACCTTGATAAATGGTAGTTCTAAGCTTCAGTGCTCAAACAGTATTACACAGTCAAGGATTAATAATAATTTGAGGGTGGGAAAGAACTTTTGATCGTTTTAAAATCAAACTCCTAGACACCACAGTCAAACATTGCTGGTGGGGATATAAAGTTATTTCTATTTCTAGGTATTCCTGTAACGCTGAGCAACTCTGCCTCGTCACGGGTTTAAAAACAAGCTGCTATGGTCAACCTCATACAGAGAATACAAAGAAGGTACTATTAACTGTATCCCATTAGGAAAATGGGTTAATAGCTTCTCCCCAAATTCAAGACCTTCAAAATGTAGGACTTTCAAGGTTTGCCACCTGCGCGTAATGGAACAATTAATTGTACCTCATGATTATGAATTTATTCCTAATGTGTTCTCAGGTGCAAAATTAATGACGGGGGTGGATAATGTGTAATCTATACCGAGAAAGAGTGAATGCAATCCGATAAAGGGCTATACTGTAGTTGTGGAAAGAGGGAAACCTTGGGAAACAAAAACACCAATGTTCTCCTGTGTCACTTGCTTTCAAAAATGTCTGCAGCCACTTATACAGCTGAGTGTTTCCAGAAGCGCCTTGCTGAAGGTACTACTATATCATTATCAGGGGTCACACTGGAGGTTTGAAAATGCAACTTTCCAGTTAACGGTTCAGAGCCCTTACCACTACTGCACACTGGAGAGCTCCCAGATCCTTATCTCAACAAAAAAGTCAAACAGTAAAAATCCCTAACCCTTTCATCCGAATCTGATCATTGGATGGCTCTAACGGCTAGGCCACGGTTAACACCAAATTTCCGCTCAAGACAAGTCAAGCATCTCCCATATTTGGTCGTTAGGGGGAAAGGGGGGAAAACCACGATTTACTTAAGGTTATATAGTTAACATTTAAAAACCCAAGAACTGAGTATCTGAGCCAGTACTCCTTAGCTTTAATGGCTCTCGGTATATAAACCACAGTCCATTAAAAACGAGTGCACTCCTCCAGGAAGACGTTAGTCGTAACTAGCCAAGTGTTCGCAGGCACGACGCCAGTGATCACAGCTTCATGAATTCTCCACTTCGTCCATACTGCCAACTGACAGTGACAGTTCAAGCCAGTTACGCACTTACCACACTCCGGGGTTCTCAGTCAACATCCGTTTTCAAATGATCGCTGCGATCTCAGATAACGCTTGTTACGTTTTGGACAACTAGAATTAAAAATCACTTCCTTGAAGCAAGAGGTAATACTGCCTTTCACTCGAAACGGCGAAGAAGGCGTGAATTCGTCACACCACCTAAAATACGGTCGATTGTTCCTGTGATGGCAGGGCGAGCCCACATTTAAGCAGCAAAATAAAGCACCCCCCCCCCCCCCCCAACCCACAGCCGTCTTAACTAAACCGGACGTGTTAACAGTGAAATTGACTTTCAGCAAAACCGCTGTTTCAACATAGCCAAAGCATAACGCATGGCTAGAACTTGCGCTTCAATAACTGACAGCCGAATCAAAGCGACCATTTCAGCAATCCCCTCCCGCAGCCGAAACAGATCAACGAGCTGCGTGAAGTCGTTGGCCGTTTTAAGGATCAGAGACATTTAAGACATTTTATACTTCAAACTTTGCATTTTCTTTTGAATACATTAAGAAACGGCCGGTCTTACAAATACGTGCAGCCATTTTACAGTGATGGGTCAAGCAAAAGCAAGAACACCCCCCAAAATACAGCGTCTTCTGTACAATCTGCAAATAACTGAACGGGTTCATTTTTTTCAGTACTCGCATTTCAGCTGCAGACAATACCCACAATGGTACACCTGCTACCCCCTAGTATAAATTTGCTGCACAGGTTCTGGTGCCGAAACCAAGAGAGGTTTATTTAAGCAACTGATGCACCTATTCATTTCCTGTTACACTGCGCAGTTTAACAGAAGACCAGCGTTGCGATTAAACATGGCAAGGTTTTTTTTTTAAACTGACCTGCGGCTCTCAGCGGAGGCCTCCCTGACAGTTTCTCAAATTTATTCAGCTGGTCCAGGCAACGGCTATTTTCGGCACCTTCTGTCGCTGACATGTTCAAAAATAATAATAAAAAAATTACTCAGCCTGCCTGCGTCTGAACACGAATGTCAAAAACACCACAAACCCTTTGCAGTGCTGGTTTGGCACCAAACACACTACAACAACTCAGCCCCTTTCGCCGACAAAACCCCACACCACTCCACAGCGGTCTTAAATACAGAGAGCCAATCAGGGCGCTCCTTGTTGCGACGTCGGGACAGGGGAGCTGGAGGGGGTGTATGGTACCTTGGCAGCGATAAAAAAACTCTTCGGGATAGATAGATGGTGGTCATTCGTTATAGATTACCCAATGAAGGTGTTTTTTCCCCGTGTTAACGTGGAATGAGCTGGGGGCAGGTTTTGTGCCATAATTCGCCATGAACTATTTTTATTTGATGAGTCGCAATAATTATCAAAACTCTTGAGGTGACGGCCTTTTATCTTGAACATCTACAATAGAAAAGCCACCTACATCTATCTAGTCTGCACGGCCTGTAACCCGTTTAGTAACAGAACATAACGTGTGCCTTTAAATAATTTACAGTAGATACACACCACAATGATGTACGAAACACAAACTAGATGTATGGAAAAGTGTCTCGGAAACAGCCTGATATATAGCTGGTATTTAAGTCCAAACCCAGTCTTCTCTGTACTTCGCAGGCGGAACGTTCATACCTCGGCGGTATTTGTGTTTCGACGGAAGTGAGTGAGGGGCGCACTCCAACATGGCAGCGCTCAGCGGCGGTGGAGATGGTGCTGAAAGCTCTTCGGGAAAACTAAAATCTCCGCAAGTAACTCCCCAGAAAGTTCGCGAATTACTGAATGACGGAATTGCTTTGGAAGATAACAGATTGGATAGGTGAGTTAAATGTTTTTCTGTTGCTTTAATTTTGTTTGACTGGAAAAACAGTGTGGAAGGCCTCTCAATGAATGTAGTCCAGGCAGAACTGCACCATCTCGGGTCTCGATTTCCAGAGGCCTGGAATTTAATCCAGGTGATTCGTGATACTGTTATGTGTAGTTTGGACGGCGTAGGTGCTAGATGTGAAACTCAGATGAGGTCTATTTTTAGCAGTTGTAATGCAAAACGTGCACATATTTAAAAATATGACCAATCTCAAAGTGTCCTTATTGCTTTTGTAGTTCAGAAACAATACATTTAAATATTATGATATGGTAGAAATAACTTGATACGGTGGAGTGCACAGCCTAGAGCTAGACGTCATATTGAATGTATTTCAAGTAGGTAGCTCCGTCAGCAAGCGTAGGCTGCAAAGGAACAAATAAAGATGTATTAAACAACGTTTTGGCTGTGGAGCCTTCTTCAGGCGTTTTGTCTCTTTTCCTTTCAGCATGGAATAAACCTTTACCTGTTATATTGAACGTACATTAAGCAGCTCCAGTTGTTAAATGTATTATAGACATGAAAACCCTTTTAGCTTGGCATGCTCATTATACTGTAGCCACAAGAGCTCATGCAATGAAGAAACACCAAGTCTTCATTTTGTCTTTCATTTATTGGGCATTCTCTGGTTACAAATGGAAAATGAAATGCAAACTCCACACGGAATATGGTACCATATGGTGAAGCATCAGGTCTCTCAATGCGTGCAGGTGGAAACTAGTATTTCCATTGTATTTCCTCTTCTAAATGCAAAGAAAACACTGGAAACAATGTCAACAACTAGGAAAGAAAACTGTAAGGACAATTTTATTTACAATCTCGAATACAAGAATGTTAGTTGGATCCTATCCC
The DNA here is from genome assembly GCF_040954835.1 of Lepisosteus oculatus. Lineage (NCBI taxonomy): Eukaryota > Metazoa > Chordata > Actinopteri > Semionotiformes > Lepisosteidae > Lepisosteus > Lepisosteus oculatus. The sequence goes on along the minus strand of NC_090702.1, from coordinate 33,636,668 downwards.
CAATATGAAGAAAAAGATTTCAGAGCCCTTGTGTTCTCTTGAAAAAGTTTGTTATACTATAGAAATGGCATATTCCTCTTTTTATGTTTTAAAACAGTCTACATTCATAATAAAAATGAGAAACTTCACTTTTTCTGTTCTGTTGCTGCAGGACTATGTTCTCTCAGCCCATAACAAATCTTACAAGTCAGTTAACACTTTCAAATCCTAAATATACTCTAGATATTAATTCTATTTAATTTACTCTTTCTGGATGTGGGTACCTGTTTCTCTTAGATTATTGCACAAGGGGGCTATATAAATTAGATGGATGTCTATTAATATTATTATTTGAGCTGTAAGCTGCTGAAATGATTTATTTAATTTCTTGATGTTTTTGACTCTGAACCACAATCTCTCAAAGTCAGATGTCTAAAGATCCCAGTTATATGCTGAGAAAAATAAAATAATTGACTTCTCTGTATGTAAATTCACACCTGACTTTGCGTTTCAGTGAGGAGCAGGTGGTGGAACCAGAAGCTCCAAATGGCATCACCCACCTTCCATGTGAGGCCACGAGCAAAGAAGGATTTTTCTCAAGAGTGGAGACGTATACGATATCCTTCATGTGCATTTTGTAATCTACGCTGCACATCCTTTTGGAGAATAAACTGAAGTATTCTTAATGTTCAACCTCACTTTGCCTGAATAACGTATCCTGTGCTAGAATGATTTGTTAATCACAAATCGTAAGTCAAAAATAGCAGGTAATGTGGTTATGAAATTGACTATACATGATATTTACACAGCAATAGGCCTTAGTACAAAAATGTATAGACATTGTACTCTCAGACAAATCAACCATTTTAAATGAACTTCAGACGTATTAGAGTACTTTTTATTTCATTTTTGCCTTTTGGTATCTGCAGCATATTTTGCCATTTGTATTTCTTAACTGCGTGTACTCTTTGAAATGGGCTGGAAAGCCTCATGATCTTTCCCCCTTGAGGTGTGCAAGGTATGGTTGGACCAATGTCGAATGTGACATGCTGAAATGTCCAAGCTGCCAGGCATTCCTCTGCGCATCTCTGCAACCCACACAGGATCTTCAGAAATGTAAGGTTTTCCTTTGTTTCAAGAATATACCTGTTGCAAGTATAGGAAATTAAGATTGCTCATGGACAAAACTGTAAATAAAAGCAAGAGAAAGAAATTGTATTGAAACTGAGATCAAGTCAATATCATCCCATTTGTGTTTTAAATAGACTTCTATGAAGCTGTCTTCTGTTGTTAGCCTTTTTCAAAGATCATGGTGGACAATACAATGTGATGTTCATTTTCATAAACTGATCGCTATTTTTAAGTAATATTTCCTTTTAGTCAGTTGTGATATCTCACATTTTGTTTACTATTTTTTGTTTCTTGTAGATAAAGAACGAATATCAGAGCTAAAGAAATCTTTACAAATGCACCATGAAAAGTTTTGCTTTTGGCCTGACTTTCCAAGCCCAGGTAAAGGGATTTGTTAATTGATTCACTGTTCCTGTATCTTAGTCTGTTTGTATCATAGACATCTATATCATGTTTTAGTCATTCAAGGCAAATTAAGTAAATATTAATTTCCTTAACATCTTTTTAATAACAAATCTGATTTTTTCAAATGGTTTGCATTTTTCAATTCTTAAGTGTTAATATTGTTCCTGTTTTTGACAGTTATCCTGCATTTTACTTTCAATCTTCACATTTAAATGGTTCTTTGTGTGCTTAAAAACTATGGTATCAGCATGAATGCATTTTATATTGGGGGGGGGGAGAAGGAGTTTATATTCTTTCTTCATGTTTACATGGGTTACCTTTGACAGTGCAAAAACATACTTGTAGGAGAATTGTCCCTGGTGTGAGTGTTTGTGTCTGCGTGCCCTGTGATGAGCTGGTGTTCTGCCCAGGGTGTACCTGTTAAAGTAATTGACTCAGTCCCATGTTTTTGGAGAAGAAACAACATAATGTCTGTGAGAAACATCAGGTAGTAACATAATGTGTTGCCAGGCAATACACTTACTTTATTTTGTTTGCACTAATGCTTATTAAAATAACTTTGTTTTCCACCCATGCTGACTAATGTCTTCAGTCTAAATCAGCAAGGGAGTTTTGAAACCCCCTCTGGCATTTACAGATTAACAGAAGCACTGTGAATTGCATGTATTGATTGCTTTTTGTAATAAAATCTATGTGATATAATGGAACACAAGTAGTTAAAATGAGTATTTAGTTATTACACAGCTGATGGCCTGTTTAATAATGTTTCTGCGTTAGATCGGTTTTGGACCCTACCGATCAGTGAGCCTGCAGTGCTGTTCAGGGCCTTTCTGGACCGATTCAAGAGCGCATGTCTGCTGGAGCTACAGCTACCATCCATGAAGCCTGACGATCTCAAAAACATGGTGAGTTTCCTTCTCTTTGTTTACGAAGCTGAAATAAATGGAAAGATTTCACAAACAAAATAGGTTTGGCTGGCTCACTCTTGCTTTGAAAAAAATGTATGCAACACTTTAGGGTCTAGAAGCACACAACCGCAATCGGATGTGTTGGATTCCTTCTGCATCTAGCATCCAGCCTCAGTGCACTGTCCAAATAATTCATGAACCCGTGGGCCTGAGTTATTTTCTAGGTACAGTCTTCATAAATTTGTTGTTTTAAAAACAGCCTGTTTTCCATCAGGTAGTGATACCAAAATGAATTGATGAGCAGAATGTCTATAGAATTCTTCAGAAACTGAATGATATGCATAAAGGAGCCTTTACAAAAGAGCACCTAAAATGCAAGACTTGTACTATACATTTAATAAAATGAGATCTTTTCCTTTTTTTTAACAGTTTGTATGTTCTACTCATATCCCATTTCCTACCTATGTTGTTGCAGAAAGAAAAAAAGTAAATTTCACTTCCCCTTCACACATAACAAACAGTTTGTATTGATGAGATGTTGGTTCTTTCTAGTCTCTAACAGAAGATGCAGTCGGTGATCTCCTGCAGCTGATTGAGGACGAGGTGAAGAAGGAGGGGGGGTCCCCTCTCAAGATGAGCACAGATCCCCTCCCTGTACAGGTGGCAGCCTGCATTGTGGCCCTCTGTGGCTGGGCAGCAAGGTAAGAGGAATCGAGAGACACGCTTTGAAGTTAAAATCATGTTTTTGGCTTTGTGGTGGAGACTGAGTGACAGAAATGTGGGAATAAGTGCTGTTAGTATCAAAATCTAAAATGAGAAGAAAAATGACTTTGTTTTGTAAAGTTCCGTTTTACAGTATTAAGAGAAATAAAAACATCCCAGTGGTGTTCCTAATATATTTCCCACACATCATTCTGTAGTGTTATTGAATGATTCTCTGTTTGTGGAATCTGATGGTAAAACAACAGGATTGATTGGCAAATCAAGGAAAAGGGAAATAAAGTTGTTTTCAAACAATAATACTCTTGAGAAACTTTGTAAGCCAAGTAGGGAATTAGCGGTGTGCCCTTTCAAATGGTACTGTGTCCTCACAGTGTGTTTCTGCTCCTGCAGTCCAGCTCTTGACTCCCTGCACCTCCCAGTGCTCGCCTGCTCCTACTGTATGCGCAAGGTGGGGCTGTGGGGTTTCCAGCAGATTGAGGGGGTGGCCTGTGAAGGGGACAGCTCTCTTAGCATGACCTCAACCCCTGTGTCCAGCCATGATGGTCGAGGGGACAGACTGACGCCCACCTCCACCTCCCCTTGTAGGATGGTACTGCGCAGCCAGGACGCCACGCGGTCACATGTCTCTGAGCACGTACGCTTCTGACACTGACTTCATTCCTTCCTCTGTTTAAAATGGATGAGTATGATTTTCAATTAAGGCGTATGCACCACCAGTCAGTGCTTTTCTTTACAAATGAATAAAGCAGAGGCCTCAATCTCAATGTCTGCAGGCTCTAGCGTCTACTGATTTTTAAGTCACTCAGAAAATCATTTCTAATAGATCTAATCAGAGTGGCAAGCTGCATCAACACAACACAAGATGACTCCACAACCCTGAAACATTGTTTTTTACATTGTCAGACAGGAGTGAATCTCTAATTATTTGATTACCTCCTTGAAATACTTTTAATCAGGCTTGGAAGTGTTTTATAACTTCAACTGGAAGATTTGAATAAGCATCTGCAAAAACCTGTTAGGAAAAGAACAGTCTTAGTATGGAACTAATGAGGTTCATTGTTTAATTGATTTTTCAAGTTGAACCAGAAACCAGAAGACACTTTGACCTTCGAACTTTGAGTCGAGACAGTTCTAAAGACTGTTTTTTATATGTGACCTAGTTGCTACCTTAAGTATTAGGTTTCTTCTTCCACATCTGCACCCAAGCTTGTCTGTTTTCTCTGCACCCCTGTGGTTTTCACTGGTCTTTACATTGTGATTGCAGACTGACAGCAGCCCGTCTCCGCTGGTTTTCCGAACCCGCAGCCGGGACTCGCCCAGCCCCAGCGAGGACTCTCCCAGCCCCCTGGCGAGGGGCAAGAGGCCGGTGACCCGCAGCCGAGGTCAGGGAGAGGCAGGCCTAGTGGGCGGCGAGGTGCCCTCCAGCCCCCAGCGGAGAGCCAAGCGCTCACGCCTGTCCTCTGCTAGCAGCACGGTAAGGACAGTCGAAGTGCCATGCAGTGTTTCAGGCTGCACTAGTGGCCTTTCTGACGTAGGTGAAACTAAGTACTGCTCTATGCTGTTTAGGACACCACCACCAGCAGGAGTGTGTTTAACCCTGTTGCCCAGCACAGGGACTGGTGTCCCTGGGTCAGTGTGGCAGAAGTGGAAACTGGGAGGGACCCCGAGTCCTCTGATGAGCCACCCTCGAAACCGCAAAGCCCAGACATCCCCCAGCCAGGCTGGAAAGCAGCCCTGGACACTTTTCTGGCCATGAAGAAATCCGCCAACCCGCAGGAGACTTGTACCTCGCAGGTATGATGATCAGTTTAAAGCTAAAGACTGCGAGAGCGACTCCAGTGATAACAACACTCACATCTTAATAGGTGAATTTATTGTGTTTCTGAAAGCACAAAATCATCAAATTAGAACTGCCACTGAGGAATATATATACTTATAGCCTAGACATGTTTTACAGTGTTTTAACTGTTTAGAAAGTATTTCTTATTTAGCCAAGGATATCGCAAGGATATGTGTTTCATTATTTGGTGGACATGGAGGGTATTGTTTTGTTATGCAATGATTTTTCACCAGTTTGTTCTGAATCCGTTAACATTACCTTTAAAGGCAGTACAGTTTGTAACCCTCCCTTTTTTGGTGTTCTCTAGGGTCTCCATGACAAATCAAAGAGGGTTTTTAAGATATTCCGGCAATGGCAAGTGTCTTCTTCCCAGTAGATTCCCAAGACGGAGGACAGTGGTACTTGATGTTGGTTTACTTTTTCTTCAACCTTTGTGGTCTTTTCAACTGGGAAGTTAGAGGTCTGCCTTTGATAGTAGACTGTGTAATTTTGATAGCATTTTTTTTTCTGCAGTCAGGAAAACCTTTACTTGTCCTGTGAGGAGTGCTTTTTCCATGGCAAAACACATGAGCCTCGTTAATCTTTCTCCTAGAGAGAAGGGATGTAAGAAGCAAGTTGTAGCAGTCATGTTTATCTCTCACTCACCAGTAGCTTTTGGTCGTACAGTCACTTCTTGCCAGAGAGATTTGTTACTGTTTACACAAGAAAACAGCTGACTTTGCCTTGAAAGATGGCTGGTTTTTGTCCAGCCCTTCATGCATGCGTTCTATGAAAACATCTAGTCTGTTAACTTACTATAGTGATGACTCTAAACAGCACTCCACAGATAATCAGGGGACACTTTCTTGTTCTACCATCACTAAGCAGTTTCATGTATTGTTTTAGCTTAAAACATTGAAAGAAATAAACTACCCTGAAACTGGATCTCAGTGTTCAGTAACCATGAAACTAAACATTAGTTTAAACTTTCACATTAAAGGGAAGACTTTATTATCTTAAGATCCACATCAAAGGTATCTGTAAACTAAGTTTTGAATTGTTAATATCATCATTCAGATACTAATGTGCCATGAAGATAAATCTTTTATAGAGGCTTGTGTAAGTTAACAGTTTAAAAATTACATTCCAAATGATATGGATTTCTATGTAAGTGCTGTTTTGTTGTAATGGTAGTTCTTATGCAGATGTGCATTTATCATACCTATTCTTTTTAAAAAGAATAGGAAGAAATAAGTTTTGATGAGTCCCAACAAGACACAGTCTAATATTCTGAACAATCATTTAAAATGTGGTTTCAACAGAGGTTATTGAATGTCTGGAAAATGTAGTTTCTGTTTTCCATGCTTGGTAATAAAAAGATATGTTGAAATCCAAATTAAAAGGTTAGTATACTGAAGTTTCTGTGTTTTTATTTGTTTTTTCCATGACAAAGGGAATGGGTATCCTGATTTGGACTTTAAAATACTGTCTTAAACTTGTATTAACTTTGTACAAAATGCTGTTTAGGGGTATTTGTGGTATATTGCACATTTCAATTTGAGTTACCTTACATCCTCAGATGTTTTTGTGTAGAAGACCACGTTTACCTATGAATCTTCAAAAGTGTGGTATGCACTTGGTGCAAGGAACTAAAACTTTTTTTTTTGCCAAAACTTCTTGTGTGATTATGCATCAGTGGTGCTTAATGCTTTTAGTAACTGGAAGGTTGTGGGTTCAAATCCAGGGGCGGCAACATCACGTCTCCCCTGAAGCAAGCTACTGTACTTCATCAGGATGCTGCAGTGAAGTGCCCAGTTGTATGAATACATACAAATGCAAGGTGCTTTGCATAAAAGCATCATTCTAATTATTTAATAATGATAGTTAATCAAACCCCTTAAAAAAAAAACAACAGCTCTGTCCTAGCCAATGTGAATATTACATTGACTAACACATGTAAAGTGTGAATGTTAATATTGATTTGTGACTAGTCTGTCATGTTGGTGATGGTCCTTTCATGTTTTAAAGGTAAGTGTACGTACAAGGTTAAACACAACTTTAATCCGGATTAATAAAATCAAATGCATTAAATTTATTTATGTCTGCTATACCAAAAATTACTCTTGCATTCAGGAAGAATCTCATAATTTGGTCTTTTGTGGCAGTATTTTTTAAAGGAGAACAGATAATGATTTTTTCATTTAGAAAAAGCTAATGAAGTTAAAATTGATGACATTAAAATGACTGACATTCAGACTTGGAAAATATTCTGCCCCAGTGCTAAAACTGCTAAATTTTAAACATTTTTAAAATTAGATTCAAAATGCACTCAAAAGAATCCTGTTCTGAAATATTTCTGCAAACATACTTCTTTGTCTTCGTCTCCCTGCTTACATTTGCTGAAAGTGCCTTCAGTGTATTACAGAGGCAGCTGCTGTGTGGTAGTCCTGACTCCTGACCGAGGGATGACCTTTCACCCACTTCTGTGGTATATAAGATCGTCTCATTGAAACTAATTACCAAAAATAAGTGTTTAATTAAGAGACAGATCTGTGGATTGTTTACAAAAACAAGCTGAAAACATGCCATTCCACCTTAAATATACTTATGAACAGTATATATTAAGTGGAATACATTTACGTTGCTGCTGAATTTAATTCTGCTTTTTTCAGGTGTTTAAAATCCCTAGTTTGGATGAAGTGTCTCTTGTATAAATGCTGGGGAAACAAGAAATAATTTACATTGTTGTGTACACAGAGCTATAGTTTTAAATCTAATTTAGAGAAGAATTTCAGAGCAAACCAAACTTTGTTGCCCAAATGTTTTCTAAATCTTAATGCAAATAATGTATACAATTAAAAGTAGTATCATTACTGTCGAAGATAATAGTTACAAGTAATAGGCTTATTCCATGTTGAAAAGAGAAGAAAGAAAGCACAACGTTCCGGCTGTGAAGCCACCTGAAGAAGGCTCCACGGTCGAAACGTTGTTTTCTTTCTTCTCTTTACAGCATGGAATAAACCTATGACTTGTTCTTTTGCAGCCTACGCATGCTGACGCAGCTACCCACCTGAACTACAAAGATAATAGTTATCTACCTTTTAAAAAGGATCCAACATTTGAGCGGAATAAGAATAAAAGTTGTATTTGAAGCAAAAGCATTTGAATTTTCCTTTTTATTGCCATTTAATTATTCTTGGTAGCATTGGACACCCTATAAACTGTACATTTTATTATATTTTTGTTTTCTAGACGCCTTTGTCCAGGCAACTAACAGACTGGAGAATTTGTGTTTGCATACAAAGCGCAATCATGTTGTAGAGCTGGGGTATATTAAGGTACAACTAATTAACAAAAGGACAGAGGTAAGCAAACACTGGATGAGTAACTGTGAAAACGGATGAAGTTGTGTTCACAATCTGCATCTGGCTTTTTTACAACAGGATTGTGAACACTTTGCTGGTATGTGTAGCTTGTCTACATTAAATGAGATTAGAAAATGACCAGTGTGAGAATTAAAGGCGTGATGAGTGCAGTACAGAGTAAGAGCTGTTCAACGATGTAACCGAGCGCAGAGAGATCGCCGCTCTGTCTGAGCAGTAGGGGCTTGAGCCTGTGCCGAGAAGGTGGTCACCGTTTCCCTGGGAAGTTCACGCGGAGCGAGGGTGGAGCAGGAAAGGGCCTGAAAGTATGAGTGGTACAGTTTGGAGCTGGAGTGGAGAGGGGGAAGGGAGAGAGAAGTGACTGAAGATGGGAAGAAGCAGAGGGCTTGAGACAGCAGGAGGCTAGAGCTACGTCGGAGACCTAGAGCAGAAAAAAAAGACAAAGTGAGCAGCAGGACTGAGTTGATGACTTAGACTGTGCTGGCAGGGAGGCCAACCAGCAGGGAGATACAACAGTCTAGGCAGGGCTAGGAGATGTGTAGGACTGGAAAGGCAGGGGGATTCTGAACATGCTAGCTCAAGAAGAAACGATTGGAACGTGCCAGAGATGAAATTCACTGGGAGCAGTAGAGAGAAGGAGGTGGAGTGATGATGGCGAGGCCCACAGAGAATAGAAGAATAGAAAGGGAAAAAAGGCAGACTTTAGATAACAGGAGTACATCCAGGAGTGTATATAGATTTGAGACCAGTGATATGCAGGAGAAACGCACAATCACAATGTGAGAAAAGGGAAGGAAGATCCGAGATCAATTAAGGGATTTGATAGGTGCTCCCAAATTGTCTTTAGCACTTTTTAAGATTGTTTCTCAATACATTTTTTTTAAAATAAAAACCGAGCTGCTAACCAAATGAGCAACATTGGCCATCCCAATCTGCTCTTACGTCAAGAACAAATAAAGCTAACTAGATGGATAAATAGGTTCCCTGTGGATGGAAAGAGAGAATGTAGAGATTGCCAGCTATATGGATAAAGTCCAAGATAAAAGTCCAAGATGGACTTTTGAAATTGTTTCCTTAGGCAATTTGACTAGATCTGTTTTTTATGTACTCTGGTTTATTTTACAGTGACCAGAAATGCATAGGGTCATGGTTATTTTTATATAATGATAATGTAATGTTTCTTTATTAGCCCTATACAATTTCTTGCATTAGGAATTCGTCTTTTCGCATGAACTGGCAACCTTCCAGTCACAGGTGCAGATCCTTAACCACAGAGCCACCGCTCTGCCCATGGTTTAATGGTTTTGCTCTGTCATAACCTGTATTGTAAAGCCACACCTTTGTGATTTGGGGGATCTTTGTCTTAAGTGTCTCATGTGTCTCTAGATTCTAACTTCTCAGAGTGGCCAGAACAATTCCTCTGGGTGTGTATTGGGATGTTTGTACCACAAACATTAATGTCTTTTGATGGCTGTTTTTATACAGCTTTAGGAAGCATGCCCTACCCTTCTAATCCTGAATAACAGGATGTTGCCCACTGGTGAAGTCTACATTTCACCCTCAAGTAATATTTAATGCATTGCTTAAAATAATCCCCAAAACACTGGAAAAAACTGATTTTTGCACTAGATGTAAACACCTCTACTTGAAGCTGTTGTTTAAAGCTCTGTAAATCCCCCACCTCATTGCCCAGTGCTTTTTGTCCTTCTGTTACTGTCACAAAACAAGAAGTCTTAATTCTAGTGTTAGTGGTAAAACTGTAAGAAATCCCAGACAGATTTCACTTGGTGTTTAGTTAAACATGGTTATTGGAATTATATCATATTCAAGTGCACTTGAATATGAGTGAAAACACTCATTTCCCTTTTTTTGTGGACAGCAGCCAGTGAAAATTGCAAATAAACAGCAAATGCATTGAGGCGGCTATTGGAGGAAGATCTGGAGGAAATTTTAATAGCAACAGTTTCCACTAGACATGGGAGTTACTCACAAGTAGCATCAGTAGAATGACTGATTTCCCAAGGCTTCCAGAAAAGCAGTCCAGTGCTGCGCAATGTGCTGAGCTCTAAAAGCTCAGACTGCTGTGAAGGATCATTATCACAGGTCACCCAAGGAAAGGCCATAAAGAATTCATTATAGTACCAGTGGCATGTTTCCTTGCAGGGGACTGCCAACTTCTGATACTGTGTAATTACACTTAGAGCCAGACTAGACTGCACCTACAGCATATTCAAATGACTCCCATAATCAGGTTAGGCTGCTGAGTGGAAGGTACTTGTTTTGTGAGGCTGAGGCGGGGGAAGTGGGAATTCCCGGTGGAAGGGGATAAGATGGATAAGATCACTTTATTGGCCATACAAGTTCTTGTACTAGGAATTTGTCTTTTCGCATACCCCAACTTGCTCTCCATGAGACACAGACAGGGAGAGAAGTTTGGGGTCAGAGCACAGGGTCAGCCATTTATATGGCGCCCCTGGAGCAGTTGGGGTTAAGGGCCTTGCTCAGGGGCCCCACAGAGTAGGATTCAAACCGGCAACCTTCCAGCCACAGGCGCATATCCTTAGCCATAGAGCCACCGCACCGTCCAGATAGGGGTGGGGTGTGGGGCTTGAGCAACTCTGAGGCTCCAAATCACGGCAGCAGTGTGAACTCCAGCTTTGAAGCCAAGTGCTCAGGGGAACAAAATCACTGAGCTGATGCATATTATAGGTCTTTAGACAAAGAAATGGGAAAACTGAATATATGTCTTGATGAAACCACTAGATCTTGAAATGTGAAAGATAAGGAAGGGTTGCTCATGGGCAAAACATGGTTTTCTTATCAGGTTTTTGTTTCCTTGAATAATGATCCATATTCACTCTTTGGTTGAGGAGGCAACATGTTGGATAGAAGGAGTCTCTGAGGTTTTAAATACAGAACTTTTTCAATTTCAAAGCATAGAGGCCAGAAAATATAGATGTGTTTCTATTCCAAAAGGGATTTGTGGAAACCCTGAGGTAGTCATCGCAACGCCTGATAACATGCGGTATACAGAAGTGATCTGTCTCTTCAGCTAATACACAAAAGTTGTTAGAGACCATATATATTGAGCCAAACATCTGAAAATGCCTTTGTGACTGAATCATTAATAAAAATATGCCATGAAAGTTACATTCACCACTTTCTTCATATACAGGTCCATAATCCTGCTAGCCTTATATAGGTGTTGTTCAGTCATTAGAAAATGTTAAGGTTTTCTAGTCGGAAATATACATTTCATCTGCAGCTGCAAGTTCCGGTGAAATGTAAATCAAAAGAAATAACCCAGTCTAGCGGTACTCCAGGGTCTATTTCTAAGAATAAAGGAGTGTTTGAAAAACTTTTACATCCCTGGTAGAGATCAGATCATGACCATTAATCCAATTTATTTCTCGGTTGAAATAAAGCACCATTTATCTCAGCTCACTGATTTAGCCAGTATGTCTGTTCCTTGACAATAGCATTCCTCCGACTGCTCTTTCACCTACTCCACTGGTCATCTTAAAATGGGTTGAAATACAGCCCAGTCTGCAGGTGACGGAACAACTGCAAGTCTCAGAGGCAGCATCGGGGCTGCAGGATGACTCAAATCCACACTAGAAAATAGGACATGGATGTCTGGCCTTGGTAACTGGCACACTGTTGTTCAGCAGCAGAAAACTACATCACCTTCTCCCAGTATCGCCTTCTCCCAGTATCGCCTTACTCACCTGGGAGAGCTGGGATTGTGTGAGTATAAGAGTACGCCATTCAGCCCATCTAGCCTGTTTGGTAATTAGTTGCTGTCTTAATCCAAGGCTGTCATCCAACCATTATCTGCTTTAAACAATATGGCTGAGTAGCTTGTACGGCCACAACCCTTGGAGTAAAGAAGTGCCTTTGACTGTCGGTTTTAAGTGTGCTTCCTCATTTGCTTGTTCCCCTCTGGTTTGTGCTTCTGTGTCGTCCTGGAGACATCCACTGGGTTGAACTGAAGTTTTGAATACAGTACATGTTGTTTTGCCTCAGGAGATTTTAAACCGCTCTGCAAAAACAGTGACTGACAACCTCTGTTTTTTATCTGCTCTGTTCTTCTGTGAGATCTTCTGTAACCGTGGACTTTCACTGTTATGGTCCATCATGCTTTGTGCTTCCAAGGCCAGATGGCCATGTTTCCAAGAGCACAGTTGTCTGCTTCACTCCAGTGTTTCTACACCTCTATCAACCCATTAGAATCCATCCAAGGGACTGCCCCTGAGTGAAAACCACACAGAAGATGCATAGTGGATCCTGCATTTGTTAATAACCACTTCATTCATCTTATGTTAATCTCCTGCTTGCTTTTGTGTGTGACACCACAACAATATCATTGAGAAAGTCAAAGCTTAACATGTTTATTTATATCCTATGGCAGGTGTTAGCGTATTAAAAAATCATAGGGTTTTGTGGGATGCCAGGGTTGATATCTTATTAAATCATCTCTGATTCAGCACTCTTAAACGATCATAGCAAGTTTTTGTTCTATATAAATACCTTAACTCATTAGCTAATGGGAAATTCACAAGAGCAAATGCTGTTGTGGGCTGAAATAATCGTTACTGTTATTTAAGTAGGACAAGTCTGGCTTGTCAGTCCAGGGTGGTGGAACTCACTGGATATGGCTTTCTTTGAATGCCACTGTTTGAATCCACGAAGGAAACTTTGAATAACTGGGTAGATTGGTCTTGTTGTGGGTCCTTGCTGTGTTGTTCTGTTTAATAGTCACAGTTCAGTGGCATGCTGGAGTTGTGTTCATTTTGAATCCTGTTGTGATATAGACCAAACGAGAGAAAGTTCCGATAACTGAAGCACAATGTTAAAACCAGTAATGTAGTCTCTGGAAGATTAAGGCTTATTTTCTGAGAGTTATACAGAGGCCTACAAAAAACTTACTACCCTCTTAATCCCCCAAAAGCAAAATTACATTCCTGGAGGCTGGAGCAAAGTAAAAGATAGTAATATGATTCCAAGTAAGTACATGAAAATGATTTACTAGGAACTGAAAATGCTGTTCAGAATAAGCAGAATTTTTTCTGCTTTGGCCTTTCAGGGGAATTTGGAGGATGAAGTCAGAAATATAATAACAGTAAGCAACTTGTCTAACCCATGCCAATAGTGATGTTTTATTTTTTACAACATTCCCTGTAGCAATAGATTTTGGTCTAAGGTGGTCCTTACACCTGCCTAGGTCATCACAAAAGCTGATGAGTGTTTTGGTCTTCTATGGCCCAAGACACTATGGTATGATACAGTAGTTAAAGCAAACAAAAGCTCAGTGACTTACAGCCCAGAGAAAAGGAAGATTTCAGTAGGACACATTGATGGCTTATATAGTTTAAGCAGAAATAGGTCAGGCATTATAATAATAGAATCTTATCATTTAGATGTTAATTGAAGTTTAAAATCATAACTCTCCGGCATTGACCGTTTCTTATTGTTCTCAGCTACAGATCTGTGTGAATCACACAATCTAATGGAGTATCTTTCACCCTGTTACTATTCATAGCAAAAACCTCATGAGAGTTCAAGCCTATTGCCATTGAACAATGCATAATGTGTACTGTTATCAGTCATTTGCATTGTTTAAAACCTTTTTCACCTTTCTCCAAAGTGCAATCCCACTCTGTCTCTGAAAATACCGACTTGAATGTACAAGAAATGATTGTAAATCTTGTATTACTATCAGATAACAAGAGTCGGATAAGATTAGATTAGAAGGGACATGCAAAGTCTACCAATGCAGATAAAAGCAGTATGTGACAGGTATGAGGCCTTGAACAGAGAGATACACAACTCTGTAGAAGTAATTTGCACTGTTAATCTTTTCACTCAGTGCTTTGCCTCCTTTACCCAGAAGTGCAATACAGTAGCGATCATCTGCTGAAATTCCTACCTTTTTAAATTAAGTTTATCTTTACAAATCTCTGTTTTGTAGAACAGAAATGAACTATTCAGCTTTATGAATTTGTAGAGCAGAGCAAATCCCACTAAGGCCAAGATGGTGCCAAGAGACGGACAGCTCAAGGACTGATAACCCCATTGTTGTGTAACTTGAAATCATCCTCTGCTAACCAAAAATTGATTTTGCCACATAGAGGAGGTCTGTGTCTTACCCTAAGAAGCCTTCAGTTTGAGCACTCTGCTGATGAATAAAATATTAAAGCTTTCAAAATTTTGTCATGTTATTTGTCAAATCACTTTGTACCACACGGTGTCGTGGGAAGCTGGAGCCTACCCAGCAAGCAACGAGCTCAAGGCAGGGCGCCAGTCCATCGCAGGGCAAATGCAAGCCAGTCATACATGGATGATCCCTCCATTGGGGCCCTCTTTTCTGATCGCCCCATCATCTCATATCGCCGATCACCTAATCTGCGTAACCTCCTTGTTCACAGCTCCCTTGACCGCCCTCAACAACCATCCACACCAGGCACTTTCCCTTGCAACAGAGCTCGCTGTATCACCTGCAAGTACACAGCCACCACCACACTCATTCAAGGCCCCTCAGGACATTTCCGGATCACCCAGACAGCATCTTGTACCTCCAGCAACCTTATTTACTGTATCTCTTGCAGTAAATGCCCAGCCATCTACATTGGAGAAACAGGAAGGACACTCGGAGACCGCTTCAGAGAACACGTCAGGGCTGTGAAGATTAAAGATCTCTCCAAGCCCATTGTTTCTCATTTCACCTCTGATGGCCACGACCACTCTAATCTCTCCGTCTGTGTTCTCAAAGACGGTTTTCCAAACTCATACATCAGAAAGACTACCGAAACCAAAATTATTCTGCAGCTAGGATCACACATTCTCCCTTCTCTTAACGACAGATCACTGTTCTTTTAAATTTTCTCCATTCATTGGAAGTTTCACTTCACACCTCTCTATACCTATTCTGACTTCATACCTCTTGATTGGCCTCTCTTTCTGTCCCCTGCTCCCAATTCTCACTCCTCCTCCCTCCCAACCTTTGTTCTCCCGCTACTTTACCTTTGCCTACTGCCTTGTCTCTCTCACACCTGAAGAAGGCTCCATGGCCGAAACGTTGTGTTCTCTTTCTTCTTTTTTTCAGCATGGAATAAACCCATTACTTGTTCCTTTGCAGCCTACGCATGCTGACGCAGCTACGCACCTGAAGTCATACATGGGGACAATTTGGAGGCCACGGTAAAGGCCAAGGGGGGAAATTTGGCCCCGACACCAGGACAACTCCTTACTCTTATCGAGACATGCCCAGGGATCTTTAATGACCACTGAGAGTCAGGACCTTGGTTTAATGTCTCATCCAAAACACAGCACCCACTACAGTATAGTACAGTATAGTGTCCCGCCACTATACCAGGGCATTAGGACCCACACAGACTACAGGGTGAGCACCCCCCACTGGTCCCACTAACACCACTTTCAGCAGCAACCATAGCTTCCCAGGAGGTCTCCAATCCAGCTACTGACCAGGCTCAACCCTGCTTAGCTTCAGTGGGTAGCCAGTTGAGAACTGCAGGGTGATATGGCTGCTGGTTTACAAATTTATGCTTACACATTTTTTTTTAATTTTGCAAACTGGGACACCAATCGAAGGGTCTGAACACTTTTGCAAGATTCTCAATGTTGAGTGCTGTGATACAATGACCAAATGTATGACATACTTATGGAAAGATGCCGCGCAAAGATGCTTATTTTCCTTCTCAAGCAGTTGTAGAAGTGGGCTGGGGTTAAATTTGCATACCACACTGAAGTTACACAGAAGCTGGGGCTGCTGTCGACCTTCAGTGGTATACGAATGAGGAAGGAGTGGAGTGTCCATGACCTGCAGTGTGAAAAGATGTTCTTCACGGGGAGGAAGGGGACATTTACATACATTTCCAATTTAAAATTAAAGTCCTTGATGTAATGGCAGTAGTCAAAACGTTGAAACTGTTGTTCATGCTCATTGTAATAGTTCCATTTGGGGCGGTGCGGTGGCTCTGCACCTCTGCCTGCAAGGTTGCTGGTTCATATCCTGCGGCTGGTAGAGGAATCCTACTCAGTTGGGCCCCTGAGAAAGGCCCTTAACCCCAAGTGCTCCAGGGGTGCCATATAAATGGTTGACCCTATGCTATGACACCAAGCTTCTCTCCCTGTCTGTGTGTCTCATGGAGAGCACGTTGGGGTATGCAAAAAGACATATTCCTAATACAAGAAATTGTATATGGCCAATAAAGTTATCTTATCTTATCATTTGTTCCAGAATGTCTAGACATATCAGTATGGGCTGCACCAGTTGTATCTGGCTTTATACAGTAGTTCTCTGCAGCTTACCCTGTAACTCATTACTGGCACAAATTCCTCTGGGCATCCCGGCACACATTTATGCTTTATATTCACGTGTTCCTTGAAACATTTATAAACTGCCAAACAAATCTATCTTCTCAACCTGAGCAACACCAGCCATTGTCAGTAATCTACGAATAACTGGGCTGGGATGAACTAGAGCCTATTCTGGATGCACAAGGCATGAATTAGGACTACACCCCAGAAGGGATGCTAATTCTTTGCTGGCTCCATATACACAAGTAATTCTGAGAAATTAATGGCTCCAGCATGTTTTTGGAAGGTAGGAAATGACATGCAAGCTCCACACAGAAGGTGCACAGGACACAAGTGAGAGTCACATCAGCATGGCATTCTCTCAGAATATAATAATAATAAAAAGAATTCAAATGGCAAATGTTAACCCTAATAGCTCAGTCAGGTGGAAGAAACAATGAGATATTGTAACAAAAAGATTTTCCACACTTATCACTTTAAAAAGAAAAAAGGGTTGGTTAGTATGCAGGTGTGAATAAAACCGCAAATATACTATTCACTGTTTATTTCAAATAGTCTGTATGCCGTTAAAGTGATCATAGTGAGTTCACAGCTTGTGAGACTGTCTTTCAAAGAACTGAGTTTGTATTTTTATTTTACAGGTTACCCGTCATTCAGCTTTCAACTCCATGTCTACATATCAATATGTCAACATTTTGAATTAACACCTTTTTGCTGTGATGCTGCAGAACTCATCTGTTTTTAGATGGCACAATAAAACAACTTCGATACTTTGAGACGGTGAAAGGTTTTGAATGAAAGAAAAAAAAGCCAATACCTGAAACGTCCTGTTTTAGAATTAAACAAATATATCTCATAAATGTTAGTGAAAAGCAGTTTCTATCAGCAATGAATTCATCTTGCTTCCTGCAGATGTTTAAAACGTCGCATCTGCGTAAAACATTATCTTTAGATATGCACTAGAGTGAGCAGATAGCTTGCAAACTGGTAAAGACTTGCCACTGTGGCAATTAACCTGTCTGAATTGCTACTCTGTATAAGAAATGCCAAAAAAGACACTACAATTGTTTCAATTTCTGCAGCTAAACTATTTCTGTTGCTACAAAGGAAAAAAATTCAACAATATGATAGATTTAAATAATTTTCCCTGACTGTTAACAGAGATGCCTTTTTTTGGTAAGTGCTTCTTTAAATAATGAATGTGCAGTTGTACAGCTCATAAGAGATTCACAGCAATGCTTGCTCACCTCACTCGACAGGGGCTCTGTGTTTCCTTTTATTGCACACATTAGTGTAAAGACAGGCTCTGAAAGGACCAATCTGAAAAGCTGTGCAGTTTTCTTTATTTTTCAGAGGCAGCAATTAAACACACTTAATAAAAACTGCAAAATGAAAAAAAGATGAGAGCAGAGAGCACACTGAGGTCATACGATTTTAGGTGTTGATAAGTCAGATCATCTTTGTGGCAAAATTGTTATTTGCAAAGTGCTGGTGAGGCTCTTTCCCTGGGAAAGCAGCATCTGATGACCAGTAAGTGACAACTGAGAGGTTGGTATAAAAATAGCTCCCGGGTTAAAAAATGTAAAAACAGTAATTGCATACATTAGAATACACATACGTACAAGGTATTCCTATGAGTATGTGAACTAGCACTCCAGTAGCTGTATTTTTACACAGCTACAGGTATAACCACTAGGGAGACCTTGATAGGCACCACATCGATGCAATGGTTAGCAGTGTGTATGTTCTCCATGCGTTTGTGTGGGTTTCCTCCAAGTTCTCCAGTTTCCTCCCACATTCCAAAAGACACACTGGCAGGTTAATTGGCTTCTGAGAAAACTGGCCCTGGTGTGAGTGTGTGTCTACGTCTGCATGTGTCCTATGATGGACTGATGACCCGTCCAGAGCTTACCCTACCTGGTGCCCCTTTTTGCTGGGTTAGGGTCAGGCTCCTCCATGACCCTGAATTAGAAGAAGCGGTTAGAAAATGGATGGATGGAGACCTTGATACAAATTACTTTCCCACGTGTTCTCCAAAAATCTTCAGGCTTTTGTCTCACCGTGACACCAGTTCAACAAACCCTGAGTAGCACAAATGTCTGTGTCAAGCTCCTGACACCAGGACTTAACTGTCTATTGCCAAGTGCTATCAGTTTCTAACTGGCTCCAAGGGATAACCTGTGATGGTGGTTTCAGATGCAGCATTCCCACATGACGCAGCTACTGTACATTTCAGCTCCTGTTGCATAGCTGCTTTCTAGATTTAACACGTTGAAAGCATCAGAGAGAGCCCAATTCATTCACATTGATTTGTGAACACCTGTGAGATGATCTGGTACTCATCAGGTGCACACACTGTTGTGGCCTAAGTTACTATTAATGATGTACTGCACTGTACCCAGTGAAACACTGGATCAGATTAAAGAAGACAGCAAGCATCCTGTGTCTGTGTTTCCAGTCATGCCTTCAATGCAGCTAATGTTTTCTTCTGAGAAGGAGGCACCAGAACACTCAGACTGTTGCTCCTCTGGCACCACGGTCACACGTGTTTCTGTGGCATGACGTGGTGCATACACCTCCGTGAGCTGCTGTTGAGTTTCGTCTGGCATCGTGCCCCTTGAACGCAGACACTGAATAGTGCAGCGCACGTCTGTTAGACCACACATGCACAAAGCCAGTCGCATTTTAAATGAAGCCTGGTGTTACTCTGGACAGGTGGGGTGTTCCCAGGGGCTCGTGATTAAACAGGTAATTGTCACGGCACTCTGTCTGGTTTTTGACTTGTGACCAAAAATGGTATTGTTGCCTTACTCATTAAAATGCTTTTGAGGGTGTGCGTGTGTGTTTGAGTGAATATTCAGTCATTGTGTAGGAGGTATACTAAACACATCCTCAAAATTTTTGTGGGAGTTGTTAGCCCCAAGCTTCAGGCATTCTGTCACTGCTTATTCAATATGATTGTTTGGGTTTAATGGAAAATAAGACTGTAAGATGCCCACAGGGGAAGCTGAAGAATAGTTCTGCAACTTCTTTTGCTGTCTGTGAGCATTTGGTGAATAGCATCTGAAAAATAAATGATTTTCTGATGCTGTGCTTACTGTACCCTTCTTAATTTCAGGGTAATAATATAGAGAATTACATTTTCAAAGTTGCATTTCGTGTTCTAGAGACTTCTCAAAGATGATCAAAAGAAATAGGATGCATCTGAGCTCAATTTGGAGTGTCATAGTAAAGGGTCTGAATACTTGTGTAAATGGGAGATTTCAGTTTTTTATTTTTAATAGATTTGTAAAACTTCCTAAAAAGGTGTTTTAACTTTGTCATCATGGGGTATTGTGTGTCAATTGATGGCAAAAAAGAATCAATTCAATCCATTTTGAAATAAGTCTACAACACCACAAAGTGGAGGGGTCTGAATACTTTCTGAAGGCACTGTATACAGTAATTTAAGCAAAATAAAGAATGGTGTAATAGGGTTAAAATTACATTAATTTATTGAATTCAATGGAAAATAAATCAATTCAGGAATTGTCTTAACAGAATGATATTTTCTGAATGCAGAAGTGATCTTTCAGTACTCACTGTCTTTTGCTTCCTTTATCACAATTCCATTTGTATTTTTATTTTGTGGCTTAGACAAAGCCAGTCTTTTCTGTCTTGTGAATTTACCCCCTTTGCTTTGATTAAACAGATCAAGGGGCACTTACATTGGTGGGTTTGATCTCTGCAAGCACATCCCATACTGTACATCTACAAAAGGCATTTCAACAGAATTTCAGGCGGTTAATTGAATCTTCACTCCTACAGCACTCTTACCCACTTCTTCTTTAGAAATGAATATCAATAGGATGGGCCGTACTAAATATTTTGCTACATATGTGGCCTGACAAAGCTTCTCAAGACTCACCATACACAGAAGACTGAGTATGACTAAGGGGAGAAACCTCAAAACGTAATGAGGCAATTATTGGATCAGTCCGTGCAATCAGTGTACTCGGTTTTAGGCCTGCCAGTCTTCAGTTGTATCAATGATCTTCTAGCTTTGAACAGCGGATACGATGTGAGCCCTTGATTTACACTAGATGTTCATCTGTCCATTTTCTAATCACTCATTCGATACAGGGTCGCGGGGAGACAGTCTGGAGTGAGTTAAATAATAAGGATAATGTTTCTTTATTAGCCCTATACAATTTCTTGCATTAGGAATTCATCTTTTCACATACCCCAGCTTTTCTCCATGGAGACACAGACAGGGAGAGATGCTTGGGGTCAGAGCGCAGGGTCTGCCATTATACAGCACCCCTGGAGCAGTTAGGGTTAAGGGCCTTGCTCAGGGGCCCAACAGAGTAGGATTCCTCTGCCAGCCACGGGATTTGAACCAGCAACCTTCTAGTCACAGGTGCAGATCCTTAGCCACAGAGCCACCGCTCCGTCCCACCCTGCATGGGATACCAGACCATCACAGGGCACACACAGAGACAAACACTCACCCCAGGACCAGTTTTCACGGAAGCTGTTTACCTACCAGTATGTCTCTGAACAATGGGAGGAAACCAGAGCACCCAGGGCAAACCCACAGATAACATCCCAGATCCAGAACTAAGCCCAGGGCCCCAGCTCTCTGAGACCGCAATGTAAACCACTCCACTGCCGTGCCTCCTGCTAGAGATTTAGGATCCTAAACATTACTGACAAAGACAACACAAAAGACCACTATAAATCTTAAAAAGTGGCCTGAAGACCCCCAAGAATGCAAGTGGAGAATGACTGTAGGCATTCACAGGCATTTCTTTCTGTGGTGAGTTCTAGTACATGGAACATGTTTATTGAATCAAATTACGAGTATTCCATGTCAAATATGGGCTGATGAAGGTTGTTCACAATCAGTGGGGTGTTTTTATGGCAGTGCAGTGAACATTCTTTTTTCACTCTCTGACTTTATTTCTTAAAAACTGAAATAATACCATGTGTGCCAGCACAGCGCTGTGAAAACAATTGCTGGATACATTATAGTACTGTTCCAATAATAATCCAACCATCCAATGATAAGCAATAACAATGAAATGTTTTTTTCCCAAAACCTTTTGAAGCTGAGTTTTAATTAGGCGTGTACACTGTCTTCAAATTAAGTGCATTTATCTCAAAGCCATCAAGCCTCATTTTGATTTGGCACAAACAGAAATGCCATCGGAACATCTGTGAATTTGACCTGAAGTATATCGCAGTCTGTGTTCATACTGAGTGAAACACCAAACTGTGTACTCCTGGTGTTTTTGCACTGCTGAAAGGGTCTGCAGATCAAGACAAAGCAGCTCGCGTTGTATTTTTTTCTTCTTCACTGACTACACTTCCCAGAGGACAATTCGTTCTGAGCGTTTCGCTGCTCACCCCTCCTCTTACCCACACAGGCGCTGTCACAGAGGGATGACGTCATCTGCGGAGGGATAGAAGCTTCAGGAGGACAGAGAGGCAGAAGAGAGAGAGATAGGGGGGGCCAAGACTGAGAGGAATTGCAGCGGAGAGAGAGTGGAGGGGGGCTCGAAAGAATTCATATAACCACAGATTTAAAAGGGCTAATAAGGAGCGCAAATATCATAGTCAACAAACCGAGCGTCGGACGGAGGAGATTCTTGCATTGTTATCCTGCAGAGGAATATAAAAATGTCGTCTCCAAGTCCGGGTAAAAGGCGAATGGATACCGACGTGGTGAAACTGTATCCTTTTCATAACATAAACAACAGAAAAGAGAAGAAAAGATTTTTGCGTTTAATATCTGAAATCTCAATGACAGCCGTTTCTTTGGCCACAATCCTGCGATTCCGTGTCCTGCATTTTAAAAAACGGGTATTGTGTGAGAGTGTGGTGGACCTTTGTAAGCTAAGGATATTGAGATCTTCTTTTTGGTGACAACAAAAGTGAAAAATGCTGTTTTGGCTAATAATTTCCCAGAAAAACGCCGAGAGAGTATATTCGCGAACCGTAGATAAGAATGTTCTGCTGAGCACCAATTGTTCTTTGTATACGTTTTATTGTTTTTTAAATTGGCAAGACTTATTTCAGCCAGGTATTGCTGTACTAATATTAAAATCAAAACAATAGCTACCTCTGTGTTGCAGATCCAGTCAAGTCTTTATTTTATGTCTTATGTGCTCTTGAATGTATTAAGTCCTAATGTTTAGCTGCGATTTTTTTAGGGGGGGGGTTAGACTTAAAGCACAGCAGCAATTGTATTAAATATTAAGTTATGTAATATATTTATCATGTTTTCGGTATTTAAGGTACCCTCTCGAGAGCAAGGTCATTAGTTTTTTTGGTGGAGAGGACCAAACACGACGTCAAATAGGCCCAGTTATTTGGAAATATTTTCAACTGTTGCCTGTTCGCCATTAAGTGTTTTATTTTAATAGTGAGAAATGCTTAATTTCGTAGCGTTTTGTCACTTGATTTCATAAGCAGGACGGTACCCTGAGGGGTTTAGCTTTATCTCTGTTTTTCTTGAGCACAACATAAATCGTCGTTTCAAAATGGACAGGAATTAATTACGCTTTATTTTGCAATTCCAGGAAATCGTGCTAAGGTGAAAAGGTAGGTTTTATTCAAAGCGAACTTTTTTTGTACCATGTAACAGCCCTGACCTGCTGTTTGAGAGAGAAAAACATGTAAGTTTATATTAAGCTCGTGAATCATAGGAAGTGAGATCAAATTAGGCGTTTCTCATACATTACATTATTGTGCTAACCTTTCGTAGTAAAATGACTGTTTTGCAGAAGTTAGGTTATGGTTCTTTTTGCTTCCTCAAAGGTATCAATATTTTTTTATTTTATATTTGAGCATTTTCATCAAAATGAGGTTCGTTTTCAAAGAGATTGGCTTTTGCAGTCAAAAAAAGTTACTGGGTGGGGGTGTTTTGGTCACTGTTGTGAATGCCATCCCCCATCCCCCTTCTTTAGCTAGCCTTCGTCTCTTATAATCGATCATACGTGTTTTAACTTTCCATTGCCTCTGTCGGATTATTTTGGAAAGTTTGTCTTTCGTGACAAATGTCGATGAATGACTAACACCCGGTGTTAGTGGGCCTTAGTTACCCGTTCGTTTCCTCAGAAGTTTGTTTAGTTCGGAAGTAGTCCTTCACGGAGGGAGTAGTGTTTTATTTTGGGTCTGTCACTAAACCCACTGCCATAACATGCTGTCGTTGAGGTAAAAACGTTGGATGTGCAGTGTATTTTAACACTGCTCCGGAAAACGTACAACTAATATTATCATGGCCTACGTTTGAGTAGTTGTTTTGTTGAAACTGGTGCACATTTAGTCGATTTAGTAAGAACAGTCATTTTGCCACCGTAACACAAAGATCTCCTGTACTTCAAGACATCTGGGAACTCGGTGCCTCGTCCTTTTTTGCGATTGAAACTTTTAATGTCTCGGGTACTGGAGTATTTTCGCTAAAATGTACCTGTCCTCGTATTATCTTGGCAGGCGTATGATTTCCGTCCCCTCAAACTTTCGTGGTGGTGAGCGGTGTTGTAATAGCTAGCTGGCGAGCGGGGTTCATGGTCTCAAGCCGTAAGGAATTAGGCCCTAAATGAGTTTATGGCTGGGTGCACGGTGTTAAGAGTCGGGGGTGAAAAGGAGGGCTAAAAATAATTCAAAGCTCCTTTGTGACGTTGTTGTTCAGAAGTGTAGGCCAGCGCCGAAACTCCCAACATTTCGGAAAGGTTGGTAATTTCTCTGGCAGCGCTCAGACCAGTGCGAGTCGCGGACTTGTTTTGTTGCCGTCTGCGTGCAGTGGGAACCCGGGCTTTCTGATTGGCCCGTCTGTTACTACCCGGAAGCCGCGAGAAGGTGGGACTTGCAGAACAGCTGATAGAGTGATAACAAAGTATGTTTATGTCCGCGGCGGATGGGGGCTGGGCATGGATAGGTAAAACAGACAGGACCTCCGCGGCTAGTGTTGTCCACTACCAGCGCATGACGGACCCTGTCAGCTGTTGCAGAGAACTCTTCCCCTTCTGAAATTTCAGAGCTTTTGCGCTCATTTTGAGGTCATTTGAAACGGGGGAGAGAAGCAACAGGCTTATCTAGCCGACGTAAGCAAGTTGCGAATTAATGCCGAATCGATGTCCGCTGGCGCTGAAGTAAACATCTGGCTCTCCTACTTTGGATTTAAAATTAAGTAGATGGGCTTATGAGTCATTGTAAGTGACACGTACGACCCACCAGCAGATTCATTCCTCCTTTTCCTTTCTGCAAAAATGTAACATCGTTAAAAAGTTTGTAACGAACTGGAACATTTTGCACACAAAATTCAAAGTTACATGTAAAAGTTGAAAGTTTTTGCTGTGTAGGTTTGAGTTAGATGGGTAAATGTTATAAAGTTCTTTCTTACCTCGTGTTAAGTATTGTGGACGTATTAAGAAATGACCTGTCACTCAAGGCATGGGAGTGACAGGTTACTAGTTGAAAACTAACATGGTGGTGTAGTGGGGTGACTTTCTTCTGTACCACAGATCAGGCCTTCCTGTCTCAGCTAAGAATGAAGGCCAGTGCAATCTGGAATTTAGTAGAACACACTGGGCCCTTTAAAAAAAAGTATGCAATGAGGTTTGATCTTCTGTCTAGTCTTGACGTGATTTTACTCCTTTACATTTAGTCTGAAACGCTGTAACATCTTGCATCTTATTTGCTTTATGAAGTTTTCTTAAACTGGGCATTGTTAAATAAAAATAAATGTATTGATGCCCATGTCCAAGTAAGTCATTTCTTTCGGTTTAGCCAAAAGGTGTCAGAATGCAGGCCTGGCACTGTTGCTGTTCTGTAAATTTCTCATCCTTTCTCCAGTGACTGCAGTGAGTAGCAGAAGGTTCAAAGGTTACAAGCCCTGCCCGATAGGTTGCCTTTCCCCAGTTGCTGTTTAAAGCAGTAAAACAAAATATTAGCCCTTGACAAGGCTTCTGAAGTGTGTTAGGGCCCGTGTGCTGCCATAGGAATATTTTGTGAGTTTTACCGGTTTCTCCTGTTGATTCTGTGCGCTGTGCCGAGTGCAGAGCTCTGAGCCAGAGCGGACCCCCTCTCCTGATTGAAACCCGCAGCCTGTGAGCGATGCCAGCCAGCTGCTGCCGCTGTCTGTGACGGTGTGTTTGCTGAGTGACGGCACACATGAGGGTTTGTGCACTGAGCAGGGGAGGGGGAGGGGGGGTGTGCGCAGGGGAGCAGGCTGTGCCGTGTAATAACCATTCCCTTCTCCACTGCCTTTCAGATCCCTACCCGTTTGTGGCAAGCGGAGCTAATAGTGTCAAAGTCCGAGAATGAAGCTAGAGACATTTGTTTTTCCCCAAGATGTCAGGATAGCCAATATTAGTCCGTTCTCTTAAGGGGGAGAAAATGACAATGACAATTCCATTTAACTTTCCATTTGCATAGTCGTTATTACTGTCATTGCGGCTCAAGTTCAAAATCAAATATCTTGGGTGTATTCAGTATCTCAGGTTTATGGTTTGGAAGAAATAGAATAAATGTATTTGTACTTTACCCACATTAAGGTTTGAATAATGGCCTGTCTGCGTCTTTAAAGATCTAGAACAGTTAATGATCAGTTTATTTCCTGACTTTAAATGTTCTGAAAAAGTACACAGTGCAGTTACCAATTCATATACTTTTCCTTGCTTTTGGCTTTAAAACATCTTTGGAGCACCATTGACTTCCTGAAGACCATTAGCGGGGCTAATGTCTAGCTGGTAAATGAGCGTAGCTGTAAGACCATTCTCCTCCTTCCAAATTCCCTTTGTGTCTGAAAATGTGCACTATTTAAAGTTGACATTGCAGGTGGTACAGACCAACTGTAGAAACCTGTATAATCGTTTGCATCATGTTGCTTTTTAGCACATTTATGATTGTGATTACACCTGTAAAAAGACTGGATTTTATGGGAAGCTTGTTTGTTACAACATGGTTGGGGCAACAGTGTGGAGAAGTGCTTAGGGCTCTGAACATGTAACTGTTACTGCCTTTAGTGCCCTCAAACAAGGTATTGCACCAGCAAAACTTCTCCAGGAAAATGCCCCTGCTGAATAAATGGTGACAGGTTGTCATTTTAAATAGGAATAAAAAATTTTTTTACAATGTTTTATTTCCCTTAACATTTCAGGCAATACCTTCCTGCAGGTTTGAAATAAAAATACACACTCAAATAATTCTTCCAGTATGGCCAAAACTATTCTTTCATTCTCTTGCATATCTGCGTGTTGCTTCATTGCCTCAGTGATGATTAATCAAAGTCCGATTTAGTCATGATTGTGAAATGTGGGTATTATATTAACTACTGCTGAAAAGGTAATCTTGTCACTCTCGGAACCTAATGATTTTCATTCTCTGTGAATCGGGCAGAGGTAGATGACCAATGTTAGAATTAATTACTTCAGACTTTAGGTGATTCTAACAAAAACTTGGTGAATGAAAATTAGTGCATCTTTTTGCATGAACTGAGCTTTCCTTCCTTTTGTGCTGTGTGTTGTATGGGCTGTCTTTATTTTAGCCTGTTCATCATATTCATTTTGAGAGGCATACATGCTGGAACCTTTCAGAGACCAATGTACATTCTTTAATATGAAGTAGACCACTTTATTTGCAGGGTATGAGTAGTTGGTCAAAAAAATGTCCATGTAATATTTTGTTAAATAAGAAATCTAACCAACACCGGTACATATGATAAAGCTTTTGCTTTGTACACAATTGTTGTTCACTCCAGTCCACTCCATTACACTTGTGATATGACTTCTCGAAATTGCAGTGACTCTTCAGCTCCATGTTCTGCAGTGGGTTTTAAGAGTAGTTTTTAACATTCAGGCAAGATGGACTGTGCATTGATGCCACCAAACAGCATGAAAAATAGTTCCTCTTTTGATTTCAAGAGGCCATGAAATTATATTGTTCTTGTTTATAATGCAGCACAGTACTGTTAAATGTCAGTTATCTTAACCTTGGCAAGGAAACCATGGTATTTAGTAATTTTCTATATACTGTAGCTGAAGTGTACAGTCTTGATTACTTGTTTTCACTGTGGTGAACTTTGGTCAGGTGTGATGTAGCCAAAATCAGTAATGACTGAGATACAGACTTCACAAAAGGGCTCGTGTCTACTCTTACTTGTGCTAAATATTATACATTTGGTCTTTCAGGCATGTGTTAGCTTGTGGAAATAGAAATGAACATTTTTTAGTAAATAAGCTTTGAAAGTAGGTCCTGAATATGATTTTTAGAAGTCATATGTAGAATGCCTGGGACTTCTGTCATGAGATGCCTCTGTTCAGAAGAACTGAGCTGACATATTGAAGACAAACACCTCCTTCTATAACGTTTGGGACATCTACAAAGAAATCATTGATGAATATACCTGCGTTTGTTATAGGAATATTCATCTTTCCTATGGTACTTGGATATCCAGCACAGTGTGTTGAGTAACAGGCAGTCCCAATTCTGAGAGGAAGCATGTTCAGCTAGTTTTGTTTTAAACATGTGTAAGGCTCCCTTTTTGAAAACAAACTTTTCTGGATCTTTATTGTGGAGGTTGAAATAATCTGAGCCTTAAAAGAAACACCACTCTTGATGCATTTCTTTGCAAAAGGTAATTGGCTTTTAGATATTGATTCAATGTTTTTTGGTATCATTTTGATTGATTGATTGTTCTCAACTGACCATGATTCATTCATATGACTTTCAATCGGGACTTGTTTATTGAGAGTTGCTTAGGCGTTATAAGATGATTTAACCCATTAAATGTCTCAAAGGAGCCAACTTGTCCTGCTTATCAAGAGAACAGTGCTTTTATGTCATTAGTATGTTGGAGACTATAATAAATCCGTGCATCACCACTTGAAATGTGGGTTTTTCCCAATTGGCTGTTTCTGACCTTGCAAGACATTATAGCCAAACACTCTTTATCGGTGACAACCTGTGATGTGGACAATCATAAATCACAGTACCTTGCCATGATTGATAGGATAGTCTGAGTGTGATGGTGTCTAGTTTTAGAAAACTCCACATGGAGTGATCGGGGTCCTGGGAATCCGCCTGTTATCCCTCCCGCGGTCTCTTCCTGACATCCAAGCATTGCTGCTGGACAACACTTGTCCCCGTGCTGCTCAAGACCGCTTTCCTGTGCAATGAGATTGGGGTGGGCTGTAACGAGGGCTTGAAGACGAGTGAACTTCCACATGCTTGTCCTGGCTTAGTGAGAGCAATGGGACTGAATCCCACAGGACAGCATCTGCAGCCTGGTGCAAAGCATGAGTCACAGGTGTACAGCTTTTATTTCTTCTAGTATTGCTAGCCTGGTGATGACAAAAGGTAATCATCAGATGAATTTACCAGTGCAATGCATGTTTGATAAGATGCCAGGACACCTGCTACAAAACAACTTTTTTTTTCCTTAGAACTTTGCTGATTCTGTCCAGTACTGATAGTTTTCCAGTGGTGTCTAGTATTTAATCTCTAATGGCTAAAGCACCCTTTGTCAGTGTGAAAGAGTAGTGAAGAGGGACCTTTGATCATGTTCGCTTTAAAGCTCTAAAAAGCTGGGAGGTGTCATTGCATTCCCAATCAGAACAGCATGTCAGGATTTATCTTTGCTGCTAGTTCTGGGACAGCATTGACTTTACTTTTGCAAGACCTGGAACATCTCTTTTTTTTGCACATCTGTTTTTAAACCGAAATGCGTTAAAACAGTGAGTTCTGATTTTTCTTTGTTTCAGCATGTTTTATATATTTTTCTGCAGATAGGAATATATAAGAATTTAATATTATAGGTGTTGATAGATATAGACAAGAATTTTAACCTGATTCTTAAACATTATATTGCTGACGTTTGTGACGGAACAATTGCGGTGGATAGGTTTTGCTTTGATTGGTTCGTCCTGATTTTATTTTGGAAGCTGGTAGTTTTTCATTTTACAGTTGTTTATAAGACTTCCTGTTATGGCTTTACAGTTCAGTAACTTTTTTTGTCAAATTTAGTTTCAAGTAGAGATTTATTCCACGCTGTACTGTAAAAAAGGAAATGCACGAAGTGGAGCCTACTTTCAAAATTGCACCTGAACAAATCTAGTGCCGAAACATTTTCTTTTTACTTTGCAAAGAGCTGACGTCTACCTGTTCCCTTGCAGCTCCTGCGCTGATGGTGCTCCCCCTCCAGCCTCTTGATTTAACCAGATAAGCCCATCTGAACGTGTTCTCATTTACAGTGGTGACCTGCAGTTATACAACCGGGCATTTAGCTGGAGCCACCCGAGTGAAGGGCCTTGCTCAAGGCCACAGCCCCAGCCTCCCACGTGGGATTTGAACCCACTGTCCTCTGGTGCAGGTTCCAGAGCCCTAACCACTACTCCATTGTATGTGAAAAAGGCATTGAGTCTGGCATCGGTCAGTAGGTCAGGCCAGTGAATATACTGGAGAACTACCTTCTGAGGTGATCTACATCAGTGACCTGCTACAAGTGGAAAGTTTCCCACTTACCTCTTTAAGCATAATGCCGTGTATAATACTTGGATTACATGCACTCGCCTAAGCTGTGTATATCTGGGCAAATGAGGTATCGTTCTGGTTTACAATGGTTCTTTTTACACTGCGTAAGGACTATTCCTATTCACTCAGCGGCAACGAGAGAAGATTGGCTCCTTCACAGCAGAGGGGACGTTCATTACCTACCAGTATGTGCGCATGTATTTGGAATTCACCATTATTTTCATCTTTTGAAAATGTCCTTTAACACTTATGAAACAATGCTCGTCCGTTTTGGAAAACGGTTCACTGGAACGTGTCCACCCGAGTGCCTCTTGAAGTGTCTATTTTAGTAAAATTCCTTCGGTAGATGTTTTTTTTTCCAAGAGTGCTGATTCTGCTTCATCAGACTGTCAGCAGCACACGTAATTAACACTTCTAAAAAATCTCTCTAACTGGGACGCAGTTACGAGCTGAAAATGAATAACTGCATAAGATTGTGCTCCATTTGTTTGTAGTCAGTGCCATCACCAGTGTCCTCTCCAGCAAAAGAAAACCTATTTCTAACCAAAGAGCTCTTGCTTGTTTTTTTCTTTCTCATAGTTGATGTACTTGTTTTATTTAAAAGCAGACACGCTGCTTAAACATAATTAAGTGATTAATTCACAGTTGGACCCTCCAGGTCACAGCTTCACTTTGTTTGTCTGGAGAAATCATATCTTTACACTGAGCCTGTTTATCCGGGAAGTTGGGTGTTTGAGATCTCCTGGTAGAGTACAGTATCTTACTTCCAGGTTGTGGCCCAACCACCCTCTGCATTCATTTTTAAAATCTGCATGAATCTTTTTGGCTTTAGTTTTTCATTGTAATTAATTCTATTCTTATTGTTTTAGATCATTTTGTTTCTTTTTACTTGCGTTTTCCTTTATTTTAAATAGGAAGAAGCTGAATTCTTTCTCAGAATCGCAGGGA
The DNA here is from genome assembly GCF_040954835.1 of Lepisosteus oculatus. NCBI lineage: Eukaryota > Metazoa > Chordata > Actinopteri > Semionotiformes > Lepisosteidae > Lepisosteus > Lepisosteus oculatus. The sequence continues at coordinate 33,605,517 of NC_090702.1, read as the reverse complement.
ACATGTAATAGTGGTGTTTATCCTAAGTGACTGGATTCATTGTAATTATACTGTATGTTTTCACATGAGAGGGCTGCCGCTTTTTGTGGTATTTTTCAGACAGAATGCATGTTCTGAGATAGAGATGTTATTCCCTTTTCCCCACCCTATAGACATGTTGCAGTGATGTCTCTTGCAAATGGTATCGGTTGTCAGACAGCTTTATGTTTCTTGATTTTACAAATCCAGTCAATGTGTAGGCTATTGTGTAGGTAGGTGTCATGGTTTGGCAGGTTTAGTTACTGTAAGATTGTATTTTTGTTTTACATAAATATTTGGTTATACAAAGTGTTCTGCATTTAACACTTTTTTTTTTAGAAAATAAAAATTGCCTTTCAGTTTTGTCAGGTGAGGTCAATCTTTTATCTGAGACTGGTTGGTAAAATCATCGTCTATAAACATGCAGTATCTCACTCTCTGAAGGCACTTTTCCTTGTACTTGGCCTTGCCGAAATACCGCCTGCTGTGTTTTGCTTCAGCAAACACACTTTGTGTCCAGTGTCTTCCTGCCTGCCACCTACTGTAATACTGTAATTTGAAATGTTAATTCTGTATCTAGCAGCCCACTTGCTGTGTAATATCTTCGGTTTGTATACTTCCTCTTCAGTTTTGGAATGGTTTGTAAGGTAATTTACCAAGATAATTATCTCGAGAAATATTTTGAAATAGTATCGCCTCCATCCTTGCCTATGGTGCTGTGCAACCCGTTTCATATTCTCGGTTAAGCTTTAACTGTATTTTTTTTAAGAGCTGTTTCCATATATTTTTATAGGGTATTACTGTATAATGGTTTTGTAGTTGTTTGTTGCATTTTTTGTGTCATATTTTTATGTTTGGGTTTTTTTTGGGTTGACCCAATTAAAGAATTAAAATCCCTTTAATTCTTACTTTTGCTGGAACGTCGTGAATGTAAAACAAATGACGTTAAAATATTTGACTTGCTGTGCGATTCAATTGCGCCCTGTGTTTGGTTACTGTGCTACCGAATCTCATAAAAGGAAGTGTGTAGGCAGTGTTTTTCCATTTTCAAAAAGCAAGCGTTTCAAAATTAAAATGAGCGCACGTCAGAAAGGGAAACGAACCGTCCTTGGCAGATCTTGCTGACCACAGTTAGCCGTTTTCTTGGAGTATTTTGTCTGGGACGTGCCATCGCCTGGCGGGCTGGTGGGGTGCTGGGTCACGGCTGGGGCAGGGAATTGTGGTAAGCCGGGTCTCGTCAATAGAAGGTTTTTCTGTTGGCGTCCACCCATTGTACCCCAAGGCTTCATGCAACATCCGCTGTGCTTCGCCGCTGCTTTGTCTCTGCACGAACCGTGTGACCTTCCATTCTCCCGGTCAGCTGACGCCTCCCACTAGTGTGTCAATTCATGTCATTTGTGAGGAGAGCCTTTTCGTTTTGTCATGCTGAAGTAACCAGAATGTCAACCTATTCAAGCTCCATCCCACAGAAGGCTTTTCCTGTCAAATGGGAAACATCCAACCCCCCTAGCCGAACTCCGCAGGGAATCTCCTGGTTTCCAGGTCCTGGAATTATGCGTGGAGGCTGTCCTTGCAGTTTTACTTGGCCCTGGCCATTTGGCGGACCTGATTTTTATCGAGTTGGATGTCTTTCATCCTGCATGTCGTCCCTCTGATGGGAGCAAGGTCTCTGGTTAACGATTTTATTGTCCCGTGCCCCCCTCGGACCCTTGCGTTCATGATTTTTTAACCTTTGGACATAGAAGAATTCGTTAAGTGTGTTTCTGAAAACGGTTGGGACATGTTTGGTAAAAAATTAAAGCTCAAAACTTCAATTCACCATCCACGAGCAATAAAGCCCAGCGTTTATTTGGCAGTGCGCAGGAATCCTTGGGGAAAGAAAGTGCTGCCACTAACTGTTGGGTTTAGAAATTGGTGGTTTCTAAGACTGAAGATTTGATTTAGTCTGATCCTGTGCTGTTCTGGGGCAGACGACATTAAATCTTCCCAAATGTTTAAGAAACGGGTCGCAGTTTGCTCAGCACATGGGAAAGCCTTATTTCAGAATGCTATGATTTTAGGTAAAAGATGTCAAACTTTTTTTAGGCGTCACGTGCACAGAGAGCTTTTCAGTAACAGTGTGAGCCACATCATTTCAGCACCCTATTGTCTTAAAACTGGATTTTCCTTTCTCAAAGGAACAAAAGGACAGAGCCAAATACTGTTACATGTTTACACATTTAATTACCCGCTTTTGTGCATATCCAGGCCCATTTTAATCCTTTTTGTCACCAATTAAGTTGTATTGATTATAGATTATTGATTAGAATAACTATCTTTCAACATGCTTGTCCACAGTAACAGCAACACCTCCTGTTTTAGTGGCAGATTATGAACTTATACAGAGGAAATGACAAACTCATAACTGAACGCAGAAATGCCTTTGTTGTGAAAGGAGGAAATCTAAGTACAGTTTTAGCAGTTGGTAAGTTATAACAGTTTTGGTTTCGGGCTTTTAAAAATATGCCTTCTGTTTTGTTCAGAGTGTTTTTAAACAGCATGTTGATATAAGCTTTTTATGTATCTTTCACTAACAGTGGTTACATATCTCGTTTTGTCCTTGCCTGCAGTATGGTTTGCCATAAAAATGACTTGCACTTTTCCCTGTGCTTTCTAAAGAACATCTGAGGCTGTTTTTTTCTTTCCTTCATTTTATCTCTTAAGCAATAAAGGTGTTTTTTCATTTATAATATAGCTTTTGTCAGATAAAGCTGATGGCTTTATAGTAACTTCATAGTGCCGAATGTCAAATGGAAGTTTCAACCAAAAGCAGGAAGTACCCACCAGTAAAATCTGTGAAGCTCATCCCAGGTGATGAGTGAATTGGATTTGTTTGGACATTCTGAGTTCCCGCCTTTAGAAGTTTGCAGGTTCTGAATGAAGCCCCCTGTTTTAGAACGAGAGGTTCAAGGGGTTTGTTGACTTTGTGCGCTTTGTAAGTCAGGATACTGTTCCAAGGCTGTACCGATCTGTGAACATGGAGCATTTTGCTTTCTGGAAGGATGAGCAGTATTTATCATGGGGATAACAGCAGGTGATGGTAAAGAGGAATAACATTCTCAGAATCTAGCTTTTGTGAAAATAGGCCATATTTGTTCCAGAATCTTGGATACCTACAAAATGATTTTAGTGGGTATTTATGGGGCAACCCTGATATTCCCAGTATTCTTGTCAGTGTTTCTGTTGTACTTTCTTATATATCCTAGTTTATGTGTTACCTGTTTTTAGGATAATACTATACTAATCTGAACATAAAAGATAAATGTTACAAATAAGAAGTGGCCATTGATCCCATATTGTCTGTTTGGTAGTAGTTAATTGATCCAAGGATCTTACCTAGAGCTTCTCCTGAAAGAAGCCAGGGTACCCCCTTAAAAATCTAGGTAGGTTTTTCCAGACTCCCACAGCCCTTTGCTTAAAGACCTGCCGCCTGTTCTTGGTTTTACACAAGTATCCACATCGTTTCCTCGTGTGTTCTCTGTTTATGACTGCGTGCGCTGGCTTGGCAGTTCATGCTTTTGAGAGTTTTGAACACTTGGATCTGGTTGCCTTGGTTCCTTCTCTGTTCAAACTAAAACGGTTCAGTTCCTCCAGCCTGTGAGTGTAGGACGTTCTCTTAGTCCCCGATACGTGTCGGGTTGTTCTCTGGAATGATTGGAGAGCAGCAGTATCTTTTCTAGAATGTGGTGACCAAATTGTGCATAATATTCTAAATGAAATAATTTTCCATTGTTTTTTTGGACAACTTTTGATTTAAATAGCATTTTAATTGATGAGAAGTTTGCCATCTTATTACTTCCCCAAAATGTTTGTTGATGTTCAGATCTCCTAAACACTTAAATAATTTCCGTACTTAGCCTCTTTTGAAGCTTGGTATTTCCTGTTTTTATTTTTTTTTTGCTACCTGCATGTAATGCTAAGCACTTGTCTATATTAAGCACCATCTAACAGCTGTCTTGATTCTCCCATGTCTTGTTCTTCCAGTCTTGAATTGCATCTAAATCATTAATATTTTCAAGACTGTTGATCTTTCCTGCCAGTCCTCGCTGTTGGAATGCTCCAGTTTAAAGTGATTTTTGAGAACTTCCACACGGTTATTCCGGAGCTTTGTACAACTTATGTTCTCATACGATACATTTTCATTTCTGCCTGCCAACTCGGATCGCCAAAGTCTTTTCCAAACGAAAGTCAATCCCTTCCTGCTGGACGGTTGACGCTGCCCTTCAAGGGATTTGAATTCTTTCGATTCATCTAGGGGAGGGACATTGCTGGAACAGGCCTATCGTTTGTTTGGTCCCGTTACCTGTGCCTCTCTGAAGTCCAATGGGAATGGTCTGTGCTTTGAGGTCTCCTTACTGGCATTATTTCCACATCTTCGGGCTTGAGAAATCTTCAGCTGTAAGTGCTGCAATTAGCACAGCAAATACTGGAGTGAGAACAGAAGGGAATCTCTCTAGGATTCACAGTTAAAACCCCGCAATCCACACCTCTTGGAGGGGCTTATGCATTGGACTCATTTTGTCTAGCATCTTTCCTTATCTGGGATTCTCAGGTGCATGAATGATGGCAACAAGAGGGTACACTTTTATCAGAAGAGAAGATAAAAGTTAGAGGAAAATCAGATTCCCAGAATACATATATGAAAACATTATAGATAAAATTAGTCTTTCTGTTTATACTGTCAATACCCTGTTGAATTGTTTTTATCTTAATTTCGTTTTTGGCTTTTTCTGTGGTGCATGGAAGCACTTATTTTGGCAGACGTTTCTTAATGTCTCCCTAGAGGAGAGGTAGATGTTTCATTTGCATTAAGCGCGTCTCAGTTCAAGACACTTTGGTTCTTGAAGTCATGTTTTTTTTCCTTTCTGCATTCACTTGCTTAAGTTCTTCATTGTTCTGAAGTGTTACGTACCAGAGTAAGTTAACTTGTGCCTTTCTTTCAAGGTAGCCGCTTGGCGACATTTCGTATGTTCTGTCCGCATGTTATGAATTAAAATCTGGTTTTTCTTTTGCTCCAAAATAATACAAGACCTTCAGGTTGTGTTGTTTTTAAAATGTATTCCTTTTTGAGCGGTTGCAGAGCCTTAAGGCAAAAATAGATCTGCAATCTATCTCTCTTATATTCATCATTTAAAACGAACTACTGCTATTGATCTGTAAGCAGGTAGTGGGATTCAGAGGAATATATAAACCTCCTTTCTTTGGTTGTGCGGCTTGTTCTGTCAGTACCCCGAAGGCATGGTTAGACAGCAGGGATTAATAACAGCTTTGAGATGGGCTGAAGAACAATGAAGTGCTGCCTCAGTAGCAGCTTGGCAGGCTACTGTTAGGAACAAGAGACTCGCTGTTAAACTTGGATGAGAGTAAAGAAAAGAAGCACGAGAAGCAGCAGAACTAAGCAAATTTCACTGTGCTGTGGCTAATAATAAAAGTCTGCAGTCAAACTGCTTTAATCAGTGTCTGAAAATGTTTTGTATCTTCTATAAGAATCTTGTTGTTTTTTTTGCCTTTAAATTTTACTCAATAAAACCTTCTGAATGTTTTGATGTTTCATGGGAAGACTTGAAACATCTAAGACGTTTGGGCTATTTCTATTTTAAGAACCAGAATAAACGTCCTTTAATTATTTTTAATGCAGCATTTTTCAGTTTGCCCTCTGAATCTGTTGGCAGCCGACTTCTCAGACGCATTCTTTTGAACACGAGGGCTGTTGCAGCCAAGGCTAAACATTTGCATTGCTGGACCTGATTTGAGTGCATTCGTTTTGGTAAATTACCAAATTTAAATGAATCCAAAACCATTTCAATCCATTGCTTACTAAAGATAAAGCATTTCTCCTATTGCCGTTGGGTAAACACAAAGGGATCTGTGGAAAAGAACATGGATTTAGATGTTTGAAACGTGTATGTAAAGTATATTATTAACACTGATGCTGCATCAGCACACAATACAAAACTGTTGGTAAGGTTGTATGCAGTCACTTTTGGTTCATGTTGAACTTTTAACACTGTGCCTTCTATTAATGTATAGAATTGTTTTGCTTCCTTTTAAAAGTTATCTTGGTTAAGGTCATTCACTTAAACTATTTTCTGACTTAATACTTCCTGTAAGTGCTTTTCATGGGTCCACCATAACGGTCTTCACAGAAGACCCTGCTAAAACATTTCCTTCTACAAGTGACCTGGAAAAAAGTTTTTACTCAGCAAAATTGTAACCACGTTGGCTGTGATTAATATAATGTTTGTGTAGGTGTTTTTCCTTTTAGTTTGGAGTTATCTGGAAAAAAAAGGTTATTGTGTTCTTTATGATCTTGAATTATTTTGTGTATGATAGGGGAAAAAGTTGAATTTCTGATAATGGTGTGACTCAAGTTTTGTGAGTTTTAATCATACCCCTTGGGATCTATCACCGTCTGAACACCAATTCAAAGTCCTTCACACTAGTATTAGCAGGATGTCTGCTTTTATTGCACGTTTGTATAAGGATCCTTCTAACACTTTATTCCTGGGGGAAACGGTGTGAGGTGAATACAGTCGAGAGCCGTAGAGCCTGTTTCCTCCGGAGGGAGGCTATTGCAATGCAAGACGCTTTGTCTGCTTGTGGGGGGGCACAGCCAGAGCCCAGCCAGGACACGTCCTCCGCCAGCCCGCTGAGGAAACTGAAGACGCAACAGCTGGGACGTCCACAAGAGCTGAGCTTTAAAACCAGGGCTGTGCTCGTAGGAAGCATGTGCTTCCGTTCATCAGTGTGAACCTGGTTTCATTAAAGCCCATTAGACATACGAGATGTGTTTCAGGATGGTAGACGCCTGAAAGAAGCTGCAGTTCGTGGCTGTTTATCATAAAGCCAGAGATGTTTTGTTCAAAGTTTAAACCGGCATTTTTTCTGTGGTAGCACACTGCAGCCATTTTCATTCTGGAGTCTTGTCTGAGTGTGTTTGTATCATGTTTAATTAGATATTAGGATGTTAAAACCGAATAATTCCCCATTTTCTCCTCCTCATCATTTACAGTGATGTGTAAACTGGAATTTGCTGTTATGAGTTTGGAAAATCTGCTTGAGTTTGGTGGTTGTTTTATTGTCCTTATTTTAAATCTTTATACACAGGAATATTTTCATGATCGTTTTTTTACAGTTTTGAAAAAGCATTGCTGTCAGCTACTGGGGGGGAAACCCCTCTGTCTGATAATTGGTTGGTTTTAATGGTTTTGCCCAGTGACTTGGTGTTTATTCCTGCCTTGTTGCTCTGAGGTAGTGAATTGGATCTAGCCTTAGGCTTGTCTGTGTGAGGTTTGCATGTTGTCCCCCGTCTCGTTACTTGCCCAGTTATTTTTGTTCGCTCTTTCCCTATAGCCAGTTTGGATTATCAGACTGGAAGGATGGATGAGCACTTGTTTTCTGGTTTAAAGTGGTGACTGCTGGGTTCTGTGAACTGTCATTAGTGTAAGCTGGGTCCCAGGATTGTATTTCCAACTAGCTTCAGAAATCTCTAGGGAGTAGAGCCGGCTGAAAGCACTGTATCCGTAGACCCGCTAATCAGTACTGAGGGCCTCTAGGCTGCTGCAGCACAAAAAGGAAGAGTTCATTTGGTTCTCACTGTGTCTGCATAATACAATAAATGTCAGTCCTTGACTAGACACTAAATATTTGTTCCGAAACCTACTTACAAAGACTTTTTTTAATCATAGAGGACTGCTGTTTAGTAGAACTTGATTTAATAAAATATTGTAAATACATTTTTTACCATGTGATAAATGAGAAATCAATCATGGGACTGTTCTAAAATGTACAAGAAATCTGCAGTCAGCGTTGATAGGGTTGCATATTGGAGTGAATTGTACCGCTGGCGCTTGAGGCACTAGCTCGTTCTGAAATCGTGATGGATGAGGGGGTGAATCGGTTTTCCAGTAGACCTGATTGTTTTTTTGGTTTGTGATGTGCAGAAATCTAGGCTACCTGTGAAGAAAGAAAAGGCGCTTTCATACTGAGAAGCTGTACGACAGTGGGGTGCAACAGCTTTGCATAATGGCCTGTGTTGAACTGAATCCAGCTCTGCTTGTGCTGTCATTTCCCAGGCCGCTGTTCAGAATCCTAGAGCACATAATAATCCCACTTGGCACAGTAGAGCATAGTCAATAAGTTCACATAACTAGCATGAGAGAGAGGACGAGATTGGACCAGAAATTAACAATAACGTTGATTGTTCTTTGAAACATAAGGTTGCTAAGAAGTCTTTTACTAACCCAAGTGGAGCATTGAGTCAAAGAGCTTTTATCAGTTTGCTCATTGAGGCACCAGCGTGGTTAATCTTGTAAGAAAGGTAGGACTGTGCTGAGAGCCGCTCTTAAACTAGGTGAGCTCATGTAATTATTGGGTGTGTGTACGCTTTCAGTATGTTTTGGAAATTTGGCCCCTCGTCACCCCAGAACAAAAGAAAATCACACTTCCTGCCTGTCATCTGTTGCGCCTTTGATTTAATGTGAAAGCGAGTTTTAGCTCTTGTGGTACAACTGAAGTCTGTTTAGAACAATTGCTCTCTTCTTGAAATACAATTTTACAAAGTCGGAAAAGTGAAGTTTGTACAAAAGCTACAGAATGAACCAGCTGCCTTGTTGGCTCTGATTTAACCTGATTTGTTGACTGGCTGCCATACTAACATTGTGGTGGTTCTCTTTCCTTTTCAGTTAAATATAGACTATTATCTTCTGGATTAAAAGTTAACTTTTACTTTAGTTAACTCTTATTTACCTGTTTCAGATAACTGAGTGCTAGACTAAAGTTATCCTATCTCAGAGTGCCTGCTGAGGTTGATGTTTAAATAAAATGAGTTTAATAATGTCCGTTTCCGACCCAGGGCTTGCTTCAAATACAGTAAATGGAAGGAAGAATATTATAAATAACATTTAAAGAACTACTTGTGTGGTTCAACAGAAAATTAATTCAGCAACTCGGCACTACTATTTTGTTTTAGTGAAAAGGTGGACAGATTGGAAAAATGTCCAAGTTAGTAGCCATCCTTCAGGTCCTTGTCATAAATGTGAAGTGCTTGTGTTGAGGGATGAGCTGATACTCACAGTACTGTTTATTTCCTCCTGCTAATTTTAGAATTGGCGGTGCTGTGGTTAGTGCTGCTGCCACATAGCTCTTGGGTCCTGGGTTGGCCTTCAGCCTCGGCAGTCTTTCTCTGTGTATTCCGCTTATTCTAGCCATTCTGGGAGTTCTCAGTGGGTGCTTCGGTTTCCTCCTGCCTGCTGAAGACGGGCTCTCTAGGTCTGGTTGCAGTTGTAAATTGTCCCCATCTTTGTGGCCCTATAAGGGGGAGGCATTCCTGTCCAGGCGATGAGCTGTTGTGTGCTCTGTCTGGCCTTCCACCCTGGTGCTTGCGAGAACAGTTTCAGCTCTGGCTTGCCCTGAGCCACTCCAGGTCATGGGGCTTTCTGAAATCGGGCCTGTGTGGTTTGGGAGTCTTTTTATGGTGTAAAATTGTGTTCAATCTATAAAAGTAAGAAGAGGGATGTTTTGGGCAATGAGACTGATTTAATAATCACATATTGTAAATACATTTCTTTTGCACGTGATTAAATGAGAAATCTGACTCTCGGGCCCTATGTAGAAAACCCAATTACAGCTAAAACTATTGCAGATGGAGATGCACAGGATAAGGTTTTTAGTATCCTGTTGCTAAAATGTTCTCGCCTTGTGGCATAAGAGGAGAGACCATCCTGCATGGTTGAGGCGCAAGCAGAAAAACCGCGGTTTTGCTCTGTCCCGCCAGCAACCCTAAGCTTCTCTTCAGGAGCGGCAGCCTGTGAAACTGCTCTTGGACACTGGTTGTCGTCACTAGTGCGTGTCTCTGACTATGTAGCCAAGAGCTCTCTCTGTGTGCAGGATCACATGTACGACTTGAGTACTGTAGAGGGGGGAACTGAGAGAAAAGCCTGGAATTAGATCAGGAAGGGATTGGCTATCATGAAACACAGGGATTCATTCCACCTTTCCAGGGAAATTCCAGCGTGTAATGAAAAGAAGAGGTAAAAAGAGTACTCTGTTTTTTTACAATAAGTGCTTTGATCACACTCCGATTTGCAAAGGAAGTGAAGATATTGGAAAACGGTCTGATGGAGGGGGGGAGTTAGATGTTTTGATAGGTGAAAATATTATTGCATGTAAAAAATGAGTCTGATATGAGACTTTAAGTATGAAATTTCTTTAGTGTTTTTAATTAAGAGAAGCTGTAATGAGCATGTTCAATTTATGAGCTGCGGTGGCAGTACAGTCACAGGACTGCAGTGAGCTCCAGTAATGTGTTATCCTGAAAGCATTAATATTTATTCTAGGTTTTATACAGCTGTGCACAGTGCACTTTATTCCAGCTTTGTGTACTCCCAGAATAATGTGAACATAGTCCAACTCACATAATTAGTAAGAAAATTGTTCAACACATTCGAATGGAAAAGGATTTGTATGATGTATGAGGAGAATGATACATAGTCAATTAACTGCATACGTTTTAAATATCCAAGGCTTAGAATCACAGCTTGTTTACAGTTCAGGTTTTTTTGTAGGTATGAGCATTATGTCAGTGTTGTTGGACATATTTAAATTTGTCCATGGCTGTCTCAGAAGATAACACCTTTATCCACAGAGGTATTAAACACTAGCTCAAAGCAGCAAGTGAAAGCTTTTATTTTGATGATTATGAAATGTTAAATGACTCCTCATCTAGTGTGTTGGGCTCTTAAATGAAGTACTGCCAACACAAGTTTGGCAAACATTTCTTTGGCCACTTTTCACAGCTTGTAACTTTATAGTGCTTGCCAGTAATGTCCTCAAAAACTGTCATTATTCTGGTTTTTACCTAAAGTAGGAAATGTTATCAGGTGTTCACACTATCATTCATACAGTTATTTATTATTGTTTTACATAAGAGATTTTTAATTAAGTCTCTAAGGGGCTTGTTGCAATAGATTAACAACCTTTTAATTTAAGGACTAGCAGACAGCACCCATCTCCTTTTCTCAATACACAGCATCTCCAGTCAAACAGGCTATTTTTAAGTGAAGAATTCAATACCAGCTTTCTAGAGTTGCTGTTTGCAGGTTACTGTGGATGTGCATTTGTTGTAAATTGTCATAATGCTAAGTTCATAAAGATTTGCAGCATTTTTTTATTTTGTGGACATTTTTTTAGTAATTTTAGAAAATGGGCATGTTTAAAGTATGATAAATTATTTTCTGTGTTGACACCTAGATGTCAGAAAATAATTTTTCCTGATGGAGGTAACTTATTGTTGTCTTATTACACTGTTGTTTCCAGCTCCAGCTTGCATGAGCTCCTCTACGACCAGGACTGAACTCTCTCATTTTCCATACAGTGGCGGCACATCTCTGAACAGACAGCTTGGATGTTCTGTTTAATACTTTCTTCTGTGAGGCAATAAGACAGTTGGCATTTTATGCGGCACGCCTAAGATTACCAGTTCTCTTTAAAAAGCTGCTGTTATGCCAGATGAGAGGAGGAAAAATCAGCACGTCTTGTCGACAACAAGGAGTACATATGGTCCTTCCTGCGTTGCCTCAATCAAATCAAATCCTAAAACCGTCATTAGTAAATTCATTACCACCACACTTGCTACTTACTGACAGGGAAGCATTGTTCGAATGCTGATGTGCAGTATGAGTGTGTAAGTGTGTAGTTCACTAGTCTAAAACCCAAGCGCCCTGTGTTGCAGGGGAAGTGATCTGAACGGGTTTTAATGCCATTATGCGAGAATGTTTATCACACAGCACACTATTATTAAAATAATTTGACTCTGTGGCTAATTCCAAACTAGTCACCTGGAGCTGCCTAGTATCCACACACCAGACTGCGGTTGTGGAATTCAGTAAATCAACTTTCTAGTCTCGCTTATCTCAAGAAAAGTGGTTTCCTTGCATTCGGTTACAGTGAGGCAGCACATGAAGGTGCTGAGCCTCGTGGTGTCTTTTGAAAGCAGAGGTACCTCACCCTGGCCTGGAAAAAATGAAGCTTTGCTTTCGGTGGGTCAGTCAGTTCTTTATATTCTACAAAAGTATTTTTAGAAGTAATGTACAGTTTTATGTCCTCAGTTTTGATTTGGTGCAGTTATGACATTTTATTGTCTAAGCAAAAGGAAACTTCTTTTTCCAGCCCATGTCTTTCCTGTGCCGAGTCCTGACCTGAGCTGGCATTGTACAATCTCAGAAGCTTAAAATAAATCAAGGGCTTCATTTAACCCTTTCAGAATACTTGCTGATGAGATGACTCTTCCTCGAAACGGCAGCTATTCACCTGTGCAGCTAAAATAACTATTTCTTGTCATTATTGCGGCTGTATAGATACGTCTCCAAGAACACTTAAGTGCTATGTAGAATAGCAGAGTAGTTCACATGAAAGTAATAAACCTGATTCCTTCCTAATTCCTTGCTCTTAAGTTTGTTTTTATGTGTATCCTTTTTTAACTGGAGGTTGAAAGTTAAAAACAGTGTTCTCTAATACTCAATTTTACAGTGTTAAGTTTTTATAATTACAATAACAGGTATTCCTTAGCAGGTGACACATGTTGCAGTGGTTAGCATTGCTGCCTTACAGTGCTGCAGCAATGATTTCAAGTCCAGGGGTGCTGTCTGCGTGGAGTTTGTATGTTCTTCCCGTATTTGTGTGGGTTTCCATCCAAAGTCCAAAGACATGTGCGTGCGTCCGCCCTGAGGTGGACTTGTGTCCCATCCAGGGAGTATCCTGCCTTGTGCCCACTGCTAACTGGGATAGGTTAGAAAATGGATGGATGTATATTCCTTAGCTTTCTTTTCAAATGCTCTATAATTTACAATAACAGATATAATTTATTGGGGACAAGGAATCACATCCTCAGACATTAAATGACCTAAAGCTTAGTATCTGGGATTGCAGTCTAAGAAAGTGCTTCATAAAATAGAGCACCATTTTAAAGCCCCAGTGTTTGAAGATTGACATTGGAGAAACCCTCTCTTCTAAGAGTGTCTGTGTCTTATGAAAAGACTCATATGGGATAATCATTACAGTTACTGGAGATGACTGTTAGACAAACGTTGTCTAGGCTTAGAAATTTCCTGTGCACGTTTTTTGATTGCTTAGAGTATTTGAAAGATTTTGCTGGTATCAAAATGTACTTTAGTGAAGGAAAAGTGTAACTGTAAATCAAATAAGCCTCCTTTCATTTTCAGCCCCAATCAAAAACCACTTAATTACTGCCAAAACTGATTATCTAGGCAGAAGAAACACTCAACTTAAAAGCTGTGGTATAAACACATCAAATATTAAAAGTATTTTAATGAATATTCCAGCACGATCAAGAACTAGGAAATTTAGCAAGCAGATATCTTATTTTTAAGGTTGGGTATCACTTTATGTGCACATGTATCGCAATTCCAAACAAGAATGAAAGTATGACCGCTGAATTTCAAGGCATACGTGGGTTGATTTCACATTGCACTGCAACTTAAATTGTTCTTTTTATTTAATTCAAAAGCAGTGCACGTCGGCTGTGGCAGATGATGAAGGCAAGCTTTGGCTGGTGATGGAGACCAGCTCCTGCTTTTCTGAGACAGGGCTGCAACCCCCCGAAGGGAACGTATAGTCCTGTGATCTTGGAATCTGCTGTGCTGATGTGCTGGCTCCTATCACTGCCTCGCAGTGTCCAGGGAGTGGGAACCTGCTGCCAGATTTTGGTGGCAACAAGGGTGCTTGGCTACACTTTGGCAATGCAGACTGAGGACATGCAAATGAGCTGGGAGAAGAACTCCCAGTATTGACGTGTTGGAAGGCTGATGAGCCCCAGATTTTCTGAGAGGCGGCAGGAATCTTTTCCTTGTCCTCTGTGCTTGCGCTGTGTCCATGTATCCAAAAGCTATGAAGCAAAAACTGTGGTGTAATTTTTTGCTGCTTGATTACTACTTTTCTGTTGGGCATCAGCTTGTACTTATGCAGGCTAGGGATTGCTGAGAGTTTAGTTTCAGTTGAAGGTAATTCAGGTATTAGAGTTTTGCCAATGCAAAATGACAACATTAATTCCTTCTGTGTCCCTGAACTGGCTTACGAAATGTTGTTTCTGTTCAAGATGGTTTCTGGACATGCAGAGAAACACTGAAGAGACACAGCCCTGGCCCAAAACAGATTATTAGTATTGGGTGGAATGAAGTTCACATTATGAATAGTGGCTGTGACAATGTGATGTCACATTTCTGACCAGAAAGGGGTGTTTCCCCATGCAACATGTGAAGCAACTGCCAAATGTAGTATTTGACTGCCTTTGATGTTTTTGTATCCATCTAACCTGTTGGACAGGTACCGGTTTGGGAAATATCCCAAAGTTAAGTTGGGCTATGAATAACAATGATCCAAGACTGGCACCAGATGTTTTTTAATGAGTTTTGCCATGTGGTGACAAACATTATCAGTTTAAAAAAGGTTTTGCTTTAACAAGGGGACCTCTGATCTTGAATTGCTGTAAACATGAAGTTGTGCCTGGATTTTATAATGTCAGCTTTCATAATGTCATATCTGAGGGCTGACAGTTGATTTGCATTATGTAAGGCTTGTAAGAATGACTTCTTTCAGCATGGAAGGGCTATCCTGGTCCTGGTGGAGTGGTGTGTCTGCAGATTGTCTTAAGTCTTCAAAGCCCCAGCACCTGAAGAGTTGGGAGAAGATGTTACATTTGGTCCCATCAAGACGGTAATGAACTGATTGGGGCCATTAAGTGATGAGTTGGAATGAAAACTTTGCAGCTAAATAATATCTAGGAAAACTGAGTTAGACAAAACTGCAATAAACAAACTAAAGACCAATCAGTCTTCTACAGCATACAGTTAGGAGGGGAAAATTTTGACCAGAACTCCTCAAACAAGCCTCAAGAACTGTTGATGGCAACGATGTGTATATGATGGGATATTTTTACATTGAGAAAGCTTTTGATGATAATCCTCATAAAATAATCATTCTCAAATTAAGTTCCAGAGGAACCCAATATATGCGCCTTGATGGAGTACTGGTTAAAGGCCATACTCTCCAACTGGGCAGATTAAAGCAATCATGTCATAGGATGTGAACTAAAAACGTAAGTCCTTTATAAGCATGCTGTGCTTCCCAATGTACATCAAAGTTTACAGTATACTATCTTAATTGGGAAATTTGCAATTGAGAGAAACTGATGTGGAAAATAGAACCAGTGGCAAGGGTTTTAAAAAAAGAATTAGACAACCATGGAGGGGAGACACATGGCAATGGAATTTAACATTTCTAAGCGCAAAGTGATCTACACAGAAAGTAGTACCACTATAAATATCACATGGGTGAATCTGAGCTGGAGGAAATTGTGCATGAAATGGATATGGGTGTTGATCCAGGTTTGTCTATGTCTTTATGACAATGTGGATGAACAACATTTTCACGCTGGGTAGTGAAACAAGGACAGGGGTCACAGTTGCAAACCATTTAAAGGAGTGAATATAGGAAGCACTTTCTTACAGAGTTATGGATATCTGGCACAGGCCTCCCAGTCAAGGAGTTGAAGCCCAACCTTGGTGTTCCTTTAAGAGGTGGACAAGCAGTCTTCAATTAACTTAGCAATTAAAGTACCAAATGAGAAAGATGTGTGAGCTCCTCTTTTTTTGCAGTCTTTATGTTCAAACAAAATAACATTCAAAATCATTCTATCTGCTACTGATCACTGGATTCAAGTATGTCTTATGCTATGAAAAATATAGTGCATAAAAAAAGAGCATTTGTTTTCTCAGACTGGGGAAAATCTTCAGAGAAGCTGAAACTGCAATGGAAACAACAGCTAACAATGGTTTTCCTATTCAGTTTGTCAAACAAGAGTGCAACCTAGAGGGAATTCCTGTATTGATCTAGTTTTTTCAAGCAGTCATGATAAAGAAATGTTAGAATACTGTTGGGAAATCGATCACATGGGTTTGCTTTGAAGTAGATTTTGAAACTGTACAGGTAGAGTCCCAGACAATGGCTCTTAGTTTCAGGAAAGCACACAAGGAATAAGGTGAGTATAAAGAGCAGTACAGTGGAATAAGATGAGGAATTGGTTAACAATGCATGGCCACGTTTTAAGCGTTTGAATTGCCTACTCTTGAGATTTAATCTATTCTGTCCTTCTAGAAATCGGTGGCTGCAATTGCTGAGAAAGTTGTACTTTTTGGGGAAATGGCTAAAACATTAAATATTTCTCAAGTGTTTCTTCCTTTGGAAGTCAACAAACTGTCCTGGTTTGAGGAAGGACAAAGTTCTGTATTTAATATTATTAGCATAGAAGAGACTGGTTATACTGGTTTTAGAAGCACCTGAGACAAATACATCTTTAAGCCCTAATAGTATTCAGTCAATTGTATTAAAGAGAAGAAAGGGTATTATTTATAACAATGCTCTTTAAAAGCTATTCAAGATAGGGTTAACATCCATGGACTAGAAAAATGATAGCGTAACACCCAATCAGTAAGAGGTTAGCCAAACTGAAGAATTGTACACTAATAAAAATTAATTCGGTTATTGTTTCAGTTAACTAACTTCTTTGAACAAGCAACAATAGTTATGTATACTGTGTGGTATATTTAGATTTTAAGAAGTTTAATAAAGTACTACAGAAGAGGATTTCTTGAATTGAAAGTTGTAGCCTTGAGTGGAATGAGAAACGGTTTAAGGGTTTGAAAATGACATTGCTCTTCTGGAATTTGTGCAGAGAAGAGTGACCAGGTTCATTCTTCCAGCTGCTAGACCGGTGGAAACTACAGGGGGAGTTTTAAAATGGCTGACTCTTCTTGCTCGGCCACATTGAAGCTGATATACTGCCCTCTTCCTGGACAAGGCTGCGAGACCCTCGGATCAGTTTGTGACTAACCAAACGGGTTGGAAGAGTCCAATGATCTTCTCTCATTTGTCGCCTTTACCTTCTAATGACAGATGCAAGCATGCTGAACATGCGTTTCAATTTTATTTAACTTTTATTTAGTTGAGAGTGACTTCCGGCCTGAGTTGCTTCAGTGTGGCCCACACTGAATTTTTTTTAATCTGTATCTGAATTTTTCATGTGAATGTTTGACTTTTCAACGAGGATTAATTTTTTAAAAATACATCCCAGTAGTCTCTTTTATGTGATTAGTGTTTACAGCTTGTTTGTAAATGTCCTTATTACTCATTTTAATTGCAGGGCCAATAATCCAATTAAAAGCATATCATGTGTGTAAAATGCTTTATCCTTAACTTGTGTACAGTATTGAGAGCAAACATGAAGTCACCATCCTGGGAGGACTCAATGAATTTGTAGTGAAGTTTTATGGACCACAAGGAAGTAAGTTTCTATGTTAACATCTTACCTTATTTTTACAAAGGGATTATTGCTGCTTTCTGTCTTCATATGACCAGTTGCACTGGGACAGTGTTTATGAATGTGAGAAGGCTTAGAACATTAAGTCTGGTTAACAATTTCAGTCCTCTAATGAGATTGCATTCATTTGAAACACTTTCAATTTTCGGTCTCTAGCCTTTGGTGATTAGATATCGAAAGTATTCGGTTTCTGCCTAATTTACCTGTAATGACAAACGCATATAACTTTTTAAAAGTATTTTAATAATAATAAACTTTATTTTCTATATCACGCCTTTAAAGGTGGCTTCTCAAAGCGCTTTACAGGAACTCAGTATGTATTTTTAATGTATGTTACTGTGTCCTGTTAACGGTTACCTTTCATGTAACTAAATATTTTTGTTTTATTGCTTTTTTTGCCAGCTGTTTATTCTCCCAGAAATATAACAAATATGATTTAAAAGGTAATCTTGTACAAATATAGACACTCTTGTAAGTGCAGGGGATTTTGTGGTGAAAAGAAACAGCCCCCATGTTTTCTATTTAAAGCTGAGTCTGGTAGAGAGTTAATGGGAGTAAGAAACACTGCTCCCACTCCTGTTTCCTGTCCACGGCTCGTGACAAACTGGAGTTTTCCAGCTTGCTCTACTGGTCATCCAAGCTAAGAGTTCATACCGTGTCTGCCATGTGGTGAAACTTAAAAAGCTCCGATACGTCAGTTATTTCAGTTGTGAGAAACTAATGAGAATAAAGCACGGCCCTCTCAGTACCAGCCCAAGTGGTATTTTACAAACCAATATACCTCATTATGAGGCCTGATAACTTCTCTTCGAGCCACTGCATTTGCTTCCCACAAGTGTTGAAACTTTTTATTCCCTCCCTCCTTAAAAGTTAGTTTAATAAATATTCTGCAATTTTTAGGATTTTGCGGAGACTATTTTCTTGTCTCTGCGTCTTCACCTAGTAACACGGTGTGTTCGATCTGGTGCTTCCTCGCGGCCCCCTTGCTAACCAGTATAACAATCCAGAGACCCACTTGGCAGCAGAGTACACCTGTGTGAGGACTTTCATAGCTAAATGCTCACTGGGGCTTAGTTTCTCTTAGTTATTTGGTAATGATTGATCCTGTTGTTTTATCAGTCTGACTGGAAATGGTGCAGTGTGGATATGTGTGCAGTGCTATTCGAGATATTCTGTCTTTTGTCTCTTTTTTTTTTTTAGCACCGTATGAAGGGGGCGTGTGGAAGGTGCGAGTAGATCTACCCGACAAATACCCTTTCAAATCTCCGTCAATAGGTATGTCCTTGGCTTTACAGCACAGGGTTCTCTCCTCTCTTGAGTCAAGTGCTTTGAAGTGAACCAACGATAGCTTTCTTCACAATAATGTCTGTCATGCGTAAGCTCTTTTGTTTTGAACTGCCAGTAACTTTATATACTATCCATCTGGAAATGGCCGTGTCAGCTAGGCTTACGTCTGACTCTCACACCAGTACGGAAGGGCTAAGCAATTTGCGAGCTTTCCTCTTGATCGTGCTCAGTCAAGCAATCCACAGTTTTGTTGTGAATGGCAAAACTTGATGTCCATAGCACAGTTAGCATGAGATGCGGTAGTAATGGGGCTTTCCTTAGTTACACTTTTCAAGGGTCAAAGGTAGCAGAGGAAGTGCTGGTTAACTGAAGCCAAAGCAAATCCTGTGGCACCACTTGAGGAGTCCTGTTTGCAGGTTAGCTAATGACTTAACCTGCCGATGTGCCGAATACTGTGGATTTTGTGAGCTCTACCCTCATTCCCAATGACTAGCTCTTCTGTTTGAGCCCCTCGGCAGTCGTTCGTCTTGGTACATGTGAGCATACTCCATTTTCCACCCACCCACTTTGGAATGTCCAGTTATCAGCTCAGCTTACTGCTGCTGTCCTTGTGCCATACGGAAAGAACGAAGGGCCTGTTCTTACTCTCCCGAGACACGGCCACCTGTCGGAGCCAGGCGGTTTACAGGCAGCCAGCTGTGCAGTCTCACAGGACAGAGGGCGCTGATGAGAGCGCCTCCATGTCTCTCGCCGAAGTCACTGCAGACTCGCAGGGAGCTCCCCGTTGCAGGAAAAACCAAGGAAGTCCTGGCACCCCTGCTCATCTTATCCTACTGGTGCTTGGCAAATTCTGCACCACCCCTTGAGTCCTTGGGGAATCGTGGTGGGTCACAACCCTGGGTCACATCAGTCAAATCATCCGACTGATGTGACCCAGACTTGAACCTACTACATCTGGGGTAATAGTGTCAACCCCTGCTCCGTATGAGTGCCGTTATTGGTTGACCTTGGAAGCCCCAGTTAAGCTTTCTTCTGATCATGTCTTTCAGTATAGCTGACAGACAGTTGGACTGTATAGCCAACCATTACATTTTATATCCATTTACAGTAAATGACTTTCCTTCTAGAGACTCCCTCTTGCACCTGCAACAGATTGAAGAGGTTGAGGTCTTCAGCATTTTGAATAGAATTGACAATAGGTATTTCAGATTTGGTGATCAGGATAAAGAGATCTCACATGATGTGTATATATAAAACACCGGATTGCACCAGTGCATGGATTGGATTGTGGAAGCAGTGATGCTGGGATGTTGCTGTCTAGGCTTGAGGTGGTGATAAATCACTTTGTTTTTAGAAAAATGATAAGCTTTAATAGCCTGTTCTCATCATTAGCTTTTCTTGTATCCTTGTTTTACTACACTTTTTTCATCCTATAGATATATTTAAAAATGATTTTTTTTTTTCAGATCCTGTAAAGATATATTATTTCTATATTAGTTTTTCTTCCAGAAACAGTAGCTGGAAAGTTTATGAAGGGTGTTTTTTGTGTATGATGAGCATTTCACTATAGTAAAGCAGGAGATAAAAATAATTTAAGACAGTTTCCTGTCTTATGTTCCTTATAGATTTTTACGTCACTGTGTATAAAAGTTTACATGATTTAAAAGTACTGTAGTATTTTGCTGCCATGTTTGGTTCAGAGGTATGATATCTTGAGGCCAGCTCTGATTGTGTCAAAATGAATAGTACATTGAAAATGATGTGACGTTTTGGGCAGATAACAGGTCAGTCAGATATTAGTATGTAATTCTTCACTCAAAAAACTGAGCAATGTTGTGCTCTCTTTATTTCAAAAGTTTTAAAATGAATAAAGCCACCTTTCTAAGAAATGTAAGAGTTTATCTAATCAGTTTAAGTACTGATGTCATCTCTTCTCTTGTGCAGGATTCATGAATAAAATATTTCATCCCAACATTGACGAAGCGTAAGTTGAACATACATTTTCATATCCCACAGCCAAGTGTTATAACAATAGATGATAAGCAGCCTGAAGGGCAGTATCTTCAGAATGTTACCAACACCCTGTGCTCAAATATGTAATGTGTTGCAGCATTGTTTTGTAAGTGATGATCTTGTTTAAGTTTTGATGATCTTTATTGAAGTTGTGTAAACCATAATATTTATAAGAGCTTGTCCCTCTTAAAGGGGAACTGCAGGCCCAATTATATTCAGACGGGTTATTAAATCTAGGTAACAAAATTAATTGATGGTATCACAAAATGTTACCAAATTCAAATTGGGTGCAAAATCTTGGACTTTGTGAAAGTACTGTATGGTGCAGTGTTATCGCAGGCAGACGAGAAACCACTGGTCTCGCCACTGGCAAGAGTGAGAGTTCGTGCAAATTGCGAAATGAGAAACGTGGTCTCCTAACAATGTTGATTATTGTGAGTATTTTAGTTGGTTAGCAGATGGGGCTTTTTTTGCAATACTTAAATGTATCTAAAAAACATCACCTCGTATGTGTTGGTTTAATGAAAATGCTATAAATATAGCAGCAAGATTTGCTAGTGAAAATTGATGCTTTTTTGTCATTGCAAGTTTAGTTCTGGGTCACAGTCGGTGACAGGAATTTGGTGCTACACACACATGGAAACTTCAACTCTTGTGATGTAAACTGGGGGTTGAACACATTAACGTGTACTTGGTAGTTTCATTGTGGTTTGAAATGCACTTATCATTCCCAATTCATTATAACCCCAAAAGTGGTTCCCTTTTAACAGTTGCAAATCTCAGTACTGTATCTGGGGATAAATTGGGTTTGCAGAATGTGAATTTTATATAAAGTGGCATCAGTGGCATGATGAAAATTTGCTTTGCAAATAACTACTAGAGACCAATTGTAAACTAACACTTAAGTGAAACAGAGCTGGGTTATAAACTTGGGCGCCTTGCGTGTGTTATATTTGGACAGGAAACATATCTGACAGAGATCGGATTAGTAGGGGTAAAAGCAAATATAGCGACATCAGTCAAAATCAATTTCCTGATAAAGTGACTACCCAACCAACTGAGAATAGGTGAAAGCTACCTTAAATTTTGAGGGCTAAATCCGTGTTTGTTTCAAAAAGAAAAGTCCTCTAAAGTGAATTTCTTTTGCAAATGGACATGAACCTTTTTGTGTTTCAGTGTTTTTTAGCTCGAAATTGGTTTATGAAGCATCCCATTTCCCTATGGGTTGTGTGCTTTGTGACGTGTATGTACGAATGAGGGCTGAACGGCAGTTGTTGAGTCAGTGAGGAATGTGCCACACAATGTTGTTTTTGAAAGCTGCCCTTTCTCTTTCAGGTCAGGAACTGTGTGTCTAGATGTAATTAACCAAACATGGACAGCCCTCTATGGTGAGTTTATTGGATTCAGAGTCTCGTGGTTCAGGGCTTGTTCCTGGAGGAGTGATTAACACGAGTGATGCACAGTGTCCAGAGTGTGGAAGGAAGTGGCCTGCCTGAACAGCGCTGTAGCTTTGGGGGCGAATATTCTGGTGTCTAATCCTCTTACTGTACGTTAACGCTAACAAGGTAATTCCTAGAGCGATCAAGGTCAGAAAACTGTGCTGCTCTGGGAGAAAGCTGAAAGGGGCCTATTTTGTGTAATGCAAGGCATTCTCATTCACAAGTAATTGCTTCAAAGTGGTTTTGTCATGGTCAGTACCTTGGAGACTGTCCATGCTGGAGCATCGCCAGGTCAAAACCACATTTTCAGATGAGTAGAATGCTGAAAGAAGTGAAGTTATGGATTTAGGGAAAGGGGGGGAAAATGCTTGTTTTTCTTCTCTTTTATAAGGAAAATTTAAAGGTTTGCCTATAGGAGAAATTGGAACAGCAAGTTGAAATGATGAGAAAAACATGTGGCCATACAAAAGCAATAGTAGCATGAGGTAATTCTGAATTTATGAGGGAGTGATTTACCACTGCTGACTTCTGCTGTTTGTGATACAAGCTAAATGTCAGTGCCCTTTTATTTAGTGCACAGAATGTTAATTCTGTGCACATTATAGACCAAATTAGTATTCTCTGTCATGCTTTCTATTTTTTTAATTCTTGAAATGAAATGAGGCCTTGGATTTAAATTTGCAAAACAGTGCCACCTAGGAGGGTTTTGAAGTAGTGCAGATGCAGCTCATCACAGTACAGAAACGGAACTGCAATGTTTGCACCTGTATTGAGCATTTCATTATTTGTCAGCTACTTAATTAAGTGTTCTGACAGCTTCTTCTAACTAAAAATCTACGTTAGTGTTGAAGTCTTTACTCAATACCTTGTATTCACAATGTTATTTATTTGGAACATCATTGTGTTTTTCATCCTTTTCCATTTGTAGACCTTACCAATATATTTGAATCGTTCCTGCCTCAGCTGCTCGCCTACCCGAATCCTATAGATCCTTTGAATGGAGATGCGGCAGCCATGTATCTCCACCGACCAGAAGAATACAAGCAGAAAATTAAAGGTAGGTTCTTTGCCGGCTTGGGAGAGTTCTCGAAATGAATTCCCATCAGCAGTCATTCCCTCATGGGGGGACTGCTGTTGTCACACAACCTGAGAGGTGCAGCGGTGCAAGTGACAAGGTACAGGTTTCTAAACAGCCCTGGCGTTTGCTCAGACCGGGCTCCCCTGAGAGGGTAGCGTGATGTAAATACCATGATGTGACACCCCCTTTTGCATGAAGCGTATAGGAAGCTAATCACTGCATGATTCATTTTATGCTTTGATCTGTGAGCATTGGATCAAAATGATTCAATCTTCCAGAAATATATTAAATGCACTAATTATAGCCGTCATTTGGACGGAGTACTGTATAGTGTTCTGAAATATCATACTCAGCATGATTGTGATTGTTTCATTATTTCAAATTGTAGACCTTGTGACAGAACTCGGATCCGAAATGCTGACTAAACCAAAGCAGCTGTGGACTGGGGGAGTTTTTATGTAATGCGCATTGGGATCTTTTTGGATCAAAATCTCTGCACAAATGCAATGAGTTGCTGATGTTCTTCTTTCTATCGACACCTTCTCCTTTCTGGTGAAGATTCCCTGTTCCATCATAGAAAGGATTCCTCTATGATGCGTTAGATTTTGGACATAAATACATAGACACCTCTCATAATAAGTATTAGGATTCTGATTTCCTGTTTTAGTTAAGCTTGACTAATTGAAATGTACGTTTAAAAATGTCACACACTTTTTAAGTGTGATCTGTCACTTGAAATCAGTTTTTTTTTCCCGTCTGTGTAAGTGCTGGTAGAAGTCTCTAAGGCACATCTTAATGTCTAAATTAGTATTTCTTCACCTGAAGACAGGCCCTTACTGAAATTAAGGTTAATTTGATGAAACCTCTTAATTTTTTCCAACTTTATATCTCGCAGCTTAACGAGGGGCGGTTTTTATGGGCTTGAAAAGGAAGGAGTAAGAAAAACACAGCAGCCAAAGCAATTTTGTCTGGTGTTTAAGCAACTGGAACAAGCTCTTAGTTTTAAATGAACAATGCCAACTTATTGCACAAGAACAATCCAGTAATCTGCTGCTGTTGTTTCTTATATAATGTTTGAATTGACAGGTGTCTTTTTGTTATATGCCATTACACCAAATGTGTTGCTGCCTGTTTAAGAATTTTTCACAGCCAGCACTAGGAGCGTAAGGATCTGCAGATGTGCCCCTCTGACACGCCCACCTGTTAAAGCCATTCAAGCCATTCGTCTTCTGAGTGTCATGCTGGAGAGTTAGCTCAGACTTGAGGAGTGGCACATCTCTTGATGTTGCACCGAAAGCCATATTAATATGCACCATACCCCAGCAGTGTTCAGACAATTATATGCTGCTGCTTAGAGGAGGCAGCTAATGGAGGCTAATGATAGAGCCACCTTTACTAGAAACTCAAAGATAAACATTCATGCAGGCTTTAAAAATGTCAGCAGTCTCAGTCTCTCATGGCTTTGGTCACTACGTTCCACATACAAAGTGCTGAACATGAACAGGTCCACTCATTGTGTGGAAGAGTAAGAAGACCTGAATCAGCAGATCTCAAATTAGAAAATATAAGAAAGGGTTACAAGAAAAAAAGAGATCATTTGATAGTGGCTAATTATGTGGATATCATCCAGTTATAGATTCCATGAGTGTAGACCTAAAGCTAATTAATCCTTAGGATAACCTATAGTTGCCTCATATGTAAGCTGATACACAAGGGTCACAGAGTTCTGGTCATTCAAAAGCCCGTTTAGTACCATAGGTGGTGCCCCAGTAAGTAAGGCTTTACAGTAGGCTAATTTTGGTGAGATTAAGGCACATCAGGTGGCAAATTTGCTAACTGAACAACATTTCATAGCTTAAGTATTCCTTTATGATGGGCATAACAGGCATTTCAAATGGCATAAAAAGTGTAAAAATTTGAAAACAGATTTCTTTTATCACCAAGGCACCAATTGGCTCCATACCAACACTGAAGCCTGAAGCTTTGCAAGATTTATGTCTGATGTCTGTGAACATGTCCTCAGTCTTGTCAGAGATTCTCTTAAATTTCTGGCAGGTACCTGTAAAGTATACAAACTTTAGTAGCAGCATCTACTGATGAAATTGAAAAAGTCAGGAAGTCACACCAAAATGGGAATATTTATTGAATGACACTTCAAGTACAGTATAGTACATGAGCAGTCAGGATGTTTGCACTTCCTTCAAATATCTTTCAAAATAAATGGGTCCAAGGTGTAGCTGAGCCATCATCTGAAAGTAATAATGGTAGAAATAGGAATCTTGAATAGCAGACAGGAAAGATTAAGATAATTCCAAAAGTAGAAATAGTTTGACTCATCTGCAGCCATGCAATACTCAAGGGACATGACAAAAGAGCTTTCAAACACTGGACTCTCCATCTAAGCTTTAATGAGACAGTCCAGATACAGCAGACATTTTGTGGTCCTGCCAACCAAAACTGAAGGACTGGTTTTATTTTTGGCTTCAGAAAGCTCAAAGAATCCAGCAGAGTTTTAAACACTCACACAAAGAACTTCACGAAGTTTGCAGGCAAAGTTTTATAGTGGGCTGAATTTTGAAACATGACTGAAAATAGGCTCAAGTCATTGTTCTACAGTATAGAAGCTATAATGGGTAACTTAAGTAAAACTGGACAGGTGTTAATTAAATAGGGGGTTGGGTGGTGAATATTCCACAATTAATTTGAGTGAATTTTAAACACATTTTTTGTACGCCTATATTTTTCTTTATATGCCTTAAAACTTTAGTGTACATGTGGGGATAAAGAGGTTAACAACCAAAGGTTTAGAATTATGGTGGATTGCAGTCAGAAAGATGTTTCAGTAGACTTATTCAGGACAGGGATGACTTAGATCAAGTTCCAAACAGAAGAGTTTAAATATGTCCAGTTAGACACATTTCCAAGAACAAAATCAATCATTATCTGCAGTGATGTGCCAATATGGAATATCTTGCACAATTCTGTATAAATAAAATTTACAAATGGTCTTCAGCAATTTCGATAATGCACCTATCTGATGTAGACTTTACCCTGGGATCCCATCAATAGACTGTACTCTGCACAGATTTTACAATAAGATTGATAGATAATACTTTATTAATCCCATAGGATTAAAACAAAAGACAACAAAATAAATAAAAATAAATACATAGGTGTGTGCAAAATGTGATGATCATAGTCACTGTAAAAACAATAAAATATGTGCAAAATGTGCATAGGTTTATACAGACCGATTGTCCAAAAAGTACAATGGAGCAAACATGCTGTCGATAGACGAGCAAATGAAGGGCTAACAGTCCTAGTCTAGGGCAGCGTTATGCACCCTGCCAGCCGCCCGGAGGAAAGACCTGCGGAAACGTTCCCTTGAACACCGTAGCTGGAGCAGTCTGTTGCTAAAAGTGCTCCGCTGCCCAGTAACAGTCCCATGAAGCGGATGAGAGGTGTTGTTCATGATGGCTGTGAGGTTGGCCAGCATTCTCCTCTCAGCCACCACCTCCAGGGGGTCAAGGCTCATCCCCAACACAGAGCCAGCCTTCTTGATGAGTTTATTGAGCCTATTTGCATCTTTTGTCATGATGCTGCTGCCCCAGCACACAACATCGTAGGAGATGGCCGCCGCCACCACTGATTCATAAAAAATGTGTAGCAGTGTTCCACACACACCAAAGGACCTGAGTCTCCTATGAAAATAGAGTTGGCTCTGACCTTTCTTGTACAGGGCGTCAGTGTTACCAGACCACTCCAGCTTATCATCCAGGTGTACCCCTAAGTACTTGTAGGAATGTACACCCTCTATGTCCTCACCCTGGATGGAAACAGGGTCCAGCGGAGACTTATTCCTTCGAAAGTTGAAGATCATTTCTTTGGAATTGCTGGTGTTAAGCTGGAGATGGTTAAGATGGCACCACTCCACAAAGTTGGTAATCAAGCTCCTATATTCCTCCTCCCTCCCCTCTCTAATACACCCCACAATTGCAGAGTCATCCAAAAACTTCGGATGAATAAGACAGCAGAGAGCTGATTGAAGGGTTTTGAACTTCAAAAATTGGGTTCACAAAAATGTGTGCTCAAAGTTTCTAAAATAGTCTTATCAGAATAGAAAAAGCAATATAGGTTCTTTCTTTTCTGGCATAAATGACCTTCATCTACAGGCTCTGATGTTCAAAATTAAATTTATTAAAAAAACTGAATCCACTGAAAAGGGAGTTAACCATTCAGGTTTGAGTGTATCCCTTCACTTGCGTTGTGTATGTATAAATGCTTGATGGGTACTTGTCATCTTTTTTTGTGTTCAGACGGCCTTGGGTTGGTGTTGAAAAGAGGCTGCTGAAACTTTGCTTCTGCATCGAGCAGAGTCATGTCTTTTTAATGATTATTCTTCTGTAGACCGGCCCAGCATGCAGTTGGTCTCTTTGCATAGATTAGAAGTGTGCTATTAATCATCTTCTTTTCCCTCCCCAGAATACATCCAGAAATATGCAACAGAGGAGGCTCTGAAGGAGCAGGAGGAGGCGGCCGGGGACAGTTCGTCGGAGAGTTCGATGTCGGATTTTTCGGAAGATGAGGCACAGGATATGGAGTTGTAGTAAAAAGAGGCGCCCTTAACAGAACAGAGACTATATGATTTCTTAACCATGAGAAGCAGACTATAATATTCATATTTAAACAAGGCAATTTTTTTTATTACTAAACAAGGATTTTTATGGATATAGCGTTGGTGTATATCTCACTCTCTAGATGTTCATTTCCCAGTCATTTCTCAACCCAAGGCGCATAGCATTCCCACATTCCACTTTGGTAGCTGCTTAGCCCGAATGCATGTGATCGCTGTATCCTGTTGGTCAGCCTAACTCACGTGTGACTCAACTCTAGAACAAAACGGATGCCTCGATAGGCAAGGCCAAGGGGAACGCATCCCTTCTCTTTGTGACCAATGCACCGAGGAAAAAATAAAAATAGGATGTTGTTGCTGGTAATTGCATCATGGCTATGACATGACGTTCTCTTCCAGTTAAGCCCTTTCTTACGTAATTTTTTTTTAGATCTTGAACTGTATAAAACAGATTGGATATGTAAACAGTTCGGCAGGATTACTGCTTGTTAATACCTGGCAAATATTACTGAAGTTAGTGGCTGTTTTAATTTAATACAATAGCTCGGAGGTTGCTTGCTTTATTTAAAAAAAAAATGGAAATGTAGCTTCAGGAGCCCATTTTGTATAGCGCAGGTTTTTGCTTCCATTTAAGTATGAAAAGCTGTAATGTTTGTTTTTTAAATGCATTTTCCTGTCTGTGCAGGACTCAAATCCAGCTTTTTATTTTAGCATTATAACCCTGTTGTGGTAATAATGGAAGAGGCGACCAACCTTGGCAGAAGACAACGATACTACGTCCTGACACCTCACCTGCCAGCGAGTTAATCCACTGATAGTCCACGCCTTAGTGTAAATGGTTTTTGTAGACATTTCTCTTTTTGCGCATGGATGTATTAGGGACAAAAAAAAAATCCCTGAAAAAAAAGTGGTAGGTTTTGGTTTTCTACCCAGTGTTGCAATATAGGTTTCAACAAACATTTGGGCCCCTTTTTCCCCCATCTGTGTTGCTGGCAGAGCAGGGTGGAAGGCGGGGGCCTGCTGTCCACGTCACTGAGGGGGTGATGGTTGCGAGGGGCTGAACGCAGCAGTGAGGTCACGCCTGACTTGGTGGTTGCAGAGCCTTCTCCTTCCCATTCGTCAGTCAATGTTTTTCTTTCAAGAGCATTACTAAAGCCACGTAGAGAGATTCAGAGGGAGACAAACACAGTCAGTTGGTATCCATAAAGCACAAAGATCTTCTATATTTTCTTAGTCTAGAAGAACTAAATTCAGTTTAAATTTGCATGTTTTTTCCCCTTTAGTTTCCAGAACCACCTGTGCTTTTGTTTTGTTTTTTTATCTCAACAACCTTTTGTACATTGTGGCATGATACAGAACTGAAGTTGTATAGGGCTTTGTTGAGCTAGTATGCTTTAAAAAGAAAAATATATTAACATTTGTGGCTTCTGTTTGAAGGCTAGAGTTAAGTATGTATTATGTAGTGGTAAACTTGATTACTCTTCATTAGAACATGGTAATTGTGGGGGGAATTCTGCAGGTCCTTTTAAACTTGCTTTACCTATCAACTTGCCTATTGCTTGTGCTGAACTAGAGGTGTCTGACTTACATAGGGATAGTTTGCTGGGTGGTGATTTAAATTTGAAAAAGATTTGTATGATTTTAATAATTATAGAAATAGCCTGTTTGAGCTAACATCTTGAAAAAAATATTACTCGCTTAATTTAGCCTATTCCATGGT
Source organism: Lepisosteus oculatus (assembly GCF_040954835.1). NCBI lineage: Eukaryota > Metazoa > Chordata > Actinopteri > Semionotiformes > Lepisosteidae > Lepisosteus > Lepisosteus oculatus. The sequence continues at coordinate 33,575,898 of NC_090702.1, read as the reverse complement.
TAAATAGATATTCCAAAGATTTAAGCTTCCTTCCCTGCCTGTTCCCATATGCAAATTATAGAGACTTGTACAGGTCAACTGTTAAGTTACTTCAGGCTGTTGTAAATTTGTTTTGGGACACATTGATATAACATTGTGTCATATTTATTTTGAAATCAGTTCTTAAAAGTAAGAGCCTTGGATTACATTTTTGTGCCTGTGCGGAAGCTGTGCACATATGCAGGAACTACAAGTTTAAACCTGTGAAATGTGATGAATTCCACACTGGGTGAAATGATAAATCTTGTTTTTCAGTATTCAATAAGGTCTGGTTACTGTGGCAACTAATATACAAAGTGCATTTAAAATCTGGTCACAATTAGAATCCAGAGTAGGTCAACGTTTTGGAATATGCCAAATGGAATATGGGTTTTTAATTCCCAAACCAATGTGAAAAAGGCTGTCACATAATAGTCGTTTGGTATCTCAGAATTTGAGCCTGCAAAACTCAATGATCAGTTGTTCGATTTCCTCTTTGACTGCACACTTAGCTGATTCTGAGCTTGTCTGTTTAAAAAAAACAACAAGTCAACAACTGCAAAAAGATTTGCAATCTGATGCTAAACACGGAGGTTTGGAGTTCATCCATATTTAGATTTTTGAGTAGAAGCTTGAATTTCTTTTAAAGAAGACTTTCAATAGGTTTTTATTTTTTTAATTTCTACACATTGATGCAGTATTGTAAAAATAAAAAGCATTAAAGGAGAACTACCAGCTATGTTAGGTACTTGTGTTCATGATGAGTACACTGGGACCCACACCATTTCTAGGCTGTGGTGTTGGGCTCTTCTGCTGTGGGAGCACAAAACTGGACAACAAAAAATTCTCCCGGGAGACCTGGGCTATGGCTGTTGTAACATGGCAAAAACGTTATAGGGTGGATGGCCTGCGTAGGCCATTAACAGTTCAAAGCCAGCCTTTTCCTTTTTTTTTAGGTAATCCTAAATGTTAAGAGGATATTTGTAATCTTTTCTTTTTTTTTCCCTTTCTCCTCCAGTCAAGAATTTGATTGATACAAAATCCAAAACTAAAGATTGTGCTTCCCTTGTAACGTAAATAAACAGAAAAAAAATCTGATACTGCATCTGTTCCAGGATTTCATTTTCCCCCTATCCTCCGAGGCATGACTGCCTTTGCTTCTCGGCATGCCACGCAGTTTCAGCCCTAGGACTTCTCTCCCGCTCCTTTCTGGTAATGTATTAGACACTCGATGCCGCGAGTGATGAAGTTGTATCCGCAGGAGAGCGGCCTGGCCCACTTTTACCTGACTGATAACCCTGCAGGAAGGAGAAAAGAGACAGATCTCCTGCCAGAAGCACAACAGCACCTGCCCTGACCTCTCCCTCCACTCGGCTGGTGTGCTGGCCAGGCTGTCCGACCCCAAGGGCCGGCCAGCCGTGGGGTCAGGCTGCACCACGATCCCTTTCTTTCAGGTCTTGCTTCTTCAGAGTTAACGCCTGCACTGTGTTAGGGGGGTGTGTGCAGCATGGGAAATGGCCATTATTTTAATCGCAGCTCTGTATTTGGTACCTAGTGTGTGATACTTGAAAAGTCAAAAGGGCGTTTCTTCCGTCCTGAGTCTGGCTGATTTCCCCCCCCCCCCCCTTCTTTTTTTCTTTTTTTCCCCTTCCTTTTACTTTGCATTGTGATTATGTAGTGGGCATGCCGGTCACGAGTGACAAATGCCTTCTATCTATAGGATTATAACCTTAAATAGTTGTGTATAAATGAAAAACTGTAATAACTTTTTTTTAATAAAAAACTTTAAATGTGGACCTTTTGGAGAGGTTTGTTTTGTTCGTGCCCTTGACTGTTTCATGGTGAGGTGGGTTGGGGTTGGTTTGCAGTGAGGAAAGTTCTAGGAGCTATGGTGGTGACGGCTGTTGCCATGGAAATAAGATCTCAACTTGAAGTTAGGAGCCAGACCGGGCCCACTGTCTGCTATTCGTTGCTCCGAAGGGGTTTCCACGGAGTCGGTGGGTGGTTTGGCAGCTCTAGCTTTTGAAATGCCCTGAAAGCTCATGAGTGCTGTTGGCAGGGTATGGCCTGGCGATACTGGCCATCAAGATGGCGGCCCAGTGCCACACCAGCAGCCCAGGCTGTTTTGGATGAAGAGACCTGCTGTGTCTTCACTGTTTTGTCTCAGCGGTGCTGAGGAGATCCGCGTGATTCCGAGAGAGGGCTCCTGCTGGTCTGACTCGGAACAATTGCCACGTCTTTTCTTGGCGTCGGCCACAGACAGCAGGCTGGCCACAGAGTGCACACCTGCTGGGTACTGGGGGAACTCGCTCCCATGGGTGTCTGCTGCCTGAAATGCTGGTATGCAGGAGTTGTGCCAGTTCTCCAGGATGGAAGACCCCTTCTTTACCCAGTCTTCTTCACCTAGGGTAGGGGGGATCCAGTCTGCAGGCTTTCAGTCCACAAGGGCTCTGCACAACCTAAATCAGCTCATTGTTGGCTAATTAGGCCAGTCTAACAGTTCTACATAATGCTGCTTTAAAGAGAACTTGAAAACCTAAAAAAATACTTTCAGGAGTTAATGTGGCTTAGCTGTTCCTTGTTCATGCTTAACCTTTTCTTGAGTGGTTTATAAACCTACAAAAAATATTTTAATCGGTTTTATTGACTAGATGCAGTTTCTGTATTTTTACTTTTTACTTTGCCAGCAGCTATATCACCCTGCAACTCTCAACTGGCTGCCCACAGAAGCTAAGCAGGGTTGAGCCTGGTCAGTACCTGGATGTGAGACCTCCTGGGAAACTCTGGTTGCTGCTGGAAGTGGTGTTAGTGGGACCAGCAGGGGGCGTCCACCCTGCAGTCTGTGTGGGTCCTAATGCCCCAGAATAGTGGCGGGGACACTATACCGTAGTGGGCGCCGTCTTTCAGATGAGATCTTAAACTGAGGTCCTGACTCGTGAGTGGTCATTAAAGATCCCCAGGCATGTCTCGATAAGAGTAGGGAGTTGTCCCAGTGTCCTGGCCAAATGTCCCCCCTTGGCCTTTACCATGGCTTCCAAACTGTACCCATGTATGACTGGCTTGCACTTGCCCTACGATGGACTGTCTGTACCCTGCTTTGCACTTGTTCCTTGCCTGGTAGGCTCTGGCTTCCCGCGACACCGTATGATATAAAGTGGTTTGGCAAATGCCAAGACATGACTTCAACCTGCTATTATATGAACATGAGCATCCTGCTACAAAACATAAATTGATTGTGGGTATATCCAGTGCTGCATAGAGCAGGATTCGCTGTCCCCCCCTTGGGACGGACGCACCTGCGGGTTTTATTCCAGCCAACCTCTCAGTTCCTTAATTGACTTCATAATAGGATTTACCTGAATTCTTCAAGCTCCTAATCATGGTGGAGGGTGTCTTTTAAGCGTCGCCTACATAAGTAACATGAGGTCTTGAATTTTTAAGTCGAAAAATAAACTTGCGCTGATTCCCGTTTCGCAGTTGACTGGTTACCGGTGTAGCATAGACTGGGAGAAGAGCTAATGTCCGCAGACCGAGGACTGAGAACTCCAGCACAAGCGCGTCAGGCCACTAGGTGGCAGCTCGGAAATGAAAAGGTTTTCTTTTTTTTTCTGAGTGAATGTCTCCAGCAGATGGCAGGACAACATTTGTATTCCGCCTAAACTTTCTCCTCCGCTTGAAAGGTGAATATGTACCTCGCCGCGGAAAGGCGGGCTTCTACTGAGCACAAAATTAAACTGATTCCCAGTACTGGATTAACAGCGCCAAAGTGAGCCAAGCATGACTTAAATGTTCGTGAATGAACTCGTTTTCCTTAGTGGATGCTGCACATTGGTGGTGGTGGAGGGGAGTCCCCAATGACCTGGAAAGCGCTATATAAGTGTAAGCAATTAAAATGAATACTTGACAACACAGCATTTTGAAACAATATATTGTGGTTTTCGTTTAACATTTGAAAAAACTACGATGAAATGGTGTTGTCATATTAGTACCTTTCAGTGATTGTGTAATACTGTTCTGTATATGAAAATATACAGTATAGGGAATTCGTCAGGTGACGTAGTGTTTTAAAATTACAGATTTATAGTGTTACCCTGGAGTGTATAGAGCCATGAATGTGACAAGTAATCCACGCCCCTGTCATCAAGTACATAAACTCACCTGGTAAGTTTCTTTATTATAATTCATTTTGCTTTTCTTTCTCTCAGTAGAAAATCTTGTCTTAACAACAAATGACAAACGACGTTTCAAAATGCAGAAACGACGTGGTATTTACGTAAACTTAAGTGGCTATTCCAAACGAGTTTTTGTGATGCATCTTCCTGGACCACTTTAGTGAACATGTTTTGTAAAAAATAATCAAAGAGCAAAGGCATATAACATGTTTGCAGAAAATTTCACTTCCACTTGTTTCTGCTGTTAGACGAAATGCTACAGCATATTTTTCAGTGTTTTTTATACAACTTACTGGTAAACGCACATAACAATATTACATAATAATATCAATATTATGAGAGACTTGTGAGTAAATTGCACTCGGATGCAAAACCAGAAACAGGTTCTTGACCAAGTCTTGAAACTGAACTGCCGTTCAGAAGAGGGCGCTACAGTTGTGTCGTTCACACGGGTTTGGCATCATTACTTCCGTAGTATCAAATGCGCAGGAACGGTACAGAAATAAATTCTGTGACATAAGGCAATTTAATCTCGGCTTCTGCCAAAATGTTCTGTCAAGCAACAATCTGTCCTTTCCCCCATTTCAGAAGTCAGAGACCTGCTGAATAATAATCTGCATTTTTTTTCCCGGAATGAATGAGACTCCATACTACGGCTGGTATGTGGGTTTGTATTCTGTGTACAAAAGCAGGTTGCGCTCTGACAAATCCTGCAAAACATATGAGCTGATGTTCTGGCAGCCATAAATGTGAATGTCAATGTCATACTGGAAGGACAAAAAGAAACAGGAATATGTTGAATTTAAGCAAATTATTTAAAAAATAGACTCAGATATAGATTTGATATAGCATCATATATTTAAAAAATTGTAACAGACTTTAATAGAACCTTTTCAAAATTGATTGTTTTAATTCTCGGATATCATAGTGTTGTACAGTATTTCTCAATGTACTTAAAACTCAGAACACGATAAAACTTTCTCGCCTCTCTAAGTTCCTTTTCTAATTTGTATTTTTAAACAACAAATAGAGAATGCATACAAGCATACGTACTTCATAAATTACCTAGCAATAAAAAAATGCAAGAAACACAATAAAGTAAATGTAGATTAAACCAATTTGAAGATAGATAAAATCATGGACTGCTTCCGAGATTGTGGGGTTGGGCAGAGAAATGGCAGGGAGCATCTGATAAGAGACTGGAAAAATAAACAATTTCATGACTGGTGAATAATAGAAAATTAACGAATGTAGAATGAAATGAAGTGGCACATCAACGGGGACATAGCCTTATCTCCTTTTGGGAACCATACCTACTGGATGTTCTGCCCGCAATATTTTATAACACTCTAGTTTCCAATGCATTTTTCAACCAAGAGAAACCATACATATTCTATATATGTGCTCCTAGACCTTGTCCACTTTTTAGTGGCCTCTTCAATGAGTTGCTTTGTCCATATTTAGTTAAGCAGGCCATTAATTAAATTGTGAAAAACAAAGAGCTAGTGCCGTACTCAACAAATGTCTGCATATTTCCTAAGACTTTCTCAGGGAATATGTCTTTGATCAGCCAATCATTGTTTTTATACAATGAAAAAGCAGCCTGGTAACAAGTGATTAGTGGAAATATGTTTAAGGGACTAGAATTCAGGGAAACCATTGCTGAAAAACGTATTTTGGCGGCTTCTCCTGAGAAATGTTTCCTTAATTGTTAATTTGCGAAGTCAGCTCAATGAAAGAACACGTCTGGGCTCGTTCCTTAAATGAAAGCACTGCTCGGAGGCACCAGAAAATGTAATACAACTTGAGTACGGTGTTTGTGAACTCCCGTTTGTCTTGCTTCAGCACACATTTCTTTACTAGCTAAAGACTTGATTCTTAAAAATAATAAACGTGGGCTGGCAAGCCCCTGAAGTCAAACCCTTCCTGAGAAGGCAAAGAAGTATTGTGAAAACCTCAAAAGCACATGATGCAGTTTATTTGAGGACAAGTTGTTTTACTGTTCTGTGTGATTGTGTGAAACATGCTCCTGTCTGCATGCTTTCTGCTTCTACTGTCGACGTGTAAGAGAAACTGTGATAAGAGTTCGTTTTTAAAGAAATGAGACATCTTTGTACTAGGAGAAGAACAAGGGGCAGAGTGTCAGTCCGCAGAAAAGTATCACTAAACTGAACGTCAGTCTTTCCAACCCTGGAGTTCTGGCACCCTGGGATTTTGGAAAGTTTTTTTTTTTACCTCCGTGTGAACTGTGGAACACCCCTTGCACAGTGAATTTCAGCTCCTTCCATTAGGGCGTCCATTTAGACCCCGCTAGACGATAATAACCTAAATTATCCTTCATTCCCACTTCTATTAATTAGCTTAATTTGGACAGCTGCTTGTATATTTTACTTTATTTTTTCATCTTGCAGCATCTTATGTATCTATCTCACACGCCTCTTTCCCATTTTCATTGTTTTATTTTTAATTGTGAAACTTCCTTAAGCAGCTAACTTGTTTTCCTCATTTAAGCATCTGTGTTTCTTATTTGTAAATGGGTTCATGTTGTGTTAAATGTATCGTGTGCCTTATTGCATCTTTTACCTTCATGCAAAGTAAATTTGCCGTCTGGGACAGTGGAGGGACAAAGTAAGCAGACACTCATCTTAGGTTAACTAAGAAATACATATTATTATTCTGGACTTCTCAGTATTCGGCTTTACTTCCTGTCATTTACAGTTAGTTTTTTATAAGTTTCTTAGGGGCGCAGTTTTACAGTAACACCTTGCAGTGGGTGAGATGCGCTTGTTTCCCTCTCGAGCACTGTGTGACAGCGCACACATACAAAGGGGTTTTGGGTGCAGGGAGGGGTGGAGAGGTGGGGGTTGGCTGTGTGGGCTTTCTGCAGGCTTCACCTCGGGGGTTAAAGAAATCTGAGCTTCTCAATGAAATATTTAGGGGAAGTTTATCCGCAATGCGTTGGTCAGGTGGGCTGCACTGGGGCTGCAGGCTTGCATGATGTAATGTGAATCGAGCTCCTGCCTGTCTAATTGGACAAGACAAATCGTGGCCGTCACGTGACGGCCCGCAGTGGACGCATTAAAATAGCTTTAACTGCAGCTCTGAACTTTCCTGTTCTTTCTCCTGACAACAGCCTTGATAGAAACCTTGCATCTCTGATATGTCGCCAAACACATGGGCAGTCTTCACGACACGCTCAGTCACAGCCTTAATATGTTCTGCAGATGGAATTTGTCAAATCTGTCTGTTGTGTGAATATAAGCCAAGAAAATAATACCGTACGCCGTATCTGTCTCCACTAACCCAAAGGTTTGCCAATTTAAAAACTCATGGATGGTCTTATTTTTATTTTGTAACTGACGTCTACAATGCCTTGGAACCGAGTAGCTACATCAATGGATCTTTTGATTACGTTGAATATTTGTTCTTTTAAAAAAACGCAGAAAACAAGACTTTCATCTTTAACACAAATCCAGTCTTAAAAATTAGGCATATATCGAAATGTGGATATTTTAACTTTTGTAAATCTCTCAGCTCCACGTTAGTTGCTTTGAACGTGTAATTTCCTGCTCAGTCTCATAATCTAACACCTCCTTGCCTTTATTATTATTATTATTATTATTATTATTATTATTATTATTATTATTATTATTGATTTTGATGTTGATCACCAAGTGTATGAATCTGCACTGAATACAACTTTGGAAATGGAAAAGGCAGTGATGTTTTGATAAAAATGCTTTGTACTCTTGGGCCTCGATTGTTATAGAAAGATACCCATCCAATGGGTGCAAATATTGGTTGTTTTGGAAAAAAGGCAATAAATAAAATGTTTAAATGTATTTTGACCAGAGAGATGATGAATTTGTTTCCATGCCTCGGAGCAATAACATTTTTGACTGCAGTATTATTTGTGGGAGGCATAGCGTGTCTCTCTGGTTGTCGCCAGCTCCTTCAGGAACATCACAGATATGGTTCTTAATTTTCCTTTTACCGACAAATTCTACTTTTCCCATGAGCTGCGCCTCATATTACAGTTAATTGATTCTCTGGAGTTTTCTGACCTGTGCTAGGGTTCTCTCAAGAAGGCCCTGCTGCTAAGTAGAAAATGGTAAATAATGTGGTGTTGATTGCATCAGTGAGCATTTGGTAGTTTAAGGAAACTAATGTTTTTCTCATTAGAGAATTGTGTTGAAATTTGCAGTAAAATCAAAGAGAAAGCAAAGTAGAACATTTTACAGTGGATTGTTTTTCCTGAAACCGTGAAAGTTCATAGCTGTTGCCTGGTTTTTGATTAAAGTACAGCCCCACAATTCTGGTGCATGTCAGTTGCTTTTAAGCAAACAATGGGTAAGAACTGTATTCGGCTTAAGCTTTGTGTTCCTCCTCCCCAAAGAGAGAAAGATGCTTCGGTATCATAATGGCTATGGGACCCTCTGCATTATAAATGAGTAGAACAAGCTTCCCTGAAACAGTCAGACAAACAGGATCTCTTTCACCCGTACAGATCACTGTCTGTAAATACCAAATCAAGCACAGCCATTGACACCTGAAAAAACACCAGACTGGAAATGTGAACGATTATCACCACATAATCAACTTAATACTAAAATTACAGTTGTTATTTATTTCATATACGTTATGTACTTCTGTTTGTATTACAAAACGATAATGTAGACTGAATTGACAAGACCTTTAGAACTTTTAGACAGTTATTAAAATTTCAAATCATGTATCCATCTTCAGAAAGCCCCTCATTTCTGGGAACCCAGAATCTGTCCCACATGTACCGGGCACAGGGCGGGGCCAGACCCTGGGCTGGACGCTGGCCCATTACAATCCATCCCACACAAAGGGGTGATCAATGAACACTAATATATCAGCCCTGTACGCGTTCAGGAGGCAGGATGAGACCTGAGCACACGCAGAAATTCTACTTGGACAAAATACAAACTCCACACAGAAGGACATCCAGGCAGGAATCCAGCCCAGGAAATGTGAGGCAGAGGAGGTGAGCACCTCACACTGTACCCCCCATTCTGAAAGGTCCCGTGTACAGGCACATGTCTGAAACATTAAGATATCAAAAACAATATTCTTCTCTGGTAGTATTGTTTAATCAAAAGGCAACACCAGAGCATAAGAAAGTGCGGCGTAATTGTTTCAGGACTGCAGAGAGAGGGCCCGGTGGAGACACTTCCTGCACTCAAATTCCTCTGGATCTGATGATCTGTGCGTCGGGGCCAAGGGAAGGGTTAATGTTCCAGTAAGCCTGCCTAATGCACATGTTGAGAAGAGAGGAGAGAGATTAAAAAGGGTGTGCTTTCCAGATTAAAAAAAGACAGCTCTGTGAAGCCACTCAGATCCCGAGAGGGTGCTGTCCGACACCAAGGCCCTCAGCTGTGTTTTTGATGTCGACTCGATGCTTTTGTCTACATCAGGATTCTTGGCTATTTTCTTCAGATGTGTGCATTTTCGTGTGCATTTTTACGTTTCAATCGTGACTATTCTGAGGTCCAAATGACACAGGCATCTTGTTTTGCACCAGTGAAATCCACTGGCGATACACCTGCTGTTGTTTTTTTTTTAATGGTTTGCTTGAGAGTGGTGACTCTAGTTTCCAGAGTTATTTCTTCCTTAAAGAACTGCATGATGCAGAATGATTGGTTGTCTTTATTAATGGACGACGCTCTGATTAAACAGGTCTCTCAGATTAAAGATGAAGGGGAACAGAGAGAAAAGCCGAGATGCAGGCCTGAGCTTTGAGGTACTGCATTGAGGGCAAAGATCCTAACCAGTCCACTGGTGTCTTATTCAAACTAGCTCCTCCTGCTTCCCTGAATTGCTTGACCTGCTTCATGCTCTTTTCTGCATTAGGAAAACACTGACACAATTTCCTTGCATCCACTACACTAGTTTATGCCCTTCCTGCCCTGCAGATTGTACGACGTTAGCAGAGTGAGTTTGTATTTTGTCAGCGCTAAATTGAACAGACCGAGACGCCGAATGTTTAGAAATTGTAGCAGATATCATCTGCAGCTAGTAAACATGCTTACAAAAAAAAACTAAAGGAAGCACTCGAAAGATAATTATTATCCAAGATAGATTGCTTTATTAATAATTAAATGTGAATTTCAATATACATTCCAAATATATAAGATGTTTCTTGGCTCAAGGATAAGACAAACACGCCACCTATCACCAATGATTGAATATTCCTGCATCACTGTGCGAGACGCACGTTGACAAGATAGCAAAGAAACACTGCTTTTACCAAAAGGGACTTGGCTTTATTTAATCATTTAAAAACCGTGAACGGTGCACTTACATTTATTTTACGAGTTGAAAGTCTAAATACGAAAACGCTTGTTTGGCGTATTGCAGACGTTTGAAAAGGGTGCCTCCAAATGATATTTTCTGTTTAAAAAGCCTCGTGATTCTTTGATTCTTTTCAGAGCAGCTACACCCATTACCTGTCTTCACCTTCTGTTCCAGGAGACGATCTGTTCAGCCTTTGTGATTCTTGAAAAACGGAAGGATGAACAGTTTTGTGATATTTATGTTTACTATAGCATTTATTTCTGTAAATCAGCTTCCATGTGAAATCTGTAAAAACCGTTTCTGGAGCTGATGTTGCATTTATTGTTGTGGGCCTCCTCACAACAGTGACTGTGTGGTAAAACTCTTATCTGTTACTTCAGTGAAATACCTTCAGAGCTGTTTCTCGCCTTGCTTAAAAGCCGGGCTGGAAATTGTTTTGCAGAAATCTTTTGAAATATTCGCCATGGCGCAAGTTACAGGCGGTGTTTCGTTTACTCAGTTATTCATCGGAGTGCGAGTATTTTGTTCAGCGCGGAAATTACCTTACTGTTTATTTAATTTGATTTTCCGAATGCTAGTTGTGGTATTTTCTATTATTTTTCTAATATGTACAATTTATTTTCTGATTGTTTAACGTTTTTAAATGCTATGTCCTAAAAGCCTTGTGAATGATTTTTTTTTAAATCCTTTTAACCAGGTAACCAGGTAAATCCATTAAGAACAAATCCTCATTTGCAATGATGACCTGAAACCCCCATGTAGACAGCAGGGTATCATGCTGCAGCCCCTTAATGAAATGTTAAACATCCACAGTGTACTGTATACACCAAGCCCCCTGTTTCAGGAAAGCCTTGACAGCAACATGATACAAGATTCCAAAACATCTGTAATTTTCCAGTGAGCCAGCCTGCCAGCATAGTCAGTTAAATGCTAGCTAAGGAGCTTTCACATGGGATAGGTTAAGACCCACTACAAATAACTGCAAAGAACCATTTAAGACACAAGTATAATATATATGTATATTTCATTGTATATATTTGCATTATATATATATAACATTGTATGGATATAATATATGTATCCCTATATGTGTGTATAACAAAGTAAGTATATAATACACATGTATATTGTGTATATAAAATAGTATATAATATGTGCACAACCGAGTGAGTGGCATGGCGTTTTTTACGTTTTGCTGTAGAAATTGATGAAAGCACAACCACTGCAGACTGAGTGCAGTCCTTGTCTTTCTTAGCAGCACATGTGGAAGGATCATCATGCTGTGGAGATTTAGAGTTGGCAAAAGGCTTAAGGACAAGTTCTATAATTTCTGGATAACCTCATGAAGGCAAAGGGTCTTTGAAAAGAAAGATGTCTGGACCGTGTAGAGATGGCACACCAACTAGGGATAACGAAAGACACAGGCTAATGGCCAGAACGAGGGAATGTACAACACGCCTCTATACCGCATGGTGTTCTGTCCAGAAGGGCACTTGCCAGCAGAGAAATGCAACTCTAACCTGCATGAAATTTTAAATATGGCAATCAAATTGGTAAATGGGATAAAGACCTGGTTTGTTAGCACTATTTTACCTGTCTTTGTGTGAAGAAATGGGAGCTGAGATCCAGTCACTGCTATTTCATACTGAAGCCGGTTTCCTGCTGTAAATATTCACCTGTCTCTTGGAATTGAAAGACAGGTTCAGTGCACCCAAGGATTCAACGCCTGGCGGAACACCCTGGGAGAAAAGACTGGGATTAAAGTCACAGACTTTTGAGCCACACGTTCTACCATCTGAATGGCCTTAAGAAAAGCATGAGGGGCACAATTCTTCTTTTTTAACTTTACACCTCAAAACTTGTAAATGCAGAATTGTCAGCAGGAAATGGAATACATTCCACATCTCTATTGTATGCAAAACACATTTATGTGTCATAAATCGAATGCATTTTAAGCCATCATCATTCACTGTAACACATTTGTCACTGTGTGTGATATTGTTAAAATGTTAAGTATGAGCAAAGGGATTTCTAGCCAGAAGAGATAAATAAACACCTGAAAGTCACCTAAATGTCACCTGACCAACTTTCTTTGACCGACTGGTCAGCCTACTGAAGGTGCCCAGGTCATTTCCCATTGCCTTCTGGGGAATGTAGTTCAGACAAGAATCTCAGTCTTGTCTGAGCCTATCACCCTTTCTTACCAATAACGGACAACTCTTTCAGAGCCACACAGCAAAACTCTTCAGTCAGCAAAGAGTTCAACTCCACCAAAAGACTAGATGTGGGAGAATCTGGCCTCATCTAGGGGATGATTTCCACTTTCTATGAAAGGCTAAGTGAGTCTTGTTATACATTGGCCTAACCAGTTTCTGGACCAACACTACTGAACATCTATAGGCAACCCTTCAAAGGTACTTTCAGAAGGCGTATGCATACCCATGTTTTAGTGCTCTAACAGTTCACAGCCCAGGTTCCCGCAGATGTGCAGTGCTGATTTTACATTGCAGTGCATAAGAGCATCATTATCTTATATCAGGCATAGTGTGGTGCAATAGCCCATTCATTATTCACCAGTGCAATGTACATCTGGTTTCAGGATGGGTGTCTTGTTACTGATGTCAGCTCTCAATATATCCTTATGCAACAACATGTTCATTACTAGATTAACACAAGGATTTGTCTCCTTTGCATGTATAGCTGAGATATCTGCATGTACATGGATGAATGAGAAGAGAAAAAAATATCTGTATACTTCAAATGGCATTAAACCATTGTTCTTAGGTCCCTTGGTTTTGTTTTGGTTTTTTTAATAATTTGTTGTCACATATGTAGATATTTTACGTCAAAAAGTACTTTATGTGTGATTTTGCAGGTGTTCGCTTTAACTGGGTGATTTTAGTCTATGTCCGTGAAATTTCTACCAGTGAATTGTAAGTAATTTGTGTTCTTCTTTATTGTAATTTTTGTTTATTTTTTCTGTTTTACTGTTGTGCAGAGGTACCAATACATGGTACATGTATTGTGTGCAGACATTTACAAAACCAGATTATAGGCTATATGTTGCATCTACATATATGTATTATATATTATGTTGACGACTTAAATAAATTTGATTCGACTTGCAAATGGAAATGTAGAAATCGATATCCATTTTTCACCCTGTTTGTTTCTGCTGTGTGGAAGCCAGGCTGTGCTCTTCTCCGGAGCCGCTGGAGTTTTGAGATGAAATTGTGTGTTGATGGATTACTGCTCTTCTTAATGTCCATCATCAGTGCAACCTTCTAATCCCTCTGCATCAATACTGCATCCGATTCTGATCCTGGTACGCCGGGGCTGCAATTAAACCCCCAGCTATGAAAGGCACACCGTCGCTCAGCCAAGAACCGAGAGTGGATGTTTTTTGAGTACTACCTAAATATTCCTATAGCACTGCGCCGGAAAGTACGCTTCAATATTGCGCTTCGGTTTTTACTCTTTTAAGAATGTGGGACACACGATAACACAGGCATTGTCGCTGTCGTTTAAATTCAAGGCAAATCTACCTTTTATCTACCTCATACTTGTTTCTCAACGTCTGATGCACTTCATAATCATGTTTAAATGGTTCTTATTTTTAGTAACATTTTCGTAGAAAGATCTTACTAATACTTTAAAATCGACATCCTTGCAATTAATTTGTGAATCGGGTGGAATAGTAAGCTACTCTTAATGTTTAACATTCGGGTATTTCAAAATTTTCTTTAAATATATATTAGGATATATTCCATTATGTTTACTGCAAACTCTTCTAAAGCAAACCTTACATTTAAAATTTCTAGCGAATGTATAGTCTCCATAAAAGCTGTTTAATATACAGTACTATACAACAGTGTAAAACAAAAATTATGCTTCTTAATTTGCTAACAATCGATAACGTACCCTTATTATTTCCATCATTTAATAAATCTTCTCAGATTTCAAAGATGTCAAAACAGTGTGGTCAATTCACCGTGTGTGATTGATATCTTATGCAACTTTTCACCTCCTGTAATAATAAACTTTGATATAACTGCGTCAGTTTCTGTTTTATAATGTTTATTATAATAGTATTACAAAGCAATTCAACAATAATCTGAAATTATAGCCGTAAATCATCTGACTTTCTGCGGAACAGAACATGCGGAAGTCTACAGTTCAAGATGCACTATCTCCATGAAAACGTATATATATAATCAGTCACAGCTAACACCTTAGGTTATATTTAGGGAATTATTCAAAGATCCCGCTTTATGTAAAGGAAATAACGTTTTATTATTAAAAATGGGTAACCTTTAAATTGAGCTGACATGCAAGGGGTCGACTGCGATTAGCTAGAACGATTTAGTCCTTTTAAATATTGTATGTACAGGAAAATAATAAGATTGATTCATTTATACTGTATCTTCCGTGGCTCGTATCTCAATGATGCTTGGCAATTAACCGGTCAGGACACAGGACAATTAACAGAACAGGTAAAACATAACAGTATTAAGTGTTTTAGGGTAGACGTCAGGTAATTAACCAGCAGTCAAAATCATCAACAACAACAACAATAATAATAATAATAATAATAATAATAATAATAATAATAATAATAATAATAATAATAATAATAATAACAATAACAATAATAATAATAATAATAATAATAATAATAATAAACTGCATTCCTGAGTCTTATTGTAGTTACAGTATGGTATCATTATAATTAGCTCAAATTTTAAGATTAATATTCAATCTTTCATTGAATATCAACTTTACTGGATGACAGTTCAATGTTGCAATTAACGGCGATGTATAATCTCTCAAAGGACGCTGTTGGTCATGCCTTCTGCTGAAGAACGTCACAGCTCAAGCAAACAGACGCACCCTCGCCTCTCTGCGTCCGGATAAGCCTCTTAATGCTTACATTGCTTTGAACTGGGCAAAATGTTTGCGGAATTAGTCTTTATTTCCAGAGGCTAGAGTTTGCGAATAGTTCAATAACATATAGTTTGGATCAAACACGCAAATGCAATAATACATTTTCCACGAAACATACATTTAATTTTTAATTTCACATTTTGTCAGCGTATTGATTTGGACATTCGACCATTTTCTCATATCTGTAATGGTATTTATATAATTCAGATTTCTTATGTATATTATTATTATGCCTAAACATTATTTCATTAAGAATTTTTAAATGCTTATCTTTAATTAAGACGTGGTTATTGATGTGTTTTTGCGAATTTATAATATTATTTTTACGAACGTGTTTTAAAATTAACTAGTAAATTTAAGTAACACTAAATTGAATTATACACCCAAACAGGGTGGCTCCTGACGCATCACGTCAAAAGCTAGAAACGAACTTTCAGACTAATCATTAGTCTTTCGGGTTAAAGGAGTAAAAAGGGCTTCTTCCGAGAAATGTAACTCAATATGCCTGGCACCTAGACTGTCTTTCCAAACATATCAAATATTGCGTTTGTTGTACACGGAATCCCACAAAAATAAATTTCTGCTAAGGGCGATTGGTTTCTATTTGTATGTCTTCACCTCTACCCAAACCATCGTTAAGTAAGTGTTACAACAGTGTCACCTGTTCCATTAGAATTCCATTGTGCATATGCGATTAAAAATACGTTGGTCTTTATAACCCCCTGTCTATCCAAACGGCAGAAATGTAAGACTATCGATCGCGAGCATGACTGCCAGTTATTGAAAGCAGCATCTCAGCGAGTGACATTATCAGCGAGTTTTTCGATATGTGATTAGGATTTTTGTGCCTTTCGTTCAGAGAAACTAATGCCAACCTTTTTTGTGCTTCGTTCATTTTGCAAAAGAAAGTCCTATCAGAGCCCCAGTGTTCAATGAGAAAAACGGCGTTTTTTCACCTGTAGTGCATTCTTCCGTTCTCGGCGCTGTGTGCGAGTTGCGATACGAATTTCCTTGTTTGGGTGTCATTGAACTCTAATGGTCTCTTCATCTGTACTGGCTCATCTTTTAGAACACTGGAAAGGAAAATTGTCCTTCTTTTTTCTTTTGATTTGTATTTTATCTTAATTTTGGACATGTTTTAACTGAAATACAATCTCCTTGGTAAAATGTATTTTGAAATGTAAAATACAAAATAAATGCGCAGACTGACGGAAAGGTTGGAAAAAATACCATATAAAGAAGAATATCAAAATAAATCGTTCAGTAATACACGACTGTGGATATATAAAGCTGATTTTATTTCACTTTGCTAACCTAAAGGTAACACATCAACATAATACTAATTAGGTAAATTCGGGTATCAGAGATTTAATTAATACATTTGATTTCGATACTGTCTAGCGTTGATGTATTATATTTCATTTCGGTTATAAACGATAAAACATCGATCGTTTTTCTTTTCCTTTAAAATCAAGCAGTCTTTTTGCATTGCAGAGTGATGGATAAAGACTTTTGTTTTTTTTTCTTTTTGACTTATTCTGTGTTTAAAGCAAGAGACCGCCTCAGGAAAAGCAATTCATAAGAAAACCATTTTGGTTCATCCACTGGGAGTGTTACAGATGGACCCAACGTTAATAGAATTATCACTTGTGTATAAGCAATTAGATGTACTTTTTATTTGATAAGTTATTTATATAATAGAAAGTGCAATTCAATGAATGCGCGCGTATTTAATTCATAAGTTCTTTTTTATTCAAATATTTAATTTAACTTCATTTACCGTATGTGTTTCATTCAAATGCTTACAGTTCAAAGCGTCTTCTTGCATTTGAGGCCGAGGAGGAGGTGGGGTCTGTGATCATTATAATTCGTAGATTACAAATAAACCGAAACAAGCAAAGGGGTTAAAGACTTAATTAGGAAATAGTACATTTCCTAATACTGCATCTTTGTGGCGACAGGCCATGTGGGAAACGAGCAGGTCCGTCTTACAGACAGAGCTTCTTTGTTCGGTAGGCTCTCTTGCAGGATTCGAACAGGTATCAAAGTGCGCCTCTATTTCCAAAAAAGTCTAATTCGTCTTAGAAAATATTTACATGGGATGAAAAGAAATGGGCAATGTAGATCTCAGTGGTGTTATTTAATTTAGGGCGTATTGTATTATACAAATTTAAAATAGGCTTATAAACTAAACGTGACGAATGTTGGTGAAAATATTTTGAACTCTCGTCATTGTCCAAGAGGTATAAAATTGAAATATTTAGGTTAGGCCTACGAGCCCTGTGAAGATCAACTTGTCCTGCTGTATATAGAACAACACGTACCACACTTGTCTGTCAAGAAAAAACGAACATTAAATTATTACAAAATACGAAGTATCAAACAATCCTTAATATATAAATATTTCGATAAACGGCGGTGGTATATGACTCGAAATCGGAGACTGATTTAATAAATCTATCTACAGCACATCTCCAAATACAATCGTATTATTAATGCAAAGGATTCTACATAATTTGATCTCTTATTGTTCAGTCTGGCTATCGCTTGACGTTCGAACAAGAGACCTTGTGCCACAGGTGTGCTTGTGTTACACCAGAACCTTTCTACCAGATGCGAAAGTCTAAACCAAAAACGTCATCTGGACCCGGCCACGATGGGCAGAACTTAATGAAAACGTTAAATATTCATGAGGTCTGCTCAACTCCTGTCGTCTGCCTATTTCAGATCTGACTCACGGCTAGGATTTCAACTTCTCCAAAAGTTAATCAGGCAGAAACTAAGAGGGTGGGTTAAGGGTAAGAGACGCTCTGCTTGATTGTTCGCTGCTCCTGCTGTAAAATTGCACGGCGGAAACAATGAGGCTCCGTGGATGGATTTCACTCCTGGTAACCCGTTTTGAAAAGGTGAAACTGGATCCCGCGGACCAGCTCCGGTCGGATCTCTTGTGGAGATGGGGGTCTCTTTTTTCCATACAGGTGTCGGCCTAATTATCAACAGCAGGTAAATGGAGTCGTGGAAATTAACAGAGAGGAGCATGGGTAGGTCTCACTTGCATATATTGGAAAAGGAAGACCCTCCAGTGCCACAGTTTCGGTTCGCTTTGATGCGAGCTCCACGTGTACTTACTGACCGCCAAGGGTCCCGGTGCTGAGCCTGTCTGCGCCTGTTCGATTTGACAAGCAAGGTGGGTGCGTGGAGTGACGTGTTCCGCGGAGAGCTCTGAGCCAGACACCTGGAGTCTGGGTTCCCCTCAAACCGCAGGTTGTATGAGATTCGGCATCGTTCAAATACTGTTCTTTTTTAGCAGTCAGGGGGAAAAGCAACTGCTTTATGGTGGGAACCTTCAATTGAGTGTGTAGGATATCGTAAAGATGGGGGGTTTCATGAAAAAATATTATACATTAACATTCCGTTATTTTGCTGTCAGGTTCCAATCCGTTTTAAAAATCTAAAAAAGCTTTTTGCCAGGTAAGGTTTATTGCTGTACAGCGAGAGATAAAACTTCTATTATGTTTTTGCCGTGCATACCCGTTTAGATTGATTATGTAGGCTCCATTTTTTCACAATTTAAACTGGAAACCAGCTCAGTATTCTTCGGTGTCTACAATTCGTAAGAGATCGCTGAAATTAAAAATAAAATCTTATTGCAAGGTTCACCGACACAAATATTTGCGGTCGGTTTCGCACATATGTACGGTTGAAAATCAAAGAAACTTATTCATAAGCTAGACAATATTGTAATACAGTGGACCTCCACTACTCAAGTCACCTGTACCGGAGAATTATTTCCTAAAATGGTGAGTGTGGCGGTCGGAGACAATTTTCTTCGACTTCCACTTACAGTGTAGAAACAGCAGATTGCTAAGTAGAGGCTTGCATTGGTGAAATATAGTCTTGTGAAGCTTGCTCGTCGTTGACCATCTGGATATGGTTATTTGATCCTGGTGTATTGCTCATCAGCCCAAGAACTGCAGGCTCAACAGAATGTCAGCTCTGTAAAAATCTAATCTGCACGAGAGAGGAGCTTTTTGTCTTTGGGTTCACGGTCTAAAAAATGTTACTGCTCTGCATGAGCCGTTTATTATTATTAGTGTGCTTTCTTGCATCCTAAAAAAACAATTTCAAAATCTCCAGAATTCTGCTGGTGCGACAATATTTTATCGTGATCAAACATTGTATGGAAATTATATAAATCACGTATATGGTATACCGACCTGGCAAAGTAATCAATTTCATAGCATGCGACGAAATGGTTCTGTTCTTTTAATGTATTATATCCCCCTCATTTGTGTTGATTAGCATATTAATTTAGTTCACAATTTAAAAAGACGAGGCGAAAGCAATTGCAAAATAACAAATCAATTTTTAAAATGACTATTTGTACATTCAGAGTTTGTACCCTGTGGTAACCTACCTGTGATAAAACCGTGGATCCGAAAAGGAACCACAGTAAATAGATTTCGATTTCATATGGTAGTAAAATTAAAATGTAGACTTAGGTTTGTAGTTTTTAAAGAAAGACAATAACTGCTGCTCCTGGTTTTATAGTTATTTTGTGTAGTTTGCTTTCTACTAATGGCAAAAAGGGGGAAAACGAGCGAACTCCGGGTATTTTTAAATACAAAACGTGTTCGAACGTTTACAGCCTGCTAATAAACAAGAGGTTCAAAGTTAACAGCATCTGTCTGAACGGGTGAATAGTTTCCCGTTACGTTTTGATAGAGATAGGCCGCTTGGAATATGCGCTCCTCTGCTCCTTCTGTGCCCCTCGATACAGACAGAGAGCCTCTTTGTTCGGTGTCCCTGCAGGTAAACACCTGCCGAATATGCTCTGTTGGACCACAACACTTGTAATGGGAGTGACCACATCAACCTCACCAGGCCTACCTGCTGCAGCACCGGCTAATTTTTGCTTCTAATGTGTGAGGCGTTACTCAAATGAGAGAATTTGAATAACTTGGAGGCCGTTAACGATGCTGAGGTTCATAAAGTTTTTTTTTTATTTCTGGCTTGTGGCCATTCTGAAACATCGAAATAAAAAATAGTCATTTAATTAGGTTTAATATCAGTTTGTTTACTAAATAGTTTATGCTAGCTGTACTAACAAATCAAGTGAGATGTTGTACAGTAAATTGGTGTGGAGTAATTAGATTGCCATATTGCCATAAAATGCTCAAGACAATAAACAGATTTTAAACTTTATATTCGTCACTTTTTGTAATGTTAACAATATTAATAGTAGGCTTAATATTTTTTTAACGTAGGCTAGCTTGGTGGTCAGTGTAGATGGAGATAGACGTTCTTCGTGTTAAATTAAGAAATAAAGGGCTGCACCAAAAGTTCTAGCATGAAATCAATTTGTCCGCATAGAGCAGCCGATCTCTTGCCAACTGTCTCCTTTTGGTCATCAATCGAATCCGTTCCCCAGGCCAGAGCTCTTAAGGTGGCCCAGCCTACTTTGAGCTCCACCTTAAAAAAGCACCTGAGCCAGTGACATTGCAAAACGCGAGAGAGACAGAGGAGGGATTGGATTATTCTTTTGCCACTGGGGTAAGATGCTTACAAACTAATTATCTTTCCATTGGCAAATCCCTGCTTTTGCAGCCAAACCAGGCAGAGCTGCTTGGGGGGCAGAAGGAGAGCCGTTTGACCAGGAGGGCACAGGGAAACCGAGACAACGTCTTCCATTCGCAAAGGAAGGCTCATCCACTTGGGTGCGACAGCGGCGGCTCAGGTTAAATGATTCTGCAGGTAAAAGGAAAGGGGGAGACAAAGTGAGTCGAAGGCAAAAAAACAGCGAGCTGAAATTGTCATTCGATACCCAGGAAGTTAGCAAAGCCGCCCGGATTTCTTTGTTTCATTCATATTCTCCCGTTTAGCTATAAAGATAATTCTTTTTTGGCTGTTGTCCGCAGGGGTAGCAGGTATATTCTGTGTTTATTTTTTAACGTTTCCGAAAAGATTGTTTTGTATATTTAGTACAGCCTCCTCTCTTTTGCCTGTGTCAAGGCAGACAAACGAGGTAAAAATATCCAAATTGAAAGCATGCGGAACTGCAGGCCTATATGATTCTTCTTTAAATTCGTGAATTCGGGTGTCAATACAAGATTATTGTTACTTTCCTTGACTCCATAAAGATATAATGTGCACTGTGGTTGATTTAGGAATCTTCTAGAGAGTGGTTCAATCTTTTTAACTAAATCGTGCCATTCCTGTGACGTTTTTAAAGCATCTTTTTGGGGGAAAAGCAGGTAAGCCACTTAACATAAAATCTTAAAAAATGTAAATATAACCATTTATAGTTCTTTGTAAGGACAGTCAATAATTAGTTCTTAAAACAAGTCACATTGATTGCAAAAACGTGTTTAAGCGTGAATCACCAAAGAATGTCCGTTTCTCAAAAAGGTGGGAAATGTATGCCAAATTCATCTTTTATTACTTGAGATTATTTTACAGTTGGTTATGTATTTGGTTTGTTCAAACCATATTGGGGGAAAAAGAAGTTTCAAACAAAAAATCAAACGCTCAGTTTTTTTTTCATGAGACAAAAACATCACAAAGCTGACATTCTTCCAGCTTTAATACAAAGTACCTTTTGTATCCCGAATTGTGGGATCGCGCTGCAGCGCAGACTAACATTGGACGCTGACACTGCAAAGCAGAAACAAAGTAGCGTGTCTTAAGACTTATCTAACTAATATTGTTGATAAATGTTGCTTTTAAAATGATAATTGCCTTGCAAGGAACTCTAACGTACAAACAAATTAGCAAGGTGTATGCAAAGAGCTGCGATCCTGATTTTGTAACAAATCTCTTCAAAAACAAAAGTCTGATGTTTTTGTTCTTTGTTCCTTAGATACCGCATACGGGATTGTACAATTTCACACACGTTTTATATTGTAAAAAAATAACCCACTTTATGTATACAATGATATATGCATACAATGTAATACATTGCATACAAAATACACGTATTTGTATCAGGTTGTAGGTTTGCTGTTTTCTTGGATCTTTTTTACCCTTGGCAAACCACAGTAAAATAGTTTCGTCGCACTTCAGGATTAAAAAAGAAACGCTCAAATGAAATATTTAAGTAAAGATGATGTGGTGACATTGGCTACTACGGTGTTTCTAAAAAATCTTGTTTTGTTTTATAAACGTTAGTATTAATACATTACTCGTGAAGCGATGGAATTTAAGATAACATTTTCGCAGCGAAACAGACATGAAAGAGTTTGTGTGGCGTTATCAAACACATCAAACAAGATATAAAATCCAATATAATATCCATTAAATATGCTCTATTAGAAATATACTGGAAAGTTAAAGCTCATTCAGATATCGTTTTCCGTATGCAAACAAATGTCTAAATGCTTGGATGCTTTTCTTGACCTCTTAAATGCCTGATGGAGACAGTTCATTATGGAGACGGCAACAGTCCTTTCCAAGTCGCTCTTAAAATAACTCAATCTGGAGAGCTGCAGACTCCATAATCACAAATACGATTAACTACAGGGCACCGCAACTGTCATTGAGTGGAATTTATACACAGGTGACCAAAATTATGTGGTCTGTTAGGAAGACGAGGCGCTCACACTGCCTATACACAATATTGACAGAAAAAATGCCATGTCGAGTAAAGGCGGGAATATAAGTATTTTTTACACATAATACTTAATAATATGAGATCTGAGCAAGAACAATTTGCATTAGGCACGTTCTGGTTTTTAAGCACTGCGGAGATTAACGTGCTGGTTATGTAAAATAATAGAGCCCGAGGCGATCTTGAAAAATAAATAAGTTTTACACAATGGTTTAACAGATACATTTGTAAACGTGTGTTCAATTAATGTATATTCTGAACCTCAGGGGGACTTGTTTTGCGACCTCTCTCTTGAAGAATCTGAAATGAGAACATTTCGAAGTACTTTTTTTTTCTAAACGAAAGAAGGACATAAAGTAGTCAGACTACATCATGTAGCATTGATACCTAAAACATTTGCAAACAGAATCTTCTGAGACTCTTCAGTCTTTTTGCAATAAATGTTTAGTTTGTGGTTTATCTACCACCACTTCAATCAGAAGGATGTTTTTGTAAATTAAAGAATGTTGCCTGGTTGCAGTTTCTTACAACAGGAAACAGAAAACAGGAGATATTCTATTTACCAATAAGCAATGCCTTTTACTCTTGAGTTATGGAAGAAGACAAACAAGCTAATTCCTTTAAACCCACAGCGCTATTCTTAATTATTTTACTAATATAATGTTATAAGTTTCCCATTTTTAAATCGTAATCGCTTTTACGCCCTTCACTGTGGGGGAAAAAAATAACAGGATACAATTTGACTTGATGGAGGTTTCTCATAAAACCAACTTGGCTTTTTAGCAGTATTGATTTCTCCAGGAAATGGCAAGATGAGTCCTGCCCTGGGAGCCATTTGGGCGTCTAAAAAATCACTTAGAACATCATTTCGGAGCTCAGATCAATCTGCTCTCCGCATACTGCAGGGCTCAGGGCGAGGGAGATAATGGCTGCGCCCGGTCTGTCGGGGAGGGGCCGAGCAGAATTTGTGCCTGAGTGGCGTTGATGTTGCGGCAGCCCTGTCTGAGAGCAGATGGAATGAAAGATTAAGCTGGTGATAAAGAACCAGTATTCTGTCTATATTATATTTATTATGTGCACCAGGAAACAAAATTTTGTTTATAAAGTACGTTAAAGGGAGCACCAAATAGACGTGCATTGTCGATCACATTCTGAGGGTGATCTTTATTTTTTAGAAGAGCCTCGATTCCACCATCTTTTGGTGATTCCGCGGGAGTGACTCAGCGGAGAGTTTATTCGTACTTCTTACTGGAGACTTGGTTCATAACGTTAAGAGCTAGTATTTAATTCGTAAGACGGAAATCCACATTTGAAAGGTAGATTTCGTCCCTCACAAACAAAAAGTACAGTTTCATTTTCTCCGTGTATTAATACACGTTTTGGAGATGTTTACTGTTAAGAACTGCTTGCGCAGTGTGACACGAGGTAGATAAGTATCGCTGGCCCTGATGGAAAATGCGCAGCAAAGCAGCCCCATGCCTCTTAATAGCTGTTGAAAGTGATGACGAACGAGGTTAAGGAGAGGCCTACAATCTGAACCTGGCTATCTCCAGGGACACTCGGGCAAAACTTCAAAACCTGGGCACATTGACAACACGTTGATGAATACTTAAGGGGATTCTGATTCCTTAGACCTATGTTGGAAACTATTATAGTGCAAAAAATGTACTATAATTTCTGTATCATCTGTGATCAAAGTAAGAAAGAATATAAGAAGTGTTGCCTGACAGTCAAGAGGTTGGGAAAGACAGGGGAGTGGGGAACAGAGGTGGATGTTAGCAGGGGGAATGTTTCTGAAAATAAACTGTGGAGGCAGGTGCAAGAGAGATGTGAGAAAGTAACAGTAGAAAAGTCACAATGATTTCACTTCATTGTTGGACGAATACAATATGATATGCCATATGCCAGCAGCCAAATCACACTGCAACTTACAACTGGCAACCCACTGAAGCTCAGCAGGTGTGAGCCTGGTCAATGCCTGGTCAACACCTGGATGGGAGACCTCCTGGGAATAACTAAGGTTGTGGCTGGAAGGGGTCTTAGTGGGGCCAGCAGGGGGCGCTCATCCTGCGGTCCATGTGGGTCCTAATGCCCCAGTATAGTGATGGGGAAGCTATACTGTAAACAGGCGCTATCCTTCGGATGAGACTCTCTGTGGTCATTAAAAATCCTGTTTCTTGAAAAGAGTAGGGGTGTAACCCTGGCATCCTGGCCAAATTTCCCATTGGCCCTTACCAATCATGGCCTCCTAATAATCCCCATCTATGAATTCGCTTCATTACACTGCTCTCCTCCCCACTGATAGCTGTTGTGTGGTGAGCGTTCTGGGGCACTATGGCTGCTGTTGCAGCATCCAGGTGGGGCTACACATTGGTGGTGGTGGAGGAGTCCCCATTACCTGTAAAGCGCTTTGAGTGGAGTGTCCAGAAAAGCGCTATATTAATTACAAGGGCTTAGTTAGGACAGCATTTGAATCTGGGAAGATCAACATGAAAACGTTTGTTGATGTACTACTAAAGCCCAGAGAAATGCATTATATTTGACTGCTCTCTTTCTCTAGGTTGATGACAAGGAAGAACACAGAAAATCCTTCCTTTCTTCTTTTTTTAGACAGGAGTGGTGTTAATTAAGGTGCCATTTTAAAAAGAGAGTGGAAATATATAGGTAATGGTGTTTTGCAGTGTTTCAAAATCTTTTCTCATAAAAAACATATTACAATTTTACATAGGTTATCCAAGGAAATAAATTCTTCTTATTTGGCATCTTTGTGAATTAAAAAAAGAAAGGCAGACTAGATTCTATCCCTACAATGGCACAGTTGCTGTGATATTCACATCAGATGCCAGAGTGAGAGTTAAGGATTGTGTTTGGATGACAGGTACATTTAGTTTCCATCTTTTCAGACTTTCTGTGTTTTTCACTCCTTTTTGAGGAGATTATCTATGCATTTCCCCATGAGAGAGGAAAGTCCAAATGACTGAAAATGATCTCTGTCTTTGTTTAATCAAGACTGGTCAAACAGGGGTCACTGGGTTCTGAATGGACTGTGCTGCGGTTTGCGTATTAGTGTGAGTTTAGTGGAAAAGCCTGTGTCTTTGTAGGTAATGGATGTATGGAGATCATCAGAGGCAATGGTATGTTACTACGTATGTTATTACGATATGGAAATGTCACCTTTTGATTTCTTTTCTAAGTCCAACTGCGCCAGTCTTTTTGTAGACGAGTTTTGAATGGACTGTTAACATGACAGTATCCTGACAGGAATAGATCTTCTATAGGGACTTACCCCAAAATTAGAATACTAGCAAATTCCATTTTGCAGTGCAGTTCAACCTGTTTGTTGAAGCTTCAGGTTAGTCTACCTTTTGGCCATTAAGAGCTGTAGGTGGTAGTCATGCAAGAGCACTCAAGTGTCAGGCTACTGGACACCTCATGTTGCTTTCGAAGACCGGATTCCTGCAATCCCACAATCCTTGCAACCTTCACAACTGTAGCTTGTGGCCAAGCTCTGAGTTACAGCAGTACAAGAAACGCAGAACTCGGCTTAGTTTGAACTGGTGGGCACAAGGACAGCATAGTGTTATAAGCCACTGAATCTTTATATACTGTACTGTACAGGTGACATAGGGCTGGGTGCAGAGTGAGCAGCACTGAACTGTAGGTGGCAGTCAGACTGGAGCAGAGGGAGCCATAAAAAAGCACCTAGATATAAAGCCAGCTGTACACAAGGACAAGATCAGGTTTGGACAGAACATTGTGAAGAACATTTAGCTCCATCAGAGATGACACATTCATACACAAAGCTGGAAGAGAGGCATCTGAATACGTCAGTATATATTTCTTGTATATACTGCAGTTGTATATATTGGTGCTGCAATATTTAGGGACAATAATATTGTCTTATAGCAGGTTAAATATAAGTTAAAACCATGTTAACAGAGGAAGTGAATGTGATGAATAGTTTTTTGAATAATTATGTTAGAAGAAAATGGTTCCATTGCCAGTGCAATTGAAAGAAACAACATTTTAAATGTAAATTGATTCAGTTGTTTTATGTTTCTAGTCATAATGGATGTGCAGGGTAGTGGCCATTCCTTTAAACTGAAGGCTGAATGAAAGTCATGTGCTGATTGGAAGAAGCAGATTTGTGTTTTTTCATTGTTTTGCTTGTCTGTCACAGGGTAAGGAGGGCTGAGACGTAATGCTTTGTCCTTCTTGTAGATTATAAGATAGATAAGAGGTAAAAAATGTAACTGATTCATAAGTGTCATCTGGAAACCTTGGTAAATGCTTGGGGTGGTCATTAGTGTTAAGGAAGGCAAAAGTGCTAGAAAGGGATTCAATTTAAATCCATTACCTATGTGGTGTTTTTTTCACATTATATTTCCGTCAGTAACTACCCAGTTGTGATTAGAGCTGCTGTACCATACAGACTTGAGGGATTTGAAAAGATATTGAAAAGATTTTGAAATGACAAGCTCTTCAAGGCCTACGTGATGAGGTCCTTTCTCCATCACCCAGTCCAGCTTTCAGCAGCTGGATGTTTATTAGCAGAGTTAATGCCCTTTTAATTTGTGGTTTAGTCCCTGTAGCTGCTGCGTAAATTTAGTTCCAAAATAGAAACTACTGTACAATGTAAATTATAACTTTTTATGTTAAGTGCCAGCTCAATTCCTTGTTTTTCCTGACCTGTGTTCTCAGCTCAAGTTACTTTCACACCGGTTTCATTTGAATTTCCTTCTCTCATTACTGTCCAGCTGTGTGGACTGCAGTGATAAAAATTCTTTGAAACATAACATGCATTATATCTTTCATTGCACATACTGTATATGTATTTAAGATAAAGACAAAGTGGTATTTCAATACGAAACAGCAGGCCTATACTGCTAAACAAGATCAAATAAAGAACTGAAAGAAGAGGGTCAACATAGCCATCCTAAATATTTGTTGTCTGTATCTCTAACACCAGTTATGCAGACGTCAGAATGTAGAAAGTGGCCTAGCTGTGTACATCACTAGTGGTGATGTGGAAGGCCTAGGGCTTTAGCAAGGGTTTACAGATACTGGATCTGTTCCTCAGTGATATATTAGAGGGGAAGACAGCCAGCATGAGCAGTTTCACTGAATAAATGAGGTGTCTGCAGGCGCTCCCTCGCAGGAAGTTAATTGATACTGCACTGATATCTTCCCTGAATGCCAGAGAGAGCGGATCTAGGGATTCAGGGAGAGGGAATTAGCCTGTTCATGTTGTAGAAGTAGGCTGGACATCACACTTGTTGCATATCTAAACTTATGTTTTTTGTTTTAATAAGGCTATTCTGTTTCTATTCGATTTAGCTACCTTGACCTTTTCCAGGGGGAAATAACAGCATAAATGTCCAATATTCAGAGAAACTCCTTTTCAAAATTCTTGTAGGGCAGGATGTGTTTTCTACTAACCTGTTTTTTCGAGAATGGCTGTCTGGGGTGATGATGACTCCTGTTCTGTGTATGGCACTGGTAGAATTCACTGTGAAAACACACTATCAGTGAATTACCATAGGGCCATAAACAGAGCAGAGAAAGAACCACATGGTAGAAGCCAGTTTAGCTTTTAAGCATTTCTTTCTGTTTCTGGATGTGCATGAGTGTTAGCTTCTTCTTGGGGGGGATTCTTCTCTGGGTTTTACTGGTCTCTAAAAAGAGTGTTATATTACTTATTAGTTGGCTCTCTTAACCCTCTTTTACTTTTTATTATTTAAATATCACACTTCTTTGCCCATTTTGGCACTAGCACATTTTTGCTTCTGTATATATCCGTTGAGCAATTATGTGTAGTGCCAATATAGGAGAAGACAGACATGCAACACTGCTGGTCTTTGGTGCATTTTGTATTTCTGATTTTTTTTCTGCTTTGTGAAATATGTTGAGAACTGCATGCATATTAAATATAACTGTAATACTATGTGATGACAGTTTTCATGCATGTCCTTTACTATATTGAATACTGGTTTTTATTGAGTGTTTAAGGAGATAAGAGCCATTTAGGTACAGTTCTAACATCTAATAGACCTATTAGACAATCTTATAAAAATGTTTTTATGAGATATTCAAGTGATATCTACTGGCCCAGATGTGAAGTACTTATTAAAGAACGTCCATCTTAAGTGTGTGACCTGTGAACACTGACTGAGTAGGGGAAAATCCTTTCAAGGTAAAGGTTATTCTGTCTTCATGCTGTAGAGAGTTCAAGACTCTCCATCTATACCCCAGTGGCAAGAGCGATTTAGACCAGGGGTCTAAGTTTTAGTCCTGGAGAGCCCCAATCCAGTTATTTCTTGATCTCCACTGTTTTTAGGGATTGCCACCAACTGTAAAGTACTCTCTTTCTTCACACTTGGTAAAGTACTGTATGCTCTTTGGTTGTAGTGATCAATTGGCCAGTGAGGTTACAAGCTGAAAGAGTTGTAAGTGCTAACTAGCTTAGTAAATGGTAGGAATTAGGAATTGCCTTAGGAATAAAGGCAAATGTGAATTTGTGAATCTTTTTTTGGTGCCAGTGTATTGTGTAAATGATGGTCTACTTATGTGTGAATGCATGTTAATAGTACAACCATTGATTAATGCTAGCTAAATCAGAATTTTCAATTTATTGTAAATGGCACAGAACTATTCCACATTGTCAGAAGAACATGGAAATGTGTGGCATTTGTTACATAATTTAACAAATGGTCACTGCCTGTCCTGAAAGCAGGGACTTTCAACCTCTTGTGTGAACATTCCTTGTACGATGGAACTCCAAATGAAGCTGAAGTCAACAGTTATTGTAAACAGCGCTACTATAAATTCTGTTAAATTTAGACCTGTGGGCTTCTCTAAGCAGATCCTCTTCAAGCACTTCCAGGGCAGAACCACTGTGTGAGGTTTTGGTTTTAGGCAGTACTGGACAGCAGTTAAATTCCTCTTGTTTCTGAAGACACCTGGACTGTCTCTGATCACCCCTAGTTTATCCCTGCTGCTAGGAGTCCATCTTTCATAAATAGATGTGAACGATTCTTCCCAGACAGTAAAAACTCACTGGTGCACAGATTTCATCTTTGAATTGATTATGAAAAGACTAAGAAAACAAGTCTGTACAGTACTTACAGACAGTACTAAATCGTTTCCTGCGTCATATTCAGAATTGATTGGAAGAAATGGTAAAAGATACATTTTGTTTTATTTAGGATAAGTGCTCAAAACTATTGTTAATCAAGGCGGAGATGCATTTTAAGTGAAGGCCAGTGTTTAATATATTTTCAGTAATCTGTCTGAATTCAAACCCTCTCATGATCCAGATCTTTTCCAGTGACCTACAGTAGCTTGGCTGAATTCCTTAAAATAATTTGGTAATGAACAAATACAGGTGGTGGCACAGAGGTTAGCAGTGCTGTCTCGTAGCACTGGGGCCCTGAGATCATCTGCATAGAGTTTGTGTGTTCGTGTTGGTTTCCTCTAGGCTCTCCAGTTTCCACAGTCCAAAGAAAAACTGGTAGGTTGATTGGTTTCTGGGGAAATTGGCCCTGGTGTGAACATATTTGTGTCTGTCTGCCCTGCTATGGACTGGCATCCTGTCCAGGGTGTCCCCTGCCTTGTGCCCATTGTTTGCTGGGATAGGTTTCTTCTCTCCCACAGCCGTGAATTGTAAGATGGATGGGCGAATACAAACTTTATATAGAAAACTGAGAAAATGTTATGCTAAACAAGGAAGAATACATTTCCTAATCAATATGCTTTCAGATGTACACTTAGTGCTTATTACACTGAACTATAAGAGCAAATTCCATTTTTGCTCTTGGAGCATGTAGTTAGTAGTGTTAATTTGCCCACATGTACTCTATTGATCAGCAATGAATCTCATATTTCACAGACTGGACATATCAGAAGCATTGATATTTCTGAATGGTGTGCTCATGATCCAGTGAAATTGTGCTCCACTGCTGCAGTTCCGTCCGAGACATCCAGACTCCAAGCTCCTACCTCTTTTGCTACTCACTTATGCAAGCTGGCAATAAATTGATATTATTTTACTTTACTTTTTAAAAAATCAAAACAGCAGGCGTTCAACCTTATTGATCGTCCTTTTTTCTGGGCTCTGGTGGCCTTGTAGGTCATTTTCTGTTTTTGGCATTGCGCCCGCAGGAACTGGATCTGCTGTTTCGGGACTAGAGGATTTAATGGATGTTTGACCCTTCAAACAATTTCAGCAGGTGGCAAATTGTTAAATTCATTGAAAGGGTGGATTAAGTGGATTATTCTTCATGTTGTTTTACTAAACCTTGGTGGTAGTAATGTGGCTGGCAGTAACATGCATCTTTATGTCTGTTTTGCATTTTTTCCCCTGTCCTAGTCTATTTTTGTATTGATTTTATTCAGCATGGTATTTAGACATAGCATTGTCTTTCAAGTACACATTTAAATAGCTTTAAATGGCAAATAGACTATAATATCAGCAACCACTTTAAAGCATATTCAGTATAATTCACCATTTGTAAGATGTAGTGCCTCACAAGTTCTTCCCCTCTTCTCTATTATGATTGTTTTGTAGGTATTCAGCCATCAAAGAGTATTCCTTCAGAAATTCATCTTTTAATCAAAATTCTCTTCAGTCTCTCACGACTCCACTTCCAAATGTTTGTTTTCCTTACCATTACAATTTTGCAGAGTATATAGTTTCTAAATTGATCTCCTCTTGCAGATATTTCCTTACCCTCTGGGTGAAACAGATAGGTTTCACTGCTTGAGAGCTCGATGCCCGAAGACTGACTGCACATTTTATTAGGGTTGCTGTATAGAAGATTGCGTCCTGGGGCCCTGACCAGGAGCCCAGTCCTCCAGGCATGCTTGGTTGTCTTGTGGTGTTTGGCAATGGTAGAACTCACACTGGTGAGGTAGATGGATCCGGTGGTTCTAGACTTGCCAACTACTGCTTGAGAGCTCTGCTCGGCCCTCCACCTCCAGCTGCTCTGGTGTCCACATGGGAGAGCCTCCTCTCCTGTGTGTCTCATGTTGCTTCTTGTGCGTCCTGCCAATGGTCAGCTCCTGCCACGTGTGAGACGTCGGAGGCAGGGAAGACTGGATGAATGCTGTGGAGCCAGATGACTGAGGACTTCTCAGAGTCAGTGTCTGTGGGCAGTGCAGAGTGGGATGAGAAAAGACAATGTCTCCTGCGTGCCCACAGTCTCAGGTCTTGATGCGGCATGCATTGGCTCCAGGAGAATCTACTGTATGTGGAAATATCAGACCTTTATCAGGATTTACCTTGCCTGTGCAAAATGTTTAATTCTCTAATACTTTTCCTGTATTTGCGGTAAAAAACGTATCTTTCTTTACGTTCTGTATTTAAGATCTCTGCTCACTGCTTCGAAACCAGACTTGACTCTTTCCTTTGTCTTTTCTCTTCTTTTTTTCATGCTGCACTGAAGTCTATTGCAACTTTATGGACAGGGAAAAACTAACTTCCAGAATGAAAACGCATTTATTAATTTCATTCTAGTCTGCACATCACCTAAAATGCTGCTTTTTGGTGTGGCATGTAGTGACTGAGGTTGACACAAGTTAATTTTTTTGTACACTGTATTCTGTATGGACATACGTTTTTGTTTTGCTTTGTTTTTTTAGGATACCTGTTTCAGATTATTGTCAGCTGTGCTGTACTGGAATGTTTCTGTGTCATACTAAATAGTACTACAGTATTTGATTTTAAAAATCAGTACCTTATATGGAATAAGGATATTTTCTGTGTTTTGTTTACAGGTAGAAAACAGTTGTTGTGTTTCAATAAAAATATATAAAATGGGGATGCTGTTCCTCAGAATTTATTTGTGACATCCATTTTGCTCTCCCTTTGTTGGATTAATCATGAATATGTCATGATTAACATTATTCATTAGTAAAAAAGTAACATTCTATTTCAGCATATTGAGTGTAGCTCCATCCCATTACTTCTGTCAAGAAAAGTTGTTGCTGCAGACAGTCTTTATGCTTTTCAAGGAATGAATGGTTTACATTTTGTTTGTAAAGTAATCCTCATTAAAGGAATTGTTTTCTGTAAACAGGATTTGTAATTGGTAATGTTAGTGGAAAGGAAATCTGAGGATTAATATTCTCATTTTATCTCCTTTTACATAACGCATCCAAGCTGTGCATTGCACGTTTCGAGCTGAAGGATTTGCATTGGTGTGGATTCACCAGGAACGTGATCGATAAACGTCGCCAGTTGGATTTTATTGGAGTGTTCTAAAACTCCGTGGAGTCCATCAGAATTGAATAAGAACAGGTTTATTCAGGAAAACAGAAATGGGCTAATTTATTTCTTTTTTAAATAAGCAAGCATTTCTAATTAATTTAAATTATTTTGGTATGCTTTAAAAACATGTTTAAAACAGGAATGAAATGAGTGCCTCACACCTCCTTTTTAGAACCTTATACAGTGTTTTACTCAGAAAAAGGTATGAATGTTCTACAATTTCACACTATGGAAAAACAGCTATAAACACATTCACACAGATGAACGGCAGAAATATGAGGTATTTTCCTTATCAAAATCAGCAGATCTTTGAATCTGAAATGGGTTGCATTTAATTGCAATTTAATGTGCACTAAAATATATATTGTTATCAAAAGGAAATGAATATTTCTACTAATAACATTGTAACATTTTCCTTCATTAAATAACTGTGATCAAAAGTGTCTGGAATTATATTAGCAATTTAATTCATTGTGTAACAGGATTAAAATGTGCAATTATATTTTTAAAAATATCTGGATGCTGTTTTTTTTTAATTGTTGACAAATGAGTTTCACAATTTGCAAGAATGAAGCTCCTCACATTTTAAACCAATCTCTGCTGCAGAATATGTAGGTGGTTTTATCTGGGGCTTATTGTCAATAGAGTATATCTCTGGACAGACGTCATGACTCTATTACATCTGCCACAGCCCCACCTCCTGAAAACTTGAGATCTCAATTTGTTCTCAATTGCTTTTTGGAGAAGTCGTCAGTAACTCTATTTGCTCCAGCTCCTAATGTGCAGAGTGCATTAGGGCTGTATGATTAAATTCTGCATTATTAATCAGACATTTTCATGGAACTGCACAATAGTGGAAAGTGCATTGTTTTAGATTAGGAAAGCTCTTAGAAGAGACACCAGACCTCTAGGTATGATGAGGTCCATATAACTGTGTGCCAGACCAAAGGTTACAGTCTTCTGCAAGGCCACAGCTCTCTGCTATTAACTCGGCACATTCCACACTTCTTAAAAACCACAGAGGCCAAAGATTGTACCCAATTACAATCAAATAGATGTAATGTTGCCCACAGCTAAAGCAAAGAATGAAAAGGTTTACACAACGCTGAAGTGCAAGTACATTTTTAATGAGTTTTTTTAAGGTGATGACATCATTAATGTAGTCAAATTTTCTGATAAAGCTGGAACTGTCTAGATGTAGGATGTCAACATCTTTGTAAATATAGCAGTGACTAAGAGCTTGAAACAAACTTTCAACAGTTGACTTTAACTGACCTTTATCTTTCAACCTACACTGTTTAAAGGATTTCATTGAGTCATTTTTCACTGAATAAATCTTTGGGTTATTTATTATATTTTCTGTCCGTTCTTATGTAGTGTCATCTTATTATCTGATCATAAAACGTAATTTATATCTGAATCAGTACACATGAGATGACCAACAATGATACTGCATAGCTGTCTGTGGCCAGATGTTATTTTTGGTTGACTACAATCCAAAGAAGTAAATTCGGAAGAAATAGTTCTAAATTGTTTTAGATATTTACGTAGGCATACAACTTCTCCTTACTGTACCCTAGTGCAGCGGTATCCAGTCCTGGTCGTTTAACCTACAACTGCAGGTTTTCTTGGTGTCTTTAAATCAGTAGCACCTGAAATTCTGGGAGAAGCTGTCCAATTGAGCGTTAAGCCACGAACTAGCTGGTTTAGCTCATGAAGAGCTGAGACGGAATGAAAACCTGCAGACACACTGGTCCAAGATTGGACATCGGTGCTCCATGGTCTCTCTTTCTCTTTAAACTAAAGAGTGGACTAGCCAGCCTTGAAGACATGGCACGCTATGTGTAGAAAAACAGGTCATTTTGTGACCAAATACAAATTCTTCTGTAGCTTCTGATAAAGGTTGAATGTGTCTGGTTGCAGGGGGCAGGCGCGTCACTTTCCCCCAAATCCTCACCCCCTTCTCTCGGAGCCCGCTGCCTGCCTCATTTGCCGGGCTGTACAGAGCAGGGAATTAGGATTAGCCATCATGCCTTAGTGAACAGGACAAGGGCTGCAGCATGGAGCGCAGGCTCTCATATTAAGAAACGATTAACCGAGATTAAAGCTTTGGCCCGGTGTCTGTAAGACCACAGGCAAGAAGAAAGAGCTCCCTGCTGAGGAGAGGTCTGATACCCTGCAAAGCTCTCTGCACCCCGCAGTAATCAATACCACTACCCGTTTTTACAAAATCACTCTCCACACCGACGCACAGCCTCACGCACTCCCACAGAGCACTTTTTTCAGCCTGCCTTTGCTTTTTAATTCAGAAAGATGTTTTGCTGAATATATTTATTTACAAAGAGCTCTCGAGCAATTAGAGTATATGAAGATGTTATGTAGTCAATTTCCAAATGAAACTCCCCAATACCACGGTATTGATCAGATGTCCCAACACCACTCTCTCACTCTTGATATATCAGTTTCCTGGATGAATACACGCGTAAAAAAAGGGAAAAAGGGAAAGTTGCTTATTGTTTAGTTTTACCCACATCCAGGCAAGGGCTTTGCAGTGGTATTGGTGAAGGGAAGTCCCCATTACCTGTAAAGCACTTTGAGTGGAGTGTCCAGAGATGTGCCATATAAGTAAGGAAAAGTAAGGAATTATTATCATTAGTTTGCAGGGCTCTGAGAAGATTTAAAGCACTTTAAAGTAAGGCAGATATTTCTGCATTTGGAAACAACTCTCTTGCTCAAGGGTGCAGATTTACTCTGTGGGTTATTTAAATTGCTGGTTATTTTCTTCATTTGGAAAGCTCAGACTCAAGGGGGCACTACTGAACCCTGTTGTTGTCTTTAGGTTTGCATTCCAGCCCAACTCTTATTGATCTCAATCAGGTCATTATTGTCTTTGTGCACCCAGTTTAACAGCCTCTCCCGGCTCTTCAGGTACTGGTGCTTCAGAGCCACCTAGAAAATTTGTAGGTCCACCCGTCCTCTGAGGCTCCTGTCACCTATCTACCTATCTATCTACCTACATGTCCTCCAGCCAACACCGAGAATTTGTTGGACTCTTTCATCCTTTGTATGTTTTCCTTGTATTACTTCAGTACACATCCCCTCAGAGTGTGTGCATTTAAACAGGTCATGGCTCTCCACAATGGTTTGGATTCTCTAAAAAAAAAGAAAAAAAGAATCTCTAGCAAAAGAGAGAAGTAACACAACCTGAGGTGTTCTTTATCTTCCATGATGGAGAAAACACTGTGGGAATTCAGTCTGATCACTTTAGGAATCTTCAAGTTAGTGCCCACCACAGACCAGCTTTAGATCTGCTAGAGAGGGTGTCTGCAGAACCAGTCAGTATCTTCCTCCAGCCAGGAAACACCTGCGATGAGGTGTGGAGTCACTAATCACCAGAGTCTTCGCATTTGAATCATTCACCTTAGTCCACAGATCCAAATAACTGAGATAGCCATGGCCATGCTTATGAAACCCACTTCTGTGTGTTGCATTTCAGTATGGCGCACACAATGCACATTTTTAGAGATTTTAGTGGTTAGGGAGCATTAGAAAATATAAGAAAACCTTTCATGCATAATCCATGCTTGACTTCCAGCACAAAGGCCGGTGGTTTGAGAGATTGCAGGTCTCAAGGTTTTTCAGATGGGTTGTTAATCTTTTCGTGAAAAAATCAGTCCATATTGTTCAAATGACAGGTTTGACTTTCATCTTATACAGTACACAAAAGAAATACTAAAGAAACAAATCAACTTCTTTGTTGATTATCACTGTTGTTCATACTGCCTGAATAGTCAGGGGTGTCACTGCTAGAAATTGCTTTCCTAAGTCTGTGAAGTCATAATCCTTAGATTAAGTGAGAAAGGTATAAATTGCAGATTCATGCAATCAGACACTTACAGAAGTTTCATCTTGGTATATGGCAGGTAAACAAATTAAATAAGGTTACTATAGCCTACAGGACAATAATCCTCAGGTTGGGAATGGGATATTTGCTGAGAAAAGTGTGAAACATTATGGTAATCTGCTGCAAAGCACAGCCTGCTGTACTTATAAATGTGATGCAGTAATATTCTTAACAGATATGATAAAACGCAATCAATAAAAATACATAAATTACATTAGTGATAAAAGCCTCTAATAAACTAATCCAGAGTTAACTGAAAACAGTTCTTGACCATGTCAAACTATAAACTTGGACTAAAAGATTAACTATAGGGCTATTTCATGTTTCAATGGCTATTAATATTGTGAAAGATTATTTAAAATAGGAAGTATTTTTTTTCAGTGACCCTTTTGGTGTCAGAATGACATGACTGTATATTCTGGAGTCAAAACTGTGCCTGTTTTAAAATCCAATAGTCAATGACTGGTTCTGCCTCTGGCGTTTGTATGTTTTAGGATACATTACTTTCAATATTGGGATGCAATCTGAGAAAAGGTCCTCATAAAGAGAGTTACTTCTGACATACAGATGCAGTATGGACATCCCCACAATGGAATTTACAGTAGATCTCAATTAATGTGATTATTTGACTCACCTAGCTGAGTGAATGATAAATTCCTCCTCACTATTGTGGGGAATGAGCCAGGGAGCTGCTTTAAGAGTGAAGACGGAGAAGGGTGTGACAGGAAGTCCTGGGTGCAAAATACATATAAACACGCAAAAGTAAAAGTGGGCAAGAGTATGATCTAACCTTCCTCCTGAACTTCTGCTAGAAACTACTTTTTTTTTTCACATGTCATGTTTTTTTACATATCAAAACTGCTAAAATATTTGTTTCAGGTCTATTTTTACAGCCTGCGGTGTTTCATTTTAAACAGTGTCTTGAATGCTAGATAGAAATAGAATGATAGTTGATGGAAACACCCACAATAACAGTAAGATTAAAGGTGTGCACATACAAGCTTTTCCGTTGAACCCATGTACTTCATTCCAAGAGAAATGATGGCATTTCAAGTCACACAGCAGCAGAAACATGTTTTGCATGTCAAAGTAGCCTCAAGTTTTTTTTTTTCATGTGGAGCTTTTAAAGTGTTAGCCAATTGAAGAAACAAAAATGCTGAAAGTTAAATCAAAACCATTAAAAGTGTAACCCACACAGTACTATTTACATCATCTCCCTCTGGAACATAATAAAATAAGCGTACAGAATAACAGATATGCACATTAAACACCACCCACTTTCATGAGAAAAAAACATTGAGCTAGAAAGAGAAGGGAAAATTATGTACAATTTTTGCATAAAACACTGCACTTTGTCAAAGAAATACAGTTTTTCAAAAGTTTAGAACACAGAAGCTCAAATATGATTCTACCATTTACAACCCCTGTACCCGAGAATGTATCCTTCCAGGTCTTTGTAGATGGTGGGAGGAAGGAAGGTAAAAAAGGAGAAGACTTGCGAGTGCAGCTCGGCCATGTCAATTTTGCTGAAAGAGTTCTAATAAAGCAGCCTAATCCAGAGCTGCTGAATGACGCACGCAAAACCCAGAGCCCACAGCACTGCGCATTACCAGCTGTCGGCCCGGCCGTCTTGAGCTTGCTCCTCTCTAGGCTCGGTGGTTAATAAAACGAGGAACAATCTTACATTTTGAGTTAATTCACTCCCATTTCTTCATGCTTTTTAATCTTTTTCTTTTATTCAGGAGGGGGTCTGGGTGTGGACGGTGTAGTGGATTAGAAATGTGTTTTTTTTTTTTTAAACAGAAGGCTGCAAATTTAAATCCCAGGTTTAACGAGTAGAGGGATCAGAGCTTATGATGCAATAAATTCCAGTCCGTCACAGCGGGCTGGAGGATGGGGGAGGGGAAGGCGGATTCCCGTTACAGAACGACTCCCCCCTGAATGGGAGACAGTGAGTGACCTAGCTGCATCACTGAACCAAGGACACACAGCCTTCCGGTGAAGTCTCCCAGGAACGAAGGAGCGCGTTCATCACCTGCTGTGCTATTGGATCCCCAGTTTGGGGAAGACTATTAGCAAGCCCATTCAATAGGCCACTACCCACTCTGAGCCACACAACTCTTTTCTGATCGGAGGAAGAAGGATTAAACGGTTTTTGTTTTGGGTCATGGAGAGTCATGTCCTGGATGTTTTTTTTTATCCTTTTTTTATCATCAAATTTCAGATTGTTTGGAAAAATCTTCTGACATCATTAATTTTCAGTTGCACTCAATTTCAGTGGACAAATGCCGCATATGGATAATTTCACATCTGTTTAGCTCTTGTCTCACACCTGCTATTGAAACTGTATATTTTGTCTCAAATGATATTCAGTTTTGCTGTAAATAGTTTAAGAATTAGTTGGAACAATTATAAAAGAGAGATAATACGGTTTGCCTTAAAAAAATGTTAAATGTTACCAAAACGCATCAGTATTTTTCAAATAAATTTATAAAGAGGACATTGAGATTTATAGAAAGAATCTGTATACCAATCTGTATACCTGAATACTGTACCAAAAATAATAGACATTATGTTCATGCTCAACAAAGGTTTTATTTTATGCCAGGACCTATTACATTTACTATCAATAAATGATGAGTTTTACAAAAACTGTTTTCAAAGTTTTGCTTGAGTTTTTGTGCATTGCATGTATGGAGTCTGTGTGTTCCTCACAGGAAAACTATTTGAAAATAGTTAAGACATTCCTTAAAAACAACATTTTAAATCTAATTTTGTATATTGTAAAGGACAGCTCACATTTTACACGGCGAATAGTCTTCTCATAAATGTAGCTCTAAACCTGGCAGGTATTAAGGTATGGCTTGTGAACAGATTTTAGTTCTGAATTAGGTTTATATGATGTTTTCATTATGTTAGGATATTTTAAACAACTGCAGTTTGAACAGAAATAAAAGTGATATTGTTTTATAAAAAGTTGAAATATATTATATAGAACATAATATCAAGCACTTTTTGGATTTCAGGAGCCTTTGCTTTTAGAGCCTTTGTACTGTAGTTTACTCAATGTGCTCTCATAGCAAAAAAATTGTTCTGATATTCAAACTTAAATCATGGGAAATTATTAATCCAATGCAAAGATTCTGAAATTATTTTCAAAAAGATACAGGCCATCCTCTGTCATTTTGCAATACATTGTTACAAATGTCTTTTCCTCCTCACCTTGCATGGGCAGGCCTGATCACATGGAAGGATGACAGCCGAACCCTCCTGTGGAAAATGGTACATTGATTGATATCAGGGTCCCGTGAATCACAGCCACATCCCAGCAAGCAGTGAGAAAGATGCTTCTGGGCAGAAACATAGTCAGCTGCTTTCAGAAAAGTTCCAGCTTAGTAATGCCTGTTTGGAAGGTACTAGGCAAATGAGTTAGCAATCTCACTCAGCCTTTTCTTTAAAGGAG
Organism: Lepisosteus oculatus; assembly: GCF_040954835.1. Classification (NCBI taxonomy): domain Eukaryota; kingdom Metazoa; phylum Chordata; class Actinopteri; order Semionotiformes; family Lepisosteidae; genus Lepisosteus; species Lepisosteus oculatus. Next base: position 33,535,203 of record NC_090702.1, on the reverse strand, counting down.
CCGGGGTTTCAGAGTTCACGTCTGTGTGAAAACGTAACAAGAATGTAAGAAAATAAAGGCATGTGAACAAAGCACCTTGAATAAGGGTAAGACAGCAGTCCTCCACCCAGATGTCAACCCACAAGTTACGAGTCCAAAGCCTGAACCACTACTCCACGCTGGGCCAATTCGCCACTATTAACACATGGTAATAAATATTTACTACAAACAACGGGAACGTGCTATTGCTTGTCAATTTTATATCACACACCTCTCACTGCACCATATTGTCTAACATTTACTGTACACTTACTGTAACAGTGCTATGGTAAAGTCTTTGATTTGCACTACAATAGCATTGATTTACCTTACTGGCTTAAATATTTATTTTTGATATTACTGTATATTTGTCAACATGGGAAAGGTCAATATAAACCTTTTACCACATTTGTGGTTCAGGAATTATCTTATGAAATTAGTACTTAGTGGTTTTGTAGTCAAACACAGCTACCTTTCCTTCAGACAGCTGATAATGAGGCACAAGCGCCTCCAAGTTCAATCTGAATTGCAGGTTATGTAAACACCAATGTTCACAGACGCTAATTAATTACCAATTCCAGTCACTCCAGTAGTGTATGATTGTAAAAGTGGTTATATAATGGAAATAGTGCCCTATAAAGTCTTTTTTTATATGAAAGAGGAACGGGGGTTTCCCAAGTGCCCCACCTGATAAAGGTGCTGGTTTGAGTTTCATCATCCTGGGCCTGAGCCTGGGTCGGGTCACCGGCGGACCGGTCCAGGTGTCCCAGGTCTGAGCCTGGGTCGGGTCATCAACAGTGAAGAGCCGGCTGGGTGATGCCCAGGGGAGGGGGAGATTCGTTGGCCCAGAGCTCTCTCGACTCTCAGCACCTGCAGGAACATGAGGCTGTCGGTGAGGGCCGCCGCTGTCCTCCACACCTCCAGTACAGGGCTGTGGCGCTTACAAGGTAAGGTGGGAGTGAGTGACTGTTTACACCTCGTCATTGTGCCCTCTTTGTGGTCACCAGTATCGTAGCAAATGTAATTGGCAATTTGAAGTGTATAAAATAGCTGAACATTACTTTACAAAGTATTATACCGGCATGCTATAATGTCACTGAGTGTCAGGCAACCCATCAGAAAGTGCCATAGCCACTCAAGGCCAGTGTAAGTATAGGCAATGATATCAGAGTTTTAAATAGATGGTAAACACCATGGCTCTTGGGAAGGCAATGTCACATGACAAGAGCATAGAAATCAAAGCTGCAGTTAATGATGTCCTGCTCTTGTTGACAGATTGCAACAAAGCCCATGTAAGACTTTGAGGGGACTTGTGGATTTGACATTCCTGGGAAAAGATGTTGTCACAGAAGAAAAGTGAAAAAAATGATGTAAAGTTCCCCTGAATAAAATCCCTGTGTACTGATAGACCAGTAGAGATTCTGCTCCCAGTATAGGGGTTAATGTTTCTACAAGACCAGTAAGATACACATTAGCACAACATGGTCTCCATGGGCATGTAGTTGCTTGGAAACACTTGTTTAGGAAAAGGAACAAAACAAGAAGGATGAAGCAAAGGTTGAATGCAGCTGCATGTAATTTTCAAGTGTGGATTTTGTTACTTTGATACCTCAGCCCTACTTGCACACACCAAGTGTTAATCATAACAACTAAGCATGACAACTACTTGAACCAGTAAAGGTGAAACAAGGACATGTCCACCCCTTCCTCCAACAAATAACCAGTCTGCTCATCCAAAATAATATTCAACACATAATCCTGAGTCCATCGACAGTGTATGTCCAGTTTGCCAACAATGCTGGCTAAATTGCTGTTGCTCACGGTTATCTGGTCATCAAATGAGAGGAGACGTTTCACAGCTTTCAAGATTGCAATGCTCTGAAAGTGAGCAGCCTAGCTAAATGACCTTCTCAGTACTTAGGCTGATCGCAAAGGAGAGCGTTAAAAGCTGGGCAATGAATTGGTCGAGAGCCAACAGAAAGCGAAGTAACAGCCTCATAGGAACCTAACCAAACTGTTTCACAGTGTGAACACGGAACAAAATGATCCACACAAACGGTCTTCATCTGCTCAGTAGCTTATTCAGCTGTCCTATAGCGAGCGGCCTTTTGGCTTGTCTGGTCACTCTGAGGCTGGTTTTCCACATCTAGCAGTTCAAGGGCTCTGATCTTTGGTTTGTTCACATACTCTCTCTGGAGCCTCTCCCGCAGTGCTCCCTGCTGTGCTGTGCTCTGTCTCTCCCTGGCTTCCTCACACACACATCTGCTGCGAGGGAACACAGGTTTAATAGGGAGGAGCCCGGGTATCAGGTATCATGATTGTGAGGACTGAAAGCTGGCTCCTCTCAGGCCTGTGAGTAGACTGCCTGGCTCAGAGAGCTGTACTGTAGCGGCCTGTTGATGTCAAGAGCTGCAGTCTTTACCTCCAATAGTGTCTCATTCATGAATGAAAACCTGAAAAGAGACTATTTCAAGTTAGGGAAAGGAGCTGTGGGTAAATTTTTAATTGTGGTAGACATTTATGCACCAGGAACACTTTGTCACTCTTGCTGATATTTGGGTGCATTTTTTGTATGAAGACCAAAGGATATGTCATTTAAGCAAACAGTTTTACAACTACTTTTCCAAGGTAAAGATGTCCTGAGTTGGTCAGTTATAGTAATAATACATTACAGCTTTGGCTACTGTGTTCTGGGCTCTGGAAGTTATTCCTACAGTTTACCATAGTTCATAATATTATATTGTGTGCTTTGAATCATGTTTAAAAAACCCTGTCTTTTAAGGTTTGTCTATTTTTCACTCATCACATTATTCTCAGAAAAGCAAACAAATCATATTACCTCGCTCTGGATTCCCTGACAGGTGGGGAGTGTTTTATTTAACCTCTATGAATCGCTTGTTTTCAATCTGGTGTCATTTGTTTCTACACTACTCAATCGGAAGAGCTGCAAGCTTTACAGAAAAGGCTACCCAATATCGCAAGGTCACAGCGACCTGACAGCAGCAAGCTGAAGGAGCTCAGGCAGTTGTGTGACCTTGCTTGATGATCTCCATTACGTTTAACTAAAGACATAACCCAACAGACCTGCTGATGTGTGGACTACAGGACTCAACCTCTACTTCACCATTTTCACTAATGGAGCCTTTAAGGAATCCCTTGCAGTTGTACTTCTGAAAATGATAGCTTTCACTACAGTAGAGGTGGCCAAGCTTACTCCAGATACACACAGTACAACAGGTCTTCATAGATCACACATTAAGGAGGAATCTCTAAACACTCTGACCACGTAAGTGATTTCTTCAATAAATTCTTTAGAGGGTGCTTGAAATTAACATACATATTGAATCATTTAACTTACTAAATTGATCAAAACTCACACCTTCCAAGTATTAAAAATGGATTTTAATGGTAAACAGATCTTAAATGGTAAGACTTGATGGACTGGGCACCTCCATGATTAGAAACACCTTAAATATAGTTTCTGGAAACACTATAGTTTAAACCAGAAAAAAATTAGGAACAATAGGTTTATTCCATGCTGAAAAGAGAAGAGAGAAAAACACGTTTTGGCTGTGAAGCCCTGAAGAAAGCTTCACAGCCGAAACATTGTTTTTTTCTGTTTTCAGCATGAAATTAACCTATAACTTGTTCCTTTGCAGACTACGCATCTTGAAGCAGCTATCCACCTGAAAAAAAATATTTAGCACACCACAGTATCTAGATTGTGGAACAAAGTTATTGCAAACATTTCCAAAGCATTTTTTTCCTTTTATCAGACTAAAAGTTAATGCATAACACCACAAAGTGAAAGTAATTTTTATGACTTGTTTCTGAAAGAAAAACAAAGCAACCTTTTCACAATTTCTTCATGTGCAGTAGCCATTTATTGAAGATCTAGCCACTGCTGTTGTATAACATGTACTGCATGCTTTGTTTCTGTGCTGTCTCAGTCACTATGTTGAAGTGATTTCCAACACCTTTATTGTGAACAGGGGAAAAGCTGAACTGTTAACTTAATCACACATGAGCACAATTAGAAAAAAAATCCTAATAGCAAGACCTTTTTATATAATGCAAATACGCTTCACACAAAAACATAGAAATGTCTACAAATAACATCATTTCAATTTTATAAAACAGTACATACAAGTGTCAACACTCTGTCGAGTCAGAAATAAAAGGATTCTTTTATTTGCTGACGTAATAAAAAAAGGTTTGTGGAAGGGCCGTAGTACACATACACGCGAAACAGCTCCTCTTGGCGTCTTGTATTGTTTCATCAAAAGTGTCATCGGCATGGATACCGAAAAATTAGAATACAATGAGATTTACATCGTTCTCAGCAATGCATTGGTGGCTACTGATTTCTTTCAGTTGTCCACGATTTAAACTACCAAGTTCTTGAAGTATGATGATACCTTTACGTGAGGCGTGGAGTGGAGGAGTTCTTTAGCTTGGCAACGTGGAGAAGACAGAAAGACGGCCCTTTCAGAATACCACTGAGAACTGGAGACCTAATGCAGCTTTCGAGAAGAAGCAGAACTGCACACAGGAAGCAAAAAACGCAAGGTCTGACTGGAACATGGAAGAAGCAGAAGAATTGGCTAAGAATTTGAAGCAAAAGTATTGTATGAGGGTAAAAAGGTAAAAAAAAAAGTATAAATACATAGTGAAACTGTACAAGTCTAATTGCATTTACGTGCACTACAGTGCAAGCATTTTCATCCTGCTGATGTCTCCTTTATTCATCAGAAAATTAAAAGCCAAACATCCTCTGTATCACAACACAGGAGACATTACACAATTTCTTTTATATATAATTGAGTTACCAAAAAGAACATTGGCATTCCCAGAATGACTGCACCGTAAAAAAATGATCCATTTATTTTAGCTGTGACTTTAAAACCCAGAAAAGCTTTTCTTTTTTCCCCTGCAACAACAGGGGTGTAAATGAGCATGTTAAATTAAGAGAATTTATTTCCTGAGCAAAGTGAACAGGCATGAGGATTTTAAACAAAGGCAAAGGTTTACTGAGGAGTATACTGTTCATATCAAGCAAAGACACACAATTACTCTTACCAAAAAGTAGGGAATTATACACACTATATTATGGGCTTAAGGATACTTTAGGATTCTGTTTCCTCTTACTTGAATGTTTAATATCTTCCCAGGGACCTCTCATTGTAATATATTCAAAAATAAAAATAAAACCTTGTGCACTATCATTGTTACATGTCTCTAACATGGCTGTGATTAGTTCTGAAAGACTTCATACTGGCTTCCTACCCTTTTGGTTCAGTTTTTAAAACAAGTAAAAGATGTAGGCATAAAGGAATAAATATTTCATCCCCCAATCCATTAGCTGAAATTGCCAAAAAACGCAACTAAGAAAACTCATCATCTTTACATAGTAAACAAAATGCAATGATATATTTTACATATTTGTTTGACCCCTGCAAATGCTTTATTTTTTCAGACTTGACAAAATCTTGTGCCAGGAGCATAGCCTTCTTTTTCGGGAATGCCACTCTCGTCATTGTTCCCATCACTCCATTTCAGAAGATGGCGAGAAGGGAGGAAGTGACCTCAAGCCACACAGAGGAAGACGTCACTGTTCCAAGGTCACGACCTCCACTGCTTGTCCGTCCAGAGTCACACTGTTATCTATCCTGGTGGTGACGGGCGCCATGGCAACCTGCACGGGCCTGTTACCCTGCGCGAGGCTGGTGACCACTGTCTGGTACATACTGACGGGTATCTGGACCAGGCCTGAGACAGGGGAGAAAGGAAGAGTGTTTACCATGGGGTAGTGCAGGACGTCGCAAGATACAAGTATGTTATGATCCTGCAGATTTACACAGTTTCATTTTTAATGAATGCTACAGTATGTAGGTAGAAAGGTCATTACGACTTAGCAGGCCATCTTATTTGCGTCTTCGCATGCAGATTGATTTTGATTCTTAAGATCTCTCAGAAAACATAAAATGACACAGCGAATGCCAGTCTTTTTTTTTTTAGATTTCGTCTTTGAAAAAAGGAGCCTGCCGAAGAGGATATTCTTGACAAGTTGCAGATGTTCGCTCCCACTTGCCTGTCCTATATACTGAACACCACTGCTATCACTGCAGGTCTCGCTGTGAAATCTCACAACAACAATGCTTTAGATTTTACTATTGTAATGTTCTACACTTAACATTGAACTGTAAAGGTGTCATCACATATCACGTTTAAAATAGAGTGCCTTGCAGAAATAAAAGCATTGTTTAGGAGTGAGGAGGTGCTTTAGTGAAGTTGCCAGTGGTGCTTTTCAACAGGTGTGCCTTGAAACCCTCTTGAAGCTCTCTGCAAAAAGCCCAGCATAATTCAGAGCACCTTCCTCTTACACAATTAGGAACATGGAGTCAGTTTGGCCTTTTTATTGTTGCAATCACACCAGCTGAAGAGAATATACAGACACCTACCTTTGGCTAAAGTCTATTTTTATTGTTGGAAAAAAATATTGAATAATTTATTTAAAACATTTACCAAACATACACAAAAGAAGAACCTACACAAGGAGTGGCAGTTCACACAGAAACAAAGGAAAAGGAAGGCTTCGTAAATGGTTTTTGAGATGAGAAAGGTATCTGACCATGCCAATCTTAGATTTAGTACTGGCCAAATGTAAGAAGTTGTCATTCCTGTCATGAGAACAGTTTCTGCAAATTAATTTCAACCTAAAGGAATCAAAAGGCGTGTCAGTTTCCCCTCAGACTTGTTGTCCAACCTGAAGACTGATAGTAATTGTAGAGTACTCAATGGGAAGGAATAGGGCCCGCAGCTCACCTCTAAACATCAAAAAGGCTTTTTTCTACAGCAGAGGTGCAGTATATGTAGCTAAAAGTCTAAAAGAGTATCAAGGGAAACTTCAATGTCTGCATGTTAACTCTTCAAGATTAGAAGACAACTAAAATACTGGCTGATGTAACAGTCTTGCGATCCCTGGTCACATCAAAAGCATGCCATGTTCTCTAGCAAAATCATGCAGGGCTCAGGAAAAGCTGAAGTACGTGATTATGAAGAAGACGATACACAGTAGAACGCCGACAGACTGGTTGGGCTGCCTTTGACTGTTCTAACTAGGCACCGGGTTTGGTGGAGCAGACACTCAACTGGAAGCCCTAGAGGCAGCTTCTTGGGGAATGTCCTCTGGTGTGCATGGTAAGCGTGGAGCAAGCACATCATTGCTGGCAGGCTGTGGCGGCGCCTGCAGTGTGGAACAATGGGGAGACTGAGACGCCGCGGAGCCCTCCCAGCTGTGGATTACTGCAGTCACATGAGCGGGGTCACAGCCATGCAAGCTGTTCAAGGCAGGGGGGAGGCCAGGGCAAGATTTCGGCACGTGGGGAAACTTCTGCAGTGGACCAGGGCAGGACGCTACACAGAAGGGAGCAGTGGTGGTAAAATGGGCCAATATATGGAAATATTTAGGAGTGTGTACACAAAATTAAGAAAAGTCACGCTTTCTTTTAAAATATAAACAAGCTAATGAAGGCGTTAGCTTTTACGTGCCTCCGTGAATTCATACTCGTTGAAACTCAGCAATTCAGTATGTACATTTTTTGTTATATATGAGCTCCCTGAAATAGAAGTCATGTCTAATTGTGCTGCATAGTGAGAAACTGACTTTAATGTTTACCGGTTAGACAAGGTGGTAAAGGATCCAAAAAGTAAACCAATTAACTCTAACGTAAGCAATATTTTCAGCCACTAGCAATTGAAAAAGAAAAAGGTGCATTAAGAGTCATGAATTTAAAAATCACCCTGCTGTAAAAGAATAATGCAAAAACTTCATCACTCTTTTACCCAAGGAAGAAACGGGTGCAAGGAAGGATACACCCTGGACAGGACACCACTCCATCATAGGTCAGAGAAAAAAACAGACATGCACACACTTTCACCAGGGCTAGTTATCTTAGAAGCCACTTAGAACCTACCAATATGTCTTTGGACTGTGAAGCTGAGGAGGACATACAAACTCCACAGAGATAACACCCCAGGTCAGGAACTGAACCCGGGGCCCTAGAGCCCTAGAGCCGCAAGGCAGCAAAGCTGACCACTGTGCATCTGTGCTGCCCCAACAGGTTTCTTTTAAAGCTTAAACTTGTTTTTTAATTTACAAACAACCCCCAATCTTTCCACTGAAAAGATGCGTTGTCTGTCGATGTGCTCCTCAAGATTCATTTGAATATTAATTATGGAAGCGTGGTGACTGAAGTGCTAGTAATTCAGGTATGTTCTCAGCTTACTGCCCCCAAGGCTCAAATCCTTCCTTGGAAAGCAGCCACTGCTAATCACCAGGACAGTGTACTGTAATCAAAGCTGCTCTCAGAGGCACTGGCTCTATCTGCATACACAATAGCTACAAACAGCAACCTTTTAAGCATACCTTTCTCAGCCTGCTATTGGACACATAAAGACAAAAGGTAGGTAGAAAGCCAATAACTGAAAACCCACGCCTGTAAGGACAGGGTGAAGGAATATCAGTAAATGTTGATGTACGGTGCAAGTACTGAACTCTCCCTCAACTCGAAGATGAGAGTTCCCACAGGATGAGCTTACACAGACAGTGACGCTCTCTGGACATGCAAGCTGGTTTATGGTCTGTGTAGGTTTTTCAACCACATACATTGTATTGATTCACCCATTTCATAGCTTTTCGAAGCAGGTCTTCCACACATGCTTTTACACTCAAACAAACCAAAGAGGTACGGGGGACTAAGACATTCCAGTAAAGTTTACTACTATAGTCATCCAATAAGAGATATTTAGAAACTGAAATCATACTTTATCTGTAAGGATACTGAACACAAGGGTATAAATGCAAGATATTGCAGAGCATTTCTCAACATAGAGATCAGACCTACTTTCTATGAGACCTGTCAGGAGGCCGGTCTGACTTATCAGACCTACCTTATCAAACCTGACCAAACAGACGCAGAGCTGACTTCGTAAGACAATTATTCCTTTCTCACCGAGTCACTCAAATACATTTTCCCCCATTCATTCCCTTTGGGATTTAATTTCACAGACTTGCAGGTTGCTCAAATCAAATTCAATCAATTCACTTATTCACTCATAATTCATCCTATCATCTTTTGCCGAGACAAATACAAGCTAATCTGATTCTAGTGCCCCTGTGCAGTGTGTTAATCGGGCTAACTGGGTCAGCACGGTTATTATGACTGAGTTGCAGTGATCAGTTGAGCAGGGCCAGAGTGTTGCTAAAATGCAAACAGCCCTGAGAAGCAGCTGCACGATTGCAACAGGTCATTATCTTGACGTGGAGGGTAGAGTGGTTGATTGGAGTACCAGCAAAACACATGTGCTTCAATCAGCAAGCCTCCTCTCTTCAAATGCCTCACTTCCACCATAGAGACACTATACTGATTAATTTGGGACAGTTGGTATTTACAGATTTTTGGTGGCAGCTTAAAAACCCTCTCCAGACCCTTAAGAGCCAAGTATGACTATCATTAATATTCACAACAATATCATCCCACCTGCAAAATACACCACTATAATTCTGTTCTTGCATTCTTTTTATGCAATAGCCGAAGTGTTGAACTTGCAATTGCTGTATTTTTCCACAACCGCAGCAACAACAAAAACTCTAACATCAGTGATCAACACCTTACAGGATTCAGTGTAGCTGTATACTTCAATAAGTCTTAAGGTGTTTTTCAGTTAATCTTTTCATATAATAATGGCCTGTTTTTCTCCTCCAGTGGCACACTTCTTCATCTTCATCTCTTCTCCATGAACAGAAACCCTGGGCTCAATTGACTGCATTCACTGAGGCAGAGTCTCAAAGGACAGTGAGTAGATCAGGGCTAAATAAACACCAACAGACTTGCATCTATCTGGAGCTTCAAACACAAACTAAAATGTCTCACCTGGGGCAAGGTATTTACACACAGTACAGGGAAAGGCATCTTTTCATGTTCCTCGCTTCTACATCTTCCATTTTATTCACAGAAATGCCTAACCATTAAACAGATCTAGTAGGTGGACCTGTATCACAACTATGAGCCGTACAACACTTCTCTTTCATCATGAAAAGCACAGAGCCACTGAAGATGGCTAAACCGTGAGGGAAATGTTTCAGTTAGACATGGTTACACATTATGGAAGTGGACATTGTCTCTCAGAAATAAGGTGTAAAGGTTATATGAAGTCTGTTTTTAAAAGGTTTAGAAGAGTGCACATATTGCACTAATGGTAGAAGGGATCTTGATGTCCACTTCTTTAAATGTAATGTTAATGCCCGTTAATCAGCTTTAATTTTTAAATATACCCTTCACTCCTGTCCATTCTCCTAATTCAGCACACGTGGTGTGCAGACGGGCTTCTGATTAAACCAGTACAGTATCAGCAGTGACAGCTGGCAGGGTGATTAGTCTATGGACTGATAATGGAGTGGATCAAAGCTCTTTAGGAGGGCTCCTGAGGGGCTACAGGCCTCACAGGGCCTATCACTGGGGTAGGAGGGCCACTTCCAAACAACAGGATGTGAGGCAACAAAAGACAGGATGCGAGGGTGCATGGGCACTAGAAGCCTGGAGCAACTATTATTAAAACACATTTTTATACTGAGTGGGCACAGGGATGGATTTACTCGTGACTGTGACTGACAGAGCTCCACTGGATTTATACTTCTTCTATTTCTGTCTTAGGTTTCCCCACCGGTAGCAGGATTCTTCACTGCTTATCATAAATCCAAATACTCTCAGCTTTCATTTTTATGTCACTCTTGTTACAATGTCCTCCCTTGCTACAACCCTTTGTCTCCTGTATTGAATTTAACAGAAGGCAGTTCCTTGAAAAATACAATTATCTTCAGAACCAAGGATTTTGTAGCTCTGCTCCTGAATACAAAGCATTTTAGCTTTCTATTCCCTGGTTTACGGGTCCACTAAGAACCTCAGAGATTTAGTACACCAGGAATACAATATTCCAATACAATACAATATACTTGATGTATAATGTTAACTTAACAGAAAAAAATATTTTTAACACATTTTTGACATTTGCAAACCTTAACACAAGTCTGATATGCTAAAAGTATTTCTGGTTTAGTACTTCTATTCCATTTCTTTTTTCATCTGTTTTGTATGTCATCTACACACCAGAGTTGAGATGTTCTGACCTCAAAACATACTTATTGACCAGAGGTCTTTGTTTTGCTTTAAGAAATCTTTTAGGGTGTTACTGGTCACTTGTCAGTATCTGAAAATGCCCATATAGAGGTATGCAATAATTTATTCCTTAATCTTTTTAAGATTTTCAAATTTCTTAAAAATGATCTGTTTAAAAGGGTACATGAACCATGAGATGTGAATATGTATGGAGCTATTTAACACCTAACATATATTTCATATCGAAAACATAAATAATTTAAATGAACAAAACAAACGTGTTGGGTGCAAATCCAAATCAACTAATTAACAGCTGGCAATAAAATGATGCAGAGATTTAGAAATGGTACTGCTACAAACAACTGTTTGCTCTGATGAACCTGACTGTTTCTGACCAGTGGCATGTTCTGACATTATTGCACGGTATTGAAGAATAAGAGTCAGATCTGTGTGCCCTTGTTTTGGCTACCGCAATACATGCTGGAAAGGGGTGTTACCACATCTTTAAAAGCCTCTGTGGATTAGAGCTACCATAGAAGGCAAGCTAGGTCACTGGAGCCCTGTGCAAATCTATAGGGTGCAAGCCATCTGTCACATCAGCACACAATGGATTACATTAGTTTCTGACAAGTTGACAAATTCTCTGGTACCTCTCCACCCCCAGCAATGTCCGGTCACATTAGAAAAATATTAAGATGAAATTTAAGAGAAGATCTCCTCTGGGCATTAGTAAAGGAGGCATACAGAAAAATTCTGCAGGACAGTCGTCTCTTATGATAAGGTCAAAAGTCTGAGCCTGAGCAAGAGGAATGCATGTCAATTAGTGGTACCTTGGCTGCCATCTTAGAGCAAAACAAAGGACAAAGTAAAACAAGATTAAGAGCTGTATATTTAAAGTCTCAGGACAACAGGAATAACCTCATTCCATCATCAGTGCTCTTAACATTTCTACTGGGTACATTGAAAGCTACAATTCTACTTGATTTTAGTGAAATATTGCTTTGCAAATGTTTTTGTTGCAACAGGGTTTCACAACCCCAGTTAGAGACATTACTCAGCACCTCGGCATCCAGACTCAGTAATTCTGTGCTCTTTTTCAAGCCCAGCTCTAAATAGTGATTCACCCAGTGTCTGAAACTGCAGTCGAATTAGTAAGAAACAAGCTATAACAATTAAGGACTGAGACCATTTTTAATCTTCACAGCTTACAGAGAGTACTGCTGTTCTGCTATTTGCTATATGCTATCTTAATACAATATTCAGGACCTATGTGATAAATTCAAATTCTAATTCAAAAGAGATTTAATGAAAGAGCCCATTTAGTCTTTAAATGAAATTTAACAGTGACCAGCTTCTACCTTACCCCTACACATCCTTAGGTCTAATTAGGTCTATAAAACAAGTCTTTATAGAGCCACCATCTGCCTCATTCTAGTTGTCCGAGAGTTTTTTCCAGGAAGCATAAATGGTGACCTGCAACTGTAGAATTCTAATATTAAGCCATAAAAATTAAGTTAGATAAAAAAAGATAAAAAACACAGAAGTAAACAGGGCTGTGAATGGTTTAGTACATAAAGAGTTATTGCTTCATTCAGAAGCACAAAGTCTCGGCAATAATAATTAAGAGATCACTGTATCCTTCGAAGGGGGGATAATTTCACATGATATGTACCATATGACCTCATGCTATATGACCTATCCCTGGACTAACCCCTTTTAATACTGACAAAGTTATTAAGAACCTAAAACAGGTTACTGAGCTGATCACAATAACAGAAAGGACTGAGGAACAGACCCCACAGCGTTTCCACTTCAGGAGGCTGGTTTTCTGGTCCTCCGGAGGAGCAAAGCTGCAAGCAGCAGCCTGTCCCAGAGAAACAGGAACATGCTGTGAGTGTGGGCCATTCCACCATGGCCCACACTCACGGATACGCAGGACCAGCAAGGCAAGGTGATGAATTCATGGCAACGCAGAAGAGAGGGACGTCAGCTGGGCCTTCCCGCCCCCCCACCAGCGGCCCCCTCCCTGCGAGAGCTGGGTGTAAACTGTGAAAGAGGGGGGTACCGTTAGCGTCCTGGACCCCCGCGAGTGCTCCCACGGCGGCGGCCGTCTCCCCCGCCAGGACGATCTGCCCTCCGCTCTGCAGCGTCGCCTCCGCTAGCGTCGCCACGGCGTGAGCTGCTGCCTCGCTGCAAAACACAGACACGGCTATACATTCAAGACACCCCTCTTGTCTCCTGCCCACACAGCAGACGTGCTCAAGCAAAGGCAGGGGGAAGACCCAGTTTGTTGTTCAGGTTGGGACGAAGCACATCGGTATAAAGAGCACTCTTTTCACACGAAACGGATTCAAAGGATCTGAGGAGCAGGACCAAGCAAGTGGCTTTCCCGGGGATCCTGTGTGCACCACTGAAATGTGTGACCATGAGCACCTGAAACACAACACATGGCTGAGGACATGGTGTGCTGAAGGAGGTTTCAGCTTTCTGTGGAAACCCTCCCATGATAGGGGTTCCCGTACTGGCATCATGCATTACTTCTGAATGAGACGGGCACCAGCTGGCCCTAGGCAAGGATCCACTTGAAACACATCAGCCTCGTCCTAGAGACTATCAAAAGCAACAAGTGGAGCAGGAGAAAGATTTTAACCCCGATTAAGGTTTGGTCATGTCAAGCAGAGTTTATTACCTTTCTGGATTAGGTAACAACGCTAAAGTTTACATCACTAATTTAAGAAGTGATTAGAGATCTTTAATGTCAGTTTGAAAAGAGGTCAAAACAAGCATAACAAAATTAAACATCTCAAAGCTAGACCTGAGATTACCAGCCATTACTGTGGCTGGTATAATACTGGCACCTTTAACTGCCAGTGAGCTTGTCTCCTGGCCATCGAACTCCAGGATTACAGATAATCCAGGGCTCCCACTTATTTTTAGGTCTATGTTGCTTGCAACAATGTATTTTTATCTAGATGAAGTCGTTATGAAAGTCAGGCCTCTTATCACTTTTAAAAACCTAATGAGTGACTCCATACTATATGAAAGACACAGAATCAGAAGACTGACAATCTGGGCTAGCCCTTCCCCACGCCACTGTAGGTCTGCTGCTAAACAGCACGTCTGCCACACACAGGGAGGGAGCAGGGGACAGATACCAAAGCAGTCAGTGATTCAATGGCACTTAATTCTGTTAAGTTTACGATTGGAATACAATGCCTGCCCCAGAGCAACAGGTAACAAGATCCCATATCTAGCTCCTTTGCGAATTACAGTAGCAAATAAGATAGAAGACTGAACTGAATGAAGCTTGTGAGACAGATTAATTCTTCCTACAAGACAAAATGCCCTCAAGCCTTAATGTCTCAACATGAACAGTACGGATCTTTTGAACACAGGCAATAGTGCATTACAGAATGTGCCATCTGAGAATCTTTATCCTATCATAATTCACCCAAATAACAGAAACGCCAGCCACCTCATTTTCTCAGAGGTGTCCCAGTGACTTTAACAAGTGCTAACACAATCAGAAACAGGGTACAGAAGGGCATTTCCTCAGACTTTTTGAGTGCAGTATCTTGTTTCATTCCTTTCTGAGTCCACTTACAGGAATGCGTCTGATTTAATTTGGTGACCCCAGTGTTAGAAAATACACCGAGCCCTCTGGCTCAAGCTATAGTCTTCGAGTTGACTCTGCCATCATCTAGCTTATAGTCACTTATCTCAGATGGCTGCGCTGACCTTTACTGGAAGGAAACATCCTCTGTAAAATCCCAGATGCACAAACCACATCAGCAGACAGGCATATTATTACAGCTGATGATGTAGATCAATGTCATAGTACCCTCTCAGTGCTCAGTCCTGTCTCTGTCGCGTGATCTACCACCATGTACCTCCCCTGTGTGGAAGCTTTGCTGCACAGTCACAAACTTATACGCATAAAATACGAGTCTCAGTAGTTAAAACTATTAAAAAAAAATCTCTACTAGACAGAACCACCAGAATGACTAAAACCGTCTGTCTATGGGAAGGCCACTTACATAACACGTCCCTCTATGCAGACAGGGAATCCTACGGCATTTAGCAGGTGCAACAGCTGTGCTATTCTCGCCTGACACAAAAACAAAAATGTCAAGCTTTGACCAGCAACAGCTTTGATGATTGACATATCGATGAAAGAATACTGACATCTAGTGGAAACAAAACCCCTCATTACAATTTCATATTTGTGCTTAAATGAGCATATTCTATTACTTACTGATTTGTATCCCATTCTTCACATGCTGTACTCTATGTGTTCTTGGGGATACTAGAACTCTAATTCTAACCCTCTGTCATCATTCATGAAGTACTTTTTGCCATGATGGAAGCTGGCAGTCTACCCAATCACAGGAGACCACAGCTTCCTGTTTATCTTCACTGTCCTGCTCACAGGAAGGAGAAACTCCCTAGTTAAACAAACCTCTACCACAGCTAGCAACTTTCTCATCCCTCTTGTCATTTGGAGAGCAGGAAAAAGTGCCACTTGTTTGCTAAGCGAACAGGTAAACTCCTGGGCAATGCTATTTAATTTCGTTGAAAGAGCACCAATCCAAGCACCTGGGAAGTTAATGAATGCTTCTGTGTGACCTTCCGTATGAGAACATCCTTTAATCTTCATGTTCTGTATGCTCATATTTACTTTTCAAAAAAATAATTTGACTGAAAATCTACAATACTAGCAACACACTAAAAGGACGGCAGACAATGTGTGTCAAGTGTTTAGCTTGCTGACCCTACAGTTGGATCAGGAGCCTCATAGACACACAGGGTTAGGTTTGATTGCTTTGTTCCTTGTACATCCATAACTGGCCATATAGCTACAGAAAACTAGAACCAGATGAACAGGATGGGATAAATAACCTCCTGCTTGTGGCTGCTCTGATATTCTATTTTATCAATAGTCCTTTACAGAAGCACAGAAAAAAAAATATTTTAAGAACAACAACAATCATATATCCTGAATACAAAATTTAATTGGAGACAGAAGATTGAAGACATTCAGTGAATTCCCCTGTGTGCGTTAGTAGCCTCAGAAAGAAGAACAGCCTCAACATTCTTCACAAAAGCTAGCACTCACAGTGTACAAATGAACTTTAAACAAGGGGAAGAATCTAAAATACATTAAGTCTATAAAACACAACAGATGAAGACTAAACCAAGAAAGTCAATTTGGTCTATCTGATAAAACCGAGATCCTGACTCTTTGTGGTCATTAAAAATGTTAACACCTGTGTGCTACTCTTGAAAGCACCATTCGAAAAGAGTAGGCATGTTAACCCCAGTGTCTTGGCCACATTTCTCCCCCTGGCCTTTAACAATTGTGGCCTGCTAATAATCCCCATCTATGAATTGGCTTCATCACTCAGTTCTCCTGCTCACTGATAGTTGATGAGTAGTGAGAGTTCTGGCGCACTTTGGCTGCCATTGCATCATCCAGGTGGGGCCACACATTGGTGGTGGAGGGGAGTCCCTATTATCTGTAAAGTGCTTTGAGTGGACTGTCTGGAAAAGCTGTTTATAATAAGTGTAAGGAATTATTAATGATAACATTTTTATTTAAACAAAAGCAGAGACTCAAAGCTCACAAAATTAAAGTGAGCAAACAAGAGAACAGTCTACACAAAAAATACAGCTACTGTTCTCAATTAATAAATCCCCCCAGCTCCAGCAGCTCGAAATGAAACAGGGTGCTGTGCACAGCTGCAGGTGAAGCTGATAACAAGCTCTCCTGGGAAGACAGTGTTCCAGTGCTGTCGTGTGAAGCATTTCAGCTCCGGGACCGAGTGTGAACTGTTATGGAAACTGTGCTGACTGAAGCATAAGCACCTGTGGCATCAATTTGTTTGAGCACATGTCATCCACTGTTACCTAGAACAGTCAGTACCCGACCCACCTCCAAAACATTACTGTCTGAGACACCAGCTGCCTGTATCCCAACATGCTTTTCTTTTAGCCAACAATCTGCATTTCTCAAAATCCCAGTACAGTCTAGACTCACCTTAACACACAGGTGTTAATGTGCATTGTTTGCGCACAAAAGCAGCACTAGCTGACAAGACTACATTTTAAGGTAAACCAAAAGGTAACTCTCCATTCACCACACCACTGGCCTAAGTTGTCTTTAGTTAGAGGACTGGATCAAGTTAGAACTCTATTCTTGAGCGATCCTAATCGACTGTAGGATTCCTGGATATAATTTCAAATTAATACATAAAGCACAGAAAAGACACACTTGAAAAAAAAAAGAAAGAAAATCAGTCAGAAAAAAATCCCCAGAATGCAACAGTGCTGCATGCTTAAAGGAGTTAATCCTCTCCAATACAATAAAGGAGTAATGGCAGTTCTCTTCATAAGAGGAAATAATGTTCTTAATCAGATCCACAATGAGGTTTGAGGGGTTTTCTGATTATGTCAAGAATGACAAGCTGCTACTTGCAGTCTCGGGTCTAATTTAGTAAGTAAGGAACCAAATTTGTTTTGTCTTTAAAATGTTGGCCAAGCTGATTTCAAGCCCCGCTGTGGATCTCCTCACAGCAGGCCCTCTCCCCTGAGTGGGCCTCTCCTCCCTTCTGTGTACCTGTTCAGCGCCATGGTAACTGTTGCTCCCTGCTGCATCTCCTGAGAAGCCGCCACTGCTGCCTCAGCTAACGAGGCCACCGCTTGTGTTGCCTCCGAGGCCTGAGTTGTCTGAATCGTCATTTCTCCTCCTTGGAGCGTTGCCCAGTTCTGTTCTACCTGCACAGCAGCAGCAGCAAAAAATATTAGTAAATAGATAAAACACACTTGTCTTAAAATCAACCTCGTTCTGCAATGGAATAAGTACTTCCATCTGGTTGGAAAGGATGCAAATATTATATTAAAAAAATGATTTCAATAACAGCAGAAAATAACTCTTAAAGACCAAATGCAAATATAATATTATTCACAAAAGCTCTTCTTTTAGACACTCTATCAACACTGCTTTCAATATACAGAAGTAAAAATATGGAATATTCTGTGGTAATGTTTCCCTCCATCTTATGCTTATTTAAGCCGGAAACCAGTTGTGTTTTAGTTAAATGTGTTTTATGTTGTTAATATGATAAAACACTATGAAAAAAGCTAAGCTTAAGAACAAGCTCATACTAAGCTTTTAACTTTGAGACTTTAAACTGGAGCAGTTCAACACCATCCTGAAATGTTGTATTTACGTATCATTTTGTTTTTTCAGTGTGCAACTTGTGAGCTTTTGTTGAATGCTTGAGTGCCTCACCTCTCCATCGGTGACCGTGGAATAGTTCACCTGAGCCACAGTGACAGTAGTGGGCAGCTCTGAAGCGTCTGCAAGTGTAGCTACTGTGGCACCTGTGCCAACCTGTGAGTACAGTGAGAGGAGCAGACAGAGACTAAAATAAACCTCTGCATGGAAGGTACTTAAAACACCTCTGCATCAGCCCAACCAAATACGTGCGTTCCATTTTTAATATATTACAGCATCTTTATTAGGAATACTGTAGTAATTTAAATAACGGCAACTTGTACCATTTGAAGATCAAAGGTTGTATTACAGGTGAGCGTTTTCCAGGGCAGAACAGACCTACAAAAGGCCATTATGAATCGATGCTGCTGTGAAAGGCGAAACCCCCCCACCACCACACACACACACAAATAAGAAACAGCTGCAGGGTTTCAAAAACAATGCAATGCTTCGCCATCTTTAACTGCACACAAACCAAATGAAACAGCCAATAAAAAAAGAAAGAAGTGGTCGTCCCACAGGGCTCATTTGCCCTCTTTCATCTCTCTTTCAATTTTTCTTTAATATTAAAAGAAACAATCTCTGTCTGCAGTTTATCACCAAGCCTGAAAGGTTTTTAATCCTACTAAAATTCTTCAATTGTTTTCAACTTGGCTCCACACAGAGACAGACCTGGTGTTTGAAGTTGCCTTTGAACCAGTACGAAATCAGTCTCATTACTAATGCTCATATCTTACACTAAATGCTCAGCAATTTCTTATTGAACACCTGTGAATAGCTCATATTTCCCACAGGTTTGTTTTCTTTTTAATTAATCCACCTTTAATACCATGATGCAGTTAGATCTCTCAGTTGTTTCTTTGTTAATGTGCCTAGTTGGTGGAGTATATTACCGGTATAAATGCTGAAAGCGCACATTTTCACTGGATTTGGATCATTGTTTTGTTTTAACTGTGTCCGTGTCACCTTTGACTAATATCATTCATTTTACTCCCAGGGAAGGCGTGACTTCAAAACACCACATCTGAAAACAGCAACAGCACCCAGAGACCCGGCAGGATAAATGTGATAAATCCCTGCCTCCATTTCTCCAAAGCTCTGACAGAGCTGACCTCAGAGGACCTGAGGCCCTCCTAGATACTCACTTGTATGAGGGAGACGGTGCCGTCAGGGTTGCTGATGGTCTGCACTACTGTCTGCGAGGGGACGAGGTGGGCAATGCTGTGGGTGGCTGCCGTGGCAACGTGTGTCTGTGGGGCCTGCTGGTCCTCGAAGGCGTACAAGAGGTCCTCCCGGCCATGCTGCTTGTAACAGTTCTTCACTATGGTCCGTAGGGCCTGTGTCCATGACACCTTCACACGGCAACAGCAAGAACACAGCATTACTCTCGCATTCTGAGTCGTGGCAAGGGCAGTTTAGACAGGAAGGAGCCACTGCTGTGAGACTGGACGTACTGGACAATTCATTAATATGACAGGGCTCGGGAAATAAAGAAACATCCATTTTATTGTTAAAAGGAACATTCTAAATAAGGGAAAATGTATACCAAAACCAGCATTTAAAAAAAACACCAACCCCCTTGAGGGTTGAAAGCCATTTCAGCAGGCTGACACCGCCCTCCTGTCCCAACACCGTCTCGGCCCCCCTCACCCTCTGCTTCTGCTCCTCCGTTCGGACGTCGCTGCGGACGTTGGCCCAGGGGATGTCGTCTGGCCACCAGATGGGCTTGCAGCTCTCCTTGCCCCAGCCGGGCTTGCCCCTGCCCGTGGAGTACTTCAGCATCTCGGGGATAAAGGCCCGCAGCTGGGCCTAAAGGAGCAAGACAACCACACAGGCTACCCCACTGTAACACACTCATTTCCCACCAGCACAGGTCACACTCATGGGGCCTAGAATTCAATAGCATCTTATTCAACATTAAAAGCATCTGCAGTGCATCTTTAGTGATGAAAGGAAGTTATCAATTTTTAATTGCAGGAGTGCATATTGAAGACTATAAATAAACACCCTATTAGAGTGCTTAGAGTTTGATTTCAGGAAAATCTTTCCTATTCTCATATAGGCTTTTCAGTATATTGAGTGTCATGGTATGATCTAGAAATTGCCATTGTAACTGTCAAGCCAATGTTTGTATTTTGGAACTGGTTAACAGTGTTTGCCCTGTTTATTTTCAAGGGGAAGAGGTCTCTAAAGGAGCACGGCACTGCTTTACTTCACACAGAATATTAAAGGAATTTCTCAAATAAATTCTCAAGGCCACCATGTAAACCTGAGCTTGGATTCTAATTAATAAGAGAGCCCACTAAAAACCTGCTTTACTGTAACTCTCAGGACAACAGGACAATATCATGCCCAGAGCACCTCTGACATCTCAGGACATTCAGGGGATAATTAAGCAATGACAATAGACGAGCAAAGCTCTTAATCCATCAGATTAGCCATCAAACCCCTTTCTTTTCAGGCCTTAATATCTGGTCAAAAACTGTTATAGTCCATCTGCCCCACTTTGAATGAACACTATTCTATCTCTCAGCATAATTTCTGTCACTTAATGTCACTAACTGAGCCAGTATCCGCTTGGGTAAAAACATTTGTCTGCTGCACTTCAATGCTAAACTTAATATTTCGTTTTGTTCATGATATATTACTTGGGTACATGAAAACCCCTGAGTGAAATGCTCAAGCAAAGTGAATACTGCCATACTTCACTCTGGACCTGCTATAATTCTAACCTTAGGAGTTGAAAACCAAAATTATAATGAGACATTCAAAACTGGTTTTCATACCACTCAGGCAAAGTGAACCACCATGAACAAACTGACTTAATTCTTAAGATGAGCAGAAATTTCAAAGACCTACACAGACCTAACTCTCAGTAAAACCAGGGAACAATTACTATTCACAAGATTGATTGCTTGACTTAACTCAACTACAGAAATGAAGAAAAAGAACTAAAATCAAGAGGAACACTTAAAGAAATATGAAGGGATATTAAGAAATTCCTAACATTTGTTTATTATGGAAACAGTCTTTGTTGGTTACAAATGCCTTCAATTTTATTTTGGACATGATGCTTTTCTCTACGCAGTTATCATCACACCATCTGCATAATTATTACATATCCAATTTCTCTACTGTTTCTACAAAAAGAAGCTGTGACGTCATATGTCACACTGCAGTGTCCTATAGACAAGGATAAAGCAACGCAATGAAAATTGATTGATGCAACCTTACTTGCTACATACTGGGCTTACTGTATGGGGAGAGACTTCAAGCCAACCTAGTTTAACCGGTTCCTCTCTGTGCAAGCAGCCTGGTGCCCCTTTTGCAGAAATGCCGTTATTGCTGTCAGTAGCAATAGGGTTAAGCCTTGTCCTTACTGTCCCTGATAATTCGCAAGCCTGATCGGCATTAGATTGCACACCGAAGCACTGCAGCGTCTGCTGCCTGACATCACAGGCTAAATTTGGCTCCAGAGAAACCAATCGCCTGCCATTAGCCCAGTGCTTGTATGCAAGCCCTGCGCCACACAAATGATTCCATCCGTCTGGGCAGGTACAGAAGAAAATCAAGGGTAATGTTTGTACTTAAAAAAAACTCAGGAGTGCAGAATAAGAATCCTTTGGTCATTTTCAAAAGCCTGTTAAAAATATCTTGAGTTCCAGAACTAAAAAAACACCCCGACATTTTCAGTCTTTTATTTGAATTAAGTACTATGATACATTTCAGAAAGGGAACCTGCTAGAGGTTCGAAAATGGACCACAGATTTAAAAATATAAACCACATAACCGTGAAATTGACTGATAACAGAAAACACAATGCACCCGTAGAACTGGAGCTTTCTATTAATGGCTGCAATAATAAAGTGATGTACAACAATGCAAGTACAATTGAACACTACTCCACTGCCAAAGCAAATTCAAAGGCAAAGTTGTTGGCACCGGAAACTGACCTATGCTGTACTAAACACGAGCTATACAGTAAAAGGACCTGGGAAAATACAGATTTCAACTATTCAGATATTTCACATTATTTACTTAAATTTCTAAATGATCTGAAATGAAGTGGATTTTGTTTAAATATGAAATAATGCTTAAAGATCCTAATTCTGTGGATACGTTTATACAGAATAACCTTAAATTGTTTACAATACTTCTATATATGAAATCATTTATATGATTTTCACCAACAACTCCTTCAGTCAGCCCTGACATACTCAATCGGAGTGCAGGTTGTATCTCGGCAACAACACAACAACGCAGAGTTTCAGAGAGCAGCAAGATTCTACAATGCAAGGTTTCCTGTACCTGAAGTGCTGCAGCTCAGCCAAACTGACTAACATAAGAAAAGTTATAAATGAGAGGAGGCTACTCAGCCTATCTAGGCTGTTTGGTGCTAGTAGCTCACTGATCTCAGGATCTCATCCAGCTGTTTCTTAAAAGATGTAGGGCTGTAATTTTCACTTGCCCTCTGGTTCAAGATCCACTGTGTTCACTCTGATGATGTCAACAGGATCGACTTTGTCAATGCCTTTCAGGGTTTTGGATAATTGTCCTTAATTATGATAAAATACTGTCTTCTTTGCTCAAGACCATCAAGGTTCAGTACTTTTAGGCTGTCAGTCTAGTACAATGTTAAAATTGGTCTGAGAATGTAGTCACTCCTCTCTAGCCTGATTGCAGAACAGTAATATCTGTTATGGGGTGACCAAGACTGTACACAGCGTTATAATTTTAACACTTTCACTTGATATTTTATACACTTTTAACTGCATACTCTAACATTCTGATTGTTTTATTATAGGTCCACACTGTCAAGAAGATTAAAATATTGCGTCAACAGACATACCTGTTTTGAAGATAGTTTCTACCAGTTCAGTTTTTTCCATCTTACACTTATAATTTATGTTTCAGCAGCCTGCATGTAACATTCTGTATTTGTCTACATTAAATCTCATCTGCTGGGTGTTTGCCCTGTCTTTGTCTGATTTTTTGTCTGAGTCTTGTCGTAATACAAACTTTAATTCTTAAGTCAATAGCCTCTCAAGGTAATCTTTTATGTGAAAGTTTATAATTCCTCAAAAGTCTTCTGAAAAGCTAAATATATGACGTTAAATGCAAGTTAGTTAAGCAAGACCAGTCTTTTCTAAATCCATGTTAATTGATTAGCTTTCCGTTGACTTCCATTTATCAATTCTATAACCTTACATGTAACAGAACACTTATTTGTCTGTAATAGCTTGGTACGGATCAGTCACTTTGGTACGGATTCTGTTACAATAGCACTTTTGGATTCTGCGTATGACCTCTGTTTTGAGTAAGAAATTAAAATGTTTCTGTAAATAGCCAAGGATAACATCCTGTTTTATTTAGTATAACTGAAGACCCTGTTGACTCATTTTAAATACTGTAAATAGTCCATTTTTATCTTGTGTGCAAGATAATACATTTATTTTCTCTCAGTGGATCCCGTTCATTTTCAGCTAATGCAAAGAGATTTTCATACATTTTTCCTAAATTGATTTAAGTCAAGTCACTTGGGCCTGTGCTTTTCTCAACATTGATTTACATACTCATGGGATCAATCAGTTCTAAGCATCAAAGAGGAAATATAGTTAACGTCATTATTTCTCTTTAACAATGATATAATTTTCTTTAAATCTTCTAAAATATAATTTTAGAATTTTTAAATATCATAAAATATATTTATGAATATTTTATATTATTTAAAATGGATGTTTTTATGAACAGTAGCAGTTGAAGTGAGTTAAAATTAGGCACTATTTTCTTTTAAAAGAGATCGGTTATTTAAAAAATACAACTCACAACAAATGACACTTATTGCACATTTTTGGTTTGTAGCACCCGCTATCGAAGAATGTATTTCTGAAACTATTTTAAACTTTAGAAACTATATTTTTCTCACTCATTGCCTAATACAGCATTACTAAAAAAAGTGTTCATTTGAAAATTTTAAATTTAACAAAACAGATTACATTTAATATAAAGAATTTTCTCTCCCTGTTGGTTGTATTAGTATGGGTGTGATTTTTACCTCCACCGAATCAAAAACTCAACAGCTTTTAAGGTTTAGGCCTCAGTGCGCAAATGTCACTGCAAAAGTGGATGAGGCAACAACCAAATAACCTGGTGTGTTCAATCCTGCTGCCCTTCCGAATCTGCACCATGTCTAAGGCAGATGGCTTAATTATAGGAGTGACAAAATCAAGAGGTGCATTTCTGCTAGAGGCACTTGTTAAGAGACAGTCCCTCTCCCAATCCACCAGGGAGCCAATCAGTGGTGAGTGTGTTGGTGGCTGATGAGCTGAGGGGCCTCGCTAATTACCAGCACAAGGAGGCCTGAGCTTCGCCTGCCGCACTGAAGACCAGCCCACACCTCGTGGTATTGGTGAGCCTTCAGATACAGCAGGACAACTGCACTGAGCAACTCCTGGGGGCCTGCCACACACTCACCTCCACCTGAGAAGCTGTGAGAGTCGACCCGTCTCCCAGGGACCAGGACAATTAAAGGAAAGAAAGAGAGGGCGAGATATTTGTCCTCCTGTCAGCTAGTGAAAGAAAAACAACTGGCAGCTCTGAACCTCTCACACCAGTCTGAGGACACTCCTGCCTGAGCAGAATTCCTCATTGGCGGGCCAGTTACACCCCCCTCAAACCCTCCCCCCCTCCCAGTTTACTTTGCTGCATCTCTGGAGAGTACGGTGAAAGACAAGGAAGCTATCCTATTCTGATCCCGAACTGTGAGCCTTCCACTGCGTCAGCACGGCTACCTCAAGTAAACAAGTCCGCCTCTGGGGGGAAATGGAACCCTGCGCTCACTGAACAAATCAACTGCCATGGACCATTCTTGACAATAGGTTTATGGTAATGTCAGAAAAACAGAGATATTTCCCTGATTATTGCAGTTGCAGCCTAGCTAACAAAATGCTGTACCCTGGCACCGTTTAAAAAAAAAAACAACAATAGGGGGCATGATGATGCAATTACTGTTCCCGATACATTTTTCACATCAGCACAAGGGACTGCATGGCTAAAAATGGCCTTTAACGTCAAGGTTCAGAGCAGTAGGTTACACAGGAGGCCCTAGACAGTCTTAAAACTACTGCAAGTAAATGCATTATATGCACAAATTAAATTCATTAATTAAGAAATGCAGAAATAGCAGCAAGTCTTGAATTTTCCACCTTAAGAATTTTCACAGATCACGGAACCATGATGGACCAGTCAGAGGCTTGTCGCTACTAACTGAATAACATGATCACTCGGTTTGTTTACTGAGCTCTGAACCTCCTTCTCCATTCTCTGTCACTTCTACCAGCCCAAAATACAAACTGCTTCTTTGGACCCCCATAAATCTTCCTCCACCTTCTCAACCCAAAGGCCAACGTCTCAGAACTAATTCTCTCGTATCATCCTACTACCTGTCTTCTGGAATCTGGTCCCTTCTCTTCTGCTCCCCTGAGCTACTCGCATTCATTTTCTCCATCCTCATTCATTCACCTTCGATAGGAAATGATTAAACCTCATCCTTACTATTTACCCTTCCAAACACATAACTGAGGCCTGGCTGCCTGCTAAGAAACTGGCTGCTTGCTTGGAGAGTCAGCTGAAACCCTCTACTAACCATTCCACAACCACAGTCCTGAGTTTCCACTCTAACACAGCCTTACCTGTGTCATCTTGTCTACGGAGACAGGGATGCCGTCGATGGTCAGGGGCGGCAGCTCGGAGCTCATTTCAGGCGGTGGCGGTGCGTGTTCTGCCAGAGCCGTCTCCAGGTCCTCTAGTATCATGCTCTTGTACTTCCTCACCTGAACGGCAAGGCATGAAGCAGATGAGCGAGGGGTTCTGGGTGAGGGGTCCTTTACAATATCTGATGATTCCCCCCACCACTTACACAGACTATACACACTCCTCAGGATTTCACAATACAACAAGACGCACAGAGGGCAACACAGTTATCTAAGAACAATGTCGTTATAGTTATTGCAGATTGGAGCAAAACATAACACAACACTTTTTGCTCCAGAGCAGAATTTGCCCATCGCTGTCTATGGAAGACTAGAGTAAAATATGCACAGTATTAACAAACATCGAAGTTCTTTTGTAAGAAGATTAGACCAAAGGATCATTACATGTGCCTCATGTGACACTCTTGCCTAGGATGATGGGCTCTGGTGGAAAAAAATGTATGAGGGGAACTTGATGTGACATGTCAAGAAGTATCTTCTTTCTATTCTCCCCCCATCCCCAGAAGAAAACAGTGGAGCAGACTTTCCAGCCTGACTAGAATTTGTTCAGTCATACAACACTTGGAAGAAATGGAAGACAAAAACTAAATGTCTGGAAAAAAATAATAACTGATGTAGCTTACTTTAAAAATGTAAATCATAATTGAGGGGAAAGAAACAGAGCTTCGGAAATAATATGCTTCACAGAAAAAAAAACACACTGTATAGGAAAAGAGTGAAACTAAAAAAAGATTTTGTGTGCAGAAGCTGGCAACCCCAGTTATTCCCAATAGGAGTACCCGCTTGTCTCATACTCAGTGTGATACGCAGTGTAGCACTTACCACATTCTCCAGAGGAGCTGCCCCAAACACTTTGAACACAGCATTGGGCTTAGAGGGGGAGATGCACAATACAATTGCCTGCTGGCCAACTCTGGTGGTGTATTCATCTAAAGTAGCTCTCAGTTTCCTACAGCAAGGCACAACAAATGATGTCACCTCTTACAAAGCACATACATAACATTGCTTTTTTTACTTCCTAGCTTATCATATACTACAGCAAAAAAGACAAATAGGACAGCTAAGGGCTCCCCCTACTGGTGCCTAATAATATTATAACACATTCCAAGCAGAGCAAGCTTTCTTGCTTTGACTGACATTCTGTTAAGTTGTTCATTTCACTCTGTGTGGGGTACTACTCAGTCCTATTCTTCTGACAGTCTGCTATTCTAAGGACCAACATGGACAAGTGACACAGAAAGAGCGCGTTTCCGCAGCTGCCTAAATAACTAAATAAGTGTTCTCACGTAATTAGGGCTACATGCTGGTGGAAAAGCAGCCCACAAGAAAGGAAAATACAATGGTGATAATGTCTGAGTACCTGTGTGCACATTAGGTGAACAGTAACAATTTGTGGAGAAGGCACCCATAAGCATTGCATTTACAAATATTGGTGTCTAAAACATCACATATTTAAAAATTCTTGGAAAATTTATTCAATTGTAACAATCTTAGGAAACGTTTTAGATACATATACAGTATATATTATACAGCATGGCATACTTTACAGACATATACCATTTTGTGAGAAAGAAAATTGACCAAAAACAGGTTCCCTAAGCTAAGCATATTAGATATTATACCATATCGGTAGACAAACTGCAGATTTATTTTACTAAAGGGAGGCAGTGCAGAAAATTAAGCAGTGAAGCTGTGGCTGGAAGACCCTGGAAACAGAGTTCTTTAGCAATTACCTCACCTGTCATGAAAGAAAAAGGTTTACGTGAACAAAAAAACTTTACTCGGGAATTAATGAGCTCTCTGCTCCCAGGTCCCAGTGCACTCTGCAGCATTCAATATCCCACAGAAGTTGCGTCAGATTCCCAATTAGCCATTTCACTTGGCACCCGGAAGCAGAGTCGCGTGGCCAGAGGACTCACCTCAGCAGTCGTGTCTGCTGCCTCTTGCGAATCGAGGGGTTGGACTCAAATATATGCGGCCGTTTCCGTTTCTTCCCCGTCGCCACGGCAGCAGCTGCTGCCATCCCCACCGGACCTGAAACGAGAGCCCGGAGAGGGATGCAGAGACCGGCTTCAGAGTCCTGAAGCTCGAGCTCCCTTGGAAACCAGGGAAAACCGCAGGGATCTCCCACACAGTACTGTAGATGACACCAGGTTTCATCCGGGTTCACCAACTCCTAGTCTCCACTACTGAGGTGAAACAGTTGTGCTCTTCTTCACCCCAAGCCAAAGGCACAGAGGCACGTTACACACGTTAAACTGGAGTTAAACAGGTCTTTAGCTCTGAATTAGAGCTGGTTCCACAACTCCGGGTTTCAGGGAACTAAGTGTGCTTAGTATTCTGAAGCTACCTTGATCAGCTACCTCGGCTATAATGACAAGAACCTCTGAAAGCAAGCAACTGAAAATGACTGGCAAATGGAAAAAGTCTAAGATGGAGATCTGAAAGGAAACAGAATAAAACTACAATTGGACTGGATTCATTTAATAGTATTACGTTTAAGTATTCAACTAAACTGAAAACAATTAAGAGAATTGGTGGTTAGACTACAGTTATCAGCCTTAAAAATAGATATTTGTATGATATAAACATGTGTCATTATTGCCAAATAGGCTTGTCATGCTGTATAATATTTATTAACTCATGACATTCTGGAGTGATAAACGATAACAAAGGTGTCCTGTAATCAACAGCAAGACCCAACAGGATTCATAGACTATATTTGCAACACCTTAGCTACATTAGTAACAGTTTAGGTCCTCTCATTTCTCACAGGCCCTTTGTCAAAAGAAACATTTCTGAAAGAAATGCAAAATCTGAACCAGCTAAAAACCACCGTAAACTGTGATGAAATTGTAAAGAGGCCACTTATGTTGAAGCTTGTACACAGAAATAGTCGCCTCATTCTAAAAGATGTATTTGGTATTCAACTCTGGTTTTAAAATGGATTCAAAATAATGAAATTGCAGTGTAAAGTGTGGAGAGACTTCAAATGAGCTATACTTCAAATGAGTATTGAGCTATACGCTGGCCATAATGTAATGGTTTTATGGTACTGCAGTACCCTCTAGTGGATAAATCATTAATTACAACAGATTATTCTTGGTAAAGAATGTATCAATTATTTCAAAGACCCTTTCTATATTCTGACCTAGTCTGACAACAACACTGTAAAAGTACAAATATGACTGAAAATCTGGTTATTTTATGTATGGTGATAAAAAACAATTTATATAGTGACTTAATATGACAACTAAAAATATATTACATAAACTGCTGCTGGAACTGTGGCTCAGAATCTGTGCTGGTGACTGGAAGATTGCAGGTTCAATCCTAATCCGTGGGGCCCCTGAGCAAGGCCCTTAACCCCAACTGCTACAGGGGCGCCGTATTAATGGCTGACCCCACGCTCTGGCCCCAAGCTTCTCTCCCTGTCTGTGTGTCTCAAGGAGAGCAAGCTGGGGTATGCGAAAAGACAAATTCCTAAAGCAAAAAATTGTATATGGCTAATAAAGTGATCTTAATATTCAAATAGTTTCTAGAAACAAATTTTGTGAGATTTAGTTAAAATGGTTCTAATTAGGACAGTCAGAACTGTACCTGTGCATATGCAGAATGAGAAGTGTATTTTCATATGTGGAAACCATGATACGTCAACGATGTGTCTTCAGGTGTCAGGGAAGGGGATACAGATTTGTGGCTGACAGACGCATCAGAAAACATCCTTCACAGACTAAACTAACCAGGACTAAGACAGAACGAGAGGGGGCGCAGTGACGGGGTTTTCTAGAAAAAAGGCGGCCAGTCTCACCTGCGGCGGCCAGGTGGGCGGTGACCTCGTCTGCGCCGGTGGACGTGAGAATGTCGGAGTCGTCGTAGGAGGTGTCCTCGGGGGAGGAGGGCGAGTCCTCGTCGGCGCTCATCATGCTGTGCTCGGTGTAGGTGGTGACGTGCACCTGCTGCACCTGCTGGGCCACGGCGTGGGCCTCGATAGTGGTCATGTGCTCCGCCTGGTTCACTCCGTGATCCTCCATCGCCCGTCGTCAACTCTAAACACGCTGCAACACACAAGGGCGCCTCGTGAGCCACTGGGTTTCCACGACGGTATTCGTTTTCTAGTCTGCTGTCAGGAGGCGTGACAAGTAAACTACGGTCAAGCCAGGAACTGAGCAAGGCGAGATGAACAGCTGAAAGACCCTATAAGGCAGCCACAGGAGGTGTTGGAGGAAAAAAGGATCCACAACAATCCAAAGAGCCGGGTGACCTCCCAGCAAACTAAGTTATTTGTGAAGTTCGAGTAGATAGCTGTCAAGCATGTATAGGCTGAAAAGGACCAGGTAAAGGTTTATTCCATGCTGAAAGGAAAACAAAAGTGCCAACATTTCGGCTGTGAAGAAGAGCTGAAACGTTGTCTCTCTTTCTTTCCCTTTAAATATGGAATAAACGTTTACCTGTTCCTTAGTTATCTCTGTCCTTTCTCCATCAGCATCATAAACCTGATGAAGCCTGTACTGAACTCCCCTCACAATTCACTTATCTCGGGAGGAAGGCAGAAAGAGATAAAGAAAGAGCTAGCAGGCATTCACAAAGAAAATTAAAAAAAAAGAAAAATCAACCTTAATTTATCTTGTTGATAACTTGATAACTTGTTGCAGTCAAAGTCAGTGTTGTCTGGCTGGGGGTATGATAGTATTGAACACTTTGAATACTTGTATTAGCTCCCTTCCTAGACTTCTTTTTTTCAGAACTAAAAGAGATTCAGCTCCTTTAAGATGCCACTGCAGGACATTCCTTTCAAGCCCAGGAATGTACCCAGTTGCTGTTCTTACGACCAGCTCCATATTTTTTTGTAATGTGGCATACAAAGTGGTAGACATACACTTTGAGTGTATTATAAGAAAATTCTCAAAGCACATACGTGAGCATGTGTATTTTTTTTATAGGCTAAAAGCCAAGAGTAAAGCTGAAAAGATTTGTACCGATACATCCTGATTTTCAAATGTCTAAAGTGGGTGTCAGGAATACAGGCAATGGGCTATCACAAAACTTCAATAAGTTTTTATTTTCTGGTGATTGTACATTTTGATATGATTCTTTAGTGTCAGTTATGTGTTGTGTATGGATGCACAGGAGTATTTACTGCCCTTTATTTTAAGAAGAGAGGGCATACAGTGTTATAAGAACTGCTTGTTCCAGGGAGATGAGATTTATTGACAGTGCCTTTGCAGTTTTCAGGGTAGTCTGATTAGATTATCAGACCCCAACTGAGTGGAGACACCAGATGTTTGAGAACCTCTGAGGCTTGAATTTCTGACCAGCCAAGTTTGAGTCCGTAAAATCAAATCAAATCAAAGTTTATTTATCAAATGCACAACAATACAGCGAGCAGCAGTAGTTGCTGGAAATGAAAGGTCTTTTCTGTGAGCTCACAAGAATCACAAAAAAAATCACAAAATTCACAAAAACACAAAAATCACAAAATTGAGGTTACGTTTTGTTAAATCGAATAAAACTCAATATGAGTAGAGCTGCTATGTGTCCATGGTGTATGTAATATATACAAGTAGTGCAGTTATGCTAAATACAGTGAAAACTGTGTGTCCATGTAGCCATTACAGGTGATTTGCTAAAGGAACTGCAGGGTGGCTATTTAGCAGTCTTATTGTCTGGAGGCAGAAGCTGTTCTGTAATCTGCTGGACTTGGACCAAATGCTTTGGTACCGTTTACCGGTAGGAGGGAAAACAGCTGTCCTTAAAAGACACCACAAAAGATGAACAGCAGAGAGAAGAAAAGACACCAACCCCTGGATTCTTCATTGAGGAATCGGGCACTGGAAACCGAAAGGATTCATTTACATAGATAGATAGAAACACTATCTGCACTGAAAGGTGTAGATGTAGGAAAAAGAACTGTTGTTTTCTCATTTGCCAAAATACAATAACTTAATTGTAATTCGGAGAGCTTTTACATTGGAACCACTTTATGTCCCTTTTAAACCCAGTAGGAAAGGTTTTTACCTTTTATTTGGATTTGGTTGCAGCATCCTGCTGGGTGAGGCACAGCAGCCAATATATTCCAGCAGCCGCGGATGAACAGCAGATCAGGAAGAGAAGTAAGAGAGTCTCCCCTCGAATTCAGGGGACCTCGGTCAGTACATTGGGGCTCACACCCCTTCACTTGGGAACAGGGTCATGGAATTTTGTTATGGCCAAGATGACAGGACCTCGGTTTAACTTCTCCTCAGGAAGTTGGCACCTTCTACAGCACAGTGTACTGGGGCCTTGATTTGGTTTAACTTTCCTTTTTAATCCACAAGGAAATGAAAGCGTATCTTACTTGTACTTAAGACGCTTTTTGAATAAGGACAGTCTCTTTTTGGGCACTTGTTTAGGTTGTACACTTGCTTGAGGATGATTGTTTTCTGAAAAGTGTATTTTAATAATAATAATTGTTAACACTTATATAGCGCTTTTCTGGACACTCCACTCAAAGCGCTTTACACGTAATGGGGACTCCCCTCCACCACCACCAATGTGCAGCACCCACCTGGATGATGCGACGGCAGCCATAGTGCGCCAGAACGCCCACCACACACCAGCTATCAGTGGGGAGGAGAGCAGAGTGATGAAGCCCATTGATAGAGGGGGATTATTAGGAGGCCATGATGGGGTAAAGGCCAGGGGGGAAATTTGGCCAGGACGCGGGGGTTACACCCCTACTCTTTTCGAGAAACACTCTGGAATTTTTAATGACAGCAGAGAGTCATGACCTCGGTTTTACGTCTCATCCGAAGGACAGAGCCTGTTTACAGTACAGTGTCCCCGTCACTATACTGGGGCATCAGGACCCCCATGGACCGTATGACCCATTTTAAAACTTTGTGTCAACTTTGGAGTGCATTTGTCAGTGTAATGTAAAGGAAAAGACTGGATACAGTGTTCTAGAATTAAATTCAACTGTGAATCATCTGTGAATTTTAACAAATTGTCTTTTAATATATTGCTTATTTATCTCTTCACCACCAAACTGTTGACAGAAAAAAGTTACAAGACCTCGCTTTGAACATCTTGTCTTGTGGCATTTTATTGCTCAACTTTCAGAAATTGCTTGTTTTCAAGCCAGTGCCAGGACTAATATTTCACACCCTTACCCCCCTCCCCAGCTATATACTCTGCTTTTCTAGCAGTTTTGCAATGAAAATGTGTTTTATTTGCTCTTTTGCTCCTGTTAACAAATGTACAAGTAAAAAAAAAACATTTTTGTAATTAAAGTGGTGCTTAATAGTTCATTGTGTTTAACTGTTAACAGACCCATTAAAACCACCTTGTAAAAATCTGAACATCTGAGTGTGTTACAAAGGAGAAGTAACAAATCTGAATATTGGCTAGTCTTTTTATTGGATTTCTCATTTTGCTGTTACAAAAAATAATGGTCAATAATGTTGTTTCAGTATAGTTTTATGCTGCATACTCCTCGTTTCAATATTTAATCACCTACAGATATCCGAGTTTGCCAATTCATTAAGAACAAATATGCTTGCACTGCACTTAGGGCTTATCACAATCAAACGTTTAGAAAAACACACACATAGCTAAGCCTATGCAAAGAGAATTTAACTCGTGTGAAAAAAATAGAACTGCTTCATACAGCTCATCACACAAACTGTATATGTAGTTTTTTTTTTATTTAACTCACGTAATAGTTTTTAGCTGAATCATTATTGTATGAATGAATCACACTTATCATCCTTGAGAAATGTTTGAAATTGATCATTTCATATATCCAATATAAATACGAGCATTTAACAACCTAAACACATCAACATGGGTACATACAACATAGGTGCAGAGTGACCAGTCAGGAAAAGACCTGTTAATGTAGATATTGTTGCATAATGAAAACTTTGAAACTCTTTTCCTTTTACACAAAAACAAATTCATTAAAACCCTTTTTCTCAGGAACAGCAAATATAACTCTTTGACTTTGTATACAGCCCTCTCATGACTGGTTCTATTTAAGGAAAGTGGTGAGGTGGTGAGGTCACATGTGGTGGCCATGCTGGATATTGAGCAAAACACTTAAAGGACTCAAAACGCTTCAAGTCCTCAGGGACTATCTGGCCGACAAATATGAATCTCAACATGTCTCATCTTTCTACAATCACCTAGCAACTTTATTAAGGTAAATCTGCGACATGAAAAAAACACCTACAACATCCGAATCAGATTTAAGCCATGGTAAATTTGCAAATAGAAAATTTCAAGTAGAGCAAACCATTTCAGACTTTGGACATTCAGCTATAAAAGCCTAATGCAAGCGTTTCCCACAAGCGCACACAGGTGACTAGTTACACGGTTTGGAGGCCATATTGAGAATACTAAAACTAAGAACAGGAGGAATGTCTTTACACAAAGGGTTGTGGCGGTGTGGAACACGCTGCTCTGCCACATTATTGATACCCTGTGTTCTTCCAAGCAACAACTGGATGAGGCCCTTGGAACAATTAACTACTACCTACCAAACAAGGTATATGGGCTGAATGCCCTCCTCTCATTCTTGTCAGTATTTAATATCTGAAAACAGCAGCTTCTTTTTAGAGGACATTTCCAGCCAGAACTTTAGGACTAATGTCCGTGCCCCAGCGCTTACTACATATTTGAAGTTAAGAAGATGGTGATGTTCTACATTTTTATTGAATCATTGTTTCTTCTGCCTCACTACTAAAGTCATTAAGACGAAAAACATAAAAGAATGTAAGAAAATAAAGGTCAGACATCCTGTGGTGGTGGCCAGCTGGTGACAGAACATTAATATATATTGAGCACTCCAACACCTGCACATTTTAGAAAAAGCATGTCTTATCTCATTAGAACAGAGATCGAGCAGACATGGTGGCGTTTTGTTTAAAGTTTAGGTACGTTGTTTATTCACATTTAAGAAGGCCTGTTATTTTTAATACAGTCATTCCAACGGTCAGAAAAACAAAATGGTAAAAGAAACTAAAAAACCTAATGGGCCCTCTTATTTTTATTTCGTATTCAATGTGGTTAATTTTGTGGTTAACATT
Organism: Lepisosteus oculatus; assembly: GCF_040954835.1. NCBI lineage: Eukaryota > Metazoa > Chordata > Actinopteri > Semionotiformes > Lepisosteidae > Lepisosteus > Lepisosteus oculatus. The sequence continues at coordinate 33,499,892 of NC_090702.1, read as the reverse complement.
AACAATGTGTTTCTAAGATGCATATAAAACTAAGTGAGCTGGGGAGCCAAACTTCTTAAATGAAAATGGGGGGAGGTTACATAAGTGCTATAAGAATGCTCTTCATTGCCTCTGAGCTTTCTTTTTAATGAAGGATTAATTTCACTCAATGCTCCTATTGTTGCAAAGGTCAAGGAATGTATTAGCAAATTTTCCATCCCCCTTCAAAAATGGAGAGGAATTTTATAAACTTAACGTTTGATCTTATTGCACTTCGGGAATCCAGCCTAGCCAAGTACAACATGACAGAATTTGCCCCAAAGCTTGACAATTTGATGAACAACCGTCCACACTGAATCAACTGAAACAGTCAAAACATACAGCGGGACACTAGAAATTCGGCAATTTCCCTCACGGGATTAATAAAGTACCTATCTAGAAACTAACAATACAAGCTTTTCTAAATATACAAAGGTTTCTTTCATAACAAAAACAAGATATTATCCCAAGACCTAGAGATCAATTGTAGCGTCAGAAAGCTCGGTTTGTTTCTCTCCTTTACCACTAGAGGGCGATACAAACTCTTTGGAACTGGCTGTTCTGTCTAGGGATCTCGATTATTGACAGTGGTTTTCAGGACAGTTTAAAGCTGGTACCTTGTAATATTCATGTTCCGTAGAAGGAAGCGGTTGAATCTGTAATTCTTTCCTTTTAGTTCTTGCAGCACTCTAACTATAAAGCAATTGACAAAAAGCAAAATAATAACTATAAACACAAATAACATCAAACATCAATAAACACAAATTGCTCTCGGCTAAGATATTTAGTTCCACATTCAAGGGAAACCAGAAAGAATTTATTCAGTCATACAGCCTTGAACACAGAAAACATTGTTTTAACTAAATAATAAACAAACAAAATGACAAGGAAAACTTCCAATATAATCTAACCAAAAACCCTTACATCCAGTTAACTCCTGAACACATCTAGAAACTATTAACGATTTTTGGTAGAATCTTGAATAAAATATTTGATTATGATATTGATATTAAATTTGATATTATGATAATGTATTTGTTATTTTTTAACATCTTATTTACACAAATAATTTCACAACAAGATAGAACAGAAGGCAGCAGGTGCTACTGTCTCACAACTCTTGAGAAACAGTTTTTTGTCTGGCATGGTGATCAATCTGTGTGGAGTCTGCATGTTAACCATGCACACAAGATTTTGCTGAGTGCTGAGGCTTCCTCCCACAATTCAAAGACATTGACTAGGCTAACAACGCCTCTACATTTTCCCTGTGAACATTTAAGACTCAGTCCAGTATTCCCAGATACATTTCCAGGGTTCTTACCAGGAAAAAGCAGCTTTCAGAAACTGGATGGAAATCAACACTTCCAGAACTCTTTGACTGTATCAATATTTACTATTCTGGCCAAGTAAAAACCACTGCTGTTTTTAGTATGATTTTGAAATTACTAAAGGAGACCTTTATACCCTTATTTTACGGCTTACTCATCCTGTTATGTGTTCAACATTATGTTCTCTCTTCTGTGCGTTAATGTTTCCATTGCAATGGAAAGAGCTTGCAGGAACACTCCACCTGTGACTGCCTGTGTGAGAACTGAGTCAAGTGTCACTTCAAAGGCTGCGTGGCAAGCGCGACAGTGCTTATGCTGCGATTCACTGCGTTCACCACAAATTAACAGATAATCCAGTTTTGGAGGTTGCTGAAAAGACTGAACCTGAATGGTTCATATCACATACAGGAGCCCAAGGATACCCTTGTCCTAGGACAACCATACCAGCAGACCCTCAGTAGCATGAGGGCTCTGTGTGCATGTTGATCAAACCTGAACCAAGCTGTATTCGAACCACACAGTGTACCACACTATGCATGAAGAAAATAGCTAATTACAGAAATCTGAACCCAAAAGGCATCCTTAGATCTGCATAAAAAGGAAGGCACATGCCTCTGTGAGAAGAGGAAAACAAGTCTTTTGCAGGAAAAGAACATTTTCACACTGCATTAAAAGCATGGATTACTCACGCTTGCTGCTCGCTGTCTAAATTATCTTTGCATATATTAAAATAGATTTAAAAGCATAACTAATGTATCAAATCCCATCTGTTCCATTAACAGGCCCATCAGTGTCTGTATGTACAACTGCACTCAAAGGTGAAGGCCATCCTTATTTTTGGCTACATGGACCTCAGACATTAACTTATAAGTGCCAAGATTTGGTTTTTATATCAGTTGAAAAAATATAACTTGTAAAAGTATTCAATTTAATGGATGGACAGTACAAAATATACAGGCCGTATACAATGCTTACACATTTCTCTCATTATAGAGCCTTTTCACAATGCAGCTTCAAACACAGAAGGTGGTCGTCACATTTTAGATCACAAAAGTAACATTTCCTTTATGTACACAAACTGAAAAACACACAGGCGTTTGAAACAATCTATTTTACTGAGGTAATATAGATAAAACATGACCCCGTCGCGATCCATATTCTTGATAGTTATCAAAGGAGGAGTCCAGAAATAAAAGTGAAAGTATACTGCAATATAAACCCGTCAGACCTGTTGTTACAGGAAAACCTACGAAACAGATACTGTATCACTGATACTGTTCCCTTCCTCAATTATCCCCTGTCAGGGAGGTTTTAAAAATAAAGGTTACAAAATCACGTTGCCCAAAAGTTTCAGCACCAAATCACATGCCAAGGGTCTTCACCGGGATAAAGAAATAGCAGGCCTCCGGCAAACATACAACAATACAAAATCAAATCCATGTTTTAGTTAACTTCTGCTTCAGGAAACGTCATTGTAACAGTATGGTCTTTTATTGGAAATAAACTGTAATGGCCTCAACTGTTGGGCATCACAGTAATACATCCTATCCCATCCGAAACCACAGAACTGCTTCCAAGATTAATTTAATCGCGTAAATGTATGTTTATTCATATTTTCAATAACGCTACAGGTAAAGCAGCTAACCTTAGTATTACCACTATTCTATATGTTAAACAAAATCACATATCTGCCCCCCTTCCACAATACATACATCTCTTTCAAGACAATCACTACATACTGTAAATACGTCCGCAGTACAGCAACGCAATGTTTAATGCATATTTTACCACACTAGTCCTATCATAATTTTAAAAATGGCACAATACTGGTAAAACTGTAATACAGCGTACACAGCAAGCCATCAAAACGTCCCTGGCCTAAGCATGTTACCCAAAACACCCCGATTTCTCCGGACCCCAAAATTACCCGCCTCCCAGGACCATTACTCCAGCAAACCCAGGCCTAGTGCGGCCTGCAGCAGCACCGGAGCTACATATGTGCCTTAATCCGAGCTAATTGGACACTTAACCCGAGCCTGTTTTCGAAACGAGAGGCAATAATTTAGCAAAAACCCCATTCTCGTTCCGCATCAGGATTTTTCCCGTCCCCCTCTATCACCCCGCCGCTGCCGGGTTTGTTGGTGCGGCTGCGCCAGGGCTGAATTAGCTGGAGATTGCGCGGTAGGGCACTAACCTCAGAGCGGCTGCGCTACAGCGGGCCTGCGCCGTACAGTGTGGAACCGGGAATCCGAGCTCTAATGGAGGACAAAGAGCAGCCAGCCCAGCACACAGCGACAGCGGCGGGCCCGCGTCCGCAACAACACACAGCACGTCAGCGCGTAGGGCGTTCCTGGGGCGGCCGCCATGTTGGGAAGGGAATGGTGTCCTGATCTGGGTTTATTTTTGATTCCAAAATTCATATATTTATTGAGGACCAACAAACTTTAGATCGTGAAGAGAACAGTTGGGTAGGCGAAACGTTGATGAAGAATTGATGCCGTCTGCTTCAGTTCTGGGTGATTCTGAAACTGGCTTCATATTTACAAATTGAAAGATACGTTGTAGTGAATGATTGGGAAAGATGCCTTAGTCGTACAAATGCTTGCCCTTTAAATTTACACATCACATGTGTAAAGAAGAATGTAAGGTATATCATATAAAATAATTGCTTATGCTAAATTTTGCTTATGAGGATCAACTGACAAAAATATGCCGAATTTCTTCAAAGCTGTAAAATGTAACTCTGCCCTGCATTAAATACTGTACGTTATTTAAATAAATTGCATTACCCTTTTGTAACATCCTATACAGTACACTTTTAAAAAATATTGTTCTTTAAAAGTGCAGAAAAGGTCTTCTTTAAAAAAACCTTTAGCATCAAAATAAGAGAAAACATTTTTCTCAAATAAATCACAGCCTTTTAGGTGGCTTTGTACAGAGCGCTACCCCCTAAAAGAGGCCTATCGGCACACTAATACTTCAGGAAATCAGTTTTATTCATTGTTGAAAGACCTTCATTTAACAAACTTTCCATAACTGTTGTTAGCTAATAAGACTACAACAAATGCATATTAGAACTTCTTCCTGCAGTACATCTTTATTTTTAAACAATTAAATTGCAGACCCAATAGCAGCACACAGCAGTCAGAACAAACCAGTTGCTACACAGAATATATGTTTTACCAAAATTTTAAGATTGAATAGGAAACCTATGGATATCAAGGTGTAACATCATTGTCTACATTTGTGATATGTTGAGAAATGGTATGAAATGTTGTAGGGATGGTAATACACCTATCCATTTCCTGAATATTTTTTATGCATTAATTGACACCCATTGTATCTGAAAAGAAAAGAATACATGTGATAGTAAAAAAATGAAAACCTGTCTGTATGAAGCTTGCATGATCCCTCTGTATTTGCACTGGGTTTTCCACCTCCCATAGACATTCAGCTTCGGTCTGACTGGCTAAATTCTCTGTTTCTGGGGGGGGGTTACGTCAGGGTTACGTCAGGGTGTTTGTGTTGGTTTAACCAAATGAACACAATGAGCTGAAATGTCTTCTCTCATTTGTGATCTTTAATGTTATCTATTGAGTTAATATGTGTTACTCCCGACTACAAGTTTAGTTGTGTACTTTGTGTGTTTAACAACTTTACACTTGGAAAAATATAGCAGCTACTTCGTGATAGTGGGCATTTGTAGCGCAGCATTGTGGTGGCTTGAAATGTCTATTTTTTGGTCTTCCCCTTTTTGCCTTTCTTTTTCTTCTTCTTTATGGAGTCTGGCCAACCAAAGCCTCTGAATTCCAAACAGTCCATTGCATTGTGGGAGATGTAGTAAACATTCTCCATGGCAGCTGGACTCAGAATGTCCACCTCTCTCTTGGCAGTTTTGACACTAGCTGATCTCTTTTTATGGGCCTTCTTCTTTCTGCCAGTTTTGCCCGCTCCAGTACTGTGAGACCTTGATCTTCTAGCTTTTGTTGGCTGCAATTAAAAGCACAAAGTCGAAGCATGAAGTGAAGATTATTTATCCGTTTTCCTTCACAAGCTAAAGCTAATGTTTCAGATGAGCACTAGACAGATTGCATTATCTCCGGTGGTGTAACAGACACAATGATTTCAAGACACCGTCACAAAACAAGAATTTCATTGTCATATGCCCTTTTCAATAAAATCCAAACAAAGCCGTCTTTGACAAACATGAGATGCAATACCTTGTTTAATACAAAACAAAGTCTTGAAGTTACTAGCTACTAAATGAGAATATATTAAAATGTACTAGAACAAACTGGTAAGGAAAATTGCAATTAGTATAGCTTTTAATTGCTTTTGGCAATCCTAGGGCTGAAAAAATGTACATGTAATGTAAAATGTGCACAATGTGTACTTCTGGTGAATAACTTTGGTTGTTTTATTTTTTTAAAACTAAATGGTGTCTTATTACTGAATAGTACAATTAAAACCTTCCTTAACCATAATTTACAGACTTTTTAACTAAAAATCCTAATATTCTAATTTACACACTTTTAATACATTTCTAACTATATATCCTAACATTCTGTTTAACTTGTTTATTCTTTCCCTGCATTATCTAGACAAAGACAAACATAATCCATCCAGTTACTGTAAGTCTTTTTCAAAAGTATGCTCTTCATCTATAGTTCATGTGCTTGCTTCTTGCATGAAATACTCACTACTTGTCTGCAATACATATCATCTGCAATGTGTTTGCCCTTTCTTGAATTTTGTCTGACTCTTTTAATTTCCCTTGTAGCATCTACAGTGTTTGTTTACCCTACTGTTTTGGTCTCATCTGCAAACTTGACTAGTTTACTAATTATAACAGAATGCAGATCACTGGGAAATATACATTGAGAAAAGCTGACGGCCTAGTACAGATCTCTGTGACACACCACTAACTACATCAATCAAATCTGAATATTCTCCCCTAATCCATACTCTCCACTTTCTAGCAATTTATCATTTCAATTCCTCATCTCAAGAAATGATTGCCTTACCTTGAATGCCTAAAGCAACTACAGTAATTTTCTACTGCTTAGAAAACTCAAACAAGTTTATTTGGCGAGTCCTCTGTTTTCAAAATACAGTTTGACTATTCCCTATAGTCCTATTGCCAACACCTGGCAAATAATACAATTCACAGTTTTTGGTATTAAGGAAAAAGGAAATATCCTTTTGAAGAAATATCCAAAATATTAGATTAAAACTATACCCTGAAATTTTGCTTCTGGGACAACATTGGATGAACTACCACCAGAGGCGGAAAAATACTTGTTTAAAATTGTCAGAATTGCAACCATGAAACCAATCACAACAAAACTGCTTAAAGCTGGGCAGAACTAGTGTTCAAATATGGAAAGTCTCTACAAATGAAATATATCTCATGGAGAAAATTACCCACAGAATTAGAAATCAACATAATGTATTTGTAAAAAGATAGTAAAAAGATCTCTCTCTCTCAGTAATGTGACAAAGATGCAGCAGACAATTACAATTTGTATGAAAAATTCAGCTGTTTTTCTTTCTACAGTATATACCTTCTGCTCTTTTGTTGTATTTTGTGTTTCTTTTAAGAAGCATGTGAAAAAGGGGATATTGTGTGCCTCAACATACTACAATAAAGCATAAAAAAGAATCATCTTGCCATATAGACAGCCTTCTAGTTTAGTTCTAATTATTGTTATCATAACCTTATAAGTACCAGAAGTAAGAATTATTTGGTCTGTGATTACTTGGTTCTGTTTTGTCACCCTATGCTGAATATACAATACCATTGTAAATATCTTCCAGCTTGAGTGGTCTTCTTTCTTTTTCTCATCAGTGCTCGTGACCTAAAGAAACAGGTTTTAGACATGAACAATGTACAGTACAACAAGAAATTGCTGTAAAATGCATTATAGAATAATCTAATTGTTCCTGAAATAATTTTGCAATGTAAAATGAAACACTTGGTACATTATTTAAAACATGTACCCCCACACCTGTAGAAGGCTTCACAGTCGAAACGTTGCGTTTTCTCTCTTCTCTTTTCAGCATGGAATAAACCTACTACTTGTTCCTTTGCAGACTACGCATGCTGGCACAGCTACCCACCAGAATTATTTGAAGACGACAATGTAGCAGCTGATACAGTAGCTTACGCAGACAGAAGAATTCATACAAGGACATGGTTTAATCTACTTTTTACAATGTGGGTAACCACTAACATAAACCATATCCACGCATTGTGTAAAAATGCAGTGACAACGATTGAGTTTAGTTACGAGCCGATGCATAGCAAGCCCACCGTTTTGACAATGGGAGAAGACATCAAAAGATGATCAAAGAGGAAAAAGTCTCAGAAAGGAAGTAAAGGTGAATTCTGTGGATGCCTCGAGTGCCTAGAGTTCGGGATGTTCTATGTAACCTGGAGACTGCTGGAGTGAATCTGGGCTGGTCCACACAGTGGCTCCACTCCTGCTGAAGTACCATAAACTTTCATTGTATTCGGCATATAGCACTACTTGGACATAATGCATTGCATACACCCTGGGCACATACGTAGCAGCTCTATTTATATTGAGTTTTGTCTGATGTTTATCTTATTCAATTTCTATTGCACTATTATCTATCATTGTTTAACCTTATTTTTTAACTTTAATTTTGTTATTTTTATCCCCCCCTCCCCTCCTGGTGAGCTCATACAAAAGACATTTCATTGCCATCAACTAATGCTTCATGCTATATTATTGTGCAATTGATAAATAAACTGTGATTGATTGATTGACTGATTGAGTACCATGGTAACTTGGTGGAGTGATGTGAGCTTGGACTCTTACATCCCTCACCTGGCACTGGCTGGCCTTTTCATTTGATCGGGGAGGTACTGTACATTACATGCCAGTACTTCGTCGGGCACTGAGCAAAAGATTTGTGCACGTCTCAGAGGAGATGTTTACTCTCCTCTTCATTACAGCACATTTTCTTTCAAGCAAAACTTGTCTCTTTGTGCAACATAACACACTGTCACAGGTGCAGCAGGAATTCTTACCATTATGTCTGAAATAAAAGAGGCTATAGGACAGAAACCGGTTGAATAATATTTAATTAATAATTTTGACTCAAATAAGTAATAATGTCACTTGTTACTGTGGTATTCCAAAATTCTTAAAAGAAAGATAGTAACAAAAGTGTCTAGGAGTCTGAAGTGAAAACATCATAATGAAAGGAAGCATATTAACATTTCAAAGAGAAATCCATTTTCATGCTATACTCTACTAATACTTCGGTTAATAATATTGGCATTTCATTAAAACATTAATCAGAACTCACCTCACTGTAAGTTTTCTCCTGACTGGTTGCTTTGCTCCTCGACTGCCCGGGGAAGGTTTTGTTTGTTGACAGCCGGCTGTCATGGAGACAAGGAAACTGGATTTATTGCTTTCCAGGCAGGGTTCGGGCAGTTCGGAAGAGCCAGCTCCTTTCTGTGAAGGCTTTGCTTCACTCACTCCCCCACACAAACTCCAAACCTGTTTGCTGGAAGCCCCCCAGACACTAGATGGAAGTTATTTTCATGCAGTACCTGACAAGTTTTCACAACAGTGCGTCCTCATAATCAGTGACATATACTGGAATTGTTTGTCTTTTCAACACATTATGTATTATTTTTTCACCTTTAGCATGTAGGAATCATTCAGACAAATTTGGGTGACCAACAAACCTACTAAAGCATATATAGTGTAGACTCCATTTTGTCTGCTAGATGTGCTGAAAAAAACATATGAATGAGAGTGCCTGCAGAGATTGTCATAAATTATAGTTGAATTTAAAATAGGTCTCTAATCTTATTGACAAATGACCAGTATTTTCTGCAACTACCTTGATGATTGTAACATTCAACTGTATTTTCCAATGTTTTTGGTCAGGTAGTTCACTACATGCACCAGCTACAGAAAAAGCATTTAAAACATAGTGAATATCTGTGCCTCAAATCTGTGTCATTAGCCTAGATTGCATTTCTTTCCAGCTATGACGGAGGGATAGTTCAGTGGGCAATACTGCTTAAAAGAGGAGTATCAATAAGACATCTGTGAGCTGACTTGTCCCGTCATTACTGTTACTTTAAAAGTGGGAAGTCCAAAAATAAATATAATGCATTTTTTTCAAATGGGCAAAATGAACATTTGAAAGTCTTTTTATCGACATTTGCTTATACAGCTCTGTGATTTGATTTAAATACTCATATGTGAGATGTAAAATTAAGATATTAAGCAAGGCAAATTCTATTGAATTATAGTTTTTACCTTCAGGAGCTTTTTGTTAATAGGCACACATTTATTGTGTTTGGCAACTTTTATTTTTTAAAGGATATCTCCATTTCAGTTAGTGATTGCACATAACCCGAAACAAAAACACAGGAAAAATTATGCAAACACACTAATTCCAAATTGTATTAATACAGCAGATACTTAAAAAAGATACTTAACATCTTCACATTGTAATATTGTCATATATTATATTTACAGTCCACACAGCATTCCAAATGCAGTTTGTTTATAATGATTCAAGTTCACACCAGAAAACAAACACCCTGTTTGTTGAGAATAAGGCATTCACTGCCAACAATGAAAAATACAAAACCCAGCAACTAATAAACAATAATACACTAAACTGTGCATTAGAATAATGTTTGGCACTAGAAAGGCTTGACCAAAACCTCAAAGAAATATCACTTATAAAAGTGCCGAATATAACTTCAAAGGCTAAGAGTCCCTGCTCTTCCCAAATTATTTTTCACAGCTGAATGATGAACTTTCTAGAAAGCTACAGTATGCTTTTCAGTAGAAGCGATATCACAAATCTCCAATTATGGGTGTCTCTGTGAAAAAACACATACAGTAAGCACATTAAACCTGAGGCATCAGTTTGCATGAAAAGTCAGGTGAGTAGCACAGCAAATTATAATGTAATTGAATGGAGAATCTTTCCACTTCAAATAAGACTGAACACAACAATAGATATCCTAGACCATGTCCATCTAGACATTTGGCTTTTGTAACAAAACAATATTTTAAACATTACTTTGATAAAAAAATGTATTATTATTTCTCTCTCTAAACCAATGTTTTATTCGTTGCTGGAGAATAGTGTTTAGGGATTGTCACAGAGGCAACAGGAGACATCCCAACAGTGGTACACCCTGAGCTTGTAAAGCTCTTTAAAACCTTCAGAAAAAGTGACCAATTCTGATGTGAGTCAACAAAGTGGTATAATTTTAACAGTCTTACAAGTGGAAAGCATTCTTCTATGTTACAAATCACTCGATTCATTTTGGACAGACCAACGTCCGGTCTGGCTTTCATGGGACACGCTGACATTTTCTTTATCACGCACAAATAAGTCTTTGCAGGATTTCTGACACCGAGATATTCATAATGGTAAAAATACACATTGATCCCAAGAAAAAGGAATAATTTTTTTTTAATTCTCTTTTTAAGAATTTATAAATTCTCAAAAAGAAACAAACTCTTAATGTCCATTATGTGTAGTGTGCCAAACACATCAAAATTTATAATGGAATTTTGTGTGTAGCTGAACCCTAATAGTACATTTTAATTGGTACAAACAGTAATTAACCATAGGTTTCAAACAAGCAACAGACTATAAAGACTATAAAGGGTTTTTATTATGGTATTTAAAATTATGCCATACAAACAGTTAGAAAAATGTTCAAAAGAGCAGAATGGTTTGGAAGTACTTAATTAAAAAAGGTGTGTCTTGCATGAATTGAGATATTATCTGAACTACTGTCATGCATAATATTGCATGGAACAGTAACAGACAGTTTCACACTATTGTTGAGAGCTGCAATCGATATCTGTGTTATGCAACAGATATTTTATGCAAGCACTAACACATATCAAAGCTTTTCATTATGGCACTTCTGAACACAACACATGTCCCTGGAATCAAATGTGAAAGAGCAAAAAAAAACTGTTTATGCTCTATATTGTAAAGAAACATTCTCTGCCAGTAACTGGGGCAGAAAAGCAAAACCTTTATCTTTTTATCCATTCATCATTAAAACCATCTTACTTTTTCCTCTAATAAATAAGCAGTCAACCTTGTGGGTGCAAATGTCTGAATACAAATCTCTCAGTTACTGTATGACATGCCTTCCAAGGACTCTTGTGTGTTCACTCCTTTACACAAGTATTGTATGATTCACCGCTGTGGGACATTTGGCTCAGATATTCTGAAAGACTGGCCTTGGAAGGCCAAGTCGGAAAGCTACAGCTTTTCACACACCAATGCCATCTTCATTTTACAGTATATAACAGATACAAAAATGATGTAACCACATAAGAGGATGCTTGAAACTAACTTCTTTCATCAAAGTTAACGGCAGTGTCTGAAGTACATTACATTACAGACTCCTCTGGCCCTACAAAGGCAGAGACTTCAATCAAGTCCAGATTCCTAGCAGTAGTTTAGCAGTAGTATTATTTAGCATCTGTTGCTTCTAAAGAACAGTTAATTTTGCACGTCTGGTTAAATTTCGATTTGCAGTTGTGCTGTTAATCACTTGCAGTTTTTACAGCTAAAAAGACACCAATCAGTCTGAAATAAACAACGCAGCTACAACAGAAGATATTTACCTACAAGCAAACTGCAGCATAAAAGGCAACAATTGCACACTTCCCAATCCATCTTTTGGACATTTCTGTTCTCAGAGCCTTTGAGAAATAACACCAGGCATTACAAAGATCAGATGTGAGAGAACAGCTTTGAACTGCCAAGCCTTGTCTGACATGGCCACCACGGACCGCCGATACAAAACAAACAAACAAACAAACAAACAAACAAACAAACAAACAAACAAACAAACAAACAAACAAATAAAAAGTCCATTTTTTTTACAAGTACTGGTGGAAGTTGACCATTTTTAAACAGTAGCATGTGCTTGTGTGTTACTGCACAGCAAATCCTGAGCTGTTCATTTGTGAGACCATTCCTGTTGAGACTCAGATTTCATGGCAAGTGCCCACAGAGATGATGACTAAAAACACATTCAAATGTGCTTTTACCCACTTGGGACACTCTCTCAGAAGGGCGTAAGCTTTTGTGTCAACAGGAGGAATGTGTGCAGGACCTGAATCTGACAGCGCTCACACACTGACTTTGTCAAAAGAGCCGGGTCACTTGGTCGCACTGTAAAGATCTGCCGCAGGCATCGATAATTACACTTTCCCCTCAGTAGGAGCTGACGTATTTTTGATCTGCAAATCCGCCCCATCCTTAGTTCCCTTTACCCTGAGTTAGCAATGGGGACATGTTGTGCCGAGGGGTGATCAGGCATGTCACTGTAGCTTACTCCAAAAAAAGGTGGCACACTCCTTTCGGACACCTGCGGCAATGCTTTTAGTCTAATGACTACACAGTTATCCAACTCCAGGTTAGGAGCACATATTCGCTACTGCTAAAAGACAGAGCTCGCCTGTTCAGCAGGGTAAGCATGTACTTTAATCACCATTTATGACAGCATGCATCCAGATCATGAAGGAAGAAAGATGTTTTCATTGATTATGCATCTGCAACAAGAATTCCAGATCATATTTATGATTTAGTCTCAGGGCGTCAATGCATTGAGAGAAGCTGGTTTATGTTTACTCAGGAGTTACTAACAGATGAGTCAGTCCTTGAAACAAAAACACTGTCCCTTAAATCGATGACATTTTGTATGACTAAAAAGAGACGGAGCCAAATGGTGCCTTGTGTGATTTTTCCATTTGTGCCACCCACCTGATAATCGTGAATTAATGTTATTTTGCACCTCAATAGATTCAGATAACATGACTAGGTGCATTGAATTTGTCATCTAAAACGTTAAAAAAAACAATAATCAGTTTGGTTTTAGGGTACAAAAATACATGTAAAGCTCTCGCAAACTGTGGAGAGGACTAATATGTAAGGCAGTTTACCAACAAAAATGTTTATGCTCACGCTTACTTGAACATACTAGTAAAATCTGATTTATACTTTGGCTGACTGAAAAATCAGTAACATTTCAGCAACTGTAGGTAGGAAGGTGTATTAAAACAACTGTTGGATGTGTTCTTGATTGCCAGGACTCTTATCAAAAGGCAAATATGACAATTCGGAGTATATGATGTGCTAAAAACACATAGGCAAAACATAAAAAGCCAGGCAGTACCAGAGTGAGGGAAAATAGAAAACATTTGGCCTTTTCTGCTTTTGCACTACCTTCCCACTTCACACGTTGATGATTGAAAGGGAGGCAAAGACTAAAACCATAAAATAAAACAATCTGAAAGAGTAGTAGGCACATAAAGTAGTGCATGCAGACTGGCTGTATGCCCACTCTGCAGTGTTGTAGCGTGAGTGCGTCTGGCTTCCGTACAATGTGCTGCCTGCTTTGGCCTTTACTCTGGATGTAGCAGCTCTTCCCAGCGGATGGGCTGGGAGAAGACCTCTCTCTCCAGCCAGATCTCGTAGCTATAGCGGAAGTCCTCCGGGAGCTCCACTCTCTGCCCCAGCACGCTCTGCAGGCAGTTGTCCACGGGGCTGAACTCGCCATTGGGGTTCTTGTCGTACCTCCGGCAGTTGAACTTCTCGATGCTCTCCCTCAGGGCGCACTCCTCCGCCTGGAAATCCCAGGGCCGCGCATCAATGTCTGCGGGAGCCGGACAGAGACATTTCATGAGAGCCTGCCGGGGCTCCTTCTGACAAAGACAGCTTCTGACATAAAGGTCTGGCCGGCAAAACAATACAGGATGTTACAACGCTTCCCCCCAGAGGAATGAAGGAACTAACTGGGAAAGCTACTGGAAGACAAAAAAAAAATAACGGCTTCGCGGTTTTTAAAAAACAAACAGTTGAGAGCACGGAACAGTTGCAATGCTATAGTTTCGCTTCTGAAACTATGTAATTGCTAATACGAGGCATCAAGTCTTTTGGCCACTTTTATAGTTTTTTTTACACTTTTATGTTCAATTTGTTTTTTTGCTTTCTTCGGGAAAAAGTAAGAATATTACATGGTACCATACACCGTAATTAACAAATGTGAACAGTCACCATGGCACGACAGACTTGGTACCTAAACAATAATATATTTTTTGACACATCTGATTGCTGAAACCACCAGTTCTCATCGTCTTACCTGTTTTATTTGAATTGTGCCATCTGTTGGTTTAGCTAGTGCACACCACTGAGCTGGACTTTTCAACATAGAAGGGAAAGGAGGAGGCAGGCAGCCTCATACGTGAAGACTTTCCAAGCACTCTGCCTCATTTCACTCGAGAGCATCAAGCAAGAACAAACGGCAATTTCACTCTTCTCTATGCTTACCGTTGCCATAGGCCCAGTCATCATTGAGACGGTGACGCACTTTCTGGTAGATGGCTGACATGGTTTTCATATTGCTTTTCCTCCACTGCCGCCCTAGGTACTTAGTCTGGATCTTGAGAAGCTTCAGGACGTACAGCTGCATCATGGCCTGTTTCACCTTCAAAGCTCGCTTCAGGATGGGAGCCGATTTAAACACCACCAGCATCTGTCAAGAAGGTCAGAGCTGACTAAGAGCCATGTTGTAATCCCTGTTTTCTTCAGGGACAAACAGCACACGCAAAGATAAGGCCGAGGGGCTTTAAAATCCAAATCAGAATGCAGCCAAAGTGAAAGCTGCTGGAACCCAACTGAAAGCTGATCGTGAAGTGAGAAAAAGGATATCTACAGTATCTTCAGGTATGGGGTTTGGTGTTCTCAGTAACTGGAGGTTTTTTTTTCAGAAGTCAGGTTATCTGTGGCAGTCGCACCTTTTTGCACAAAAACACAGCCCACTCTTTTACTTCCAAGCACAGGTAGCTTCATATTGCTCATTGCGAGTTTGAGGATTGAGGAGTTTGAGTCTTACCATTGTTCTGGAGTGTTTCCACTTGGTCAGCTTGTTGAGAATCCTCAGCAGGTTAATGCAGGAGAAGAGGTTCCGCCAGCAGAACTGATTGCTGTCCCCAGCTTCCTGCCAACACAAGATGAAATAAAAGCATATTGCGGGGTACATGTCTAACTCCCACTAGGCAGGAAAACATAACTGTTCAAATATTTCCATATGAAACATGCATTATATAGATGCACTATACAAAGAACTTCCACAGCAGCCACAATTCATGCAATAAATCCCTCTAATGCAATAACAGCAGTGACTATGGAATTATAAAAGACTTATTCCTAGTACTTATGTAATTAGAAGGGGCAATAAATAATTAAATCACATGCTAAGAATGTAGAGAGAATACTATGCTGCTTTTGCTAAGAGTTATTGTCACACAAACCCAGGCGTCCACGTGCTCCACGATCACATTCCTTCTCAGTGCTTTCTAAATTCCCACTGAATGCCAGAAAGAGAAGGGCAGCACTCAAACTGCCACTCACCAGGCTCTCGGCGGTGAGCTCCGGCAGCTCGTGCACAACGCAGTGTGGGAAATCCAGCATGTAGATGCTGCATCGGGCACAGAGAGGCCACGTGACAAACATTTTACCTCATCAGTGCGGATGGGACCTGGAGCTATTTCTGTTAAGCTTGAACCATCTGTATTTTAGACATTTAACCACAGCTCTAAACAGCTTTCAAGACTTCCAGCAAGACAGTACTTCGGCAGTTCGTTGAAAGCGAGCTTCTACGCCCGTCATAATTCTGAAATAAATACTGCTCTGCTCTCACAATCTTGCCTTTTTCAGTACTGTAGGACCCCCTGTTCCAGACTTTTGCAAGCTCTTTGGAAGCCATTTCAGTTATAGTCGGACCATTGGTATTTTTAAATAGTAAAATGTAATGACCTGAAACACATATCAGATTTGTCCTGTTTAACACTAAAAAGTGTTTTAAAAGCAATATAAGTGCACAGGTAATACTCAATAGCTGTGTACACTACAACCATTTACTGGAAACTGAAATAAGTACACATATGTGAAAAATTGATAATTTGTCTTTCATAGGAAGGCTCTGTGAAGGTAATTTGAATTGAACAAGTACCTGTTTTTGGCGCTGATGTAAGACATGATGTTCTGGTTGAAGAACTTCAGGATCAGAGGTATACAGTTGGCAAACACCAAGTGCTGAGAGACATACTCAAACTGATGGGGAAATAAACACACAGTCATGCAAATTAAATGGACTCTTCTTTCACAGACAGACCTGCCATTTGTAACTTCCATGATGGAATTATTCTAGTTTGGCTAGAGTAATTGTCTTCCTGCTATTACCGTTTTTATTTAAGTACTTCTAGGCAAATGAAAAAAGACCATTTTTAACAATACCATTTATGTGATTATATTTTATCTTAAGGTTTGTTCTTAGATACAAATTGGTTACAGTACACAGCACTTAGTGCATTGCAACTCTATTAGGTCATCAACAGTCAAAATAAAAACACAGGCTGCTTGATTTTACTAAGTTTTCCATTTTAAGCTATTTTCATCTAAACTTCATAAGACTATCCTGTTATTGTCCAGATAAGGCCATTTTTTAATGAGGATGGTGGTGGTTAGTGAGTGGCCTGTGCAAATGGTTGGAGCCACATTGCGAATTATGTTTTCACTAGGCCATCACTTCCAAGAGGGTTCATCATCGTTGTAAGCTCTGGAAACCTCAAACACAGGATTTGTGATTTTAACAATTGAGATCTGGCTCAATTAGGCCGCTGAACACACTTGTAAATACACTACCAAATAATCATATACAGTACAAGCTGATCCACACATTTGCGTTACAAATACATATTCAGGTGGATGCTGCACATTGGTGGTGGTGGAGGGGAGTCCCCATTACCTGTAAAGCGCTTTAGTCCAGAAAAGCGCTATATAAGTGTAAGCAATTATTATTAATTATCATTATTATATTCGGCGCTTAGAAAACTTCAAAACACGACTGCCGGAGGCCAAGTAATTGCTTCTCTGCACACTAGATGGCAGTGTTCCGTTGGATGAGTTGATACTGACGGAAACACGACCCGCCTTGCTCTGTAAAGTGTGCGCATTACAACAAATGCACAAACGAATACGCTAAAGTACTAAAACGTGATTTTTTTTCTAAAAGGATTAATTTTAGCAGCGAGAGCTCCTTCTGTTTCAGACTCTTGTCAATGAGAGATCTTTGTAATCCACACTCCCCAGGCTTCAGTGAGGTGCCCAGAGAACAGCCAGCAGTGAATCAATAGAAAATAAGTTTCTTTTAGAGGGAAGCTCACCCTTTTCATTTTAAGCCTCAAAGCACTTTCAAGAGAGGCATCCTTATCTGTACCGGTTTTCAATTTGCCCTTTACAGGTAATTTTTTGTCTTTTCAAATCAAGGGTTCTTTGACAGCCTTGCTATCAGCAGGGTGCAGGTTGCCTTAATGACAGACAGCTTCTGGGAAGCTCCATATTGGAATCTGTGAAAAGACTTGTCTTCTGACCTGGTAGATGTGGTTCAGTTTGAAGTGCTTTAGAAGCAGTAAGAGAAGAGCTGAAATGGCCTTGACAATAATTTCCTTGTGTCGGTTCACATCGATTCCCAGCTTCATGCTCTGCAGAACTGTAACCCTAGTTTCCAGAGAGAAAAATACAGTCAAAGCTCATGAAAAATACATTTCTCTTACAGATTCCACAACTGCATCGATCTCCTGTGGTTTTCTTTTATAGGTAGGCAGTCATCTACTTTTATCTGTGATTCAATATTCCTTGCAGGGAAACATCCAAAATGGCCTCAGAGATTAATTACATTTACTTCTGCCTCTCCTCTCTGAGTATGCCCTTTATATAATGTTTGCTGTTCAGCAACATAATTAAAATAGATTTTATACTATTTGGTGGCACTCAGTACAAAATGTACTGAAGTACAATACTATACATAAAGAAGACTGTTACAGAGAAGACTGATTGTCTTTGGTTTGTGGTCATTTTACTCTATCACTGCATTTTTAAAAAATAAACCTGGAACATCAGAACGTCATTATTTATTTCCTATTTAACCACCCATTTGGTTAACCCCAAATTGTTTTAAGACCGCTGATTGTTTAAGAGCTCCCTATATAGTACCTGCTCAGGAGAGAATGATACACACTTGCTCTTCTGATACCCTCCCATGTGTGAATCTCTCCTCGCTGCACACTGCAGGCTCCGCAGTGACAGCCAGGACACTCAGCACTGCCTGCAGGAGCACAGCGCCCCCTATTGGACACCCTGCAGGCTCCGCAGTGACAGCCAGGACACTGAGCACACCTAGAGGAGCACAGCGCCCCCTACTGGACACCCTGCAGGCTCCGCAGTAACAGCCAGGACACTGAGCACACCTAGAGGAGCATGGCACCACCTAGTGGACACCCTGCAGTCTCCGCAGTGACAGCCAGCACTGTCTGGAGGTACACCTGGCCTCTCACTGGTGTCACTACTAGGCTGTGGATACCTGATAAGCATAAGAGCTACAATAAGAGCTGCGATTTTCCAGATAAGATAAGAGCTACGATTTTCCAGAATGAGTCAGATCCTAAGCTCTTTAACCCCAACACTAAGTTGTGGAGCTCTACGGCTGTGCACATGTTTAATCCCACAATGACTAGTGACATGACCCTGACTCAAACTTTCCATGCCTGGATCATGAGCGAGTGGTACACTTAGCAGACATCTTTACTGCCCTTCTTGTATTCTGAATGGTCAAACTGAGAACATTAACACAACTATTTGCCAAAAAAGACTGTTAAGAATCCTGTAATCACTAGCTGTATTGCAACTCTGAATGATGCGATTTCAAGATTTCCAGCCTCTGAAGGGCAAGCTAATCATGACTGATCTCTCATTCATAGCAGACCACACCAGACCTTTCAATGTTCCCATGACAGAATCCATTTTCATTACCTACATTTAACATCACGGTGCTGGATATCACACTGCAAGTCTAATTAGTCATAGACAGCAAGAAATACCAGAAACATCACTACGCAGATTCAGCTTAAGGCCACTTCTGGTAAACAGTTACTGTACAGAGGGGGCTGTCTGGAAACTGGACACTTACGGCATCTCCTCTGGTAGGACGTCGGCCAGGATATTGATGGAGTCTGTCTTGGCCTTTGAGGTAGGAGCGGCAGCTAGCAGCAGTTTTAGCAGGGCTATCTGAAAGAAAAAAAGAAAGAAGTCAAAACTTCATTTCATCCTTACAAATGGAGTATGCAATATCCGACACGTAATTTGATTTAAATTTCAATACTTGGCTGCAAAGGTTCACTAAAAAGACTTAATGATACATTTTGATTCATAATTTCTGCTTTGGGGCATTTACAACTGGAAAATGGGATTCTCAGTCAAATCGGTGAAATGCAAAGAAACAAAAATGTTGTTTTCCTCTTCCCTTCCCCCTCTCAGGTCCTCCTCACTCACCACATACTGAGACAGGTTGGATAACATTCCCACATACAGAATTTCAGTTGGCATCTCTTCCACCTCTTCTTCTCCCTGTCCAATTCACACAAAGGAGAGAGTCGCTTACAAAATGGAGAACAGAAAAACAAAACAGAAAGAGGAAGAGTTTTGCTTCACTTTGGTTACACATTATTACCACCCCTGCACCCCACCAAATCCTCCTTACTCTGTACATGCACTAGAAGCTTGGGCCTCCAAGAGCAAAGTTGACTGAAATGACTGGACCTTAACATTTCTGTAAGAATGACATACAGTTTTACTGCTGTGTGTCTGGGTATGCAATATTGCCACTACCCATCCCCTCCAAACCACATCTAATACAGACCTCACCAAAATGTCATGCAATGGTTCCACAGGGTCATGTAAACTGAAGACCTCTTCTGGACTGGACAACCTAATTTATTAGCATTAATTTACACGGCCAATGTTTTTTTTAAAAGTGATTTACAATTTTATACCAGATTAGATGACTGGACACTTTAATGAAGAAAGTAGATTGAAATATCTTGTTCAAGGGTTCAAGCCGTGCTGCACCTGGGATCTTAACCCACAGACTTCCAGTTATAACACCTGAGCTCTAACCACAGTTTCACTGCAGCCCAGCATATTTGGATAAATAGTGTGCAATATTCAATATTATTGAACTAGACTTATGTAGAAAAATATCACAAAGCAGTACTGTCCTATAGTTCTGCAAGACCTGTTGTGCTACTGTATGATGAAACTATTTTTGAAAGCTTGCATTTTTATCCTCAGGTGAGCATTATAATTGCATTGATGTGTCTTTCCAAATAAAAGACTTATGCAGTCCCTCACAAATGTATTCACTCATTTCCAGTGATGTGCCAATGATTGTGTTGATCTACAAATTATATAGAAAACACGTTTCGGCCGTGAACCCTTCTTCAGGTGGCTTTGCAGCTGAAACGTGTTTTCTCTCTTCTCTTTTCAGCATGGAATAAACCTATTACTTGTTCCTTTGCAGACTATGCATGCTGACACAGCTACCCACCTAAACGATTGTTTTAATACTTCAGATGCATAAAATGACTTCAGCTCACACAATTGCCTGAGCTGCTCTTATTCAACTAAATGGAAGGGGTTAAGGCATAGTGGGACAGGGGGTAGCCTTGCTGCCTTGCAGCACTGCGGCCTCTAGGTTCAATTCCAGTCCTGCAGTGCTTTCTGTGTGGAGTGTCCATGTTCATGTACGTTTCCTCTGGGTGCTCTGCTTTCCTCCCAGGGTCCAAAGACATGCTGGTAGCTGAACGGCCTTCTGGGAAAACGGACTCTGGTGTGAGTGTGTGCCTGTCTGTGTTTGTGTCTGTGTGTGCCCTGTAATGGACTGGTGTCCAGTCCAAGGTGTACCTCGACTTGCACCCGTTTTTGTTTGGATAGACTCTGGCTCCCGCATGATCCCCAATTGGATGAAGCACTTAGAAAATGGACTGAAAAGGGAGTAAATACTTTTGTAAGGACTGAAAATCCACATCTCTGTGGAGCAGAGTTTACAAGAAGGGCAAGTGGGTTTTGGTGAATTTATGGATTTTCTTTCCTCCGGTCTCTCACTGACCATGGTCATTGGACACTGCTGAAGCTCATCCTCTCTCTTGATCTGGACTTCTGCAATTGAGACATACTTGTGCTGTCAACAACAAGCAACAAGAATTTTAAACAGTTTCACAGAAATTCATGTTCATCTATATTCTGATCTGTATCTGTACTGATAAAGATAACGAGAAGAATATGAGTGGCCCAGCCAGTGAAGATTCTAACCACTACAGAAATTCTCAAACTGTAACTATACATCCAATAGTGAATGCATGTTTCTCTTGTATTGTCTTGTACATTTACAACAGTCTCAGAACTGAACGGATTCACAATTGGCAGGATGCTTGGTGATTCTTCCAAATTTGGGGGATATAAAAATACTCTCAGATTCTAAATGAAAAACAAGACCTTTTCTGATCGTTTAAAATAATAATAGTTCATGCCTAAGCAAAACATGCAGCCCTTATCTAAAGACTTCTGCAGTGCAAATCTGTCTCTTTCTATAATATTGATCTTCTCCTTAAAAAGGAGTTGACATCTAGCCAAATTTATACACTGCTGAATGAAGTGAGACTAATGGAGCCTGTAGAGCCCCCCAGTTCAGCAAGATATACTGTACATATGCTCATAAACCTGCTTTCACAGACAGACAGCCTGGAACCAGCTGTGTCCAGGCACACTGTGCGCCAAGTGCCGGTTGAGTCAGCATGACCACAACTTGATAAGCCACCATTGCTCTATCAGTCTGCTTAGTCTTCATGCCCAGGTCTAGCATTTTACCTGTTTAAGCGTCTTCACACTTTCATGGATGGGTCTTGGCAGACCAACCAATGTTTCTGTATCACTACAAGAGATCAGAAACAAAAGGTCTAAGTTACCACTTGCTGTATGCTGCATTATGCTTAGGTTCCACTGGAGTCATAAGAGTGGAAAAGGATAATGCAATTTTAATGAGTCTGGAAAGACTGGAGCTATCAGCTGGGGCCACTGCTTGTATTCCAACAATAGATGTTTACAGTATTTGGTCATATGCACCATTTTTGCTCTTTATAAAGAAGAACCTGATAACAGAGACACCAAAGGCCTACATAGAGAAATATAGACTGCCGTGATAATAATATTATGGCTCAACAACATTTTTTTTTTCACTTGGAACGTAATCTAGAATTCTATTAAGGCATCCTGGAAAACAGTTGAAGAAAGTTTGCCGGACAAAATAAAGACACAGATATAGGAATAAAGAGAGTGCAAATGGTCATTTTCTCAGCCTAAAGAAATTAGCAAGAGACCAAGACTTCTGCTTCCTGAGAACACATTTACCAAAGCGTGTGCCAGCTGGCGTATGATGGCTCAGGAGCACAGTGTCGGCCCAGGCAAAGAGGAAGCTCACTGACTATTTGGCACTTGACTGTCAGCCTCTGCCAGGGGAGCAACAGACTGTAGGCTCCTTCTCTGAGCTAATTCAATTCTCACCTCATCTCCAAGATTCTGGGACGATTGTGATGCCACGGGGCAACTTCATTTCACTGCTCTTCTCTTCACACTTTATTTCAGTTCAGTGTACACGATTTGTAGGACATTTACAGCAGGTTTAGGCAGGTTTGTCCTCTCTGTTGTTAGGTTTATGTTAAAGGTTACAAAAAGTTATGTAATAGTGAGAGTGTAAATCCTAAAACTAGGATAAAATATCCCAAAGTGTAACTTTCAGAATTATTTTGTGAATACTTTCTTGATACCACATATTTCGGCACGTACTCACGAGTTATATAATTAATTCATGTAATTATAAGTAAGGTTGAGAGAAGCCTGTTTAGTCCATCATGCTTATTCAAATGTAAGTTAATGGATGATCCAGGAAACCCAACAATTTATTAGTCGACAGACAAAACAGTGATTTAATAGCTGGATGACCCTTTGTAAGGCCCTCTTTAATATTTTCTGGCAGCAACTGCATTCTCTGACTCTGTACCTGTATCAGGATGACAGAGGTTCTCACTTACTTTCCAAGGGTGAAGCCGATGAATTTATTTCTGCTCGTTTCCAGAAAGTGTTCGATGTCTTTCTCTCTGTTTAAAAACAGAACTTGTTAGTAACTGTATGGACAGGACTTCATAGGCATTTTAATTCTATGTTCACACTTAGCACTGCCTGAAATTCATTTTACTTAATATATCATGGTATGTTACTCACGAATAAAGGTATTAGGATTTTGTTTTTTAATGAAAATATGTTCAACAAATATCTTGCTAGTTTTCAAATACTTGGCATGGTCTATTCTGTTACAGGTTTTTAAAGTTTTCAATATTCTATAATTCTAGAGTCATCTGCAATGAAACGGGCTCTGAAAATCAAACACATCATAAATATTTAGCAGTGGGCTACAATAAGATAGAGTTTTTTTAATATTGTCAGTGTAACATTTTGCTGCACAACTTAGAATATTGGATGTATTCTTTTTTACCCAAATTTAGCTCATTGCGTTTTTCAATTATCTTTGTGGATAATTTGAAAAACAAAACAATGATAATTAAGAGACATCTTTTCCCCTGCTGGGAACAAAACAAAAACAATGATAATTAAGAGGCATCTCTCATCCCCTGTTGGGCACAAAAGTAAATTTCAGCAGACTTCTGATGCGACGAGATTGAGAAATTATTTAGTGTGTCTTAATATTCTGAAAATGGGTAAAAAAAAGTTTGGAGTGGAAATGCTCCTCAGGGCTAAATTCTGCCTGACACTTAAAAATATTGCCTTATTGCTTTGAAAAGGTACAATGAAAGCTGCTCAGAGGGAGTTGGAACTTCGTGCTGTTAAGCCTCAGCTCTGTCTCTACAGACTGACTGGAACGCAGGTCAGGAATCCCTCACCTGCTGACCTGTGATAGCCAGCTCCATGCCTGAAGAGGTAATCGATCAGCAGGAAGTTTTTTTTCTCAAGTCTTTAACCATTGAGGCACTAACGAGGACTAGAAAACTTGGCTACAGTATAAACAAAACAGCTCTGAACAAATCTCTGTTTTTGTTAAGACCAATTGCTGAGTACTGGATATTTCAGCAAACTTTCCAACATGAAAAGATAAATCCCAACCATGTTTATACGGTATTCTCAGAGCTGCTGCGGAGTCAGCACAAATGGAAGGAAAACACGTGAGCCTACTGGGACACGAACACCTACCTGACTTTGGGAGCCCAGGGCAGCCCCTTTGGAAAGGACAGCCTCTCCGTTGGGGGCCGGAGGGGCGGTGGTGGGGGAGGTGGCTGGATGATGACGTCTCTGTCGAGGGGGTCCACCTCGCCCTCGATGCCGCTGTCCGCGTCGTCATTGTCCTCCTCCTCGTCCCTCGCCTCGTCGTTCTTGAAGGGGTCGCGCTCATTGTAGGTGTCCAGGCTGTCCTGCTTCACCAGGGGCTGCAATGTGGAAAGGAACCATAGTCGGGAGGTAAAATCTCTTCATTTCCCACACGACAAACACTCGTCATGAAACAGGTTAGAGTGAGGAGCCGGATCAGCGTGCGAGCTGCACAGGAACCAGTGGAGGTTAATGCCACAGTGCGTAGGAGAGAGAGGGTGTGAGCAGACTTCCTCTCCCCCTTATACACTTGAAGACAGCTCCACAGATTGAGTGTTTTGAGCTCTAAACTGTTCAGCATGGAATTAACTTACTCTTTTTTACCTCAACTTGTGTTTGACTGCAAAAATTCCTTTTTTTATTCAAAAGGCTTCATTAAAGTAAAGGTCTCTGCTAGATTCAACGTCTGTTCATTATATTTTTTCCTACACGTTTTTCATATCAGAGCTGAAACGAATGCTCTAGTACTCTGGTGATTTTCCCAGTTGTCTCACAAACAAAAAGATGTTCTAACCGAGATAACACCCATTAAATCTGAGGGACCTTTGAGTTGCATTAATGGTACTAACTTTATTACAAAGCACTTCCACTTTCCATAGCATATTCAATCTACCTTATGCTTTTATTAAAGAAAAACATAAAGACATGCTTCTATTTCTCAAGTGTCTATTGACCTCTTTCTTTCAAAAACCTCCTTTTTAAATAATATTCAGCTTCAGTGCAGACAGCTAAGAAGCACATGAAAAGAATTAAAATAGCAAAGGATGCAACTTTAAAATAAAGGGTAATCAATTTGGACTGACAGTACAGATACCTCTAAGGATTAACATACATTATTTCAACTACTAGAAAGTAGAGTGAAATATATTTTTAACTTCTGCTGCAGTATAATTGAAGAAAATAGTTAATTGAGGCCATCCACTGTATGTGTGAACTTATAAAATCACTTATATCAATTAAAAAGTGTAAAAAATAAGAGTGCAGGTGTTAGGCATCGATGTAATGAACTCTGCCTTCACTACTGCCGCTGTTCAGCTGAATACTAAATATGAGACATCAGAATGGAGAGACAATGTGCATTTTCATTTGAAAAGCATTTATGCTAATCGAAAAGCTGCGCTGTGCATTCAAAGCCTCCTTCAAAGCCAAATGTAAAGGAAATAAGAAGCTGCATGACACAATCAGCCAGCCTCTCCCATTTCTCCTGTGTGCAGGGGCCACGCAGGGGAAAAAGAGCCACACCAGTCCAAGACAAAAATGTGGGAATGTGGGAATAGACCTGTTTCTTGAGAAAGGGACTGTCGCCTTCCAAGCTATCAGTAAAGGCCATCTGCAGAAATATAAGGAAGTGCGGGTGTAACCAAGAAAAACATCAAAACCACCCTTGGAAAAAAGGCTTCCTACGGAATACCTCCTCTGTGACATGCATGACCTGATACCACCATTTTCATGTGTAAATTCACCTGTGTGGACCTGCTCAAGTACTGTATGCCTTTGAAGGTACTATCATCTCAGACGAAAGAGGCTCAGATGTTCTCTACAATGGATTACTACTGCATAGATTACCACAGAATCTTCCAGTTTGCATTTCTAACAGCTGTATATGCTTTACAGAATTGTTCAGTGATTGATACCAGAGTTCATTGAGATATTTAAAAGTAATTATTTCTAATAAACAGAACTGTGTGGTGTTTCACCTTTGCTTTTCAAGATGATTCAACTGTGTGATGCAATATTTAAAAAGGCATCAGTTAATTAGATTAGTGTACACAGTTGTAGGGCAGTGTGTACAGATACAGCAGTGTTGCAGAGCAGTGTGTACAGATACTGCAGTATGACAGAGCAGTGTGTACAGATACTGCAGTGTGACAGAGCAGTGTGTACAGTTACAGCAGTGTGACAGAGCTTTGTGTACAAATACACCAGTGTGTATGGATACAACAGTGTGACAGAGCAGTGTTTACAGATACAGAAATGTGTACAGATACTGCAGTGTGACAGAGCTGTGTGTACAGATACAGCACCGTGACAGAGCTGTGTGTACAGATACAGCACCGTGACAGAGCTGTGTGTACAGATACAGCACCGTAACAGAGCAGTGTGTACAGATACAGCAGTGTTGCAGAGCAGTATGTACAGATACTGCAGTATGACAGAGCTGTGTGTACTGATACAGCAGTGTGACAGAGCTGTGTGTACAGATACAGTACTGTGACAGAGCTGTGTGTACAGATACAGCACCGTGACAGAGCAATATGTACAGATACAGCACCGTGACAGAGCAATATGTACAGATACAGCACCGTGACAGAGCAGTATGTACAGATACAGCAGTATGGCAGAGAAGTGTGTACATATACAGCAGTGTGACAGAGAAGTGTGTACAGATACAGTGGTGTGGTAGGGCTCAGTCTCTTTACCCTGCGGCTGCGTCGTCCTCGCCTCTGCTGCTGCTGCTGTTCGATGAGCTCCATGGCTGAGGCGGGGGGTGAGGCGGCCCTCATGCTGCGCACCACCTTAATGCTGTCCTCGGGAAGGGCAGGCAAATGCAGCTTCTCTCGTCGCTTCACCTTCAGCTCCTGCAGCTCTTCAAACCCCCCCAGAGTGAACTGCCACACACATACACAATGATCCTGCTGTGAACAGAGCTATCAGAGCTGTGGACAGTCCTAACCACTGTTACCCTTACAACATGCAAGATCTTTACATGTTTTACCTGTGGTATGAGAATATGCCTACAGAGAAGAGCTGTTGTATTGAAGAGAGGATGTGTCTGCATTTCATTGAACCATCTTCAGTCTAGACATGGAACTGATAAGAAATATTTATATACAGTATTCGCTATTTATACATTCACTATTATTTAATCAAGTGTGTGACTGGTTGTACGTCCTGAGATGGAGAAACATCCTGTCCTGGTTGTAACCTTGCCTTGTACAAATTGTTCCCAGGATAGACTCTTAGGGAGAGCCTATGACCTTGAATTGGATAAGCGGTTATGGAATTTGATGTGATGACCCCTATATAATCAGAAAACATATTGTATCATTATTCTGACGCAAAATGGGCAATTGTTGATAAATACACAATATGTGGAAAAATCAACATATTCATATTCATATTCATATTCAATCAATTTCATGCATTTAATTACACATAAATCTGCAGTTCATTTTAATAATTATGTTCCAGAATTGAAAATGCATTTACTTTATGTATATAGCCCAAAAATGTACATTCATGAAAAATACTGTACACTTTTAAATGCAGAACAGCACTGCTAGTTTGCATACCTAAAAATACATCTCTTGACTATTCTAAGGCATCAGCCTGTTATAGTGCTATCTTTGTTCTCACTGCAAAGCAAGCCACTAATCAGAGGACAGCGGTCAGACTTTAAATAAGACATCTATTGTCAAATTTTTAATCTTGGTGTGCTTTGAAAAAACAGATGTGGTGCATAGAAACTACAAATGTGACAGATATACTGGAAATTATCAGGAAAACTCATTCTTTGTCTATAAGATGGATCTCGGGGGTGTATAGTGTAGGACTCTTAACCTGCTAAGGGCTTTTTTGTTATTATTGATTTGCACTTTTAGATGGAATACATTTTACAGTGTACGTAAGATGCACAGCCTGAGTGTCCTCTATGATAAACAGCCTGGCCCTTCCCAGACATCTCCGCCATCTGGACTTGTTACATGTGGGCAACAGAGCAGAAGAGCAAAGATACTGCATTGCAGAGGGTCAGCTCTCCCTTCTCAGGAGAACTACCACAAAGAAACTGGACTAAGTAGAAATCCTGGAAGGATCTGACTCACCAGGACAGTTTTCCAGAGCAGCAAAAGGACTTTCTTCATTGGAAAGTGTGGAGCATTCATGCTGCAAAACTTGGTCACCATGGTAAACAGAAGAAGAGCAAATGGCTCTCCATTATACAACTGGGAACCTACAGGGATGTGAAGAAAGGGCACACTTATGTCAAAAGACATATAAAATAGATACACTTCCAATAAAGGCTCTAGACATCATTTTATAATATACTGTATATATTTCCATATCATATTCTAAATATTTTCAATCCAATATATACTGTAACTTTGCTCAAATTCCATAACATTTGAAGAGACAAGAGGAAACTACATGGAAGTGCATTTAAAACCAAGAACTGGAGCACATCTTTACATAAAGAGTTAAAGGAACATTAAACAAGTTACTCAGCTATGTCGTTGTATCCTGGCCTCTTTCAAGAAATGGCTGGATGGGATCTTGGGATCAATTAACCAATAACTACCATACAGGCTGTTGTAACGTTATGTCCTTAACTTCATTAGCCCCACTCATTAGTTCTTGAGTATTTACACATCTCATCTCTCTTTATGTGACTATGGTTGTCCCATACCTAGTTCTGTCCTGAATGTCTCTCTGGCTGTTTTCCACTCTGGGGTTTCCTCTTCTGTCTCCAAGCGAATGATTTCCACCATGAGGTACATGATACTCAGCAGAACCCTGAGCAGCAAGTTAACAACACTAACTTCAGTAAAACTCAGTTTAAAGACAGGCACAGGAAAGAAAAAATAGGGCAAAAAATGGGGATAAGACACATAGCAACTCAGCTGTAGAATGGCATTTTTTTCTACTACTTCTATCTCTATAATATGAGGAGACACTGACAGACGATTCGATCTTTGCTGTATAACGAATCTCACTGGGAGAGTGCTGGCCTGACTTGAACAGGAACAGTTAATTTATGAGGAAACGCCAAGTTATGTTGCAGAAAACCCTTCAGGAAAAAAGAGCAGTGTCTTATTTTTTATAGCTTTACATGTCAGTCCATTTAATGAAGCTGCAGCAAGAATGACAAGCACAAACTATTGCTGTAACTCAGCACCACTAAATACGTATGAAAGAGAATCCAACACAGCTGCCTTTGCCTTCTAATTAAATCATGATAATGGAAACAGACAGTTTTACACACTTTACAAAAGAACCTGACATTTCTGTGACCTTTAAATACCCATTCCATGCACTCTTATTAAGATTTGGGAAATAACACTTTGAATTTATTCATAACACAAAATTCAATGTACTGTATTTGTGTTGGCTCCAGGCAGAAATAAACATAAATTTGCTTAACATTACTAAAACACTATATGATGTAACAGATTTAAAACATTAATACAAGATAAATTAATAGTTTAATTTTTAAAGATTCTACTACTACAATCTACTACTTACACACATAAGAACAGAATTCAATGTTGCTTTTTGTAATTTGAGAATCCTATACAGCTCTCTAATGTTTATTTAAAAATCATACTTATTAATTACATGACAGGGGAAATTTGAAAACACTACCACCTTGCAATATTTAACATTATAAATCCATTATAAATCCCTTGAGAGAAATAAATCTGTTAAGCAATCCCAGACTTGGCCTTCATTAGCTGTTGAATTAATCTGGGGTGTGTCCATTCAGACTAGTGTCTATGAGAGAGCGAGTTCATGGTCTCAGGCCCTGCGTGTGTATACACTATCATCACTGCAGCCTTACCTGAGCTCTGTGCTGTCAGCAAGAGAAATAGCTGGCTTTCTCACAGCACTGCTGCAAGCCTGGTTATTACTGGAAAACAGCAGGAAAAAAACATGAGCAGAACTTGGAAGGGGACCAATTTTTGCCGGTTATACAGAACCCTTTGGTGTTGACTCCTTTATAAAACTGGGATATCTTGCCTCTTTTCACACAAACCAATCCTAGCTAGCAGTTAGAAGAACTGCTTAATCAGAGCTGTGAACGAGGGGACAAATTCAATCATGACTCTAATGCTAACCCTGAACCATCAGGAGTTGCATCTTTTGAAAGTCCGTAGTGTAAAGAAATGTGAATTTTCTTTAGTAAAGGCTATTTTGTTGTACTTTTAAAACTAAAAAGGTAGCATCACTGATGTTTAGCCATCATAACTGCATAACATCATTGGAAATATACTGCATGTACAGATTCTTTTAAAAAATAGATATTTTTATAATGTGGTTTCGCTCACTAGGACATGTGCTTCTGTGTAATTAATTCACCAAGATAGACAACCGGGGCTGTGATATCACAGCTCTAAAGGAATTAGCCCTGGCAAAACTCTCTCTTAAAAAAAAAAAAGACAACAGAGACTTCCGAAAATATTCACAACGAAGCTGTTCTCTTGAAGCAAACAGAGCTGTAACAGTTTCCAATCTCCCTTGGAGAATGGCTATAAAAAAATTACACTTTGAAGCCTGACTTTCTAAGAATACATCGCTGTGTGTGGTGCACTGCAGCTTCATTGTGCTCCTGCTGGCCTCATCTACTCTGTCCCCCCGAACATATCATGGGCAATTAAAAAGCTGTGGCATGTCTCTGCAGAGGACAGACCTTCCACAAATCCACAGGGCTCTAGGAGTGTAGAGGCTTTCTATTTGAAGTGAATTGTGGCACACAGTCTGGAATACAAATCTGTCATGAACGATTTTAGAAACCGGTAGTTGGGGAAACGTACAGTTATCTTTGGAAAAAAGATAATATTAGACAGTGGACCAATATAAAAATCAGTTGAACAGGTCAGGGAAGCAACCAGACCATTTGAAACCAGTGAAACTTCCCTTCAAGGCTTAACCACATCAACAGCACACACAAGGAACCCAGAAGGCACAATTTAACTTTTTCATTTTGTACCTTCCACACAGCAGAACTCTCAAGGCACTGTTCAACAGAGATTCTGATTATTGATGTTGAAGTGAAAATTTCCTTCTTTGAGAGTGATGAACCAAATAATGTGAATCTGGTTAGAGCTGTTGTACTTGTGCATGTGGAACCACTTCCTTTTAATTCTCCAGAGACTGCATGGGATCAAAGTCTCTGTTATTATTATGAGCGCTATTTAAGAAAGAAAAAAATGCAGCAGTATAGTTAAAAGATGGACTATAATTGTGCAATAAAGTTTTCAATAAATCTGGAAGTAGATGTAGTACTGTAGTTCATAGGTACTGTAGATTCAATGTACTTTTAGTTAGAAAAGAGCCACACACTAGTATATTTAGTACCTTAGGAACAAGTCACAGGTTTATTCCACCTGAAGAAGGCTCCACGGCCAAAACGTTGTTTTCTTTCTTCTCTTTTCAGCATGGAATAAACCTATGACTTGTTCCTTTGCAGCCTACACATGCTGATGCAGCTACCCACCTGAACTATTTAGTACCTTAGATGGTATTCCGGTAAAGAATGACTTCTTCTAGTCTAATATTAATTAACTAAAGGTATGTGTTAATATTTCAGCACCAGAAAGACAGAGTACCGGTTTTAACCGAGCAATATAACGTACATGGTTCCCTTGTGACACTACTAATAAATGATAACAAACAGAGGCAAGAGTAACACCAAGGTTTTCATTCAACGGCTTCATTTCACCAACGTCACTAGCTTTGCGAAGCTGTTTTTGGGACCCTATGGGCATATACTCAGATTTGTTCCTGTTTAGCTTAAAAAAGGTCTGCTGCATCCATATTGCAATGTTAAACTGATTGCTATAAACTGCAGATACCTCAATGAGAGTATCTGAGTGCCAACATCACAACAGTGAAACCATGATGGGAAATAATTTGACCAGGATGCAATATAGTCCCAGGACAAACCCTGGTGGAACACCATCAGCATTAAAACCGTCAAAATTTACAAACTGGTCCCTAGTAGTCAAATCAATTCAGGGAGGTACCAATAATAATTAACTAAAGAGGTTTGAAGAGCTCAACAATTCAAGGTTAGACAGTAATTGAGCTGCTACCATCACTACTCCAGAATTTTTGAGAGACAATGCAAACTGTAAAAAGGGCACTAGCTGTTTAACATGTGAGAGTCCCAGCCAGTTTTTTAACACAAGTGGGATTGCAAGTAACCATTAAGCAAACTGGAAAGAGACCATGTTTCAGAGACTCATTGTTGAATTTAGTAACAATTGGACAAAGAGCTAAGAAGCTAGCTTTGTGTAGGGGCCTAGGGCACAGGAAGTG
Organism: Lepisosteus oculatus; assembly: GCF_040954835.1. Taxonomy (NCBI): domain Eukaryota; kingdom Metazoa; phylum Chordata; class Actinopteri; order Semionotiformes; family Lepisosteidae; genus Lepisosteus; species Lepisosteus oculatus. The sequence goes on along the minus strand of NC_090702.1, from coordinate 33,467,133 downwards.
GGTTTTAACTAACAGATCAGTCATATATGTAGTATCAAAAGCTATGAAATAAGAAAAATATGAACTTGAGGAAGCAGGAGAGTGTGAAATAACTGCATTCATGTGTTACACTGTTTAGTGGAAGGAGAGAAAGCAGGGGGAAATTGAGGCTATGTGCAAACCCAGAGTGAAATGTAGCCAGTAAACCTGCTTAACACTTTTACTCTTATGATGTGATGTTTAAGGACGAAGTAGTCAGAACGTTGGTTTTACATTTCACAAATTACACCACAGTGTCCCCTGTGGCCATACAGAGGTTTTAGTCTGAAACCTACAATCCAGATGAGAAGAGAACAACCTAGTGGTCCAACACCAAAACACCACTTATAGCAGCAAACTGTTTTTTTTAAATGAGTACTTGAATCTACTTGAACACATGAAGTCCCTACTCACAGCTAGTTTTTAGCTGTTTGTCCATTTGTTACTGTTGTTTATGAGTCTCCAAAATGCAGTCCCCTCCCTGTAAGCTTAAAAGCTGCTGCTATCCCACTTGTCTTAAAAAAATGGCCAGGATTCCCACATATTTAACAGCTAGTTTCCCATTTCCAATTGCTTTAGCTTCATATGAAGTGCTGGTAGACTGCAAGTACGGCCCCTGTGATAGGACTGCAAGAGACTCACTCTATTTCCATGCTGAGCAGCTCCAGCAGCGCAGTGAAGGTCCCCATGTCATACAGGAGGAATATGTTGTGTCGAGACCAGTGGAGCACATCCAGCTCAGAGTCGCACTCATCAAATACACCTAGGGAACAGCAGGCACACAGTGCTGTCACATGTGAATTCAGTAATTAATAAAGAATTTTTCACATGACGCATGGTGTTTTGTTTTCTACAGCACAAACCTTGTGCCAAGTACAGAATGGCTCGGGCCACTTTCAGTCTTTTATCCCGGTTTGTAACCTCCAGTGCGTCCAAGAGTCTCATCACATAGGCCTTCTGCTCTGAAAGGTCCAGTTCTGTCCACTTCTTCTGCTTCACTGGGAGAGAACAAAAGGTCCTCTCAGTAACAAATCAGGGCAAGATTTCACAAACAAGGCAAGATCAACCACATTTTAACCTCTGCCGGGAAACTAATGTGAATGGACAATTATAATACATATTATGACAGAATACAGAATTATTCTATTGAGGAGACTCAACAGAAGCCCACTTAGTTCATATATGTTATATGTCTGTAAGATTAATTGATACTGAAACATAACCCCACATTTAATGGTAGTAACTGAACTTTTTTTTAGTACTACAGTATGTACTCACTTCAAAACAAGACACACATAGTATTTAGTATTAATTATTTAGTACATATTATTAATTATTTACATAACACAACAGCCTCTTCCTGTCTCCTACTTTAAACCTGACAGACAGATGTGGAGACCCTCAGCCCAGGAGTGCAGCAACAAAGCCAGTGAAACTCAGAAGAAACTGGCAATGACCTGAGTTTGGAGTTTTCAAATATTTCTAATAGGATTGTACTGATATAAGATGACAGTGGCAGGACAGTTCCAGTAAATGGGTATCTGGCATCCCTCCTCCATGAATGTTACCAAGACTGACCTGCCACATTTATCTATCAGTGACCCCCCCGAAGGAAGGAAACCCCAATTTGGTTTCCTTATGATACTGCAATAAGTGGAATCAATTTTAGGTATGACCAAACATAAATATCAGAACAAGGACTTCATTGTTGGAGTAAACAACTATCTTGACATGATGGCTCTTCTACAACTGCACCTCAATAAGAAAGATACTGTTGTGGAAATGACTTGTTTCCTCATGGTAAGGTGAATCTATTTGAATTTTAGTACAGAGCTGTAAACTACATTGTCTGCAGTGTTGTAGTCTCAGCGTCCAGCCTCTTGAAAAAAGAAAAATTTGAATAAAAAATAAACAACAAGTGTGTTCTTACAAAGATGTGGAATGTACATCACATTTAGCCAATAATATTTTTTCTGTATTTTTAAAGCTTCCTGCATCTCTTTAGAGGTTCAGTTTCTTATTACTCTTCAGCAATGAATGCTAATCTCCTGATCTGCTTTTTCCTGGTCAATCAGGGACAATTTTGTCATTTTATTTCTCTCCTCTTTCTAACCTTCTTTCTTAAGCATGTATTCACTTTTCTTTGGAATATTTAACTCCAGAGTCCCCTTTCTCCCAGACGTTTTCAGTCTGGGAGAAAAATCCCCAAATAAATTTGTTCAACCACGAAATTGAGATTTGAGAGAATCCCACATCTGCAATCGATTTTCAATGACAATGAAAAATAAAGAATAAATCTCCTGACATTTCTGTATGTGCATGTTTGAAAGACCTCTCTATGTTCACTGCACAAAGATTTTAACTGATGGGAAACAGGTAGGCTGACTTGCAAAAAAATATTCTAAAGGAAGCTGGTACTCCACTGTGCACAAAGTAGTCACAGCCAAGAGTTCTGTCCCTATGGCAATACTGAATGGACACCATAATCTAATGTGTATTTCATTACAGGAGCATCTTCTCCTCTGTATGATGTTTCTACGCACTTGTAGCAAGGCTTTGTGCACTGAACATATGATATGAGATAAGATCACTTTATTGGCCATATACAATTTCTTGCATTAGGAATTTGTCTTTTCGCAGCTCCATGAGACACAGAGACAGAGAGAAGCTTGGGATCAGAATGCAGGGTCATCCATTTTACATGTACAGCACCCCTGGAGCAGCTGGGGTTAAGGGCTTTGCTCAGGAGCTCAACAGAGTAGGATTCCTCTGCTGGCTGTGGGACTTGAACCGGCAACTTCCAGCCACAGGCACAGATCCTTAGACACAGAGCCACCACTCCACCCCCTGAACATGTTACAGAAGGTGATATCACCCCCTTGAAACTTATGCAGTGCAAACATTCTGCAACCTCAAAAGAATCGCAGCCACACTGGAGTAGATCTGAACTCATTACACATTGTAAACTAATCTTTGCAGATTATTTTTATGAAATTTAACATTTTTAATGATTATTAAATTTTAATGATTATTTTTATATTGTGTGTTGTCACCCAGTAGTTATCCACTTGCTCTGCACACCTCACACTAAGCACAGAGTACCATACTGTTACTTTACTTGTGTTATATTACTGTACTTTACTGTCCATGTGTGAAAATCCTTTAGAGCACTAAAGTTGTAATGTTGAATGTATGTCCTTGGGGTGCCAGCAATCCTAAATCTGATCTTCAGGAGTAAACTAGGAGGTCCTGGTTAGCGCTGTCTTACAAATTACATCAGTGCCGTACGAAAAAAAGGATTTGGTTGGGTTTATTAGAACTCCTCTTTTTCATAGTTAACATCTCTTCCTCTTAAACAATTGCTCAACTCTCTTTCAGGAGTAGGCCATCTGCAAAGCTGAGATTAACCTGAATATTTCTTATCTGGAATTGACTGTTCTTTTCTGACTGTGACCAGAAAGCACTTTTGACATTCTTTCTGTACTCAAACACAAAAATTTAATTTACCATTCTTTGCTATTTAAATCCTAAACCCAGTACTCAATATATACTGTAATGCATACGGCCGACATTGCTGGTTGTGTGAGCCGGTTTACCAGCGCGGTGACGTCACCGCCATTCCCTGTGAATGTTTTGGACAGCTATCAAGCAAAATTAGTTTTACTCTATTTTATCATGTCTGGTTGTGATATGAAGAGCATTTAATGTCCAGGAGGCTATCTGATGAGTAAAAGACTGCTCTCCACAGACATTCAGGCTGAAGCCCTGCTTTTCTATCTAAAAAATGTGCATTAAGAAAATAAAAAAGCTTGCAAACAAGAACAGGTCATTGGTTCCACATGAAATATATGGTTTAAATAAAAGAAATGGACAAATTTCATAATGGTTGAGACCATACTATACAATGTGAACTACATATCGCTGCCTCATTTTGTAATGCCTTGAAGGTTAGTCCAATCAGTTAATTGGGAAATGGTTTGGAGATCCCAAATAATACAATTTTTCACATACTTTTAATAAAGTTTGGTATTTTCAGAAGAATAATTTACTATAGTTGCATGGGTTCATAAAAGTTTCTAACTATATTATGTTAACAAATGCTTTATCCTAATGTGGAAATGACACAGATCTTTCAGACTGGTAACTGAGATTCTCTACAAGTGGTGTGAGTTTTATTCTGTTCATAAGGAAGTGTTCTTCCTCAAAAGAAGATTAATGCATCATGAAGGTTTCCTGGCCCTGAAAGAACCAGGGTGCCTGACAAGAGAGACAGCGCCAATTGGTCTGTAAGCCATTGCTTGGGGAATCGGGATCAGTGTGAATCATCAACATCTGGATCAACCCACATTCTTAACAGTGATTTCACTCAGCAGCCTCTTTAAACATTTTTTTTTATAGGCAGTCACATTTTATCAGAACCTCCTGTTACAGAATAACAGACCACAGAGAAGTTGATGTTTCCGCTTTCCACATATTAAAAACAGTGTCATCTGTTTGCGCAGACTGAAAGCGCAGAAACAAACAACAGGCTTGGTGTGAAAGCTGAAGAGGCAGCAGCACTGTGTCAGTCACCGTTCACGTGGAATTCCAAAAGACTGGGTTTTACACCAATCCTGCAGGCTTTTAATCAGGTCAGACAACTCTCTTTTTTTCTCTGTGGAAAGATTAATTTGCATATTCCTGAGGCAGTCTAGAACAAACGGCCATTATGCAGAAGTCACGTCAGGTGGGCACATATTTTACTGTCTTCCACCACATCCTGGTAAACTGTCCCAAACGGAAACAGATTAAATTGTAATCTGAGAGGTCCGGGCCTGAAAATACATGTTTGCTCAGGTATGATGTCAGACTGAGAAAGGATTTGTCTGGACCAGAGAAAAAAATTAATAAATAATTAATAGCCTAGTCTACAACAACAGTGGTCATCACTATGCATGCTTTGCCATTATTAAAATCCATTTCAAAATGATCTAGACTGCATTCTTCAGGAACATCTTCACACCCCTGGTACATACACACAGGAAAGACGATACTGTTATGGAGCATATTTGAACAAACCTTTTCAAGAGAACGCCCCGTTTAAGCTCTAGCATATTATCAGAACTTTGCTAATCCAGACAGACTCATTTCTATGTTTGTTTTTTTACCACAGAATTTGTTTTTACTTTCATAATCATCCTTTCACACAAACAAGCATACATTTCATAACTGCTTTTTCCAAATCAAGGTCGCATGGGAGCCAGAGGCTATCTGAGCAAGCAACTGACGCACGGCAGGGATAAACATACATGTACTGTACATCTGAATTTCAACTTTTATAAGAAATGAAAACATTGTTTTGTTGCTCACACCTGAAGAAGGCTCCTAAGCGGAAACGTTGTGTTTCCTTTCTTCTCTTTTCAGCATGGAATAAACCTTTAACTTGTTCCAATGTGAAAACATACAACTATGACACACAGATAACATCCAGACACTGCATGTACATACAGAGACTTAATTTTCATAAAAACATTTTTTAAGCAGAATAAAAGTCTCTGTGTTTATTATGTGATGTGAAAGCAAATAAATACAGATTTATTGTGATGAAGATCAGCAAAAGCCCCTTTTTTGGGAACATCTCCGCTAGTTCATTTACCTTTTCTCTGTATATATTTCTCACAGTATAAAAGCTGGAGATCCCCACCCTGCTTTGAACTCCAGTCTTGCATATTGTTTAAAGATTAAGCATTTTATAACAGATCTTGTTTACACCTATTAAACAGACATCCTGCTGATACGTAAACACTGCCTAGGCATAACATCTAGGTCATACAAATCTAACTATTTTGCTAGATTGACAGATATAGAACAACCCATGTGCATTAGCTGACAGTACATTTGGCAGAGCTAAAAAACGAAAAATAAAGTGCTTAGTGTAAATATCTGTGACACTAACTGAATGAGACGTGCAATATAAGAGCCTTTTCTTGACAGAAATCCTTTTACCAGGAATGTACAGGAATTATAATTTCATCTATACCTATCTTGAAGGCCACCGCATTTTATAAGAAATAAGCAACTAGAAAATGTTGAATAAGGCGTCACTGACACATCAGCATAGAAACATAGTGAAGGAGAATGCACGGATGGTACATTGACCCCTTTTACACCATCCCTGTAGACAAGGTCTGTAACTAGAGCAGGGAGACCACACAGATCAGAGCAGTTAGGGCAAACACTGAGATTCATTCTCTGTCTGCTGCAAGGAGAGTGGAAAAGGTTACGACCAGGAGCTTCTCATTAATCAGCACTTACCCAGCCTCCTAATGCAAGCTAAATAGTTTTGTGGGTTTTTTTAGTGACCACCTTATAAATGAAGATGGGTGTACTGTTCTACAGCTCAGTATGCAAGGTTTTCTTTCAGAAATGGTTAAGAAAAAAGGGCTTCTTTTCAAAATTAAAAAAATGCAGACTACCGGAAATGCTACTATCAAAGCTACTTCTATTCAACACAATCGTTAGCTGGGAAGTATAAGTAATGAGCACCTGTCAATATAAAATGTGTTGACTACAAATGGAATCTGGATGCCAGGTAATCGCTAGTGATCAAAAGTTAACTGCTCCTGTAAAACCCATCAGACTTCAGACTCACAATTAAAGAAATAAAAGTAAAGAAATGTCTGACATTCTTTTGCCTTCACCACTAGTGGTCTGCCTTCACCACTTTCCTTAACAAAGTGAACAAAGGAATTTAGACTTCTGTGCTAACAAGAAGGAAAAAAATGCAAAAAAATGTAACAAAGATGAATGTTAAATGCTGTTCACCATAAATCTAATTGTCAAACCAGACTTCACAATCTCACTTAGCAGGGCAGGGACTGAAATATTGTAAAGTGAAGTTCATACGTGGCCACACTCTATTCCTGAGAGCAATGCTTGATTTGTTTCAAATACTTACTGCTTTTTAATACACAGTACATCACCCTGAGCACAGACTGTGACACAGACAATATATCAAGATAGGGTAGTTGAAATGTGATAATTCTAAGATTTGTTTTCTGATTATTTTTATCAGTATATTTCAACTTGGTCAGATTAAAATATTAGCAAGTTTAACAATACTGAATCCAGTGCATTTCTGCGAAACAATATACACTGAAAATCAAAGAATACATTCAAATCACTGCATGATGTCTCCTTCTAATGGTCTAAAAACAGCAAGCCTCCATCTAATCAAATAATAATGGCAAACAGAAATAGATTACTGTTATAATGAGTGCATAATAACACTAAGCTCAAGGTTCATGTTTCAGTGGCAGCTTTTAAAAATCGCTGAAAATTAGTGGCCTGGTGGCGCAGTTGTTAGAACTGGGACCCTGGATTTAATTCCGGGGCTGCTATCTGCATGGAGTTTGCATGTTCTCCCCACTTTCGTGTTGATTTCCTCCAAACTCCAATTTCCTCCCAGTTGAAGACGTACTGGTAGGCTCATTGGCTCCTGGGAGAGTGGACCCTTTTATAAGTATGATTGTGTGTGTCTGTGTCTGTATGTGCCCTGCGATTGGCTGGTGTCCTGTCCAGGGTGTATCCTATCTTGCACCCATTGCTTGCCAGGACAGCCTCCTGCTCCCTGGCTAACTTGTATTAAATAGAGTGGTCAGAAAATGGGTGAACGCCAATCGGTCAGGTCATGTTTTTAAAACTAGTGCTGACTAGGTTAGGTAGAGTGCCCATTGGACCCTGTGAGTTGTGTACTTGCAGTTATTACTGTTGAAGTCATTTTATGCCAGAAATGTTATTTGTTATTTTCCAAAAATGTTTATTAGATTGTTCTTTTGCTTGGAACCACCTCCATCTTATGCTTATGCTACCTTTATTACATGCATTTATTACATTTCTTACTTTTATTACATGCATATACATTTAATATATATATATCACACCTCTATATAATGGCAATAACACAGTGATTCCCAATCCTGGTCCTGGAGACCCACACACACCACAACCTAACTGATGTCAACTGGACTGATGTCAAGCTCTGGGCAGAATTACAGACTGAAGGAGGAAGCTGACTTCGATGTTGATTCCCTGCTTACACATGCTGGAGAGTTAAAAACGTTTTTGAAGTGTAATCAACAGCTTTGTTCTCTCCGAGTTCCCCTGTTGATAAGATGGTGTTTTAATAGACAGATTTCCATTAAACAATGTTGCAGATCCATCACTTAGGTAACGTGGTATTGAGTCCACCATAGTCTGAGAATAAACATATTTTTTCAAAAGTATGGGAAAGTAGTTCATTGGCTGTGGGTGGACCAACCCTGGTGTTTCTAATCTTACCACCCTAGTCTGGGACTTAACCTAAGCTGTTCCACTCTCCTGTTCCCACTGGCAGATCCTGTTTGACCAGGGATAGAAAAGCAAAACCTTTGATTTTATGATTCCTTGACACAGAAATTCTCAACATAGTGATGAATTTGACTTTTCAGTCTTGTTGAATAATCTTATTTTTGTCTCAAATGAGACTTTACCAATCTATTCCAGAAGCAGTAGACAACCTTTGTTGTCTACAATCCTCTTTCATAACAAGTAATCAGATGATCTACAGAGGACACTATAACCTGGTTATGTGATTATTCACACATTTATTTTGATCTCTGGAGAGTTTAATATGCTATGTTCACAGATCAACACCCCAGATCTCTCTGCTCTGTTATACCAATTGAACATGATGTACACATTCTGCATGTCGACATTATGTGATGTCTATCAAACTCATTTGCTCTTTTTCGGCACCAAGCAAATTAATCTAAGATCTTTTGTTTTCCACTTGGATTTACCATTAACAGAATTGACTAAATGTCCCTTTGCTGGTGCAAATATGAAAGAAATGTGTAAGTATTATAAAATTAAAAATAGTTTTAGATGTTATCGAAATTATTATATAAAAATAAGAGAAAGCATTATAGAACTATGGTCAGTTGTTTTGTAAGCTATCCCCTGGTAGAATGTCAGAAAAGCAGCCTACGATTACTGTATTTACATTGAATCTAGAGGATAAGATGAAGGCTGGAATTGCATTGAAGACCAATGCGCCAATTTGGATAATCTTCTTGAATTCATCAGAACAGTAAAACAATACCAGTTAAAAATTCTCCCTTCTGAACAAGACATCTACGATTACAAAAAACACCTGACTCCAAAGAGGTATACCTTGGCTCCGGAAATCTTCCTCAAAGCAGTCTCTGTTCAAACCGAACTCAGGTTCCTCGGTGTAACTGTAGAGTTCTGTCAACAACAGAGGGAAAAAATAACACTGTCAATGATAGATGGCTGTTTGAAAAAAGAAACTCTGCACTTGGACACAACTGAGTCGCAAGTGGTCATTACATCAACATGTACTTCTAGAACAGAACGTTTAAGGAAAGCGTCCACTTCTATTTACATCAGTCCGGTGTATTTTATATTATTCTTCTCATAAGGACTTGACATTCTTGATAATTTCTGGCTACATTCCTTCAATAAAATAATACTGCGCTTCCAAAGACAGAAAACTTGGTTGGTGAAGAGGAAAAAAAAATACAAAGTGGGGGAATTATAAACTTGATAATAAATTACATAATCACCAGGATCATTCTGACTCCTATAAAAGTGCATTTTAAAGTCAAATGCATAAAAAAAAGGCCTTTGATTTTCGTGCCCGATTAAACAATGATTATAGGCACACGCATTGCCATTTGATAATAATGTGCCTTGGAATAACAGAACCTGGAGTTTGAATAGTTTGGGTTCAGCTGACAGCCTGTAATGGCGTGAACTTTCAGGTGAGATGAGTTACGGGAACATCTGCTCTTGGCATTTGTTGATACTACCTCTCAGCCCTGAGTCTGACTCAGGGCTGAGAGGTAGTATCAACAAAATGCCAAGAGCAGATGATACCTAACTCATCTCACCTGAAAGTTCAGCCATAAGGGTGTCAGAGTCCCCATATTCAAACTCCAGGTTAGGAGATTCCATGGAGCCCTGAAACACAACATTCGACAACAGAGTTCATGAAACAGGACAAGAGTTCATCATATACCCAGTTTAAAATTAGCTTTTCATGCATTTTATATTTCTAATTTGTCTTCCACCCTTTGTTTTTACAATTCCTATAGACAGGACAAAGATTTAATTCTGTTTTTCTTTTGGTGTATTATGTCTGCTTCAGCAGATAATGTGCTTAAAATGCACAGGAGCCAACATGCCCCAGATTCTAAGTAAATTAATAATGGTTACCAGGAAGTATTCATCATATGCAATCTGACATTTCATTTAACCATTGGTTAGACTGGATCTTAAGAGCTTGCTGCATATACAGCCACTAACAGTCTTTCATAGCACATTTGTGAAAAGCAGGTACCCACAAGGATGTTTTTGATTAACCAGATAAATACAGAATATGTTTCATTTACTTTCCAAACTGAGGCACTCAGACCTTTTTGAGTACCAAACATGCCTTTCTTTGGAGCAGGAATATAGAAAACAGCTTCAATAAGCTCCAAGCAAACTTTGGTTTCTTTCCATGATCAGTTTTAAATTAAAATAAAACAAGCTCCTTTTTTTCCTTTCTTTTTGTATTTAAACATAGCACCTTGTAATGTATTTTTTCCAAAACACCTAATAAGCAATATCCTAATGACTCGGAATTAACATGATCAATTCTACATTATTTTTATCATTGACATAAGAAAAAAACAGCTTCTCTAAAATAACTAACCTGACCTAAATGCATCTACATCTCATAGCAGATGCATTTGGTTACTTGCATAAACCAATGCTTCACACAGCAAAAACAAAAGCTCAAAGTGAAAATGTCTCAGGTGGCAGGAGAACCTATTACTTTTAAGGCTGCAGAACTCAGCCTGGTCCTAGCTACACAACTGGTCCCCCTAAAGGATCAGTGAAAAAGTAAATACAGGTACAAATTCAGGAATACCTTCTTTGTTCTATAGCACTGTGCTAAATAAACTAATCTGTGCCAGGTATAACTTCTTAATTATTAACAATGTCTGAAAACAGAAATCCAGCATCAGCAGAATGATGGGGGGAATAATCTCTAGACAAAAGACACTTATTAGCTCTGAGCTGAAGCTCAACACTCAGGAATTTCTACTGTAATAAAACACTTCATTTACATTTTGCAGAGTGACAGCTAGCCTGTTTGCAAACCTGTTTGCAGACCGATGTTACAGCCTCAGTCTCCAGCTTAGCTTTATATTTTTATCTGTAGTAACAAATGACAGAAGAGATGGTGGTCAGAAAATGAATACTCACTAAGTGCAAACTGAGAAGGGCTAAGCTGAGTGAACACAGAGGGTTTCTATTTATTTCCCTTAGAAGTTGAACTGTGATGAGACACATACTGTAAGAGCTCTGAAGAAGAACGGCAGTGCTTCATCTCAAAGGTTTGATAAGCCATACACTAAAAAAAGGAGCCAATCTTCTTTAGAAAACAGAAACACCTTTTGCACAAAAAACGAATTGATATACATACTGCATTCTTTTCATAAGGACTTGACATTCCTGATAATTTCTGGCTACATTCCTTCATTAAAATAATACTGGACTTCCAAACACAGAACATTTGGTTGGTTAAGAGGAAAAAAAATACAAAGTGGGGGAATTATAAACTTGATAATAAATTACATAATCGCCAGGATCATTCTGGACAGTATGGCATGAAAGTACAGCCAAGAACACGAGACACTTCTACTCTACTCAACTCACTTCTCACTCTACCCACTTCTACTCAAAGGATTGTGGATGTATGGAAAGGGCTGCAAGCTGGTTTTGAGGGCAACATTCTGGCTTCTTTCAACAAATGGCTGGATGAGATCCTTGGATCACTTAACTACCAACTACCATAGGCTGTATGGACCAAATTGCCTTCTCATAAGATTGTAAACATTCTTATGTTCTTGTGGATGTAAAGAAGGCTCCTAGTACACAACACATGAATCCATTTCATATTTCACTCTTCAGGCACTTTTATAATCTTGTTCCGATGGAAATAGGAAACAAGTATCTAACAATAAATGCCACTGTAATACTGTAAACACCAGATCAAGTAACAATATCATTGCACCTCTTTGTGTTCATGTACTTAATTTAAGTTAATGCACAAGAAATATCAAGAAACAGGTGTTGGCTAACAGAAAAATACTTACATCATCTTAAAATCTAAATGGTTCAATAGGAGTCTTACTGCCATCAATGAAACTCACTTTAAATTATTTTTTCAACAACAGTGGACAGTCGAGATTTCAGAAGACAACGAAACAGTTACTGCATGATAAGAGAAATCCTTAGATTATAGTTTACTAGCTAGGTCTGCTTCGTGCAAATGACTTCATTGAAAAAACATTTAATCCAAAGAGATGTTCCACTGTTAATCTGAAAATTGATATTTCTGAAATCTCCCATTTCTTTACTTTACTGAATTGAACATATTTTGACAAGATGTCTTCCTTTTTGGGGAGGATTACATAGTGGAAAAGATGCAGTGAAGGATTTGGTGCCTTAAAATCATCACTGCTCAGCACAGTTTTCACAGAAGAATATAAATATCTCTGAATTAGGTTTGTCTTCTCTCCAATATGTGTGTCTTAAATCGATCTCTACTCCTTAAGAATGTGTTTCACAAAAAACAATCATACTGCACACTGCAAAGCCTTCTTTACGAAAATCTGGGAATTAGGGTCACTATTACTTATTCTACTGTATATAACAAATAACAATGCAAATTACAAGAATAAAATAAGATGAATCACATGAAAAGAATAAAACAGTATTAGCTCCTAGTTGTAACATGAAACATGTTTACCACAGATAATTACCTCAGTTCATAATGAGATCAGTTCTCTTTATACATTCTGAAATGAAAACCTAAGACTTTTTTCATATGGTTATTTCTCTGAGAAAATAAAATTATCTATTGAAAAAGGTAAGTTTTACCGAGACACTACCCATGGGCTTTAATATGGCTCTCTCACATAGTCTGCTTTCAAGTTACTGATAACACAGCTGTTCAAAAACATTTCCTTCCTCAGAGCTAGAGTACTGCAAATCTGTGTGCATCTAAAGAGGTTTCTTCAAATAAAGTCCCAATATTTCTGATTCGAGAGGGTAAGATTAAAAAATTGGTCATGGAGAATACTTAGAATGAAAATCCTATTTCTGCAGGAAAAGAGGGTAAAATTTGGTTAGATAACGTTTTACTTAAAAACTTGCTTTAGTATAGAAATACACTGGAAAATGTTGCCTTCGATCATCGGTTAAAATGCAGGCGAATGGCGAAAACAGATGAAAATTTCAGATTCATCTGTCTACACTAAAAGCACTATGTCATAGTAAATAAAAGAAAGATATGGAATATGAAAGTATTGCCCTTGAGTGTTTACCTTTCATCAGACAGCATCTTCTCTTCATTGTGATAGAAAAGTGAGACTAGAGGGACACTGAGCTCCCATTTCTCAAATATTTGTTTATGCTAAAACAGTACGAATAAATAAATTGGTATCATTACAAAACAAAATGTCTCCCTTTGCACTTTAATGTTTTAAATAACTGGATGGTTTAAATGGTCTAATTTTATTCAACACTGATTTTGCTCATTTTTAATGACAGAATGAATAAACACTTCACACATTTAAACAGCTTAACGGATATTGTACACTACACAAATCAATCTTTAAATGGGAATATTGAAAGGTAGGCTATATGGAATCTCTTAACTGAGGTGATGTAATACTAGTTTCCAAAAACTGTGTGTAGCAAACGTGTTCACATTTGATTAACAAGATACTGTTTTTAGATAATGGTAGTATAATATATATATATCCCAACTCAGTACTGTCGCTCTCGTATGCTTTTTTTCTGTCTAAAAAAGCATGTTTTTTTTCTTTATGCTTATTTATAATGGCGGAATGCCATTCCGAGAAAAATAAAAAAAAACATATCAGAATTGTTGATAAATGGGATTGTTTTGATTAAATTTAAATACATGATTTTCTTTGAAATCTTTTACATTTTATAATAATTTCATTGCATATATCTTAAATGTAGAAGGAGTGCCCTCCCTTTCAAAATTAATCAATTAATACTGGAATAAGTTTAACAAGTCCTCAGCTCTAAAATCCATACCATCATTCTGCTTGATACCGCCACGCTGCCAGCTACAAAATTATCCCAGACACTGCCATCAAATTACATTGTGTGCCCGCACATTCACACATGTATTTTTAGCAGTAGTCTGAGCTGTCACAACATATCAACTCAGATTAAGCACGCTTTCCAAAGAGGTAGGGCACGCAAAAACTATCGGGCACACACAGTACCTTCTACACACAGACTCTAGTTCATCCATCAGCTCCTACCTCCGATTCTTTCCTCTGGTTCTTGAATAGTTCTCTCACTTTCGGAAGGGGCTTCTGTTTGCCGCTGTTATTATTAGATCCCTCCATTTCGGCACCCTGCATCTGTCCCTGGCCCCTCTCTGTCCTCACAGCTGCTCACCTACTGCCTCCAGTTACTCGAATCTGTCACATTGGAGCTGGCTGGGGGATTCCGAGTTCAGGAAATCCGTCCCCCCTGGGCTGATTGGTCGGGCTGTCCCACTGTGGGCAGTGGCTTACGGCAGATGGGGCTGGAAGTGGTCGGCCGGCCTGTCAGCGATAAAATACAAGGTGAGGGAGCTGCGTTTGCTTGGAGGGCGGCTATGGGATTCCTCAGCACGCATACCTCGGACAGGCAGCAGTTGTGAGTTGGGATGGATGTCAGTCACAATCTGCACGGTGAAGTGAGAGAACTTGAGCGGCGTTGTGTCAAAATGGTATATTTGCATGGAAGACGAAATATTTTAATTACAAATAGGAAGACCTCATTCGACAGTCCATTACTACACATTTTAAGATGTCTTCAGCACTATAAGCTCTTAGGCAGTTTGATACAAGACCTTTTAAAGACGTGAAGTTTCATTTTCCTAAGCAGGGCTAAGTGTCAAATCCGACCAACGTAAACTGTCCAAGAAGCGAAGTACGTAAACTGTCCGAAGTTGCTGCCTTTTGCGCTTTAAACGAGACACGAAGTCGCCTGTGGAGAACACAAAATGCAATTTATTGAGGTACAGACACGTATTTTCAGTAAATTTGATTCCGATAGTGAAAAGGCTAAATCTACGGAAGCATGGCTATGATAATATGTACAGTATTTCAGTGCATATTAAAAAGTACTTTCTGTACTTCAGTGGAAAAAAAATTGGTCTCCTATCAATAAGATAAGAAACTTGTTTTTTCATGACTTGCGTGAGATTTCTGTCATCTTTCATTACGCACGTCTATGAGTTAGGTCTTAACTGATCACCCGATCATAAAAACAAGGACCAAAAACATACAAGGTCACTGGAACTGTTACACTGCTGTTGTTATAAAGGTTTGTTCCAATACAACCTGATTATAGATTATATGGATAATTGAGTTTACTGATATCCCACAGAAATCTAAATATGCATATCCAATAATTATGACAATGAGACACTTAGAGATTAGAGAAGCGTGAGGGAAAACTAATGCTAATCCTGTATCCACTTCACACAATTTCATGTAAGTGGGTTTAAATATTTTGATTAACCTTACTTGTTCTAATGCTGTATCACTGGTGTTCTAACTATGTCTATAATGGCATTGATAATTACAAAGAGCCGATATGCATAACTGTAGCATTCAAGTACACTTCTTGCAGAGATAGATAATGAGCATGGTCCTCTCTTGTTTATTGATGTACATCAGCAGAGCTCCATTAGCACTCATGCTAATGTTCTTAAACCTATATAGAGCACTGGATTAAATCCCACTGTGTCAACAGGATTTTAGTGCTGATCTTACCAGTCAGTTTCTGATGGTCTCCCTTGATTCTGATTGCCTTTTTGTGCTGCAGCTACACAGTAGTCCCTCAGGGATTTGAAGTTACTCTCACTTTGTCTGCACTATTAATGCCAGATCTGTTTTTTATGTTATTGATTTTCAGTACCTTTGTTGCATATTGGCCTACAGTAGGCACTGTAAGAAAACAGTTTCTCACAGCTTTTGGTTTTCTTCATCTAGTTGTTTTGTGATTCTCTGCCCCATTATTGTATATGGTTTGTGCAAACTCTTTTAACGTAAAAGTATATGACATGTTCCTCTCTATAGTCTTATAGGAGTGGAATACTAAGAAACTCCCAGTCAAACAGAAAATTCAGTTGAATGCTGACATAACCAGTGGATAAAGAGTCCCCCTACATCCTCTCTATTTGAACGTGTCTATAATTGCTTCTGTATTTACCAGACTAGGTTCAATTATGATCACTTACCTGTACTGTATATGCATAATAATAATAGTACAATGCTCTGTGAGATATCCTTAGATTGTCACAAAAAAAAACCATTTTGTTCTTTTAATGTGAAAACTGACAGGATGAATTGACAGGTAAGGTGCTCTTTTCAATATATAAACACACTTAGAAAGGTTCCAAACAAAATAAGGGCATTTAACCTGTCTTGTTCATTTGGTTGCAAGTATTTCATTGATTCACAGAATTAAACACACATACGAGCCTTTCAATGATCAAAACATTCCCATTGAGTTTTTGTGTAGAATCTCACCTCAATCTGTTAAATCAGTCTTTAAGAAGTGGAAGGTGCCTGAACCCTGCCTAGGTCACAACACAAGATCAAACTCCAAAATGGCTCTCCAGACTGAACGGCTGGACAAAGAGGAAACTTTCTAGGATCACCACATTGAGGCCAAAAGCAACTTCAAAAGAGCTACAGAGTTCAGTGGCTGAGATGGGAGAAAATATCCATGGGTCTACAATATTCAAGTCACTCCACAAAGGGGTGTGTAACTAAACAAATCCCACATGGATTTTGCAACAAAGCACCTCAGTGACATTGCAAACATGTGGGAAAAGGTTGCATTTCATAACAAAATTGGAATATTCTGATCTAAATGTAAAGCATTATTTCTGGTGCAAACTCAGCACAGTGCATCACTCAGGCAACACCACCCCTGTTATCAAGCATTATGTTATAACAGTAGTTCTCATCAGGAAGGATGGGGAACCTTGTCAAGTCTGAATGAACATAGATATGTCATGCCCACGCCCGGGTAAGTGCTGTTTCTAGCTCCCATAACTCCAAACTGGTAGTCAATCGCTGAATCAATCTTCCAATCAACCCGTTCCTATGGCAACATGGTTGGGAAGGTTGACCATACCACTGGTACATAATTAACAGCACTTTCCTTGTTTCCAGCTGGGCATTTATTCCTGCTTCAGTGGCAGTGCAGTGTTCAGTCTTTGCATTAGCTCCGTGACCCGGTGCTTGTGTCTCCTGTGCTTGCATTATTTTCATGTGTTTGAAATTTTCCCCTGAATTTAGTTTTTACTGATGTTTACTGTAACCTATTTTAACCCTTAGAAGTATTCAGTTTGAGCATGCAGGTTTTGAATGAATTAAGTTTAAAATACTTTTATGCAGAATTTTGTAATTTCACAAAATGGGACACCGTAGGAAGTTATTTGAATAACTTGCCAGGGACTGTATATCCCTATATACTTCTATCTATTTCCTCTCCTGCCAGTCAATTGGTATATTTTGGAATCTTTTGGATTAGATTCCTCAGATATAAAGCACCATTACATGTTTGTGTTTTGAAAGTGATTAAGAGTTGCCACAGGTCTTGCTGAATATTAGATTTTTCGGAGGAAGAAATTAAATAATTAAAACGTTGTGAATTCCTCTGTGTACATTAAATTGGAACAAAAGCCATGTCCTGTCAAACACATGCTGTGGGACTCGGTGAAAATCCATTCTGCAGTGACAAGTGAAAGGTACTCCTCTGCCATATTCATTTAGGATTATCCTCTGAATGAATTATTGATTAGTATGGCTAGGGGTAGTTAAAGTAGATTGCTTCACGCATCCCATATTTTTAAAAGCACTTCAAATGATAACACGATTAAAGCCTGTATTTCACAAGGAGTCTGAAAGTTAAGAAGGTTGCTTCATTCTAATATGAACCTGTGGCCCCATAATTTTAAGAAAACAAAGGAAAAAGAAAATTAAAATGAAAAATATCCTGGTTTTTGCCTTTTTATTGAGAAAAATGTCTGTTCATTATCTTCACACTCCATTTAAACCCTCGTGTAAGAAACCACTCATTCCCAAACACCAGCAGACTCTTTCCCTCCAAGACAATGGTAACATAACACAGACTTTTTTTTAAACAAAATTGATTTGCTTTAAAACATATTTCACCAGAAGGGAGGGTTGGTTTTGTAAAGACAGCAGCACTGAGAAGACCATGACTATTAAGAGGAAACTAAGAGGAAAATGTTAATATTAAAGAACCTTTTTTTTCAATCTGATAGACACATCTGGTTCAATGCATTTACATATTCTCATTGCTGTACTGGATTGTCACGGCAAGGATGAAGTGGAAAAGCCAGGATTTAAGACAGTTTCTTATTAAAAACTAAACCTGAAAGTGAATAAAATGAGAGGGTCAAAATTCCATTGTTGCGAGAAGACTAGTTAACCTTCAGATTATTTTTTGCTTTTGAAAAACTAAGCTGTCATTCAAGCATACCGAGTGTCTCATTAGGATGGTTTAACTGCATTGCATTAGCAGACTGGACATAAACTCCTGGCTGGATCAAGAGAGTCACAGAAAAACAAGTCTGCTTGGGTTATAGGAAGACAAAGACTCCGAAACAAGCTAATATAAAACAGCATGCAATATTTCAATGGCATTTGTGCAGCGCTAAAAAAAACTGTCACTCACCTTTAAGCAGATAACCATGAATGGAAACAGAGAAACACCAGGCAAATACTTACAATAAAATGGAATTGTTATACCCATTGTTGTGAGAGAGAGGAGGGTTTGTGACAGTAATGAATGCTCCTATAAAAGAAATATAGTCCTGTGGGATGCAAACGAGTTGTTAGGGTTACTTAAGGTACAGCAAATAAACAGATAAAAAAGAAAGATGTTTCTAACATCTGGAGGTTCAGGATAAAAAGCAGACAGCAACAGGACTTGCTTATTGACCAATATTGGAACTCCTGTGTTTTCAACATGGAGCATAGATCATGTTAATATAAACGAGATACAGTAGTACCAGCAAAGCTTCATATTAGTTTTTAACATATTACCACATAAAATAACTGAGAATGAATCCGAGAAGTGAAATATTCACCTTGCCTTCCTGTTTCCTGCAGAGAAGATCACTTATAGTAACATCGTCGTCCACTTACTGTATTTATAGGTTTCAGAGCATACAATAGGCTGCAAATGAGACTGTAAGGAGACTGCTTGGCCCACCTCACACAATAGGTTGCTGAGAGCAAATTGATTTGTATTGAATTAGAGAAGCCAAGGCATCAACGTCAACAACATAGATGGTTGCCATATTCCATGCTCCCACAACTCTCCTGTTTCATTTTAAATGTCCCTTCTCCCTAGTTACCATTAGGGTTCTTCGGTTTGTTTTTCATTGTTGTTTCTGACAAAGTATTTGAGAATGCTTAATATTTCAATCAGGTCCATTCATGGTTTTCTCTGTTCAAGACTAAAAAGAGTCATTTAATTTCCAGCTTATCTGCACAGATTCTCAATCCATCATATATTGACCAAATATTTTATATAATATTCTAAATGAGATCTCAGAATTGCTGTTACGCCCGGGTGAGCCAGAGCTCGCAGTCCTCAAAAACCTCCTGGTGCTGCTTCTTCTGCTTCATCCATTAGTTGTCTGCCCGCAAAGCGCAGTTCCTGCTTTGTCTGTCCTCCTGTATCATCAGTCTTTGCCTGCCTGACTATTGTATCCCCCAAAGGAACAAGTAATAGGTTTATTCCATGCTGAAAAAAGAAGAAAGAGAACACAACGTTTCGGCCGTGGAGCCTTCTTCAGGTGTCAAACCTGAAGGTGTGAAACCTGAAACTTGACACCTGAAGAAGGCTCCACGGCCGAAACGTTGTGTTCTCTTTCTTCTTTTTTTCAGCATGGAATAAACCTATTACTTGTTCCTTTGCAGCCTACGCATGCTGACGCAGCTACCCACCTGAACTATTGTATCCCCCAGTTCTTTATGTATAATAAAGGGGTTTACCTCTCATATAGCTTCCCCACATTGTCTTAAACAAGAAAACACAATTACTGAAGACTTTTTCTTAAGTCTGGATGTCCCAATTTATTTAAAATTAGTTACAATTTCTTCTTCAGATATATATATATAGAGAGAAAAAGTGGCTTAGAAACAGGAGGACTATCTGATTAAATGCAGTACGCTGCATGGCTCGAAGTCAACCATTACAGGTTACAGAACAGTATATTGGTTAATGATGTTTACAGCTCATGAATGAACACAGTGTACTCTGGTACATTTTAAACAACAACCTTTTCTAACTTTCTTAGAACATATTTTATGGTTATGGTTTTGGTCAGGTTTGGTCACTTTTAAGGTCAGGGTTTGAAAACACTTAATATGCACAAATGTTTGTAGATATGCAGTAGCGATGTCTTCAAAGATCTTCAAATCAGTAACTACTTTTGTACGACTTTGGAGTGGAGTCAGCACAAAGTGAGCTAAACTGAGGGGAATTGGCAGAAATAGCTGCATTTTATTTCTCCAGTGTGGTCCCCATCATTGTCCTTTATGGCAACTCAAATACCTCTATATTCAAATATGCTTTATACCTTGATCCCAGTTATTCAGATCTTAGTGTTCTCTTTATTATTTGGATTTGGATGTTTTGACTGTCAATACGAGTTGCTGTGTCTTTTTGATGGTATGAGTGAAACATCAGACTCTCTAAGGGAGAAGGGCAGGCTTGGTTTTAACATAGTGGTTTTCCACATAGGTGGAAATAACACCCAGCAGAATACATAACAGTAATAACACACAGCACAATATATGCAAGTATCTGCAATTGAGTAATTGAGCTACAGCTTGAGAAACTTACAGGAAGAAATTACTGCAGAGTGATGCAATATATTGTTTCAGATTCCTTTGAACAATAGCACATTGTTGAAGCTGATTGTATTAAGATGTTAAACTGGAAGAAAAGTATTTCTTCAATTTATTCTGAGAAAAAGTTTCAACTTAACTTTCTTAAATCAAATTATTTCAAATCATAAAAAAACATATTGAAAATCATGATTTATTTCCAATTCACTATCTTGGATTCTGACACTAAGTTTAAATGGCATGAATTGTGAATTGCTTCGAGAACTGACAAGAAAAAACAAGGTTGACACACATCATGTTCCTGCCTCCCTGTCATTCCTGTTCTCTGGGACTGCTCATATGAACCAAAGAAATGTTGCAATCGTAAATTAACACAGTGCCTGGAACAGCATTTGTGTCACAGGGTTTTCTCTCTTCTCTGAATGCGCTACATTTTGCATAGTTTGTGACTTTAACCTGAGGCAAGAAGTTGGCCTAAAAATGACGGCCATCTGTCTCAAAATATCTCCCCAGGGTTCTGTGACAGGCGCGGGGAATCTCAATAACAGAGAGAACCTCATTGAAAAGGGAGGCTCCACAGGGACCACCAGCTCTATGTAATGAAGTTTCATTCGCACAGAGAATATCCCAAGGTAGGACTGTCAGTTCTGTATAATGATGTTTAATTTACACACCGAGTATCCCAACGTAGGACCGTCAGGTCTGTGTAATGAAATTTCATTCGCACAGAGCGTTGCTACAGGGACATTATAACTTTAGGTGATCCAAGAAAAATGTGTTTTTTTTAGCTTCTTCCATTTCTCCTATTCTATATCTCTCCATATTTACTACTTCCTTTGCCTGTCTTGCTGTTCCAGTTGCCTAGTACTATCATTGCCTATTTTTGCTGTCGATCAATGACTGCTTACTTTCATAGTTTTCAATTGCTTCTTCTGAAATGTCAGAACTGGTTGCATGAACAGTACTTTGCAGAAGTATTCAGACCCTTCCCATGGGTCTTTTTAAACTTAATATTTTAATAATAAACCTAAACGGTCAAACTAAATTCTAAAGCAAGACACGTCACAGTAAACATCAGCAAAAATAAAAGAAAAAAATTGAAATATGTTGGTTGCAAACGTATACCGACCTGAGAACTCAATATTTGGTGAGAGCTCCATTTGGAGGTCAAAAGCCTCAAATCTATTTGTGGGCCTCTACCAACTTTGCACACATGCTTCTGTAGCAGAGCTAGTTTGGGCACAGTGACGTCATCGCCCTCCCTGCGCATAGCAGGTAGGTCAGCCGCCTGGGCTGGGGGAGGTCTCCTTTAGCTCACTCGGCTGGTTCCTGGTTGCATTATGCCGGAGACCTGGATTTGTGCCCAGGTGTTGTGGGACGAACACTTGACGGAGACTTAGTCCATTTGTCCTGGCAAATTTGCTCAAGCACTCTGAAGTTACATGGGGATTGCTTGTGGAAAGTCATTTTCAAGTCATTTTCAAATTCATAGTAGGATTCAAGTCTTACCCATTCATCTTTGAATATTTTTATACTTTTATCCCAGAGTTGTTTAGAAACTTCCTTAGACCTCCTGGGAAAAACTAAGGCTGCTGCTGGAAGAGGTGTTAGTGGGGCCAGCAGGGGGCGCTCACCCTGTGGTCCATGTAGGTCCTAATGCCCCAGTATAGTGACAGGAACACTATACTGTAAACAGGTGCTTTCCTTCGGATGAGATGTAAAACCGAGGTCCTGACTCTCTGTGGTCATTAAAAATCCCAGGGCGCTTCTCGAAAAGAGTAAGGGTGTAACCCTGGCGTCCTGGCCAAATTTCCCATTGGCCCTTACCAATCATCGCCTCCTAATAATCCCCATCTATGAATTGCCTTCATTACTCTGCTCTCCTCCCCACTGATAGCTGATGTGTGGTGAGTGTACTGGCGCACTATGGATGCTGCACATTGGTTGTGGTGGAGGGGAGTCCCCATTACCTGTAAAGTGCTTTGAGTGGAGTGTCCAGAAAAGCGCTATATAAGTGTAAGCAATTATTATTATCTTTCCTTTAGCTGGGAATGAGTGGGGTATGTAACATCAATTGCTACTTCAAAGTATTTAAGGTGGGTAGCTGCATCAGCAAGCGTAGTCTGCAAAGGAACAAGTAATAAGTTTATTCCATCCTGAAAAGAAAAGAGAGAGTTCTTCAAAATATGTTCATTTCAAGCTTTAAAGCAACTGAATGTGAGAAGCATGCAAAGGTCTATAGACATTTAACAAGACATGCTATCACTTTCATCAAAATGTTTCCTGGGTGTTTTATCATTCCTGCGTATAATATGCACTCATTCATTGGGTGTGGTAGCTCTGTGGCCAAGGACCTGTTTCTTTGGCTGGAAGTTTGTCGGTTTGTATCCTACAGCTGGCAGAGGAATCCTAATCTGTGGGCCCCCTGAACCCCAAATGCTTCAGGAGCACCGTATAAATGGCTGACCCTGTGCTCTGACTCCAAGCTTCTCTCCCTGTCTGTGTGTCTCATGGAGAGCAAGTTGGGGTATGCGAAAAGACAAATTCCTAATACAAGAAATTGTATATGGTCAATAAAGTCATCTTATCTTATCTCGTAGCCCATCAGTGCCCTGTTTACACTTTCAGACATAGTCCTTATCCAGTTTTGCGTTTGTCCGATTTACCCAACTACTGTATATCCTTCCCTCATTCTTCCATCCTGCCCACCTTTGATTGAGAGAGTTCAATCAAAATGGATACTCTACTCGGATATCCATAAGCATAAAGAATATAAAGGTCACAAACAAGAAGCTATTTGGTCCATATAAGCTATTTAGTAGCTGGCAGTCAACTGATCCAACAATCTGTTCCAGTTGTTTCGTGGAAAAAAAGGCTACAAGGGCTTCAGCTTCAACACCATGGGCTGGGTAACTTGTTCTTACAATGCTTGAAACAAAAAATTAGCCACCGCTGCTAGCAACTAAGAAATCAAGATAATTTACCCCAGTTTACTTGCACAGGGGACTTTCTAAACATTACTGTTCTTAAAATACAGAGATCAATACAAAAGTGTAAAATGTGGCCGGTGTCAGTTGAAAAAATGCAACTGTGTGATTTTCAAAACTAATTTTACCCACAAGTATTTAATTGTTTTGAACAGATATCTGAACAGCTCCAGTACCTGACAGTAGTTGTATCTCAGACCTTACCACAGCATGTTATTACTTTGCACAACACAGTCCACTGTCATGATGTGTTACTTTCACGGGGCACAGAAAGGACTTTGCAACAGTGCAATCAATTGAAACATTATACTAATTACACAGATTATGTAATTAAATTGAAGCAGAGCTATTTTCGTCAACTACCTGCACTCATTTTCTGAAAGGATGATGACATGAATAGCTGATTGTCAAGTAGTAAATTTAATTTATTCATGAAATGGGAATATATTTTTCCCCTTCTGGGAGTTGTTAAAGAATGGAAAAAAACAGAAAATATCAGAAAAGCGTTTAATCAATTCCCTTTAATTTGAACTGCAGATTCCTCATTCTCAGTTGTTGCAGTTTTGTTCTTTGGTCAGGGGTGTAATTGCGTCAGTGATGTGTGTTGCTAGGCGCATTCCAGTACTGCTCATTGCATTATTCACCAACTCCTTTAAAAGCAACACTATCGCCTGCTGCTTTATATTATGTGATTTTGTGCTCGTCTTTATTTCCTGCTAGGTGTTTATGCTGCTTAGAATAGAATGTAATCTTCTATCTTATCTGTTCTATCAAAGAAGCTCCTAAAAAAAAACTCTTCAACGCTAAGTGTAAGAAAATAAGACTGTGAATTTTATCTAGAATGTAAATACTCCAACACACAACATGTCCCCAGTAGGCTTTCGGATGGTTTTCAGCTTAATGTTTCTTGCCAGCTGGGACTGAGGCATCTTTTTGAAGAGATTCTGGTTGGAGTAGTAATCTACAAAGAATCCTTCACTGAAAACACTGCAGGACAGAACAGAAAGGTCCTTTGAATGAAACGAGTAACAGGAAAACAAAACTACACAGACACCTACTTCTTTTGGAAAGAAAAGAAAAACATTATTTAGTGTTTAATCTAAAGTATTTCTTAATTTATATGTATATACTTCCAGAGTGATACAGAGAATAATTTTTTACACTTTATTTTTTTAACATTACAGATTCATTATTGCTCATCTACTACAATCACTTGCAATATTTAAAACATTGTTCAGACAACTTAAAATCTCAGATTTTGTTTTTTTTTGTACTGAAGATTTACAACGATAAATACAGGTATGCGATTTTAGTTAATTTCTTTTAGAGTTTATCACCTATCTGAGATGCTGGTGTTACCCTCTCCCATATAATGTTAATAAAACCTTCCCAATGACTCCACCGTAATGCACAAGCAATGATCCTGAGACAACTTCAGCAAATAAAAGTTAAGAAAACTGGAGACAACTACATACAGTAATGTAAAAATCATAACAAAACTTAAGACAATGGGTATTAAGATGCAAACAATTATCAATTGCATGAAGGACATTTCTGAAATTAGCACAAGCAAATTGCTAATAAAATTGAAAAAACAAAACTGGAGGTTTACAGTAGAGGGGCAGCATGCCTTGCTGCTGGTAATACATGTTATTTTATGCATATAGTTTTTTTAAATTTAATGTATTAATGATACACACAAGACAAAATGTATAATACATGGATCATAAATTGAACATGCTAGCTGTTTACAGCTAATATTCTGAACCGATCACAGAAAGATGAGATTTTGCTTGGACAAGATGCTATAAGAGAGTGCTTCAGAGAGATTCCCCAACTCTCAGCATGTGAGCTGTGGTATTTGTTCATGACAAGTTTTTTTGTATTGCGTATTGTGTCTTTACAATATGCAACTTGTCCAAAACTGCCATTGGGTGTGAGATATGTTCTATACCCCCTCGATTCTCATAGCATCCACCACCTTTAGGCCATATTTCCCTATTAAATGGGGAAATAGTATTACTTCAGCCTAAAATACCAAAAATATCCCACAGCTTCTACTCAAAAAGAAGCAGAGAGGCCTTGTTTCAAAACCGTTTCTAACACTTAAGTGCTGAATCGTTAAAAAAAATAAAATGAACACAGGGAAACTGGAACCCTATTTTACGTTAAACATTAGTTATGGCTTTATTAATATGATCCCATATAGGCCAGAGCATGTTGATTTGTTTCCGTTTTTTCAGAGTCCATTAAAACACTTACTGAATGAGCGTGCACAAGTGATCTAACTGTGGTCAGAAGGTTCTCCGATTGATGAGACAGAAGGAAAGACCTGGGAATACATTTGAAGCTACAAATAATTTGATACTTATTTCAAGGAAAATAAGAATTTGTTCCTTTAATAAGGAAGGTACATTTCTGGTGGAAAAACCATGAAAGAAGATGTAAAGTCCATATAAAAGTTATTTTAACAAAGCAAGAATACATCACCTTCATTTAATTTCTCAACTTAAAACATCATCCTATAAACTCAAATCCATTTGCTCCTCCTTTTGACTTGTTTTTTTAATTACCTTGGCTGAAGCATTATTTAAAAATATTATTTAATAACACTGGATTCATTAAAATGGCCAAGCTAAAAGTGTCTTAAGACAGCCTATCAGTGCAGCTCTGTAGTGTTGTACTGTCCATGGTGACGTTTCACACATAGTGTTTGATTTACAGAGGCAGAAAAAAGCAAGCCCCAGTGATAAGTACAGTATTAGTCGATTTACTTGTGCTAACTTTGCTTGTTGTCATGGGAACTAAACAGCAAAAGCTTTGTAAACACAAGATCTGAGTCGTGTGATCTGTGGTAAAGACGATATGATTGGACCCAGGCCCAAATCTCCCCAGAATATCCCTGCTCCCACGACCACTTGGGAAAAAGAAATCACAAATAGAAAAAATAAAGATGATAAAACAAACATGTGCATCATATATATTCATAAAGCATCACTCAAACATTTTTGTTTTTCTTTTGAATATATCTCTTTTAGTTTTACAACAACGTCTCTAATGGATTACTTACAACTGACAAGGTACAGAAGAGAAAATGAAATGATGTAACCTCCTTGTCATTCCAAAAAACTGACAGCGGCTGGAGCAGCTCAAAGAGGTTAGAGTACAATATTCTTATTAAATAAATAAAATCTGCAGTGTGCTGTCTGGTACGTCGTCGAGTCCAGCTTTTAAAACAGGATCGTCTCAATCCTGAGTGGTAACGCGGAAACGTTTCGACTTGTCGTCTCATCTTGGTCGGTACGGTTGCTGCGGTCTGATACTTTTCATTTCCTTATTACGGTAGGTTAATACCTTAAAAAACAAGACAGCATGGCATAATACAAGTTACAAGTTGCACAAAATTAATATCAAAGTGATCTACAAGTATCTTTTAGACAGCAGATGTAGTATAAAATAACTATCGCAATTCATTGGCATGGCATTTGGATTTTACTTCTCAAAAATACAAGAACGCAGAGGATTACTTAAACCTCCTGGCTTGTTTTTAAATCTCATGCATGTACGTGTTTATGTGTTGATGGATTTGTGTTGTGTTAAAAAGTGTTATCTATGATGTCTGCAAAGCGCATCACCCATCAGGGATAATAAAGTGAGTATGCACCCAAGTACCAGAGAAGTACTTCAGGTTTTGAGTAAAGCTACAGCAGTGTTTTTTAAAAATATGTATTTTCAGAAATCATTTTTCCATAAGCTACAGAAACTAGATTTCTCCTTGTTGCCTAGTTTTAAATCCATCCAGGTTGCCCAAGTTCTGCGGAGCTGCCCTCACAGACCTCCGCCAGAGCACCTGGGGTGCTACTGTTGTTCTCCAGTGAGTCGCACTGAATCTTTAATGACCACAAATGTGTTGGCTGCTGATGTTCACTGACTGGATGCTGCCTTTTGAGGCCTGCTGTCGTTGTTCATTATACAGTTCAGGCTAGTTACATGACAACCTCTCAGTAAGGACTCATCTTTAGATGGAAAAAGATTCCACTAATCAGAGAAGCCACTCGTTTACTCATATTCATTATGGATGGGAGCAAAGTGTATGTTCTTACCTATAGTAATTTGGCTTGAATGGGCCATTTTTGTTCAAACCCAGGTATTTTGCTTGCTCATCAGTCAGTTCGGTAAGGTGTGCATCAAATGTGGGAAGGTGAAGACTTGCTACATATTCATCTGGAGGAGATAAAGATGTTCAAGCACTCATCAAGCCTAAATTATCAAGAACTATCAAGAAACAACACACAGTAAACGATTTAAAAGTGATTAAGCAAATCAGGTGTGGAAAACGGGTCCTGGAATGAAATGTGCTGTTCTTTAAAGACAAAGACTGTAGACTCCCTAATGAAACAGCAGGGCACAGCCTACAGTGCTCTCCAATTCAGCATGAAAATTCCCTTCATTACCCTTCAGCTGGCTCTATGAACACAAAAATGGTTACAGAAGAGAGGAGGCCCATCTGGCTTGTTTAGCTGTCAGCGGCTAATTGATCCCAGGACCTCATCCAGCTATGTCTTGGAAGAATCCAAGCTTATCGGCTTCAACCACATGGAAGAATAGCGAGTTCCAGACTCCCACAACCCTTTTGGTAAAGAAGTGCCTCCTGTTCTTTGTTTTAAACGCTCATGTTTTTCCCCGTTCATTCTAAAGTAGTCCACTGCACTGTTTTCAAATTCTTTTGAGGATTTAGAATGAATGTATCAGTTCCCCCTCATAAACCTTTCACACCTAATATCTCTGGCATTAAGGATCAGGGATTTATTTAAGGTGTAACAGTGAACTCCCAATTCCTGGTAGGAAAATGTTCACATTCACCATCATTGCATTTTGATAGCAAAGTCTGAAAATGTTGCCTTTTGTGATTTCCATCTTGAAGCTCTATATTAACATATACTCAAGTCAAGACAATTCATAAAACAGAAACAGAAAAATTCTTAAAGACCACCAACACTGTCAAGCTTGCTAAATTTAAATTGTGCTTGTTTGCCTTCTACCGCCCATGTCACAGACAGTGAAAGTGTGCTCATGACGGCCTGACCTATATTCTCTGCTCATTTATTCCAGTAACGGAAAACACACGAGGCTGAAAAGCCACAGTACTGTTGCCAGCGACTGACACACTGAATATTTCACAAAGACAGGCAGAGCTGAAACATTAGATCTTCAGTCTCAGTGCGTATGTTCCCTTTAGTGAAGCCTGTAGTGCTGATTCCACACAGAAAAACGTGCCCTGGTAATCATCCTGAAACTGTACCCTATGGGCAGCACTGTGACCTTGTGTCTACTGTCTCTACTCCATAAGAAAAAATACCCTAGATCTGTCTGGAGAGAAGTGTGTATTTCACAAAGAAATATAAATAGGAAAGAAAAAACTTTGAAGACAGAACTAAGTTTTAGAAAATGATAACATTTTGACCTAAAACAGACAAGTAACCTCTTATACGTTAACCTCCTTTCACCTTAATCCACCACACGGTTATTATACAATATTCAGACTTTAGAATTTAAAAAATTAGGGATTACTTTTCAGTCCACTTAAAAATCAATTTGTATCCACAGAAATATAGCACTTCGTGATATACAGTAGCTCTAAAGAAAAGCATTAAAGATTTTAAAAACGATCTTACCCATTTTCTTTGGCAGCAAGTAGACGTCTTGCTTGTAGCGACCCTCAGGAGCATTGTAAAGCTCTATTAAAGCCAGTGCCTGGGAGACAGAGAGCAGCAGTTTGAAAAAAAAACAGCCCAGCCTCTCAATCCCTAGTTACTGTGCCATCAAGTATCAGCAGTCTACTGAGAGAATTTCCTCAGCACAGTTGGCTGGTATTTAACACAACCATGAGGCGTTGGGAGGTGAGGTGAACACAAATCCTCTCTCGGGCCCAGAGCCAACCCTCCCCAGAATGCCGTTCCGTACCTGGGTGGTTGCGGTAATCGACAGCACAAAGGTGGGGACTGTGGAGCAGCTCAGATTGAGAAGTCGGCCCTGTGGAGCAACAGACACACAATCACAACCTGCTGCCAGACAGCTCCTCTCCTCTTAGAGACCCCCAGTTCTCCAAGGGTTCTCCCACAACACAAAACAATCAGCAGACTGCTCTTCTGTGATCTGCTACCTGGTTCTGACAGTTTCATTTAAAACACGAGATAAACTGCCAAGACTGTAGTTTCAAGTGGTACACATAAAAGGGCTTACATTTTAAAACCATCTACAATTTTCAAGTAAAAGACAGGACCAGAATAGTGTTTAGTAATCCCTTTAAATTTATCATCTTACACTATATAACATTAAGAATTTATATCCTCCAAGATGAGGAAAACCCCCTTAACAGAAAGTTACTATAGCCAGACTACTGTATTGGAATGGAGAAGGGTATCTATAACGACCAATCGGTAATGAGTGTGCTGCCTTTATAACTCAGCACATTTATAATATAACAAGTCCTTAGATAAGTAGGGATAAGAGATAAGAGAGTGACCCCCCATGCTGCCAAAGATAATAGGGAGGTCAATGTCGATTATGAGATATATTGATTATGTCAAAGACCGTAATGGTTTACAAACTGAAGATGCATCATCCCTGCAGGGGGTCACGCTCACAAGCATCTCACTACAGATGCTCAGCACATGTTTGTCAAACAATACTGCAAATAATGCATCTTCATCAGCAACTGGAAACAGCGAGGTAGATAAAACAACGGCATGAACATGGTGAGCACTCCCCATTCTGGGGTACTGTCGTTCTGGGTGTACGGTATCCGCTGCTGAAGACCAAAGCTCTCACCTCAGCGAGCAGGACTATTCTTTTTCCATCGGGCCAGATGACGTGATCCACCTGCGATCTGACCCGCTCCCATGTCAGCTCGGGGGTGCGCAGGCTCGCCTGAAACACAGGCCCCAGGGGCGCGTTAAAGCACAGAGCTCAAGCAGTGCCACCCGGAAACGCAGCCAGGCCAGGCCGTGTGGGAGCCACGAGCTGCACGCTAACAGCGAGGAGGAATGCGATATAGGAAGGAGGCGCACTATTGCATCTGTTGCGGAGCACTTGGTTTTGATATCGTGCAAAAGCATCGTAAAAAAAAAAATCTTTTCAAACGTTTTCTAAATCTGCACCGCGTCGCCAGAATACAGATACAGATGATTCTTATTTATAAATGAAATATTTTTAAAGTGATCTACGATGCGATACATCTGGGCCTCCTGAGCTGCTCAACCCACAATCATGAGCAAAGGCTGTGCTCGATGATCCAGGGTTCGAGCCAGGGTCATGTCACTAGCTGACTGGCTGTGACCGGGATTCCCCTAACAGTGGCGCGCCATTGGCCGAGCCCTGAGAGGGGAGGGTGGGATTATTATTATTATTAATAATAATAATAATAATAATAATAATAATAATAATAATAGCTTACACTTATATAGTGCTTTTCTGGACACTCCACTCAAAGCACTTTACAGGTAATGGGGTCTCCCCTCCACCACCACCAATGTGCAGCATCCACCTGGATGATGCAACGGCAGCCATAGTGCGCCAGAACGCTCACCACACATCAGCTATCAGTGGGGAGGAGAGCAGAGAGTAATGAAGCCAATTCATAGCTGGGGATTATTAGGAGGCCATGATTGGTAAGGGCCAATGGGAAATTTGGCCAGGACGCCGGGGTTACACCCCAACTCTTTTCAAGTAATGCCCTGGGATTTTTAATGACCACAGAGAGTCAGGACCTCGGTTTTACGTCTCATCCGAAGGACGGTGCCTGTTTACAGTATAGTGTCCTCGTCACTATACTGGGGCATTAGGAACCACGTGGACCAATCGGACATGGCCCCCAGGCACTCACACAGGTGAGGGTGGTCGGGCGGGAGGAGCTTCCCCACACTGCCTCATTCTCCCTTGTGCGCAGCTGGGAAACGAGAGGTGAAACTCACACAGCTGGCTCTTCCAAATCACATGGGTGTAACAAAACCATTGACAAATCTAAATGAGAAAACTCAGCCTCACAGGGAAGCAGCCAAGATGCATAACCGCTGAAACAAATTCAATAAACGTGAATATCCAATTAATATTCAATATCAATGATGTATGTGTATATATTAGTAATATACTGAGAGCTGTTAATGCAATAAATGAACACAGCAACCAATAGCATCTGTTGCATTTTTAACGCCTCTTAATTTATTAAAATCAGAAAGTAACTAAATTCAAATACGAATTCTTCAGCTTGGCATTGTAAAATCACGCATTGTCATCTTGCTGCCTGCGCTGCTTCAGTAATGACTAGGCTAGGTTTTTTGGACACAAAGTACCCTAATAAAACCCTTGCCTTCGAAATTGTTTGAAGATGACTCTGACGAGTGTTTTATATGGTTGGAGAGATTTATCATTTACAGCCATGCTGTTAATGAGTTAACAATTTACTTCATGCCAGTGCACAAGTTCAGATTAATCGGAACATTAAAGCTGCTTCAAATCATTTAAGGCACAGTGGACGAGGTGCCTGTTTTGTGCTTTTGAAACAAAGGTGTGGAATGCAAATGCTTGCATGTTCTGTAAAAACTGAACTTGCAAGTGTTAATGCACTGCATATGATAACGGGAATGATATCAAGATGACAAGCATTTCCAATTGCAAAACGCTCCTATACTATGGATAGTTCAGTAGACAAAATGTATACAAGAACTTTAGGTTAAAAGGTTGCTTTTCTATTATGGTGTTTTGTGTGCAGCAAAAAGCACACAGCCTAACAACAAGCTCAAGAATATCAAGGGGCAGGATCACAGAGGGGCTGGAGGAGTCAGTCCTTACCACATCAATCTCAGTATTGGAATGGCCCATGTTGCAGACGATGCAGCCATTTTTCATGCGGTCCAAGTATTCTCTTACCACAACATTTTTATTACCTGTAATAATGAAAATGAAATTGCCCGTTATAGTCTGTTAGAGATAATGTTTTTAAGGCCTTACCACGTCATGCGGCAATGCTGGTGTGTGATACAGGCTAACTCTATCCTACTGGCAAATTCGATTTGGATTTCTGGGCATTTTAAAACCATGAGGTCTTGTCAACACTTGCCATCTGCTGCAAAGCTCACTTTCAATGCAAGGGATCTGCTCTTCTGCCAATCTTGTCGTCTCTCCGTCTGCAACTTCATACCACAAAGCGCTTTAGCTCAGAGGACCGACTGCTGTATTTGGGACGAACTTTTTCTTTCCGTTATCTACATTTGGTTTTGCCTGTCCAAGTAATGGCTGTTTAAAAAGTAACTTGCGTGTAAACAGCCTTAATTAAGTAGGGATGAATGAAATCCCGGTGGTAATTAACCTCTGCTAGATTAGACTGATCTGCAACACCGTGGAAGTCATTGCCCTTAAAAGCAATTCTTACTTTTCATTCATTATGCTATTTCACTCATGTGCTATTCCCATTTGGAGCACAGCTTTCACCTTTGAGAATACACAAGCAAATCCTGTAAGGGAATGGCACAGTGCTGCAGTGCTGAACTGAGAACCATTTTTCCACAAGAAAAAAAATCTAAACTAAATTTACAGCATATAACTAGTTCCTGTTGTGGGAAAAGAGATACAGTACAAATAAAACATCTATTCATTCAGAACTGTAAATTGTAATTGCTAAAAGGGGAAATTACAACAAATATGCTTATGTAGTAGTTTTTTAAATCTGTATACACATTCACAGTTAAATGTTCAATATACTGTAAGACTTATTAATGAGGTAAGGTACATTACAAAAACATCACTTGGTGTAGCAGTTGAAATCTGACTATTGAATATACCTGTGCAAGTTATTACAATGTCCACTTGTCTAATGACTTCGTTAAGCTTCACCAGTCTGAATCCATCCATGCTGAAAGAAGAAAGTGCAAAATACATTTAGTGCACAAACTAGAAAATAAAACACACGTACGGTTCGTTCAATGGCTGCTCTCACCGCAGAGGAAATTAATTCAAATATTAACATTATAAAGAAAATCCGAACACTTCCACAAAACGTATGTGCTGCCTACTCTTTCATTCTTTTCATTTGTCCCCATCAGAGCCCATTCCCTGTCTACAAGTCAGAACCAACGGCGAAATCCTCCACAGGAGTCCCGTTGAGAAATTAAATCGTACTATTCAGGTTCAACTCCACATGAATGAATGTGCAGATTTAGAGGTGGCATGGCAACAAGCAATTCACAACTCTAGGATCCCCAATTTTGATTTCAGGTTGGGTAACTGTCTGCACGGAGTTTGCATGTTCATGTGGGCTCTTTCTGTGGTGTTTCCATTTCCCCTCACCTCCCAAATACATGTTAAGGGAGAATGTATTGCCAGTATAACCAGTACTAGCTATGGGAGTGCAGAGAAATCCAACTTAATGAGCACGACGGGCCTAGGATGGTTTCTTATGTGTGGTCTTTCTGACGCCGGAGCCCAGTTTAGGACTAGTCTCTTATCTTCCTGAACCAAAACAGGCTCTCAAGATCAACAGAGCATGGGCACAGAGGTCTGCTTGTGAACGACGTCTCGTAAAAAACGGTGATCCGTGTCAAAGAACATCTACGGTAGTGGTCCACATTGTGTGGCGTCCTTAAAACTTAACCTCCACCGTTCTTCGGCACTGCAAGTCAGTAGAAAGACTGAGAACAGCCTCTGCAATGGCTGGCTGCACTAAGGAAATACCGATTGCCCATCAGCTCTGTACGCCCCACTCCCTCAGGTGACCTTCATACAGGCCCTCCCAGTTCTGTGAGCTGAGCTGTGTACTTACCAGGCCTGCAGGGCACAGATGGGGTCAATCTCTGTGACGTACACTATGGAGCCCATGGCCTTCAGAGCTGCACAGCACCCCTTGCCCACCTGCAAAAACAAAGAGGGAACACAAGGATGTGAATTCAAGTCACTTGAATTTCACTGGCAGCTTTCCAAATTCTAATATATAATAATTATAATAATATATCAATAAGGTATCTGAATATATTGGAATTTCAGTACTATTGCAGAAGCTACTAAAGCAATTAAAGTACAATTCATATTAAAATCTAAAGCAAAAATGTGAAATTACAACTAGGGCAGCGCTATCTGCAATCATTAGATTATATGTTGCCATCTAGTGGCTCTCTTTACACTCTTTCCCCAGCTAATTACAAATTGGGTTTTAAACATCAATCTATGGAATTCCATAACCTTGAGATTTGGATCCCCACATAAACTGAAAAAAAGAAAGATGTAGAAAATCTCTTTGCATAAAATAAGCAAATGAGTTGAATATTTAAATAAAAGTTCAGTGAACAAAGGTTTTAATGTTGGAAACAACAATGTAGCACTGGGCACTGCTGTCCCCGCAGAAGGATTTAAATGTCCTAATTTAGAACAAGCAGGCCATTAACATGGCATCTATCAAATGCATCATAGGAGATCTGGGATAAGAACAGCAAAAAAGCACAACCACTGAGTTCAAAATTCCACCAGCTCATTAAATCAACTCTGAAAGAGCATTAAGTGTTACCCGGTGTTAATGAGAGGCATTTAGCTCTGAAGGCAATAAAAGGTTCAGAACATATTACACGTTTAAGAGCTAAATGTACAGTTGCCGATAGGGCCAAACTAAATCTGTCAATTAAGGCTTTCTTTCCAACATCCGTATGCCCAGCAGGTGTTCAAAATGAAAAGTGGCAAGATGCAAGCATGGACTTGGTATATCAAACGTGTT
The DNA here is from genome assembly GCF_040954835.1 of Lepisosteus oculatus. Taxonomy (NCBI): domain Eukaryota; kingdom Metazoa; phylum Chordata; class Actinopteri; order Semionotiformes; family Lepisosteidae; genus Lepisosteus; species Lepisosteus oculatus. The sequence continues at coordinate 33,431,341 of NC_090702.1, read as the reverse complement.
AGCGGACCTGTGTTTAAATGTACAAAAATAGGTAGTTCACTAGGATTATATTGTAATATCATAGGACTGGATAAACACACTCTTGCATTCAAATACAGTGATTAAATGTAAGACAACATGGTTTACTGTCACAAATCAGATTGAATGGACTGAATCAGGTGAAAACATGCATTTACCTCTCCATATCCACACACCACGACCTGCTTGCCTCCGAACATCACGTCTGTTGTTCTTTTCAGACTGAGCAGAGAAAAAAAAATAGGTTACAGCTCGCAGATGAAAACAGAACCTGTTTTAGTGTGGGCAAATGTAAAGGAAATGGACCATAGAAGGTTTAAAAAGAATACTGGATAAGACTGAAATAAACTCCCCTAATGAGCTTGGAGACCCAGAAAACAATCATTAAAAATCGCAAACTCTGCAGTAACACTTACCCATCCAAGATGGACTCCCTGCAGCAGTACAGATTGTCAAATTTCTGTTTGGTTACAGAGTCATTCACATTCATCGCTGGAACACACAGCTTCCCTGCCTTCGACAGCTGGTACAACCTGGGCAGAAATGTCAAACAAGAACACTGAGAACACTGCTTCAGCAAGCAAACACTACTGAGGATGACCGAGGGGAAGTTCACTCCAGACTGCTGGGACCTGTTTCCTGTCACAAAAAGTGCCACAAAAATGGATCTCTGATGAATATACAGTATGATGCTTTGAGATCAAGAAATTGAAATTATTTTTTCTGGCAAAATACAACTATTTAAATTCAACTAAACTTTTTAATAAAATTATGTTATGGTCTTATATGTTTAAGTCTTTCAGGAGAATAATCAGTATTATATTTAAGTGTCCTTGCTTTTATTTTGCAGCAGTTCTCTGGGGTTCTTCACAGATGTCTGCTGTTCTACACTCTGAAGGGATCTCAGATGATGGTACTGTTTAGCCTCTTTACCATGCTAACAGAATGGAACCACAGAATACTCACTCAATAAGACTAAACAATTTTCTGGCAGAATCTGTATCTCAATTAAACAACATTAAAGAAGCCACAACATTTAAATTTTCTTAACGGGACTGTTCCAAAACATACTTAATGTTTCCAGGTATACAAAGTCAGCAAAAAAACAAAGAGTAACATGAACTCCAGAGATTAATTCATATTCAAAGAGTCAACAAGGTAGGGGTTTATAAGCAAAGTTGAGCCAGACTGTAGCAGCCAGAGCCTGACAAGACTCTACCAGGGATAGAGAATTAGTTGCATTGAATCCAACTGAATTCAATATAAACAATGTCAAATCATTTGAACATAAGATCAACCTACAACCAAACAGAGGATATAGTTGGACAGTTCTGCTGCACAGTAAGTGATTGTTTAATCAAAGAAACTAGATAACATTATGTCTTAAATTCATTTACGTTCATCAACATAATTAATCAACTAACCACTAGATGGAGCTGTGCTCTCAATGGAATCTAATCTACCTACAAGTTTTCTTCGAAATTCAGATGTTCTGTAAATTAATTAAATTAATAATTTAACCCCCCCTCCCTTCTCAAACAGCATACTTCACCTGTGAACTCCAGTGACACTTTCTTCCACAATTCCCTTGATTTTCTTGAACATGTTGGGATACTTTTTATATATCCAGTGAGTGAGGTCACCTCCATCATCCAGGATCTAGAAGAAACATGTTAAACAGTTCAACTCGGCATTTTCTCCTGTCTTCACATACCTTTCTTTACTCAGCACAAACACGCACCTTGACTTATCTCTAGCAGCATTCTACTTTCCCTCAAAAGCCCCCTGTAGCTGTTCTTGTGTTTTCCCTGACCAGAAACATTACCTGAAAATTAAGTGTGTTTAGAACTCTTTTCCACTGACTTTGAATCTTAGGTCCCACTTTGCCCCTAAACACAGCATTGATAAATCTTACATTCTTTGACAAAAAAGAATGTAGGACCTACAGTATTCTACAGTGTGGTGACAAAGTAGAAGATTTTATGGTTTAACATATTAAGACACATTTGACCATCATCTAGGCCTCATCATGTCCTAACAGTAGATAAAACCTCAGTTGACAACACAACAAATTTTTAATCATTATTTCTTTTTTATTTAGCCAGCATATCTTTGTGAGAAAAAGTACACCAGTAACTTGTGGCACCCCTTTTAGTGGTAGGAACTTGAATTAAGTAATTCTTGTAAGAGACGATTGGTCTCTCACATCGCCTGGGAGGAATTCTGTCCCACTCTTCCTTGGAGAACTCAACTTCAGCTCTGTGATGTTGGGGGATTTTCTTGTATACACAGCTCTCTCATTGCATCTCTTTAGGTTTTAGGTCTGAACTTTGTCTTGGCATTCCAAAGTCCCAAATGTAATCTTTTGGAGCCATTCTGTGGTCTGAGATCTGCTTGTGCCTTATGGATCACTGTCCAAATCAAGAAGCCCAAATCATCACCTCCCCACCACCAACGTGCTTGATTGTTGGTTTGAAGTTCTACTGGTCAAGCGCAGAAGAATGTTTTGTTTTTTGACAAACATTACACTTTCCACACTGGCTAAACAACGTCACTTTTGACTCATCGGTCCCGAGCACATTGTTCCAGATGTCTCGTTTTTCATTGAAGAGTAATTTTGCAAACTTAAGTTCTGCAGCAATATTCTTATTAGGCAGTCTTCTTTCAGTCAATTTTTTACCAATTATAGACTCATAAATGGCAAAATATACCACAAGCATGAGTGGCCTGTTGCTCCCTAGATGCAATGCTGGGGTTCTATGAAACTTATTTTTTCAGATGAAAATTATTTGGTCAGATCTTGGAGAAAATTTGGTAGAACATCCAGTCACCGGTAGATTGGCAATGATTTAAAGTTTTCTCCATTTGTACATGATCTTTCTTACCATGGAATGATGAATTTCATATTGGTTGGAAACAGTTTTGTAATCCTTCTCAGAACGATAAGCAGCAACAATTCTTTCTCTAAAAGTGTTACAAATTTCTTTTGATCTGGGTATGATTTGTTACCACAAACCTGAGTACTTGCTTTGTACTGAGTGTCAGATCAAACTGACAAAGTATCTGATGGAATCACTTTCTGGAATCCCTTTCTGATGATCATCTTATCATTTGCACATGTTTTGGTGCACCTGGTTCCACATACCCTCATTACTGAAGGGGTGGAGCTAAGGGTGCACTTATGTTTTGCACACAAAGATATTGAATGCAGGCTGATTTTTTAAAATAATGACAAAATAGAATTTTCATTAAATGAAGTTAGTTTTCTCTACAATTAGGACTTGGCAAGGACTAAGTGTTGGTCACGTATGTCTAAATGTGTTGAACTGTAAAATCTTAAGGGGGTGTGCTTACATTTTTACCACATTGTACATTCTCTTCTGGGCTAACTGTCAGGGGCAAAGAATATCAAGTCTCTGTCTTACCAAACTCCAGATGACTACTCTTTATTTTAAACATTAAAGTCCTGTGTGAGCTTGTAGACAAAGCTTGTGCTGTCTGACAAATAATAATGCTACCTATAAAAAGGTTCTAAGATGAATCAATTTCTTGCCAACAGCATTAAAAGATCCAGATGGAAATTTGTGCCTTGCTTCAAAACCTCACCTCAGGTGTACTCCTTTCATGAGAGTTATCGCAAACAAGGCTCTCTTTCATCTCTTAAAATAGTTCAGAGCACAGAAGTATTTGGGATTAGGGCAGTCAAATGAATTTGCCAAAGCTGTTCATAGCCACTGGTATTATTTGGAATTCCAATCTGCATAGTCCCCTAATTCTTTACTGAAATTAGAACTGCCGAGACACTTCAACACCAGAAACGTCTCCTGCCACTGGCTTTCCGTGCATTTTCAGTCACAACAACACACTGACACAAACTTGGAAATCCTTAAAGGTTTGAAATGCAAGATGTATTAAACTAAAACATTAGGCTATTCATTACTATTCACACAATTGGGCCCGAGAGAGAATGTAATCACTTTCAGAGTTACAATAACCCACAAATCTCAAATCTGCTGAAAAGTTTTGGATCTGCTAGAACAGTCCCATCCTACACAGCACTACCCTGATCAGGACTACACTGCTGGAAAAATGGTGAGGAACTTTGTAGAGGGCTTTTCATAGCATTTTGGAGTGTACGTTAGCAGCCATATCACCCTGCAACTCACAACTGGCAACCCACTGAAGCTAAGCACGTGTGAGCCTGGTCAGTACCTGGATGGGAGACCTCCTGGGAAAAACTAAGGTTGCTGCTGGAAGAGGTGCTAGTGGGGCCAGCAGGGGGCACTCACCCTGTGGTCCATGTGGGTCCTAATGCCCCAGTATAGTGATGGGGACACTATACTGTAAACAGGCGCCGTCCTTCGGATGAGACGTAAAACTGAGGTCCTGACTCTCTGTGGTCATTAAAAATTCCAGGGGGTTTCTCGAAAAGAGTAGGGGTGTAACCCTGGTCCTGGCCAAATTTCCACATTGGCCCTTACCAATCATGGCCTCCTAATAATCCCCCTCTATGAATTGGCTTCATCCCCCACTTCATTCACCTCCCCACTGATAGCTGATGTGTGGTGAGCGTTCTGGCGCACTATGGCTGCCGTTGCATCTTCCAGGTGGATGCTGCACATTGGTGGTGGTGGAGGGGAAAGCGCTTTGAGTGGAGTGTCCAGAAAAGCGCTATATAAGTGTAAGCAATTATTATTATTATTACGTTACTTACAGGTCAACCTGATAGGCCACTACAAGCCACAAGAACATGATGCAAGTAATGGCTAAATTCTGTAAATCTGCATTTTGAAATTCATATAGACATGGACACTGGTTGTCATTGCCCCACAATTATAAACTCTCTGATGTTCACAACCTTTTTTCCCCTGTAACACTTATAACTTAAATTTGGTCTATTTAAATCTCACTAAAATGCATTAGAAAGCTCAGCTGTTCTTGAATTCGGAATGTTTCAACAGTGCTTTTGGGAGGTAAAATGACTTAATTAGTCTCTGCATAATGGTTTCAATATCCCTTCATAACTGCTGCACAAGACACTATAATCACATCCATTATGCTATATATGGACATGCACATAAGCACATTACATTTGTTTTAGCATCACATTGTACCAAGCACTGTGAATAATACTAAAACAAATGTCATGACAGGTTATTTGCTTATCTATCATCTTATGAACGTTATGTCATTTGTGAAACAAATCTTTTTGGATTGAGAAATGTTTCACATACACAAAAATGTTAAAATGGTAGCACCTTTTGAGCACTTCTAGATGTATTTGAGCACTTTAAGATTTACTGTGTATTAAACTGAAAAGTTTTCTAAATCAACAAAGGATCATTTTTCTCTTCTCCTGAACTATAATTTAAGGTATCCTTTAACTAAAAAAATGAAATTGGATATTTTAATAAAATTTGGTTTTATGGCCTGTTTAAACTATCAAGGTCTTAATACAAAAATAATTCTGGGAGGTATCAGGATTGCCACAGGATCATTTCCCGTGGTAATGATTTAAATCACAATAACAATGGGAATGTGCAGTGCTCCACTAAAAGGTCCCACAGCAATTAACAGGCTTACCATGTTAGGCTGCCACCCTTCCACATTGACACAGCGATCAATACACCACCAGAAATCATCTTCCGACTCCCCTTTCCAGGCAAACACGGCAAACCCTGCCAAAATATATGAAGAGATTGATTCACACAATGCTTTGCTGTTCAGCTAAATCTATTTTTAAGCCAGGAAAACATGCATCAGTTGGTAGATTTGCTACATCTTTCAGAGTGTGCTGCTGCAGCTATCTCCACCGAGCCCCATAGATACAGCCAAGCCTATTCCGAAAAAGGAAAGGCAAAGTCAACGACACACATGGGGCCACCTCCGTCTCCACCCAAACCGAAAAAAAAAAACGTAATGGAAAAATAAAAGCCAAATCTGAAATTACCCGAAAAATCTGACAATGCAAGTCAAGTTGTGCAAAAAAAAATCCAGACTTTTGTGTCCTGATTAAAAGAAGAACACTAGTACGGGCTTTCGTCTGTAGAAAATTATATTGATTTCTTGAAATTATGTTGGCTTTTCATCCTAGATAATTCCAAAGCACTTTACATATAGGAGGATACTCACTTCACCCACCACAGAGCCCACCTGGGTGACCCAGGGTAGCCATCATATCCCACCTCATAGGACAGCAGATAGAGAACCAAGTAACTGTTTCACCAACTGAATTAAGGGGGAACGTTAGTGAGCTCACACTGAGACACTGGGGTTAACAGCCTACTTTTATCAATGGAGTCATGAAGTCTTTAATGACCAAGGTGAGAAGAACTCAGTTTAGCATCTCAGCTGAAAGGCAGCACACCTCAGTGTCCCTGGTCATACTGGGGTAATGGATGTGACATTCTGGTCCAGAGAGCCAACTGCTAGTTCACCCACACCTCTTCCAGCAGCAAGCTGGATTCTGGAGAAGTATCCCACCACATCATTGAACACGCCCAGCCTCGATTAGCTTCTGAAATCCACAAACACAAACTGGCAACTAGTGCTGTCAGGAAGGTTTCATATCTGGGAAACGGTCATTTTCATGTGCAAGTAACACCTACCTCCCTCGGCCAGGGCAGCGGCCACCTCGTTCTGAGTGGAGTAGATATTACAGGCGGCCCACCTGCACTGTGCGCCCAGAGCAGACAGGGTCTCCATCAAGACCTGGGGGCACACGTGACAGGGAAATGACATGGAGGACCACGGACAGGGGAGAGAGGAATCTCAGAATCAGGAGCCCAACCATACTGGACAAACCAAATCAGGAATAACAGTTCTCGCTCATGACCAGCACTCCTTGACAGCATGTTTAAAAAACAGCACCCTCTGAATGCAAGAGTCACCTCTGTTCTGGCTGGTTTGATTTTTAAAAACCGTTCATTTTTACAAGTAGAATTGGAATAAGCTGACCATTATGTTTCATACAACTTGCTTTTTTATTCAATTAAGAAATGTCTCGTTTACCATAATAAAATTAAGACTTCAAATGCATTAGGCAGGAAACAAAAACTTACCAACAAACTCACTGAGCACCTTGCTGCTGGTACTACTACCAAAAGCACAATTTATCTGGTGCGTTACTTCTAGGCTATTAATACGTACAGAGTGTTACAATTGTACTAAGACCTTTACCTCTTTACGGTGACTATCAAAAGATGCATAAATCCCTCACACTGCAACAAACTGAAAGCCCATTACACTGACTTCTGCAGCATAAAAAATGTAAAATGACAACACAGGCTGTTTAACAGTAAAGACTATTTTGTACAGCGTTCCTCCTAGAAACCACCCTTTCCCTGCCATATTGACCTTGTCATGAAGAGAACAACTTGTTTTCTCTGCACAGGGATTATACGTGCCACGTGCTATGAGCTGTATGACACGAGAAGTATATGAATTCTAAATCAAAGCCTCTTTATAGGCTCATTATGTCCCACCACATTACATTTTGTATTACATACCGTCAGTTTGCCCTGAATTAAGTGGAATATTTAGCATGGTGAATACTGGAATATACTTTATATACTGTATGCAAACTGATTTTTCTACCATTGATATTATAAATGGAGTGCACTACGTAAAAAACATCTAGGCAACTATTTGCTTGTGCAATGAGCTGCGTAATTAAAACTTTACACTTCTCCTTTGACCCCAAGCTGCACAGATGCATGTTGAAGAAGGAATGTGTTCTAGTGTCGTGTGTTGTTCAAGTATTCTCTTCAAGTGTCTGACACTTGCAGCAGTTTGCTGTATGCGTGCGCTTCTCCCTTCTTGGCGTCTTCTGGGGTTGAAAAGACACTTGTGGCAGAGGAGGTGCAGGCAGTGCCCGTGCGTACTCACCGCAGTCTGGGCGGTGATGTGAGTGCAGCCCACGATCTTGGCCCCAGCCAAAGGCTTCTCTCCCTGAGCCCTCTTCCTCAGAGCCATCAGCGCAGGCATCTCTGTACAGGCAGGACAGGCAGCTGTTAACTGACAGGGCCCTGCGGCGGGTCCCATACAGATGCTGTGCCACATGGACCCCATTTGGCTTATGTATCAAGACGTAACTGGTCAAACCAAGTTTTTGCAGAGTGCGACATAGACCCTTTGCAAACCTGAAGCAACAGGTGTTCGTCTTCATCTCTAGATGCTGCATTCATTTTTACAAAGAATTTGGTGGCCTTTAATAAAAAGCTTTGATGAATCTGAATCACAGGAATACTATATCAATTCAACCACCCAAACTGCAGACTAGAAAACACCAGGGCCCGAGAAGACCTGCCTTCATACCCTGAGCCACTGTTCCAATTACTTCACTTTATGGCCAACAGTACAATTTTCCAATGACTAGGAACTATTATATGCTGTGCTTTGGGAAAAGCCTGCTGCTACTGTAGGATTAAAAGTCAGCACGGTTTCCTCATTTAAATTTTCAAAGTATTTAACAAACTTTTTTGTCTCATCTGAAAGACAATCCAGTAAGAGGCACTGGTCCGATATGCAGATATTCATGTACTTACCAGAAAAACCCAGTAGCAAAAAGATTAATAATAACCTACTGTTCGCTGTTTAAAGCCCACTGTGGTGTCAAATTCCACATCTGACCAGAAAAAATGTTTTATATTTTCTGGAAAATAAAACGAACTTTCTATTTCAGGACCGGTCCGGTGCAATTTTCCTTTTAGATTTATACTGAAATGTCAAGTAAACTTTGGAATGATAAATATGGACAAAAATCATTAGAATTGTAGAGAAATCTGTTTGAATACAAGTGTCCAGATGCCCTCAGGATCTGCTTAAGGACAGGCCTGCAGAGTGCCAGTGTATCTCTGCAACTGGCTGAACGCTGACGTCTTGTAATCTCAAGAGAAATTAATGATTTGGCTGTGGTATAAGAGTGAAAAACTTAAAGTGTGGAAAAAAAAACACAGGTAAAGTCTCAATAAGTACCTGTGTAACTGCCATATAGCAAGGAATCTGTAAAAACTAACAAACTGTACGTTGATCCAATGCAGCTGAAATTCGGCTAATTTCTCCAGCTCTTCCTCTTACCTTGTTCGGCTATCTCAATCTCCCTGCGCCCAAAGTCTGCCTGCTTGATGTTCTTGATGCAGAAGTCGCTGCTGCCCTTGGAGTTTTTCTGCTGTTTGTCTCTAGGGGAGGTCTCATCGTCGGAGCTGTCTGTGTAGGAGGCAGCTGCAAGAAGAATGCTTCTTTTAACAACCACTGTGTAACACACAGGAGTAGGACTGACACAGCATACAGTAGCACTGAACTCGTACTACGTACTCTGACTGATAACCTGGTGTATTACCATTCTCTACTAAGCAATTGTACTGTTGTATATGCATCATACAGTCCACTCAGGAGTAAAATCATTCCCAAGTTCCCATTGCTTTTTCAGTCAACCAGAACACTGCCATGCTTTTTACAAACATTTCACACGCCAGTAAAATGCAAAAAAAAAACCCCAAATGTTCCTATCTTCGTGTTTCAGAAAGGCTTAGACCAGTGATTAAAGTAGAATTTAACTTTAATGACTCAGCCTTTTCATTTTAATTAAAAATGAATGTTCAACAAATCCTTTAATCCCAAGGCCCTGCAATACGGTCTTGCATGTGTGCTTTTACGGTACAGGGAACTTTGAATGAGTACTCAGTCATGTGTTAAAGTAACTTAGAAGTACAATGCAAGACCCACTGAACACTTTCAACTTCTTGCTCTTCAACTGCAGACATTGTAACTCTAGAGTCTGGCTATCATTAAACCAATCCACTACCCATCAATCAGCTTCCTCTGCTGCAGAGAAGCAATACAGCCAATATAGGTCTCTGGTGAAACACATGATCAGAAGGAAAAACACATGGTCAGCCCGGAACATAATTGATCTTTTTCTGTCCAAAATATTTTAGGACTCTTTAAATGAATCAGAAAAAAAAACAGAGCATTGTTGAACAGCGAAAGGAGACTGGCTGTAGGCCACACCGGCCACTCTATTAAAGGGTAAGCTGTTCACAGCAGCTCTGTGGGAATACACTGCCACAATTTCACTTTTGTTGTAAACCTGCTTAAGGACAATCCTATTACATTGGATTGCAGGTTACTAAAGTGCGCTGGACTTTCATAAGGAAAGTTTGACTGTGCACTACACTGCTTTGCTACACTAAATTTGACAAAGAACGAGAAATGGTGGCTAGTTTCTTTTTATTGAAATTTGAGACTTAATGTACCCAATGAGTTTTTTCTTTCTCTCAGCTTCAGAGATGTGTTTTTCTCTTAAAGCGCATTCCTTCCCATTCTCGTTCAATACATCCCGATAGGAAACCAAGTCAAATAAACAAACAAAAACCTTCAATTACACAGAAGTAATTTCACAGTTATGCCAATCTCTTTATGTAGATTTGTTACAGCAAACAGCTTGATAATAAGCCTATTATGAGCAACAGCAATGCCTAAAACCTCAGGAGCAATTTTATTTACAATTGCATTTATAAAACCAAATACCCACAGTTACGGTAACTGGATGAAGTGCCACATTTACCACTTGGATGTCAAATGCTTCTTGATTATTATGGTGCCAACCAGTCATCAGCTTGATTTTGGTGAAACTTTAAATATTAATAAAAAATACTAAATAAAATGTAAATACAATTTTGGAAAGCCAGTAGATCATTAAGTATGTTTTTGTTGTTGTTCTTTTTTTACATTTTCTGAAAAGCAAAAAAGGTTATGCAGTACACTGCTCTTTAAATTATTAAAATCCAACTTGCGAGCGATTACAAAATCCAGGACTTTCCATTTGCATTAAGAACATACTACTGGTACCTACGTTAATCATACTGTAGAGAATACTTATGGCTTATGTTCTTAACTATGCAGTTCTTTTTTCCCCAAAGTACGTCTCAATTAAAAACAATGTGTGGTCAACGTTTAGTCAGCCAGTTTGGCTCAAATTAGCATGAATTCCCACAACAGCTCAGGGTTTCTTATGAATAAAGGTGTCACAGGTTGGAGGTAGGACAGTTTCCAATTTTTGGCCACTAGAGCTTGAATTATCTTAAAGGAATTACCTGTGTAAATATGAGTGCGATCGATATAGAACATTGTTTGCTCCAACAGTCGAAAGACCTATTTACTGTTTCTTAATTCCTTGAACAGAATTTCTTTTATCCACTCTCTGGAAATGTTATGGATGACAATGTTATATAGAAGTCCATATTCAAGTCCAAGTCCATATTTCTGCATGTAAATAGAGAATAGAGTAGAAACACTTTTCCTTGTACCAGATAATGTAAGAAATCTTATCTGCTGTGTAGAAGACAAGAATGAAAATTTAATTTTCTTTTCAAAAAGCAGCAACGTCTCTAAATTTCTGAAGGCCACCATGAGCTTGTAGAATGTTTGAGAGAATGTGAGGTCGTTTCACAGTAAACAAGCTTTCCTTCAATAACTACAGTACATGACATCCAATTTTGCTCAGTTTTGGTTTTCCCAATTATATAAATGGCAGTAAAGCTGTGCTTCGTGGAACAATTAATATTTCACTTTTCCGTTATAGGCGGCATCCCAGAAACGGCTGAGATCTGTGGCCCGTTGGCGATATGCAGTGTATATCCGCGATATGGCGTTGAGGACGAACCTGAGCTGTAGCTGTCCGTGGAGGACTGCGAGATGGAGCGAGACAGGGACCGGCGCCCGATCTTGGTGGGTCGCTTGTTGAACTCCTGCTTCTGGTCAGCAAACTGGATCTGCTGCGAAGGCCAGAGGAAGGAAGAAAGAGAGGAAAAATGGCTGTCATCAGAGACGTCCTGATTGGCTGGCCTTTAGGAATACAGAAAGAAGTGGTCCAAAATTCACTAACCAGAACTCACAAGTTTAAGCACGGAGTCCTGTAAACAAGTTACAAGCAACATGCCTTCAACGAAGTGAAAGGGAAACGCTTTAACAGTTAACTCAGTGTGGTGAAACAATTTAGCAAGGGGCATTGTTTCACTGAAATGGATAAAGCTTTATTGCACTACAATTCAAATTCACTGGAGATGCAGGTCTTGACATTTCTCAAAAGAGCTTTGCTAATTGCATCACTCATTTCTAGAAACTTCCTTGCATCACTGGAATTTTAAAAATCCTGCACCTCAGGACCAGAACAATAGGTGCCTGACATTGTCTTAAAAAAAAGCTGTCAGCTGAGCATCCAAGAGTGCCTTTTATATATCCCTGGGCAAACAAAGGAAGCTTGTATGGAAGTGGTCAGTACAGACCAAAAATTAATTATCACCGTTCTTGTTGCCAGCAGCAAGTTTAACCAGTGCAATCTTTCAAGGTGTACACAGTATCTGTTAAATTGTTTAGGGTTGTAGAGAAAGATCTCAAAATTCATGCTCTGCTTGCTATACAAAATCAATACTAAAAAAGTAATTACTGGCTTACGTAGTATCAGTTAATACCATCATGACCTATTGTGACTTTGTTAATGCTGTATTTCAGATACTCACCTTGCTTTCCTTTTAGGCAATTACATTGAGCATTAAAAACCTGTCTAGGTAATGTAAAAACAACCTTCGGAAACCGACCATTGAGAGACTATGATGTTCATGCCTTCAGACAATATTCAGTCAAAGAAACCCAAAGTCATCTGTGGCCTCATCATTCACTCGAGTCTTACATAATGTCAGCAATGAATGATTCCAAGAAATGACAAGGATTTTAAATTTGCATTAAAAATAAAGCACCTTGCAGTGTAATGGACAGTGATTAAACAGAGCTAAGATTGAGGAACAGAATCACAGCTGCTGAATTTAACACACCGTGAATCATCTCAGTCTCTGTCATGCTCTGCAAACAACCAAATATGAATACATATTTTAAGTGAAGATGGTAAATGAGTTTGGATTTACAATCTCCAAATGACATCTACAAAATGTTTAAGAGCCTGAAGCTGCTACAGATTGAAGCCTACTTTTGCAAAGTACTCTGGTTAAAAACCGGCCTTTGTAACAAACTGAAGAAAAAAAGACTCCTCACCTTATTTTGTCTGCTGAAAGAGCAGATGGTGTGGCAGCCTATCTGTGCCAAGAAGCCCAGGTCACAGAGAAAGATCTTTTAATAGGAATTCCGGTCATTCCCTTACCTTTTTAACTGCAGGTTCATTGTTCTGGCTGGCTGTTTCTTTCTTTAACATGTCCAGTGAAGGTAAACTTCAGGCCCAGGTCATTTATACTGCCTGTATCTAACCCAAGTGCGATTTGTGCACATTTGTTTCCGAATTTGTCACAAATTACCAATTGTTTACTGGGAGTCAAAACACTCTTTATAACTGCCCAAATCACCTCTCCTCCCAGCATTCACCCAATTGGGAGATCACGTGCTTCAGCCTTAATGGGGCAGTCTTTTTAACCTGCAGATGTAATTTTCAGGTTTTAACTGATTATCTACCGTGTTCTACTTTGAATGCCAATGCTTATGACAGCTTTTTGCTACTTTAAGAAACTCCAGTGCTTTACAATGGGCTCTTTATCTAAATCTTGGACTCCGAGAAGGTTCTACTGTTCAGAAGCTTTAATTAGTCTAATTTATTCAGAAAGGAGCTTTGAATGAAAGGTACGTTTTCTCTAGTTTTAACTGTTTTATTATTGATGGCTTTTTCTAGAAAGTAGTATTAAGCTCTAAGAAATCGTATTTTAATATAAGACAGGGGAAAGCCTGGACAGGTAGTGTTTGTGTACCAACTGCACAGTGTAACTAATAAAATTAGCTGTGTTCACAGGTCAAAGCTTTTGAAAATTAAAAATGATGGTGATGGTTTAATACATTGTTACAATCTCCCATTCGAACCCATAAGGACAGAGGAGCTGGTCAGGAGAAGCTCCAGTCAGCAGCTGGCCCTTCTCTCAAGGAAATGGAGACCTGCACTCACAACCTAGACTAGGCCAGTAAACAAGGAGCCTGATCTTCTTCTTCTTCATAAAGAATATGTTAAATGTGAAGTCCTGATCCGTACATCTGAGCATTCCCGAACGCATGCTGAACAGCCCTCATTCTTTATTTTTCTTTCATGTGTTCAATAAAGATAAGAAAAGTTTCTTCGGGGATTCTCGGCACAGCTGCTTTTGACCAGAGCAGGAACAGCCTCAAGAAAGAGGCCACCTACTGTACCATCCTCACAAAGTCCCGTTTCATTCTACTGCCACAGATGAAGTCTCTTCCCACAAAAAATGAACAATCAAACGATCCAGAGGACCTGCAGCGGGGAGGGATCAGAGGCAGAGCCGTCAATGGGACCCTCTCAGCCTCTTCATGGGGCATTCCGGACGAGACCACGAGCAGTGCTTCAAGACTTTGAAGAGAATTTCTGTGGACAGTGTCACAATGAAAGCTTAGCTTCTTTCGAAACGGAGGAACGAACAAAAGGTGTGGGAAGTGATATTGAAACAGAAAATAAAATGAATTGCGAAATGTTACTGTGGAGCACAGTTAGCCCCCAGTCGGACTCGCTGGTCTGTGGCAGGAGATATCAATGCCCGTGGTGGAATAAGGTGGAAAGGCAGAAGTGAAACTACATTTTTTTTCCTTCAGCTAGCAGAAGAGATGATGATGACATTGAAACTGCCTGGATTTTTCTTCACGAGTTGTTTTGGTTTTGCCTTAAAGAATGAGGGGACTTTCCTAAGATTATGAAAAGGTTGCATGGGAACTCTCACTGCTTTGTTTGGGCAAACCTTTTTTTTTAAATAATGTCTTCCATTGCTTGGAATATATGTGCTGGTCTTTCAATAGTGGTTGCATTACAAACCAAAAGCAGAACATACTGAACATAACAGACAATATTAATACTTTTTCCTGTGATTCTAAAACCTTAAAACAGCTCTTAAATGCGAATCTCAGTACAAAGCAACAAGAAGCACACCGACAATGTAAAAACTACAGTACACATTTTGTGTCCATCCTGTCCTCTACCAGACCTTTATAGAAAAAACTGTTTTTCAGTACAAATCACAACACAAGCCACCCAAATTTTCCTCTCAAAATAATGAGCACAAATTCCAAAAGGCTCGCTTGGCAATACAAGCAAAAAATAGGTGACAAACAATACATAACAGGTACAGACAGCACTTTGCTGAGTGAAATTCTCCTGATTAGGATCACATTTACCAAGTACAATGGACTCTTTGTTGCAAGTGGCTAGGAACAGTACTCCTATATACTTCTATACTGATGATATCAGGAGTTTGATATCTTCACAGAATGTTCAGTAAGTTTTTTTTGAGAAATCAAACACTTAGAAAAGGTTTCATTTGTGACTTTACTTGTATTGACAAGTAAAAAATGTGAAAAGTACACTTACAACATTTTGTTGTAGAAAGTTGCAAAATATAACCAACATTAAACCTCTGGGGCACAGCCCACCAGACTGACTTGTTTTTCCATTCTTCAAAGTGTAAACCTTCAGATAGAATTATGCAAATACAATACACAATTGAAAAATGAAAACCGCTCCTGGATAAGTAAATTGTTAGAAGTAAATTAGTTCTTCATTTCTGTAAAAATGCTAAGAAGTTTATATAGTGTATATTCCCTACTTTCATAGATGAACAGCGTATTTGATATATTTTAATGTAATACCAAAACTACAATCTAGTCTTACTGTCGTATACAGTAAAACATGCTGTTTGCTTATGCAACCTTGAATGCCAGCTTTATACTGCATTAAACAAGCTGTTCTGTCATTAGAATAACATGAACAGCATAACCTGAGAATGCAGATCGAAGACAATAATCTACTAAGTCAAATCAATGTTTCATTAATATTTAAAACCTTCATTAAAAACTTGCCCAAAATTCACTATTTTTGGAAGTTAACATTAGTATATATGAAGTATCAAAGTGTTTCTGCAATACTGTATTTTAGCTCACCATGGGGTTGGTTGCCTAACATTTCACTTTTTTTTCTTTGAAATGCCCACTAATTGATCCTTCACTTACAAAACTAAACACAATCATGAAGCAATCGAAAATCGTTCATTAAAATAAGGCTATTTACAGGAGCCTGTAAGAAAAAAAGGACACTTTCTTTCGTGGACAAAGGTTTCAGGACAGCTAACCATTTAAAGCTTTAGGTTTTGACAAGCGTCTGATATTTGTGACAAATACTGCACAGTACACAAAATACACATTGAAAATAATTAAATGGTATGTTGTATGCCAAATGCCATCTTGGGCTATATAATTTACCAAGCATTAATGCACCTAAGGATTTAATAAAATTATGGTAATTTACATTTAAGAGAGAAGGGAGAAACCTGAAAACACTCTTTACCTCTTAATGCATGAACATTCTCATACTCTGCAGACCACAGCACCTTTTTTATACAATCTTCATTATAAGATTACAACCGACAACTAGATTAAAGCTGCTGAACCTACAAATGGATACATACACCGCTTTTAAATTGCTATTCTCTCGTGCGCTTTGGATCAACAAACTCTCTAGAAATTCTCACAGGCGACGATGGAGATCAGTTCTACCAAGCAGAGGCAAAGGGCTTTGCTAACGTTCCCCTTTCTGCAGCACAGGGGTGTTCAACTCACCATCCACTGGGGTAACTGGAAAGCAGGACTGGTGCTTGCGCACTCCCACTTGGCCATCTCTGCTCCCTCTCCTCTCTGCCGCTGCTCAGAGAGGGCACATCTCCCCATGTTTAAAACCTCCTGCCCCCCCCTTCCCCTCCACTTGCCAAGACCTCTGCGGCCTTTCTTCCCATGACAATCTTTGTTCATAAAGTCTCTGCTTGTACACACTTTTAATCCCTTTAAGTCAGTCATTAAAAACTGTAATCTGGCAGCTCTTAACAGGATTGCAAGGGCTGAGGCCTGAGCAAATAAATTATGAATTTGTTAATTTATTACTGAGGAATGTTAGTACCAGACCGTCAGCTATAGGGTAACAAACTGTGGGCTTCGGTACACAAGTTAAAAGTTCAGTTCCTAGTAAAACATCCAGTTGTCTGTTTTTCTATCCATCTGCATACCCTGCTGGATCCATGGCAAGGGTCTCTAGCCCTGATTCGGGAGTCTCTTTCCAGCAGATTTTACAGGTAACCATTAAGTCATCAATCATAAAAGACCTGGCAAAGTCTAACTGTAAAGGGTTAAAGTGATTTGTTAAAAGTATTTAAGAAATCTGGACAAACATCAGACGGAACGCCAACCTTTTAAGGACCAGAGCTCCTTTAATTGAACAATTACTTGTTAACTGTTCAATAAATTACCATAATTGTCCCTAATCTTTAAGAAAAAAACCCTGATTTAGGGAAACATACAGTATACAACAGACTAGAATGGGGCATTCTTGGACCAGGACTAAACTAATCTGTAGTTATCCGTCTTCAAGTTCTTCTCAACTCCCTAGTCTATCTACAGTATGTGACTACCTACTTAAATATTAAGTATATTTTTGATAATGCAACACAATTTGTACAGAATTTCATAAACCTAAACTTCAACATTTATCACTTAAAATATGATATCAAATATTAATTGGTGGAATCCTGGTCTTCAGTCAGCATCATAGCAAAAACAGTTTTCTTATAGTGGTATTAATACCAACAAAAACAATATACAAATTATAAACAACTGAAATTGAATATTATGTACCACATACCTGCCATCTTGATTCTAGGATTTTCAGCAATTTTAAAGTTAAGTGTTTAAGAAGACAATGAAAATCTTCAAGTCGTAAGAGGGATTCTACTTTCTTGCTGAAGTGAAAAAGAGAGGTAAAGTGTTTGCCCTAAATACAGGAGTAGTGCTGTCAAATATTGTATAACATATCAACTTTATCCACAGTCAGAATAAAAAGATGTTTAATATATATTGAATCCATTTAAATTTAATCACAAATCCATCTTGCAGGTGGATTTACATTTGCTTATGTGCATTTGGATCTGGTAAACAATACAGTATACTACTAAGGCCAGAACTGTCTGGTGAAGAAAAGCAAGGATACTTCATTCTTCAGGATGTGTTTCTTTTTCTTTCCAGCAATATGTGTGTGTGTGTGTGAGAGAGAGAGTGAAGAGGGACAATCATTTTACTGGAGGCCAAAGGGGATGAAATGGTTCTACTGGAAATGAAAACTATGGCACTGCAGGAAAAAAAGAAACAAATCTGTTTTCCCCAGCACAGATTCCAGAAAATTACTCATGGGCCTCCAGTGAGAAGTCTTGTGAATGCAGAATCAGCAAGACTAAAAACATGAATTTGCCAATTAACAACAGATAGGTTTTAAAACTAAATTGGATCACATAATATGGCCGGATGAAACACACACTGAGTTTCTCGATAGTCTTGCCAGGAGTATGGTTAACACAGAGGAGTGAAGCTCATGTTGAAAGACACTTGTTGGTTCTGTGAAACTGTTCTGCATCCTCTGTAAGATGTTACAAAACAGAAAGTCTGGTTGATTTTTTCATTTGCACTGAAAATTACTTATACTGAACTTATTCAGTAATAATTACTTATTACTGAAAAAACTTTGATTTAACAAGCTAAATACATTTTTACAGTTCACCAAGGGTACCAAATTCAGTATTTTTGATTTCTAAATTCAAGGTGGCAATTACTTTTGGAAGGGAACAAGTAATAGGTTTACACACCTGACGAAACGTTGTGTTTTCTTTCTTCTTTTTTTCAGCATGGAATAAACCTATTACTTGTTCCTTTGCAGCCTACGCATGCTGACGCAGCTACCCACCTGAACTATTACTTTTGGAAACTTACTATAACTAAGATCATATGTAAAAGATCTTGAAAAATCAGGAAATGTGTTACAAAAGCTAAATGGAAATTTTTGAAAACAAAAACAATGAAAGTATAATATGCCAATATGAATTAGATAAATGAGGCTGGTCTTAAAAAGGCTCCTAACCAGTTAGGTTTGATTTTAATATTGGGACAACAATCATTAAAAGAGTGAAGTTTTTCTGAAAATTGTGGCATGTATTGTCAGTACAATATTACTCAGATCTCAGTAACCATTCGGTTTAGACAGGTTTTAAAATGTTTTCTTTCCTATTGACACATTTCCAGTTTGATACGTTTTTTGCACTGTAAATGGTTAAGGTAATGTGGTCTTGTTGATATATTGTGTTTTTCCTGAATTTTACTTTCAACAATTTCCTATTCTTCACATCTGCAAGTTATATAACAAAAAGGATTTGCAGAAGGAAATTTAAACGGGATTATTTCATAGATATAATTTTTTGTTGTCTCCTGGCCTTAATCTATCGTTTAGCACAACATAAAAAGCAGCAACACCAACTTAATACCAGATTGTTTTCTAAGTGCTAAAAATAAATACATATTTATTCCTTCAAAATTCATAGTCCCTTGGGATTCAAAGAAAATAAAGATAGACAATACCCAGCTTTCACAAGAAAAAAAAAAGAATGTGATAAAGAATTAAAAAGAAAAAGAAAAATAAACCTCTGCCTAACAAAAGTTTTTAAATAAAAGAAAAATGTCCCCAGTAGTCTTTTTTTCCCCCAAGGCACTGCAGCTCTCTGCTTTCTCAAGGCTGTAGAAAACAAACCGATAAACAGGAGCTCACATTTATTTCTGAGACGGTTTGATTTTCTCAGGCAGCTGCTGCCATTCATGTAGATAAGTAGAGGAGCACATGCGCCCTCTGTAGGATGTACTGTATATTGCACCCCCGGGGAGAGAGAGCCGGCCCACGATGTGAAAATACTATAATATTATTATTATTAATAATAATAATAATAATAATAATAATAATAATAATTGCTTACACTTATATAGCGCTTTTCTGGACACTCCACTCAAAGCACTTTACAGGTAATGGGGTCTCCCCTCCACCACCACCAATGTGCAGCCCCACCTGGATGATGCGACGGCAGCCATAGTGCGTCAGACCGCTCACCACACATCAGCTATCAGTGGGGAGGAGAGCAGAGAGTAATGAAGCCAATTCACAGCTGGGGATTATTAGGAGGCCATGATTGGTAGGGGCCAATGGGAAATTTGGCCAGGACGCCGGGGAAGAATAAGAATCTGTAAAACTTCTTGCATAGTTACACCACAACAGTAAGTGTGTTGCTAAGTCACATTACTACATCTTTGTATTATCCAAAGGTCAATGAAAATCCAGCTGAGACTGTGTTCTGTTCACGTGCCGTTTCGCATGGCTTTCGATGCAGAGGGCAAACAAATCCTCTGTACACAGACAGAAGGGCTGTGCAGGGACATTCCCTATAATCAAAGAGAGCACGAGTGACAGTCACAAACTAACACTCTCAAGGCTGCTGAACATGACAGAAGCAGACAGCTGGCACAAACCGTGAAAGCTTTTCCATTTGCTTGGTTCTCCAATATCTAAGAACAGCAATTAGTTAATTGTGTGTAAATTACGGATGTACTCTAATTACAGAACTATCCATTGAACCATCCATTTCCATTTTCTAACCGCTCCTCTCCATTCAAGGTCACGGGGGAGCCGGAGACTATCCCAGCAAGCAAAGGGCGCAAGGAAGGGTTAACGCACACCAGGGCCAATTTTCCCCAATCAACCTACCTGTATGATTTTGGACAGTGGGTAGATACCGGAGCACCCATAAGAAGCTCACACAAACATGGGGTGAGCATGCAAACTCCACACAGATAGCACCCCAGCTCCAGAACTGAACCCAGGACCACAGCACTGTGAGGCAGTGATGCTAAACACGGCACCATCGTGCCACCCCATTACAGCACTAATGAGGCATAAATAATAGATGCACCCTGTCCATTGCAAGCAGCGGCAATGCAAGCCATAGATCTAAGGGTGCAGTCAGAAAAGCTTCAGGAGCATAAAATGACAATTAGGGAGAACACTTTTTTTTTTCCTTATGCACCACTTACTCATGAAAATCGACACCACAGCTATAATGAAGGCAGAAGAGTTACCTATCGTTTTAAGTCATGTAGTACCTCTTTCAAACCACTGGAGGGCAGAGTAATTCAAATTGACAGTAATTCATAAAATTGCCTTGGCTAACTGCCATAGCCTTCACTAGTCGAACATTAATACTCCATTAGGCGGAAAGGTGACTTCAAACACTTCAATCTTATATTTCTTATAATCTTCTGTACAGTTTTTTTAAGGATAAATCTTAACTGTAACTAATCTGTTCGACCGAAACAGAAAACATGTTAATCAAAAAAGGTTTATAGTCATTCTAAGTTCCATAGATAGGTTTAATGATGAAAATGTAAGTTAATACTCTGGGATGCACTACATCTTAAAATCTGCTATTCTGCTAACACATCTTAAATCATAAAAGGTATATGATATATCCCACAGTAGATCTCTCAAGGTTAACACATGGGAATCAGATAACAAGGGGGAATTTATAGCTACTACAATTCCCAAAGTTTGAAAGATACAGGCTATTTGTACAAAGTCCAGAAACAATAAATGGTAACTTGCAGTACAGAGGTTTGCACCCTGTCCATTGTAGTACAGGACTGGAGAATTACTCACAAACACAATGATGAAGATTATACCTGTGTCACTGGAGTGAAGACTAAATTAAAAATGACCACAAGCTAAAGTCTACACTTAAAGAGGCGCTTTGATTTGTCTTAAATAAAGCTGATATAACTTTACTGCCTCCTCCCAAAGATAAAATCTGATGAACGTTTTATTAAATGCACTAAGGGAAATTTTAAGTGATTTCTGAATGTCAACTGACACCAGTTATTCCAAAGGTGAAACACATGGGGTTGTCCTTTAAGAATCAAACTGTGTCACAAAGCATGGTCTTGACAAGACAGTCTGGTTCAGTTTTTGGGGATCAATCTAACTATGTGCACAATTCAGGTCTCTGTTGTCGTCACCTGATTTTATTTACAGAAGGTAGAGTTTTCTAAATGGGCTGATAAATCAGATGGGCTGCATCTTCCCCAGAGGTCACAAGGAAGCATCTGGCCTTTGAGGAACAGGGAGAGCGTTTCATCTCCAAAATGGCAGGCTGGGGATTACATTTCCTCATTGTGCGATATTGCCCTCCATCACGCACACGATGGGGATCCTGAGCAGGATTATATCAGCCTTTTGTGTTGGCGTGGTCGTGCCTGCAGCTCAGCTAACCACGCTGTGTCAAGAAGTGACATTTCCACCGGTGTGCGTCAGTGAGGTCTTATTCCAGCGGACACAGCCAGCTCCCCGTGGTGGTGAGCTGCACTGTTAATTGTTTTAGAAAGGTGCTGAAGGAACAAGAGCACCTGGGGGAGAAGCTGCTCTAAAAAGTCTCATCTATTTCAACTCCACACTCCCTATGAGTTTTAAAGTTGCAATTCTGAGATATGAAGTCGTAATTCTGAGTTTTTAAGTCACAATTGCGAGATACAAAGTCACTATTGCGAGATACAAAGTCACATTTGCTTTATTTTTACTCCCTGGCGGAAACGGGCTTCCATACACTCCTGCCTTGACAAAATTAAAGTTTAGAATACACCTGAGGTGGCTCAAACGGCGATGAACAACAAACAAGCAGCTGTAAAGAGAACTCCATCTCCTTCAGCCTAGCAAGCATGTTATAAAAAATAAGTGAAGCCTGAGCCTCTGTTGTGGTGTGACCAGTCGTCCTTGCAAAGGTGAAAGATACAAGGAAGAATGTGGTTTGGAGAAGTACCAGTGGCTATTGTCTCCTAAATGTAAAATTCATCTTTTGTCCTAATAAAGATAAGATTTCAGGCCACTGCACCGATTCTTCTTATCAAACGGACCGGTCAAGCCCACCAGAGGGGCTTGAAAGCACAGATTCAGTACTTGTCACAAGAAGAGAGGTTATTAAAACAATCTGAGAAGAGAGAAAACAGGACAGCTTAACTTCACGACAACCAACCCAAATCGCCAAAATACTGAAAAGCACAATGAAATCAGTATAATCGATGTCAGTTTATGTTACTTTCTCTACAGGCATACAGTACAGAAGCACACAAATTAGAAGAAGGAAATCTCTTTATCGCATCATAGTATAATATGAAGCTAGAAGACAGTCGTTATACAGTTAGACACATACATACTTCACAAAAGATAACAGACTGACAAGTTGCAATGTGTCTCATACTGAAGCACTTAAGTACATTTCTTACTGCTGCCTTGTGCGGTAAAATGACTTTGGTTCAGAGGAAATGCATTGCGCACAGAATATAAATAAGGCTGCTAAATGCGACATTTCATGTCATTCAACCAAAGAGAAAAGTGCCCAAAAAAAATAAGAGACCCCTTTTTTCATGCGCCACTGGTCTGTATTCTAAGCAGGTATGAAGAAAATGGAAGAAGTTTTCACTTGAAACCCATAGAACAATGGGAAAGTGAGGATGAATTGCAATGGCAAGGCAAAGCGTTCTCAAAACAAAGCAACAAACTAGAAAAAAAAAGGTCTGCCTTGTGGTTTTTACTCAAGCAGCTCAGCTAAGAGGTTTCTTAACTCTTAAATCTTAAATGCATTTTGGTACCCGTTTTATTTCTGAACAACAAACATCTGCTCATCAAAGCCATCCTTCCTGGTGAAAGTCACAAGCAAGCCTAGAGCCCATCCAGGAAGTACAGGGTGCAAGCAGGACTGATCCCCTAGGATACCAAAATTCTCACACCCAATCAAACATTCATAGAAAGGTGCTTGAACCCAGAAGACCAGTCGCCTTAAATTATAGGACTAATACATCCAGCACTGCTATTAAACACATTGTTCAGCTCAATTCAGAAAGCACTGCTCCTAGCAAGGCTTTCTGCCTCTGCCTTATCATCAATGTAGCCTACCCACCTCTGAACAACAGATCGGCTCTAGTAATAAGATAAGACAAAATCCTTTCAAGTACTTATGAAAACAAAATAAAATGATTAAGGGACTCAATCTGAATAACAATCTTTACTGATAAGCAAGAGTTATCAGTTATAAACTTTATTACAGTACAGTAATAAAAGAAGTAAATAAAGTAAATAAAGTCTACTCAATCCCTTCCCACTCAGCCAATTCACTCCCCTGAAATTCGGATAAAAAGGCTGTAGTAACTGGAGAAGATCACGAAGCACTGCACCTGCTTCAGCATAGCGGGGGGTAGGCCAGTCTTGAACTACCGACACCTCCTCAGGATCCATTTGTAGGCCATCAGGAAAAAACGTGGTAGCCAAAAAAGGTGACCACTGATATGCAGAATTAACATTTATCTAGTTTCACATACAAGTGAGATAGGCAACATTGCTGGAGGACATGCTGCACTCTCGTCAGAGTCGGAGGACACCAAGATGTCAAAGTATTCAACCATGAAACTATTCAGCAAATTTTTAAAAAATGCACAGTGGACCAGCTTGTCGTGGAAGACTGCAGTAGCACTGCAGAGGTCGAAGGGCATAACCAAATAGTCCTAAACTGGTGTTGAAGTCGTCAACTCATCTCCCTCTCTGACGTGCACAGGGATGTAGGCCCCCTTCTGCTCAATCTTGGTAAATACCTTCAGCTGACTTGCCTGTTCCATACGGAAAGAGATCAATGGCAGAGGACAGAGATTCTTGATAGTGATTTTGTTGAATCCACAATAGTTAACACAGGGCCTAAAGATATGTTCTTCTGCCCAAAAAAGGTATCCTGTGCCAGCAGGTGATGTTGCAGGATGAAGAAATCCCTATTGGGGAGAACTGAGAAAATACAACTCATACATAGCTTGAGTTTCCAAGGGTCAGAGAGCAAATAAGCGGCCTCTAGGGGCCAAGATCCAGGCCGCAGATCAACAGGACAGTCACAGGGGTTGGTGAAGAGGCAGCACCTGCACATTTACCTTGCCGAAAACATCAGTGAACTCCATGCATTGGGCTGGGAGCTGTCTTGTAAGTGAGTTCTGATGCAGCTACTGTATGGTCTACAACAGCCTGACAAGCTCAGCCGAAGAAAGCCTAGCCCAGCCTAACTGCATTGATGCCTCCTCAGAAAGAGCCACGTCTGCAGGAGAATTTATAGGCGGTCAGCTGGTACAGGAAGTCATGTGAGCTTTCAGTCTAGTGGCGAGACTGATTAAAGACTCCAGGTCCTGTGGTAAACCTGTGCAGGCCAGTTCATCCTTCTAATCTCCTGACAGGCCTGCTCTGAACAGTGCAGTGAGAGTTTCTTTCTCTAGCCCACTCTCAATAAGCAGAGGCCGAAACCGAATGGCAAAGCAAGAGACAAGTTGATTTTCTTGTCTTAAATGAATAAGTTGATGGGAGGAAGACCAGGCAAAACTTGTCCCTGAACAGCTGATAATACTTGCCATCCCCGCAAAACTGTTGCCCAGATATGGCCCCCCCAGAAAGCAGAGACAATACATATTTCACTGGTCAGTAGAGAAAGATGATGGTTACACAGAAAAAACATCTCATGCTGGGTGAGAAAGTCATGGCTATGGCCACACCCATCCACGACTTTTCAGAATAGGCAGATGGTCTGGAGTCATAGTTGGAGACACAGGGGGAAATCCACAAGGGAAGATGAAGTAACAAAGCCAAGTCTGTGACCAGGAGCAAAAGAAAAGGGGATACCACAAAGCGAAGTCGGAACAAGTCTGGTCCATGTCCAAATGTTATAAAGCAGGGAACACCGAGACTAGAGGATGGAGTGAGAAGGTGATGCAAGGATTAGTCCTGAATGTTTTAACGAGGTTAGGGAGATTATTAACTATGTGCAGTTGGTACTGATCTCCTTCCTGAACACGTAGTCATAGCACATGGCTGACTCGCAGGTCTGGTTAAGATTGTGCCGGTTGCTGTGGTGATTCTAGTGTGTTGTCCAGCACTCCGGAGGTAGCAAGCATGACACAGTTTGCGTCAATTGTCTAACTCTCTTCCTACTAGTTACTTTTGTTATCCTTTTCCACGAGATACTCGAGTACAAAGACTGGGGACCACAGAGTTTTTTTATGAAATGGTTCTTCTATCTTTCAGCATAAGATTCACAATAGAGACTCTGACAACAGGTCTTCACGCAACGCACATCTCATTTTATGATGCACTTATACATACACATTAATTCTTTTGAATCAAAGGTATGTCTTTACTAAAAAGCGATGCAGATTGGGTGAAGTAAATCTGTGAGATATGCACAAATGGATGCCCACATTTACTGAACTACTGCACAGTCCATGAATTGGTGATTTTAGACTGTGAATGCAGATGAGGTGATCATTAAATTTTCCACACAAATAGGCAAAATGGCAAATATCAATGTTTTACTCATTTTGAAGCCATATTGGTTTACCCAACACAATTTCTGTTTTGTTAAGAGCTTTCCATTTAGAAAATTGTCCTGAACTAATCAAGATAGACCAGAAAAGTCACTTAAATGATTAATATCACCTGAAGTCACTAAACCGTCACAGAGATCCAGAATATGACGCATTAGAAAGCACTGTCTGCCTTTTCTAGCATCACAATACCATTTTTGTACTTTAACTGAACACAGCTCCAAAAACAATCTACCACTGTCACCCGCAAGAGAAGAACAGGAGCCAAGGAGTTCAACTTGGTTACAGATGCCATACGGAAAAGCCCAAAAGTCTGCTGGCTTCAGAGGCAATAAAAACCAGCAAGGAGGTGCCAATGTTTCAGTTTCTACACATAACCAAATTTCTCCTTCCTTTTCCTTCTCCCAGATTTAAAGGTCTACAAAGACAGAAATTACTCCGGACATATCCATTAAACTATTATTATCCAGCCCACTCTCTTCTAATATCTTCAAATGGCAAGATATTGGTCAATGTCATGTGGAGAAATTAACAGAAAACAAGACAACTGAAATACCTGGTTATTTAAAGATTCCACCGAATGGATTTTGTTCTTTGTCTTAGCCAGCTTCATTATGTTAAAGACCTTTTGCATGACTGTCCACAACTGGAAATGGCAACACAGAGCTGCTGGTGTGCTTAAGAACGGCAAAGCTAGCACAAAGCGTATCGGTACAAATGACGTAAAGAAATTAATTAGTTTTAGGAGAACAAGGCACTAGAAACATGATACACAATGAAATACACAATTCCAGTCTTTAAATAAAAGGAACAAGCCTGAGAGAAGTGGGCCGAACAATCTTTAATGGTAACTCAAGACTGCTTGGTAATATGGTATCACTGCCAATATACAGTAATCCCTTGCCAACGATAAGGGTTATGTACCTGAAAACCCTCATGGTAGGTAAGTTTGTGGTTGGTAATGGGACCTTATGGGAAAAATAGCGTTGGGAAACTGAATTTACGATTCAACCTACTCAAATCCCACAAAAAAAAGTTCACCGATAAAAAAGTAAAAACATCAGAATAAAAAAAACTATGTTTTCTGTAAATAATATTGTATAGTTATTAATGGGTTTTATGGGTTTCTGACATAACTCTTACCTTTCTTGCTGTGTTGGTGCATTGGGTCACATGCCATGTAGATTGGGTCACATGCCATGTATGAGACCTTAAGCAAAGGCGTTATTCCCCCTCTTTCCATTCACTATGATTTTCCTCACTTTCTTTATTGTATGAATTATATAGTCATTTACACCAAACAACTAACCAACAACACTATTACTTAGTCCTTCACTCAACTTCTCAAGCGCTTTAATATTTTCTTCTAAGCTCATCACAGATCTAGATTGCTTAGCAACTGGAGTCTTCACTTTTTTTCCCACACTCTTAGAAGCCATATTAATGGACTTTGCAGGTGCGCCTACTCACAAAGGAGGCTGAATGAGAAAGAAAGACTGCACGGTTACGCTCTCCAGCTCTCGTGAAAAGAATCATTGCGAGTGCACTCACCACAGCTCAAGGATGCTTCCCGACTTTGCGGACACTCACAATGTGGAAATTGTGCAAGGTAAAATGGTATACAAACGTTTTTTGCGTGGATACTCAAATCGGCATAAGGTAAAGTCACATACATCAAGAGATTACTGTAAAATACTGGCTGTGGAGGTCCTTCTTTCAGGATTCCTCAGCCTCCCCAAGTCATTAAGCAGGCCATTTACTACAAACCAAGATGAATAATACTGTGTGTTCGACTGGTGGCCATGTATCACCTACAAGCCTCTGCAACTATTCTTTGGCAAGATCCTTCAGTGCTCCTCATCCTCTCCTCAATGGTCAGCTGGTGCAATGTGACTTTGTGTCCTGAAAGGGGTACAACACTTTACATTTGTTTTATATGGAAAAACCAACAGAAGTCGTGAAACTATGAAGTGTAATTCACTTTCCCTAACTAATGCTCCTGAATTTTAGGCATTATTAAAAATCAGAAGGAACACCATGGGATTGGTATCATCATTAATTTAAGATGGGTTTAAGTGTACTAGGAATCGAATGGAAACCATTTAACATTGTTAACATGAGAAGCTGTTTAATTTGTTACCAACTGTAAATGTGGTACAACAGCAGCATTTTTAGAGGCAATGACCTGATTCTATCAAAATGCTAACTGTATTAAATGTTATTATTATTTTTTTCTTACCTTTGAAAGTTCTTTAATCCATTGGAATGGTTACCTGTTCAGACAGCATGCAGTATGACCTTGCTTACAGGAAGGTAAACTTAATTTTTGGTCTATAACTTTGAAGTGGTTTGTGGATTTGAAAAAAGCAGTCACAGATTTTGAGGGTAAGCATTTTAAGCAGTGTGGATTCAAGGTCTTTCAGTCAAGGGGGGGGAATTTAATGTTACTGGAAAACAATGGTGCAATTCATGATACCCAGAAGCTCAGCTCTCAAACTCATGGCTGCTAAGAGTCTTGTTTGCTGTGTACACATTTGTTTATAAAGGCTCTGCAGGATTTCACTCTTCCCAGAGCTCTCACAGTTTGTTCACTGGCCTCCAGAAAAACATGCTGTGTTGTGAATGGTGCAATTTCTTAAATGCTGTGCTGCATCTTTTGTGCTGTGGCACACTATCCCTTCTGTTCAGATGGTGAAGGAGATGAGCTGCTGTAAATTGATCCTTCCACCGTGAAAACTTGTGCTCAAGTCTCACTTATCATGACACCCTGCTTCTTCACAGGCTTGGAAAAACTTCCTGGCAGGTCCCTTTGTACTTTGTTGTTCTCTGGAGGCACTGCTGATGGGTAATGATCAGGGGACATCTGACCTCCTGTTCCCTCTGCTTTATAACCTCTCATCTTCCCCCATATGCTATTACCACACATTTTCTAAGCAAAACGTCAAAGCTTCTTTCCGGAGTTGCACAGTGCTCAAGGCACAGTAAGAGGACAGCAGCTCCAGTTAACAAGCAGCTCAGGATAACCAAACATTCATTGGTGCTGTGGGACGATGACACATCCAAACAGTGCAAACCCTTGGACATGTCTGAGCAGCGCCAGATCACTTGCCGGGAGTGAAATGGCACGATACCCATCTGTAAGACGACACACAGAGAGTTCTGAAACTGCAATTAAAAGAAAACCCCCCAACTCCCTGCCATATACAACAACCCAAAGCATCACCATCACCAAAACATCCGGCACCTATAGAGACGATGGAATGGTGTTCCAGTAATCAGGCAGAAAAGAAAGAATATGAAGAGGGTTTAGGTATTAGAACAATGAATCAATGACAATGTAGGCTAATACTTTAATTTATATTACAGTTAAAGAATGAGTCACATTTTACTGCAGTCTTTGCTTAGGATACTGACTTTAAAATGTTATAAAACTGGCTAAAATTTAACGCCATTTGGGTACTGTCTTGCCTTATGTACCTTGACTGTAGGGTTACTATTCCTCAGAGGTGTACACCTCAAATGGACTTGTGCGCTGCATAGACTTGCTTTGCAGGCCCATTCGTTTTGTTTTTTCACTAAAACGCAGGATTTTCCATTGCACACCCGATGATACGGACAACGATTATTGTGGCGATGTTCTTCCTGACAGTGGGCAATTTCTCTGCATGTTATCTTGCTGGTCAAGCAAGCAGTACAGCTACAGAAACATGTAGAGAATGTTCTTTGCAGGACCCTTCCAGATTTTCTGGGCACAGACCTCTGGCACTAGACTGGTCTTCTTATCCCAACTTACTATTCAGGGACTGTTTAAACTACAAGGGAGATGCCTGGGGTGCAGGGTAGTGCGAGGAGGTCAGGAGACAAGACAGAGAGCCAAGTTGACAGGCTACGTTGAGAGGACATTATGCAGCTCATTAAGCCTGTCTTTTGTGATTCCTAAAGGCATGGAATCAGGCCAGTCTAGATTCAGATTGATCCATTTGCCTTCAGTCATATCAACTTCCAGCTCATCATTGGCAGCCCACTGAAACTTGGCAGGTGTGACTCTGATCAGGATGGGAGAGCTCCTGGGAAAAACTAAGGTTGCTGCTGGAAGAGGTGTTAGTGGGACCAGCAGGGGGCGCTCACCTTGTGGTCTTTGTGGGTCATAATGCCTCAGTATAGTAATGAGGACACTATAGTGTAAAAAGGCACCGTCCTTTGGATGAAACGTAAAACTCAGGTCCTGACTCTCTCTGGTCATTATAAATCCCAAGGTGTTTCTAATAAAAAGTAGTGGTGTTATTTCGGTGTCCTGGCCAGATTTCCCATTGGCCTTTACTAAATAATGGCCTCCTAATAATCCCCATCTCTGAACAGGCTTCATCCCCACTGATAGCTGGTGTGTGGTGAGCACACTGGTGCACTGTGCCTGCTGTCGCATCATCCAGATGGAGCTGCACATCAGTGGTGGTGGAGGGGATCCCCATTACCTGTAAAGTGCTTTGGAATGGAGTGTCCAGAAAAGCACTATATATCTGTAAGGAATTATTGTTATTATTCAGGACATTGGTGTCTTTTGGTGGAGTTTTAAGGTATTTAATGTGGCTTTCTTGTTGGGCCTGTTACAATATATCCCTATGCTGGAGGGCTGTTTGACGTTCATCTTCCACACTACTGTAAATATGTTAATACAGGCTGGCACCCGCAAGGTCTCAATGGCCAGACGTCCCCAAACCCCTCACCCGTTCTGTGGGTGCTGCTGCTGTCAACTGCATTCTTCTGTGGTTTGGAAGACTGAAGACGTACTGTTCAGATACAGAATTCTGTCCCCCTTTACAGCTAGATGTGGTTAACAGTCATTTGGTAATTCATTTGAATGTTTTCCTTCCTTCATCATAATTTAAATAGAAGGGTGAGCGACATGTGCCTGCATTTTGCAGCTTTTTCCCCATGCAGTTTAGCAAGTGTATCCCCTGCACTTGAAATACTGATCACCCTATTACTCTTCACCCTATTAAGTGAAACTACAATGGTGTCCTTAGAAAAATATAACATTACTGCTGCTGAGTAACATTCATAAGAATGTTGAGGTGAATGACAGAAAAAACAGTTACCAGTTAGAACAGTGTGCAGTCTGTTTCCAAATTTTGAAAAAACATGGGTCTCCTGAGGACACCTAGGCATGTCTCTGGATTGAAGACAACAGTAGTGACATGTCTGAAACAGCAATCATCCCTCAATTTGTTTCTGTAGGAGTCGGGGAAAAAACCTTTTCTGAATAATTCACTTGGTTAACCTATCTTAACAGTAGCTACAGTGCGTGAAGATCCTTAAAATTGATTGTCTTATAGTATGTTAAAATTTCTATCTTCTGTAAAGAATTAGTTTTAAAAGGTCATTTTTCATTTATTAAGGCCCAAGTCACCTGTGCTCTGAGAACATGGGGTTTAGGCGAAAATATTTTATTTATGAGCACTTCAGGAATTTCGAAGTGTAGGAAAAAGGAGTTTACTTGAGACGCTTTGTAATGTATTTAAAATTAGTGTGTCACATTGCTAAGACTATAATCCAGTAATTACACTCAGATTCATGTGAGGATCAGGTAAAATACTTTACGAATTCATCCAAGTTACAGTGATAATTCAATAAAGAAGCATTCCAAACAAATTAATTATACTAACAGTTTAATTACCTTATTTTAAACAAATACAAAAAGTACCATATTGTTATTCATAAAATACAAGAAAATAAATATAAGTGTTCTATTCAAACCAACACTAAACATCCAGACCAAAATATAAACTCATAATGGAGCTAAAAAGAACTCCTTGCCTCTGGCATAGTTTCTTATTAAGTACAAGACAACTTCTTTAGCTTTGAAGTGCAGCAATAAACTGTGACACAGGTAATACAGATCTGTTCAACAGTAAAAACAATAGGCTTGCAAATTCAATCTAAAGTCAATGAGTTTAAATACACTGCAAATATACTAAAGTGCAGATCGAAATGCCACAATTCTGCCAATAATCACGCTATACATCTCTTTCCTTCTGAAATGCTCAAAGGGGGACTTGTGTTGGACTTGCTTTTAAAAATATCAACTGCTGTGTGACGGCACAAATCTCACAGCGATTACAACGACTGCATTGTGGCAGTCTCTCTTGTTGGTAAAGCCCTCCAGGAACACCATTCTCAGGAAAATTAGAGGTTATCAAAGTATTAAGCCGTGCAGTGCTTTTCCACTCCTGCAACTCAGATTTAGACTTGGATGACGTCTGTAAGCAAAGACAGGGCAGAGAACATTGCAGCAGGGTCAATTTCTGTGCATCAGGGAATAATGAGTGTGCATAAATGCCAAGGAGACCAAACAGCTAGCAAGAAACCTGCCCAGCAAGCTTTTCTTTATTAACATAGTATTGGCGGAACATTCACTGCAAAGGCTGTTCTAGTGTTAACTCAACACAAACCATTAACTGATTTGCTCAAGTCTTTACTGTGACTCGTGGTATCTGAGATTATTGAATGAATCTTTTATGTATGGGGCAAAAACAACTGAGGAGAAAGAGCTTGTTATTTCATTGATGAACGCAGCAGAATATACATTTTCCAGTCCTACGTTCCAGTCATAAATGTGGGTTTTTAAATCCAATAGTACACAATTTTAAATGAACGCTCTTTTGTTAAATAACGGGGTTGAATGAAGAAGGATAAAACTGGAAACAGCCTACGCATAATGGACAAAAAAAGCATTTTACTCAAGTGTAGAGGTTAGATGGCATTTTCGTGGGTTTTTGAACAAAGACAAGCAAGCTCTTAAAAAAAGATAATTGTAAATGATGTCAGAGAAGCTCTAAAACATAAGGTCATTAGATTACTTCCAAAAATATCAATCAGCTATAGTCCTAGACAAGACTAAGAACTTTCTAAAAGTTAATGGCCAAAGTAAAAAAAAATCAAATGGTTTATCAACTTTATAAACTAAAACATTTAAGACCACTTTTAAGAGCTATGAATCAACATGTTTTGCACAGAAACAGCATTTAAAAGTGTTTAAATGTTCGAGGATTTAACAATGACTTGACATTACAGTGCCTTATAGAAAAAAAACTTCAACCAAAAGTGCTATTGCTTAGCAACAGCAAAATGAAGGACATTTGCATTTATTCATACAAAAAAGTATATTTCCTGTTCTCCCTTCCTCTCTCTCCACCCTGCGGCCTTGTCATTCAGATTCATGAACCTACAAGCTACATCACAACATGTGACAAGACTAAGAAGTGCTCAGAAAACTGCACATCAAGGTAACGTGAACGGACATTTTCTCATGTCAGCCATTATTATGTATTCGTGTTCATGGATAAATCAAGAAATGTGATGAAAAGACTAAGGGGTGCAACAGCACTGCTGGACCAAGGAAAAAGCAGTCAGGATCAAAGTCAGTCTTTGCCTCTGTGGTTCCCATCTCAAATCCGACCCTAAAGAAAATTACATCGCAAGCAACCCCACGTGAGTAAAGGTTTTGGTAGGTCCATTAAAAGTAAAAGCAACAAAACGTATCAAGCATTTTGAAAAAAAAACATTTAACTAGCTGTATTACTAGGCTAAAGTTGACAGTTTGTGAAGTTTGCTTATTTATAAAAAAAATGTATAATTGTTTGTAAACCACACATAACTGTTAACAATATTGTCTATTTGACATATACAAGATGTTAATTCTTAATAACAGCTTAAGTAACAGTGTAGATCTCCATTTTCATTTTTGTTAAAATAAGACGCATGGCATCTTCTTTTAGTCACTTAAAATATTATTGGTAGAGGGTATGGATCTTTTGGGCTCCTGGGAATCTGAAAAGTTGGCGCCCAAGACCGAGATCACAGAGTCAAAAACAATACTTTCCAAATTGCTAAATCTAAGAAATAAGAACTAATAAGAGCAGAGAACTCAAGAGATGCATCACAAAAGTCACAAAAATTCTGCTTACCAAGTCATAATTCTCCTCTCCTTATAATCTTTGATTAATAAAAATCAAGTGTGGCCTGCATCTATACATGTAGTACACATTTTTTGATATCCTGAAAACCTAAACACTGCAACAGGGCTGTAATACAGATTAAGTGTTCTGATGCCAGCCACTTTTCAAAAACATTCTGTTGATTTGTATTTTTCCTAAAATCAATGACCAGTTCCTTTGTTTTCAAAACATTTAACTTTAAAGAGCACTCATCACTCCATTTAGTCAAATTTTAAGAACAAGACCATGATGATATGTTGGACCCTTTAAACTAACTAAGGCTGTGTCATTAGCAGACGTAATAAGAATGTCTATCTGTGTGTTTGCTCTTACAATTGTTAGTGTACATGTACATAGTGTAAATGTTAGTGTACAAATGTCAGCCAGTCAGTTCCCCAATTTGACCTGTTTAGAAGTTAAGAAGTCTAGGAATCATCTGATCAGATTACTGTTTAACTGAAGTTCTGTGACATTTTCTATACAAACATCAGTAGCTATATTTTGTTAAAACAAAGAAATAAAATCAACAAATAAGATCTGTACAAATGCCCTTGCTTGGTCCAGATACACATAGAGAAAGGAGATACATAGTGACAATACTCGCATTGTTAAATCTGGTCTGTGTTCAAACCGCAGGGGGTCAAAAAACTTGAGTGCTCTTTGGATGTGTTGCTTCACTGTTCTCTCCAGACTTTTAACTGGGAGAGATGCAAGAGCAAATGGCCTATGATTATGATTATATAAGTATTTTTGTAAATACTTTACAACAAACCAAAAAAACAAACAATATTACTGTGATTTAAAAACAGTGAAAAAAGCATTCAAACATTTCCTGAGGTACAAAGGAAATCTAAGGTTACTACAGTACTGACGATGCTTAACTATTTTTAAAGGCAGTTTTGGTTTTAAAGAAGAGGAACGCCAAATGTACACTGCTTTAAGACTTGGTGTTCTGCTTCTTTAAAACCAAAAGGTCTAATAATTAATCCTGTGAGGTGTCCTGTGAGTGAATATAAATGCAGTAGATGCAGTATCCCCATCTTCCATCAGAATAGCCTCTTAGGATTCACCCGTTTTAGAAGTATTCTGAATAACCTGCATGTTGTGACTGCTGCAGGCTACCCACCGTAAAGATTGTGGGACTATGCAAGAAACATTCTCATAAATAGTATTTGAATACATTTAGGAATTAGGAATAAATTGGAATAATTTGTCTAATGATGGGCTTCCTTAACCATTAAATCATTTTAATAGTCTCTAAGCTAAATCTTATGAAGGGCTTCATTCTTTGAATCATATTGTACATAACTTCAATATGCAAACCATATCAAACTATTAAACACCCAATCTCTGTGTGAAAAGATCACCCTTTTCAGATTAAAAAAAACATCAAGAGATAACTAATGTGAATGTGATAAGCATGGCAGATATAGAACGTAAGAAATGTTACAAATGAAACATTTAACGAGGCCATTCACCCCATCTAGCTTGTGTCGTTGCTATTAATTAAGTGACCCATCTGCCTCTTCCTTGAAAGTCTGGTTGGGCTGTTTGCTTCAGACTCCCACAAAGCTTTGTGTAAATAAGTGCTTCCTCATGTCCTCTGGTTTAGGTTTCACTGTCGATTCCGCAAGAAGTGCAAATTTTCAATTTTGTCAGTGTATTTGAGGATTTTGTGTACTCGAATCAGACGCTTTTCTAATGCAGTGACCCAAAGAGAAATTTAATTAGTCACAAAATCTAAATGCTGCATTTAATGCTGGTCTTGCTGTGTGCAGTTTTACACAACCTGATAGAAATTATAAACTTTTATGTATCAATCCTAACACTGTTTGCTTTATTATTGTTCCCCACAATCACTATAAGGTAAAAAATATTATACCAAGACACCTGTTTCAAAGATAGCTTTGTCAAGTACAGCATTTCCCAGCTTAATTGTAGAATTTGTTTAAGCTACCTGCATGAAACACTCTGCACTTGTCTAACATTAAATG
Source organism: Lepisosteus oculatus (assembly GCF_040954835.1). Classification (NCBI taxonomy): domain Eukaryota; kingdom Metazoa; phylum Chordata; class Actinopteri; order Semionotiformes; family Lepisosteidae; genus Lepisosteus; species Lepisosteus oculatus. Next base: position 33,395,031 of record NC_090702.1, on the reverse strand, counting down.
TCATCTGTCAGGTGTATGCCCAGTCTTGAATGTTTTATAAGTCTTTAAATACATTTCGCTTTGACGTACAGTAGGACCAGACCAGAGAGAGCTGCCAGGATATGAGTACAGAGAACGGTTTTCAGTTCTGTCGTTGTCAAACACCAAAATATACATCTTGACCTGTATGACATGACAGTCTCTTAGCAGTTAGCATAACTGATGCTATTACTAATTTTCATAAAGGCCCACGAGTGCCGTACATTATATAAATATTGTAAAGTTAAATATAAAAACAACCACAGCAAATTCTGAAGATGCCATTGTGAATGTTCGCTGAATAATTTTCAGCTGTTTTCAGCATTAAATTTAATTGTGTTGTGTTACAACACTGTCACTTGCCCTTTAAGCTGTTAAAAGTGGCTTCTGACAGGATGCCTCTGAAGAGAACAAAGCACAGACATTGGGGGATTATGAGGAGGCTTTTCTGTTTCACCATCATGTTCTTCATGATCAGCTTTCAGACTTTGTTGCCAAAAGAACTTTTTAGATAGAAAAATGGCAGAAGCAAACTGGAAAAACAATCTTAAAAATAGTTTTTAAAAAATGGACATGGAAAATTTAAAAATAAACAGAAAATGAAGAAGAATGATTCAGGCCTTTTCAGATGGCTCCCCAGGGACAGGGAGTGCAGTGTGGGCTTGGATGGTGCAGGAGGCTGAAACCTTGAGGTGAAGGCAGTGCACAGGGATCTCATTTTGCTGGGACTAAAATAGTCAACTGGTTCTCATATCAACTCCATGCCACTCAGGTTAAGAAGTTTTCCGTTTATTCTCCCTGAGGTAATGCAGTGATAATTAAGACAGGTTATGCAAGATCCTGGTCCTACCTTTTACACAGTTAAAGATTTTTTTTCTTCCTTTGCAGATACTCTCGCCACTGACCCCCAAATCACCAGCCACTTTGTAAATCAACACACTGCACGTGTACAAAAGAGCAGATAGCCTAATGCTCCTCACACCTCCCTTCATATATCACTGTTGTCTGGAAATAAGAGGTATTATCACCTTTCTTATGTCTCCTACGGGATGGAAATAAAGGCATCCACACTCCAGTGCAAAAGCAAATCTGTACATTATTGGATTTTCACATCCGCAGCAAGAACAGCAGTAAAATGGAGAGATCCTAGTGTTTTATAACCATGAAGCTTCCACAGTGTTCTGAGCAATCACAAGAGAGATAGGCTTCTATATTTATAAGTGCCAGTGTGGAAACTGTCACCAAAAGCATTACACAACACTGTAATAACTATGATCAGAGAAGTTCTTCAAGAACTGGTGTTTGATGAAGTGCATCTAAATTCAGTGACTGGCTTCTTATCATCTTTGAATTTTGTTATCTTTGTGGATTTAAAGACTGGAAAGGCATCTGCAAGTAATTTGGTGCGTTTTAAACAGATGGTCACACTTGGTAGTTTGACTCAGATGTTGAAGTCATCAACGTGTCAGATACCCAATCATTTTTAGCTCTCAGTGTGGAATAAAAACAGCTCACACTTGTTCAGCTGCCAGCGTGGTGTATGGTTACTAACCAATTCTTCTCACACCCTTCTTGTGAAGGAAGAACGCATTTCTGAATTGTTCTCTGTACAATCTCCACAAACCTCTGTAAATCCACAATGGATTCCATTGCATATAAGTAAAATTGGTTTAATCTCAATGGTTCAAAGGCTTTAAAAATGTCAACGATAAAGAAAAAGTCACAAGAATTATATTGTCTTCCAAAAATAAGTCATTATGACTAAACATCCCATGATTTAAGTCAGCATTTTGTAATATGTGGTTCTGGACAAATGTAATTAAACAATGCACTGAGCAGCGGATCACATTTTCCACCATCGTGAAATAAAATAATTATTACACCATGTTATGAACAACTAGCTAATGATGAAATCATGCCTTGCACAGTTTCCAAAACATGACTGCACAGAAAGCCAGAGCTCATGAAAAACGTGCAAGTCTTTTCTCATTAAAATAAACAACTGTAAGAAATTAACAATTTCAGTACTGTCTATACGGGCTTCAATGTAAAGAAGGAATTACTCTACAGATCTAGTTTTCCACTGATAAATGCAGGAAGACAACCGTACAAGTACATTTTTCTGCTCTTTGGTAAGCAGGAAATCCACTACTGTATATGTATGAATCACTACAAATGACCCACTAAGTATGAGAAAAATACGATTATGTGATCTGATAGTTAGGATTTTAACGCGCTAATTACAGCGCAAAATCGTCCATCTCAATTTTTATTTTTTTAATGATATTATTATTTTATTTTATGATATTATTATAAAGCAATCACTAAAATGTGTGTTGGGAAGGGGATATAAGTTCAAGTCACGTTTGAGTGAGAGAAGAGTATTAGCTTTCTAACCTTGGGAAAATGTACAGCAGAAAATACTGAACCACGCACACTGAAGGGGGGAGCCCAGGTCATCAGATTTTCTTGGTTGGTACCCGTTACCTGGTCGTATTCTCCACAGGTGCAGAGGGAAAGGAAAATCTCTATACACGGATGTATCCTTTTCTATCAAGCAGTGTACCACAGACAGTGAGACATTCTTCACAAAAACAACACTATAATTCTGATTAGTGCCAAGGGACAAATTTGGCATTTCTTTTACCATTTTCTTGCTGGTGTTACTCTTACAGTACCTTGGCTTGCCGAAAGAGTTCATACAGCCAGTCAAAAACCAACATTAAACTGATGGCAGAGATTGAAGCAGAGATTCTTCTTCATGCTTACCAAATGCACAGAGACAGCCTTGAGTCAAGCTTACATAATGACACACGCATTCACCCGAGTGACTGAATTCTTTGAGCCCTGCTGGCTCAACAAACATTTCTTACAAAATTGTTGAAACGTTGAAACCGTTACCACACATTACTGTTGTATGTGTACTGCTTAACGTTTGTGATCCACTGACTGGCACTTTTAAAATCTTCTATATTGGAACTTTTACTGTTGTGCGAAGAGAAAGTCACACAAGGAACCCGGTTCTAAATATCTGGACCGTTTAGGTAAAAAAAAGATCTGGCAATGGAGGAAAAGGAAAAGGTTTCTGAATAAAAAGAGATGGCGTGTGACAGCTGGAGAAGCAGAGCAGGGCAGGAAGCCTGTGGGTGTACAAGCAGTCCGTCAAGATGGACCTCGGTGCTGTAGAAGATGCTTCGCAACGCACCAAAAGCGGGATCTGTGGAAGGAGGAGAGCGTTCCAACTGCCACACAAACAGCAGACTGTACGAAAGGACTGGGGCGAAAAATGGGCCCCACTCACCCTGCGTCTCTCCTTAACAAGAGGGAAAACAATAGCAAACGACTGCAATTCCCACCCACTCCGTTTTTCGGCTAAATAAAGGAATACTAGTTACAAGAATGACATTCTACAACTGATTCATTATTTCTTATACAATAGCATCACTGTGTTTAAGAAAATCCATTCAGTTTGCCCAGTAATGGATTAGTAAAGAGCAAAACGACTGCAGGCCGGGGTTAGCCGTGATAATGGACTAATACTCCATTTCCCCCCGAAACAAAGAGCATCCCCACCCCACAGAGACAAACTCCAAATGCTGGATATTGGCAGGCGCTGTGCATCAGCATGCCCAGCTACCAAAAGGATATTAAGAGCAACATAACATACTGCTGGATGTCAGAATTACTGCCCATTTAACAAGACTAAAACAATAAAATAAGACTAATATCTCTATCATTCAATCTCTGGCACCAACCACTTCACTAGAGACTAAATAGCAAAGCACAGCTGAAAGAATTCAGGACAGCATGATTGAATCAGGGATGTTCAATACAGGGCTGTGCCAAGTGGAGGGAAAGATTGTCAATGGTGTTGAAACCAGAACTCAGCAGGCCATGAAAAGTGCAGGCATGGCAACACTTCGGACAGTCAAATGTACTTGGACAGCTTTCTATAAGCCCAGGACACTATAAAATGAACTCTTACAATCTTCGGACAAGGGTAAAGAATGTGTTGATCTTTGCTGTAAAACATTACTGCGTCACTCGGACGCCAGCGTTCACAGCACAAGTAAAGCGTGCAGCGATCTCTCTGACCCTTCTCTGTGCGCACTGTCCTGTGGAAAGAAATTGCACAAATACTTTATTCTGTTGCATGAAGCAAGGTAAAACTAAACTTCTAACTGTACATGATTCAGCAAAACAATCTTCAAACTACAACAAAATCAACTGAAATATTCAGCTTTCTTGGTACTGGTGCTAAAAACGCAGCATCAGAAACGGACATATCTTGAATACCAAAGAGGGTTTAATTGACCAAATTCTGCCAATTCAGCTCCCACATTCATGCAACCGCTTAATCACAACTTTGAGCTGAGAAACAAATATTCTGCAATATGCACAACATAACAGGGGGAAAAAATAGCACAGTTTTGCCTTTTCACTGTGCATGCCATATAATTTATGTCCTGTATTTGCTAGACAATACCTGTTTCCCCATGCCTGAAAGATGGAGGAGAGATGGACTGACAGTCAGATAAACTGCTAAGTCATTTCTATTTGTAGGAGCAACAGGAGGTGAAGAAGAATGTTGTATTTGTTGTCATGCCTAAGCTCTATTCTACTGTAAATATAATAAAGGTAATCAAATATCAAATAAATAATTTGTAAAACATAAATAATAGGTACTCCACACCAGACAAATATTTTTTAATTTTGAAATCATATATTCCTATCCAGGTTGGAATTATCAAATATTACTCAACTCTGCTAGTTGCTACCAGCTCTGATGTAGCACGGAGGAATCAAGGACCATGCATGAACTGTGCAAACTTGTCCTCTTTCATCACTCACCATGAAATGAGCGCAATAGTGCCTTTCAGGGGAAGCAGACATCTATGACAAACATCAAATGCTAACTGGCAAGCTGAAGATAAACTAGAGAACTCAAGTCCACCTACTTTTGTATTATAAGTTATATTTCACTCTTTACAAACTCATGCTGCCCTTGATGGGGTAATTGTTAATGTTTAGTACCTTTTAGCCGTCTTTATTTTTACTTGGAGGTGACCTGTTTCACCTTCAACATCGAAAATCACACTTTATGCACCAGAGTACTTTTGCAAGACAAGTACAGATATCCGCACAGCATACTTTGGCTGACATCTTTCCCTTCTTTCCCTTCAGCATCTCCGAGCAACAAAGTCCCATTTCTACTATTAAAAGTAAACCATTAGCTGGGCATGTAAACAACCACCCCTCAGTTCTAGGCAGAAGCCAGTATGCATCCTTCACTTCTGGGTTAATGTGAACACTTTATTCCTCATAATCCGCATTCTGTAGTGTGTCTGGGAAAGTTCTGTTTTGCAATGTTTTTTTAATAATGGGCAGCAACTGGAATTTGAAACAGTTTAACTCCTCTAATAGCCTCTATTGTTGGTTGAAGAGACTCCAGGTTCTGAGAAAAAGATTATTTCGAGTTACAGCAAGTCAATCATTGCAGTAAACGTCACCGCATATGGTCATTTCACCTTATCTTTCCAAGAAACAACCCAACAATTTTCCATTGTGCAAGCTTTGTGAGAGAGCCTGAGTACACAAATATAAAACAAAACATTCCAAATACAAGAGAAAAAAAACACCCTAAAAAAAACAAGAGCAATGACTAAAAATCTTATTTTACTTAGCAGAATCATGACTGAAACATTATCAACAGCAATCAGAACATACAGTATTTGGAAAGAGGAAAGGGAGCACAACAGAATGCCAGTTGGTATGATGTTGCAAGGTCACAAGTTCAAGTTTCTCCAATTCTGGACCAGTTCTGGGACCAGAGTACTAACCAGTCTTCTTTGGCTACTGAAGCTTCAGACTACAAGATTCCAGCAACATCTGTCACTGACAGGGGCGATTACAAGTCGGGGTGCTGTGGGCTGGAGGTGTGCTTGATCTTCCCCTGATAAAGTAACGCAATAGAGAATCTTGGCCAGAGGGTCTGACAGTGCCCACATTCAAGAGAGTGGTCTTCAGTCTCCCAGGCTGGCGTGGGGGCTGGAATGATGAGTCAAGCTGTACAATAGCATGCTGTTCCAACATGTTTGGTACAAAAGCAAAAAAAAAACACAACAACCACGGAGTCTAACATAAGAGGAAAGCAGAAGAATGTAAACTTATTTTTTTAAATAAAACGTTTGCAGGATTCTTTAATTAAAATTACAAAGTATCGGGGAGACTGCCAAAGACACATCAGAAGACAAGTGCGTAATCACTTCACGGAGCTGAGCACTAAAACACATGCTGCAGCTGGTATCCTTCTTCTCATTTTAAACACTTTGGACTGTTTACGAACAACAGATGTTTTTTGTCCTTTAATAATCTGTAAAATGGAATAATTACAGTCTCAACTTTATACAGTATATATGCCAAACCTGTTTGGTTTAACAGTTTTTGCTTTTTACGGTACATGTATATTGTTTTAAAGTGTGCGCATTAGGAGCAAGGCCAGTGTGCTCATTCACTGCTATAAGGCTTTATCTTCAAGGATTTGGAAAGAAATCAGCGATTCTGCCATGCAAAACCCCAACCTGTCTGAAATGCCAAACCTGCAGTGCTGGAGTATTCAGGATCTATCAGGAGCAATGGAACACAAGCAGCTGGCAGCACAACTAAGAAAAATAAGTGCTTTTATAGGATCATTATCACAAGGAAGAATTTCAAAAAGTCCCTAATATATTCACTCTAAAATATCTAATTCCGTTTCTCTTTCTGGAAGCTGATAAGTGATTTTGTGTATCAGTCAGCTGTATTGTTGAATACAACACAAGCTCACTTAAACTGCCTCCACCAGGAGCAGAGCAGCAGGGTGTAAAGCCAGCACTGCAGGTGAAGAGAGAATTTCCCCAAAGCACCCGGAAATACAGCGGACATGGAGGCTTGAGGTCACTTGTTCAAAATAACCAGGAGGTTTGATCAAAGAAACCGGACAATAGTATTTATTACAATAACTCCAAAACTTATGTTCAAGAAAAGTTTCCACATGTAAAAAATATTCAGTAAAGGAGCCTTGAACGAAATAAATAAAATGGCCAGTAAAAACTGCATGACTAGTATTATGAACTATAACAAGTCAGTATCTCCATTTTATAAAGTGCTTTATTCATAGACAGAATCCAAGCACTCTATATGTCCTGGTTTGGTTGTTGGAACGCCACCCAAACCCCTTTACGCCAGGGTATCATCATTATCAGAGTCCTACCCCAGAGACATTCCTATGAAGCTGGCTGATAGGAGCTCCAGCTCCTGGATTTATTTCCAAGGCAAAAGAAAGACTGTAGTAAGATTTAGTGATAATTCATTCTAGGCCTGTCTACAGCTAGATATTTATCATCTATACAGAGAAATATTTTAATTGGGTATGGAAAGTTTGAAAGGAAAATGAAGAGTTCATAAAAAAAGTTGCAACACTTACAATTAAAATGTATCCCAATGTTTTCACATTACTAAAACCTAATTCAACTGTAACATTAGTTTACCTACAGATTACTTAAACTGACTGACTGACTGGCTGGCTGAAATGCTCTTTACCAAGAAAAGGTCAAGAAAAGCACTTGGCGAACTACAGCGGTCTTAGCCATGACAAGCCTGATGGATTTAGATTTGGAGGCCTATGTGAAGCCTGCCTGTGTTAACAGTCTTCAGGTGTGAATGGACTGACTGTTCTGATCTTACTACTGAAACTTAGAAGTAATCCAGTTTGCCTTTATTAATTCCATCAATTAACAGATGCCTGGCACCCTGGACTGAGGGTTATTTATTTTTTATAGGCTGTGCCAATAGTGCCTGTCTCCTTGGTTCTTGTTTCAGAAACAAACAATTGTTAATGATGAATTGTCACAGCCTTAGTCAAATGTTCCTGGTGAAAGATGGCTGAAGATATCCATTTGTTACAGACTTCAAGCTTCTGGGTGGTCATTTAAACCTGTTCAAATGCATACTGGTCTCTGTACCCCACTCAAGCTAGTAACCTTTGAAAAAGATCAAAAGGGGCAAGCATTCCTGTTTCACACTAGAGGAGCCTACACTCCTTGTAATATCACTGCTTGCCATGGAACAAGAGGATTTTCTTTACTCCTCTTATACACGTTCTTTTAAATGTATTAGATATGACCATCTTGTGTCTTTTACCTGCCTGCAAAACACAATTCTGGGACCATAAGGGAAGTAAGATGAACCAGCTGTTCACATCCCACCACCACTTCTGGAAACATTTTTTTCTTACTCTGTATGGGGCTCCTGGCTTGACCACTAAAAGTGATGAGGTGTTGACATTTTCATTTCTGCTTTTTGCATGTTTGCAGCACAGATCCCTTGAAGCACTGCTCTCTCCACACATCTTCTCGTTAGCTGCAGCGTCCTGTCACCTCGAGGGAGACAGCCGACAAATGAAGCTGTTCCATTGTAGACTAGCAGTGCTCGGTAACTCTCAAACAGTACAGGGAATGTACTGCATTATACCTGAACCACTTTAAGGTATTTGTTCCCAAATCACCCCTGAAGACTTAAGAAAAAGTTCTACTACCAATACGTGTGAGAAACACCACGCTTCTGTTCTCAGGGCTTTTAGTGTGTGAAAACTTATAATTATCTGTAATAAGGAAAGACAGCATCTTGTGAGAAGAACCCATTCTTTGTTTGCAGTCATCTACCACACAGCTACTAAATAACGGAGAGGCACAGGAACGCTAGAGAATCCCAGACTGCATGACACCAGACAGTATGAAATTGCGACTTTGAAAAGCAAGACTAGTTTACAAACACTGTAATTAAAACCTTATTTTCCACTGCATGGTAGCCAAGTGGGAATTCAACTTATTGCAAAATTGCAGGTTAGCTAGAGAAGTGGGCAATATTCTGTAAATAGCCAATATTTATGCAAGGGTCTAATTTCTTTAAAACAGAGGCTAATTCAGGACAGTTTTTTTGTCCAGTGCTATCTATTTTTGTTTACGGTATCAAGACTCACCAGCAAAGGGTCATCGTTCTTCCCTTTGAATGCACTCTTATTCAGAATGAGCTATGAGAAACAAGCCTGGGCTATAAAACAAGGCCTTTCACCTAAATCACACTCAGAAGGATGGATTACGCTGTTCAATGCTATTACATAATTGGGCACCTGGGGGTTTAAAGTTGCAGCTCGACAAAAGCAATTAAAAGATTAATTCAGGTTTGCATCAGTCTTCCATACCTCGGGACAGCTCTGAGGTCTCAGTCCTTGGTTTTCTCCACACATTTTGTACTTCCTCACGTTTCCTCCTCTCTTTCCATCAATCAGCAGTGGGGAGGAAACCATGCAGACTGATTAATGCTTTTTTGTGAGGGTCATTGTAATGCAGCACCCATTGTACAATGGCAGTTCTTTGTTAAACACAATGTCAGTGTTACGTTCACATTCCTCACACGATAAGATTATGTTAGCCTGTGCTGTCTGCTGAGGCAAACGTCCTTAATACCATTTAAGCAAACACAGACGGCTAGCATCCAGCCTTATACGATAATTGCTACATTAGTTCCAAAGTAGTGACTTTAGGAGAATGGCTTTCTCCATTATCCTTCTTTTTTATTTCTGACCAAATAATGCTTTATCCTGGTAACAAGGCAAAGCCTGACTGTGGGGACACAAGAAAAATGGCTGACAGGAAGGTCAAATCCACCTCTGAGGTCTAGCGAGCAGGATCTCTCTTACAGGCCATGTGCTGCTTTGTCTAGAGTTTATACACATTTTGTGACATGAATTTCAAGGACCTTTCAAGGCCTTCTTGAAAGAGAACAGCTTGAAAGAGACGATTTTAAGAGTCTGATGTAATTGCCAATGCTGATAAGAACAAACCAATAACAAAAACAAAGCTGTTTTAATACAAAACACACTAAAAAAAGGTATTTAAAATTGCCACTATGTAACTGCTGTACATAAACTCTCGGATGATGGTAAAATCAAAAGGCTGCGAACATTTAACCTGTTTTTTTTTACAAAATGACATGCTTGCTCTTTGCAATCTAAAACGGTTTTTATTTTCCAATGTCAAGATAAATATGTGTACATTTTAGCTTTGTGTTCACGCAGAACAATGCTGTACACCTTTTTTAGTGCCTTATGTAACATGATTTAATTTTTAATTACCAGAAAGAGGGAGGCATGGAGAAGTAGTAGTAGCATTGCTGCCTCGTAGCTCTGGGGCTTGGGGTTATATTTATGGGGTGTTTTGCTTTTGTAGTTGAAACATAAAAACGTGACAATAAGTATCTGTATCTTTGTAAACCACGCTGGCCTAAATCAATGCGGGCTTCTTACCAAGATTTACTTGCAGTTTTTCCTCACTTATAGTACTTTGCACGACTAAGTCCTGTTATTTTAAGATTGCCCCACAAATACACAATGAAGTTGTGTTTGCCTGGTGTTTCTATAAACCCTCAGTTCACATGGTCTACTTTTCCCCCCTTTCAGTAACTGTTTTCAGACCACAAGCACGGACTGAACTTCATACTTTTGATTTAAGACTGCTGGCCTACTGTACCACTGCGGTACTTTTAAAACGATGAAAGCATTCTAATTGCAAATACTGAGCATGTGGCAGTTAATGACACACCCACCAGCTTGCCCAGTCTTTATCAAATTATTCTTATTTTAATCATTGAATCACAATTTCACTTTCTGAGATAATGATACTGCAAATCATGTATTTCTCAAACATATTTTATGGCTTATTTACAAACAGTCAATAACATATAAAAATATGTATATTACATAATAATCCAAACATGTGTCATTGATGTTACATACACTAGTGTGATGGTCCTATTTGGGGAGGGTGGACTAGTCCAATATAGACATCGAGAGCTGCTGTGACCCGACTATGGACTTTATCTTTTATTACCTTCCTAAGAATGAGTTTTTAGGCAATAAATACAATTCTACGGAGAGACAGAAATGTGCTCTCTATTCGTCTCACAGCTTGTCCCCTCTACCATTTACTGTCACTGCGTAAAAAGCTATACAGATCTACACAGAAAATCCCTGCATAATTCCTAAAATTTATCTTCGTTCCTATTCCAGTTGGCAAGAAATGTTCACAGCAAAACAGTCAGCACTGTGCCATGAACACTTCACACTTTTTTCCTCTTTTTCAGGACTCGCCACATTACGGTATGATCGAGCACAAAAAAGAAACAACTTCAAACCTGTTGTGAGTCTACATCATTTTCTTTAAGGCTGCAAGACAATCTTGAGTGGATGAAATCAGAAAATGCGGTGAATTCTATTATTTTGTCTACAAATGGAGCAAAATTGAAATAAAGTGTAATTTTAACAAAACTGGAATACTCAGTGGAACGCTGGTGGAGAGTGAGTTAAGTTACTTAAAATGTTTGACATTGTTTGTAATTATATGACGGAAAGTTTCCTGTTATACCGTTAACAATACACAGGAATTAAGTTAAAGGAAAACTGTGTGAGGGAAGCATGTTATTTTTTAATTGTTAAAAGGTAACAGATGAGTTACTGGGTGTGCAATCTAAATAGCTTTTAGCTTAATGAGTAAGCTACAGATTCTTTTAAACCGTATTTCCATGATTTATAAAGAAACTTTACAAATGAGTAATTTATTAGACTATAAGAATTTTACAGTCTTCCATTGGCACTTACTGTACATCACAGAATGTTAAGTCATACTTTGTTCACACATAGTTGAGGTGAAAGTATAATATGTTTTTAAAATGATATACTGTAATGAAAAGAGACTGTGGATATTTTCAGTTCCAGCTACTGAAACTGGTGAATGTTAAAGCCTTAGTCTATAGCACAAATGCACAGTAGTATCAGACTGTTCTTAACATAACCATAAGTCTTTTGACAAAGCTAAGTATGGTACCACAAAATAAATATTTCCAAACTTGTTTAGTGCTTGTGTTTTCACACACAAGTTCAGTGTCAAAAGCTGATATATTCTCCAATTTGTTCATTACATACTTGGTGGGCACCTGAAGATATGGGGAGAAAACAAAACAGAAAATGAATGACTTAGCTTAACACAGACCATTTTCTTGATAAGCAAAAATTCGACTTTGTTTTAACTTAGCTTATACATCACTTCTTTTTTTACAAATGAGAGCAGATGAGCACATGGTGTGAATACGTCCTGCCTGCTGGTCTGTCTCTCTCTCATAGGAAGTTGTGCCAAGTAATATGGGAATAGTGTCTTCATTCCTTAATTCACCACCAGGCTTGAATTACAGCATAGAGGAATGAAAAAACAACTGAAAATATCTTTTGTCTTCTAGTGATAACTTAGTATCCAGTTCATCCGAGTGCACAGAAGCACAGACGGGAAAGAAATTCTAGAAAAACAACTCAGTCATACAAAGCAGAACTCCAGTCCTGGAGATGCATAACAATACTAGGGGCATTCAGAACAAACATCTCCACGTTGCTTCTTTGCAATGAATACAACTAAACATACACTTCAATTGTTTGGGCTCATAAAAAAAGTTTAATCATGCCTATATTGCACACTAGTTCTCACTGTCTGAAATCCCCAACAGGAAAAAAGCCATGTTCAGGCTCTCATTCTGAATAACCACATTTAAAACTAAAGAGCAAATCATGTTAGACCAGGGCTGTGAGGTCTGACAGTTCTGGGTTTTAGCCTAACTATGAACTTAGTTGCACTGACAGCATATATACATGCTGCACACACTTAATCTTATGTTTATGTACCATATTGTATTATTTATATTACATTGATTGTATACATCTGTTAAATCCACTGGACGATTTATGCACTCTGTATATACAATATTTTTGTTGTTGTCTCTGTGAATGCAAAGGAAAAGTTTCACTGTGCGTGGACAATAAAGTAGATTCTGATTCTAAATTGAACTCATCATTTGGATATGAGTTCACCTAACTTTTCTAGATGCTCAATCGGTTGCTTATTGAGAAGTACCTGTAAATCTCAATGATCGATATCCCTCACCTCTGTATTAGGTACTGCTCATTAATAACCTCTTTGGTCTTTGCACACTTATATGGGTTTTCTTGTGATAAAGCAGCATATAATTAAGTCATTTATTAAGCCAAAGAAGGACTTGTGAACTTGCAGCAAATTCCTAGAAGTTATAAAATGATTTAATCTTTTTATAGCGCTTCCAAGACAAAGCTTTGTGTTCTCCTGTGGAAAAATTCAGTCAGACGTTGGAAGCCAACTGTGCTCATCTCATTCACCACAACTGCCTTTTTAGGCTTGAAACTGTCCTTTTCCACTCCAAGAATCACACTGGCTGTGCCAGTGCAGATGTGCTCTGGAAGGACTGTTGCTGTACCTGTGTGCAGAGAGACAGGTGACAGTGCTCAACCTCCTCCAGCACACTGAGCACAAGCAGCACATGTTGGCACTGGAGGGTCCCCAATGCCTACAAGCAGCATCTTCAGCAAATTCTCTACTTAAAACAGTTTTATCAGCACATTTTGTAGTCAACGTTGTACTGGGGGGACCCGATACAGAGTGTACGTGCTCTAAAAATTACCTTGACATCATCTCCACATGGGTCACAGCAATTCCTGGACGGTCCTCGGAGTCGTAAACATGATCTGCCTCTTTGCTGTGGCACTGATAGGAACTGATTTGAATTTTCCAGTTCCTACTTCTAGTAATTAGTGAAGCAGCCTGAAGTCTGCAAGAAAAATCACCTCCTATCACAAAGATGCAAGTAACTCCCACTTTGATTTGTAAAGAAGGTTTTCTCTTTGAATGACAGTGTCTTTGTCAATTGAATGTAAATGAAAAGGACATCAAACTGTCCTGGGTTGCTTTAGGAGGGTGGCTTTCAGGTGATTCAGGCTGACTAGTTGAGAGCCTTCTAAAAGCCTGGCGGTACCAGGGGCTTGAGGAGTGAGACGTGTCCGAGACCCTGGACAAGAGGAAGCGTGAGGGCCTGTCTGGCAGCAGAATGCTGCGCTTAGAGCACCGCCTCTGGCACTTACAGCAAAGACCGGCACTCAAACTAGAGCAGAAAACTCGTTTGGCTCATTAGTAGCTTTCATTCCAGAGGGCTCCGGCCAGACAGCCCACTTCACCCCATGGTGAATTTCCGCCGATAACGGAGTCAATGGCCAGGGTAACGGTCACTTCTGTAACTTCTGAAACCAAGCCATTTCAGCCGACCCAAACAACACACCCGCCCTCTTATTCAACACAATCTGGATGCACCATTATGAGAAATACAACTGTTAAACGTTTGCTGTTGACACTTTTTTTTTTGCAGCTTGTCACAAGTTCTTCCGGTGCTTGGCAGGCTTAACTGAGCAAATCGGAGAAAGCAAAGAAGTCTCGTCTCCATCCAGAACGCAACATAAGCTTAGACAAACTACTATTGCCAGAAAGGTCCCATCAGTGTGTACAACTGGTCCTGATGGTTACAGGGGACAGCTACATGCCTGTGGTCAAAAGGGTTATGCTTTAAGAGTCTTGGCTATGAGCTGTACTCAATGGAGATTGTGGTGCCGATTTTAAAGGACCGCAGATTTCCCAGTTTCTATGTGGGAACTTGTTTACATATTAAGGGCTTAACTTTGGTTACATGGGCAACTTCCGTTACTGGCAACACAGCAGACATCTGCTTCTATCAGGTCACTCTCTCTGTTGACGTTGTCAGAAGAGCAACACGTCAGTCAACAAGGCAGAAAAATGCAGGCAGAATTCCAATGGGAACTAAGAGCAAACTGCTGTTACTGTACAGAAAAAGCAGAAGAAAATGAAGAAGCCAAATGACAGCTGCTTCTAGCATTATAAAGCCAGACGTTTCACAGTTATAAAGAATAACCTCAGTTTTTCCCATTCGATAAGCTAAGAAAATGAATTAAAATGAATTTTACTCATTACACCAATTATTGTGCAGGTCAAGGTAAAACCAAGAATTTTCCTGTGTTACTTGAAATTGATATTTTAGGCAATGTAAATTATACTGCAAACCTGCAATAAATTCACAAAGTTTTAAGACAATCACAACTTTTTTGTGGCTTAAGCACTCAAACTGGACTGCACTCAACACGTTACTGGACACGCATAAAATCATTAAGCTGAGTAGCATGTTTCATTTACAGTACACTACAAGCCAAAAGATAACAGCAACGGCCACTGTCAGAAACAAAACAAACTCTCCGTCAGTGACTACAGCTTTGTACCAGGTTGCCTATGCGGCCTTGTGGAATTCTGTCCCATTCCTCTCAAACACCCTCGCAAAAATCATGTGCCTTGTCCACTGGTCTCTGGACCCAGCTCATCAGATACCAGTGGGGCTCAAGTCAAGCAGGGCCTCAAGCAGGGTATTGACATGCTGCCTTCACAGCATGGTTTTTAACATCACTTTATTAACCCTATACAATTTCTTGCATTCGGAATTTGTCTTTTGGCATACCCCAGCCTGCTCTCCATGAGACACACAGATGCACAGATAGGGATAGAGCATGGGGTCAGAGCACAGGGTCTGCCATTGTACAGCGCCCCTGGGGTTAAGGGAGTTGGGGTTAAGGGCCTTGCTCAGGTGCCCAACGGAGCAGGAAGGTTGCCGGATTTGAACCAGCAACCTTCCAGCCACAGGCACAGATCCTTAGCCACAGAGCCACCGCTCCGCCCCAAATTTTAATGACTGCTTGCAAAGCTGCACCACAACGCCATACCAAAATCCTTCTCACGATGACAGACATTGAGCAAGATCTTGTCATTCTGATACTACAGCTGCTGCATTGCCGAAATAGAAGACAATCTGCAGAAGAGAGATGTGGCCTCAGGCACTGCATTCCTATGATAATGAAAGTGTAAGGCAGTCGCCCCACGATTCACTTCTTACTCACTACACACAGGGTAAGGCTAGGAAGTTTATCCTTAAGCAAGGAACTCTGGTGTCTGGTGAGGACTGAGTTTTCACATTTTTTTCCAAAAGATCTTTCAGTTACTGTTTAACTGAAAATCTGTTTAATGGGTCACAGTACAAATGAAGTCTTTGGAAAACAATGATTTATCTATACCTGTCAGATGGGGACTCAACAGGAGCAGGGCAACAGTTGACGGTTGAAAGAGAAAAGAAATGTCACTGTCTTCTGTACATCTGTTTCCAGAAGAATTATCAGGAGTGTTTCAACACCTGAGTGTGTACAATACAGGCTTTAGAATGAAATGTAACCGAAAATTATACTTTATTACAAGGCCAAAACTATACAAAGTATGAGAAACATCTAAAAAATGATGCAGTGGAAGATTGATGAGAATTGGACCTACAGTAGCACTATTTACCACCTGTTAAATGATTAGTTACCCTGTATCTGAGACATAGCCAAAGTTGGCACAACAACAAAATGACAAAGATGACAAAAGAGAGTAGACCATTGGGCCTTTCTAGCCCATTTCCAAGTGACAGCCAATCATTTGTTGAGAAGCCAGGGTATCAGCTTCAACAACATAGCTGGGTAGCTTGTTTAATACTGCCTCAATTCTTGAAACAACCACTACCAAAAGACATTTTCAGACATTATAAAAAACAATAGCTTTCTTGAGCTAAAGCAGGAAAGACTGTCCTAAAAATTAGATTTGTCTGGATTGAAAGTTTTTTTTTTCCCCAAAGCAACTTTTTAAATCACAGGAACAGAGAAAGTTTTAAACCAAAAAGGACATTTTATCAAGAGTTGGATCAATGTAGGGATTCCCTTGTGTGTAAATCTCAGCTTCTATCTTTGACAAACGGTATAGCTTACTCAAAATGGCTTAAAAAAACCTAATGATGCACATAGCATCTAATGCATTCAAATTATTTTTACAAGTACTGTACACTGATGCGATTTATTTTAGATTCTATAACTAAAACTGTAGGTGTTAATTTTAGTAGCTGTGTCATGCCCAGTTTAAAAGACAATGCTTTTTAGAAGGCCTGTGTATTTTTCAGAACAGAAATCATGGTGGCATCCACAGCTATAAACACACCTTTCTCAAGAACTACAGAGCTCACAGCCTAAAATTTAGACTTTTGTATAGATCTGATTTTACTACTTTGTGCCCGTTTTCATCCTCATCTGTGATACTATAAGAAGATGTATTTTGAATGATTTGTGACGTAATGACAATTGATAAAAAAGAGTAAATCTCACCATCTTGGCTTTGTCTTATTTCACAATTTTAATACATACCAGGAATTCCACAATTATTTTAAAACATTAGAATTTTCCACAACATGGAACCTTTCAGAATGGGAATAAATTAATCTTTTTACTTTGGATGAAGGAAACAAATCGAGGTGAGATTATTCAAATTAAATTCCTTTCAGCATTATTTTCAATTTGGATTTTGAATAATTACTATTGACCTAGAGGACAGTGGAACTGATGATTTTATGGAGTAAAATGCAACCCCACAGTGTTGCAAAGCTTCAATGACTCACATGAGAATTTCTCCTCCAGATAGTGGAGTCACTGAGTGATTCACTGGAGTCACTCAGTGAATCACTGAGGCACAACTTGCTGCATCTAGAAGATGACAATATTAGCATGTACTGTACAACTCTATTCTGATAACAGTTTTCATTCTGCCCGAGACAGTGTCTTGGGAAACTGTTCTGTTAGTCTTCAAGTGGAGCCATCATGACTGCCCTTTCAGAGGAAATTAATGCTCCCTACGTCTTTTACGTCACCACAAAATCCAAAAAACAATACATTTCTAAGTGCTGAGGTAAAAAGTACTCCCCTATTGAAATCTAAAATCTGGCAAAGGTCCATGATAGCTTTGCAAAAAAAAACACTGTGCTGAATCTGATCAATAAAAAGAGAGAACTGTGAATTTGATGCCAAAATGGTTCTCCTCCCAGAAATCACACCATTAGCTGTCTCAATGACTCTAAGCTATAGTACAAGCTATTCACGAGTGTGCAGCGAGGAAATATGAAATGCAAATCAGGCTATAAACTGCCTTCAGTTAAGTTTTTCCACCAACATATTTCCACCAACATACCATCTTTCAGTACAATACTACAGTATTGTACTAGATCATTAATGAACTTAAGCCATTTGTGTTTACATTTAAATGTCACAAAAAAGCTGCGGAAGAAATCCCCCTTCACATATCTCAACCTAAGGAAAACAAAGTACTGTTTACAAAACTACACAATGTTCTAAAAGTCCTCTTGTAATCCCAAATGTCAAAAGTTCACACTTCAGTTCTAAAATATTTTATATTTCAACACACAAGCAGAAAAGTGGTTTTTTGAGCTCCCCAAGAAGAGAGACTAAGGCTGGCACTCCGTGGGTAGCCATCAGTCTTTCTATGGTGCCTGGTTCATCAAGCAATGCTGCCAAGACCTGACCACACAGACACCATCGTGTAAAAACAGTGCATCGGTCACTGCTGAGAAGGAAAAGGCTTCCCACTCCACAAAGAGTGAAGCTCAAGGGTTTAATAACAAGATGAAAAATCCTGTCAGATAAAGAAACATCACAGAACAAGACCATAGCTTCAACGAGACAGCCACTTAATAAAACAATCAGATCCTGCCGGTAAAGCTATGGGCTTATAAATACTCCGACACCATCAACATGTTGATGAACATCAATGAAAGTCATTTCAAGGTTTGTTAGAGAATGGCTTTAATTATCATTTTTACTGCATGTCCCTTGTGAACCTTAATGGATGGACAGTATTTGTCTGCAAAGTCAACATGCACAAATTTACTGTACTGACTTGAACACGTACTTTAAGCTTCAATGTGTTCGGACCTGATTAAGAATCAATTGTCTGGAAGTACTGGATAAGGGTAAATTCAGTGTGAGAATAAGGGGCCTATACAAAAATGTCCAAGTCAATGAAAGACTGGATAAATCACTTGGCGTGCCCTTGCTAAAAGAACTTAGATACCCTAAATGATGAATACGTTTTGTCTGCCTTATGCTTATTCACCAAGAAAACACATTTACATTTAGAATTCATACAGACCTGTTCATGCTGACACTGCTTTGCTTCCATAAACAGTATATTCTGCCACAAACCGATCCAGCTACAGTACTGCCATTGTATCATCTGAGCCATACAGGACAGTAGGCCAGTTGGTACTGCTGGGTAGGACAGCTGTAGGATATAACCTTAAATGATGACAACACAACAGAATACTGCTTAAGTAACACTTACGGAAGAGGGAAAAAGAACCTGCCTTCGTTGGTATTTCCAGAGAGATGGCAGTCAAACACAGACTGATGAACAGCACGCACAACTGCGCACTGCAGTGTGAACATAAATACGATGACGCTCACCCCAGCCTGCCCGCAAAGAAACTCCTAATCTCTTCTCGAGGGGTGGAAAGCTCATGGCCATGCATATGCCCAAGCAAGGTCAGAACCTTGCTTGGGCATATGGTGAATTCGGAGCAGAGCATCCAAAACTCACATCTGCCTTCTCATTTCAACCAAACAGATTAATCCTGCTTGTGGTAGTGGAAAGTCAGAGATTAAAACCCCGAGAGAACTGTAGGCAGGGAAAATTACAATCCAGAGCACGTTTCAGCCCATCGAGCTCACTTGATTGCAAGTATCTGATCTGAACATCTCATCCGGTTGTTCCTTGAACGAGACAGCTGGGTAGTCTGCGCCAGACTCCCACAGATCTTTGTGTAAAGAAGTGCCTCCTGTTCGCAGTTCTAAAAGCATTACCACACAGTTTCCACTTGTGTCTTCTGTAATAAGCTTCACTGCGGGTTGTGAAGAAACATGTTGGGAGCTCATCTCCTTACATATAGGACAAAGGGGAGATCACCATGAGCTCCTGGAGAATTAACTCAGATCCTTCTAAGTTAACTGGAACACTTCAGCCTCTTCTATGGTAATGCCGAGAAGCATGTTTATTAAAGAGCAAATGTCAGCTCCATTACTCTTGAGTGCAGTGATCTACAAAAAACTAGTGTTGAACTCCTACGGGGAGATCTGATTTTAAATCCTAACAAGGCCTATGTTGTTTTATTAAACCAATTATTACTCTTACTGACTTATGATTAAAGATGTTCTCATCAATAATTAGTCATTGACTGAAAACACTGACAGAACCTGAAGGACCAGGGTTCAGAAGACCACTGGGGTGCTGCACTACATCCCAAAACAGTTTTGATCTTTTATCAATTCTTCCCTTTCCTGCACATTCAAGAATGGACTCCTCCCTTGTAATATCTCACACCTTAGGGATTTATAATCTGGAACAAAGCCAGCTGGATAATATACTTCTAAGAACCTAATGTTGATGTAGTGACTATCATGCATCACCTTGAGTTCAGATTCTGTCAATCATTCTAAATCAGAGTATCACATGAGTTACAGGAGGTGATAACATTCATGATAGAGTTAATGAAAAGAATAAGCCACAATGTGAAGGAAAGGAAATTTTCCAAACTGCCAACAGATAAAGGATAAGATCACAAGTGCTCAATAAAACAAGGGAAAAGACAAAAAGCTTTTTCACTCAGAGACAGGACAGAGCTAGCTCATACGTCCACAGAAGGTGACCCGTCCTTTCAGTATTGCTGAAGGATCCAATACCAAATTAAATTTACTGGAAATCAAGTGAAGCTGGCAAAGGTCAGAGTTGAAATCAGCAGCCTAGTACGTGCAGTATCTCCACAGTACTATGCTGGAGTTTGGGGATTCTTCTCATGTGTCACAGCTGGAGCACAGAAAAAAATATAGGCACAGCAATGACTCAACATAAATCACTCTATAGACGGTACACTGATCGGATTTCACTTTCCAAGTAACAGTAAGAACAATTGTTTTGCATAAAGCCTTAGAACACAAAAGCATTATACTGTCTGCAACGATATTAATAAGGACCAATCAGGTTTTTTTGGATAGTATAAGTTCGTATAAGAGAGAGTATAAGAAATGGCAGAGTAATTTTACCCGGTGACAAAAATACCTGACCCTACGATCGCAGGGGTCATTCTTAATGCAAAACGAGATGAACAGATTTCATTTCCTGGTCATGTGAAACAGACATTTTAAGTGTTGGCGCTCTGGCTATGCCTTTGAATTTCTGAGAAATTAATAATCTGACTGTTATATATAACTCCGAGGGTTGCACTAAAGCCGAACTTTATCTAGTTGAGAGGGTTAAGCACAGAAGGGTCATCAAGCTGCAGGACTGTGGAATATCTCGAGTTCAGATGGGAGAGACGGGGAAAGAGCACCATGATGAATACGGAAGGGGTGCTGCAATGGGACAGCACCAGATCACACAGAGGACAAGACTGGCACATCACACTAGGATCACCACTGCACGGAGGAACAGGAAATTAGACAAAAGTCAGTCCAGAAGACTGCATTTCCAGTTATTTTATTTTTATGCATTAGAAGTCAGACGAAGCAGGACGCAGTCAATTTCCTATAATGCTGGCGGTGAACAGTTAGTTAGTTAGTAGGCATCTTCTCGGTGCACAACCCCATGGCTACTTGATAAAGGTTTGGAGCCCCGTTCCTTGACACTGCCACCTGAATCGCCGTGAGACACGGACTGTCTTCCCATTAAACGGCAGTGGTGGAAGATGTGCACTGCTGAAGCCCCTGCTGCAGTCCCAGCCGAGCTCTTGTTCCGCCTGCACGAGCACCTCCAGAAGAGTCACCAATCACACCCATCATCTGGAAGGGTGGTTTTAATTCTTCTTTTGCGAGATATGAAAAAGGACATCAGGGAAGACCATAACAAGACAGACTGATGCTTCCGGGATTTTTTGGAGATTAGAAAGGACTTGTAAAAAAAAACAATTAATAAACAAAACATTCATTAATCTTTCACAGTCTAGACTGTAGATGAACTTATATCCTGCTTGCTTGAACCTTGATTTTTCAATGATATTCAGGGGTGGTTCCGATTGTATATTTTTATCTTTCATATTTGATTACTCCTTAATTTGCCTGGGAGTTTTCTGGAACAGAACTGGACACCCCGCTAACAGTTTAGATCACACTCATGGCTGCACTGCAATTTAATTTCCCTGCTCTTGAAATGCTGCCGATATCACCACTGGGCCAAGTCAAGCGTCTCTGTGCTGCAGGGGAAACAGTGGGCAGTTTCAATGTCCCCATTCATAAGTAACCGCTAGAACTGCAGGTCATGTCCACAGACTACAGGCATTATAAACATTACTGCATATTAAAAAGGTAAGGAGTTTCCACTGTCAGGGATCACTGCAAGGACAACAGCCAACAGTTCTAACTGTGTAATCTGTGTACCTCATCAGGGTCAAAACAGAACACCAAGCTCTAATCTGATAGTGTGATGCTCATTCCATAGCCTTAACCACTTTAAACAATAACACTGAACTATACTGTATTACAAAACACTCATTTTAAAATGTTAAAATATTAATAC
This sequence comes from Lepisosteus oculatus, assembly GCF_040954835.1. Lineage (NCBI taxonomy): Eukaryota > Metazoa > Chordata > Actinopteri > Semionotiformes > Lepisosteidae > Lepisosteus > Lepisosteus oculatus. Next base: position 33,372,577 of record NC_090702.1, on the reverse strand, counting down.
CAAGCACACAAAATTGCTGTGGTGGTATGTACAGTATCTAAACTTATACACATAATGTCGGGCGATTGACTGCACTTGTGCAGGAGGGATGCATTAAAGGAGTCCATCGAATTACTGAGGAGAAAAAATAAAAACACTAGCGGTCCTGATCCAAAGCGTATTATGAAAGAATGTGTGTACACGGACTTTGCCATACGGTACACTCTCCGAACAATGTATTGATGTTCGGGTGAATTGGACTTCTTGAAACGATTCTTAACCATGTTTAAATGTCTATTTCTAAACAACATAAAATAGACTTTTTTTTCCTGAAAACCTTACATTCTCAAGAAGGGATCTCCAAAATAAAGGGACATTCTAAACCGTTAAGTTTAGCAACACGCAGACTATAGGAGAGATTGCTTTTCCGCTACGGATCTGCACTGACAGCGATTGTGTTGTGATCTGATGGTCTGCAGTTCTACTTTAAACACACAATAAAGTCATATTTAAGTGTAGACTTAAATTAAAGACTACAGAGGGCCCCTCAAGCCTGCAAAGGTACCCCCCTCCAATGCGTACTATACATGAACTCAGGTGAAGTTCTCAAGCGACCACGAACTTTTTAAGTTCCTATTAGCCTTCCTAAAATGTTTCATTTTAATATATTCGGCTTCCCATATATATTCCAAGAAGGTACAGTACGCTTTGTTTACTTAATTACTTGAGCTTCAATAAAAAGACTATTCCTGTACTTAATATTTAAAACATTTCACCTGCCTGTAAGTTAACACTGGACTCCTCCTCATTTTAATGTACTGAAAATGGTCTCAAAATGGTCAGTTAAATTCTTTTTTTTAAAAAAACGGCATCACTACTGTTCCTGTAAAAGCACTGTTTGCACGCAACAATGCGTACGAGAGCGACAAGCCTGAAGCCTGCAGAGCCGCTGTGTGCAGACAGCTTCACGCTCAGCTCCTCTCCGCACGCCATTAAGAAACGCTCATGTTGTTGAAAGACTGGTGGGCAATCTTTGCTTAGCAGACCGTGCCTTACTCCGATTGTACAAAGTATGTAACAGTACTACAGGAACACAATGTTGTGGAAATACACGTGTCTACGATCATCTTTTTAGCTGCCCTATCGGACCGTTTGAAACGGATCGTCTTTTTTTTTTTCTCAACAGCAGGGTGAAACACATGGTGGGTTTAGACGCAGTCTCTGAACTTCACGCTCAGTCGGGTCATCACACCTGTGGTCCCTTTCAACTTGAACTCGTCAGTTTGGAGGTGCCGTGCAAGTCGCCGCTCTCACCTCCGCCGGGCACAAGGCGCTCTGATCGGAGCGCTACACCGGGACAGCGCCACGGCAGCGCACTGCGGTCAAAACGTGAACACATCACTACCTCCACAGCACGCATCGCCATCTCCTCAGACTAATCTATATCGGTGGGTTTCATTTTGTCCTCTTTCCAAAAACAGAAAATCGCCAGATAAGTGCCAATGGAACCCTACATGAAAACGGTACGTCTGAAGGTGATCCTCAACAACCACTCCAAAGCATTAGCCAAAAATACACCCAAGCATCGTCACACAATACCAGATTTAGCATAACACCAATCAATGACAGTTAACAGTAGGAGAGTATAAAAATACATTTTAACATGCTTTACCTTCTTCACAGTTCTTGGAGCTTCGACTACCGTCCCATCGCGGTTCACAAGTGCTTCTCCGCCGTTCTGCTGAGGGTCTGTCCGCTTCATTGCCGATGCCTGCGGCATCTTCATGGGGTTCGGGCTCGGGGTTGGAGGGCTGGGGTCCCCGCTTGCAGTTGCTTCCGAAGCCGCAGCTGCGGCATTAGGCTCGTTTTTAACAGCCGGCTTCTCTTCCGCCTTTGGGGCCACTTGTGGAACCGGTGGCAAATCTTTGTTAGGTATGTCTTTCAGCTCGACCTCGGCCATTTTCGCTGCCACAACCTGGACCGACATCGCTGCAATTTCACAAAGTCCTCTTTCCAGGCTCACACATACACAAACGGATACGTGTGGTGAAGGATGGCGTATACGGAGGGGCTATATGGTAAATGTAGTCTCACGTCGAGGATCTATGACGAAAAAAAAACATAAACCATGCAAATATCTTTCACACAAATCGCCTTTGTCGTCTGATACTTCCAAAACGTGTATTACTTTCGTTGTATGTATCTCATTGTACAAAATACTGCAGACAGCAAAATGATATTGAAAGTCCCTTTGCCCAGCGTAATTTGTAAAACTACATTTCCCTACACAGCTTGCAAGAGGCTCTTTATTGTTGCTCCTTCATTTAGGTCGTTCCGAGCCAAAAGCGCTCATTGACGTAGGCGAGGGGAGGGCCATTCGCTGCTCGTAGAATATCCCTGCCAAGTAATGTTGTCTTTGTTGCCAATTTCTTGTTTTAAAGTTAGATTACAAAGAATAACATAACCATGTTTTAGTTTGCGCGATGGAGTTGGCAGGGTGTTGACGTCCAAAAATGAATCCTATAATTTATTGTATTTTTATATAAAAATGAACACCTCTTCTTTTTCTTATTTTGAACTTATTTTGCATGTTAGTATTAAAAGTTTCCCAAGTACTTGTACATTGTTACATTTGATGACTTGTGACTTATATGGTGTTACATTTGGTGGCTATTGTTTCTGTATTTAAAAATTTCTAAAGGAACCAATTACAATTAGTTTACACATAAGTCACAGAAAAATACCCAGTCCTGTAGTCCCGTTTTTCTTAGTATTGCTAAAACCTACTTTTCTAAAAGCAAAGTAAACGGGTTCGTTTGTTTTATTAGCGAAGTGTTGATCTTCACAACATGCTCGGCAGTTATTTCAGATTTTGGTCGTTAGTTAGGCAAATTGCGATTTAAGAATGTGTAAATAAATGTGACATTACTAAAATATATTCTCCGTGAATAATTTGACATTAATTGCTGTATAAACCAGGATTTTTTTTATATTTAGATTTTTACGTTTTAATATTATTTTTTTAAAATAGACCAGAATTTAGCTTTTTTGCCATTGACTTACTTCAACTGTGTGGTGTGGGTTGTCCTTGAGATCAAAGCTGAACATTACATTAGTTGATTCCGTGTATTTCTTTAAATCTCTTAATATTTATCACATTTGTTACGCGCAAGAAGGTATAGTGTAGCAGTTTTATTATGTAGCGTTTGCGGCAATTTATTCTGAAGGACAAAATCTTATCTTCACATCTTCGCTATAGAGCTCTACTTTAGAGGTGGTATCCTTAATAGTAGCTTTTGAAATATTTCTGCCGTCACTACACCTACTTTTTTGTGCACATCTTATACGAAAATATTTTACAAATATAGGCTCTTGAGCTTGTATTACATTACTAGAAGTGGCAGATCTAAAGGCATTACAATACTAACACTCGTAACACTCTGGAATTTCACAGCATTGGAACTTATTTTCATACCTGTACGTGTTGTGCCACATGATTTACTGTTACTACCAGTGTATTTGCATCAACCTACATAGCTTTCCAAGGGCTGCTGCACTGTAGAATATAGTGGCTGGCTGTCAATAATATAAGTGCAAGTAAGACAAGTTGAAACTTTTCAGTCCTCCAATGTTTGCTGCTTTCTGTCCCTGGGAAAGGCACTTCAGTCTGACTGCTTCAGTACAAATGCCCTGCTCCATGTCATCATTGTAAATTAGAATCTGTTCTCAATTCACTTACCTGGTTAAACAAAGGATTAAAAAATTGCTAGAAGGAATCGGAGAAGTAATCTGCCCTGTGATGTTCTCTTGACCCCAATGTCCGTTGCTTGTTGCCTCTGTAATACAGTCCTGGGTTGCAGTGAAACTGTGTAAAAGATCAATAATGTGTGATGACAAACAATGCTTTCTTTAATGTTCCAGCATTCTTTTTAAAAAAAGCTTTTTTCTTTATTGCAAAGAGTGCACCAAACTGCCTTGCAAGTACGCTGAAGAAGATCATTTGAAGTTTTTAGTGTGTGCGCATGACAAACAGAAGTGCCCAATTATCACAATTATCACAATGTTCTAGAAATTGATTTCATGAAGAAATCATGTGAAATAAAGTACATATAGTTTAACCCATGAAAAAAACCCTTTAGGTTAATGTGAAGTTGATTTCAACGCTGTAATTTATTTACAAGGCCTAAAAACCTTGTACAATGCTGGAAGAGAAAAAGGAGAATGACTGTCACCAAATGATATGTAAATCATATATATATTCCCTATTCTGTACTTCTTCAGTAGGTTTAACAGAAAACATCTACAGCATTTTAAACAAATGTCAGGTACAATTAACACAAGCGGACAGATCCTTTCATTCACATTATAAAAAATATTGGAGTGCAACAAAGTCGGGTATCAATGGACAAAGATGCTCCCTTAAAAATAAGACCAGGAAGAGAACTGTGCATATAATAGTGGTTCTCAACAAAGCTTTTATTTTCCATCAGCTGCTCCAATTCCTTATGAAGAGAGGATTGTAATCCACTTTGAAAGCAATGTCAGCCCATAGAAGCACCATGTACCCTATCAGTTGCTCAAAGTGAGCTCTGAGCTTTGTACAAGTGCAATAATTTACAGAGCTATACTGACTACAGTATCTTCAGAAAGTATTCATCCACCATAGGGTTTTTTCAGTTATGATGCAGACTCAAATAGAAATACATTTATAAGGGATTTTAATCACTGATATAAACATATTGCTCTATATCAAAGTGCAACAAAAGCTCTGTATTTTTTCAAATTTAGAAGAAAACACTGAAAAGTTGCCAATTAAGCCTTATACACATGTCACGGTAATATTACCCTACAGATGACATTAGTACCAACATGAGTATATGACACAATTTATTTATTAGTGAAATTAACTACATGCTTTGAAAGTGAATTATTTGGATGTGCATAAGCATATGTGCATACTATATATATATAACACAAACATATACAGTATACATTAATAGTGAAATTGTTTGTAGTTGCAATGTTATTCCCAAACAGAAAAGTCAAACTTTTGTTTTTCTCCACCATTCTAAAACTGGAAAGCTTACAGATAAAAATATCTCAAAACATATGATTATCTGATGGAAAGAGTAGGATTAAATCATTCTGGTGGGATGACAGGAAGAGATCACCAGAGTTCAAAAACAAGTCAATGACAACAAGACTTCAGGCCCATATTCTCAATATGATATACTTGAAAAAAAATGTATTTATAGCAATCATGGACCGTTCCCCAAATAATGAATGTCCTCCAAATGGACATGCAAAAAATGTAAATTTGGGCACACAGTCAAATTCAAATTGAAACAGTGCACACTATACGTATAGATTGTTCCCACAGAGTAACATTTTAAAGGTGTACCGAGCATCAAAAGGAAAATAACTGCAACAACTGCACCAAGTTCTTTTTTGTTCGAGATGTACTGGCACATTACTCAACAGGCAAATTAGGTAAAAATCGGTAAATTAATCATGCTGATTAGAATTTGCTGTTGAAATGATGGTGAAACAGATGTCTCCAGTTAAAGCTTCTGCTGGAAGCAATACAAGCAATGCATCAAAGATCACTTGCAGATACCGTGCTATGGGATTTTGTCCCATTCCTCTTGTACAGCCTAGACAAGCACACACGTCTTTACTGGTCTGTGAGCTCTAGATGTCCCATCTCATCACATGGGGCTCAAGCTGTGCAAGTAGGAAATCCACAGAAAACCATTGATAAAAAAGGATGGAGAATGTGCACTGTCCTGTCAGGACGATTCCACAGGAAGGGCAGGAGGAGAGGTCCCTGGACTTCATCAAAGTAGTGATTCAGTGATCTAAAAGTATGGCGATCACTGCAAGTACAGTTCTTTTGCAACCATACACTTGCCAAGACCCTGACAGTTGGACCTCCTCTATAAATCTTGGCAAAGTGTAGCGATACGAGATCGGATCATGGCCTGTCACCGACGAGCTGCTGTTAGCTCTTACTTTTTTGTCAGGTAAGAAACTGCAATGTGCCAAACAGCGAGTGACAGCGCACAAACTCAGCCTTCCACATGCTGAAGGCACAATGCTCTTGTTCTCTCGATAAGCAGAGTAGATTGGTTCCTTCCTGATTTTTTTTCTTGATTTAGACCGTGCTCGATATTCAACGGGTATCAAAATCACTACTTTGAGATGATGAATGCTTATGCAACAGAGTCACTTGAGTGTATGTCGTGATTAAATGATCATAATTACGCCAAAAATAATCAAATATTTAATAAAAAAACATATACATCTTTTTAAATACACGCATTGATGAAGTATCGTTTCCTATGATGCTCAGTATAACAACGAATTGCATTCTTTTTAAACCCTTTCCTATTATTCAGATTGTGCTTGGCAGTTCTTAAGAGTAGCTTGTATTGCATAAATCTTGCAATGGCAGAGCAATAGTTACAACTTCCTTGATTCAAAACACGTGCCTGCTTGACAAAGGTCAAACCATGATTCCAGGTTTAAAATAGAATAAGTTGAGCTGAAAGTTAGTAGATGTAAAAGCTGACAAATAGCTTTCCATTACACTGTTGCGTGACATCAGAAAAAGTCTACTGTTGGTCCACTAAAACCATTTTCAGCATTTACTAATTCTAGTTTCATTCACCAGGACAGCTCACATAGTGCAGATAACTGTCAACATAACAGCATGTTTGGAGCTAAAGGCATACAATGAATATTTAAAACCGTGATTTGATTTGGAAAATAAGAAGCAAACAGGAACCTTAAGTTTCAATTTTAGACAATACTGATTAATCTGTTCTCCTTAAATTTCTAACAGGATTGATAAAGTTGGAAAAATAAAAGATATTGGTACATGGCCTTGTCATAGCCTATTCTAAAGGTAAGTGGAATGTTTTAGTCATACAAGACTGAAATATACAATTATAAATTAGTCTGGAATACACTGAGGAAAGAACAAAGCACAAAAACACAAAAGGGGGAAAAAAAGAACAATTCAGTTTGAACAGCAGTAGAGCATTCCCCATGTAACAATCCCTACCCAGAACAGGTCTCTAACTCATTCAGAAAACCCAAACACATTGCACATATTTACCCAGTTAGTTTCCACCCAATACCTGTAAAATGACAATGTTAAAAACATTGTGCGATAGATGTTACACCTTGCGCCCTGCTCCTTCAAGATTAGGCTCCAGCTTGCCGGGCCCCTCTACAGATGAGGTAGTTATTGAAAAAGTTTGATTTTTTGATAAACTGCATGCACTCGAGAACAGGCACAGCAAAATGTGCAGGTGTTTTCGAATAGTCTATCTGCATCTTTCTTGATTAGTCAACACAAAGCAAAACACAGCTCACTTAAGATTTAAAATGCTTAAAGTGACAGTAAACTCGCATTTCAGAAATTGGTGAAAACCATAGTAAAGCAGTAGTACTTACATAATACAGGCCCATGCACACAGCAGGTTATGCGACTGTTACTGTGAGCAAGCAGCAGCCACAAGCTCTTATAAATGATCAGTCTTACATGGCATACTGCCCTCCAGTGGGAAAAAGTGGTACGTTTTCTTCCATTAATTAAAGTTAACTACTACTGTAGCCATTCCAACCGAAGCTCTCAAAACTGGGCAACAGTGCAGGAAAAAAGCTAACTACTCAAACATAGTAAGATAGCAAATGTACAGGATTTACACAGAGGTTCTGTATTATATATATATATATTTAATACAAACACCATACATTTACACATTTCATACCATTTTGTTCTTACAAACGTTCTTTTATTTAGTGTGATCCTTGGAAAATAGCGAGGTATCAAACAATGTTTGTACCTCCTATTTTAAGATTTTAATAAAATACATCAGCTTGATAAGCAAGAACCCACCATACATTACAGAATACCAAAAATGATTTTTGTAGCTTTACAAGAAAAAAAGTTTGTTGGCAAAACTACTTACACAATTGTGTGAAAATCATATGTTAGCACTCATTTGGTTAAAATATTGATCTCAATGTAGCACTTTTAAAACAAAGTATTTCAAAACAGTAACTTGTAAAGAGGTAAAAATGTTGTACTGTAACCCATTCATCATTCTGCTGGACAGCCACTAAAGTTAGGGTTTTAATGGTAATGTCCATACAGAAAACACAAACCCTTAAAAAACATTAGCACATAAACCGATGAAGAACATACAAGGTTTATTTCACCATGGCAATCTTCTGTAAAAATAGCCCAATTGTAAAGGTCTCCTAAATTCAAAGGAACTAATGCTGAAGAGCATTAGAAAACAGAACAATTTCAATCACCAAATATCCACAGGATGTTCACTCCTGATAAGCCAAGATTAACTCTTCTGTTGAAAGGAAGAAAAAAAAAACATTCACATATGGTAAAATACACCAATTTCTGAGCTATGCAAAAGGTCCTCAATTATTTTATACTTTTTATCATCAAAAACAGAGATGTGATGCAATATAAATATCCATATTCAGTTAAAAACAAATGTCAAGCATTTCAGCTTTTATGGCACTTTAAAAAAGTAATATACGTACCAAAACGTATTTTAAATGCCCTGGTGTTTATAATCAGAATTCGCCAGTAACCTCATCATTTACCGAAGACCAACATTTATTCGATTAAAAAAAACTTGAGCAAAAACAGTTTTTTGGAAATGTAATGGTCTTCAACCTTGGTCATCAGTCATCAGCTAAGAATAAAACTAAAAATATGGCAAAAACCAAATGATGAATTTTTGCTATATCAAAGCTTGGAAATTTATAGCAATTTTTAAAACAATGACCAGGTTGGTCATTTTACTGTAGGCAGAGGAACAAACTTCAGTGCACAGTGTAGTTCTATGCATCCTACACTGTCCACTTTGTTTTAACAACGGACTTAGAAGTAGGGTTTTAAAATGTTTGTGTGATTCTTGGGGATTCAGGAAACAGAGGGATTTGAATATAATCATAATGGGGAATTAATTGTAAATGTACAAATATTTGCCTTGGCAATAGTTTTCATGGAATGAACTGTTCCTAAATTGAGGAATGCTGGTCAACTAGAAAAGCAGCTGTGTGCATGTTATGGTGCCAAAAAATAATATTCCCAAACTGGATTTTAAAGGGTACAATAAAAGCAGTGTGTGCAGGTACAGCTTCCACAACAAAACGGCAGAAAAATTAAATGAACTTGGTAAATGAAAATAAAAACAGGAAAGGATGCTCGAATATCACATTTCACTACGGCATCGCAGCTACACAAAAGTAACACACAAGAACACAATTACACCTCAGAAATTAATTGTACTGTATATTTTGTAGATCACCCTGGATAAGGCTGCTAAGCAACTTAATAAAATATGGCCAATTACACAACCTGAGGTAATTTTTTTTAGACACTTGACATTTATTTGCAATATTTTCCAGTAGCCCTGGTACCCAGCACTCAGTATTGAATGTAATTTAAATTATACTACTGTTTCAGTTCTGCAAATTTCAGCTAGGAATAATTTGCTCAGTTTTTATGATGAATGGATTTTGGTTGTTGCTTGAATACAGCAAAGGAAAAGCAATCAAAAACTGCACTGTTCAAATCTGATTTTTGCAGTTGTTTTTCCAAGTATGGTTTTACTGGGTGCTTACCTAGTTTCAGTGTAAGAATTAAAAAAGTTAAAGCTTATTTTATCTATATATTTGATATCAGAACGGGCAAATAATGTAACAGTTCTATTCGATCAAAAGTATGATCACAAAGTTTTTCTACCCAGTGCAAGAACTATTCAGTTTTGTAATGGCCACAAAATCTTTACTGCAAATAATAGCAGTGAGATTGCTTCTGATGTTTTGTTCTTTTTCTCTTAAGACTCCCTAATCTCACTCCAAAGAATATCATTAGTTTCTCTTTCAGACAAAAGCTAGTGAAGATTGGACTTACCCCAACATCCCAGATTCCTTGGTCTTAATGACAAACAGAAACATGAGAATAGTGTGGAACATATTGTTTCTGCCCTGTGAAAAACATCAGTTATTCAAAATGGGAAGATTTGTATTTTGCTCTCAAGTGTTCACCAATATTACACTGGAGTACACTGTTACTTTTAAAAGCAGAAACAAGGGGGTTGCTTCTTAAAATGTCAACCTTGGAAATGACATGAAGAGAATCAAGTGCTATGAAACATGCAAAAAATTAAATTGAGGATTTTGGGTTTAAAAACTTGTCAAAATACACTTTTTGTTTTGTAATGAAGTGTAATGTAATTTTTCTATTACATTTCAAAGAGTTTCAAATCTTTCATACAGGGAATGATCACAATTCAGACTAGACCACTGTTATTGTCTTCAATGCTCTATACATAGTGTTCTATCAAAACATTGTTCAACGTTATGCACAGGACTGCACAAGAGAAAAAAGACAAATTACACTTAACAGTTGTTTACTGAAATCTTAGTTTTGTGTGTAAAATATAAAAATACAGAACATTTACCTTTGGAAGACTGTAGATATGCCCCTGGTAGATGAGCTGATAATGAGGAGGGTTAGTGCTGCTTTGATGAATACAGAACAGGTTCTCATTTGACATGTCTATTTAGGTGAAAAATTAAGGAAAGAAAAATAATTAGGGTGTTTTCCCCTCAGAGAAACGATGAACACCCACCCTTACCAGAAAAAACGTTACCTGGCTTGTCCGGTGTCTGTATGAAGTGCTGGGAGGTGAACGTCTTCCCATCGGGGTATTTTGGATGCGGTGGAAGCCGGGAGTCCAGATATGTGCAAAAAATATGCATGATAATCTGAAAGGCAAATTTAATAACCAAGCAGACAGTAGTTAGTTAATTAGCACAAAGTGTCTTTTCCTCTCCATCATCTGTTCTCTCAGGATGCTATGATTTGACGAGGTACTTCACACAGGCCGCAGTTTCTCTGAAATACATGCGATTTAGTGTCAAGGAGTTAGGGGCTTACAGCTGAATCGGTGGGCAGGTCGGTATCCCATTTCCTTCCCTTGAAGTCACCTCCTCCGTTCCATCGGAATGAGCTCATGCACCCGCCGTGTGCCAGCTCTGAGAGAAGAAGTGGTTACAGGCTACGCACTGCACACTGTAAATAACACCTCGGAAAAGGTCCACACTTCTGTTGTGTGTGAGAATACTGGCATTTGGAATGTAAAACTGTGAATTTTTATAAAAACCATTAACTGCGTGCTCCAAGAGACACTCGCAACGTCTAAGCAGCATATGTAGCAAAATCCAAAAACAGATTGAGAATGCAGCAAAAGACTAAAAAAAAAAACACATGTATCTGAAAGTCTTACTCACTTCAACTATAGTTAAAGTCTACCCAAAACCTTAAATACTGTCTGCTATAGATCATGCGAGTGGACAGCAACTGGTGATACAGCAAAGTTTCAGGTTGTGATGCTGAGAAAAAAATGAAAATGTGCCCGATTTCTAACCTATGAAACAACAGAAAAGAAGGGAGCATGTGCTTGTGAAACATTAACTTCACCCTTACCCTTGATTCGCTCGACAAGGTATTCTTGGTTGGGTGTGATGTCCAGATACTGTACAATTGTATTCAACGTTGGAATTAAGGAAGCTTTCACCAGAGCTGCTTGTTTAAGACTGCTGATACTGGCTTCTGTTAGCGAGACAAAATCCAAATACAGAAAGAATATAGACAGGGGCTGAAAAAGAATATTTGAACTAGTTGAAGACTACAAGCAGAGCGTTCCTTCTGCATCGTAACACCACACGGGGTTCCCTTTACCTCCTGTTTGCAGCTCAGGACATCCCATCCTTCTGAGCAGCGTATTCACAGAATCAATCTCTTTCACCAGTGCAACCAGGATAGTGTCGTTAATCCACTGCCAAAGCCAAGAAGAACATTTCAGACAACTGGCCTTTCTTTCACAGGAAATGGACTGTAGCGTAGAGACTGTGGATAATACTCTACTCCTTCATACCTTTGCATTTGCTTATACTTGGTAACACTTTTGAAACGGAGAGGGAACCCAAACTTCCCAATAATTGTTCCAGTGTGAGCTGCTGAGTGATCGGGAACACGACCACCTTTCTGTACCTCTGGCAACTGCTGCCAAATTAGAAAATTCAAACTACACATTCCTTATTTAACAGAAACACACCAAAAATTAAAGCATGAAGCTAAAATAGAGGGACAGCAGCAAACTTAATGATAATCTAAGGGCAAACCAGGTGGCCCTGAGTCCACCTGACATTACAATTTTCTCAGTCTCGTCTAATAAAAGCTCTGCTTTCGGAGATGCTCCATTTTCACTGCCTTCTGTTACTTGGGCCCAATGGGTTCTCAGACCGCCTATATACAAGAATGAATGTATTTCTCGCACTCCATAGTCAATTGATCAATTACTAATCAAGAGCTCATCATTTCATCGTTTAACAGTCGTAAGCGATGTTTGATCTAAAAAGAGTGTCTGTACAGGATGCCCACTGCAATTAACAGCAGAAAAACACTTCATAAATGGACATATTTGTAATTTGGAAAATCAGCCTTACACAAAAACTCCACAAACCTCAGTATCTGCACTAAATATAACTTCTGGTTGGAAAAGCATGAACAATCTGACTGTCACTACGAAGCTCTTAAAATAATCAATACAAAATGTAAGGTAAAAATTCAGATAAGACACAGTATTTCATACTCATAGAGATTATATTTCACAGAATACTGAGAATTAAGTAAATGCCCACAAACATTTTGAAGAGTTGTCCCTCAAGTATTTGGGCACACTGTCGGTTTTGGGTCCAGAGGACTAAAGCACTGTGAAGGATCTGACCTGATCTTACCCCGTTGCATTTTTCATTTTAAATGTATTCTTTTCAGAGAACACCATGATCTGCTGCCATTTCAGGAATAACTGAAACGCTGTTATTTCAGAAATAACAATTGTGTCATTTCTGGAAAGATTTTGTATAGGTTTCAATAAATATGCAATTATCACTTCTAAACTCTCATTTGGGGTAATAGTGGAAAGTGACCAGGCTGTACTTAATAGACTATAAAATATTCCTGAAAACCTGCTTGGATTCAGAGCACCATGGGGAATATACCTTGTGCGTCCACTAGGATTCAAGGATTGAATACTTCATTGCCATGTCAACTTGCCCCAGTACAGCCCAAATAAAAAACAGAAACAACAATTTTACACTTATACGTATTCATTATACAATCAATCAATGTTAGACTCAACGTTTAAAAGAAGGAAAAGTACTCTATTCACTCCCATATGATGCTTGCATCAAACAAGATCTACATGCAGAGGTGCCTAATGGCCTCTATATAGGTGCTATTTGATACTTTGAAACCTCCTCCCAAAGAGACAAGCTTAAAAAAGGAGCTACCTTCTAACTGACGTGCTGTACGGGCCATGCAACAAACCATCAACAGAAGTGGGAATCTAGGGGTAGAAGTGATTTTTCTTACATTTCTAAGCTTGGCTGTCCAGGTATCGATCCGATCCACCACCAGGCGGTTTGTTGTAATCCTGGCCCAGACCTAGAAGAGACAATAATTTTATTCTTTCAGAATAAAAATAACTTTCCAGAATTGGTATTCTTTTCTAAAATGCATTTTTTGGTTGGTCAATTAAAACCAAACATTACGACTGGAAAGAAAAGAGAAATAAGAACTAGGAACATTTTCAAGTCTTAAAAAATAAACTTCAAAGTAAAAAAAATAAAATTATACAGTATCAAGTCATGTCATTTACCAAACCACTTTATACCATGCGGAGTCGCAGGAAGCCGGAGTCTACCCAGCAAGCAATGGGCGAAAGGCAGGGTACAGCCAGTCCATCACAGGCCAATCATACATGAGGACAATTTGGAGGACCCAGGAGGTCTTTATACAGTTTCATTGATTACAATTAAATGAGCCTTGACAAGCTGACCCAGCACGTGTTCAATTTTAAAATGTTGAATGCTAATTGAAAGTTTGCGTGCTGCAACTCACATTTCTCCAATACCGACAATTTTAATAATGTCGGCACTTTTAGTGGGTCTCTTTTGCCTCACTCCAGTGGTATCAGAAATGACAACAGGGGAAAACTACAACCCTCTCTCTCCACTCACCTCTTCAGCAGCTTGTTTGGAGCCCAGGTCTGTTTCATCTTTGTGTGCAGAAGGAGCCTGGGACCTGCAGGCTAACTGGTACTGAAATTTCCTCAGACTCTGAGCGTAGTCTCCCACTGAGCGGTTGTAATTCCAGAATGTAGGGCTGTTTGAAGGAGAGGCAGACTCTGGACTTCCTAAAGGGTAAAATAAAAACATGAAGCAGAAATGGAATCTATGCAATACTACTGGGCTGCCCTCACTCAATTGGTATCGATCTAAAAAGAAATGTAATATTCAGGCTAACAATGCTTAAGAATAAAAAAAAACTTTTAAAATGAAAAAAATGATATGAAAAAGTCTTAGGTGTTTTGGGAGACAATGTGAACAAGCAAACAAGGCAAAAACATTAGGATATAAAGACAAAAGAGTAGAACTTAAGGAATGTTGTGTTAAACACGTATAATGCACTAGCAAGGCCTCACTCCTGTCTGCTTACCCAGTTGGCTGCGATGCCTTCGCTCCTCTTCAGAGCGCAGGAATGACTCCAGAGACTTGAGGTCAGCCACGTAATCCTCTTTCCCGCCAGGAGAGTTGAAGACCGAGGGAGAGGTGCGATATCGTGCTCTCAGGCTGGAGCCCTCCGCCGGGCCAACACTACTGGGATAGGGAGAGGATCCTGGGGACGGGCTGTAGTTCAACATCTGGAACCAAGCAACATGCCCTCCGAATATTAGAGACAGCAGCTGAACTAGCAGTTTAAACAACCGTTCAAGACTGCCATAGTCCTGGCAGTACCCAACCATTTCTGCCTGTTCTCATACCAGCAGGGCAGCGAGTGACGCTGCTTGAGTTAGAACTCCTGTTGAACCAATGTTTGCCTATGAGCAAAACGCCACAGATTTTAAAAATGCTTTGCAATGGTCATTTCTTCGTATTTTAGAACCTAAGCCACCCAATACGCTAAACTAGCTGGTCTTGCTTGATGTTTAGAATCCGGTGAGATTTAATCAAGTGGAATCTACCAGGACAGCTAATAGACTAGTTCTGAACAATATGACGGCAAAGACAAAAACACAATCAGCTGTTCTCTTCTCTGTGCTTCAGCCCTACTACGAGTCAAGCAGACCAACTATTTTTTGGTGCTTAACCCGACAGTCATAACCCAACTGGTACAACGGCACACAGGCAGGCACCTTGTTGAAGCTGCTGTTGGCAGAGTAGGCAAGGGGAGGGGAGAAGGAGCCACCGCTGCCTGCAGGGGAAGGGCTCTGCAGCGAGGGGCTGTAGCCGGTCACGCAGCCGGGGGAGAACTTGGGGCTGGTGCTGGGGGGCCGCGAGGGGCTGTAGCTCAGCACGCTCTGACCCTGCAGGGGTGAGGCCTGGGTGGAGACAGGAGCTTCCTTCTTCTCTGGCTTCTGAGGAGGAGAGACCTGGATCCCTGGGAGCACACATGGGAAGAGAATCAAAACCTAGGTATTTATCTAGAGGCGCATGTGTGACAGAAACATACTTCACGACAAATATAAATGAGAAAAGGGGAATCAAAGTCTCTTATCATTTAAAATATTCAACTGGCGCTGATAATATAGCACAAATATACAAGTAAAGGTTTATTCCATGCTGAAAAAAGAAGAAACAACGTTCTTTTTTTCTCTCTTGGAATAAACCTTTACTTGTTCCTTTGCAGCCTTCACATGCTGACGCAGCTACCTACTTGACTTACTTTAGCACAAATGTAGCTGTAAAGAACAACAGAGAAAGTAGATATTTTTAGATATACCATTAACAGAGACTGATTTCTGTGCTTTGCATTCACTGTAGAGAAAAGCCAACACACCCACCCGAGTTCCTCAGACCGAGAAGCCTGTGTTGTTCAGGAGTCACTGTGATGGTAGAAGGAGCCACTGTGTACTTGAAGTACCTCCAGAAGTCAAACAGGGCATTGAGGCTGAACAAAGAAGCCAGTACTAGTTCTGCATAAATGTAAATCAGAATGTTTTAAAGTTACCTCATGCAAAAAAAGGTTCAATTAGAAAGAGGACAACACTTGGATTCATTAAATTATTCCAAAAACATTGCTCTCTCTTGGGTTTGTGACACCAAGGAAATGAATTAATCCTAATGTGACAGTGTCTTACCTATATACCAAAGAGGCCAATAGGAGATGTTGTAATATTTGCTCAGCATTTTTCCTGTCCTGCAAAAAAAAGATATTCATTTTTTGACGATTACAAGCATTACAGCAATCCCTATTAAGCTTCCCAAAATGCAACACGACACTGGCATACATACAAAGTGTTTTAGTTCTATACTAAAATGTTATACTAAGCTAGAATAACCATTACCTTGAGCAAAAGCAGCAGTATTTTCACATCACTTACCCTTTTCTAAACTTCAGATTCTTTATTACTAATACACAGCTGTTTACAAAATGTTACCAGTAAGCAACGGGCACAAAATCTGTCCATGTATGCTACACGATGCCAGTGATGCTAGTCCACTGCACCACTCACAAATACACAAACACACACACTCACAACAGGGCCAATTTAACAGAAACCAATTAACCTACTGTTATGTCTCTGGACTGTGGAAGGAAACTGGAGCACCCAGGGGAAACTCATGTGAACATTGCGGAATGTGTACAAATTCAACGCAGATAGCACCTTGGGTCTGGAATTGAACCTAGGGCCCCAGCACTGAGGCATCTGTGCTACTCTAACTACACATCAAAGTGTGATCAATACCAACTGAGTTTGTGCTAAACTATCCATAAAATTAACTTTGGATCTGGGTGATGACCAGGGATTGGGATTTGGATAATGGGTGATCTATAATGAAAAGAGAATTATAGATACACAGTTAGTTCATCATTTATATGGCATGATGAGTTCCTGATGGCTTCTTCTCATTCAAATGTTCATCTTTTTAAAATGTTTGTTGAGGTTTATCAATTTCTTGTACAATGTTAAGAAAAGAGATGATAAATGGTGGGTGATGAACACGTTGGAAAACATAAGAGGTTGCACCCACAGGAGTAAGACACCGGGACTGAGCTCCTGGTCCTTGGTCCTTTTACATGCTATTTATTTTAAAGTTTTAAAAGTAACTAATTTTTCTTACTCTGGGTCTTAGCTTATTAATTGTAGATTTACATGAGTAATTGTTTTTATTATTGTTACTTTTTAAATGCCTTTGAATTAGAAACGTTTTATTTGTCTGCACCAATTTATTTTTGTTTCACACAGTGTCTTATTCTGATTTAGTTTTTACTGATTTTATCAACTCTATATAGAGTAAGACAATGAAAACGTTTTACTGACTCATATTATGAAATAAATCTCTAGTAGATAAAGGATGGCTACATCAGCCTAACCTTGTTATTCACAGGGGTGTGCAGCTGGCTATACTGTCTTAAAAACTCTGTTAGTCTGCCTGTTGCTGATAAAGCGAGGGTTCACACATCTTAAATTAAGAACCCGTGTATAATCCGAGGCACGTTAAACCAAAAACTTGTGGTAATGGAGAACTACCTGTATGGAATAAAGGTTTTTTTTACCTAGATGTTTAATTTAATAAAAGAGCTGAGGATCATCAGAGGTAAGAAAACAACAGCACACGGCAAAGGAACAGGTACACATTCCAGGCCAGATCAGTCCGATGCCAAAGGAAATGTGCTAAACTGATTCAATTAAGCAAACTATTAGCTCACTTAGGTCAGTAAGAGCAGAGGTGGTACAAAAACCCACAGGCACCTCCAGGTCTAGAGTTGTGCAGCACCTAGCAGAAGGCATCGTGCCAGTTTTGTTGGGGGTTAAACTGCAAACCGAAGTGAAGTGCTGGAGAACGTGCACTGACATTTCTGTGTAGATCATGCCGGCCAGAGAAACGTTGAGGACTCCCCAGGCAAGCACCACCTTCCTGGTCTGCTCCTCCTTCTTCATCTTCATAGTCCTGTCAATGAGGGCAGGCACCAAGCCCTCTTTCTCCGGCGTCATCCCTGGGGGAAACAGGAGCCCACACTTACCAGGACATTCTAGGCCCGCCTGTGGTTTCGTGCTTTTGTTTTTAGAAAGAATAAGAATGTACCCCGCAGTGCTATATAGTTAGGGATACAAACAAAGGCTGGACTCTTTTACCCAAACAATTCGAAATCAAAGCATAAGCAATAATGGGAGTATGAGCAGCTCTAAAAAAAAAATCAATGTAACTACTCAGTTATACGACGCTCTTTCACACACGTTACGTTTTCATCTCACTTTAAGAATATAGTCGTTGTAGGACTATATTGTCTCTACATAGTACTTTTCAGCAGGCTAGAAACTATCCACTCAGAAATGTCAGGGAGTATAAAACAATTCAACAGTATATAAACAAAAAACAGACAACATCTAACAAACTACTGGCAAAAAGACATGAATAGTTTTTACCCAAAGATCCGCCAAGTGCTTTACATATAAGAGATTGCCCTTACAAAAAGCGGTCGTCACCACTTCGTTGCCTTTTGATCTTTTCAACAGTCACATTGGATCAGAGTACCAGCTTTTTCGAGCCAGAGTCCAGTGCAATTGATTGTAAAACGAATATGTGCTCGTAGATCCCTCCACATTTACCTAGAACGTGTCAAACTCAAATACAGGAAAAACTATAATGTTTTCCTTTTTCACAGAAGACCTCGTAACCGCGTTTGAACAGCAAAAAAGCAAACAGAATACGCCGCTCCCTCTATTTTTGCAAGTGCTGTTTCATTACAACGCCATTTATTAAAGATCCGTAATAAGGTTATTTGATTCTTGTATAAAATATATTTTTTTAATATTTCTAAAAGTAAAGAAAATCCAGCAGGTTCATTCGCGTTCCTCCTTCACCTTAGTCCTCATTTTTACTCTGACCAAAATTATGTCTGACATTAGCAGTTCGCGTTGTTATTCTAGCGTGATTTAATAACTTCTTTTTCTGATATTTGTTTACAATGCATCATTCCGTATTCACAAAGTATTCAGTGATTAACAAAAAAAAACTACAGATTACTTTTATTTTCAAAAAACATACTTATCCCGCTCTCTTTCCCGACTGCTTCTTGACTTGCCCACGCAGAAGCATGACCCCGGAAATAGATGTAATGTACTTTTTTAACTTCCGGGCAGGTATCGGCTGCCGAGGCAATAAGTAGTGTGCTGCAGGTGGTTGTGCTTCTTATGTCATTGTGAGACTCTGAACAAATTATTTTACTCAGTATTCTTGTGTGGTTAAAGTAAAATAACATTTGCGAATGCAAGTTACCTATTAACATACGGCACTGTAATAGTCAACTTTAATGATTTGTTTGAGTTTTGTGATTTTTTTAGCTGTTCTTATTATGAGATGTACAAATATAATCCAAATCACAGGAAAGTGTATCTTATATTACCTGTCACTATTAATGAAAGGTGTTTTTTTGTTACTTGGTTTTATCATAGCAGGTATATCGTATAATGCATTAAAATATAACAATTAACTGTCTAAAAAAGTCTCAAATTTAAATAATAATAATAATAATAATAATAATAATAATAATAATAATAATTGCTTACTCTTTTCTGGACACTCCACTCAAAGCGCTTTACAGGTAATGGGGTCTCCCCTCCACCACCACCAATGTGCAGCCCCACCTGGATGATGCGACGCCAGCCATAGTGCGCCAGAACGCTCACCACACATCAGCTATCAGTGGGGAGGAGAGCAGAGTAATGAAGCCAATAAATGACACTGGAAGGGTCCTCTCCATACAATATTTGAATAAGTATAGTGACCATCAAAACTAACTGCTTATAAAGTGCCCTCCAAAAGTATGGGGACAGCAAAGTCACAACTGCTATTTTTGTTGTTCAGTCAAGCAATCTGGATTTGTGATCTAATATTGATATGAGTAATAAAAACAATATAATATAGATTTTTTTATTGGGTAATATTAGATTATTATTAATATTTTTGGTGATATTAGAAGAACAAAAGCATGTTTTGTGCTTAAACTAGTGTTTTCAAGTTTCCATAATTACTGGTACACATTCAGTTACATTTAAGAGTGTAAAGTCTATTTGCTTGGATATCCCTTTGATGCAATAACTGCACAATGTGTGCGATCTGTTGAGCTCACTAAACTCTCTGAGCACTGAGTATTTAGTAAAACTTATGAGTTTTTAAAAGTCTGAAGAGGTTGCACAACTAAAAAAGTACTAAGAATTCATTTTGGGATCTTGGAAATTTAAATAACATTCAAAATTGATAGCAATTTAAAAAATAAAATTTAATGATTAATCACAGCATTTTAAAGCATTTTAAACATGATTAAAAACACCACTGTTTTTTTATTTGAAACTACAATACTACAATACATTTCTCAATTCCTTTAGCTCTAATTATGCTCTTCAGCACAATTTAATTGAGAATGATTATTTTGTAAAGAATGAACTAAGTCTTTCTCAGTCACATCAACTGTAAATTGTATTACTGTATTACTATGTAATTTTACTGTAACTGTATTACTATGTCATTTTAATTCAATTGTATATTTTATAATCTAATGTACATTAAAGAAAATGCAATAAGGCAGAATCTCTTACTGTGGGGTTATCATTTACAGATGTTGAAATTTAGATACCTGCTTTATTAACAACTTCACTCAATCCAAACAATTATTTTTATGTAATTTCTATACATACTGTATGTTAATCCCTCCAGACTATTGCAGTTTCAAAAAGCTTAAAACACAAATTGTTTTTCTGAGTATAATCATTGAATTCTAAATTGCTTGTGAACCTTGTAGTCTGTGAGAAATACAATGGAATAAGCAGGTGTTTGTGTATGAAGGTTAGCCTAAGGTAACACCAATTAATAAAGTTGGTATTGTTTAAATAGCATTTGAGTCAAATGTTATCTGTACTTGTACTGTACCAAAATGGAAAAACCTACAGTTTTGCCACATCAAAGCTGATTGTGCAATGAAATTGTCTTGGGAATCTAACACATGCCAACAGCAATGCATAAAAGTCGCAGTCCTTCCAGAAATAAACACATTTTGGAAAGACGGTAGGCTCTGTTTGTCACAAAATGAAGGAGCTTCTGTTCTTCTTTGCCTTGCTATTGGCTGTCCACTGCCAGAAACGCTTTATTGGGTAAGTAATCCATCAAGCCATGCTTTTGCATTTTTGTATAATTGAGTTAATTCGAACTAAAATGAATTTCTCAGAAGGTTCTCATGCAACAGAAAGTGTTTCATAAGAACATACAAAAAGTTACAAATGCGTTTGGCCCATATAGCCTGATGAGTAGTTAGCACTAAAGGAAGTTGGAATCTAATCCAGCTCTTTCTTGAAAGCAGACAGGGAATTGACAGGGTAGTTTGTTCCATACTTCCACAGACCTTTGGATAAAGATGTGCCTCTTTTTCTAGGTTTTAAATTCACTTCCACAGTTTTGACTCGTGTTTTCTGGTTCATATTTCACTGCTGATTCTGAAAAAGTCCACAGAGTCCTCAGTGTCATTGAGGATTTTTAAGACTTTAATCAGGTCCCCTTGTAGCCTTCTCTTTTCAAGACTACAAAGGTCCTGTTCCTTCAGCCTGTCAGTGCTGGGCACTCCCTTGAGCCCTGGGAAAAGCATCTTGTTGCTCTTATCAAGGCTGATTCCCAAATTGTACACAATATTCTAAAATAGGTCTTATGTTTTATTAGTGCATTTTACAATTTATAACTATACCATCCATTTATTTTAATTTTTTTATTCCCTAATGTATAAATACCTCTAAAATGGCTATCCCCAAAATACACATTTAATTCTTTGTATAAACATAAGTGTATAAAGTACCTTTCTTTCCTGAAAAAGGTGCTAAACATTGAGAAGGTGCTGAAGCGTGCTGAAACATTTTGTATCCTATTGTACATTATGTTGACACATTAAAAGAAAATTAAACGTCTTTCTTGTGTTCTGTGTGTATTTTAAAATATATTTTAAGATGCTTTTCAAAACTCTGCGGTGAAAACTCCGGAAGTTCTTAACAAACCGAGCACAGCTTTGTAAAAATGATTTTTCCCCCCGAAAAGCCAAAGGTATCAGTAACAACGTCACTAAACCAGCAGAGGGCGACATAACAGCGCTGCACAGACGTGCACTGTCCTTATTACGAAGTCGCCGGCAAAATAATTTAATAACAAAACCTCTTTAAAATAAATGACTTAGATGAGAAGTTTTTCAGATGGCTTCCCTTTGCATTCTAATGTGTATTTTAAATGCATTTTAAATTAGGACACTTAATCACCAAAGTGTTTTTCATATAATAAGTGAGCAACTTTCGGAAGATAAATTTACTTAAGGGAAGAAAAATCAATGGGACTTTTCTTTTGAAGATTAATATGACTTTGACTTTTAAAAATGGTGTCTAAGAACTTCACCGAAGAACATAACTGTAGGCATTTATAAAGTCTCATGTTTATATTTAAGAAATGAGAAAAATACTTATTGCAACTAAATGAAAATGATGTTTTTTTAGAGATCAGGTACTCAGGATCGAGCCAGGATCTAATGAGCAAATTAGCGTTCTGCAGTCTTTGCAAGAAGAAGATGATTTCCAGGTACGAGCACAGCTCCGTGGTAAACAAGACATGACCTCATGACATGACAAAACAACCAATGCATGCGAAACAAAACATGAACATCCTTATTTTTAAAGGAAATATTACATTACACAATGACATGTGCTGAAATCACATTATAAGTCCAGGCACGTAAATAGACACATTTACAAAAACAGTGGTTTCGTTCTCTGTGTGTTGGTACAAAGTCTGGGAAACTGGAAACTGCACATAAGTTTATTCAAAATCAAGGATTTTCTTGTTTTGTCTGGAAAAAATATTTTTCTCCATACATCCTCAATTAAACCCTAATTGTTATCTCCATTTCAATTAGTAATTGAGATCCATAATGTACTGTACTTAGTATACATTAATGATTTCTTTTCAGCATGGGAAAGCTGATGTGGTGTATTAGAATGTATACACTATAATATATATACAATATGCTGTATTGGGCTTTGGAGTAGGAGAATACATTTTTTCCTTGTAGAGCAAAAATGCCTATAAATATAAAATGTAAACTTAAACTTGAAGTGGCAACCTAAGAAAGTTAAGAAATTTAAAGTTCACTCAATTTAGCAAATACAGTTTAATCTCATGTCAAGAATGAATTTATTCTTTTTTCCACCTTTTCTGGCCACATTTTGCATACAGTAGGTTTGTGTCACTCCTTGTTTTGTTAAAGTATTTTTAAGTACATTTTTGAAGATTGAAATGAAAGATTTCTTCTGTCCTCTGCAGATGCAATGACCAAACGTGTTTCCATGACTAATGGCGTGGCTTGCCTTTGGCAAACCAGAATTGACTCGAATGCACCTCACTGTGCTGTAGTTGTACTGAAGCACATCTCTTCTTGTCTTATCTTAGTTGGACTTCTGGCTTCACCCTACCAACCCAGACCTTCCTGTTGATGTCCGGGTGCCTATTGCCAGCCTGCAAGCTGTCAAGGATTTCCTTGAATCAAATGGCATTCGATATTCTGTTATGATCAGTGATGTACAGGTAATCTGCTGTATACATGAACTGCACCTGGGCTATAGTACCCTTAATAGAAACAATACGAATACGAATAAATTTATTTATTCTTGTGGGTATTTGTATTTGAGCATCTTTTCTAAAGCTTCTCAAAAGGATACAATAAAAGAAGACAATTGATGAACTTCAATGACAAGGATGTTTTTGCGATTAGGGTGTTGCATTTGAAGAAAGTGGAATAATTCATATTCTCATTGACTTAATATGTGTGTTTCAGGAAATGTTAGAGCAAGAGCAGAAGGAAATGGAAGCTAACAGGAGAATGGAGCGAAGCTCAAAAAGCTTCAACTTTGCTGCATACCACACCCTGGAGACGGTAGGTTTTAGGCTTAATATTCTTACATTCCTTAGTTACTTAATTATACAGTAAGTTACACCATATTCCCTCCGTTCTTTTCCTGGAGGACATTCCACCTTTTAAAGTTAAAATGTCCAAACTTTCATGTTCTACAGTGTGTTCTTTAATACACAATTCAATCCCATGTTGTGTCAATAGCCTGCTGTGAATGGGGTTTCTCACAGGATGGCATTGCTGTCTTGCCAGCTACTAGGGAACTTGTAGTGCTGTTACCTTAGCTGTAGGTGCTGTGAGACTCTTGTAGAGCGGATGGTTTTCACAAAACCCGCCTGTGCGGATACAAGGGACGGTGACACTGAACTGAGCATGGTCCTTCCAGATGAATAGTACATAAAATTAAATAGCATAAAAATTAAAAGTGGCAATTCAAAATTTAAAAGAAACGCACCATCATACAGAAACAAATTTTTCTAGCATCTCTAATAAACAAATCTGACCAAAGTAAATGCACGGCTATTATACTACAGACATTTCAAATTACATTGCGACAGTAATTTTAAACATTTTAAAACATGGTATAGAGAAGTATACTTATAATGTAAGTAAAATATGATATAAGTAATAAGTAAATATTATTTTAGAGTGTAATTTTGTATTTTAAAATAAAATGGAAAAATGTTCCTTGGTGTACAGTTTAGAAAACATTTACCCCTAATTTAACCCTAAACTGATAAATACTTAACCTGCATGGATTACAAAATTACAGCAATTTTTATTTCTCACTTTGGTTCTTTGTCCCAGATCTACGACTGGATGGATACCCTAGCTGCTGACTATCCTCACCTGGTTTCTAAAGTACAGATTGGATTTTCCTATGAACAGCGCCCAATGTATGCCCTTAAGGTACAGAAATGTAGGAGTATACAAGTTTACAGTGATTAATTATTTTTATAAGGGTTGCTTTAAGCATATCACCTAGAAATTGAGGTCCCCTAGTCATGACACTGGCATTTGGAATTCCCGTCTTTAATGACTTACAGGGGGATTTTCAAAGCCTTTTAGCTCCAAAGTAGAATCTGCTCCTAATTTGCAGAAAGGAATGATATGTTTGTAAGCATAAAACTGCCAATCAAGGTTAACACTGTGGAAAACAAAAGGAAAATGTTTTTTACTTTAATTTAAATGGGCTGTATGTGTAGGGAAAAAAATCCCACAGTGAATTGTTCCCGAGAGCCAACTGCTTTGAAAATTGTCCCGTTATTCTGTTGTTGTTAGGTTTCAAATTGTCATTTGTTAGACTGATACAGTATGAACTGAGACCTCTTAAATCCCTGTAAAAACTTGAACTTGTAATGTTCTCAGATGAAAGATGAATTGTTGTTTAATTTTCTCCAGGAAGATGGTAGTAAAGCTTACACATTGTGGGAGTTCTCTTCTGGAATATGAAAGTTTTGAGATACCATGATCGTTACACATTATAGAAATTCTCTTCTTGACTATAAAAGTGTTGAGATACTGTACCATGATCGTTACACATTATAGAAATTCTCTTCTTGACTATGAAAATTTTGAGACACCGTGCTGCTTGCTTGTATTCCAGTTTAGCACTGGAAGCAGCAGCCGCCCTGCCATCTGGATTGATGCTGGTATTCACTCCCGTGAATGGGTGACGCAGGCCACAGCAGTCTGGACAGCAAACAAGGTATGGTACGTGCATTGGCTGTAGGGTGTCCTTTTCTTTCAGCACACCTCCAAAATGTACAGTATTTTACTGGGAAAATGCTTGAGTTTGTGCCTTCCAGTCAGTGTCCTGCTCTCGAATGGCCTTACATGATTTTCTTGAACACAGGATTTTCCGACTGGCAATTGGAATGAGAATATTATATGCTGTAGGATGATATGCATAATTATTTTATGGTAGATCAGGTGGGTAGCTGCATCAGCATGCGTAGGCTGCAAAGGAACAAGTAATAGGTTTATTCCGTGCTGAAAAGAGAAGAAAGAAAACACAACGTTTCGGCCATGGAGCCTCTCATACCTGAAGAAGGCTCCATGGCCGAAATGTTGTGTTTCCCTTTTTCTCTTTTCAACATGGAATAAACCTATTACTTATTATTTTATGGTTTGCTGTTCATTTAACAATAGTGGTAAAGGATTTAATGTGTTTGAGGATGCTTATGGAGTGCTTAGGTACCGTAAGGTTTGTTTACCCACTTGGCTGAGGGAAAATAAAAGTTTACTGTTTACTGATGTTATTTATGGAAAAATAATGTCAGGTATGATAACAAATTAGAAGAGCTGAGGTGAAAGTGAATTGATTGTTGTCATTCCTTCCTAAATTTAGTTAAGATCTCCATTTATTGTGCATGACCCTCATAGACCCGCTAATTATCATAGGAAGGTTATTTGTTAGTCCTACTCCCTAATGTACGCTCTGTTCATAAGGAACTATAGATAGCTCTTGGAAACTTTGTTGTCGGCCATTCGAAACAAGAAAATTCCTTGATTTCATCCAGCAGAAATGGTTCAGTTTGGCTGTTTTAACTGCAGTTAAAATGAAGGTGGCTGTGTTGTTAGCTTTCCCATTGCCTGTCTTGATCATAATAACAGAAGAAAGGTTACAAATTTAAGGAGGCCAGTTGCCCCATCAAGCCTGTTTGTTGCTTTGTAGCTATAACTGACCTGAGACATATTATGATCGAAGTCAGGGTATTGACTTCATGAACATGGCTGGACAGCTTGTTCCATTCCCACGCCAGGAAGTGCCTCCTGTTCTTTGTTTTAATTGCTTTTTGACATGTGTCTCCACTTTCATCCTCTGGTTCATTTTTCACTGCTGGGTTGACTGCTGCCTTGAGGAATTTTGAATACTTGAATAACAGTAGGTCCATATAAGAATGTAGGAGAGATTATTTATAAGGAGCTGTCTTCGTCTGGGGGATGTTGAAAGCTTGGAGTCCTGCTGCTAAAACAGTCAAATCCATATCGCAGAGTACTTCTTTGGCCACTGTTGCACTTTATTTCAGTGCAAATGTGGTTGAATTTCACAGGTGGATACCGTTGATGGTGTGTGGAGGGGGGAATTTTCTGTATAAATTTTCTTTTTGGAAAGCTTAAAATGATAATAGTAACACCACTGTTCTTCTATAATCAGATAGCAACAGACTATGGACAAGACCGCTCCCTTACATCCATCTTGGACATGTTGGACATCTACCTGTTGGTGGTGGCGAACCCCGATGGCTATGCTTACACACACAGCAATGTAAGTACAGTACCCCCAGTGGCTGCTGCAGGGACACCAGGACTCTAAATGATCAGGGTCAGCTCTATAATAACATGTTGCAAATACAGTTATTTACTCAATTTACTTTGAAGGTCTTTAATGTTACAGCCCCCAGAAAATTCAGTTTCCTTTACACTCTTTTCTCCATGGTATATGGATCAGATGTTCTCTATGAAGGCCACCACAGAGAGGCTGGAGGCTAGAGAGAAAATGGAGAAATCAGGGTAACTGTGGATTGGGATCACGAATTGTTAAGTATAGCCGCTTTCAGATCTGTGTATTTTCTGAAATAGGTCCATTTCTGGATTTGCTGAAAATGGACCTGATAATTTGTGGCTCCACTTTTCTGCTATTGGGAAGGTCCTAGGGTCAAGCCCCCCATCCACACTAATTGCCACACAAAGCCTGTGCAGTGATTTTCTGGTATTTTTCATTGGTGAGACAGATAACAAACGTCAAACTCCAATACCTGAAACATGTTCTCTGTCCCCCTCTGCGAATCGGTTTCTTGACCTTTCTTTGACATTCCTGTGCCTGTGCCATTCCTGTGCCTCCCACAGACTTTCTGACATACTTAATAAAATAAATCTGCTGCTTGTTTGTTAATGTGTTAGCTACAGACAAATTGGGTATTTTTACTCCTTTCTCAAACATAGCACTCCTTTTTAAAATGATCAAAAGTATTGTGGTTCAACAATTAAACAATCATCTAAACTGTCCTTGTTAAGGATGTTAATAATCTTTTAATGGCTTCACAGCGACTTCTCTTGGATCTCAGTGGTGCTTTGGTTACAGTGAACCACAGTATCCTGCTTGCCTGCTTGTAGCATTTACTTGAAACTACTGCCTTTTGTTCATTTAGGTTCTAGCTTTATGAGAGATTGCAGTTTATCTCTCTGTGGTTAAAGATAAACCTACTAAATAATTAGGTCCATGTAATTAGGCTGGTCACCTCTGGTGTTCCTCTGAGTTGGTGTAAATGGTGTAAATCGTCTTCTTTATCCTGATGATACTCTTATTTACTTGCATTGTAAACCTGACATTGATATGGCTGTCCCTGTTTTTACATTTTACATTGCTGTTTTACTTTGAATGAAACAAAACTTTTTGCTATCAAACAATAAGAAGACAGAGGTCATGCTTTGAATTCTGAACATCAAACTACATATTGGTACCAATATGTGATGATGATGGTGTTCAGATCAAGTTCTGTGACAAAATGAAAAATGTGGGGGTTCTCTTTGATTCAAGTTGAAGTTCTTAGCAGCTTGTTATGAAAATCTCCAAGATCTCTTTAATTGATCTTAGGAATATTGCTTAACTTGTCTGGTTCTGGATAACCTTTAAAATTCTGCTTCTGACTCACAAGTCTATAAAGAGAATCTATCTCCCTTATGTTTCTGTCCTGTTGTCCACTTACATCTGATTCTTGCACTCTTTGGCCCTACAACATTGGTGTCTGACTTACACAATGTACCCAGTACAGATTTATAGGTGAAAGGGCCTTTTCCTATTATGCTTCCAAAACATAGAACTCTTTTTCCATTGAGATCATGTTGGTAGAGTCCCAGCCTGTTATTAAATCATACTCTGAGTTTATTATGAGTATTATGAGTTTACCAGTGTTATGTTTTATCCTATTAATAATAATAATCCTTATTAAAAAGTATATTATTATTAGCTATTTAGTTCAAAATAGTGTGTGTTTGGTCTTGTGCTTTTAATATTTGATTTTTCACAGAAATGCCATAAATGTAAAGAAAAAAATTATTGCTGTCAAAGTTAGGACTTTTTCAAAAACGCTTTTTGTTTAGGGGTATATAATGACCATAATTTTGTATTTTGGTGTATTAATATTTTAAAATCCAGAATGTTTTGTACAATATTTTGTTGTTCATTGGTTCCTTCAATATAATTTTGTCTCCAAACATATTTGGAAAACTTTTCAGCCATGCCTACACATTTTGATGCACTGTCTTAGGATACATGTAGAGATATGAAATTTGGATTTCAAACATTTAAAAGTTTGGTTGATTTTGTCACATAATGCCAAAATTCCCAAAAGGAGGAAGAGGTATATTGCGAACCAGACTGCCACAACATGACTAACATGACTGGATGGCCAGCACCAACAGTTAGATAACATTAGGAACTGTCCTAAGTCCAGTCTCCCAAGAGCTATGAGCTCAAAACGGAAAATGTGAGTGTAATAGTGTTTGGGAATTATCACTGCTGTTTTGATTGGCAAAGTGGAGCAATTTTTCTCACCTCAATGAGAACAACACGCCTTCAAAACAGTGATGTGTACTGTACCTTCTTGAGATGGACTCTAGATTGTCCCTGCTATCACCATAAACCCCAGATTGGGCCACTACTACCCTGGCCAGCCGTGATAACTGACGTAGTACTGTGATGAGCCACTCACGGTTCTGCGTCAGTGACATGAAGAGCAACATGCTGGAGACAACTTTCTAGCTCTCTGACAGTTTTATCGCCCTCTGCATCACAGCGGGGTGTGCTAGTCACGGAGCAGGTGAAGTAGCTGGGCAGACTGAGAAAAAGAGAGCAAGCATCCGCTAGATGCGGAGGAAGGAAAAGAGAAAGAGAGGGGATTCCTCCCCGTTTTCACAGAGGGAAAGGTGAGAAAAGGTGAGCTTGGGGAAGAGGTCATTGGGACTTTCCAATGCCAGGGTGTCGTGGATCGCTACAGTACTAACTGAGTGCCTCTGGTCTCTAACACCAACCCTTTGTGATCTGAACTGGGAGTGGTCATTTGTCCAGCAGTGAACAACACAACTCTGGCCTTTCTTTCTTCATTACAGAACCGCATGTGGCGCAAGACTCGCTCCAAGAACCCCGGAAGTGTCTGTGTTGGTGTGGACCCTAACAGAAACTGGGATGCTGGATTTGGCGGCATGTGCCTTTTACATTTTTTAAATATTGCAGGGAGGCGAGGTTGATAAAGCTGCTCACCAGAGCAGGAGGGCAGAGTAAAGTAGCAGGTGACGTAGCTGGGAAGACAGTTAAATTGTGAGTAATCTGTGCTTGCCATGTTTAGGCTAGAACAATCAGAAAACTGGAGTGTGGCCCATGACATAAATATCAACAACACAATAGTGTATGAGATCTTGAGAGCATTAATTGTTGCCATTCATTGTATGTTGTGTGTCCTTTATCAATTGCTCTTCTAACTGAAGGTCCTGGAGCCAGTACTAATCCCTGCTCTGACTCATATCATGGCCCCTCTGCACAATCTGAGGTGGAGGTGAAGAACGTGGTGAACTTTATCAAACAGACTGGCAACTTCAAGGGCTTCATCTCCATACACAGCTACTCTCAGCTCCTCATGTACCCTCATGGATATTCTTGCAACGATATCCCGGACTACCAAGAGTTGGTACGTATAAACCAGCCAAAAGCCTTGTTTGTTCCCAAGTGGTGGGGTTTTGTGGCTGAACTGAAAGCGTATCTGATTTCCTTTCCACCTTTTCTTATCCTATCTGATCTCTCTGACATCCCAAAGCTTTTTGGTATTATATTTACTTAGAGACGCAACCAAAAACTGTGGGAAGTGCCTATTACCTGTGTGGCTCATGCAGTTTTATATATGGTATGCAATTATAAAGTACCAGGTAACAAGTGACATGGGAACACTTACAGTACAGTGGATTTACAGTTGGGTAGTTTGCTGTTGAGATCTTGATACAGCCAGAAGTACTGTAATTTTTCTGCTTTAGAAAAATTTCCTTATACTTTAAGCACTAAATTCTCTAAGACACATTAATGGCGAACCCAGATAATATAATCTAATTACAGCAGGCACATTTGGCTGTAGTTGGTGTGTTCTGGTGCATTCTTGATGATGTATTTAGCAGTGACAGTTATTTTTTTTGACAAGACAAAAGATTGGTATCCAGACTGTTACTGTACCATTTCTGGACATAGAGCATAAAACCAGTTACTTATGGCTGATGCAGAATGTAACAGAAAAGCTAACAGTTCATTTACCTATCTGAAGTTATTGATTGGTATTTTTTATAACAGGATGCTGTCGGTAAGTCGGCTGCAAAAGCCTTGGGCTCTCTGTATGGAACCAGCTACAAGGTGGGAAGCATCTGCAAAATTATCTGTAAGTAATCTACTTTCTGTCAAGTTATTTTCCATGGTAATACTATTCCTTGGTGTCAGTAAAAATGGACTTCATAAAAAGATGGAGGTCATACCATCTGTAAATCTCTGACTTGTATGACAACTCATTTGAGAAATCAACTGGAAATCCATTAACCCTTGCTGACCAAGGGTATTGTGACCACACATGTGTGTCAGACTGTGTGGCAATGATGAGCAGACATTGACATTTCATTGGTGTAATAAATTAATTTGTGTTAAGCACAATGGATCAAGTCACACGTTATCTGATGGAAGAATTACAGTATTTAATGAAAATGAAATTTATCATCATTTTTAAAAGCTTAAATTTGTTCCCTTCTATAAGCTCTCATTTGGGAATAGCTGAGTGTCACTCAGGCCTGCTCACTTACCCAGGGAGAGATGAAGGCATGTGGGACTCCAGGTCACCCTGCTATTTTACGCACTTCAATCCTGTAATTATACAGCAGAGCTGAGTCGTTCAGTCTCATAGACAGGCAGCTGGTGACAGGGCTCCCTGGCGTTCAGTGAGATGAGGATTACCTAGGCCACACATCCCGCCTGAGAAGCAAACTGTGCACTGGGTCTGGATGAGTCTCTCATCCTGTCAGTGTACAGTATAGTGGAGCTCCTTTCTGTTCTGCTAGAGGTCTACCATATAGCCATCTACTTAATGGTGGAATTTAACTAATTATCAACAAATCAAAGACTAAGCAGCTTCTTGTGCTAAATCCCTTTGATAGCAGGGAATAGCTCCTAGAGTCTACAACTCAATTTGTACACTCGGCAAGTACTTGAGCTAACGAAATTGACCTTATTTTAATCCCTCACTCTCTCAGTTTGAACAGGAAAGTGTTTCATATATTGGCATTCTTGAGTGTCATCTCCTTCACCTCAAACTAGCATATTTCGTACCTGTATATCAAATCAGTAATCATATTTGACAGGAACCTTGAATGATTTTGCCTCTTTTCATAAATTTCCATGCTCTTTCCTCTTTTTGTTTATGCAGATCAAGCTAGCGGAGGCAGCATTGATTGGTCCTACAACTACGGCATCAAGTACTCCTTTGCTTTTGAGCTGCGTGACACTGGTCGCTACGGTTTCCTGTTGCCAGCCAATCAAATCATCCCCACCGCTTCGGAGACCTGGCTGGCTCTGCTGAATATTATGGAGTATGTTCGTGATCATACTTATTGAGAAGACGAGGACAGAAGGCAATGAAGCTAGGAGAAAAGAGAAAAGATCAAGCTTACTGTTACAGATTTCTCAATAAAATAAAGGTTTCAATATAGTACACCTTTGATTATGTTTTTTGTACATTGTAATAATTATACATTTCATTGATGGTTTTTGAAGATGTAGTGAGCTGGAGTTTAGCCTGGCAGATATAAGCAGGATAGAGACTGAACAGGATGTCAGTCCATCGCAGGCCACACATCCACTGACACATGCATATGAGAAACAATTTAGAGATGCCTTTTAGCTTAAACAGTGTTGTCTTTAGACTGTGGATGAAAACCAGAGAGCCTAAAAGCATGGGGAGAACAAGCAGGGCCTACCACTGCCACCTCGTGGCTTGTACCACTGTGCACTAATGACTGCACCGCGAAGTCATAAAAACCAACACATGAGTATTGCCCACCAGCAGCATGACATGGTAAAGTTGACCTTATTACCCATTGCTTATTTTTCATATCAGGGAATTTCTATTTCACAATGGGAGTGTGGCATCCAAAATGGAGTCCAAAAATGTGTCTGTTTTTTGCTTCTGCAGTCACAGTCGGTAACTACCCCACCATGAACGACTCTTTCTAAAATGCGTATAAGCTGTCAACCAGATGATTCACAAATTGTACAGCATTCTCAGAGCCCCTGAAAGATTTGTATAGGATTGGTGTACAGTACTTGAAAGAGATAAATAACTAAGGTGCACCATCCTTCCTTAGAGAGTTGTCCAAATTTGGAGTCAAAGTATTTATAATTAAGATGTAAACATGAAACTGCACAATATAGTTAGTATTTTAAGGAAATACAGTCTTACACATGTTTATACATACATGTGTCATCAAGAAAAAGTGAACTAAGCCATGTTAGACAGTCACCGGAAGCTTTCATCTGGGAGTATCTTTATTGTTTAAACTGGGACGTCTTTGTAATACCTCTGTCTAGAAATAACAATGTATACTGGATGTCAGGAAAAACAGTGGCAGGAACCTAAAGTTTTGATCATGTTTTATCATGTCAAGAAAATTAGAATTGAATCTAATTCTAAAATTGATCTGCAATATGTAGAAAGTCATCACATATTTTTAATTATATTTATATTTTATCATTTTGTTACTGTTACTGAGTAATCGGAATAAACATTGAATATGCAATGTCAAATTAATTTTAACGGTCAGGATATAACTCCTTGATTTATGTATCCTATGGTCACACTGCATTGGTTGTTTTCTGAGGATTGTCTTATTTGTAAAAAGAGGAAAGGAGCTATGATTTCACGCTGCATTTTATGTATATAAAACAATCTTACTTTGAGTTTTTAAAACTCTACCCGTATTTCATGGTTCAGACGTCTCAAAAATGGCTTGACAAATTACTTAAATGGATAGATAAAAAAATGAAAACTCTTTATTATGAATCAAAACGTTTTATTTTTTTAATACATCTTAGTATCTTATTGAAATGTATTTGCGTTTCTTATAAAGCAGTGCGCCTGTGCACTTTTTAGGTCATGTGGGTTGAGCCATCAGATGATAAGATGATTCATCAAAATGAATGTTTTTGTTGTGAAACCACCATGGCTTAAGTAGTTGCCATACTATAGGAGATAAATTGACTTTTTTTTAAATAAACGTATAAACTCACCAGTTAAGGAAGCAGCCCATCAATTAATAAACAATTGTTCTTTTCTGTTTCATATTCTCCAAATATCTACAGTATCTCTTCAATTTCCTTTGAAGAACAGATAACACTAAGCATTTTGCTTTGTTTATCTTTTGAATAGAAAGCTTGGTTTTAATTGCTTTCAAGCATGTATCTAATTCTAAAACAGCTTTCAGACATATCTGTCAAACAAGTAGTGTGGAAGGCCAGTATAATCATTGACTGTCATGAATACCCCTGGCATTGTAAATCTGCCCTTCTTCCAACTGGGTGTCAATTTAGACCACCTAGAGTCAAATGCAATAGAGCTAAATTATCTTTTATTCCCACATCTGTAAATCTGCTTAATTTGGACAATTAACTGTATTTTTTATTTTTTATATATTTTTTTCTCATCATGTATGTCTCATTGTTAATGGGCTCATGTAGTGTTAAATGTTTCGTGCATTGTGTTATGTCTTTTACCTGCTACAAAGTAATTTTCCCATCTGGCACAATAAAGTAAGTACGATATTTAAATACGTAAGATAATTTCTAAAGAGGAAATAGAGAACACATCAAAGGCAGAGATTTCTAAGCCAACTTGTGTAGTTTTTCATTTTGAAACCTTTCCCACAAAAAGAATTATGCAGCTGTGAAGAGATATTCCTGTTTTATTTTGCATTTGTGAATTTTAACACATGGGACATAAATTATTGAATAGAGTTATTATGGGAAGGCACATGAACCTTTTCCACATATTTTTTTAATGCTACAAATCAAAATCTGTGAATCATTATTCCTGGTGTAGTTTGAATTTTGGAATACAAAGGCAAACGATGTGTGCAAACCTAATAATGGGATGGCGAATCAACTTCCTCTTTGCACACAGTTCCTTAGACAATGAAAAAAATGTTAAAAAAGAGGAAACGAGCTTTGCTTTATATTTAGCACCCCTTTCACTTTAAAATGCTGACAGACAGTGCTGAATATCTAGACTACCAGATCCACAATGTCTATCATCACACGGCCTTAAGAATTTAACAGGTAACACATTTGTTTACTTATGATCTTATGAGAATACTCATTGTCACAAAATCCTTTGCATATTTGCTTTGACCACTTATTGTTTTTATTAAATCAAAGTGTTTTCGACACAAATTTTAAGTAGCTAGAGAGTTGCTGATATTGTTTCAACATCCGACAATGATACAGTACATTTCTAAAATGAAGTACATGTGTTTCAAGGTGGCAACATCAAAAGAAAGTGTTTGAGTTAGGCTGAATGGGGATCCAAAGTGAGAAGGAGTTCACAGACAGAAAATTAGCTTTCACAATTAAATCAAATTTAATTTCTATAAATTTGCATCCCATTGGAATGAAAATACACACACCTCTTTGTGTGATTTTCACACAACCCCAGGTGAAATTATAGGTATTAATTTGTGTGTGTTAATTCCACACAGCATGAAATGAGCTTAGCTAATTGTAAGAAAGACAATGAACACTGATTTATCTTCCATTGTTACTTTTGCATGAGGGCAATCTCTTTGATAACTTGACGCCTGTTAACTAGGTTTTTTGAGATAAAGGTTCTTGTTCCAGGAATTCTCTCGCTTAAAATTTTTGTTCTTATTTTTTATTTCGTTTAAATATTTAAATAACATTATGTATGTGTTGTTAATTGTATTGCTTCACAAATTAACAATGTGTGTGTACCTTTTTAAAGCTCTGTCTGTGTCTTATTGTTTGTATCATGTTGCTTTAGATAAATCTAATTATGTTTAATTAAGTTAGTATCTCCACAGAATTTAGTGAACATACAACGGTTGTTTTCTCTGGTTCATGTATTTACTTTGATGAAAAATGAACTTGTTCATGCTTATAGTTTTGTGCTTTTTGTATCAGCTGTTTACTTCTAAGATGCAGTGAACTGGCTTTAATGTACAGCGTGGTCTTATAATAACATAGTTTCACAATTTAATTGCGTTGTATGGAATTTACATTAAAATTAATTAAAACATTAAAAAAAAACTAAATGAAAATAACAACCATGACTCAATGTGTTTGGGAAACCAACATTTCCAGATACTATAGCTAGTTTTCAGAAATGGAAATTTGATTACCCATCCTGCATACAGTATTCAAAATGCTAAATATTATCAAGGGATAAATACTGTACTCACAGAAGATTTTAGTGAGCTACTGATCTTCAGATTCTTGCGAATTAAAATTAAACATCTGTATTCAGGATATTTAAGTAAGTCTAGGTTTTCTGTGGCAAGCCAGGCATATTAATGAAAAACAAGAGATCATACTTTGCATCCATTTAAAAAACTTAGTAATTTTGGACTGTACTAAGGTTTTCAGAGTAAACAGCATATCTTAGAATTATGTTTAAATGGTGTTAATCTCAAGACTGCAAATTAAAAAATAGTATGACAACACATACTCTTACAATGTCTGTGGTACAACCATGAACATAAAAATGTGCTATTCTATTACCTGATTCTTCAATGTTAGCCCTACATATTAAGTTATTTTACTGTCAATGTTATAAAACAGCCAATGTTCCTGTCATTTCTTTTTATAAAGCTGCAGAAATGTCTCATAAAATCAGAACCTTTTTGGGAACAAGTTTCTCAGAATTGAAAAATTTAATCTGAAGTAAATATACTGTATTTGACACTGTCATAGGAAAAGCAAATCACTGTTTTTCTATTTTTCTCAACACTTTGAAAATTCTTCTATTGCACAGCTACATGGCCATAAAAAAGCATGAGGAAGGACAACTGTTAGGAGCAACTTCAAAATAGCGAGATACGTGTGTACTGAAAAAACTACTGTATACAGTACATTGCATATACAGTATCTACATGCAAATCTACCCAGTGATGATATTCTGTTACAATTATATCTTTAACTGATATCAGAGGTCATATTCACTTCTATAACAGATTCTTTTAATGTTTAAAAGCATTTGAGCATATTTTCTAAACCGATGCAGTATACCTCAGAGAGTGCGAACCGCACAGTTACAATAAGTGTCATTCCTACAGTATCAAAAGACCCCTGTTCCCCTGGTGGGTGGGAGCGAGGTTTCAGGGAACTGAGCACTCCATAATCAATCAACTGCTGCTCCTTAGGTATAAAATAAAAACATGACAGAAAAACTTCTCCCGAGAGACCTGAGAGAGTAGCATCACTCTAACAGTCTAATTTAATCCAGCAAGCGATGTTAGAGGTGTGAGGATCCTGGCGAACACCCCAGTGAAAGCATGCCATTTTCCATTATGTCTTGTTGCCTCATGTCACCAGAGAATGACTTGTGAGTAATCATTCTGGATCTCGTTTGTGGCATACTGTATATCCACGTCTTTATCAAGACACCTGATTTCTGGTGCAGGGGTGGTAGTAACAATCAGTGACTTCAACCAGAGGTTCCTCTTTTTTCCCCTTGTAAACCTTAAGAAAACCAGATAATGGACACCGAAGGTTGAATCATGGGACAAAACCAGGCATAAAAGCATGACAAAAGGCCATGTGGTAACACCTGGTCCCAAAATCCAGAGCTGACATGACATACTGTACAATACATAGTCTTGATCAGCATGTGGAGTTTTATATCAAATGCACAGCACCACTATTTTAAGTTGACCTAAAGAATAAAATGGTGTTATAGTAAATTTAAGCAAATCAATAGATTGTAATAACAATTAGCACTGGAAAAGAAATACTGATTATATGGTAATTACTCAATGCATGCATCAAAATATTTCTAGATGAAATGTGGAGACTAGAAAAATGTAGAGCTGTTTCTTGATGGAAGCTTGTACATTGGATTCAGCAATATGACTGGATAACTTGACTGGTGGCTTCCATGACTTGTAGCTCCAGACACTCACATCCCGTTGTGTAAAGAAGTTCTTCCTTTTGTCTGGTTTAAATCTACTTTCTCGCGGTTTCCACTTGTGTCCTCTGGTTCATGTTTCACTGTGAATTCTGAAGAACTCCACTGAGTTGCTTTTGTTCATATTCTGTGAAGAAAATTGCATATTTTTGACTCCCAACAGTGGCTTTGTGTAGAACAATTTGCTTTCTTACCAGTTATTACAGCTATTTTATCTACAGTAACTATACCTGCTCCTCTTCATGAAGCCGCACTTTATTGTGCCATTCTTGCTCATGACCACTTTCCATGTCTGCCCAAGGCTTTGTATTGTAGTATAGACAAATCCAGACAAAAATTGTAGTATTTGAAGTACAAGTTCAAGGGGCAAGTAATTGTGTGTGACAATATGATCCAAGGGTTGTTGGTTACACTTGTGCACAATTTCTGTCCTTCCCAACCTTGTTTCTTTCTGCTTCGCCCTGAGGAGCATTTTCAGGACAGCTGGCAAGTAATGCAGACAGAAACTTAAACAGATAATCACATTGTTTCTATACAATGAGAAATGGAAGAAAAGTCCATAGAAATATACACATACATATACACATATATATTCAATATTAAGCTTTATCCCAACCCCATGATTTTAAACAGATGTATTTATTGCAATTAAGGTAAAAAATAGAATAATATACCATATCTACCTTTTGTGCAATTTAAAATATTTTTGCCATGTCTTACTTTGATCTTTCACTTGGTTATTTCACCAAATCCACAATTGTCAAGCTTCAAATGGAAAAGGAAACTGTATACTTGTCAAAGGATCCACAGTCAGAAGAGTTCCTCATATTAGAACTTTTTGGTTGGGAGAATCAGAAAATACCAGTATTTTTTTCTCATACTCACTCACTGATCACACTACTCTTTTTTCTGTTAGCTTGTACAAGTTTATAATTTTGAGGATTCACAAGTGCCTACTTAAAATATTGAAATTTACATTTTTTTACAGGTGAGTCAGGACACAACGAGCACTCTAATATATACACATTCAATTAATAATCAATTTTAGAATGCACGTGATCCCAAGAATTGACTGGGATAAATACATAATGCTTTTACTTCTGAAATGAGCATTTATTAATGTCCAACATTTTAGCCTGGTTTACTTCTTACATTAAACAACTCATAGCAACTGAACAGTAAAATTCTGCCACCACCTCCTGTGTTCTTAAATAAAAAATATGTTTTATCCTGTTTGTTAAAAAAATATTGAGGTAATTGAATACTCACTCATCCTAACAAGATTTCTAAATAATGAACCACTTACAAACATAAGGTGTGAATATTTCTTTCTCTGGCTATAGAAATCTATTTCATTGTAGATGAAGACAACAGATATTTATGTCACATAGTTTTTAATAGCTCATTACCTCCTTTGATAGTCTTTTGTGACTGGGGCATTTTAGGTGAAGTGATTGTTTTTGTTTCTGCGGTCTGCTTCACACCACAGAATGACACAGCAGGAATACCCTCTTCAGCCCATGCTTCTATCCATTTCCTCTTTTTCCTAGAATATTGTACATTTTGCATGGTAATAGCTAGAGATCAGGAAACTCCGGCGGGCATTTGTATATTTACATATCGTTGCGTGCTCTGTGCAATCCTTTATTTGGTGTTGGTAGGAAGCAGTCTTGTGGTGTGCAGTGTGCATAAGATTCTAGTTGTTCAAGGTGGGTTTTGCTGTGGGCACTTCGAAAGCACATGAAGGGATGAGTCATGCTCACATTACTTTTGCCTGACTATATTCTAAGAATAACAGAATGTCTACTATTGTGAGTCTCTTGTAGGCTTTTTTTCTTGATATGTGCCAGCGTGTTATTGTTGACAAGCTGTTTGGAGGGGCTCACAGATAATGACTTCTTATTTATTAGAGAAAATCCTTATTATATCCAAATGTATTAAAAAAGCAATTGTTTTAAAAAATGACATTATTGATAACTGATATTTGAAAAACAGCACTTTCATGATACCGGTGTCATATAATGTATGTAATGAAAAAAAGTAATAACCTTCGAATATTTTGTGAAGTCTTATGAAACAGTATGATCTGGAGACCACACGATGCCTTTTCTATGCACCCGGCGCAGCAAGTGATATGTGTGGGTGACCAAAACCACAGCTGGCTGCACACATCCCTAACATTGAGCTGAAGAAATATGGAAGGGATGTGTGCACGGATATTCTGGGAAAGCCTGTCATTCACATATGCCATTGTGATTTTCCTTAGGAAGAGAAGAAATATCGTAAGAAGAATTAAGTTAATGCAAACACACTGTTAAGACTGAATAGATGTCAAACATATATGCCAAATAGAAATCAATTTCATTTGCAGAGATAAAGACAATAGACCAGTGATGTGGGCCTGTGTTGCTGGAAAGCTTTTATCTTGTTGTCAGTTTCTGTGTGAGACGTCGTTGTCTGTTGTGCCGAAGCTCTTTCCGCTCTGATTTCTTGGCTCTGTGCAGCCTGAGCAGTGTTCTCTCTGGAAGTGTCATGTACCAGAGCTCATATCTACTACTTCTTTAAACCAGAACTGACAGTAACAACAATAATGAGAAAACCTGTCCTTTTCATTACTGCAGTCACTTCTTTATACGATATGTTCACATAGAACAACAGCAATAATAAATCTATACACGTATCTAGCACTTTCAAAGCCCTGAGGATCCAGAAGAGCATTTCCCATAGGAGGGGACCTACTTCATCCACCTCTGGAGTGCAGCCTCTGGGTGATGCACAGCAGCCATAATGTGGCAGCAGCCCCACTACACAGCACATCAGGCAGTGATGTGAGAAATGACTTTGCCAATTGAAGTATGGGGGAACTTCAGGAAGGCTTATTTGTTAACCCCCAGAGTGGACTTTAAGGAGGATACCACCACTCTTTTTAAAAGTTTCAGGGGATCTTTAATGACCAAGTAGTGAGGACCTTGGTTTAATGTCTCATCCAAAGGCTGGTGCATCCCAGAGCACAGTGTCTCTGATCATTATACTGAGGCACA
The DNA here is from genome assembly GCF_040954835.1 of Lepisosteus oculatus. Classification (NCBI taxonomy): domain Eukaryota; kingdom Metazoa; phylum Chordata; class Actinopteri; order Semionotiformes; family Lepisosteidae; genus Lepisosteus; species Lepisosteus oculatus. Next base: position 33,331,289 of record NC_090702.1, on the reverse strand, counting down.
GGTTTAGAAATTCTGGTCCAGAGGGAAGAGTGCCACTCCAGAGCTTCATCGAACACTCGCAAGCCAAGTACCGCTTACAATCTGTACTGCTAGAGTTCATACTCCAGCTGGCCCTTCACCATTCAGCAGTTCAGCCCTGAACAATGTATTCTCCTGGGGCTTTCCTTGTCATGTAGGAAACATTACATAACCCAGGTCATGTCGTGGGTTAGACTGCTGTGACTATTGTAATGTAAGTGGGAGTGAGCCATTTACCAAAGAAGAGCTACTGATGACATGTACAGAGTGATTCAGAGGACAAAATGTGGGTTAGAATTTAAGTGTCACAGTGATGAAGCATTGCTACTGTATCTCTCTCTCTGTCTGTTTTTCTCTTGCCATCTATTTGGTTGTCTGTCTGTTTGTCTTTGGCTAACCGTTCACTGGCTTGTTAAGATTTTTATTTAGCTCTGGAAGCCATTTCCAGCCCTTCCCTTTTGAGGGGAATGTTAGCTCTATTAGAAGTTGCAAAATTTCCACTGAAATAATTTACATAACTTGTTCAGGATCTAAGTGTTCAATATTTTTTGGGGGAGCTTGAATACTAAACATCTGCATGTGTCAATGTAGTGTAATGCAGAAAGTCTCTGTAACGTTGACTTGCTGTGAGTAAGGTGTCAATATAATGTTGACCAGCCATGGGACAAACTGAAAAAGAGGTTCAAGTACAATAAATAATACCTTTCCTCCCACATGACGCAAAATTTGAAAAAACATCACTGATAGTTCAGAACTACGGTATGTTCTCTTTGACACAGGCTTATGAGCACTGAAATTCAAAAAGGAACAACTGTCTTTAAAAAAATGAGTTCTGAAAAGAGAAATGTGTCATCCAGATTCCTGTGAATAATAAGGAGAAATTACAGAGGTCTTTAGTTTAAATAGTTTAAAAGTTAACTGCATCTCCAAACAAATACCCTTGAATTGTGTAGATGGCTATCACACTGTCCTTAATGTATATATTAACTGCCTTGTTCTTATGGCAGCACTAGTTGAATTATTGATGTTACCTTCTGACCAGTCAGATCAGAGAATGTTGCTTGTATATACTTCTTTTCATCACAAAGGATCCTAAAAGCACTGTACATACGGTATACGAGGAGACTCTCTTCATCCGCTGCAGTGCGGCACCCACCTGCATGACTAGTTGCAAACTCTATGCACTACACAACGCAGCGGGGGGAGAAGTGAGAGATTGCTTCATCAGTTGAATTAAGGAGGAACTTTAGGAAGGCCGGATTGTGTAAGTCCAGGGTGGAATTCAGCCAGGAGACCAAGGTGGTTAACACACCCTGAATCATCACATCCTCGGATCATTAGTCATTTATGACCAGTGGTGTTGTTCATTAGAGCAGGTACTCTTATATCAGTGCCATTGGATCATTCATGACTAATTGGTCAGGACGCCAGTTTAACGTCACAGCCAAAAATAGCACCTCCTTCACCACAGTGTCTCTGTTTGGACTGCTGGGGCATTGGTTTGCGAATTCTGGTCCAGAGGGAAGACTGCAGCCTGCTGGTCCTCCAGCACCTATCAATAACATAAAGACAAATCAAATAGGAGGCCAAATCAGAGGAGGTCATTCAGTCTGTCTTGTTTGTTTGGTAGTTTCGTGTTGGTACTTCTTGAAAGAGCCCAGAGATTGGGCTTCATCCACTTGCCTGGTTAGCCTCTACAGACGTCTTTCCTGTTCTCCATTTTAAATTAACTTGATTCAGTGTATTGATACATTTATGGATTGTTTTGGGTTTTTTGTACTTGGACCAAGTCTCCTCTAAAGCTAGATCATAATAAAGCAAGAGCACAACTTTCTTGATTTAAAATCCATACTTTTCCCTGTAAACCCCAGCATTCTTGTTTCATTGCTTCCCCAAACTGTCTTGATGAGAACACAGAGAAATCTCCATGTCTGGCTTCCTGCAATCACCCCAGAATCACCTGTGTGATATACATTAGTGCTTACTGCTTTGTACACCAGGAGGCTATCCTGGATAAGAGCATCTGCTGCATTGGGCTCTTCTCATTTCTGACCTCTCCTCTATTCTTAATCATGCTTCCTGAGTTGATTGCTTTGCTACAGACCTATTCTCCAGCAAAAATCTGCATGACAAATTCCTTGAGAATTTATTTACTGTTCGTTTCTTAGTTCTCCACTAAAACATTTAGGCCATATAATTTTTTAACTTAAATGTACATTTTCCACCATCAGAAAGCATTATATTGAATACATTTATTCAGTTGTATAAATTCCAGAAACAATTGATCCATGATATTATGGGGACCTCTGGTGGTGATATAGGGAAGAGTCAAGCAGATGTTTTCAAAAGTAACAATATTGCAGACAACTTCTGTTGCACAAAAGCTTTCTCATGATTCTGTTCCCGCAGTTCTGAATTTAAATTATATTAGTCAAAGTATAACAACAGAAACAAGAACAAGAATAATATGCTTATTATAGCACTTTCATGGACAACCCAATCAATAATTTATAATAATAATTCCTTTCACTTATACATTGCTTTTCTGGACATGCCTCACATGATACGACAGCAGCCAGAGTGCGCCAGAACGCTCACCACACATCAGCTATCAGTGAGGAGGAGAACAAAATGATTAAGCCAATTCAAAAATGGGGATTATAAGGTGGACATGATTGGTAAAAATGTCCATGAGTGGCACCTTTTTAGAGTATAGTGTCCCCATCACCAGTATAGGGGCATTAGGACCCACACAGACCACTGGGTGAGCACCCCCTGCTGGCCCCACTAACACATCTTCCAGCAGCAACCTTAGTTTTTCCCAGGAGGTCTCCCATTCAGGTACTGAGCAGGCTCACACCTGCTTGGCTTTAATAGGTTACCAGCTGTGAGTTGCAGGGTGATATAGCTGTTATTAAAAATGGTAACTTTGCTATTTTATATTGATTCTCATTCAGAAGGAAGCGCTATACTAACAAAGGGGTGCCGTGCTTATTAAAGTGTTATACAGTCGGGCACCTCTGACTTTGTTCATTGCAGAAATTCTGTACCAGATACTATCTGCACAAGTAGTAAAGTGGAGCAGTGAGGACTGCAGCAGTAGCACTGTGAGACTTTGGAACAGTGCCATCATTGGTAGTGGAGGTCTAATTACCAAAGGGGGTCAGCATCTGGCATTTGAAATGTCTTTTGAAGGACGGCACCTCTTACAGGGCTGTGTTCCTGGTGACCACACTCTGGTGCATTTGGATTCTCTGGTACAGAGTGACAAGTAACACCTACTGGCCCCATTGGAACACCTCCAACATGATCTATTCAAGCACTGTCCAGATCTAGCATTGCTTTAGCTTCTGAGAACACAAACACCTTCACAACACAAATGAACAGAAAAGTAAAACAAAAACTTTTAAAAGTTTTTTTAGTCTTTTTGGAGGAAACATAAGTAAATGAAAACAAAGCAAGCATAGGTTAGTTAACTAATACTGAAAAGCAAAAAATAGAGTGGAAACACAATATTATGGCTGTGGAGCATCCTTCAGGTGAACAGAGGAGGAAGGGCAATGAGAAGATAAATTAGGAAAGGATGTAGGGAGGGAAAAATTATTTAGGGTGGTTTTTCTGCATGTATGTAACATAGTAAATAGAATACTATTCAGAATTACTGTATTTTACAATTTATCTCAACACTGCTTAAAATGCGATGGCATTTTGAAAAGTGTTATTACTATCCTCTATTCCTAACACAGAAATTTTTAAAGGCAAACGAACATGTTAGCCAGTGCAGGGTCTGAACCTGATTGTACATTGCCTCTGAATTTGAACTTGTCTGCCTCAGTCACACCATTATCCCTGCTCAGTGATTCAAGTCTTCCGTAGAGAAAATCTTTTACAGCAGTGTCTGACTGCTAGCTTCGCAGGAGGCACAAAGGACAAAAAGAGAATTAGTAGTGAAAAGAGCAAATAAATAGGTGCTTTTACTTTAAAGGGAAGTGAGAAAGACTGACGAGCTGCTGAAAGACATCTGTGTGTTGAAAGAGAAAAATATTGTTTGGTCTTTTCACCAGTGTATGATCAAAACAAGGACTCCAAATTAGTTCATGGCTGTTGGAGTTACATAGCGCCATGCAGAGAACTGTCTCTGGGAATGTTTTAATGAGGAGAAAGGGTCACTAGACTGTGACACCACTTCTCAAAGTTCCCCAAGAACAACACACACTTCCTGTTTCAGAGGTGGAAAAAAGGAGGGAAAATAGTCTTCACAGACGTGAGCACAACTTTTGAAGCGTGTTTCACTGGATCACAACACTCGTTTTGTTGTCCTCTAAGGACTTTGCTCAAAGATCCCCATTGTCTATCAAACAGAAAAAAACAAATTTAAGCAGCTCAATCTAGAAAGCAAAGGTCTGATATTTTTTTCCTTCAAAGAGTCAAGAGCACTTGTATTGCTTTCAGTCTTTTCAAAGAACATTTTCTAATACACAGCAAGTGAGAATGTCAGTCTTTCAACAACTTCAAGGACTTGAGATTAAAATGGCTCAACATATCCCCTGTAGGTGTGAAGGTCATTCTGTAATATGTAGTATCACACAACAACAACCGTAACAAATCAAGTGGGGCCCTAAAGTATAATTAATAGGAGCCACAGCTTGCATTCTTCATCTGCAGACTCTCTCATGCTGTGAGCACTCTTTTTCTATGACTGCATCCACAGACAGCTCTTTTCTCTTCACTTTATTACTTTGTCAAAGAAGGTTAAACATTTCCATTTTTTTCTCCTTCTGAGAAGAATAAATTCTTAAGTTAACCATACCACATTGGAATCATCTAGGCAATTGTTTTTATAAACTGAGGCTGACCTGTCCTGCAACAGGAAAACAGATTTTAAGATGTATAATTATGTGACTGAAAGTCACACATATCTATTTGTATAAAAAGCTTAAACTAATGAGATTTAAGTAAAACCTAACATTGTTAATACTTCTTCAGGTTCTGCTGATATAAGAACACAAAGGAGGACAGGAGGTCATTGGGCCCATCAAGCTCATTTTGCTGATGTCAGTTAATTGAGCCAAAGACCTCATGTAGTCAGTTCTTGATGGACACTAGTGTATCCCTGTAGTTTCCAGCTGTATCCTCTGCTTTGTTTTTCTTGGTTCATAGTGAAGATGGCCATTGGGTTGACTCATGTTTTTGACTCATGTTTTATGAATACTTGAATCAAGCCCTGCTCTTGATCTACAGCAGATGCAAAGAGGTCAAAATAAAAACCTAAACCTTGTTTCATCTCTAGCTTCTTCAGTCTCGGCTGTTTTTGTCATATATTTACAGTGTATGTTTCTCCAACTGTACCTGCATGTGGTCTCTCTCTTTATTTGTCTGTATTAAATGAAATTTGCAAGGTGTTTGCTCAGTCTTGAAATTGATTTAAATCTTTCTGAACTTTCTTTGACACTTCTACACTGTTTGCTGATCCCCCTATTTCAGTATTATCTGTGAACTTGACTGGTGTACAAACTATAACACAATCTAGAGCTAGACCATTGAAGAAGAGCAGTGGTCCTTAAACAGATCCTTGTGGCACTCCAATATGAACTCACCTCATTGCAACGTCTGCAGTTTGAGAATGAATCTTTTATGAATTACCTCATCTACAGGTTTCTGAAGATTGAAATACATTATGTTATATACTGTATTTGTACACTCTTCTTCTGCTGCTTGTTTGAAGAACTCTATTAAGTTAGGTAAGGAAGGCCTTCCTTTTATAGATCCATGCTGAACACCTACCAGAAGAATCCTGTTTAAATAATTAGTTTCCTTGTATCTCACCTGGCTGGGAAGAACAACAATCCGACCACAACGGTGGGATTGTCGGGGAATTCCCCTGTCCTTTATTGATGGATGAGTCTGGGAGCAACTACATGTGGGAAGAAGGGGGTGGAGGGAGGGATGCAAAAATGAAACACAAAGGTTACCAACAGGTAGGTAAAAAGCGTGATACTTATACAGTACTTACAGAAAGTAGGAGGAAGTGGGTGAGATTAGGGTCTGATCTCCTCATAAATATCTGATATAGATGATCGTCTAGTTTGGTTTTAATTGTTCTATTTAGAATCTTACACACAACAAAAGTAAAACTTATTGGTTTATAGTTACTTGATTTGGTTTTGTCACCAAAAACTAAATTCTGAAATTATGAAATTTTGTCACCAAAAACGCTTGTTATGAACAGGTACTGCATTATCATGTTTTAGTCCATAAACACTACACCTGGCTTGAGTGACTTCTGGAAGAGATTTATTAAATGCCTATGAACAATACTCTGTTCCTTGAAAATGCCTCTGTATGATATTGGCCTCTTCTGTGCTATTGCTGTTTAGTATATAACTTTCACTTTTGTCTTAGGCATGATGTTGATTTTCTCCCTGATAAAAAAGAGAAATATTCATTTAATAAATCAATCTTTTTCCTTTCATAGTCTAAGAGTATCCTGTTAATATCTGTGAGAGACATTTTACTTCATTCATTCCTGTTATTTTGTTGTGTTAATATTGAAAAAGTACATTTTCTTTATTGTGATTGTCTTTTCAGTCTTTCTCTTGGTCTTTACAATATCCCTTTTGATCTGTTCCCACAATTCATTGTACTCCCCCTACATCATTTTATCATGTAAAATCTTCTATTTTTCTAAATTGACCATTTGCACTACCGCTTTCTAGAATCTGATCTAGAATTTCTGCTTTCAGAAGAAAATCTTTAAATTGTTAACATTTATTAGTCACCGATTTAATTTTTATCTTGTTCATTCTAATTCTTATCAGTTGTGTCTTGTTCCTGCACAGTTTGCTTCTTAGAATTGTAAGGATTTGTTGTAGTCTCTACCATACAGTAGATTTCCATCCTTTGTTGCTAGTTTTACTAGAAAAACCCCCAACATTCATCCATTGTTTATGAGAAAGCCCCTTTTCCTGATGCAGGTTGTGACCAACCCAGAGTTTATACTGGAGGCTGAGGGTGTAAAGCAAGACTGAGAGCACATGACTATTCTTGCCCCGAACAGGACACCAGCCCAGTGCAGAAACTGCAAAAGCAATCAATCAATGTACTGGTGTTATATGTGTTACCAGTTGGCATGCTTCTCTTTTTCATTACCCGATTAACCTATGAGGAGGATGTATCTAAATGAGCTTATCATAATCTTCTTTGGCCTTTCAAGGGTTAGAAAGTGTGAATGCTGGAGCATTGATCATCACCAATGGTGGTCTTTGCATTACAACAAATACAGTGGTGTTACATGCATTATGGTCCTCTGTACACAGTCATTAAAAATGCGACAAGCTTGATCCCTGTTGTGAAGTTGAAACAGCTTACTGATAGCATAATGAAAGTGGAAATGACAAGAATTTGACATTTTGTCGAGCATTTCTTAAGAGGAAAATTGTGTTCTATATTAATTCCTTTTCAGAATGACCTACATACTAAGTTTTCAGTTCTGTGCAAAGATTCCAGAAATGTGTCCTCATTTTCTTATTCATTAAAAAATAGTCAAAATAATGACACCATTACTCAGTTATGACTTTGCTTTTTTGTAATTGTCCATTTTCAATAATTTTAAATGTTGAGACAAAGAAGATGTCTATGGCGAATGAAAGTAAATTAAAAATGCTTGTTTGAGAATGTGGGAATGCAACAGAGTGGACAGTGCTCAACTTCTCTTTTGATTCTTAAAACATACCAGTGTCTTGTAAGGGCAATTATACAGCAGCAGCACTTGGCTGTGTTGTTACCAGGAAGAATATGATTAAGCAGCACTTTCACCACGGTAAGAAAGGAATTACAGAGGAAAAAAAGTACAAGGCTTGCCAATTACCTCACATCTGAAGTGCAAACCGTGCTTAAAGCACAGTGTTCTTGCCTTACAGGCTTGTTAGAAGCCATTCTCGTATTTGCTCTGTTTATCTTTCAAAGCAACATTTCAGAAAGACCAAAATCTCCCTTCCTGCTTCGCTTCTAATGGGGAATACTGATGAGCCATGACAACTGATATTCCAAGTAAATCCATTCGGATGGTGGCAAGAAATAGGCTGAAGTCAATGGTTCCCACAAAGACTAAGCATGTTTGTTGATTATTCTGTGGAAAAGTCTAATCCCCTTTCAATGGGTTGATGCTCTGTGTCTTCATTTGCCCGACTTAGACAGACAATGTGCAGGGCCTGGGAGTTGGGCCTAATCTGCCACTTTTTATTTCTGCCCTTGTGTTGTCAATCTCATATTCATTATCCTCCCTCCTCTTATCTGAGAAAGGCAGTGTGTATCATTCATTAAACATTGCTCAGAAAAGACAGGTTTTAGATAGCCAATTAGCTACAGGACACAGCTTTTGAAAGCAGTGTGACATCAGTCATTGCCATTTATGCACGGTTGCAAGTAGAAAGAAAAGTTTGAGACAGGGTGGGGATGAGGAAAAGATTCGAACAAAAGGATGAATAACCTGTTGGTCATTTTACAATGATTTAAATTTAAATAATGGCAAGTGGGACTTTGCAGCACACACCTTCTAATGCAAGCAGTGCACCAATATTTCAATGGATTAACTGTGATGTGGAAATACTGAAACATTTGGTCTAGTGAGTACATCTGTTTACTTTTCATTACTTAAATCTCTGTATGCCAACATAAAAGAATGGAAACAGCAATCAAACTTTCCGAAAAGAAACATTAATACATCAATATAATATAAACTACAGCATGTACAGTACTTATAATGTTGTGATAAGAAAGCTGTGAGAGTCACTGCATTTTATTTTTGGTTTCAATTTACTTCAGCTAAATCTACCTAATGCAAAAAAGGGAGAAGATCTATGGAAGATATAAATGTCTGAAAAACCTTAACATGATATGCACTCTACATGTCAGACTTTTTACTGTGCTTACTTCTTAGACATCTGAGACGTATATATTTAGTTTTGGCAAAGTGATCCCAAAACAAAACTTCTGATACTTATAAGAAAACTGTTTGGAGAGCAGTGAGTTTCAGTGATTTTCTCTCTGGATTACTATAGCTATTTGAGCTCTTTTTTCTTAACTTGTGTGAAACATGTTTGCTTTGCTGTTAATATATGTAACGTGATCATTTAATTAGTGGAGCATGCTTTCCACACTTAATTACTGTAAATGAAATTTCAAGACACGAGACACGAGGACAGTTGAAAGTGTATTGTATTAATATACTGTCCACCTTAAACAACCTGCTGTATTTACAAAGCTTGCTTTGAATGTGATAGGTGTCTGTTATTTAACCTTTTTCCACGACACTTTTTTCACATTAAAATACTGAAATGACTGTTCTGTATTGGACATGTAATACAGTAGGTGAATGTGAAATCATCATATGAATGAGTCTGTACTAATGTATTACTACTTCATTAAATACTAATGGTGAAATCTGTAATTATTAAGGTACTTTTATTTTCTCATTTTTTTTTGTACTTTGCTTTTTGTTCATAAGACAATTGTTACTAACGAGGATAATCAGTACTATGCTACTCTGAAAAGGAATGGGATTCAGGAAAAATTGTATATATCCTTTCAGGAAGATTTGCAGTGTAAGTCTGTTCCAGACTCCCTTTTGCTTTCTGGAGAGCTGTTTTCCTCAGAAATGTTAGAACGTACAAAACATCTTATGTCATAATTTGTTCTCGAGCCATTCAGATACTATAGATTCTCTCTAGTGCCAAGTGCATCACCTAGATTTACAATTCCCTCTTGTCTTAAACAAAGGATTTCAACCAGAGGTTCTAGGAGATATTTCAAAGATCTCCATGGGGTCACCAGAAGTAACCAAAAGCCTTTCACCCCAAATTCAGTGGTGTTTACTGTATACACTTTGGATGTGGTTTGATTGAACACTTAAGATACTTCTTTCATTTTCACAACTTCAATTTAACTTTTAAATGTTCTGTAACTGATAGTAGCAGTAATTTATTGTTGACTTCAGTTGGAGATTTACTGTAAGGGATTTCTTGGGCAGGGGTTCTGCAGGCAAGGAAAGGCTGAAAACCCCTGCCTTGAAAGCAGCATGATACAGTATTATTGAAATGACAAAATCTTCAGGGCAATCAGGAGAAAACACAAATGACAGGTATATGCATTTGAGTGTCATTAATAAGAGTTTAACAGATCTTCAAACAGCTCATGCACTGACATTCTATAACACGCAAAATAAAATTTAATAGATATTCTGTGACTCTAATAAATAAGGAAGATAGAGAAAATCCAAAGGCAGAGGCAAGACTTGATGCATTTGTATTGCATAGCCGCTGACTTTTAACTCATTATTATGGGATGTCAGCTTAGGAGATGGCTGAATTTATATTACAATCTTGCTAGTCACCATCAAAACAGTGAGTTCTGAAGACCCTGGATGTAAGAGAAAGGAAAAAAAATGTGTCTCACGCAGGTACTCTAGCAGTTCTTGACATGCTGCTGGAGTAACAGTCTGAAGTGGGTGTCTTTTTGTGTCCCTGCAGCCTGACAGACAGCGGTGTCAAGGGCAAGACCATGCTACAGTCGCACACAGGCCGGCACTTGCAGCTGATGAAGGAGCAGGACCGAAGAAACCAGGAGAGGCAGAGCCAGATCGGGCCCCACTGCTACAGCTATTACCAGCAATATCCACACAGCCCCTGCACCCAGGCCTTGTATGGACAGTACCCTTTTTTCAGACACGTGCCACAAACTCCACATAAGGTACTGCATCCATCTGTCTCTCTATACTCTGCTTCAATTAACTTTAAATCAAGCTAACCAGCTACCCTTTCAACTGTTGCTAAGTATATGCAACTTCAGGATTTCTTTGTGTTTATTTTAATGTGTGACATGAAATACTAAAAACTATTGCCTGTCTTGTACTGATTTCAAAACGCATCATAGTTGCTTCGGTAGAAAAGACTATCTTAATATTTGTGCTCCATGTACTGTACAGTATCAGAATGATGAAAAACAACAGAAAACAGCAGAATTTGATAAGAATATGCTATTGATGGTAGTCCATTTTCACATGGGGGTGTTCATTCCATTATAAGCAGAGATATCATGAAAACATTATATTTCAATTTGAATGGTTCAATAAGAAGTTACATTTGTGCACCATCCATTCTCCCATCATCCATAGTCACTTCTTCCTGTAGAGTGTTGCGGCAGACAGAGGGCTTTAGGGCGGGACCACACTCTGGAGGGGTAGCCAGTCTATTGCAGGGGCACACACACACACAGGGACGATTTCAAGACACCAACTAACCTTGCCAGTGTATCTCTGGAAGAAGGAAAGGAAACACTGAGCACCTGGGGGCAGCTCACACTTACCCAGGAGAGCACTCTGGAATCTGTCCAGAGACAAGCAACCAGGGCTTAAGGGAATGTCCTACATGGACAGGCTGGAGGAACAGAACCTTTTAAGTCTTGCATTGAAAAGGCTAAAAGGAGACCTGACAGAAGTATTCTGAATCCTCAGAGGCATTAACAAAGATGATAGAATTTCTTCAGAATGAACAATGAAGCAATGAAACTGCTTCAATGAATGCAGAAATTGCTCAGAATTCTAACACTGTCACTTTAGTTTTTTGTGTCTTAAGTTATCTAGAAAGCACACCTGGGAAATGTGTGTTTTTTTAAAGGTTTTTCACCCTCTCAGAAACAAATAAAATAGAAAGCATTTAAAGAAAAACAAGCCAAGCTGGAGAAGCTGTCAGACTCATCGATTTTTAAATAATTCGATGACATTGAAAAGGTTATTATTTTAAATATAAAAAATATTATTTTGATTATGTGGAAGGCTGGTCAATGAGCAACTGCAGCTGCCACTAGAGGTTGCCAAAAGGCCTTCAATTATTGTAAATAGACACGCAGGTGGTACTTTATTTATTTGATTATTATATGATTGGCAATAGGTAAAGAAAGTTACATTCTTACATAGTTATACATTTGGTAAATAAAGTGCATGATCCAGGAAAAATCTTTTCTAGAGGCCAAATAACCTACCAGTATGTCTTTGGACTGAGGGAGGAAATCGGAGCTTCCAGAGGAAACCCACACAAACACAGGAAGAACATACAAACTCCACAATGAAAGCACCCCAGTGCTGCAAAGGAGCAATACTAACCACAGCACCATCGTGCCACCCAAGTAATTATTCTAAACCGTACAAAACCTTTAGGTTCAAAAGATCTGGGGATATAGCAAGATTATTAGTAAAGGTATTGAGAAGAACAGCTACTGCTGTAGACAGGATTTCCTCATCTAACCTTAACCTTATAATGTGATTACCAGACACATGGTGCTGAATTAAAAGGTTTCAGGGATTAGAACTGATACCACCCAAAAGGTCCTTTGTATTTTCATAGCCAAATAACAAGCAGACCTCTTAAGGTTTCACTGTATTGACTAGAGTCATTTTAAGCAAAGATGTGACTGATTCTGAAATCTCTTAATAAGAACTTCTGGTCTTCCTATAAATCAATTCAGATTTTGACCATGATCTTATTGTGATTTTGATAACACTTGAGACCTGAGGATGACACAAAATCCCTCGATCTCCTTTTGTTTATCGACATCACTGCTATGGCTGATAAATAGTTTTTTTTTGTAGTAGATAAAGGAATTCCTAGAAGGCCTGCTGATGTATCTTCCGTGTTTCAAAGGTAATAAATCAGATCTTCAGAGAAATACGGCAACAGCTGTTGAAGAATGCCTCAAATACATCAAAGCAAACTTCTATTTGCACTTCTCCACTGGAACCCTTTCATGTTCAAAACATGTCTTGTATAGGTTTGTGTTACTGGCTTTACCTCTGTTGTTTCTGCACCCATGGGTGTTCTTTTAGTAGCAGGTTCCCCTGAAGAGATGGGGAGAGTTGATTAGATTTGTAGTTTTGTATATAGTCTATCAGCCCTTGTATAGGCTTATACCTTGAAGGGAATAGTAAACAGCAGAAGAAATCTTTTTAAAGATCTTTTTAGGATCTTGAAAGTAATTCCACACTAAGTTTCCTTAAAGAAAGGTTTCAGAAAGACACTCCTCTAATCACAAAGTATTAATAGCACACACAAAAACAACTGTCAAACATTGCCTCAGCATTTAGTGTCAGTTTAGTCTTTTCCAGAATACTGTACATCATCCAGTCTGGGAGTCTGTTTTCATGCTCATTATTTGATAGTCTCTAATCTGCAGTCTTTCTGGAAACATGCCACACTGCTGAAATCTGTAAAGGTTTTGTGTTGTGGTAAAAGCCTATTGTACTGTAGCTGTGGCAGGATGAAATCATCCTCTCCCTGCTCTTAAACAGTGTGTGACCGCAGGGCTTCAGACATGAAAGGTTTGATGAGATGGCAAATTAACACTTTATCTCACTATATTTTCTGACCATTTAGCATCAAGAAAGGTGAAAGTAATGCTGCACCACAGAGGCACAAAGACAAAGTCTCCCACTACTGCTAACTGTACTTTTATGATTCAAGATGTGTTTTGAAACATAAACTAACTTTATAGTGACAATATTTGCTCTTTTTAATGGCCTGTGATGGCTGATGGCAGAAAATCTTTTTTTTTTTAGTCCAATCAAATACTGTCAGAATTGTTTGGATCTTTTCTCATCTCAAAGGTGATTTTGATTTGACAGAAACTTAATTGCTTGGCAGCCTCTAAAGTCAGAAAACACAGGGACATTTTTATTCAGGTTCTGTGGTTCATGGAGATATTGAATAAGACAAAAGACCACATTGCCCAGGTCTTCTGCGTAGTAGCCACTGTCATTTGAAGGTCCATTCTCTTCTTATATTTTGGAATAAAAAAAATCTGAAACTTTCTCATGTTCAGCAGCAGAACAATAGATACTGGATTATTTTTAAATTGTTAAATGCCTTTGTAAAAAAGTGGGTTTATACTGTTTATTTCTTGATACTGACATAAATTAACAAAAAATAGAACAAAATATTTTTCAAATGATTTTGTGATATGTATTTATATGTAATCCACATTTTTCACAAGCAAAAACAAAGTATCTAATGTAAAAAAGGAGCTTCATACTGTAGTTGGGATTTACTTTGTTGCTAAAGCTGACCTATTAATTTGGTTTAACAAATCAATTTACTGTTTATTTATTAGTCTCACATAATGTCTCCCATTTAAGAGATAGATGGGGACATGCATAATACAAATGTTAAAAGCCAAAACATTCTGTATAAACTCCAAAGACTTAAATAGATTTCAAAGTTACACGTGAACAGTGATCGTTCCTCAGTGCAATGATGTGACTGCTTGCATCATGTGAAGCATCAGACATGTAATTGTACATAAGGTGGACCCTAAAAAAGCCATTGTGACAGTTGATGGGCTTATGGGTTCCTGAAACAAATAAGACAAAAAGCTTGGAATTGATGTTATTTTCAAAGTGCTATTTTTTAACAGAGGGGGTAAAAAAGAACTGCACCTCTTCACTCTTGAGCAGAGAAGACTGCAAAGGGACCTGATCCCAGTATTTAAAATCCTCAAAGGCATTGACAATGTCAGCAGAGGGGATTTCTTTAGAAATGCACAGTGAAATGCAAGGGGAAGGACACAAGTGGAAGTCACTTGGACATGTACTTAAAACTGAGAGCAGGGGGCACTTTTTGCCAAGAGGGTTGTGGGAGTATGGAACAAGCTAGCCAGCCAGGTTGTAAAAGCTGATACTTCTTTAAGAAACTGATTCTCAGGCCAGTTTGCTTCTGATTACTCAATGGGCTAGATGGCTTCCTCTTGTTTTCTTTCATATATCCTTATCCCCTTAAATTCAAAGGACAGAGGGAGAATTTACAGATGAACGGTGGTAGCCAGTAAGGTAAAGCTGTTTAAAAGGGGAATTATTATTAAACAATCCGCAATGTATTATTTTAAGCATGGAAAAGCTGTTGTATTCAGTGGCATTTTAGCGTCCGCAAACATTTGCGGCTACTAATGAATTTCACCATAACTAATGACAGCATTTCATGTGATCAGAAAATGAATATAATTAAATCTTCCTTATTAGAATTACCTACTGTAATGAAAACAAAGTATGGATTGAAGATGAAGGCAGGACATCTCACAATTAATTTTTTTTCTGGCATTTTAGACATAGACATAAGATTGAGAAATCCTTTAAATTTGCTTTCACTGTACTAATCACCACTTCTCCTAGTTCAGTTTGGGGAATTTATGTTTTTGTTTTTCTCATGCTCTTGTCTGTACCTTGATAAAAATAAGGCTGTGGTCTTTTAGCATCGTACAACTAGGAAGGAACCTAACCAAGATCAGCAGACGTTTGTTAAGAGCAAAGGAATAGACAGATTAATTCCATGTTGAAAAGAAGCTATGTGCTCACACTTGAAGAAGGCTCAAAGATCGTAACTGAGTTTTTCTTGGTTAATACTTTTCAGTGTGGAATTAACCCCTGACTTGATCTTTTGCAGCCCACACACTGATTCACTAACCACTTGAAATCTGCTAGGATCAGGTGCACAGCAGGGTGTGAAACAATGAACAAACAAAAACTAGAAAAAAAGAATATATACAGAAAGTTCTGATAATAGTAGTAAGAATAATATCAAGAAAAAGTAATTTATTTAAAGAAAGATTGTCTAGTCAGGTTATACAAGGTTGCATGGAGGTTCTATATAATATATACAATTCACTGTTCACAAATCCATTTTTTATTGTCCACTTTTATTGACAGTGATTTAGTTTGGATTGAGAAATATTATTACATTTTATATTACATTTGTATATACCAACTGCTCATGGAGAAGTTCCACAAAGTTAGGTTAAAGCAACAGTTATGAAGCAGCAAATTACTAAACTTATTTTTTGCAGTTCAATATTTATTTTTAGGAAGTATAACAACAGGGTGTTGAAATGTCTGGAGAGAAAAATAAACCTTGATTTATAATTTAGAGCAGTAACAAAGAGGTTACTTTAAAGCTTTTTAGGAACTGTTTTGATGGCCGTGGATAGAGGTGACAGAGAGGAGTACTGGGCTATTTAAATTCCTCAGCCTGTTCTCACTTTACCTTCATGTTAAAAAATTTTGAAGACTGCTTGACAAACATGTTGTATCTTTAGAAATTAACTGCAGGTTGAGTAACACTTCAATGGAAATTAAAAGAACATTTTTAAACTAATCGCAAACAATTCCATTAAATTCAGGGAAACACAAAATTCAAAATTTAAATTGGTTTAGAGAGATTTCAAGCAGCATTTTGTAATTAAGATATAGTGCTGCAATTGAAAATATCCATGGGCCAATGTCCAGTATGTAAGTGATTAAAAATGCAGTTACACCACAGACCAATTTTTCAATGATCTTATTTAAATAAACAGGCATTCTGGGAAGTGTAATTAAATTTGCTGTTCCAGCATTATTTAATACCATTATTTAATAATTTAATACCTTGTACTGTATATCTAACATGCCTACAGTAGCTCCTACAGAAAAAGATTATTCGGTTAAGATAATATTTTACTAATTTTGACAGCCATGCCACTTTTCCAAAGATGATAGTGAATTTAAGCATGTGAAATATGTCGTGTCTCTGTTTATTCGATGCTCCTTTTCATTTGATCTTATACATTACTCTTCAGGTTCTGTTTAATTGCTTATTGCTTTATGTTAAATAACATGTCTGGGAAAAGCTCTGTGGTCATGGGATAGAATGAGCTCAGAGAGATAGTTATTGAATGCAGCATATTAAATTTGAAAATATGCCCCTAAGGTGTTTTCATGCTGAAGACATTTAAAATGTTAACAACATAGTATGACTAATTTGCCTTTAACCTTCTTATGTGTAACATAATAGTATGTACTATTAAGCTTCAATTAAGGTTCAAGCTTGTGAACTGAAGGAAAAAAAGAATAATTGAGAAACACAAATCACAGGGCTTTGCATCTGCACACAACCTTTGAGCTTCCATGTCTTTTCTAACTGGGGAAACCCGTGCAAATATACTGCTGTGTTAGTTAAATCAGAATAGCTAGAAAAATACTAACTCAAGAAAGACGAGCAGGGACTGTGATCTGCGGGTTGTGTGTTGAAATCCCAGCTGAATCAGTCCTTGACTTGAACACATCACTTGGATTGCTCTAGGAATTCCTCTGCCGCGTAAGTGGGTCTCCAGCTCATCATCGCGAATACAAACTTCTTCTCAATTCCCATACATGGCAAATGTTAAGGGATACAAAAAAATTTAGGACATGTTTACTATTATTATACTGTTTAATTCAATAACACATCCAGCCTTTGCCCTAATAAACATGGATGTCACTGTGGTTTCAGAAAGCATTCAAAGATTTCTCAGTTACTGAAGGGGTTTGATCAGTCCCTTTGACAGCCTGCCACATGGTGCTTTAGAGTGGGTGGCAATGATTCCTTCCTTTTCCCACTCTCTGCTCCTCACCTCACAGATGTTTCTCACTCCCTGATGCTTTCTTGGCAGCTGTGTCGATTGGTGACAGAGGTTGCTCTCATTTCAGCTTCATATTCAGCTCTGAAACACGGCGCTTGGAATAAATGCTCAATTAACAAGGCTACATACTAGAGTTTATGAGATTAATTTAGTGCATGTAGCAGGTGTCTGCCAAAATTCCTTTCCTATTTAAACCTCCCATTTCATACCAACGTTTAATCCTATTACAGCTAATTGAGTGAAGTCGGCAGTCTTTTTCAGTTAAAACAAGTTCAGGCTCTAATAGGATTCAAAAGAAAGGTACAATAAACGAAACAAACTGTGGTGTTTAGTTCCTTCCATTTCATAGATTCTGCACCATTTAAGAGCTTTATCTGCAAAAAAAGAGAGGCTGAGCATATTTATAGCCCACATAAAAAGGGGCTTTTTCCTGTGCTTTTCCTATTTGTTTTGTTAAAACACATAAAAATATTATAAGGAAATGTGTGTTTTCAGTGTGATTTAAGGACAAAATCACTTAAGAAACAAACCTGAGTTACAGTAGACAGGGTGTGCCATTTCATTTCTAAAGTAAGAATGCTGAAATAAAGGAATATCACAGTTTTGTCAGAAACTCTTGCACAAGCTCTCTCCCTGCGGCAGAGGTGCTGCCCAAAGGCCGACCGTCTCCTGTGTGTGTCTCCCTTAGCGGGGGTGGTAGCATCCTGGGTATGGAGCAGACCACCATTCGCCAAAGGTCCATCAGCCCAGCGGATACCCTTCACATGCCCCTTTTAAACCCCTTAAATGATGTCACTGCTGCTTGTCCACAGCTAAAGCTATAAAACTGTCCTGTTTCCTTTTTTGTTTCAGACATTTTATCAAAGACAAGACTAGCAGTCTTGTGTTGATTATCCTGTGGAATGTTGTAGATCTTCCGGTGGTAAACTTTATATTTCTTTGCAGCAGGTTCTGGTGATGAAGACATCGCCCCTATGCTGGACCAGTGCCAGTAGTAAGGGTTTAGGGGCATCTAGTTATGGGAGACTAGTACTGGAAATGAAGGAAAGAATATGGAATAGTGGTTAGGCACTCGGAACATTGATCTGGAAGGCTGTGCATTCATAACCCACATGAGGCACTGTTGTTGTATTCTTGAGCAAAGCACCTCACTGAGATCGCTCGCTTAACTGTATAAATGGATACAGAATATAAATCGCTTTGGATAAAAACAGAAGCTAAATGAATGAAAAACAATAAGCTCTCCAAAAATACCTGAAGGCATTTCTCAATACAACATTCTTGGGAGTTTTATGCTGTGATAATACAGTACTATCCTATTTTTATGTGTTAATAACCTTCTCCTGTAATTAATGAGCTGGTATACCTGCTCTGCAGAAATACACTAAATTATTATAGTAAGGACAGATTCAAAATATACAATACTTTTCTATTATTCAACGTGTAGCCGGTGAGTACGTGCGATTTTCTTAGGAACAGCCCCCTTCCTCCTAAGTTTACATCATGGTGAAGCACTGGATAATTTACAATTTGGTGATCATATTCAGTAGTTGTAAAATTGACCAATTTCTGAAATATTCTGTTGGTAGATAACTTTTCACAAGGGCTTTTGTGGTATTCCTATCATGCATTGGTCTGTAGCAATCCTGTGATGATTTCTGTAGTACTTGATGAGTACTACAGGAGAATCACAAAACCACCTCAGCATATTTTCATAAGGGCTGAATGCTGCCCTGCTCACCTGCTCCACTCCACTGCAGAACAGGGGAGGGAGACAGTCAGAGCAGACTGAGCAGACTGAGGCACAGGGATAAGTGAAGTGCAGTGAAGTCAACTGTGTACAATCAGCATTGAACTGCTATGCATTCCATAACCAATTCATTTAATGTCTAGAAGGCTAGACCAGGTAAACAAATACAACATTTTTTATCACTGATTGCGAAATACAGAATCCTTGGAGAATTCAAAAATGAAATAAAATACTGCACATGCACCATGAGTTACTGTATCAGCAATATTTTAAAAAAGACAAATATTAGACAGCTATAAGCGTTTGGGTTGAAATATATTCTCATGTTAAATGTGAGGACCACAGATTATAAATTAAACAAGATTTATACTGTACATTTTCCAGGCAATTATTACCAGCATTTATCTTGAAAGTGACCCAGAGAAAGCATATTTCAGGACTTGTTTTTCCACCCATCTCAAGCTTTGCTATAAGTCTGCCATTATAATTATCTCAGACCTGTAACAAGACCCTTTCGAGATGTTATCAAAATGTCCACTGTGACCTTTAAAATGATCTTCTCAAGGACAGAGAGCACAAGAACAAAGTCTATTTACATAGAGCTACTTTCCTCTTTAATTAGGCACTCTTGCTAAAACCTTAACATTTTCAACATAACTAAACCTATTAACCACTGGTGGCAACTGTTAACATTATTATTACAGATTGTCTTCTACAGACAGCTGTTTGTGAGACCTTGTATTGCTTGAATCTTGTAATTCGTTTATCTTCAACCCAACGCACAGAGGTAACACAGATGAGGTTTCAACATCACATTATTACATACCGTACGTACTTTAAAAGTATCAATGTGTTTAAAAAGATTTAGATGTGACATTTGGCAAATACCACAGTTACACCATTAATCTATTTTAAAACTCATGTCATATGATAAAAAAAAGATTTCTTTAGTATTTTGTGCCACCGGCTCATCACTAAACGTTTTATTTCAGATCTATTGAGTCTCATCAATAAATTGTTCCTAATCACTTGAAAGCTGGAAAACTAAAAAAGGTCCTTTATTGCTTTTAGTCCAATACAGACAAGTAGATCTTTGTTTACTAGATCTTTATTTTACAGAATAGATCATTTCGAATTTGCTAACATCCCAAGTACAATTCTTCCTCTCCAGAGGTTTTTTTTCTTTTTTGTTTAAGTCCCATTCAAATATCTGCTTGCTTGTCTATCAGCAGAGAATTATATGGCAGTCGACAGTCTTGCACAGTTATATAGAATAACTCATCCGTGTTGGTTTAGGAGCTGGGAAATGGCAGCCTTAAAAGAAGTGGCTTAACTGATGGGATGCGTACTAAAATTGTGGAAGCAATCTGAGTTCACTCTAGTGTAGCCCCGAGCGCCTATTGCTAAAATTAGAACGCAAGAAAGGTCACAAACAAATAGAGGTCATTTGGTCCCTCTAGCCTGTTTGGAAGTAAGTAGTTAATTGATCCAAGGATCTTATCCTTGTTTCATGAAAAAACCAGAGCAGCAGTTTCAACAACATAGCTGGGCGTTCTTCCACACAATTACCACTTGTATTTCCTGGCTCATGTTTCACTGTGTGTTTGAAGAAACCAGCTGAGTTGACTTTGTCAATGCATTTGAGGATTTCCAATACTGTTTTCAGGTCCGCTCATAGCTGTCTCTGTTGAAGACTTAAGTGTTTCTTCAGCCTGTCAGTGTAGGACAAGCCTCAAGCATCCCCAACATATCTGGTTGATCTTCTCTGAACTAATTCCAGGGAAGCAGTATATTTTCTTAAACATGGTGACCGATATTGTACACAGTATTCTTAATAGAGTATTATAAAATTTTCACATAACATCCCTTGATTTAAATTCTATATTGTTAGCTATATATTGGTGCATTTTTGCATTCTTAATTAATTCTTCATGTTGTCTAGAAGACAGCACCAACACCAAAGTCTTTTTCACAAGTATCCTTTTCTAGCTCAGTGTTTTGGATTTATAGTTGATGTTCTTACTCCCTGCATGCAATGTCTTATTCTTTACATGAAATGCCATCTGCCAGGTATTTGCACTGTCATGAATTTTATCTAAATCTTTTTGAATTACACTTGCTGTTTCCACAGTGCTTGCTAATCCACCTAATTTGGTATCATCAGCAAAATTAAATAATTTACTAAATGTTCCAGAAACTCAGTGTTACAAGTACAGAGCCCTGCAGGACTCCACTATTACCCCCAATTAATTTCTATTTAGTAACCAATTCTCAGTCCAAGCACTCACAAAAAAAGACTCACTGCGTGCAATTTGAAAAAATATATCCTATCTGTATCAATTACTGTTTTTGCCTGTTCAAAGAACTCTATCATGTTGGTTAGGAAAAACCAACCTTTTCTAAATTGATGCTTAATATAATTATAAGAACAATTAGTCTTTATCATCATTTTTACTGCCATACATGTAATAGAAGTAAGAAGTTTTCTCATCCTTTTTATTGGTGAGTGAGAGGTGGATGAGATGGGAAATTCTCAACTCCCTGGCTAGTACTCTTGTCTTAAGGAACTTTTGAAAGAGTTGCATAAATGGCTTTTGAATAACACCTGTCATTTCCTTGTACAACCAGCAAGATACTTTCAGGACCCTGGGATTTATTCATCTTTCCCTCTTCTGTGCTTACAGTATACTCTCAAATACAGAACTTTGTTCTTCATTAGTGCGTAACTGAGTATATCACTCATTCCTCAAAATGTTTCAGCCTAAGATTTAGTTTCCAGTTCGTAAAAAAGAAAAAAAGTACTGTGACCATGTTGCTTTTTTAATTCTAATTAGAAGAGCTAAAAGAGTGGAAACCACACAAAAAATGCAAGTCATCTGTATTTTCCTTCAATGCACATGGCATTAAGACAAGCATTAATTTTTGCTTGTTGAGCGACAGCTTTGCAATTTATGGATAAGATGAAATAATGAGACAACATAATTTTCAGTTTTAACTTGCATTCTTCAGTTCAGATATATATGTTTCTAGTAATACAAAATACAAAATCAGCACCTATACTGCGATTCTGTTGAGCTCTGTGAGGTTAGTTCATAACTGGCGATCAGAATGTTCTGTAGGTTGCTTTGGCTTGAAGGCTCTTTTTATCTGGATTCTCATAACATCACAAGCTAAGTATGTGTTCCCAACTAGAACATAAACTGTGAATTTTAGAAGATAGGAAATGTTAATAATTTAATTTTACTCAAGCACAGAGATTTGCAGAACAATGTGGAAAATTACCTTTCCATCATTTACCATGTTTCAAAACAATGAGATGATATTTTCATACATAACCACATTATGTTGAAAAAGGGATGTTACAGTAAAGCATTTGTGCTTTTGGCCTTCTTAATTAAAGCCAAAGAAAAGGCAATGTCCTCACGAAGTGGCAAATATTATTTGATTGCCTAGCTGAAGTCTTCTAAGCAGCTAAAGAGTTAAATGAATTCACTTGCAAATATTGGCTTTTTCCCTTTACACTTAACTAATGACAATTGTCGTTTCTTTTCTTCTCTTTATCACGGACGCTTTCTGTAGATTCATTTGCAAAATTGATATAAAGAATTCTCTTCTTATGCATCTTAAAAGGTTTGAAAAAAAATTACATGATAAATAAATAAAATAACTTAAAATAAGGGACAAAAAACATTAAACAACATGAATTGTGCTCCAGGCAGAACAATGGAGTAACCTGAGATGCTGATCAATCCAATACAGTATATTAAATTCACCTGCTGTTCTGGTTTGTGTAGGGACAAAGATTACTCTGATAGTTGCTTGAGGCACTGAAGTTTTCTTTCACTGTTTAAATGAAAATGTTCTTAGGGAATTATCGTTTAAGAGTTCTAAATTCATTACAAACATTACACCATCCTTATTATGATTGTGATATATGAGCTTGACTTCTATATATCTATTGGAATATTTTAATTTATTTTCATTAGTACTGTACAGTATGTACACAGTGATAGCATTGAATTTAAAAAAGCGAAATAAAAAGAGAAACAAAAAAATCAGAAACTTATCATGCTCGGCCATTAGGCATCCCTCTCCTTGTGAAGTTCAAACATTTTCAATTGCTTCATTCTGAATTCTAGAATTAGATGAATATGGCTGAAGAAAACAGTATATTTCTGGAGAATATTTTATGAATGTCTCTAGGTGACACAGTGGGCACAACACTTTAAGGTTGGTTCAAGCAGCTGAGTAGTTAGACAAAGACATGGCTTCTATATGTTTGAAGTGGTCAGTTGCACAGGGAGGAGCAGAAATGCAGACCTTTCTGACCGAGGTCCCAGGAGGAGGACCTGGAGCAGAGTTTATCTTTCCATCTCAGGCTGGCAGAGGCCACAGACCTCCAGTGGGGAAGAATAATACCTCATGGAACAAGAGAAACATGCCAGCTCTCCTAAATCCCTCCTTGTCCAGTGCGGTAAGGGCCCTGATGAAAACTTCAGAGCAGGAGATTATGAAACATAAAGAAAGCAGGAGGCTGGACAAAAAAATGCCACGAATTGGATTAATTGGCATAATGCAAGGTGGCTGGGCACAGTCAGGGAGAGTGTCAGTGTTGGGAGAATCCCCACCAAGTAAGACCGTCTGCGCAATTAGCTATCTGAACTCTGACCCCGCCAGAATAATTAGTGAATAACATAAGGGATCAAGACAAAGGCACAGAGTGATTTGGTGAGTGCTAGCAAGTAATACATCAAAGAATGCTGGTAATTGGCCCTGTGGCTTTCATTCTTTGCCCTATTTCTTTCAATTCATTGACTCAAAATAATGGGTTCAGGTTTATTATCAACAGGTCTAAGCACTAAAAGTGCAACACTTCAACAAAACTGAGATTGTGGCTGCGCCGGTGGCTAAGTGGAAGTTGTAGGCTTGCAGGCACATTAGTTTGAAAAGGGAAAGTAGCTCCAAGATTTGTATTGTGTTAGCGCTGTGGGCAGTAAACGTTTGTGAACAAATTCAGAACACTTTTATCACCAGGCTTCTGCCTCCTCACAATGCTGGAATATAATTGGTATGGACAGGTAGGTTGATCTCACATCTGACATGCTTTACAAAGACAGAGAGGGACATTTTTAGAAAACTTTTTTATAGTTTTAAAACATTTTTATGATGAAATGATGATACGACTTATTTTGTTTTTCAATATGATGCTCAGTTGATGTGAATATGGGTGCTATCGAAGTCGGTTTCCGCTGAGCTGTCTAGGTGGTGGCTCTTTAGAAGTGTTGTTTTAGTATCGAAGTACATATTATCTCTAAGATTTAGATGGTAATGGTGACTCGGTGCTTCTCCAAACCAGTGAGAGCAGTCATGACCATGGGAGAGAAAATGCGGCTTGGATTTAGCATCAATTACAGAAGGAATATAACACAAAATAATATTCAAAATAATTAAATGCAATATGCTTCAGAATCAAGGAAACTGCCTGCTTTGAAAAATAAATGGCAGTGTACCTTAACAGATGCATAATTATATTTACAATTCCAAAAATGACAGATTTTACAGTTTACAAAGATCTTAACAAGTGACCACATTCCATTTTAAAATAAAAGTAATATGAGATGAAGCAATAATACATTCCCCATGATTTAACAATTTTATTTTATTATATATTTTTTAAATACTATAGGTCTGACTCTATTAGCTAGTAACACAAAGACAGGAAAAATAGGGACAGGACATAAAAGAACAGCACCCTTTTCCAAATAACCTCTTGAGATCTACTACACTAATATTACTGAAATATAATTTATATATGTATTATATAATTTATTATATTTAATATTATGTTTTTTTCAAAATTACCCTAAAGGAAAATAAATATAATGATGTTCATGACCATTTTGTTGAAGTGTACAAACTTTCAACAAACTAAGCCTTAAAAACAGATTAATTTTAAACAAAAATTTCAGGCAAGCATGTTACAATTATAAGTCTATGTGTCAGGCTAATGAAACCATCACATGATATTCTGTATGATATTCCACTAATTCACTGTCTGTAAATTGTACATACATATACTGTATAAAGAAATTTAAGCTTCATTAAATTTTGTTTCAGATTTTTGTAGTTTAGTGTAGATTCATTATTTTAACATAGTATAAAATATTGTTAGTATTTTATGTGTTTTTACTTAGAACTCATATTTGGTCGCTGCATGGTATCAAATGGCCATTCCTGCAAAAGTCTTAAAATGTCTTAAAACGTGAAATGTCTTAATTACCCAAATCATATGAAAGTAGAAAAATAAAGTTTAAATTCTGTTAAACACAATTACAAATGTGATGACCTTAGATAGCTGTCTGATTTCGTGAGTGATGATCATGTATTGTAACTTACCTTAATACTGTAACTCAAACTGATGTGGCTCAAAAAACCTCATATAAAAATAAAAATTGCTGAAGGTTTGGCTCATTTTAAAACTATTTTAAGCTAATATTTTTTCCAATACTATATATTATTCAAATTATGTTGTTGACAAAACAAATGATTAAATAAAGAAGGTCTGTGAACCGAATTTATTATCTGTCTAATCAGGCTGTGAGTGAGTGGAACAAGACAAGTTCAAAGTCATTGAAATCCTCTTGGAATGAAAGGGTGTAAGATCACTGGTTCCCTTTGCATGTGGGCAAACATGGCACATAAGAAGTATTTTCTGTGTCCTGAAGTAGAGTAAAAATTTTTGAATTTCACCTTGGGCCTTCATGTTTCCAACTGTCTCATTTACAAGATCTGGGGCTTAAGAATTTCAGAAAGGACACACCCTTTGTAATTTTCTGTGTATAAGAAAAACTGTAGTATCTTTATAATGAATGGAAAAAAAACTAAATCTAAACCTGAAACAAAGGTTAGCAGCACATGAAATAAAGTCTCTTCCTGCAAAGCATTGAATTAACAAAATTAACAGAATCAAATGTACTTCACTGTGGTTGTCGCGAATACCTTATTCTCTAAGTATATCCGTATAACTTAACATGCCTGGCTGGAAATGGCAAAATACCTACTTAACTTCTCCATTTTTCAATTTGCTTAACTAATTTAAGGATGATTGCCATACTAAATGATAACATTTCTGCAATTAAAAAAAATTAGATTGGATCTAACAGTGCCCGTGCCAATATTCAAATTGAATTTTGTGAAATGCTGAAAATATCTATTTACATGAAAATGCCTTTGGGTCTATGATATAATTATATGAAAGAATGTAAAAAGAGTCTTATGGTAAAGACACAAGTTTCAGCTGTGTACAGAGCTTTTTAGTGTACAGAGGTTAATGTGGATTTAATGTTGATGATAACCTTGCCTATAAAGTATATTGGTATTGTGAAAACATGGCATACCGCATAATTTCTTAAAAGGATTTAGTACATGTACTATCTACTATAAAACTAAAATGCTACCCTTTAACCTGTAAAACATTACTTTGCAACTATATCAAACACTGCCAAAGATTTAAACAAAATGTTCATTACTTTTTATGATTTCCCAAACCTGGGGATGCCATGTCAAGTAATTAATACCTTAAAGATCTAAAAGACTGCTTGCTGTGATGAAAGAAAATAATCTCACTTAGCTTCAAAGAGATTTCTTTCCTTCTTTTTTTTTGCTCCTGAAGTACAGATCACTGTGATGCTGTAGTGGTTTGAAAAGTTTACCATTCAAATATTTCAGGAATGCTGAGTTTTGCACTTGAACAAACACCCTCTGAAGCAGTGATCATTGTACCACCCCTTAGCAATATGCTGCTCTCCAGAGTTAAATAATTAATTATAAGCATCTTGTTTAAGGCCTTTTGTCAAGAGTCCATTTTATGTTTTATTTAAAAGTCAGCATCTTTTGTCTTGCCACGTAATGAAGCACATTTAATGTTTTCATTCGGCTACCTCATGTAATACTGTTAGAGTGGAGTACAGAAATAATTTGTAGTACTGCTGTCTGTCACTTCACCCATGAACAGGAGAAATAAAAGGCTGGTCCTTGTTTTATCAGAACTCATAAAGTTATAAAACAAGTCATTCTGAAAACTACAGACAACTGGATTTTTCTAAATTTAGCAGCAGCACTTATTTATTCTAGAGACAGTTCTGCCATGTAGCAGAAAAATGAATTTATGTTCCTTCCTAATACACTTTACTCAAAAACAAGACTTTGAGCTTTATTGGAACACGACATAATGAGAAACAAAATAGGACTTAATTTCAATAAAGATCTTAACCTCTCACTCAAATGCAGTTCCGCAAATTTCAGCTCAGTAAAATAATAGTTAGCTTGTATTTGTATTAGTAATTATATTTCAAGATTTTAAGCATAGAAAAGTTGAGTTTGAACAAGTTATTTGCCCTTGAAATACATAAAGGTTCTATACCCCTTAAAACTACAGAAATCTAATTTTCTGTCAATATCCTGAAATACTCTGTTGAGTGTTTTTTATTTTTACAACTTGGTTGTGTTGTGTAGAAGATAAATTACATGAAACCATCAGTAATTAGAGAATTAGAGCTGCAGGTGTGGATGGTGTAGAGTCTGGAGCTGTGAGTGTGGAAGGTCTAGAGTCTGGATCTGCAGGTGTGGAGTCTGGAGCTGTGAGTGTGGAAGGTGTGGAGTCTGGAGCTGTGAGTGTGGAAGGTGTAGAGTCTGGAGCTGTGAGTGTGGAAGGTGTGGTGTCTGGAGCTGTGAGTGTGGAAGGTGTGGCGTCTGGAGCTGTGAGTGTGGAAGGTGTAGAGTCTGGAGCTGTGAGTGTGGAAGGTGTGGAGTCTGGAGCTGTGAGTGTGGAAGGTGTGGAGTCTGGAGCTGTGAGTGTGGAAGGTGTAGAGTCTGGAGCTGTGAGTGTGGAAGGTGTGGAGTCTGGAGCTGTGAGTGTGGAAGGTGTGGAGTCTGGAGCTGTGAGTGTGGAAGGTGTAGAGTCTGGAGCTGTGAGTGTGGAAGGTCTAGAGTCTGGAGCTGTGAGTGTGGAAGGTGTAGAGTCTGGAGCTGTGAGTGTGGAAGGTGTGGCGTCTGGAGCTGTGAGTGTGGAAGGTCTAGAGTCTGGAGCTGTGAGTGTGGAAGGTGTGGCGTCTGGAGCTGTGAGTGTGGAAGGTGTAGAGTCTGGAGCTGTGAGTGTGGAAGGTGTAGAGTCTGTAGCTGTGAGTGTGGAAGGTGTAGAGTCTGTAGCTGTGAGTGTGGAAGGTGTAGAGTCTGGAGCTGTGAGTGTGGAAGGTGTAGAGTCTGTAGCTGTGAGTGTGGAAGGTGTAGAGTCTGGATCTGCAGGTGTGGATGGTGTAGAGTCTGGAGCTGTGAGTGTGGAAGGTGTAGAGTCTGGAGCTGTGAGTGTGGAAGGTGTAGAGTCTGGATCTGCAGGTGTGGATGGTGTAGAGTCTGGAGCTGTGAGTGTGGAAGGTGTAGAGTCTGGAGCTGTGAGTGTGGAAGGTGTAGAGTCTGGAGCTGTGAGTGTGGAAGGTGTAGAGTCTGGAGCTGTGAGTGTGGAAGGTCTAGAGTCTGGAGCTGTGAGTGTGGAAGGTGTAGAGTCTGGATCTGCAGGTGTGGATGGTGTAGAGTCTGGAGCTGTGAGTGTGGAAGGTGTAGAGTCTGGAGCTGTGAGTGTGGAAGGTGTAGAGTCTGGAGCTGTGAGTGTGGAAGGTGTAGAGTCTGGAGCTGTGAGTGTGGAAGGTGTGGCGTCTGGAGCTGTGAGTGTGGAAGGTGTAGAGTCTGGAGCTGTGAGTGTGGAAGGTGTAGAGTCTGGAGCTGTGAGTGTGGAAGGTGTAGAGTCTGGAGCTGTGAGTGTGGAAGGTGTAGAGTCTGGAGCTGTGAGTGTGGAAGGTCTAGAGTCTGGAGCTGTGAGTGTGGAAGGTGTGGAGTCTGGAAATTTGAGTGTAGAAGGTGTAGAGTCTGGAGCTGTGAGTGCGGTGTGTATAGAATCAGGAGTTATCTCAGTTTTATCTGACGGTTCCTCATTTGGACTTTTTTGAAAAACGTAATTGTAATTTCCTATGCTCTTTAAATTGATCCAACAAATCATTTTTGTTGGGCACTAGTTATTGACCAAAAATACAACCCTGCTAGCTGTTTGTAACACCATTATACTGTAATACACATTCTAAAAAGTTACCCATATTTCCTGAAATCACCATAGGGCTGCTTTATAGGCAAAACAGTTGCCATTTGCAAATAGGTCAGAAATGCAGACCTGTAGTAATCACTTCTTACACCAGAGGGAGTTAAGGCCTGGTGTAAAATTCAATAATACACATAGAGGAAGTAAAAAACAAAAAAAGCACAGCAAAAAACAAAAACATGCATTATAAACTAATGAAAATATATTTATTTAAAGAAATTTTAGAAATGTAAACAGTCAGGGCCTTCAATGGATTTGGGCAATGAGTCACAAAAGAGGTTCTGCACATGCAAAGACCCTAATGTGTATTGTGTGGAGTCAGAATAATCAGATTACTGTAATTTTTAAAATATATTCATGCAACAAGACCTTCATCTATGTTTTCACATGTTCAATAGGAGCAACATTTGCAACATCTCTCCCATGTACAGATGTTTTGTGAGAAAAAGTAAATGGTTGATAACTGTTAAATGTCCAGAATTTCATTTGGATTTTTTAATGTAGACTTTAATGTAGAGAGTAGCAGACTTTAAACCCAAAAGAACAAGACCAGATTTCAGAGACTGATTAATAAAGTTAGCAAAACACATTGACAAAAAGCAGAGAAGCTAGCATTGAATAAAATACTGAAGCAGAAATAGACTAATATAAGAAATATGTACTTAAAAGTGTATAAAACACTGGTCCTAGGTCTAATGTTAGTTACCAGCTCAGTCACATAAGCATAAACATAGAATATGAATAAGGGTATTTACAAAAATAGTAGATGTGCAGTCAAGCCCATCTACCTCCATACATTCTCAATCATCCTTCATAGAATGCAGTTCATTTGTGTAATCTGGAAAGAATGAGCAAACGAAACTAGACGTTTTTGTAGGAGCTACATTACTAATAATTTATGTAAGAGTTTCATTCTTACTCACTCTGAGGTTTTCTGATTTCTTTCATTCTCCAAACTCATCTTACAGAAAGCCATTAACCCTTTAAGTATTAACAGGAGGTGAAAGACTATCAGGTCCAGTAAGAGGACTCTGTCACTAGAAATGGCCTGTTCAAAATACTTGTAGGTTGCAAATGCTCAAACATAAGAACTGATTAAGTCCAACATGTGGCCATGTTTAAATCAGAATCAGAATCACCTTAATAGACAATGTACAAGGAATATAGTCTGATGTACTTTGCGCTGCAAAAACATTATACTAAATAATTAACACTAAATATACCATACACTCTGACAATAGACATCATTAAGTTATTTAAGCAAAACGGCAGCTCTAGGAAAGAAACTGTTCAAATACTGGGTGGTTCTGGTTTTAAAAGACTGGTAGAATATTCCTGATGGGTGTTAACAAAACATCTGGTAACCTGGGTAGGAGGGGAACCTGGAATTGTGCAAATCATCAGTGGGGGCAGATGACAGCCGGTGACCTTCTCCACAACCACACACTGCAATTAGTCATTGGAGCAGGCAGGGATATTGCCAAACCAAATAGTTACAGAGGCAGTCAGAATGCTCTCAATAATGGCTCTGTAAAATGGTATTAGAATTGGTTGAGAGACGCCAAAGTTTTTTAGTTGGCTAAAAAAGTACATTTTCTGCTGCGTTTTCTTTGTGATACTGGTGATTTTCTTGTACCATTTAAGATTACTAGAGATCACAATTCCCAAAAGCTTTAAGGACTCCGTCACATTCACAGCCACATTATTGATTACCAGAGAGATGTTTCTGGAAATCAGTCACTATTTTCACTATTTTAAGGATATTACGCTCCAGGTGGTTGTTAGTATGCCATGATACCAGCCGGCCCACCTCCCTCCTGTACAGTACATTGTCTTATCATCATTAGTTATGAGACTTACAAGGGTGATGTGATTCACAAACTTAATTTGCTTGACAGAAGAATCACTGGAGGTGCAGTTGTTGGTGTACAAAGAATAAAGTGATAGGGAAAGCACACATCCTTGAAGTAAACCAATATTCGCAAAAAATCTGACATATAAGGATCCGTCCATACCCATTGTATTCTATCTGTGAGAAAGTTTAAAATCTACTGGCAGCTAAAAGGTGGTCATTAAGCTATAACAATTTATTGTGAAGGATTTCTGGAATTATGATATTAAATGCAGTGCTAAAACAATTCTTGCACTTGCACCTGGGGTTTTAACCAAAGGATATTTTGTCCTTCTTTGGTAAAGGAACAAGAAGGTAGGATTTAAAGCAGATGGGATCTTATACTGATCCAGAGAGTGATTAAATATATCAGTGAACACTGGGTCTTACTTCTCTGCACAATATGTTGGGACATTTACATGCTGAGTTAACCTAAACCTAGTTAGCAATTAGAAGAGACCACTTGTATACTAAAAACACGCAGAAGTAAAACTTTGAGCTCCGAAAAGTCACCTAGATGACCAGCAGAAGGTTTAGTGAACAATGGTAGTGAACCAGAATTACCAGCAGAGTCTGAAAACCCTTTGTGTTAAAAGGAAACAAACATTGAAACATGGTAGCATTGCATTTGATTATACTTAGACCATTATCTAAGCAATGAATGATCGCTAAACAGCCGAGCCAGAGCTACTGTATAAAGATTTTTCAATATAGCTGTATTCAGTGGGAGTAACCACATTTAACAGCAGGTAGTTATTTGGTAGGTATCATATTTAAGTTTGGCAAAAAGAAATCCACTTCCTAGTCAATAATAAGCTCATTGAGAGTCAATGCCTTGTTATTTAATGATTGAGTACTACAGAGAGCAAATCTAGTATAGATCATTAGCAAAGAGAGCTTAGGTTTAGAGACAGCATATGTTGTAGTTTTGGGAAAAGAAAGACAGGAGTACAGACAACCAAGATCAATACTACAGCCATTAGGTGAATACTAATGCTGACTGGACAAAACAGCACTAATAGTGCAGTTAGAGTTGTTATTATTGAGTAAGCAGCAAACCAAAAGCCTGTTAATTCTGAAATTATGGCAGTTCATATTTGGGATAAAAACCTATTTTCAACTGTAACCCTAACATTTGGGGATTTGGAGTCATTAATCACAAAATACAATCCATCTAAAATTAGAAATTCAATTTTCTAAACTGCTTTATCCAATCTAGGATCAAGGGGGTTGCTGGAGCCTAACTTGGCAATTAATGGGCACACAAAGCAGGATGCACCCTGATCAGGATGCAAGTTAATTGCAAGACACAGAAACACAAACACACATACCCATACTAGTGCCAAGTTGTTCACAGGAGACAATGAATCTACAAGTATATCAGTAGGAGGAAACCAGAGCAACCAGTGGAAACCCAGGCAAACACAGGGAGAACATACTTTATTCCAGACCAATAGTGCCCCAGAAATTGAACCCAGGACAAAAATATGACCAGATTCCATAATTGTGGGTTCAAAAACTGAAAAGAATTACTGCAGACAAAAATCGAAGAGCAATTCCTTATTGGGGAAAGATTCTTTGGCCAAGAGGTTCTTACAGGCAGAATTGGATCAGGACCAGACAATTGGCTGTTACTGCCAAACCCAGGCCTGCTGCAGCTGACAGCACAAAAGCAGAGAGGAAAACAGTGAACTAAGCTGACAAACTAAAGCATCATTAGAAAACTTATTCAACAATGGTGGCCCTGCTTAACCAAGTTCTAGACACTAGCATGAAAGCAAGCAGTTTGAAGGCAGACAGTGAATCACAGGATTCAGAACAAAAATGCAGTGAGAGGGGAACAGTGCACTAAGGCTTGCAGGAGGCAACAGTATCTGGATCTTAGCTAGCCAGGACTGTCCACAATGAGCAGAAGCCTCCAGCAGACCACAATTCAAACTAAGAGTCAGGTAGGGGTAGTGGAGGAGGAGATAAAGAAAGGCCCATGCCCAAACCAGAGTCACCCTGTGGCCCCTGCAGAAGGCAGTATTAAGAAATAATTAACTTCTGAAGACACAGAAGAACAAGTTAAAAATGAAAAGAAGTTGACAAAAGACAAATACCAGTAAATGCAACTAAACCTAGGAAGAGCGACTATAAAAACAATACACCAGAGTGCACCAAAAACATGGAAGTGGAGTGACAGACACGGTTTGTCCATATACTCTCAAAACTGGGTGCACCACTGTGGAAAACAAATAAACAGGCAAATAACTGCCTCAAAATGTCTACGGTAAAAAAAAAAACTAAGGTTGATACGTATATTGTGTGGTTTTAAGGCTTTCTAAAGGTATATAAAGCTGTTAATCTAATAAAGTGAAAGAATAACTTTTGTTACAGGTTACTTACCATAGTCTGTATTACTGTTGGGGTGTACTGCCCTGCAGTCAGAAGTACTGTATATTGAACACAGCTAAAGCTAAACTATGACATACTGTATCACACACACGGCAGCTTTTACAGCACATGAAAAAATTCAATGAATGTGCTGACTGTATGTACTTTGTTCTTGCTTTGCAATATTTAATTAAACTCAGGCAGAGTGAATTAATCAGTTTCAGATAATGAGCTTGATGAAATTTGGAGTAAATTGGTAAATTAATTAATTAATCTGTAATTAAAATCGAATGTATTTCAATTTCTATTGAAGATGCTAATTCATAAAAAATGTTATAAAAATACAAGGAGTTATAGAGTAAAAAAATAGCAAAAAAGTGTGCAAAAGGTTTTCATTGTTTGCTCTTGCAGAACTTATATCAGATATTTTTGAAGATACTGTATTATTGGTTGTAGTGTTAGAGTGGTTAAACTCTTAACTCTTATGAATGCGACCTGGGAACACTGCTTGGCTAATGTTTTAAATTGTTCTAATCTTCACACTCAATGTACTTCCTTCTTTGTGCAGAAACACAATTCTATAGTTACTGTATCTTCAAAAATTGTAGCCATTAGTTTTAAGCAAATAGTGATGTCTGTTCACTTAGCAATTCACTAGGAATACCAACATCCGAGAATTAAGTGCATTGGAAGGCTTATGGAGTGTTTTAGTCACAATAAAGTTTGGCTTAGCCCTTTTGGCAGAGGACGAGGAGACTGAGATCCCCATTCAGAGTGAGGTGTGACCAAGGAGTGAGCAACTGCAGAGGTGAAGATGGGCTGGAGGAGGGGTGCAAAAATGAAGCCTTAGGCCACTTGAACTTGGCTGTTGTCATCCCTCCTGAAATTTCATCATAAACTCAATTTTGCAATATAAAAAGTATCCTTTTAGCTTGATGAGTGTGTAGCAGGACATATGATGTTAGTGATGAGGACCGCCTGATATTAAGTCTATTAAATTTGACTTCATACTGACCGCTCCTGCAGTTCCTAGTTTACCTTGAGCTGTTGTGGTCACATTTTTCATCTATTCTGATCGATGTGAATTAAAAGAGGTTTGATGGATGAGTTTTGTTAGTGTGAGAGCAACAAAGGAATAAGCAGAGGTTAATTCCATACTTAAAAGTCAGTAGATAGAAGAAAAAAGAATGGTTTTGGCTTCTTCAGATTTGCATTAAAGTATTTCAATGACAATGTCATTTTGATTTGTTATAATATTAACAAAACTTTGATAGGGGCTTTAAGTAAATATTAACGCTCATAACATATATATACTGCAACTCTTTACTGTGTCTTACATACCTAATGCTGTAGCATAGCCATATCCAAATATCCAAATACTCTTAAGATGGAGTTGTCTTAAGATATTTCATTTGGAATTGTCTGAAGGTAGTCTTGCAAGAATCAGAAAAAGTTTCCCCCTTTGTCTATTTATGCAAAATGGGTGCCTTCAAATGTTTTGAGCGCCAAACTTAACTCTCTGAACCTGTGAAATTGTAAATTGTGAAACAATAATGCTATTGTATAAGATCAAGCACCTCACAGCAAACAAAGAGATCAAAAGCAAGAGACTATCTAGAAATATTTACATATTCCAAAAAACTGGAAACAATATCATTCTTATTGTTTAAAGGCTTGTAGTAATGTGCCCTCAAAAATCTCAGAAAAAAATGTGGTTTGTACTGTTTTTGTTAATGAATACAAAATATTTTAAGAACAAACAAGGTATTAAAGTTGTTAACAGTTCAACGTCCACATTGGTAAACAATGTACTACATAATTTAAAAAAAACTTAAGACCTTAAATCTTTTCATGTAGTACCTTGTTTTTCAGTGCAAACATTGAACTGAACATTGAACAAAAATATTTTAAGAACAAACAAGGTGTTAAACCTGTCTGGAGAAATTAAAGTCATTAAATAGAGTTTAAACAAAATACAGGGTTTCTACGTGTTAACAACAATATTGTATGTTTCACTAGGAATAACAACATCCAAGAGTTAAGTGTATTGATCATGTTTATTGAATGTTTTAGACAGAGTAAGTTTGGCTTAACCTGTCTGAGTGAGGGTCAACCTCCTGCTCACAGGAGAAGTCTTGGACCCCCATGCAGAGTGAGGAGTGAGTGATGCAAAAGTGGAATGCGAGGGAGAGAAGGGGTGAATGTACAGTATTTATAACTTCCAATGTGAAGAAATGACATCAGGCATGATTATGAATTACTAACATTCTAGGTTGATTGAACTAGGCTGTCATCATCCCTCCTGAACTGTCGTTGTAAACTTCATTTTTTGTTACCACAGTTTTAAAGCTTTTTGGTTGTCATTTTTAAAGTAATCACTGAATTATTGGATTTCAGTTTCCCTATTAATTTAATCTGCGATCAACTGCAATTCGCTTAGAAGCAATACTCATTTTGTGTAAAGAGAATGTATCCATGTTGAGGCATACAGATATTTCAGTTGTCTACTCAAATGTTAAAAGCTATTCCTTAATTTTGCAAGGCTTTATAACCATTGCAAATTGTGTAGGTGTGTTAATCCCAGTTCTATTGGGATGTTACAGTTGACTTTAGGATGAAAGGTCAGTTGACATTTAATGCATTTAGGGCAGATCAGGTTTTCCTGATTTTGAACTTGTTTAGCTTGTGAATCATATTGTTCTTTCACCAATTCCTTTGTTGAGATTTATACCAGCTCTGTTTGAGAAGTTAAATCAGTTACAACATTCACATTCAAATGGCATGCCCAAAAGACATTCATTACAAATGGCCCTTTGTATATGTTCTAAACCACTTATTATTAGTTCAAGTAAGGTCAAAGTTGATCTAATTTTCTGCTTAGTTCTCATTAAACAGCTATTGCATTATTTAATTTTCCACAATCAAATTAGGTTTGCAATGAATATATCTTCCACTGAAAGCTTTTGAACAGGGATTTGCAAATTTAGTCCACAAATGCACTTTATGTAGACTTAGAACAAAAAGTGAAATTTTACTTTATTGAACCATACAAAAAGAATTATATTATGTTAATTCTATCTTGAAAATCTGAGTCATTAATAAATTATTCCTGCTTAAAGAAGAACACTGGTAGAAGACTTCAAACACTTATGCGTTTGAAGATGTCTGTTAAAATGTTAAGATGATTATATATCAGTATCTGGAAAATACTTATTCTAAGTCATCCTTAGATTTTCTGTAGATTGTTTCATAGATTCGTTTTAATTTAGCCAAATCTGGCTGGCACAGTGTCACAATTGTTAGTGTTGGTGCCTTGCAGTGCTGGGGCCCTGGATTCAACAGAGTTTGTATGTTCTCCCTGTATCCATGTGTTTTTCTGGTTTCCTCCCACAGTCCAGTCAGGGTAAGTATTACCATACTGGTAGGTCAGGTGGTCCTGCTGTCTGTGTGTGCCCTGAGATGGACAAGTGTACCATCTAGAGCTTTGTCTCCCCCTTGGATTGTATGAAGTGGTTAGAATACTGCACGTAATAGAACCATATTTATACATTGATTCATTTATGGTACAAAATCTTGATCTACACTTATATCTTCTTTCTACTCCACTTTTGATTGCGCTTCATCAAAGGAATGATACAGTATTTTGTGGCAACTGTTTATATATATATGTGTGTTCAAGAAAAAGATATTCATTTATATGTACGGTGTTCATGATTTGTGTAAAACAATCTCCAAGAAGTTAAATAAACAATGGCAGACAACTCGTTTTCAGTTGAAACAGCAATAAAATAAGACGGATAACTATGACAATCAAAGCAAATTCTTTATATAAGAAGGAAAACATATTTTTTGCGTAAAGTTGGCCTTTGCTGAAACATCAAGAAATTTCTTTTATACTTTAGATTGCTTGGTTTTAACAGGCATAATACAACCTTCAGTTAATGAATAAATGTTTTGAACACATTCCTTGGTGTTCAATCTTTCACGTTTGCCTTCTGGTCCCCTTCAGACAATTCCACTTTTTCTTTGCTTGCTCTTGTCCTTTAATCAAAACCACACTTAACATATGCATATCTTCAGTACAATTTCAAAGCTCCAGGTATGATTTCTTATTGTTCTCTTTCACTGCCTACGAAAACTTGACATAAAAGAATCCTAAAATATTAAATCTCTAAAGATCACCCAAAGGGTGACAATAAAGGGAATCAAATTATTTTCACAAACCATTGATCAGCCTCTGGCTGATTAAAAAGCATTTTAAAATGATATCCACAGCACAGCAGATTTTCGATGTTCAATGGTCACAGAGTCATGAGTATTTAGTATATTGATGTTGTAAAACCGAGCAAAAAAGTTGCATATCAAACCACAGGCATTCCTAGTGATAAAGGAACATTTCCCAATTATACTGGTGAATGATTTGAAATAAAGAGTTAAATAATACTTTACTGAAAGAAGGATTTTGTAATTCCACAGGAGCTAAATTTGCAAATGGAGATACCCCATATCGAATTAACGCATAATAAATAAAACTGATTTTGAAACAGGAGAAAAATAACTAAAACTGACTAGTTCTAAATAAACAGCTACTCCACTTTTCCTCTGGAATGTTACTACACATTACTACAGGCAGATGTTACAAGGTCTCTTTATATTGTTCGTAATGACAACAATGGCCCAGTTGTCTTCGTTTTAGCAATTAAATAGATCAGCATGATCATTCAGTGGTGGGGAACAGAAGAAATAAAACTCTCAGGTGTCCTTCTGAACAGACTCGTTGTCATCTCTGTCAGAGAGTTTGTAATTGGTTTTGAAGGGTAAATTCCATTAGTTTATTTCTTCTTATTACATGACCTCTTAAAGTGGATGAATCATGAATGTCCTTTATTCTTCTCTCTCTTACCATACAAGAGAGTATGGTAGTTAAAATGTTATGTAACCTCGCTGCTGATTT
Source organism: Lepisosteus oculatus (assembly GCF_040954835.1). Classification (NCBI taxonomy): domain Eukaryota; kingdom Metazoa; phylum Chordata; class Actinopteri; order Semionotiformes; family Lepisosteidae; genus Lepisosteus; species Lepisosteus oculatus. Next base: position 33,292,681 of record NC_090702.1, on the reverse strand, counting down.
TTTTCTTATAAGCATTGTTTTTGCGGAGGTTTGTAAAAACAAAGGCAGCATTCAAACAATATTCAAATTATTTAGTGACAATAATACTATGATTGACACTTATAATTCACAGCACTATTTGAGGGAAGAATTCAGCTTAATATGCAGAAGTCCTGACAATCTTTAAAATAAAGGTGTGTAGGATCTTAAATTTTAACAATGTGACTACTTTTATGGAAAACTGGCTATATTGTGGATTACTGTCCTATAATAGAGATGTGAATGATAAGTGTTCGTTCGGAAATAAGAATTTTGTTTCAATATGTTTTAAATAGGAGTAATAAAAATGGAAGTACTACACACATGCAATCCAAATAGTTAATATGTTTCAAAACCCGTATTCTATTTGTCGGCCTGGATTAAACCAAACTTTCCAGCAAGCCACCAAACAGAAATCGCAGACGTGTTGTGTCAAGTCTTTGTATTTTCAGAGGAGTCCTGGTTTTGCTCATTGGAAAGTATTCACTGAAATTTAGGATTGATGGGTGGGTGGAGGTTTCCATTTAATCCAGGTTTTTGTCTCTATAACTGATAGTACACTTTTATCTGAAAACTGGCAAAATGGAGATATAAAAGAAGTCATGTAAAAATACAATTCATCATTCTGTTTAATTTATGTGAATGTTGATATTTAGAAGCATACTTGTCAAGTACAATTTTTAGGTGTATGCTTTTGAGTTACAGTCCAAAATGTGAAACTGTAGGTATCCCTTTGCTATGTATATAATCTTAAAAATGCTGCAATCTTTAATTTATATATAAATCATTAAAGTGCTGAAGTTATTATGCATTCCTTTTCTACTTGGATAAAACAGTCCTTAGATGTGGTAGCAGCACTTTGAAGTTGTGTCTCAGAAGCAACTCAACTTTTATGGAAAGTTGTTCATGATTTATATATGGTGTATGTGGGCCTAAAAAAGGTGACTATTCTATCTGTGGTTCAAGTTGAGGCAAAAATGCTCAATAAGCATCCTCAGCAAAAACAAAATCTCAAAATACCTCAAAATCTCAACAGCTGGTGATTTCCGAATTCCCTATAGACTGACAAACCCTTAAAGGCTGATTTCCACAGCACCAAATATAAATATATCAATTATAAAAGGAAACTGGTAAATAAGCCTAATTAGGTAGGAAAGTGAAAGAAATTATGTTAATATATTGGGCAGACTTTGTTCCTGACAGTGTCCAACAGTGGAATGGAGTAGAGTCTTCAAAATATCCATATTGCTTCTCATCCATTAAACTAACCACTGTGCTCTCCTGCTTATGGAGCTCACAAGCTGTAGATAACAGAGAAACTATGCTTCATATGTCTACTGTACTCTAGACAGTGGCCTCCTGCAATAACAAGACTTGACAAAGGCAAAACCTGACATGGAATAGGGGGTGATTAGGGGTAGGGGCTTGTGCCTTGAACTCTCTGGTCATTTTCTCTTCTTTGAATACAAACTTTGAGTCTGTATGAGCTGACAGAGAGATGACAGTCTCTCAGTCTGACATCAGCTGTGTGTTTTTTACAGAAATTGCTCCCCCTCACCCCCTGCCCCTGCAAACACAACAACAAAAGCATTTCTCCACCTAATTCAAATAAATGTGAGGAACAAGCAGGATCCAGAAATATCCACTTTCTGCTCCTCTTTCCAAGCAACCACTCCCTTGTTCCTCAATGATGCTGGCTGATCCCCTTTCTACTGCTTATGTGGTTTAGCCAAGGTGCAATTCTTAAGATCACTTTATTAACCATACACAATTTCTTGCATTAGGAATTCATCTTTTCACATACCCCAGCTTGCTCCCCGTGAAACACACAGGTACACAGACAGGGAGAGAAAAGATTGGGGTCAGAGTGCAGGGTCTGCCATTGTACAGCACCCCTGGAGCGGCTGAGGTTAAGGGCCTTGCTCAGGAGCCCAATAGAGTAGGATTTTTCTGCCGGCTGCAGGTTTGAACCAGCAACCTTCCAGCCACAGGCGCAGATCCTTAGCCACAGAGCCACCGCTCCGCCCCGCTTATTGCTAGTACTGTCACTAGCCTGGGCCTATAGTGTTTTATAGCAAAATAATACATACTTGTGAAAGAGAAAATGTTTCATTGGAAAAACCAAGTAAAAACAAGCTAAAAAAGGTCTGATCACAAAACCCTAATTAACTTCAAATTGTGAAGAGAACTAAGTGGCAAATAAAATTCGATGACATGCTGTAAATCAGCGTACCAGTTCTGGCTATAAATATACAAAAAGTAAAAGAAAGTCATTCATGTTTTTGGAAGGAAACAAAAACGTCTGAAAAGAGAGTGAATAAGGGTAGTCATAATTGTTTTACAGGCACTGATAATAATCTGGCCAATGGGCTTTTGAACATAGACCAAGTTGAAAAGCAATGATTGCCCTTAGGTCCGAAGAGATAATAATTAGGAGATTACTGTGCTGTACTCATGAAAATAACAGACACTTGTTATGTTAACAAGGATACAAGCATGCTGATTAATTCCTGGCTACAGTTTGGATCCCTGTTAATGCTATGGCTCTGTGAAACTGCGTTTGTTTATTTGAGTGGGTAAAACAGGCTGTCATCATAGCACAATGGGTTGGTTTCTGGCTTTTATAAATAATTGATTCTGAAATGTTGCACACAGCATGTCAAAAGCATTTCAGTGCCTGTCTTGTAATGCAGGGTCAATTCTTTCATTGCTTTTGCTACTGTAGCATCTGCTGGGACTTTGTATTGTAAAGCTTGAATGAAAGTAAATGTGTTTTCACAGTCATTTCCATCGTCTCATACTTAGGTATTTAAATTTCTGATTTAATTAAGTCCTATAGTCTTACAGAGAGAAAGGACACCAATGTTTATACTGTGGGACTCCTTTTATCTCTAATTCAAGTTGAGATTTATTTAGGATTGCTTGCACTATTGACTCAAAATGTATTTTTTATTATTTGTCTGTCAGGAAAAGCTGGAGATTTTATCCTCCATAGCACAAGACAGCATAACGACAGTAAATTGTTATATTCTGGAATGGTAATTATTTTAAACATTTAAAAAAATATTAAATAGGTGTTGGAGTAGACTAAGAAATTGCATAAATTCCAATTCAAAAGTCAAAAGCCAGTTCTTCCAAAATTGCTACTTTTTTAATGTTCTTCATCACTACAGAATGGTAAATAGCAGTAAAGTAAATAACATTTTATTTGTATGGTATAGGTCTTACATTAACCTAACTTTACAACCTTGAACTGAACAGTAAACTAGTTTAACTATCAAATCAGCTAGATGGGCCAAATGTTCCATCTCATTTGTAAACTCACATAAATGATATCCCAAGGGCTGGAATTTCAGAATGAGAGTGAAATAAATGATTGTTATCTCTGAAAACCGAAGCACTACAGCAACACTGCTGCTTGTGTAATGACCATATAAGAATTAGTATTTTATAGAATGACAATTTATGAGTTAGTTTATCATCTTAAAATCATGTTTTTGATAACACTATACTTATATTTAGTCTAAATGTGTATTATATTTGATACACTTTACTAAACTTACAACTTTCTGAAGCAACACTGCAGACTCCAACACGGTTCTTCTTATTTTACCTAGAAGATCATGGATTTTATGTCCTGTGTCATCCTTCCATTCCAAAGTAATTTCAGATATTTTTATTACCCATGAAAATATTTTTATTTAATTTACTTTTTTGAAGGAGAAATAAGAACTGATTAGTTGACACTGTTGGTGCAATGGTAGATAAGGCAATGAAGAGACACAAACTGTACAAAGTCCCATACAATTGGCACTCAAGTCTAAGAATGGCAAAACTGAACTTGTAAGAACACTAGCGGTATTTACTTGTGGCTAAAAAGATGACATTCAATAAAAACAGACTGCCTCCATTCCAACAGACATGGTTCATGGCAATCCATTTGTAATATGCATTTAAAAGCTCAAAGTGCTCTAAAATAGCACACAGATAAATGAACAAAATGAGAAACACTGTGGTCACCATTATCTGTGAAGGAAGCTGGCAAACACAGTAAATACGGGATACAAATGACCTGCGTTTCATTGTTTTGCACAGTGTATCTGTGCAAAAAATAGCCGTGGTTTTGGCTCTTGATGGATTCATTGCAGCAAGTACCATAGGAAGCAACTGTCAGAGAGATAAGCAGGGAATCAGAGGAAGAGGAATTGTGCTCAGATGAACTTTATTCACTGAAGTAGGAAAGCAGAGTCAGGCAAGGGGCAGCCACACATTCAGCCCGCCACCTACACTGCGACCTCAGTCGGGCCCTTGCTTTGCTTGCTCTCTCACAAACAGATAGGAAGTTGCTTTTCTTGAAAACCGCTGTGTCATGTCTTCCTTTCTGCATGGATTTCTCTTTTAAGCTGAAGCTTCTCTATCTCTCCCCTCACAAAGGAGCATGAGGCGCATCTGTGCGGGGTGAACCCTGAATCAATAGAACCAGCCTTTCGGGCGCAGCTCTCGGCTTTGAGTGCCGTTAATCTGACGCTGTTCGTGTTTGTTATTTTTCTGTTTCTGTGCTTTCCCCTGCTGCTCCTGCTGCTGTTGCACCAGGAACCATGAGTCGATGCTGTGTTGTCAAAGTGATAACACTGACAGAAATCCAATTAGTGCCGGTAGGTAACACTGCTAGGCGGAATTGTTTCCGTCACCTTACCAAGCAGAGAATGTCTCACACAATCGATAAGTGCTTTAGCTCTGGTTTGTAACTTAATTACAGGTTAACAGTGGAAGCTGCCTAGATGTGTGGTTGTGTGGTTTCCTTAAGGCTTCAGCTTGACTGATGTAACTCTACAAAGTTTCTTTGGCTTAATGCATAGAGGGATATAACATTTTGAACTTGTACATTAAGGGCAAATGATGAAAACAAACTTTACTTCTTTTTAAATTCTGGTGTATAATTTGACATTTGTTTTAAAACAAATTCTTTTTAGGTTCCCTTTTTCCTGGCACTGTTTGGGATATTCAAATAAAAAAAAAATGATTCTTGTTTTTCATTGAATATTTGTAAATGTTTAAATCAATGATCAGAGAGAAATTTGTATGCTTCTGTAAAAATACATAATTTTAGTAAATGATAATATTGTTGTTGTTCCTAACAGCAAAAGGTCAGACTTTATTTGAATGCAGCCTTAGGTAGTCAGCAGAACAGTTTCAGCGTGGCCGCATGATGCTATCATAACATGCATAATCGATGATTACTATTGTTTCCAATCAAATGACAGGTACATATGGATTCATTAAGATACATCAGCATTATTACAGGAGAGGTAATGGCTTCTTTTATGGTAGAAGTAGGTTTAAAATTTAGGTTTTAGAAAAAATAAAAGATTTTTAATGTTATTATAATGTACTTTATAGCCTCTACAATGTTTTTGCAATAGTTATGTAAGCTCACATTTAAAAACACGCTATGACTAGGAAGATTTAACTCTAATTTTATCTTTTCGTTTAATTGTTTTACATTTTTTAGATTTCTAAAACCTAAATTACTGGCAACACTGAACTGTAGAGTGTCTGTGGGTATACACATGATAAAACTATACAGTACATTAATACTTTCATTTTTCCAGAAAAAAAGAATATAAGCAATTCATATTTTTAGGTCCTGTCCAGAAAGCCACAAATGTAAAAAAATACTTGAATTTCTTTGTTTTGAGAAAACATATGACCAATGCTCTGTACCCTATTTAAAAAACATTTTTATTGTTTTTCTACAGTTTGACATATTTATGGTCAATATTGACCATAAATTGAACTTTAAATTATTTCAGTTTTCATTTCACTGAATGATTTCACATAAGCACATTTCCAAATGAGGGCTGTCCTGACTGAAAACTTAAAGTAAACTAAAAAATCCAGAATATCCTGCTTTCCTCTTCTCCTGTGGAAGAAAAGGCATGTGAGAAGCTTTCCAATTCAGTTTCAAGATTAACTGTAACACCTCACATTCTGTTATTGTCCAGTACCATTACAAAAGGAAACTCCTTTGAACGGAACTTGCATAGATTACATTTCATGACATGACAATTGTTTCAAAACCACGATTCCATTATTTCATAACTTGCATGGATTTTTTTGAAGTGAAACTCACATCTGAAGTAATATTGAAACGTTGAGCAACGTCTTTTCTAGAATTGCTTATCTCTGGTTGACTCTGGTCTTCGGTCCACTTTCAATATGGAACATTCAGAATAAGTGATAAGCGGAGCCATTTTACCAGATATCTCTGTAAGGTATTTTGCAAAAAATGTTCAGTCTTCCTTTTATTCCAGATTGTTTTGCAATTAAATGCTCTGCACTATTTCTCCATGCCGTCAGATGGATTTCAGATTTGTAACTCAATGAAATAGGGAAGTTAAAGATAAATTAACTCTTAATTTCAATTTCTTTCTTCAGACAGGAGTATCTTGTAGATGTTTAACTGGATTTACTTATTTTTAAAAGCTTTGCACTTAAAAATCAATGTTGATATCTAACTGTAAGGAATTTCAGTGTGCTTTGACTTAGATAACTTAAAGTATTGGATAGAACAATGTAATGTTTAAGTTGTTAAACATTATTATTTCTTTAACAATTTGGATCTTAAATGTTGATTGAGTTTGTTTTGGTGTTGTCTCTGAGATATATGTGTATTAACGTAAAGGAGATAAGCTTTTTAGTCTTCAGGTTAAGTCTTGAATTATGTTTTTGGGGGATCATCTTTTGAATGATTTTTTTGTTGATATTTCTCTGCACAGTCTCCTTGGGTCTAAACACCATTTTAATATTAAGGTGCCTGGTCAACAGGATCTCACTTTAATATAATATTGTTACACTGGATATTGTACAGAAACTTCTACATAATTTTAAACTGTTTCATTTATATGCCACAACTCATTGACACCTTTGTGTTTTGATTGTTAATTAATTCATGATATTCTTATCAAGGACCCAAAATTATTTCCTATCTTGTTAACAAAGATTAAGCAATTAGCACATTCACAAGAGTAAATGCCAGGTGTGATTCTCATAGTAAAAATAAAAAAAATCCATTTATATTTTAGAAATATGTCTATTTTGCAGTTAAAGACACTGCACTTGTATATGATGGTCCATATAAATGGCTTTGTTTTGCTTTAAAGGACTTCTTAGGGAATTGTTTTCCACAACAACTTTACAAGCACTAGATTTTGAAAAACAGAGGCATGGAAGTGTTTCAAATATCTGAAATGAGATCAGAAGTGAAACTAATGATGGAGCTGCCACGTCAGGGCAACAGTAGTTTGTAAGAAATCTGTTTTCTTTCTTTAGACTACTATTTATATGAAGAGAAAAAGATGCTCTAGAACCCCCAAAATAGACTGAGGTCACATTTCCTGGTCACATGGCTCTCTTTCCCTGTGAAATATTGCTTTTGTTGTCCTTTAACCCTAAAGAGTATATTAGCAATGGAAGTAGTGTGTAGACCTAAGATGAAAAATGGTGGGCTTGCGAGTGAATGGAGTTTTTGTGTGTTTTTTTAGTTCTTCAATTGCTGGAGCCATAGCTAAACGTGTTTTAGTGCAGGCCACTAGATAAGGGTTAAACAAGACCCCTGTTGTCAGAGAAAACTGTGAACAGGTCACTCTTTGCTCTTTCCAAGAATTTCATTCATTCAGCATGTTAAACTAGAAAAAAATGATGAAGGATAATTTTCTGACTTCAAACATTTGCTTTATTCTATTAAAAATGCAAATAACAGCAGAAACAATCAGTTGAAAAGGCTTGTTAAAACTGATGGTGACTTGTAAGGTGAAATCCTGGCTGTAGTTTTGAGTTGAATTTTACAGAAGAGTCTGTTATGAAATAAACTTGGACTGATCACTCATTTACTGTATTAAAACCCCCCACAAAGCATGAAATATTTGTACATCCATGAAAACTCCCTCAGTGGAGGTTTAGTATGATCGTCACTAATTCTTAATATTTTTAAAATGTAGATTCTTTATTTAGCATACATTTCTGGAATCAAATTTTAATCTACACTGTAGTATGAATCTCCTTTATGTATCACAATATATAATATCCTTTAGTTATAGTATTAGGCTCTGTGCTGTCCTTTGTAGTGCATTTAGTACTCAACTCTTAGTACTCAATATGTGTTCAGTTTTTTACCAAAACTCAGCATAGTATTTTTAGATTTTCAAGTGGCTTTACCATTAAAAAGGAAAGGAGTTTTCACTCTATTTCCACTCTGTTATAGCATTTGTGAGTGGTAAATCTCAGTCATCCATGTCATTCATACAGTATGCAGGAATAAAGTCTGATGCCTGTCTACCACAGGCCTGCAACTGATCTGAGATGGTTGACATCTCATCATATTAGAGAGAGCTGACATGCTTCTCACCTACTGTTGGACTAAGATTTGTATTGTCTGTAATGTGTTTTTTGTTTATGGACCTGTTTTAGAGGTGCAGAGTAATTTTAATTTCAAAATGAAACAAGGACTACATTCTGTGTGGGCTACAGTTGGAGAGAGAGAGACAGACTGGGGAAGGAGAGTTGTACTATACAGTACACCTTATTTGAATGCTGTTCTTTTTATATTAACTGTGTATAATTCCAGTTGAGACAAAATAAAACCCTTTGCTGGGACTCAATGTCAAGTGGGTCCTTCAGTCCACAGATGATCAATATACACATAGTGGAGAACTGTCAAGATATAAATGGTTATTGTTGTTTTTGTGAGTGAGGAAATATATACGTACTGTACCTGTGATATTGCTCATCAGTTAGAAAATGAGAGAGGTCGAGAGTCTGCATAATTTTTGAATATTGTCAGATGCCAAATATATCACAGAGCTTGACTTTGTGACCCCTTGGTACTAAACAACCAATCTAATTATACCGTGACTGAGGGCAATACTATTAAAATGCTCCATTTTCCTTATTTGTATACACTTGTATTTGTATACATTCGTATTTTTATGAAAGTGATTCATATAAAATTCTGGAAGTAAAAGTACAGACTTGTCTGTTGGAAAATATTTATTCTATTTTCACGTGCTTGATGAGCTGTTGTCTGACATGATGTTTTGTTAGTAGCTTTTTATATCTATATGTGTTTTGTCACCTTTTAGGGGGGATTCTGATTTAGAGGCGTTCAGTTATAATCCCACAGATGGTCGATTTGCACCATTGTCTCCTCAGCCAAGCACAGACACCAAACGTCTGAACCTGCACCTCTCGTTCTGAGCAGGATTCTAATGGCAACAACACATCATCAGTAGGGTAATACTAACCTGTCTCAGAAAGGTCTAATCCAATTTTACATTGTTGTGAAGTCTGGGAATACTCTTAATTTCTGATGTACATGTACATTGAAGCAGGTGACCTAGACTGAGAAGGAAGTTGTTCTCAGGAGAAAAAGGATTTACATAATCTTTCGACTTGATTTTGCCTGTCTTTACCTTTAAACTTCAAAATGGTTATTTATCATTCAGTGACTTAACATAATACTTCTGTTCAACTGACAAAACAATATTGAGTCTTCAGCAGTTGATGAACAAAGAAACAAACAAATCTGCCATGATACATACAGTACAAATGGCTGATCAGTCACTAATGAGATTACGTACAGCAGATACTAATAATACAGGTTTAAATATGGTTATTTATGGTTAAATATGGGTAGAAATATTACATCTGAAATAAGTCTTGTAACAAGGCTTTTAAATTGACATCATTGGTAGTGATTGATCATGATTTAATCAGGTGCAGTGGGCATCAGCATGTGGCACATGCCTCATTGATGCATCACTCTGACCCACCTGTCAGAAACAGTGTTTGAGTCCAGATCTGCCTCCCTCGGCTGTGGATTGAGATGATATTGGAAATCAAGGACTTGCTGACCATGAGATTCACATCTCTTTAACATCTAAGAAACTCATTCAAAAGAATTAAGCACGTCCAGTATTTATTTTCAGTTCAAGGCAAGAGGAAGATTATTATTCTAATCATTCCAATCATGTAATTCTAAGCATAGACATAGCCTTGCTGCAACAATATTGTAGATCCCATTGCAGCTGAAGAAGTGATTTGAGTACCTAGTCCACTTTGCTCACCTTCACAAGTATGTCATCTTATGTTTGCGTAATTGAAATTGGTTCTTTTCATTAAATTGAAAAAAAAAAACTTTGAAATTTAAATTTTGGGCACTTTTTCTACACAGATAGCAGTGGGAGTCTGGAACAAGCTTAGGCAGCCATTTTGTTGAAGATGATGCCCTGGCTTCCTTCAAGAAACAGCGGGATGGGATTCTTGAAATACATTCCTAGTTATGCTTACAATATTCCTAACTTCGAGTTGAAATACAGTAATGATCACTTGGATAAAATTTCTAATGTACTGTATCTTTTGCAAGATATTAGAAATTTGAGTTTACAGTTACATTTTGTTTTCGGCACAATGACACAGTAGTTTAACAGAAAAGTACTTCTGTTTCTGTATATGAAATAAGTATGATTATGACGTTTTGCTATAAAACTCAATTTTAATGAAATGCTGTTTGGGTAATAAACATCTCATTATGACTCAGCAATATATTTGACATGAATTAATGTGATACAAAAGGTTGCTGTCAATGTTACTAATATTGTGGTTAATACCATGATAATAATCTTTGGGATATTTATGATATTTGCGTGATGTAGGGCAGATTGCTATGGTTCTTTCCTTTTACCTTGAGCAAGTTCAGAGATGTTTTATTATAAAAAGAGAGGAACTTTAGAGTTAAAAAAATATTTTTTGCACTGTATTCACCAAAGGCAGATTTAGGAAAGCTTCTGTTTACCACATTTATAACACTTCTCTACTTCAGTTGACCAAACTCTTTTCCACTTGATAAGAAAAGTTCTTAAGTGAAAAAACTCCAATGCTAGCAATATTCCCCCCCAAAATTATTAAATCTGAAACGATGGATATAAAATACTAAGGTACTTGAATATTAATACATATTTGAGTTAAATATTAATATTAATAATTTTTATTTGTAATGAAATCATAATATGCATGGTTGATATTATGTGACTCATGATCTAAGATTTGGATTGTTTCAGGACATCACACACTGAACCATGGGAGGGGGTTATATGATGCTGGCACAGGCTTCCAAGCTGACAGTGTTAATGTATTAGTAGTGCTTGTGCTGTGTACTCAAGTTTATTTTACATTGTTTGCCTTATAATATCAACATTATTTGTAGGACAAATTGGAGTTTCCAAGTATTAACAGAAATCTGGCTCCCAATGAATCTGTGACAAAAATAAAGAACTTTGAAATGATAAGCAAATTTGTCTTATATTCCAACTGCGAGCAAAACATTTAGACAAATCAAAGTGAGGATGGACAATCACAGCCTTCCATTGCCAGAATGTTAGCAAGGAAACTGTTTAAGATGAACAAACATCTCCTGTGTAAAAATATGGAGAAAGTTATTAAACATTTGGATTTCTTTGAATTGGATATGCAGAAACTCCTGATGCACAGTGTGTTGTGTGTAACAAAATACTATCCCACAGTTCTCTGGTCCCTGCTTAAAGGGATTTGGAAACCAAATACTTTTTCATACCTAATGTGCATATTTAATGAAAATGATTTTAAGCTTTAAGGAACGGTGGTCCTTTGTTTAAGAAAACTACCGTCCTATTTTTGTACTTAAGAGCAACACATACAATTCTACTTTTGACTATGAAATTGATGGATTGTTTTGGGCTTGTGCTTATCTTCATACTTAAGTATGAGCTTGCTAACCATCCACCTATCAGAATCAGAGTTGTTCAGATGATTTTCCTTTGTTCTTTCCTCTTTATTAATTTTCATTCTTTGGAAAATAGAAGATATGCCCAAAACAACCCTTTTTAAATCAATGTTTGAGAAATATATGCAGAAATGTGTTCTGTCAATATATTCAGAGGGGAAATACTGCTCTACAACACATTTTTCTGTTGGCAGAATATTTTTCTAACGATGTAGAAGAAAGAAATAATTCCTTAGGTTTACTAAATGTGTTATACACTACTACATGGCTACAATTTGAAGCCATTTAATAGTAACAATATGATTGGCCAAAATGTGTGCATATTATACCATGTGTCATACAGGTATATTTACATATCAAATATAATATGTCAAAAAATACATGTAACTCTAATTCCTGTAATGTATGTTGTGAGACCTTTATGACCCAAATAGTGTTCCATACTTTTAACCTGCCATATGACATGAGAGTCACTGCATTTATCCTGATGACATTTTTATGAATGAGGTAAAAAGACTATCATTTTATTTTAATTGGCCAACAGGGAAAAAAATATTTTTTTGTATATTTTTATGAATTACCTGTCTTTAACCAAATTGTAGCGTTTGTTTCTGTGTTACTTTTTCTGTTAAATTGTCAAAGCAAGTGCACAAATGTTAAAACAGACCCTTACTGAATCTCCTTGACATGCAGTCGGATATATAACCTTGCCATAACTAATCTGGGGGTAACAAAAACGGAAGAATTCTTATTCAAAGGCAAAGAGTTCTTTATGGAAAACAGTCACACCAATTTAAAAGTCTATATATCAAATTTAACAAAAGACATTTTCTAGCTGTTGTTTTTAAAACTCCTGTGTCTTCAGAGACAGGCCTGGCTTTGTTAAAGATGCATTACCCAATAAAGTATTACTTAAATTAAATTTGTTCAGTAACTGGTTAATGACCATATCTCCTGTGCTTGCAGTCTTTAGAAAAGTAAGCCAAAGACAAGCATCATGGAGAAAGCTACAGTCTCTCAATATATTAACTTAGATCCTTCCATTCCACACAGAAGATACGTTAATTAAGCAGTAAATATCAATTTGTTTTCCCTATGCTGCTTACACAACCCTGTTTTTTCCAAACAATATTCCAAGATAAACTGTAGTTGTAAAAATGATTCACTGGGAAATAAATAACTTATAACTAACTTACCCTGTTGTATGATGAAGATTTCCTGGAGAACCTGACTCCTTCTTGTTATTGTAATACAGTAGGTGATTGTAGGGGCTTCCAAAATACCTGCTGTAAACATTTTGGACTGCACTAGTTTCAAAATTGAGTTTAACAGTAAAGAAATAATGTATAACAAAGCAAATAATCTTTTATTTTATTAATATCATTACTTGTTTGCTGTGGGACAGCAATGCAGCTAAAAATAATATACTTTCATTATGTCAATTATTTTAGTGTACATTATTTTAATTTTTCCAAGTATTCCCATGTTACTTTGTGCAAACCTACTGTAGTCCAAGCAGCGATGTTATCAGTGATTTCTACCTGTCCCTTGTAAGAAATACTAAAACCTGGGATCAAGAAATATGAGAATTGTTTTTATCAAGCTGGTTGAAATATTCCACATAGGAAACACTGAAAGGTTCCCTTAATTACCTATCTTTATACTAAGAGAAAGGAACCACTGGGGAACTGGTACCATTCTTAGACTATACTGTGCTGTCTGTAAGAAAATCATGTTGTTACTCTTGCCTCACCTATATATTGCAGTTTTAGTCTCTTTAAATGAGTGTGTGATCAACTTTACACTTTTAAATTTCTAAATTTCTAAACTGTCTTAAGGTGTTTTGGAATAATGAGGTTCTGTTGACAGCTTTTTTCATGGTCTGTTGTACAGTACATCAGAAAACCTTGCCTGGCTGATTTGCAAAAAGATTGCTATTCTGAAGTTTTTTGCTTTGACTATCACTTTTGAAAGAGAAATAATTTTATTTTAACAAACGTCTTCACAACAAATGACAACAAATATTTTGGAGGGAATAATACTGAGCCAAAGAGGCCATTACTAATTTCTTCTGAGGTTTATTGTTGTCAAAAATTGAAATAACACAGTTCACCAGGGTTCAATGATATAATCTGTGACTGGCACAGAATGCCAGTTCTTAACAATCATGTGGTGGAGTATTTTCCTGGATGAGCCTCTTGGAATGCCAGAAGAAGATTTTTTTTTTATTCTGGTTGCTTATACTAAATGAGATAAGTTGGAATTAAATGGATCAAAATAAATTGAAACTGATAAGTATTGAGTGCAGCTGGATATCAAATGTTAGAAAATAGTTAAGAAGAACATTTTCATCAAAAGAGCTTCTTTACTATTGAGATTGCATTCCAAAAGTCAAATGTAGAGCACATACAACTCATTATCCATTCCTTTTGGTCCATTAAATTGGCATTTGCACAATCCACATTATAATTTATGTACTAAATTAAAATGATTAAAAATGAATCAAGGTCCCACTTCACCCAAAAATATCTAGAATGTTTAAGATATTTTAAGATTTTATTTCAATACACTTTTGAAATACTTAGGTTAGTTGAAGGTTTATAAAGACCAACAGACCAATGATACATAAAACCTTTGACTTTTGTAACGCACGCCCAGAGCCTAAAGACTTTATCTCATGGTAAGTTATGACAGGTCCAAAAATCATTTTAGTGATTTAGACTTTCCACCACCATCCTATTTGCCTAAATGTGAAAACAACAAAATTGCTGGTCTTGCTTTACAATTGTAGACTTTTAATTTAATTGGGCAGATTTGTTAAGATAACTGATAGTCCCAAAACTCCAAATAACTTTGGAAATGAACCCCTAGGCTCTGAAAAAATGTTTATGAAACCTATGATGTAGTTAATTCTATACATGTAATACTGTATGTAGGATACAATATATCACATTCTATGTGCCCTTATAATAGGTAACTATGAGTTATTTATGAAAAATGTGACATTAGAAAACAAATCAATTATGATTAATACAGATGTTATATGTTTTATTCATGCAAAGTTTTTTGATAGAACATAAAACAAAGTTTGAAGAGTACTCTAGAGTACAAAGTGTTTTTAACAAAAACTGGTGGGTGTAGAATAAGCATATGGGTAATTGTATGAGATGTCTTATGCTGTCCTTAATAGAATAATATCACCATTGAAATGAATTCAGACTGTTTGCTGTTGAACCTCTTACTTTTATTTCCAGAAATGATGTTTTAATACAGACGTTTGGAAGGAGAACAACTCTAATCTTGCCTATGTTTGCTTTCCTATGCACAAGCGTCTCACTGCTGAGCACCCTCTTTGCACTTCTCTCATACCTTTACCCCATCTTCACCCTTGTAGCAGCTCCCTAGCTCATTCCTCATGTTGAGGTGCGGGGGGTGGCCTGTCAGCCTCATCCTCATGACATACAGTACTCCTGTTCCCTCAGCCAGGCGAGTCACCCCGGATAAACTTTCATCTCTTCTCTATGTCGCATTGATTAGGATTTGGCTGAAGTACTGAGTTACTTAATATGTTTTAAGATGATGTCTATTGGAATTGCCTTCAGAACAGATTAACATATTAAGGACCATTGTTCTTTTATGAACAACTTCAGTTGAACATTGAATAATTGTTTAATAACTGTGCTTCCTACATTATTTAGAGGAAACAAACTTGTTATGGAAATTATAGACGTAGACGAAATCTATCAAAGACTTTAGAGTTTGTCTTGAGGATTTGACTTTAGATTTGGCCAGAACCAAAGTACAATTCTGTTAAAGCGTGTAAAAATGCCAGAATGCCTTTCCTTTTTTTTTCAGAAAAATGGTTATAATAGGTAGCATGTATAAAGTTGAGTCTTAATAAAAGTTTAAACACTTTTATACTTCACTTTCCATTTGACAATGATGGCAAACCTATCTGATCTGACTGTTACATATTGTATATCAATTAAAAACCATTACATAATGAAATGCTTCTCACTACTGATCCTTCATTATATAGTAGAGATTATTTTTTGTAAACTACATTGAGCTTTTGGTGAAATTATTAATCACAATTACAACTGATTTTTCTGTACTGTTACAATTAGTTTGGGGATTTTTTTATGTTGCCAAAATCGTGACTGTTTTGTTGAAATACATTTTAGCACATTAATGACATGGAAAATTTATAGAAAAGAAAAAATATATAATTAGAGTCGGGCTGTATTTTAGTGCAGCACATAATTAGATTAGAGCTGTTTGTGAAGCCCAGTTCATGACAGTTTGTCTTTGGAAATAGACATAAGACAATGGGCTAGTGAAGGCAGTGGTAAAAATGGCAGCAGAGTTATTTAAAAACCACAGAGAACAAGCAGTATTTATGTTTAGCCCCCTGAAGGAAGACCACTGAAAAGAAAGTCAGTGATTGGCTGCCCCAGGAACACCAAATAGGGCTGTCCTGTTAAATTTGTGATATATGCAAAGTGATATCCTGTTGTGATCAAAACAAAGTAACGTGTCTTTCTGTTTAAAGTAATTATCATGCTTTGCAATCAAGGGATAGCCTAGCTTTAACCAATTAGCTCTTTTAGGATGTCTTGTTAGTTTATAAAGTCCCTGCTGAGAGTCTGAATTGGCATTTGCTAAGTACAGACTCAAGAGGATAGCCATTGGATGGAATCCTGCTAGACACATTATTAAGTCCTGGAGTGAAGATTTTTGGTTTAAGAATGCCACACCTAACAGACTGTAGTTACTACAAGATGAGAGATGGATCCAGAGTTCCTAATGTAAGGAATTAAACAATATTTTTATTTTTCTCTATTAGAAATGAAGAACAAAAACAGAAAATTAACGAACAAAACTGATAGTTGATAAAGCCTTTTGATTTGGTTTCTTGTAATTATTATTACAATTTAACATTTTTTTTCCTTAATGCATGAAAGACGCAGTTTTCTTTTTTCTGTTATTGCTTAGTAAATCAACACTGCAAAACTGTTATATACAATACTGTGCATTTTTGCTTTGCACTGAAATGCAAAAGAACATTATTATTTGAATGTATTTTCTGTACTTTGGAGTGTGAATTCAACAAATGTGGGTGTTAATTGATGTTTAATACAAACTTTGTTTTTCATTTCATTACTTTGGAGAGATTAAGGCTGCAAAATTGAACTTAGTAAGCATATAATGCTTTTAGAGTTAGCAAGAAGTCTAGAAAGCATTTGCTGGGTAATTGGGATCAAAAATACAAAATGTTGAGTTTATTTACCTTTCTAGAATTGATTTGGACAAATAAGCGTGATATTTCATTAATCTTTCCAACGCCTTACAAACCTTTCAGGACACACTTATTTTAGAACTTTTTTAAAAGGTGGAGAGATAGGTCACACTTACTGAAAATTGGTGAAAAACCAAGCACTGAAAAAAAAAACGTATTTTTTACAGGTTCAAAGTCATCTCGAAAACTCGAAGTATCACATTCAACAAGCACAGAGACAGCAAGTGAAGCAGTACGTGACTCTGGGAACGAAGCTTGCCAGCCAGGGACAGCCAGTCTCCCATGCACACCCTGGACAGCCGCTGTCTGCGGTGATGAGAAATGGCCACCTGCCTCCGATAAATGACAACAGCACACCGGAGAGCCCAGTCACATTGCTGACCCTCACAGCCAGTCATGACAATGAGGTATAACTCCCAAATGGTCAAATCAGTTTAGTTCCCAAGTGAAATGTCTGTTTCTTTGTTTTGTTTGTTCATCAATAACTTCAAACATCCAAATCTGAAACCCCTCGAGAAACTGTTAGATAACAGGCATTTCAGCATTCATATTTTTTTAAGTTGGATAAAGAAATGTTTGTTGTTCAATTAGTTTCTATAAGTGAATACATTTTAGAAAGGAGGGGCAAGACATTTTATTGTTAACAATACACTGATTATTATTTTTTTCCTTTTAGTTTCCAATGGATGAAGTTATTGATGACTTAATTAGCCTTGAATCCAGTTTCAATGATGAGGGCTTGGGATGCATGGAACCTAACATCATAATGCCAAACACTGTAAGTACAGTAAATTCATTATTCCTCACATTTGAATGTGTCACACCCCACAAAAGGAATAAATAAACCTACTTAGTTCCCAAACAGCAGTAGCAGATGTTTAGAAGAATTGTATCGTTCTCGTAAGAAGCTATTGTGTAGAAAAATAAAAACAATGTTCACGTTGAGGGCCATAGTGCGAGCAGGACTCAAACTATTAATGTCACAAAAGTTTAAAATACTTTTTACAGTTTGACAAGATATGACAAGATATGTGCTACTAAGCACTGAGGAAGACAAAAAATTACTCTGATAATGAGGCCATAACATTCATAAATTTTATTTTTACTTTAAACAACTTAGTTAAGGAACTAAACAAATCAAGCTGAAACAGGCAAAGACCGATTGTCTTTCTATCACAAACTATGCAAACCTAAAAAATTAGAATCATTGCATTTTAGATTATTTCAGTTTTGCATTAACATAGAACTATAATAACAGTATGAGAGAATTGTTACTTACAGTACCATCCCAAAAATAAAGATATAAAAACTGAATATCAATGACAAGTGAGTTCTTTACACTTCTGCTACTGTACTTTAGTAAAACAAATCAAACGGTTATCATTAGGGATATCAGTTTGCAAATGAGAGGAGGCAATGTACTGTGGGACAGAAGGCTCATTTGTGATGATATCTTGTTGATTCTGATGTAGGACTTGACAGCACATTGATTCGGGGATTATGAATATTGCAAGTGTTTAATTGGGCAATTTATTACTCAAACAACTGAAATTAAGAAAAGTATCTGTACAGCGTAATTTTATTTTAGATGTTTTTAACCTGCTTTTTCTGTAAGCAGACTCCTCATGGCCAAAGCCAAAGCAGAGATGGCTCAACTTTCCCTTTTTTGTTTAAAAATCTCCTTACTTTATTTCTTCCTATCCACCCTCTTAGTAAATAACAAGGGTGCCTTTGCATTTTCTATTCTCCCTATTGTAGTTTGTCTACTTGTTGTATACTGAAAAGCTCAGATAACAAATTAAAATTTAGCCACAGAAAGCATCTACTGTAAATATTTGCTGCTTCAGACAGCAAAAAAAGTCTTCTTTCAAGAAATGATACAGTGATCATCCTGATTTGAATACTAAAAAGTAACTTATATTAATATTAATAGTCAAGTTACCAAGTAGAATTGGCAGATTTCCGTCTTTCATTGCCTATACCTTTCAGTGTTGTACTCTTGTTTTTAGATTACAACACTGAAAAAACAGATTTTAATTTAAAGCACTACAGTATGTACGGTATTTGTAAGTATATGGTGTATCCCTGGACTGAACATATCAGCTAAAAATGCTTTTTGCAATTTTACATTTTTTTTGGTAAAAATCTGATTGTACAGTTAAGGAAGGAGTTTTTATAGGATGGATTGGTAAATATTAACACCTTCATTGGTCATTTCAGCCATACCCTTTTGTGAGCTTCTATCCAGATCAGATTAGGTTTAAAGACCTGGAAGGAGTCAAAGGTCAACTCCTCACTAGAGCTAAAGCTTAGCACATTTTCACTTGACTAATACGGGTTAGCCAGCTTTGACCAAGCAAGACAGGATGAAAAAGGAAAGCAAAACAATTCATTTTTTGGACATTATTACATCTCTGAAAAAAAAGCCGGTAAGCAAACTAGTTTCAGATTATACGTATCTGTTTATAATTTCTCAGCTAACGACCAAATGGGCTGCAATTAATGAGATTACAATTCATATTACTGTTTATTTAAACAAAAACGCATTCTGTAGAAATGGGCAAAACCTGTGCTCAAATATGATGCACGACAAGCCAAGTAAAATGAGCAAGCAATCTTCATGTTGTATATGTTTACATTTAGGTTTTTGTGATACATGAGACCTAAAAGATTTAAGAAGTACAGAACTGTAATACTGTATGCATAACCAGTGATATCAACAACTCAGGGTAACATTTCTACATTCTAAAGCTACCCCATTATTACAATCTGAGCTGTATTTGTTCTTGACACAACTCTTTTGGTTGTGCCTGCATCTCAATCACTGCAAATTACTCTGCATTTGTTCAGTTACATTATACAGTATACTGTATAGCTGTGTGTGCCCTGCAATGGATCGGTGTCCCATCCAGAGTGTACCCTGACTTGCTCCCTTATCCAGCATAGGCTCTGGCTCCCTGGTGACCCTGAATTGGATGTGTAATTTTAATTTTTCTTCAGTGTTATTATTATAATTAACCTCTATAGTAGCTACTTTTCAGTGAAGCTGATGGCTAAAGTCTTGTATCACCTTGAACTGCTGAAAGAACAAAGCAAATTCTTTAGTTGGGAATGTGCTTAATATATCTAAATCCTTGTAATCCTAGAGACTAAATGCATTTCTTTTGCAGAAGCAGGTTCTTTACAGCCTTTGACTAAGTCCACCAGAGGTGTGACAGTTTAAAGCAGATTTTGTTAACCATAATATCAAAAAGAGCAAAGTGGAGTGGAGACTGATACTGAAACATTCCCTGTGGGCTTTCTGAAATTATATGATGCTTCGCTGGTTCAATTAATTTTAATTAGCCATACAATACAATACATCATCATTTTGCCATGTCAACTTGTCTTAGAACACAGATGCGAATGGATTTAAGTGATTACAGAGAGTGCAGATGGAGGATGGTCTTAATTCTGACTTTCAGAAGCATTTTTATTCACTGTAGTACAGAAAACTGTGCTGTATGTACAGAAAACGTATGGTCCCACTTTATTGTTCATTTTGGAAATGATATCAAAGTCCAGATAGCATTTTTCATTCTCTGTACCCTAGGGACTTTTCTCAGGGAATTAGCAACAGTTGTTTTTCTATATGGTCTTTCAAAGATGTGAACTTTCTTTTGCCCTTCAGAAGTTTTCTGTTGCTTTTTTCATGCCTTTACAGTCTGTAAGCTTTCCCAACTGGCAATCAGTCAAACACATTAGTTTTACCAGTTCTGCTGTTTCTTCACTTATGTATTTCTTGTCTGTTGCTGATGATGTGGAAGATGAGGTGCTGCCGTTCAATACCTTAGTACCTGTTAAAACTCTAGCCAGTCTCCTGTACTTGCCTTGCTCCATGGTACAGTGCCTTGCTATATAAAGTATACAGCTAGTTTGGCAAGATACAGATATTTTATATGATAATAATCAAAATGATCCTAGGTAGTTCTTTTCCACCATTAATTGGCCCTCTCACTGCTTCACATAGCTGTACAGCATGGCCTCCTTGTGTGCCTGACATTGCTGGTTGTAATCTTTCTCATTTTGCACTGCCCATTCCTGAACTGCACTGCCATTTCTTTTTGTATGAGACACACCTTGCATTCTTAAGGTACAACAGGTAGATGCTTTATTATTCTCGGATTGCACTTCTGATATGCTTCGATGACACAAATTCCTTTTCATTTTCATGTTTTTGGGATTATCCCATCAGTTATGTAAAACCAGTTTTGGGATGTTGTCTGCTTATGACACTGTGCGTGAATTTCTGTCCAAAATATAAAAAGATGGGTGTGATCTTCAAACCTGCATTGACTTTTGCAGAATATTGTCAAGCATTTATTTTCCATTTGAGAAATATTGAGAAATTGTATCTATACTGGCTATGTCTGTACCTGAAAAACGGAGTCTAGCCTTTTGTTTCTTAGGGATTTATTATTGCAATGTCCTATTCATATTCTTACTATTATATTAAAATATAAAAGATTAATATTCTTCAATTCCAAAGAAACAATTAATCAGTTGGGGTATGCAAATAGCTTTAAGACTGTGTCTGCAGCATATGTAGATTATAAATTAGAATGTCTTCAAGGATGCCTGAATAGATAAAAAAATTGCAAATTTAAATGACTATATCACAAAAACTGTTTGAGATATTACTGTGCAATTTTGCCTCAAATCCTTCTCCGCAGTTCTAATACTGAGCATGCACTAAATGTCAAGAATATTTGGGATGGTCAAGCCAAAATCAGGTAGATTTCACACAAAATTACACTATTTTGACTGTGGCAAGGCTGCACTGTTTATAGTAAATGTCCTAAAAATGTTATGAGAAACATTTTCACTTCACCACAGAGGAAAGCTATTTGAAATGGCTACTTTGTCCTGTTTTTTTAAGTTTGGGTGGCACTTTATTGAATTGTCTACTTTAACTTCCAGCATGAGAGACCAGAGTTAATCTCTGAGTATTTAGAATGGACTTTAATCAAGTTGCCAGGAGGGAGAGATCAATAAGATTGAACAGTTGCCTAGTGCCCAGAGAAACCCAAAAGGAGGCAAGATTGGCACAGAATGAGAATGTGAGATTGGTTTTGGACTAATTGCCTTGGAAGCACTTGTGCAACTCATAAAAAGCTACATGTGTTAGTAAATATACTGTATTGACAATATACATTGGTTTGCTAAATGACGCAAAGCTTTATTAATTGTTTTTGTATTGCAAAATGCTCGTTTTCAAAATTGAAATTGAAAATAAAATAGCAGTCTATATAACAACAGTTTCTACAGCATTCCTCTTGCAGTAGTTCTATATACAAAATCCCATTCACTACTGTTAAATTGCAAGGAAAGGTAGAATAATTTTAAGGACTCCTTCAGGAAAGTTAGCAACACTTATTATCGATAACAAGAGATAAGGCAAAGGCTACTTTTCTGAGAATTAAATAAAAGTATTTTAAAACCACAGCTTTGGTACAAACCCAATGCAGTTGCTTCATGAACATTTGCCTTTGTTACTGTACTCGATTGTAGGTAAATAAAATCTGAGCCACAAACTGTTTATCTCTGTATTTGTTAAATTAACTTAAACACCTGAAAAACATTATTGCTATATACACATGTATTATGTATCATGGAATTATAAAAACATATTGCAGTTCAATGACAGCGAGTGACTGAATTGTTCTGGTGGATTCATTTATCCTAATGGTACTTTTCTCTTTTATTTTGACAAGATGCCGCTGAACAGCAATATTTTGGATGTGTACACTGGAGAGCAAGGTATGACAGCAACTAATCTTGGAATGACATCTGGTTCATGTCCCACAAACCTCAGTGTAAAAAGGGAAGTCACAGGTATGAAATGCAGCACACAGTATTTAAAAACATAATTTGAAAAATACCATGACTGCAAAATTTCTACCCTTTTAGAGAGGATGTTCATCGGACATTTGAAATACTATAATTATACGGAAATTAGGATACAGTATAAAAAAACAACACATAACATACAGTTGAATAGTGATTTATTTGAAAAAAAAAACTTAAAAAAAAAAACCTCTGAAAACCCATCTTCAGAACAGTGTAACACAGGATTGTTTACTTGCCTAGTGCTGTTATCTTCCACAGTGCTTTTGCCTGGTTATGTACCACCTCTTGTAGGGTCTCTCTTTTATGACCAGCTGTGTTAATGACTGTTTTGACAGGCCTCTGTACTTTTGTAAATGTGAAATCTTACTAACTGGAAAGACCTGTAACTGTTCAACATATTTACAACACTGTACCTGTAAAAACAATTTGAATGCATATTTCATTTGAATTCTAAAAAGGGAATATTTATCTACCTGTTAAATAGAACCTATTGTTGCACACACTTTAATAGGGTATTTTAGAAAAGATGAGAATATGATGGGCAAATACCTTTTTGAGAATATTAGATCATAACAGTAGCTGTATGTAGGTCATTATATACAGTACATCCACAATGAAAGACAAAGATGACTGAAATAATGAAGATTTTGAAATCTTTTAATTTTAAGTTTGCAGATAAAATTATTGATTCAGCTTTCTGCAAGATAATATTTCATTGAAAAAATAAAAATTAGGTGGCTTAAATATAATGAGATTAAGAATATATATCTCAAGAAAAATATTAGAACATTAAGAATGTTGGAACATGAGCCATTTGACCCATCCTACTCATTTTATTTCAAATAACTAAGTGGTTTGTATCTTGACAGTTTCTGACAGAAGCCAGGGTATCTGCTTTGACACCATGACCTTGTAGCTTAGTCTAAACTCCTACAACCCTTTGTGTAAAGAAGTGCACCCTGTTCTCAGTTTTAAATGCACTTCTCATTAGGTTCCTCTGATTTGTGTTTCACTGTTGTTTTTGAAATTCCTAGTACTGCCTTTGTTAGTGTCTTTCGGGATTTGGATTACTTTAAATCAGTTCAGGAACAAGATGAGAGCCACAGAGCTACAAGGTGATACATACAGTATTAAAAAGACTTAGGTGTTTATCTTGAAACATGGTTTAAATATTCTAGTCATTTTAGGGCAGAAATAAAAAGGAAAGCAATTCAACGATGAAACATGAATCATGAGGAAATTACGGGGAAGCATAATCAAAAATGAAAACAGGAGACACTTTGTTACAAATTAGGTTGTGGTCATACAGAACAAAATACCTAGATGCTTCGTTGAAGATTATACAATAGCTTCTTTCAAGGAAGAGTTGGAAAAGATCCACCTTGGATCAATTAGTAAAAAGTAATTAAATGAGCTACATGGGTACATTTGCAACTTTATTGGTACCTTTACTTTCATTCTCATGTAAAACTGAAGAGTTTTTATGTTTCTCCTTTTTTATTCCTATTTGTCAATGGCTCAGTTCCCATTATCATCAAAGTGGTGTAACTGTTAACCTATAACCGCTTTCCTCGTGAAGTAATTACAGTATCAGTCTAGGCAGATCATTTTAGATCTTCAATCATTCTGGGAAGGGTGTGACAAAAGTTTGGTTAGAAGTTATATGTTTGTGGTTGTTTCACCAAGGGGTATGGCATTTGTTTCCCATTCTCCCTTATTTTAGAAATAAAAAGATGTCTCCAAAACTTTTCACTTCACCAAGTGAAAGTAAATCACTTCCTGTTTTTATTGTGTGCAACTGGACAATGGATTCTTAGAGAGGTTAAGTGAACTTATTAAATTAACACAAGTGAATTGATAAATTCAATCTAAGGTCCCTAGTAGTTATAATATAGAAGAATGTGTATTACAGACAAGTGCTGAATGAATGTAAAGAATTGTTAATCATTTCATATCAGAGGGCACGCAACTTGAGAATCATATGAAACAGGGTTTCAGAGGCTTTACTGTACAAACCCTAGAGGGCAAAGAACCCAACGATCTTTAGCTTCAGAGTGAAAATGTCAAGCACATGTGCGCTATTGTCAAGAAAAAAGCTGTTTTTCAGAACTGAGTTACCCAGTACTTCATTCAGTTACCTTAGTTTCTATATATTCTGTAAATAATTTATTAATGTATCTATCATTGTTTTTTACAGAACACGACACTCGTGCTCTTGCCAAAGAGCGACAGAAGAAAGATAATCACAATTTAAGTAAGTTGAGATGAACTCTGTTGCAAATGAAATGCCAATGTACTTAAAAATGTGAAAATATCATTCCTTTTAGCCATTTTGTTTTTGAAACTCAATCAGTTCATTAGCAGTAATGTATATCGTGCAAACATGGGCAAAAAATTAACATCAGATTTTGCTTTAGTACCTCAAATAAAGTCTGGACTGATAAATGAAATTGAATTTTTCATTTTTCAAAATCAAAGAAGAAGCCTTGTCACTAGTCAATGAAAGACTTGTTTTCTTTAGCCAATTAGAGAAACTTATTCTTCTTTCAAGAGCTGTATTCCAATGGTATTACTGTCTGTCACAGATTGTTGCTAAGGGCTAGCTGGCAAAAAAGTCGAAGGATACTATTTTTCTTTCTTAACAGAGCAGTGATTGAAAACTCTGGAAATATATCAAAATATGCCCAAAAGAATAAGGCAGACATCTAAATCTCGTCTAAAATGTTTTACTCTTCCACCAGTTGAAAGAAGACGAAGATACAACATAAACTACAGAATAAAGGAACTTGGTACACTAATTCCAAAGTCTAATGACCCGTACGTATCCAGATCTAAAATATTTTTAACTTCAATGCATGCATCTAACACTAAATGTACTATATGACCATTGAAGGGTTACACAAAGTTCAAGATCTCTTAAGAAATTATGACTAAAAAAAGGTGTGGTTCTTAATCTGCAGTTGGAAATGTTCAGCCTTTAGAGACTTGGGTGTCGTCAACCTGCTAGCATTGTATCGTGAAAGTCCAGTCCTTGATGGCAGGTTTCTAGTGCTAGAAACAAGAAGCTACTTTAAAGAAAATGGGTTCTGTCAAGTTCAGGGTCAATGGTAAATGATTGTTGGCAGTTTTATAACCAGATATTAGAATTCTTGAGTTTTGGAGGCCTTGGTTCACATCCTATTTACCTTACATAGACCTCTATTTAATCTGCATGGCAAAAAAGCACAATTAATGAGGTACAATTGCAGGCACTGTTAGAAAAATCAAGCAAAAAAATCTGAATATATTTTTGGGGGCCTATTACATAAAACCATAATATTTAATGAAATTACTTGAAATTAAAATGGGAAAAGGGCGTAGATACTATTTTCAAACCATTATTGTTCAAGGCATTTGTCTGTCTTTGTGATAAAATGTTCAATGAAATGCACTACACAGTATGTGATGAAGAAGTTTTTACTTTGATGTCAAAAGGCAGTGTCTTATCTAGAAACTGTACCTATTAGCATTGCAATATTTAAAGCCTAATGAATACTATACACACAGTATAAAGAGAAGTTAAATAAAAAGTCAAACATTTGAGTAAAAGTTTATGCACAAAGATTCCACTAATGCAATTCTTAGCCAAAATTGAAATCAGTCCTGCAATGCAATTGAACTTTTGATAAAAATTAAACAGAAGGTTACTGATTCAGCCATGCTATTAGCACATGATAAAAGAGATTATTAGCTGTGATCAGACAAACGTCTTATTCTGAGAGAAAGGACATTCTTACAACTGCTCATTTCTTAAAGAAGTAATGGTATCAGAAATACACTGTATATTGCTTCCCTTCCAAAGTCCCATTTTTTTACTTCTTCTGACACCAATTTTCATTCTGGGATTAATTTTACCATACAAGGGCTCTAGAATTGACTTTCTGCAGATATACTTAACTATTCTATTAAAATTCCCATTCAGAAGCAATAATGTCCGAGAATGAATAATGGTCATGTAAATCATCATTTCTTATTAATATAAAAGGCCTTTGTAAGTTTTTAAAAATTCTGCTGATGTGCACATTTGTGAAAAGGTTATCTTTACATCCTGCAGTGATATGCGCTGGAACAAAGGAACTATTTTAAAAGCATCAGTGGAGTACATTAAATGGCTTCAGAAAGAGCAGCAGCATGCGAGGGAGCTGGAGAACAGGCAGAAGAAACTGGAGCAGGCCAACAGGAGGCTTCTGCTGCGAATTCAGGTCTGTGTAAGCCACTCCAAAGCCGCAACATTAAAGAGTTTGAGCTTGACAGAAAACTAAGACTCATTATTGATGTTTTGTAAGCACATTTCCCTTTTTGCTTTGAACTATGCCGCGTAGCAGTAATTACCTGATTAATAAATACCAGCTACAGCTCTGTCAGAAGAGGAATTAGGTTTGGATTAGATTATGTGGCCTAATAGTATCGAAGAGTAATGCTGCTCCATTTTTAAAATTATGCATTAAAATGTAACGGTTATTGACATATTTGTAGAAGATGCACCAAAGGCATTACAGAACTCATCACCCGCTGAGACATCGCAATTAAGTGTAAAATTAATTACTCTATAGACTGGCAAGGCATGCAATTCCCTCATTTTAGTTTAAACTTATCAGCAAATGCAACATATAATTTATCCTTAGGCTTTCTCATTGGCTGTATAAACAAAAATGTGGTTGTCTTAAAAATACAACATGTATTTTGTTGTTGTTTTTTGGGGGGAATGGGGGAATTATCACCTCTTTAGTGTAAAAATAAAATACCCAGTTACCTTTTGGAGAATTTATAAGATAAAGTTGAGTTATGAAATAGAAAAATTGTAGACTATAGTAAAAACATTCTACATTTATGACAGTCAGTCTAAAACTGAAGCAAGTTAAGAGACACTTCTTTTTATTATATATAATCTAAAATCAGTTAAAACTGTCTATAGACTTCAGAGGCTATGCCAAGATCTCATTGATTAGGAAAAGTAATTACATGTTACAGAACCAAGAATAATAGACAATATTAGTCTTTTATTACCTTTTCATATTCATCTGATTATGGCTAAAGCATTATGAAATATATATCTGAATATGATATCTAGAGCAGCTACACAGTCCTTCAGTAGAAAACAGCAAAAAATGCTGTAGAAAATAAATTAGAGGCTCAGATCTCCAAGCCATTTTGAGCAGGTGAACAATGTTAATGGTTTAATATACCCCACAGTATTATATGCCCTGGTACTGTTTAAAATAGCCCAGTCCAACTGATTGCACTACTGTAAAGGTTAATAAGTGCCATGGGAGTTTGAAAAGTACCATGGGACTTTTGTAAATGGGTTGTCTTAGCAGTGTCATGCAACAATATCTTTAAGTGGGTTGTCTAGCAATGTCATGCAACAATTCCAAAAACAGTATTAAAAGGCTTACTTGTTAATGTGAAAACCTTTTTTGTGACCCACGGTATTTTGATTAATGATCATTTTGCATTCACTCTACCATGCTGTATTTATTGCACACCCTTCAGGGCATGCTTTGCTTTGATTGATACTTGTAAGGTACAGTATATGAGTATGTACTTGTACCGGATTTGCAAAGTGATTCATTCACTATTCAAGAAAAGCAACAGAAAACAGAACAATACTGCTTACTCTTTGAAGGGATAGTTTGGAAGAAACAGCAGTCCTAACACCCTTCTCCTTTGTTTGTGTAGGAGTTGGAGATTCAGGCTCGTGCTCATGGTCTGCCCACGATGGCTTCATCCCTGGGGGCTGTGGAGCTGTCCTCCCACCTCATGAAGCAGCCGCACCAGCCGCAGCAGCAGCCGTACCAGGAGGAGCTGAATGGCCTGTATGTGCAGCAGGCCGCAGGGCCTCCAATGCCAGGCGTCGACCACGGCGACGGCTCCACCACCTTCTCCGACCCGCTCTCCCACTTCACAGACTTCTCCTTCAGCGCCACACTCAAAGAGGAGCACCGGCTGGATGAGATCCTCATGGATGACCCCTTGTCACCATTCGGGACCGACCCCCTCCTGTCAGCCACGTCCCCTGTGGCATCTAAGGGGAGCAGCCGGCGGAGCAGCTTCAGCACGGACGACGGTGATGACTTATGATGGCTGCACAGCACTTTGCCTCTGTTTACATTCCATCACAAACTTTGCCAGTCTCCTTCCCAGGTCCCACCGGAACTGTCGGCTTCACCTTTGTGAGCCGCTAGACTTCTCTCAGTTGTTTTCAAACACCAAAGTGCTTCGCCTGTTGACTGGAGGCCAGTATTAGACAGCACCAATCATTCCAGCAAATACAGCAAAGGGAGACAGACTACCTATTGCTGGAATTTAATACTTAAGCACTATGGTGCTAGCAGACTGTTAGCACACTAACTCAAAATGTAAATACTGTACAATATGTTTAGCATAAACAAGTAACAGTTATTAATATCTAATGGTGTGTTTTAGAACAAAATAACCATTGTTGCAATGGCACAGAACAAGTACTAAAAACTGAATTCATCAGTTTGACTTCTGATGTACTGTACCTTATTTCACACAAGATGATGTCTTTGCACCTGAGACTTTAAATAACATGATGAATAACATGAACATGTGTTCTAATAATGCTCCTAACAGCCAAAAGCTCAACGAGAATTTTGTATTGTCTTTTTCTTCAATTATGTTTTGGTGTTTAAACATGTTTTAATCCGACACCTTTTAAAACAATGATTTGTTACAATATTTAACCTGTAACTATTTTTATGAGGGTCACTGGGTACAAGGGAGGGGTGGGGTTGAGGATTTAGTAATAAGACACAATAAACCCCTTTTTTAAAAAAAAAATGCTGTCTGGTTTTCATGTCAGTGTCCATCCACATCATTTCTAATTCGCAAACTTTTCAGCAAACCTCCAAGATATTTATATATTTTTTGTATAAATATCTTTTTTTTTTAAATTGATATTATAATAATGAGTCTGGTAACCAGGGAAATCCAATAAAGACAATACGAACAACGATATCCAAAAAGCGTGGTTGAAAAAGGCAGGAGTAAAGATCAGGAACCGGGAGATCAGTCAGGAAGGTCTGAAGGCACACGAGAATTCTACGGGAGGCTTCTCGATAGTGAGCATGGGTTGGTGCATGAGGGAACTTCAGATATTGAGGGAGAGGGACGTGGTTGGATAATTGGTCTGGGAGTGAGAATCTGTGGAATCTGGTGAATATGAGAATGTGATGGGTTCTGTTAGAAATGAGATCGTGAAACAGTGGGTTTGGGAATGTAACAGGGTTAGCGAGGGAGAGTGCGGGGGGCGTGACAGAAATGTTATTTTGAGCAAATTATTTTATTTAAATCTCTACATATAAAATAATAAAAACCAAAGAAACATACATTTGGTTTAAATGGTTGTTGTAAGTGGTTTGAAACATGTACAGTACGTCAGCAGGTCTCCTGGAAGCTGCTTCAGGCTTTGTATAAGGTGTTATCATCAAATTGCAAATTAGGCTTGGAGATACTGCAGTTCTTGGACTTATTTAGAAGATGTCACTCAATGTGAGAAAAGCAATTAATTGCAAGGTGTTAAAAACATGCAGCAGGTAAAATTTAAGATTAAATGCACTTATGTGTTATTATATGAATGCAAATATAGGAACTATATTTATGTGATATGCATCTTGGGTTAATTATTCATGTATTATTATTTATGTAGTAAGTTAACCCATTTAGACTAACGTGCACATTTGCAAAAGAGTCATGGAAAGCAGTTTAAGAGGATGTCAAACATTACATTTCAAGCAAGTTTGAAACAACATTTGTATTGATATTTAAGAAACACAGCTCTAGATATAAAAACAAGACACGTTTATTTGATGATCGATTTAACAATGATCGTTTATTTAAAAACACAGCAAAGAAACCCATTTTAACATTGTAGCAATAATGTTTACATACTGTAAGTGCCCATGTGAATTCTGAGGAATGAGAAGATGGAATCAGAACAGAAACATGACCTAGTTTTACATGTAATGGGCAGCTACTGTTCCCAGCTCCACCATGCTGTGTTCCACAGTGACCACAGCCACAGAACAACACACTCCTTTCTAGACTCGCCCCCTTCCCAGCCTTCATATCCCTTAAGCAGGAGCAGTCTGTGGGACTACCACTCTGGAACAACCAGTCTACACTGTGTCTCAGGGTCTCTAAACAGTAACAAGCAAGCAGATAGTAAAAACATGGTAACAATCACTATAAAATAATGAAGCAGGAACAACAGTCACACAGGAATGCATGAACATCTAGATCAGTGTACTTGGACTTAGGCACCCTTCATGCCTGAAATTAATTAAGTCCGCTTGCACCCAGACTATAGTCCCTGTCTTTTGCCTCTAGGGGTCCACGGTCATGACAGTACTAATGCATGCTTATTAAATGTTAATACTTTCACATATGGGTGACCTACCACTTAGTAGAGAACAGTAGAGCACAAGTTCAAACAATTTTGTCATACGTACAATACCAGGCCAATAAAGCTCTATAATGCCAGAAGTGCCAACTGGCCAGAGAGCCCAGTGTTACTGTTCTACACTATTTACCATATCAAGTTTCTGCATGTCTCAATAAAGGGTTCTTTTTAAGGTCTTTATATTACATTCAAGAACTGTGCTAAACCAACTAAAAAAGCGCAAGAGAGCAAAAAGTGAAAATATTATTTACATTGTATTTATGCTATCACCACCTGCATTTTTCTGACTTATTTTTTAGATTGAGTGTAATGCACACAGTAAAAGAGGAAAAATGGACCTTTCTACAGGTTAATCAATCTTGATTAAATGGTTCATTTACAGTAGTCCTTCTCACAAATCTTCCACATGATTAGTTGCAGGAAATAATATTCCTTCATTAGGAAGGAATTGTTTTGGAATTTGAAGTTCCACCCCCAAAGCACAATGCAATTCTTGAAAACTGCATTTTCATAATACAATAGCCCATATCTATACAGAATGATAGATACCTAACTGCTTCTATCTTTAGTGTTGTTATTAAACAAGGTAGACTTCTGTAATTTTGAAGCTGACTGCCATCAATTCTATAATGTTTTTAGCAATAATAGGGTTTTGATTTTGAAATGAAGCTACAGTAACTGAAGCTACAGTAACTGAATTTGAGATCCTGAAAAACAAGTATCAAATTATTCCACTTGTTTGTGGATAAAAACCAAAGACTTGTCCAGTGTTTCTTTTTTTTAAAAACCTTATAAATGGAGTTTACAATGAAAGTTCAGGAAGAGGACAAGCCCCTGAGTCAACCTTCTGTATAAATAAGAGCCATCAGATTTCCCTGCTTAGTGTTCTCTGTTCAACAACCCTCCACCAGCCCCATCAATACGATTCCATAGCCTAGGAATTATAACTGCTTCAGAAAGAAACCAGCTAGATTAGATTTGAGACAGTAACAGTAGATCTAATGTACACACTATGTGTTCTCACATGCTCCAATGAGAAAGAGAGGTCAAGCATTTCTGGAGAGGAATTTCAAAAGGATATGAATATTATTTTTTTTTAAAAATCTACTGTAGGCCAAAACCAACATATTAGAGTGTTTGCATGAACTAAAGACATCAAAAGCATGTTAAAGGTATGTTAATGAAGGCAGTCATCCTTCAAAAAGAGGATGCTACTAACAAATTGTAATAAAATATATTACAATCCCCAAATGTTCCAATGCTCTTCATGTTATTAGACACAATCGAATTAAAATGATAAAATTAATAAAAATATTAATGGGAAGTTTAGTGGCTGGTTTATCCTCTGTGATGAATTTGCACTTCTTAGTACGTCTTGAACATAAAAATAGTACAATTTAGAATCAAAACCAGTATCGCAGATAATCATTTAAAGCACAATTAAAGTTAGAAAAAAAATGACACAGGAGTAAAGTTAAGGAAAATGTGGGTTTGGTTATGTTGACAGTAATTAAATTATGTAAATGATTATTTTTTCTGATTTCCAGAAACCTTCATTGGCCATTAGTTAGTTAGCTGTTAGTTTTACCCTGATTATGTGAAATTAAGAGTTTAAATTATAAAAAGCATACCCAATGCAAACTGTCTGCTTGTACGGCGAGGATGCTGTTTAAGTCTTTCAGTCACATGTAAGAACATAGGAAAGGTTACAAATAAGAGGAGACCATTTGGCCCATCAAACCCAATTGGTAGTTAGTAGTTAATTGACAGGGTAAGCACTTCAACAACATGGCAAGGTACTGTACAGTACATATTCCTATAAACCTTTGGGTAAAGACGTTCTTGGTATTAAATGCAATTCCACATGTTAGGGATTCAGTAAGAGAAACCGAAACCGGCGAATGAACCCACTTGTAGGAGCTGATAAAGCCTAGCCGTGATCCAAAGAAAGCCGTAGCCGAAGAAACAAGCCGAGAGTCCAGGGGAAGCCAGAGATCCAAATAGGGAATGAGTAATCGAAGCCAAAGCGTGATCCGAAACCGTAGACAATAGAGCCCAACATCATAGTTCATCTGTGCAGGGGATAATTTCTTAGAGAAGAAGGCACAGGGGTGAAGAATCTGTTTTTCTCCATGACGTTGAGAGAGAACAGCACCTACACCATGGCCAGAAGCATCCACTTCGACCACAAAAGGCAAAGAAGGATCAGGGTGTTTTAGGACGGGGGCTGTTGGGAATAGGTGTTTCAGGCACTGAAATGCATCTCCTGCTTGAGGGGTCCATTTACCTTGTCTTGGTCCTTTTCGAGTTAAAGAGGTTATTGGAGCGACCACCGAGCTGAAGTTTCGAATAAACTTCCTGTAAACGTTAGCAAAGCTGAGAAATCGTTGTATGTGTTTGAGATTCTTGGGTGTGGGCCAATCAGTAATCGCGGAGACTTTATTCGAATCCATTTCCACCCCCTCTGGAGAGATGACAAAACCTAAAAAATGAATCTTAGAAGCATGGAAGGTGCACTTCTCCAGTTTGACATAAAGTTTATTCTTAATGAGCCGGGAGAGTACTTCTCTGACATGGAGAACATGATCCTGGAAGGAATTAGAAAAAATTAGAATGTCATCCAAATAAACCAACACAAATCTTTGTAGCAGATCACGAAAAATGTCATTAATAAAAGACTGAAACACTGCAGGGGCATTAACCAAACCAAAAGGCATGACCAAATATTCGTAATGTCCATGGGTAGTCATGAATGCCGTCTTCCACTCATCCCCTTCCCGAATGCGGATTAGATTATAGGCCCCTCATAAATCCAGTTTGGTGAAGATCTTGGCCCCATGCACAGATTCAAGTGCTGCTGGAATTAGAGACAAAGGGTACCGATTCTTGATTGTGATCTCGTTGAGGCCACGATGATCAATGCAGGGACAGAGCCCACCATCCTTTTTTTCCCACAAAAAAGAAACTGGCACATGCAGGTGAAGTGGATGGACGTATAAGTCCAGCCTTCAGAGAATCTTGTATGTAAACTTTCAGGGCCTCAGATTCAAAATTAGAGAGCGGAAATATACGACCTTTAGGAGGGATAGTACCTGGCAAAAGGTCAATAACACAATCATACGGTCGATGAGGTGGGAGGGCCAAGGCCTCCTGCTCATTAAATGCTTCCTGTAGTTCAGAATATTGAGGGGGTATGGTAAGAACACCAGCAGGGGATGTCGCCGTGAGTGCAATTCTTACGGGGAGATGACAGCAATTCCTAATACATCTGGGTCCCCAAGTTAAAATTTCTTTACATGACCATGAAATGTTAGGGCCATGCTGTTGTAGCCAAGGAAAGCCTAGTACAAGGGGATGTGTTGGGGTCTCAAGGAGATAAAACCAGATGTCTTCCACATGGGTGCCGCCAATCTGCAAGCTTATAGTTTCTGTTTGCCACCTAATAAGTCCTGGAGATACTGGGGAACCATCAATAGATTGAACACGAAGAGGTGGAGTCGCCAGGGTCAAGGGTAAGTTCCAAGTTCAAGCGATGGAAACGTCTATAAAGTTTCCTGCCGCCCCAGAGTCAATAAAAGCAAGAAGAGGCTTCCGTTGATTACCCCAGAATAGAGTAGATGGAATAGAAAATCCTGAGGAAAACTGAGGGGATCGAGTTATCTCACTCACCTTAGGATCTTGAGAAGGTGGGCGGCGCCTCAAGGATGAGTATGAAGCAGGGCAGTCAGCTTTGAAGTGTCCTAATTTTCCACAGTACATGCAGCGACCCTCTCGGTGGCGTCTCTCTCTTTCTTCAGGGGTTAACCTGGTGCGGGCAATTTCCATAGGTTGTTCTGAGTCTAAAGTTCTGGTAGGTGATGGGTGAGGAGCCTCTAGTATTGGTGTCCGAGATCTTTCTGTACTCCTCTGACGAATTCTAAGCTCTAATTCCAACACCTGGGAAATTATTTCCTCCAAGGCTCTGCCCAATTGCGGCATATTCACCAGGTGGTCCTTTATTTCTTCACTAAGTCCTTGACGAAAAAGAAAAATAAGGACCTCATCATCCCAGTGAGTCTCCGCTACTGCTACTCGAAAATCTATGGCATAATCTTGTGCAGACCTGCGGCCCTGGTGGATGGAGAAGAGGCGGAAGGCGGAGTCTTGCCCATCTAAGGGACGACAAAAAACTCCCTTAAATTTTCCTAAAAAGAGATTATAATCCTGAACTTCGGGGGCCCCACGATCTAGCAGGGCAGTAGCCCATTCTAAAGCACGGCCGGTTAATAGTGATACTATGAAGGCAATCTTGTCCTGAGGAGAAAAAATAGTTTCTGGATGGAGCCTGAAAACCTGTGCACACTGTGCTAAGAAGCCCCAACATTTCATAGGGTTGCCGTCAAACCTATCAGGTGGAGTAAGTGGAAGAGGTCGAGGGGCAGGCGTTGCTTTCTCGATTGCCGGTGGGCGGCATTGCCGACAGGTGCGCGGAAATCTGTTGGACAGAAGCCTGCAACTGGAGTACGGCTTGCCAGTGCTGATCCAAAACCGAGCGAATCTCCTCTTACTCCGCTGGGTCCATGTTAAGCGGCTCAGTATTCTGTTAGGGATTCGGTAAGAGAAACCGAAACCGGCGAATGAACCCACTTGCAGGAGCTGATAAAGCCTAGCCGTGATCCAAAGAAAGCCGTAGCCGAAGAAACAAGCCGAGAGTCCAGGGGAAGCCAGAGATCCAAATAGGGAATGAGTAATCGAAGCCAAAGCGTGATCCGAAACTGTAGACAATAGAGCAATCCGAGAGTCCAGAGGAACCCAGAGATCCAAAACAAGGCGTGAGTACCGAAGCCAAGCCGTGATCCGAAAAACCCTCGTCAAAGGGGGAAAATCCGTAATCTGAAAACCGAGAATGATACAAGACAGAAGAAGGAGTAGCGCAACCAGGAAGCTCGAATCGAAAACCAATACTGAGCAAGGAGGTAGGGAAAGACAGGTGTTTAAGTACAGGATGAGACGGGGGTGTGGTGGTGAATAAGAAAACTGATAGGTAAACTGATGGAGTAAGGCTACGCCTTCTTCTGCCTCTTCTGTTGCCGGGAGGCAGGGATCGTAACACCACATACTGTAGTTTCCACTTGTGCCGTACTATAGCTTTGTGGTATATTTAAAGACACTTTCTAGATGAGGTCCAAGATGAAAACACAAGGCTATGGCATCATTCCACTGAATCTTTCCTGTGCCTCTCTTTGGAGAGGCTGCTTATAGTCTACAGTCGGTCAGGGTTGTCAATCTTGGTCCTGGAGAGGATATACAGTACAAGTTACACACTTTAATCCCATCAATTTCTAACAGTAATACTTACAATACTGTACATCCTTGCTAGTTTTGACTGCTCAGGTAGGTGATTTGTGTGATTATTTAGTTCAGAGATTATTTGAAATAAGTACTACTGTTAGCTATTGATTACTTAATTGAATCAATTCATTTTCTAAATTAATAAAAACTTTTTGAGTATTTATAAGTTGATGATTTAGGGGTACTTTTAGGGTCTGTAAGACAAAATCACATTATATTTAAAATTATAAAAAAATATATATCTCATATTGAAATACAGTGCACAGACCTTTACATTTATTGCATAATCTTTTAAGTTGTATGTTTCAAAACACAGTGGTTCAAATCTTTGGTGAAAATCCCATTATTTTACATCTGATGATGCTTGGAGATACAGTACACAAAAATTTGCACTGTCTTGTAGAATTATTGTACTACTTCAAGGTAATGGTAATTATGATTCTTGTCATTACTGGTATTATGATTATTATAACTTGAAGCAGGAGAGCCCACTGGGGCTGAACCGTTACCTTGCTCTTTCCTTGCTTATGTGTTTATTTCTATACAGTATTTTCCCAAGACTGGAAAGTGTAACAATTTATTAATGAAGAATACCACATTTAACACCTACGGTTAGATGTTACTGTATCCCTTGATAACAACTGATCCTCAGGCACTGCCAGGGATTCGATAGGTGCTCTAATATGAAATTCTTTTAGAAATCCATAATTACACTGCATATTAAAAATACAGTTACTGTAGTAGGTGTGTGAAAGATCTGCCTATAAACCTTAAAATAGCAATGCAGACTTTCACTTTTAAATAAAATGTTTCTGATACTCCTGTAATGCATCTTCATTTACTGTTCCAAGTAGAGACTCTGAAGGCTTGTATTCAATAAAAACAAAACACATTCTGCACGTTGAATGTCTTTGCAGAATGCAAAAGGTACCTGGTGTCACCACGAGGATCCTTTAAGTCTTGGCTCGACAGATTTTCATGACTACATGTAGAGCTACAGTACAACAGCTTCATGGGCTATATTGATTAACACAAAAATTGCACATACAGTAAGTCTACTGCTTACTACTGTAAATAGTTTTACTGCTTTAGATTTCACAGTAAACTTTTTCCGAGTTTTTAAAGTTGAGGTCTTTTTTTGGTTGTATGTTTTAAATTCGTGAATGAACACCTGCAATACGTCTCACGTTATGAGACCTCAGAAGACGTTATCAATAGTTTTGCCATGACAACGAAGGCCTCCCAGAATGCTCCCTTCTCTGAGAGCCGAGAACAGAGGGTGAGAACCTGTCACAGGCATCCTTTAATACATACACCTTTGAGCCCCAGCTGCCTTTGCGATGCATTAATTAAGTGAAACCACACAGAAACTGGCATTAACAGGTTTTAATAATTTTACTCTGCTCCTCACAGGAATACAACATGCAGTTACGCAGTTAACTCTGATACACACAGTGTTTTGTCTTTTTTTAAAAATACCAAGTTGATCAAGTTCTGGATTATAAACTTACATATTAAATAAATTGAATTGTTTGAAAGACATTCTGAGGTTTATATGTAAATATTAATATTAATGTTATTATAAATTATACAGATCTTATAGTATATGTATTTTATGTTAATATATGTATTTTTTATTTAAAAGCAAATGGGTGTATGTGTAATTTAAACAAGGAATAGGTTGGACCAAAACCAGAAGACCTGAGTTTCAAAAAGATGAGTCACACAGAAATATCAACTCGGCTTCAACTAGCTCCATCAAGAGGATGTCATCAAACACTTGCTAGTGGAAATAGATTGCTACAAAAGAAGGCACATATACATTGTCCGACTTTACAGACTATATTCATATTTAATTCTCAATTTAACTATGTGCACCACACTCTGCTAATTATTTCATACTGTAGATCCCCAGATACTGTCCAAACCTAGTGTATCAACAATATTATACAAAACTACCAATAACCTCCAGCTCTGTATGATACTCCAGACTAAAGCAAACTGAACCCTATGCTGAAACATGACTTCAGAAAACTGTAATCTAATTATTGAAGCCGATTCCTCCAAATGTAAGACAGATGGTTTTGTGTAACCAATAATAATATGTAGATCTGTTTTTTTTTAAATTGTATTAAAATTCTTTAAAATATTTAGAAATCGCAAGGTCAATAAGTTACATTCTGAAGACACCATTGAACAATCCTTCAGAAAAGCAATTGCATATTTGGACAAGACATTATTAATGTATCAAGCCATGGTTGATGTAGATTTACTATTTACTATGATGCTTTGGCGGCTTGTCTTAGCTACATATTTCTACTTAAAAAGTGCATGAAATCAGCCATTTCCTGATATCTCAATAAGTTGAAGGAAAGAAAGCAGAGTGTATACACTAAGTAGAGTGTATATCGTGCACTGTTAAAGTTAAGGATATGTGCAAAAATGTGCTCTTTATAACAAGTATTTTCATCTTGCACATAAATCAAAAGATCTCAATACTAGGCTCCATAACTTTACAGATGAAAATAGATATTACATACGTATAGAAAAAATGAAGGAAAAGACAACTGAATGGCTATTACAATTTTCATTAGAATTGCTAAAATAATGTAATTATTTTTACATGTTCTATGATCAGCCTACAGAAATGCTGATTTTGTTCCTTCCAGGGCCCCCTGGTCATTAATACAAATTACTTCACAATTAAACCTCAACAGCCTAAAACAGGTATTTTTGTTGATTGACAGAATAAAAGTATTCCTCAACATAAAATACTGTATTAATCTAGAGAACTGGAATTGAATTAAAATAGCTAAAATTAATTAAATAATTATTCTGTTAATGGTCATTCAAAAGGACATGAGTTTGATTAATGGAAGAGTTACTATAAATGTGAACATGCCCTTCTTGATCAGTGATTGCAATTACGTTGCTATTAGAATGACTGAAGGTGGCCTCTCTAGTTGTTTGGACATTTTTGCTCCGACAGTCAGCAGATTAGTCCAGAAAAACCAGGAAACCAGCTGTCTGCAGGACATGTCCTGGAAGTCCTGGGGTCCCAGGACAGTTGTATCCGTTTGATCCATCTGAGCAATTGTTTTCAAACAGCAGTTGTTAAAGCATGGGAAATTCCAGGAAGAAATAACTACAACTCATCACTTGCATAAAATATGTTCACATGTTTGGGGGCTATTCAGGGGCAGCTTGTTGATATCTGAGAGAGAAAATTGTTATTGTCTGTGGGCCGGAACATATCTGAGGTGGTTGCAGAGAGAGGGGCGGAGTGTTTTGTTGACAAATTAATGTTGTTTTGCCCTTGCAGGTTTTGAGAGGTTTTGATGTAGGTTCTGTATGTTGTTCAGAGGCCTAAGGGAAGGGTAATGGCGAGGGCAGGAATCTACTTTAATGCAGGGATGCCTTTGGTGCAGGATGAGGTAACCTTACTGCTCAATGACATAGTGGCAAAGGCGTTGAGCCAACAGATTTTCCATTCTTGCAAGCCAAATCCCCAGCTGTCTATTTTCAGGATCACACAGTTCTAAGACTACAAAAACACCACCTAAAAAAACCAATTCTTAGTTCTTGCTGTGGCCAGCTTTTTCACCTGACCGCCTGCTAACTGGCTGCACTTGTTGACTGGCAAAACATCCCAAGGCAGTCTAACCATGTTGACCGGGTCAATGTGTCAGTGCTGAGAAGGTTGTATTAGTGCTCTGAAAAGTCATATCTGATACTATTTAATTTTTATTCATTTTCACTTGAATTTCACATAATTCTCTTCCAGTATTCTGTGGTTTTATTTTGAGAACTGTTTAAAATATTTGTTACATTAGTACCATACCTTTTTAAAAGACACAGACATAGAACCTA
Source organism: Lepisosteus oculatus (assembly GCF_040954835.1). NCBI lineage: Eukaryota > Metazoa > Chordata > Actinopteri > Semionotiformes > Lepisosteidae > Lepisosteus > Lepisosteus oculatus. Next base: position 33,251,992 of record NC_090702.1, on the reverse strand, counting down.
TTTTTGTGGGTAAGACCCTCCAGTTAAAATGACATTACACAGAAGCAGTACCCTAATAAACAAAAATAGCAGCTTTGAGATACCTACCTGTATGGCAGTGGTGCCTTAGACTAACAGTAAGAATATGCTCCTTTTCCTCTGTGGATTTTTCCACTGATCCTATTATAGCCTATGCACTTTTGCCTGGGGGGTGCCTAATGGAGAGGTTATTATAACTCTGCCCATGGAATGGCATTGGAAGAGGAACAGGATGAGCAGGATGACAGTTAATAGATTTTGCTCTAGTGGTATTTCTCTGTTCCACAAGGCCAAAGATCCAATTCCTTTCTTAATATTTCAGTGGTCATATTTAAATGGAGCAGAAAAACAGCTCATTTTTTCAGTGCCTACCTCTGTTTAATTTACAAGTATCTCTAAAAACTATGCTAATCCTCTCCCATCCTGGAATATTTCAGGTAACCTTTCGTAAATTGTATGACCTTGGGAGGACAGCTGTACGGCTCTGATTGATTTGTAATTCAAAATGGGTCCGACAGGTCTGGTGTAGTCAGCGTTAACACTCAATACCTTAAAACACTAGAGGATGGAGGCAAATAAAAACTTTAATATGATGGCTGTGGAGCCCATTCTCCTTCTTGATCTCTCCCTTTGAATGCACTTTTTAAAGTAAATGTCAGATTTTGGATCATTATTACTACGTGGTGATAATTGGCATGATGGTGGCCATCAGTTAGAGCCTCAGATATCCATTCTGTTTGCATTATTCATTCAGCCTCCACCCAACTGCCCACTATGCCTTCTGAGATAGACTCATTCATAATTAATGTATAATTGTTTATTAAATGCACAGTCCTGACCCTATTACGCCTAACTCTCAGCTGAGTATGTAGGTATTTTCAAGGATTTAAAATCCCCTGTTGATCATAGAGTTTTCATTTGGAAAACTATTTTAAATATTAATTTCTTTATACTTCTACATGCACATACCCACACAGAGATGTTTTTAATGAGGCTAGAGAGTCAAAAGGATACATATTTATGACATGTATATTTAGGGTAGTATTGGTTAATTAAACTCCCTGAGGGTCACTTTGCAAATGACAGGAGATTATATTGTCCAGAGTCAAAGATTGCAGACAATATTGTCTTCCGGAAGGTTAGAAATAAGCCTGACCTCTATTTAGATATTTATTAAAATAAGATCCAGTCTTGCAAAATAAGAAAACACCATTAACTTGTTACAAAGGATGGTTCTGGAATAACTGGTCTTCTAAATCAGGTAATCTTTCAAAGGCATAGGAACTCATAACTACTGTAACTCATAACTCATTTCAACTATAACAGTACTCTGTCCCCTCACAGATGCTTCTGAGTAAATTGGTTTACATTTTACGTAAACATTTATCCCCACTAGAGGTCAGTCTTGTTACAGTTAAATAACATTTCACCAAAATGTTCTGTTAATTTCCGTGCAAAAAGGGTGCAACTTTAAAGCAGTTTAAAAATCGAAATTGAATAAGTATAACAGACACAGGTCTTTGCAAAGTAGATCAAAACATTGACTTCTATAAGTCACGCAGGAGCCACATAAATTATTCTTTACACTGATGAAAATGTATTTAATATAACTTTGTAATGTTCTTGTACACGACTTAAATATAAACTGCTCAATTCAGCACAGTTGTTTATAACCATAGGATCCACCTCAGTATCACAATTTGTAAGAGAAAGAAAAATTTTGATATGTACAAGCATGAAAGATTTCCATTTCAATATACAGTATTTGTATTTTTGTTATTCCTTATGAATGCTCTTTATAATAACAGAGACAGTAAAATGGCAGAAACACAATGAACAAATGCAAGTTTGGTACCAAGTTTTTCATCTACAGTACATATTTTTAAAGAATGGTTATTAAGAACAAAACCAAATACATTGCCAAATAGAAACACTGTTTTCAATACAATATGTAGTTTCATGTTTTGATGATATTTTTATTTTTATCAAGAACACTAAACTACAATATAGATATATATGAAGAAACTCTTCATGAAATTTAAGTAATTGAAATGGCATATCTGGACTTAAAACTTGTAATTGTTGTCATTATTTACATTACCTTCATAAGATGGGGTTAACATTAACATTTACGCCACTGGAAATATTTTATTATTAGTTTTTTTCATCAGTATTATGTACCAATAATGAAACCAACCCACATCTGCCAGGAACGGGTGAGTCAAAAATGCTGGGCAAACAGCTTACTGCAAATTTCTTCAGTGCTTACTGTACAGTTTTAAGAGTTACACATCACTATGCTTTTTTAAAATAAATTCAATTAGTTTAAAAAAAGATTAACAACTTTTAAAAGCCTGGAGCATTAATCAAGGGAGGAAAAGGGAAATCATCTTCTTGCAAGAAAAAAAAAAGTATTCTTTAAATATTTGCATACAGTAATATTAACATTAATCATTTTAACACTTAAAAATAAAATATATCTAATAGTATGTTTCTATTAAATTGTACATAAATCCCATATTTAATATATAAGACATTTCAAGACAGATCACAGTGCTTTTCAAGGTGGAAAAAGAAAGAAGTTGTAAAGGCCAAAACTGCTCTGAATTCTTTTTCCCCATTCTTGTGGTTGCTAATTGAAACTCATTTTCTGTCAACTGTTTTTTTTTGACTCAGAGTTTGTATTGTAAAAATATCTGCCAGTAACCAAACGCGGAAAATGCTGTTAATACCATCCTCTAAATAAACAGGCAATTTAAATGAGTTTATCTGTTATCTTTAGCAGCCTGTTCTGTCAGTAACGATCTTAACTGTCGTTGTGAGTTGAAACATGTCTGCATATTCATCCACGTTTGGATTTCTAGTGCAAAATGAGATCTTGTTATATACTAGCTGACTTGCCAGGCCAAAACTGTTTACAAGATACAGTACTTCTGAATGCTGGAAATGGAACAAATAAAATATAATTACAGATTAAGGCAGCACAAATGCAAATGTATCAATGTTACTAGCAATGCTTCTTAATACCCAGAAAGTAAAATACCTTTTTCATATTATGGAATTTGTCATGTTAAGTTGGAGCTGTCATCTTTAAAATTGTGTAGGCTAATGTGTGTAATCTGCTTTGCAACACATCAATTATGATGGATATTCCTCCACCTTGAGGTTTTATTACAGTCTTCATGGTAATCAGTCTTCCCTTGTTAGAAAACCTGTTTAGTAAATAATGAAGGGTTTAAGCGGATGCTGGCTTGTAGTCATGTGTTCAGAAATGCAAACAGCTAGGCACCCAGTGGATTAGAAATACTTATTTCCTAATGAAATTCATGACCCTGGGCTCCGTGATTTCACTTTCCTGAGCTGTTCTTATCTTCAGAGGTGACATCGGCCATTTCAAAGAACTACGGTAACAATAGAACACAGGTAGTATGGGTAAATTTGGAGTGAGACACTGCATGAATGGTAGACAATTATGTTTAAGATTGTCTATTTCGTAACAAGTGTAACACATTCCTAAGTGAAGTAAAACAGGAGTCTGTTTCTGATTCTGTAAAGCTCTTCTGTTTTGTCTGGATTCTTGCTTTATACGTTCAAACTATTGTCAAAAATGAAAACATTTGTTTTCAAAAAGTGGCTCAAGATATTTTGAAGACTGGTTAAATTTTGCATTAAAAAAAATCTTACTAATGGTTTAAAGTAATTTTATGATGGGGCGCGGGGGTTGCAGAACCAAGGACAGAGTGTTTTAATTGTTTGAGTTAATCTTCCTTGTCAGTAAAGTCAATGTAAAAAAAAAGTTTCCTCACTGTCACTTTCCATTATAGCAACAATTTAAAAACACAGTGTGTTGTGGCAACAGGCTCACCTCTACTTTAGGGACTCATGTTTTAATTTCTTGGTTACAAGTAATAAAGATACCCAATAATTAGGTGCATTTGAGGATGTTTACTAAGGTACAATGAGATTTGTCTTAACCCACTTGGGTCAGACCCCTGGTTATAGGACTAGGAGGCTGGGACCCCCATGCAGAATGAGGGGTTAACTGAGGGGTAACTGCAAAGGTGGAGATGGGGTGGAGGAGGGATGCTTGAGACAAAATGTGAAAAGATGTATTTGCTTATTGTGTATATCTTAGAGAAATGACGTCAGGGAAGATTATGATTTATAACAGCTGGGGCAACAGAGGCTTGGTTGTCGTCATCCCTGCACAACTTCAGTTAAGAACTTCCTTTTAAAAACACAGTGTGTTGTGGCAACAGGTTCACCTTTATTGTAGGCCGTCATTTCAATTTTGTTGCTCATGAGGACTAAAAAACACCCAAGAATTAAACATGTTCTGAGGGTGTTTATTGAGTATTTAGATGTAGTGAGATTTGTCTTAACCCACTTGGCTGAAGGCCAGACCCCTGGTTCTAGGACGAGGAGGCAGGAGGGGTTATCTGGAGGGTAACCGCAAAGGTGGAGAAAGGGTGAAGGAGGGATGCATGAGACAAAATGCGAAAAAGAGTGGTTTATGTATGAGAAATACCTAACAAGAAATGACGTTGGGAATGATTATGATTTATAACAGCTGGGGCAAAAGTGGCTTGGTTGTCATCATCCCTACTGAACTTCAGTTAAGGACTTCCATTTACAAACGTGTACTGTAGAGCAGTGATTCACAATGTAAAAAGCCACTGTCAAACTCAACATCCATGGAGGCAGATACTTTGGGGTGCAGAACATTGTAAATCCCCAGCCCTTTCTACAGATCTTAGAGAAATGTTAGGAAAAAGCAAGGCTTGAAATGCTAAGCCTCTCACAAGCTGAAAGTAGTGTTTGTTATATTCCTCACCTGAGGTTACAACAGCTGTTCAACGTCAATGCTTTTTTTAACCAAGTTTCCCATTCAGTTTGGCCCAAATACCCTGATTTCCATACAGCAATCTGAAAATTCTGAAGAGGCTTTTCTGAGTGTTTCAGTAAGTCTGTTGAGAAGTATTCTGTAATTTAACCAAATGCAAGATACAGATGCATATTTAATTAAAATGTCCAAATGTTCACCTAGTTTCCTCCCTTCTTTACAAATCAATATGTAAAAATGAGAAATGTATTGTATATTTTTAGACTGGATGGATTATGTATGTACTCTACGTATTATGTTGTGACTGTTGTAAATCCTTTCCCTCCCCTTTTTTAACAAGGTTTATGTACAGTACGTGAGTATGACAGAATGATTGATCAAAATTGTCACAATTTTTAGCTTAGTTACTTTTTTGTGACATATTGTGGATAGAGTAACTCTAAAATCTTATTTTTAGTCCTTTACCATCACTACACCCATACAGTATGAGCAAAAGTTTTCAAATGTGCTGCAATTATCTTTTCAGTGATAACTAGAAATTAAAAGTAAGAATTAGAAAAAAGGAGGACAAGAAATCAATTAATTAGCCTAAGAGTACTCTGTAAAAAATACAAAAATAGTACATACGTTTTTTTATTCATAGCATAAAAATGGTTCAAACAATCCATGATAGTGCACAGAATTTGTATGCTTTTTACTGCCTGCAGTTTTTGAAGTGTCGTAGGTTGTGTAATGGAGTTACTTATGAAGTGCTGTACCAATTGCTGGAGAGATAATGCAAGCAGTCAGACAGTATGATATCACCAGAAAACATGCAATTTTTCTAAATTTCAAAGATTGATGTCGTTTTGAATTTAGAAAGTTACATCATGCTAATGTAGATCTTGGAAGCACAAAGAAATTAACCAGAAACACAAAGTGACTGATAATTATGTCTGTTGTTGTGATATGTTGAGAAAACAGCTTTGAAGTTAATATATGAGTACAGATGATTGAAATAAGAGAAATGTCCTTTCTGGCCTGACTCCTATATACTCCTTACTTTTAACCACATTGCCTTGTGAACCTAATCATTGGAGGCTCCAGCCACTGGTTTACTGTGTTTTGAAGGACTAAGTTAGAGGTCCCTTACTGTCTTGGATTGTGGCAATGCTGTCATCTTGTATTTTAAAATACTTTGAAAGTATAAACCATATGATCTGTATGACTTCTCAGTTTCACTGATTACTATGCCCATTGCTGTTGCATTTTCTTGATAAAGCACATGTTTCTCTGGAAACTTTTTCAAGCTAGAAACACATGAATGATGTTTATTTCAAGCTAAGAAAAACAAAGTATCTTTATTATATGCATAATCAATAGGGTGCTTTATGGCAATGCAACATAAATGAGCCTCAGAAAATGGTCCCATTTCAAAGTCTTGATATTGTTGATATACAGTATAGCTTATTTTCATACACAAGGGAAGTTTTGCTGTTCTCACTTCTGGTCCTAGATGAGACTTGAGTTGGATCATACTGGACTGAAATACCTAGTCTTGTTCTAGCAGGCTTTTAACGCAGCCAGAGGATGTCAGGATATTAAACATAACTCATGCCTTAATTGCTAAAAAAGTCTACAATTCTTTTCCTAATTTACAAAACCAAAATTGTGTATCCAAAGCCAAGTACGGTTTGTCAGGAGCTGTTGATTTGTTTTGTATTACAATAGGCTACTGAGTCTTTGTGCTGACCAATAGATGAGCATTTCCATTTTTTTTAATTATGATGTTAAGAACACCATGTTGGCCATTTTTTCAGATTTACTAAATCACAATGGCCATTAGGTACTGTACCAAACTCTCTTTTTTGCTACACGCAACCTTATTTTTGTGTTGTTTGAGAATAGATCTTATTTTAAGTTAGAAATTGTATGATTGATTACATCCGCACTTAAAACATGTAAGAAACTAGCGGAATTAACCAAAGGAATAATTTGTTCCCAAAATGCATCTAATCACTTGAACAAGCGGTAAGCTTGTACTTGACAAAGAATACTTTTTCTTTCAACACCTTTAAATGTTACTTTTATATAACTATTCAGTAAAATAAGAAATGCCTTATGAATATTTATTGCAGATTCCAATTAAATGTACCTCGTTTTTAAATGAAAGCCCATTTACTGTTTACTTATAATAATAGACAGACTCCTTTGTACAAAATGATTCAATTGTCTAAACACACACAAGCACACATGGTGCCATTCAGATACATTACCAAAGTTAACTGCTCTTTTTTATCTGAAGATGTTATATGGCAGTCACATGTGGACATCTTGTTTTGCCAGGTGGAGACTCTACAGTGCATGGTCTTGATAAAAGCCAGCTGCAGCTGCCTGATACCAGTTTAGTCTGAAAAATCAGACTGTGCAAACAAATATGTCTTGGCCTTGAATATTACAACATCTGCCAACAATTAGCTATATATCAAGAATAGAAAAGAGGGGCACACAATAAATATGATCCTGTTTCAGAACAAGCAAATAAACAAGAGTCTTTGCATCATTATTCACCAAAACATTATATATTGCTTCCATGTTGACTGAAGTCTGGGACTATTTTTAATTGTAGGCTGCTGAGACAACACAAACTGCTCACTACCTCTACTGTTCCTCCTCTTATTAATTGATACGCCATTGAGAGATCATGTATACAGATATATCAGCCTTTAGTGCTTTATATTTGTGATAATCTAAATCCATTTTATGCTGCATGGAACTGATGAAAAATAAGCAGCGTTGAGCTTTTCAGTATGTCAGAATGATCAAAGTTAACATGTAACATAAATGTCTCTTGAGAATATTAAATTGTTACGAGCAAGGAAAAGCTTTTGCACTGATGGCAAAAAAATGAAAAGCTTTACACATTAGTTTCTAGTCCTCGGCCAGAGAATTGTTTTTCTGCCTGACAACACCTTAAGTGTCACAAGGGAGAAGAGAACCTTCTTCCTTTCATTGTCAACCCCAGATACAATACTTCCATGTTTACGCAAAGGTATAAAAGGTAACTGCATCATTCACAAAGCCAAAAACGTTCACAGGTTAAAGTGTGGTTAATAGAGACGACAACTATTAATGCATCGAAGTCACAATGATTAAGTAAAGTGGCCCATACCTTGAGGCTTTTTGTATTTTCTTATAAACAAAATTTGTCCTGTTTTTAGATTCAGTTTTCCCAGGAGGTGTCACCATATTGTTATTGTTAATTGTTTTGAGAGGTTTGAGCCTACTGGAACAGAGGAGCTCGATTTGGAAACTTTCAAAATGTTCTTTTGTTCCATTCATCCCTAATCGTTTATGGAGCTACACCACAGAGAACATTATTTACTTGAGTTACACACCCAAAACAGTACAATTGTCATCGTACTGTAGACACACACTGAAAACCACGAAATCCATCATTAAATTATTGTATTTGACTTCCACAGTTAGAGGAAATCAATTTTCTTCTTTTTGTATTGTGCATGATGGCTGAGCGGCTGTTCTCAGGCTCCTCAGAGAGGCAGCCAGATTAAAAATTCACTTCATTTTTATGTTGTGTTGCTTTAAAAACTGCCTGAATGTATCATGTTCTAATTACTTCTTTTGGGACAGTTAACATAGTGAGACAGAAGCTTTCGTTTGAAAGGACCAGAGATGTTTTCGGGTGCATCCGTATTTGGAGAATTTATTTTTTACCTGTTAAAATGGAAGGTGTAAAGCAAATAGTCCCACTAAATGGAGCTTATCATGCAGTGTAAACACTTAAATCAAAAGAAACTGCATTGCCTTGAATAACAGTATTGCAGACTCACAAAAACCTTTTGTTCTCCATCTAGGAGCCAATTGTTTGGACAGACTTATTGAAGCATATCTGTAACTACTCCTCACAAGACCACTACCACTTTTTTGCATTTTTAAATGTATCCTCTGAAGAAGTTGTCTGCAGCTCCAGTGGCCTAGTGGTCCCTAGGCACTATTCATTAGCCCTGCCTTGTTTCTGTACTCTGCTCCACAGCACTATTCCCAGCTAATCAGTCTTAATTTCCAAATCCCTCCAGATGATGATTTCATACAACTGCGCAAGCCTCAGCTGTCTCAAAATATTAAATACAGCATCATCACAGCGCAGAGCAAGTTTATAACTCAATAGGACTTTTGCCATCTGAAAGAACCTTTTGCCACATTCCAAAAATAAAAAGGAAAAAATGACCACTATCGATTAAAGGAATTTAAACTTTGGCTTTTATTTTTTCCACAAAATTCCTTTTCCATGACAGATTGTTTCACATGCTTCACCACAACTTGTTACCATAGAAATCAATTGCATACTACGCTACACTTGACTACACTGTATTATTTCACCAGTCAAAAACACAAAAGAAAAAGTCTGACGTAGCAGTATATATGTGAAATGGTTGAGTGGTCATAATTAATCATATGTTGCTAAGGGGTATTACTAGACAACAACACCACGATTTGTTCCAGTAAGCCACAAATGGAGTAAAAAGTTCAATCGTTTGAAAAATGTTACGTTCGGAAGTTAGATTGCACAAATTCGTCTACATCAACAATCTGTACCATGCATCAATTTAGAAAGACTAGAGAAAGGCTGAAAGGCAATTTAGAAAACATTCCTAAATATTCCTTTTCTGAAAACAACAACAACAACAACAACAACAACAACAACAACAACAACAACAACAACGACAACGACAACGACAACAACAACAACAACAATAATAATAAAGAATAAAACCGTCACATAAAAAATTGATTCCCATCAATAAGAGTGAAAATCTCCTCAAAAACCTTTCTGACACAGAATCTTTCAGGGACTTACACAGAAAAAGAAATCATTTTTTTTTAAATGAAGGCAGCAACAATTCAGTTTAATTGTTATTAGGAACTCATAAAATAAACTCATGGTAATCTCTTTGCAGTCACATACTTCAAATACATATATATACCATATACCAAACAATTGCATGTAGCGTCAAAATAAGAGTGCAGACAATGGCAACGGTCCTGACACAAAAAATTAATCATTGCAGGAAAAAAAACAACAGATCATTGCTGAACCACATGAGACCAGATCACACACAGAGACTATGATAGCAGGATCAGGTTAGCACACTTGCTAATTTAGGAGTAAGCTGGAGAACAAAAGACAGAAATGGGGAAGCCTGCATGAGTCATGGGGAAGCCTTCATCCAACAGATGATCAATAAAGGCTTAAAATTATAAGGGTTTATTGATTTTCTATTGGAAAGAAAATGGCCAAGTCACATTACATAAATGCGTGGTATGCAAAGGAAGATCAGGCGCATTCGACTTTACTTTACTTGACCTTAACTTTACTAATGAATCCCACTTCTCGATTGTGTTCATTGTGGTGCTTGAGCATGTAGACTGCAATGAAATGAAAGTTGTCACAAATATTTCAAGATAAATAAGGGCTTGTTGTGGGGGGTTTTGGAAATTGCCGGCCCAATATCTTGAGGTCAGTTCCTTCTTGCATCTTTGGGATTGCTGGAACAATGTCACACCATAACATTCCTCTCAATACTTTCTGTGCAGAGTGCTCATGAACGCATACACCACCTCCAGTTCACGGTGATGTTGGGAACAATTATGGTCATACTCACTGTGAGGGCACTGTGAGGGTTCCTTGTTCTTTTTCTTGTAGGAAGGTTAATTCTGTATCTTTAAACTCACAATCAGAACCAGTCCTATGTAATGGTATGGAACAGTATTTATCAGACCTAACATTCCAAAGTTCTATAGAGTGAAGGCTCAGGCGATTTACTGTATCTATCAATCATAAATTGAGGAATAGACACAGCTGTGCCAAAAGTGAAAAGTTTATTTCGAAATATTGTAATTTTGAAGAAACTGGAAACTCTAAGATGACAAAAACTTGAGCTTATTTTTTTTATTGACGTATCACAGATGAAAGCATAAATCGATTCTTTAAAAATCTATTGTGATTAAATCTTACAAAATAAACAATGTACATTTATTCAACTTTTAAATTTTTTTGTAAATGGAAGCCTGTGTCCTAGGCGTAGACAAAGAATGAGTTGATAATGACATTATGTTAAAGCTGTTATGAAAAAAAAATAAAGTGTGACTGGTGGAGTGTGATATTTCTTTGTAATCGAGCTATTGTAATGCCTATTCATGAAAGACCTTGTGTGAGAAAGAGTGTAAATGCATGTCTACTAACCTGACAAGCAAGTCCCTTGTTTCGCTGTTGATTTAAAAAACCTTATGATAATTTAAATGCCTAAGAAAACAAAAAATAATGGTCTATAACCTTCTGCAATTATTTCTGTCTTTTTGTACTCATTGGTTTTCCTTTGCAACTATAATAAATATGATAATTTCCTTACTTGTTCTCAGGACACTGAACAATTACAGCAGAAAATATTAAAAATATTGGAATGAATGGATTCTTGCAACTTTCTGCTGGCGAAGTTGGTAAAGTTAGTGCTTATGTTCAATACCCACGACAGGAGGGACAGATTATTACTGTATAAACACAGATAAAATTCCTTAAAACCATCAAAACCCCACTGTATTAGTAACCAGTGAAGAAACAAATCTGAACAATCAATAGTTCCCCTGAAACACACTCAGATAAATTCCCATAACAAGAACAAGAAAAAGAAGGTCAAATGGACTCATTTTGTCAGACAACTTGGCATCTGTAATCACTATCTGCCACACTTCTAGTTATAGTACCTTTTGATCAAGAGATTATGAATTGCCTTGGACTGCCTTGCCATTCAAACTCCCATTCTAATATCTCAGGCTCCCATCCTGTTCACACAGGTACAGTACTTGATTTGTTTGCACAACAGTTGTTGTGTCTGTTAACGTTTCAGAAAGCAAATGTGTGACAAAACTCTCAGGCAGATTTACTCAGTACAGATAAAGCCATTTGTCTTTCATTACAGTGAGGCATCACAGACACCTACTGTATGTACTGTAACTCTAGTTGCAGTATGCAGGTATGTACAATACAATAAAAAATGATTTTTTGTTTTTGGAATTTCATCTATTTGAGTTTCTGAAGTAATACTCAAAATATATTAGCAAACATGATCTTTCTCATTATTTACAAAAGTTGAGTAAACTACTTTAATTTTTAATAATATATGTTATATACAATCATAAAAAACAGTTAAAATATTTTTGTCATGTCTAAATCTGCTCTTAAAGGCAATTCTATATACAGTATTTCCTGTATACATATTTTTTTTTACTTACAAAGACCTATTAGTCACATTTGAAGTCTTCATTTTACAAAATATATTTTTCTGACACTTAAGAAACTGCTTTAACAGACTAAAGAGACAAAGAGTGCAAACTATTTTTCCCTGTGACAAAGGGTAACAAAGAGCTATAGCCTACTGTATTTTTGTTGCCTGACACTGTATACAAGCAACTCTTTAGGGGAATCTGTTGCACAGTGTTTACTCATTTGTGAAATGCATTATGGATGCTTTTTTTTCTTTACCTGAATAACATTGTATTGATCTTCTGTAACCTTATTCAATCTGAGCTTTATTCAGTTCAGAATTGCTAGGCAGGTCTTACTGTTTGTTGAACCATCAAACAATTTTCATGCTCTTAATTTCTTTTTTGAAATGCAGTCATTCCCATGTTGCATTTTTTTCTTATATCTTGATATTTGTTGTTGTTAAATAAAGGTCATTCCATGCTTATAAGATTTCTACATAACTTTCTCCTGAGTAACTTTTAAGGCTGAAAAAATGAATCTGTTTAACACTGTGCTATGAGAGTTATTTTAGAAGAAATCTATAGGCAACTAAAAAGGGGTAAAATGACAGGCCAAGAAACAGCAATATACTGTAAGAATTAAACTTGATTTTATGTTCTTCTAATAAATAAAAATTGAAAAGGTTTAAAACATGTCTTAGCAAAGTTCCTCTCACTCTGAGTCCTCCAGTATTTAGTCATTTCACAACAAGTACAAAATACATATGTTGTAAAGCAGTAGTTCTCTACTCTTGGAACACCTAGCCCAGCGGGTATTTCTGAAGGTCAGAGAGGTAGTAATGAAATCATTCTAATGAAAACTGAACATTAACAACTGTTTTTCTTTTATATAGGAGAGCTGATTCTAATTATAAATTAGATATCTGCTAAATTCAGTTCACATTTTAAAGCAAACATGCAAACATTAAGATTTTCAAACACCAAAGAGACACTGATTGCTAAGGATAAAAAAGTTCTGAAAACACAGTAAACAGAAACGAACTTGCTAGTAAAACTAAATGTGTATTAAAACAATTTTTCAAGGCTGTTCCTTATTCCTGCCCTAGTTTTCATATTTTTTTCTGTCTGAACTTTTGACTTTAAAGCCTGCTGACAAAAACAAATGTATTTTGTAAGACTGGCTGTGTCCATCTAAAAATGTTGTACAACACAAAAACATCTGGTTGTACTTACTGGAAGAATAAGAAAAAACTACTGAAAAATGCAGGTTAGTCAAAATAAATACGTCTAGTTAAAAATCTAATTAAAAACCAAACCTCGGAGGGCTCAACATGTAGAACTAGCAACCTGGTAACATGGAGATAGTGTCTTGTGAGTGTCTCCTGTTAAACTATTTTTTCTATTGTAAGGTAATGAAGTGGAAATGCCATAAAGAGGCTTTACTGAAATACAGTGCTTATTTGAGGGTTAAATATAAGCTGTCTTATGTCATCATTTTACTAATGTGGTTTTTATACCAATTGCCAGCTGTTGATGTAAAGATTTCAACATCAGTTTAAACATGTTACATTTACAGCAGAAGAGTTAAAAAAATAAACTTTCAACTTTATTTTTAGATGAGGGTGTATCCAGCATAGTTTACATGCACATCTTGGAGATGAACGAAGGGATTAGGAGCTGTCCTTATTGCTCGAACACTGGAAAAAGTGCAGTACCTGCTTTGCTATCTGATGAAACAAGCATAATCAAGAACAAAACTATATGTTCCAGGTTAAGTGAGGATAACTTGCAACTAAATTGAACCCAGTCCAACTATTCCAGTGTTTTATTTACGGAAGTAGTAAACAGACTTCATGCATGGCACATGTAACAAACCATTTCCTCTCCTATCATCATAACTGTTCACATCTCTTCAGATTTCAGTCTTTTCAAAGCTCTGACCAGGGAATATCTATCTATCCGGGTTTCAGAGCTTGTGGTACTTAGCCACTGGGCAGGCTAACTACTGCACTCAGCTAAGGTCATGCACTATGATGTTATAGTTACAGAGATGGGGAACTTAAGGTATTTGAACCAAGCTAAGCCAAGTGAAAGGGCTGAGGGTAGAAATGACAGGACTAGCGCTAATTGACACCAGTTATTAAGGACTGATTTTGACTTGTGTACTGGGTCATTATCTGTATTTATTTTGAAATCATGTTGACTGAGACGATGTATTAAACTGTCAAAGTGGTGCTAATTGTAATTACAGTGTCTTGAAAAAGTATTGACCCTCTATAAATGATGTTCCATTTAATTGAAATACAAATGATGTATAGTATGCCCATTTTTAACATAAATATTTTTAATAATAGCTTGAATGTTCAAACACCTTTTACAAAAGTTCAATGTTAGCAAAAACTGCAATCAAAAACTAAAATATGTTGATCTGGGCAGGAGTCTGGTAACTGCAGAATTCGACTTATAGTGAGTGATGTCAACCTTGTTGTGCTGCTACATTGATGTTCCTACCTTGATCAGATTCTGGGATCTCACTTGCTGCCTTTCCTCATCCTGATGTGACAATACTGTAGCAGGACAACACATACCCTCATGCTGCTCTTGTAAAGAGAAGATCTCATCTACAACGTGGTACAGTACAAAGCATGCATTACAGATGTACTGCTTATATGCTTCAGTAGCCACGCATTCTACCAGTCTGTGACTTTGACAATAGACTCCTTGTTGTTGAGCTGTGTTGATGATGAATGTTAGTCAGCATAATGGAATCATCTGTGTTATGTCTGTTCAATAATATGTCAGTGCACATACAACAGAACAGTCACTTTTCAGCTGAAAGCCTGTGAATCTTATGCAGTTATGTTATAAATTTCTTTTGATGCTCAGTATACATTTTCTGAGCTCTTAAGCAGCCTGAGGTTGAGCCAGCAGTGGCAGGGGCTGAAATGATGACAGAGAGATGATGTCCTGAGGTCTGGCTCCTAGGAATGGCTTTACTCTTTTTTCCATTGAATTTAAATCTAATTAGGATGGTGTTGGGATCTCTCTGTCACTCAGGGATGCGGGTGGCTAATTCCAGGTTCTGCAGATACACAACTATTCACGCATATTACTGTATATATTCATACACAGGAGACAGTGTGTTTTGTGCTTGTCAGTGAGTCTTGTAAATAGATGATTTTGCCTTCTAAGTTGTTACTTGTTAATTTCCAGAACTACACCATCCCAGGGCTCAAAGGAGTCACATAGCACACTTACCATTCTGTAACTCGTGGGTTATATTTAATTTTTCTAAATTTACTTGCTAGAAAAGCTGGTGTCTGAACTGAATTTCTGAAAAAACTGAAGTTTTGCCTTATTTAATTTACCTTCTTTACAGTTAGAAGTGAAACAGTGTAGTGCAGACCTTCCTGGTTTTCTTGGCAATTATGTTATGTGCTTACCTTGGAAGTCAGCGACAGGGCTTGGATTCTCCATCAGACCTACCTACTGCACCCCCTGACCATTACAGTACTTTTACATTCATGAAAATCAGTTTGCAAAAATTTAGGAGAGGAAGAAAAAAATGCCCACCTAAATGTCTTGGGTCAGCCTTTGGACAGACTAATACATACGAATGGAATGTAACAGGAATTCATTACAAAACAGGAAACAATGTATCATTTATCAATATAGCTTGCATTCCTCATAATTGTTAATTAAAATAAATAACCTTTATCCATAGCAATAACTACAGAACAAGCAAGGACTTCACTGAGTTTAAACATTTAATATTGAATTAATAAGGTATTGAACTATACACTTACCTACCAAAACACCATTTGGACTATTTGGTCCCTGAAAGAGACTGAATAAAGCAGATGGTCTGAAAATACTAGGGAAGTTTTCATATAATGCTCCAGATATTGTAGCAGTTATGCACCCAGACCTCAACATTTGGGACACACAGTTAGGGAACTAGGCGGGTTGTGTAAGGGCTCATACTGTATGTTCAAAATGGCATGGGGAGTGCTTCTTTAAGGAAGTCTTGGTCTTTGCTTTCAGCTCCCACCAGGAAACCACCCATTACTGTATGTCTGCATTTGTTGCCTCTCCCCAAGCAGGTAGATAAATGGGCTTACGAGTAGATGCATTGCTAGGGTATCCTTTTTCACTGTCTCTGTTCAAGCGCCCTATTATAGAGTAGATTCTTTATTTTCCCTCTGATTTACAGCGTCTAGAGTTAAGAAGCTGATTCAGTTGCTGGCCTTAGTTGCCTGAGAGCACAATGGAACTATTAACTTCAGCACCACAGCGTGCATCAACAGCACGATTATGGAACAGAATGCATTTCTATTGTAATTGCATGGTCCAGAGGTATTTTGAGTACAAAATCTTGAGTGCTTTTGACGTGTCTGTGAAATTCTTAAATGACATAATCAGAGATAAATGCTGTCAACTGCCCCATATACTGATGTGCACTACATACCTTTTTGTAGGAGATTCAGGAACCTCCCACAGAGTAGGACAAGTTGCCCTATCCAGGAAAGATTTCAATAAAACATATCTATATGTTCTATATAAATCTATATATATCAATAAAATATATGCTCTTGTGACAGGCCAACTGTAGTGAGGGTATTAGTTTCAGCTGACCAGCCACTAGAGGTCATTAATGCCTCTGTTGTTTGTACATAATGTAGGTTCACATGTGTGAATTGATTACTTAATTAGTTAATTGGTGGAGATCTGAGAGCCACATTTTCACATGGGGTAAATTTAGACTAGTTTGATATAAAAAGGGACTCTCAGCGGTAGTTGGTGTTAGGCGGGTTTAGAGAAGGTCTTTTGTTTCTTTTGTCTAAAGAGGATTCTTGCTGCATAAAATCTCCAGGCATAAGTCCATTGTGATTTCCACATGATCAGGCCTCATGAGCCACCTGTGACAGAAGATTACCATATAAAACAAATACAAAATTATATTCTGGATTGACAATAATGCATACAGGTATCATTAACAACCATGTGATATATACAGTAATGGGAGTGTTAAAATGAAAATATTGGAGGGTTAAATAAAATGATGAGAGGTGAGACCACTTTATAGAAATTTAAACAATATTTCATTCCATGCATTTCTGATATTGGGCATTGCACTGCCACTATTCAAAATTAGACAAGGTTTGTCATACACATGCTTTGACAGGGCTCCGAGCTAACTGTGGTTTATTTGTCAATTTGCCTTTAAAACTTTTGCTCTGTTTTAATATTTTTCAATTTCTACTTTAAAGAATTTAAGGTTGACAGCTATTCCTTGAACCACATCTCTTTTCAAATCTGCTAAGTATAAATAAAACAGTTTTTTGATAAATCATCTTTTTTTCACTTGGGGTTTGGAGCCCTCACCAACAATGAACTGACTTATGTCAATTTATATTAATCCATGTCTGTACTGTACATATTTTCTATGTAGAAATCTGAATAAATGGCATATGAGAAGCAAAATATTTTTGTACTACAGGTTTTAGGTTACAGTCATATATGATTTTAATGCCTAACAATATATGCGAGTGCCAATTAAAGTTTTTGATTAGTTAATGATTGCTTACTGGTTTCTAAAGGCACAACACATAATATACAGTACACCACTGCACCAATGTAACTAAGTACTGACTTTACACCCTGAAATTTACTTAAAGTAAATGTTTCGAAATCCTAATTGTCTCTTGTTATCACTGGAATGATTAAAAAGTATGTTTGCTTGTCATTTGAACATATCTATGCATGGAATTACCCCAAAATAAAAAGTCTATTGTTCTTGTCATTCAGACTATATAAATCTCATGATCACACAAACAAATTGCTTGGATGTAAAGCAATAACAGTTCTGACGTTGCTGTCCTAACACTTTAGGAGGGCACTCCATGTTACGAGCATCAACAACTTACTATATTTCTCTATTATTATAACAGCTGTGGATTTTATACAATGGAGTTTTTAAAGTGTAGGAGGGTGGACAGCAACCAAGGTCTCCTTCTCTGTTACTCTAACTCATATTCCTCCATAACCTCACTTCCCAATAAGTTAGTGTATAAATGCTGCAGGACACCCCTCTCTCTTAATTGCCTTAACAGTATCTTTCCGCCTCCTTCCTCTACCCTATTTCTACCTTCACAGCTACACCTGGGTTAACTCCACACTCAGCGGGAGAAAGATAGGGAGTCCTCACCTGCTTCTCTGACGGTCAGCAGGTTGACTCTCAGCCAAGTGGGTTAAACACATATTCTTATGCCTCAATAACCATTCCTGACTACATTTTCTTATTGGGTGTTATTTCTCATGATTATAGGCTAGTTTGAAGGAGAAGAAAGTTTGTCTTTTAGTAATCTTTAACTTGCATTCACCTACAGTAAATATGCAGAAACGTGATCACAACAACTAAAGCCAAATGAGACACGAGCAAACAATATGAAGTGTTGTTGTAGCTAATATTTCACTTTTGCTATTAAAATCAAATAGAGTGATTGTCAAGTCTTCCTGATCAGTAACACCTTTATTTTCTCTTTACAAGGTATTTTTGTTGCTGTACTCCAAAACACAGATTTATCATGATTAACCGTTAGCTTAAAACAAACTGGTGTACATTTCAAAAGATCTTCAAAGGATTGTGTTTCTGCATAAAGAAGGAAAAACACTGAGTGAAAAGTGTGGAACAATGCAAAATGTATTAGCCCTTTGCACAGCAGTGCATTCTGAATCCCTTGCCATAATACAGCAAAAATAAAAAATGCTAGAAGAACCATACTGTAAGTGCTTTCAGACTCTTCCATCGATGTTTCAACACCCACCCATGGAGTTTATAGAATGAAGGAGAATGACAAATCTATCTTCCATTTACACATCCATTTCTAAAGGGAAGAATTTGTTCTTGCCGCAATTCAAAAAACCTCTCATAAAGGGTTAAATCCTACATGCAACCCACATGGATAATATCAATTGCTGGTGCATTTTATGTATCATTTCTATCATTTTTCTGGATGATTAATAAAAAACGTTCAGTAAGTTTCTCACCATCTGAGCATGTTCATTTTCTTCTGTCAGAGCACGGTATTTATTCTGTTAATTACTTTGTTTTCAACATGAAATATATTGAAATTATGTGCTTATGGTATGGTACATTTAACTGGTGTGTAAAGGCCAAAAGCTTTCTTAGTTAACGATGATGTTAATTAATGAACCCTCGTAAATCAGCTACAGTATCAGACTACAGCAAAGCTGAAATCCTAGGACCGCTGGGAACAATCATTCTGTATTAAGTAAATGTGCACTAATAATGTCCTCCTGAGAGCATTGAAACATTAGTGAAAAGTGCTGATCAATATACAGAAACCTACCATGTTTTTATGAACATCCCTAAGGAAGCATTGCCAGCGGCAAACTGAAAAGAAGGAAACACATTTAATAGAAATAGCAGACTTTGTAAAAAGTGCTTTCGTTTACACTCATACAAACATTTTCTCTAAATGGAGAAATCCTCTTAGAAACATTTTAAGGGGCTTGCAAACATACAGTACAGTATACTGTCGAGCTTTCCGCACTAGTGAAGCTTCATAAATTAATCACTCTTTGCTTGGCTCCAATTGTTTTAACTAAGTTCAGCCCATTCTGAAAATTAATGACACAACAAATCACATTCCCAAAAATATTCACTTAATGTCGTGTTCAATAACAAGACAGGGCCAAACAAGCACAAATGCAATAAAGACTGTGCTACACACATACAGTATGTCTTATAATGTTGCAGAGCATGTAAAATCTGTTGACATTTGAAAAATGGCTTAATGTGTGGAATAGGCTTGTCTTGTCCTTTATATTACCCACTAATAACAACGAATGGATATCTGATTACAATTGAACATCGTATCACACCATACCACATCATATCCGTCTCTCTACTTCATCTGTGTAAACATGGTTATTCTAGCCTGAGCATAGAGTGCAGTGCCTAAGGGCTACATGTCTTTGGTAATGCCCATAAAGTTCGTTAATAGGTAGGATGGGGCACAATAATACAGTATACTGTATCCCCACAATACAATAGGTACAGTAGCTTTCCTAGACCAGTTTCCGTCTATTCTCCAGAGTCAGATTTGCCACCCTAGGATTTTCTCTCAAACTGAAATGTCTTCTTACTTGGTTAACTTTAGACTATGAAAGGCACATCTGTGACCACATTTGATCACCTGCACATGTGCATGGGATGCTAAGCATTTTTTAATATTTAAAACCCAAGAACACAGTTCCATAAAGCAATGTGACTTACTGTGGATAATTGAATAAATACAGTACTTCACACCTGTGCATTATTGAACATGGAGGTCTTAGGAATAAAAAGTGTTGTTTTTTTAAATAAAGTTTTGTTACCAATGGAATGGTCATTTATACTATATAATCCTAAAATGTTACCTTTTCAGTTTAGATGTTAAAAAAATAAATTTAGTTGCCAGAATAACAGCCTTCTTTGCTGAATAATAGCTTCAAGTCTGGTTCATGTGCTTTTTCACCACATTGGTTCATGGCAAATTAAATGGATGATATTGCAGCTAAATGACAGTATTTTTCAGAAGACCAACACAGAGATGTGCTTTCAACCCTCCTGTGACTCATGTCTCTAAGGCAGAGCTGAGGGACAAAAATAAATTGGGCACACATCCCAACCATTATAACATCACTTTCAATTTCTATTTAACCAATTATGTGGTTATTTTCTCTCCTTATTGCGTGGGCACTTCTCAGTGGTGGTGAGGTGCAGGTGACTCTGTGTGACCTATGTATGTTTATTTGGTGTGGGCACTTTCTCTTGTGTGAGTTGCTGTTTGTCAAGATTTTATTAATTTCAAATATGAGCAGGCTACCCCAATGAGTACCCAGTAAATAGAAGCTTAGCTTGTATTCGAGATAGAAGATAGTCATGACACTGATTCCAGAAGTGTTGCTCCTGCCTTCTGTAATAGACTGTTCAAAAGTCTAAACCTCTATCTATATTTTAGTTTCTATTTCCCTTGCTTTTATTCCTTGTTGTTCACATAAATCCCTTTAGTGTGTGCTCTGTATCCCCTTCAGCAAAAGGTCAGTTGTAACCAGCCAACCATCCAAGCTTTCCTTCATAACTCTAAACAGCAATATCGTGCTGCAAATGTGCATAATTCAGTAGGTCAACACTGCTCTAGGCAAATATTAATACTTAAATTATGTTCCCAACCAGTCAAGTTGTTCTTTTTTATTCTGACAATGCTTTACATCAGCAAATAAATAAGTACCCAAACAAATCTGCTGTGTGTTACAAGAGGGAAGCAGAATAAAAGGATTACTTAGCTTTGATTTGCCATGATGCACCATGAAAAGCGAACGTGTCTGTATATGTTTCTTAGCCAAGCTACTGCTGAGACACTATTGAAATAGGACATTTGTTAGGATCTCTGGAGAATGTAAAGAGAGGTTCAAAACTGGTTTTATCACAACATTGACAATAAAAATAGACTAACAAGAAATAATTCAGAAGAAGAATGTCATAATGTAAGGAAATAAAATATCTCACTTGCATGTCCTATTTTGCATACATTTCCCAGCGACAATTTGACAACAATAAATGATCCTTTTCTTGTCAAGATCTGCACCCCTGCTGCGAGTGTCTGCTTGATCCCACTATTCATCCTTTTTTCACCCATTGCACTGAATGATATTTTTATTATTGAAATGAAGAATCTGGCAAATTATGTAACTCATCATATTCCTCATTAGTATGCACATGTATGCAAATTGCATTGTTATCTTCTCTTTCTTCATGATCATATTTGGTAATAATCATACTGTACATACTGAAGCCAAGGAGAGAAAGCCCATCTCTCCAAAAAATACAACAAAAACCAAAATAGGTAGAAACTGATACATTATTAAAATTCTTTGCTCAATGTTTTAAATTAGACCTGAACACTGGAGTCAATAGCAGTCAAGTAAAATCCTAATTTTAAAAGGTGAGCACAGGCACCATATTGTTCATATGTGTATCAAACAAACATTGACAAATATTGCAAAATTATTATATTGCACATACTGTATACTGCATATCTTTGGATATTCATCTGTTATTTTAAAAAAAGGTACACAAACAATTCCTGAATTAGCAATCAAAGAAAGTATTACAGCAGCACTAAAGAAGTAGATATTCTTAATGATTAAATATTCTTGTTAATGAATACTTTTACATCATGAAGAAAATAAACCAAATAAGTACAAACAGTACAGTCTTTCTCCACCTTCATTGGCATGGATTACAGTTAAGAAAAACTATTCAGAATATTTCTTATATACTGTACATAGACATTCTAACCACAAAGTAAAAAAGCAAAAAGAAAAAGCAATAATGTGAAAACACTATTTTCTATTAAATGCTTTTCCAGATTGGAGCTGCCAGTTGCTTAAAAACTTACTGTAGCATAGCTCTACACCCTTTTTACTGATAGAGGACCTCTGTACTGTGTACACTCTTCCTACAAACCCACCTGTCCGAGACATTCGTCATTGAGAACACAAAAACAAATAAATACTACACAAGAGGAGGCCATTGGGACTATTCTACTTGCTTGTTTGATGATAACTTAATGATGCAACAATTTCCTTCATAATGTTTCGTAAAGGAGCACAGCGGTTAGCATTGCTGTCTGGGGCTACCAGTGAACTGGGGCCCTGGGTTCCATTCCTCGGGTGTTATCTGCATAGAGTTTGTATGTTCTCCCCATGTTCTCATGAGATTACTCTGGGTGCTCTGGTTTCCTCCCGTAGTCCAAGGTTAATTGACTTCTGGGAAAATTGGCCCTGGTGTGAGTGTGTGTGCCTTTGTGTGACCTTCGATGGACTGCCGTCCTGTCCAGGGGGTAATCCTGCCTTGCACCTGTTGCTTGCCAAGACAGGCTCCCTATTGCCTTGCAATAAATAAAACAGTCCCCCAGAACACGCCGGAAGTTGCAGAGTGCTTTTAAGAGAGTTAGCCATCCTGAAAAAAGATGCTTTGTACATATCACCAGCAGCCATATCACTCTGCAACTCACAACTGGCAACCCACTGAAGTTAAGCAGATGTGAGTCTGGTCAGTACCTGGATGGGAGACCTCCTGGAAAAAACTAAGGCTACTGCTGGAAGAGGTGACACTATAGTGTAAACAGGCACTGTCCTTTGGCTGAGATGTAAAACTGAGGTCCTGACTCTGTGGTCATTAAAAATCCCAGGGTGTTTCTCAAATAGAGTAGGGGTGTAACCCTGGCGTCCTGGCCAAATTTTGTCATTGGCCCTTACCAATCATGGCCTCTTAATAATCCCCATCTATGAATTGGCTTCTTTACTCTGCTCTCCTCCCCACTGATAGCTGGTGTGTGGTAAAGGTTTTTGGCGAACTATGGCTGCCATCGCATCATCCAGGTGGATGCTGCACATTGGTGGTGGTGGAGGGGAGTCCCCATTAACTGTAAAGTGCTTTGAGTGGAGTGTCCAGAAAAGTGCTATATAAGTGTAAGCAATTATTATTATTATATCTCTCACTGGGTACCTAACATGTCCCAGGAGACATGAGAAGGCAAAGAAACTCAGCTGACTAAACCTGCCCCTCCCTGGTGACAGTCAGTTGGCAAATGACATGGTCCAGGCCTGAATCTATTTCATATTTTACTTTGATAAATTTCACCTAGAAATGACAACTGCACATACTATAAGCATAAGAAACCTGTCTGCCGGTCGGTTTCTGACATCTGACTTACTTATGCACCAATGCAAAAACAGCCCCAAAACATAATACCACCACCTCCATGTTTTACCCTGGATACCACCCAACACATTTACATACTACAGAACCTCCTATTTTCTCATCTCACATGATATTTAGTGCTTGTTTACAAAGATTTTTGTTTTGTTTAAGCAAAGGTCTTTCAGTTAAAATCCTTATTGTCATACCAATTTCTTAAAAGAGGTCTCTTTGCTATATCGATTGGAGGTGGTGAGGTCTCTCTATCCACTTTTTTGTATATCTACCAGTTTTTCTTAGTCCACCATTTGTGGTCCTTGCTCCTTTCTGTGAAAAGCTGACTTTTCCTTGTCAATATTAATCTTGTATACATGGTCAGCATGTGTCATCTCTTTATTGGTTGCCAGGGCAACTCACTTACAGTGGATTTTTCTTCCACCTTCTTTCAGGTTGTGCGCTTAAAGAAAAACAAACACCTGACTGTCCAGCTTGTCAGCTGCCAGGTCACAGATGTTCAAATGGCGCTTGCTTCAATTAGTTCAGATTTTGAAAGATTTCCACTGCCTTCTGAGAGAGACACACACATCATATCACCAAGGGTATTTTCTTCAAGATCCAACAAAGTGAAAGTGCTTGTCATATTTATTCCCAGTTTTCTTCTGAAATGGATAATAACATTTTGCATTAGCAAACAGTTCATAGTTTTTCTTTACCTAGCAGGATTACTATAAGAATACATGCTCTCAAGAACACTTTATGTAAGGTAAAGATAACAAATATTCCAATCCAAACAAAGCAAACATTTTAATAATGCATCAAAAAAAATGTTTGAATGAAATAACATTTAATGATGGTATTATATTGTTTCTTTGACATAAAACAATAGATTGGCTAAATAATCTTGTTGACACTGGAACATGTAAATGGAAACTGTGAAATTCAAATAATAATAATAACAGAAAATCCCAGTCTGCATATAAAAGACAACCAGAGACACCTTTGAAGGTTCTCCTTCAAAGCAGCTCAACTTCATGGTGCGTCGGGGGATTTCTGTTATTAATTGAAGTTAATTTTCTTGGATATCAGTTTGCTGGGCACGTGGGAAAGATTGATAGCCTCTCCACGTCTCCAGAGTGTTAGAAATGACACTGTTCCATCACCAGGCGCCTTTACTTTTATCATCACAAATCAAATTATAAACATCGGGGCAACCTTGCTGGAATCTGGCTTGAGGAGATTTCCATAAGATTAATTAGGCGGCCAAAGAGAAGGTGGTAAAATAAGGGGGACAATTCATTGCTTGCAGAATGGGAAGTCAATTCAACAATGGGTAATTAGCGTGGGCCATGGATTCTCAAAGGCACTGAGGACACCGGACCCTCTCTCACTCTGATGTTGAGTTCTGTATTGTGAACCCCTCATTTAATTAGAGCACTTTGATACCCACAGGAGCCAGAAGCTCCAGGGCATGCTAAACACTGACTGACACCACCAGCTCCAGCCTCCTTCCACTCTAATTAGAGACACAATGAGCTAGGAAGACAGTGTTTTTCTCCAAGATATCTTTAGTCACTACCTCTGGCAGGAAACAATAATTTATATTGTGTCTATATTGGTATTGTGATTAAATTGTTAACATGTTGGTAGTGCAGGGACAGTATGCCTATGTGTCAAATGTTTGGGATAGTAAGAAAAAGCCTTAATTTGGTAAAAGCACAACCTTTCTCTTTAGATACAGTGCTCAGTAAACCAGCAATCACAATGTTATATTGCATGAGCAACACAGATACAATATACAAGTGTGTTATCTGCAATATTAATGTTGAGGTTTGAATAAATGATAACCATGCAGACACTTTGCTGCGTTATATTACTCTATTTTTAATGCAAAGGGATAAACTTGACACTACAACACTTTTTGATGCCTGAATTAGATGCATAAACACATCCAAAATGAATTATTCATTTGAATGCTTTCATTTACATTTGTGTGTTTAGTAAACAAATTGCTTATGTTTTCCTTACAAGATGTAAATGTAAATAATACATATTTAAACTTGTCATCCCTTTAGAAAAGCAAAAAGTCAGCATCAGCGATTCACTGTTTGTCATCTCAACACCTCCTTTCTATAATGCGATGAGAGAAATGGAAATTAATTACACTCTTAAAACTTAAATATTTTTATTCACGAACCCTCCTGTGTACTGCAATGTACTTTTCTTACAAAGATTATCCTACTAAATGTATTACTTCAAGCTGAAAAATGTATTTTTTGTTGTTTTGACATAAATGTTTTTCAGTCCAGAGTGCATAAATATCTATGAGGAGAAAACCAAAGTTTGAATTCAGTTTAAAGAAATCAATAGAAGAAACATTTCTTTCTGTTTATCAGGTTTAGAGTCTGAAAAACAAACAACAGCTTCCCACCCCAGTAAAAAGTGTTTCAACGAGGCTTAACTAAAATGGTCTCTTTTGTACAGGGTCTTATCAATTCAATTAAAAAAATTCATGTCTGGATTAGGAATAATACTAAAAACTAAAAATAAAGAAAAAAACTAAAAATAACTACACTCTTTCTGGTCAATGACAACAAAAAAGACAATTAAGGCAACACTTATGTTGTTCTGTCATATAATCTTGATTAAATGAATCATCAATTCAATACTGTACAGTTAGTAAAACAATTGTACTATTACAATATTTGCATGCCTTTTAGGGAAACTAAATAAAACGGTTTATTCAGTGGGATCTGCATAGGAATATTGTTAGATCTTTTGGTCTGAATGTTATTGTAGGTATGTCTATCTTCATTGCTTGCATTGCATTATTTTTTCAGAATTTACATGCCAAATATTTACAGAGGTCTTCTGATGGACAGTTATAAGCTGATTCAAAAAATATAAAAATCCCAGGGGAAATTACATTTTGAAAATTAGTTTCGGTGTTCTAAAATAAATGCACCAGCGATGAAAAAAAAAAGGTATCAAAGGATCCTTACCATGATCTCATATAAATACAGACATTGGTGCTCAAGCAATTAAAATATGATTTTTTATTTATTTTCCATCAAAAAACAACATGATGCTATAAATCAGGCATCTGTCAAAACTCCATATGACCTGTTAGCAAGCAGGATAATTTGACTTATCTGACTGAATTATAATTTTATTTTAAATCAAGCAAACCCCCACAGTAAATTCACATGACAGTGGTCTTCAGTACATTTCTCTCTATGCTGAGTGATACCCTGCCCAACAATTTTGCTTTGTTTCACGAGGACTCCCTGCTTGATAAATCAACTCTTATCTGGACGAATACAAAGAATACCATTTGTTTACAGAGCCGTTTTTCTCTTCTTCTGGGTGTAGACTCGCTTTTCAGAATAGCCGACTCTAAGACGCCAGTGGCAACGAAAGGTCGTGCTCTGCACCAGGTCGTGAAGCAGCACAGTTCACCCCCTTCATGTTCATGCCACACGGAGGCCTTTGAAGGGCATCACCTCATCACCTGCCTAAGACGTCTGGCACATTTACTCCTCTTTTCCGTTGTGCTCCAAGCAGTGCGAGAGCGACCACTGAATGAGTTATCAAATGGCACTGCCACAGTTAGAGCTGTGGTTTTGTAATTCAAAATTCAAAACTTGGCAGGATTCGCCAAACTGAACTCGTTTCCCGTTGACTATAAACAGCAGTCAGAAATTACTTTCAATCATTTCTCCCCAGGCAGGATCTGGGCACCCTTCCCAGACAGAAAATGCCAATGTCTTTATTAGGGGACAAATGCAGCCTCCTTGGTTAGCCAGTCATTCACATCTCATCTCACTTTAAGTCACTAACACAGCAGAGAGAGCTGACTGTAATCAACAACTGAAACTGAACCCAGGAGTGGTGCAGGGAGATGCATTTTTGAAGTAAGTCATACTTTTGGTCATTCAGAGACCAAAATGTTTTGCATCACATTTCATTTTGTCTACCATTTGTTATATAAGGAAGTAAACTGTCACCTTGGAATGTACACTTCACATTGGAGCCACACTGATACAGTACCTCCTATCTGCTTTGATGTGGTAATGGCAGTTGATAACATCTTAACTTGATTGTATTTCAGTTTTTCTGTTGTTTTATTATTGTAGTATTGTATTTCTGATGTACTGAAATTGTAGTATTGTATTATTAGTATTATTATTGCACTGATCAGTATTGCAGTTTTTGCAGCCTAAGAAAACTGCTCTGAATAAAGGCATCTGCTAAGCAAACAAATCAATACTGAAGCTGTGTGGTTAGTGGTGGTCACTGTGTATTTAACACCCTTCACTACTCCTTTTTTTTTGTACTGAAGTACAAAAAAAACCTTTACAATGATTACTAAAACACAAGTAATTAGAGAGAGGATATCCAAAACCTAACAGAAAAAAATAAACTGAATGTTTGATGACTGGTGTACCCCCTAATCTATATTAGAAGCAAAGCTGGTTTATTGAATGAGTACATTTGAATTATACGGTAACATTACCTAAGTTAACCATAAAAGCCCAGATGTCTGTGTGAAGGCCCACTGAGACATTTCAGTTTAGATTTATTGTTTTGAATCTTTGGTTTTTACAGGTACAGCAGGGCTTAGGGTTACATTGTGGAGAGTTGTTAAAGTATTTTTTTTGTCAAGCTAATATCTGATCCTTTCACAGACGAACCCTTTGCCTAAAAAAGCAGTAAAGCCAAAGTGATTTTAGTCACAGACAATATGTTCAAGCTTCCACTTTTCCTTTGGAAGAACGTGAATGTGAAGTTTTGTGGATATGAAGTAATGTCTCCTTTCCTCAGATACTTGTTCAGAGTGACAACAAAGCCTTAAAAAAATTAAACTCATTTTTCCCTTTTTGTGTTTTTTAATTCTTCATCACTCTCCCTCTTAAGATACTTGTGCGCTGGATATGATCAACATGAGCAAATAACTTACAAGTGTCTGGAATATGTGAGGGAAACACTGCTAGTGACCTGACCTGGCGGGATGAGGGACGTGAACTGAATGGAGCTGTGCTCTGGACTTCTTGCTCGTAGTAAGAGCCTCTAATACAATGAACCCCTCACAAGCAAGGTCAGCACCATAAGCTCAGAGGAAAACACAGATCCATGTGAGAACAAGGAGGATGAGAAACCAGTTCACGAGGTGCAGTGGTCCTCTTCCTGTCTGCATATTAAGTACTTATAAAGACAACATTAGAAAGGATAATGCCTGGCAGAATGGCAAGGTTTTAATGGCGTGTCTGGTAAGTGCTTTTAATGAAGTTAGAGCAATGAAGCTAGATAATCTTAACAGCTTGATCTATGACCTCTCAGCCACAAAGGTTTCTAAGAGGACAGGGCTCTGGCATTTTTAAGCTATAGTGAGGGGAAGGTACTGTAGGAGTAAGAAATTCCTTTAGTTGTTATGCTGTGTTATTAAATTTGGTGCAGGAATAAGTAAAAGCACAACAGATGATAAAAATCTCCAGATTTCTGTGGGTGATAACAGTTTCAAGATGTACATTTTATTTATACTAAATTAAACTTGATACTTATCAAAATGCTCTTTGGATAAACCCATGGTTGTTTATTTTATTTTCAGTCAAAACAAACTATTTTCTGATATATTAATATAGTAATATGCATACCTGGTAAAGCCAGAATTTCTATGTTGTACAAACATTCCCAGGCTTACCAGTATTAGCAACAACGTTTTGGATTAACAAGGACTACACGTTTAAGCCATTTAAAGACACAGCCCATTCATTTTGTTTGCTTGAATAAAGAAAATAAAACTCAGTGTAGGACATGGAAAATAAAAAATAGACAACAAAAAAATACTACAAGTTTATCTTTACACTTCACTAAATGATGGTGTTGTTTTCTGATAAAGGAAGTAAAAAAAATGAAAACATGGTGCTAAATGGTTTATGAATATGTCCAAATATTTTCATAGCATTCTGAACTAAACAGATGTTTCTCATGATAAAATGTTTCTTTCCCTCTGGGTCTTGGAAATCTTGGAGTAGTGTTGTATAATAACAACATACAGTACAGTACTGTATGTATCTCTACTTTCCTCCAACAACTAATAATGATAACAGCAAGTAAATGATTAGTCAATCAATTGTTCAATGTACTGTAAAAATAAAAAAAATTAAAGCAGCAAGTGTAGAGTACAAAAGACCAGTTACAAATGTACATACTGTAAGGCAAACATCAGCTCTGCTACAATAATGTCAATGACACAAAACAATTAAACATCAACATTGATAGTAATACTATCACTAAGTAATTAATAAATGATTTACTTATTTTAATAACAACAGGAAATGCATCTAATACACTGTTCCACAGGGAGCACAGAACACATCACAGAGTGACAAATGTTACACCAGCATAGCTCCATTTCAATAATCTGAAAAACCCTTGTATCACAAAATTCATTTCACACCACAGGACGCAAGTTGTGGGCAGGCATTATCTTTGACCCCCGTTTCACATCAGTGATACTAAAAAAATTATCCACTTGCCATCTTTACAAAAGCAAGTCTAACTTCAGCAAAAATAGGTCAGAATAGGCTCATCCCTTTGGGTGCTGGCATTGAAAAATGTAACAGAATCAGAAATACATGATTGTGGATTCTATGCAGTGTTGATGCTTTGGGTTTAGTGTAACAATTAACAAAGTCCCAAGTCACATGCACATTTAATTTGAGGTGAAAATGAAAGGTCACAGTCTTTGGTGGAGAACTGTGTTGATACCAGCTGTTCCAACTAAAACTGATGGGAACATTGCAATAAATCAGGGATCTCCAATCCTCGCCCTTGATAATTGCAAATCAGCAGGTGTTTAAGAAGGTGGATTAAATTAATCAAATTAAAGCTAAATAGGATACATTTCACTATTTCCCTCAACCTTAAAGCTTTTGACCATTTAAAGTGATATAGGAAACTGGATTTGTACCTGTAAGTATAAAAATTGAAGTTCCATAAGTTTAAAAAAATGCAAAATGGAAACTACTGTAGAAAGGTACCGTACATCTTTCAGCATGTGCTATGATAAGAAAACATTTCAAATCACTAGTAAACTCTCATAGGAGGATAAAACTCATTCAAAAAACTATATTCTTCATAACATTATTTACATGTGTGCTCATAATTTTTATTTTAATATCATTCCAATAACAAAAAATGTTGATATCAAGCTCCATATTTTCATCATCTGTAAGCCATTATCATTTGTTGAATATTCTTAACATCAGCTACATAAAACATTAAGTAAAGAGTTCCATATGTTAAAATATTCTTTGCATGTTGGATATTAAATGGTTCTGAGTAATTTATTATGGACTTTTATAGGAAAAAGTTCCATCTCTTTCCAGCTTGAGCTCCTCAGAACAAAAAATGAATGATAATAATAACAACAACAATAAAATAAAGCATGAAGGAGATAACATTTACAGTGAAAATCTGAACCATATTGTGATTTTGTGCGTCAGGTAGAGTATGTTTTATGCAACTACTATGTTGTTACTATTTACTAGAAAATTGAAAAATCTGTTTCAGCTTGGCATGTTTTTTTGGCAGTCCCGATTTTTCCTTTTAGGGACAACACACCAGTGAATATAAATGATGTCATGTTTGTTTTGTGGCATTTCGTTACATTAAGTTTACTCTCTAATGTTCATTGCTAAACAGTTGTAAACACTTCCTATCAAACTGAGAAGCGCAAACAGCAATCTGTTCACAAATGAAGACAAATTAACGAAAGGCTTTTCAACTTATGCATGGCACATTGCCAGCTATCAACAGGCTGGAAGATTAAATCCAGTAATTTGCTGTGAGGCTAATACAGTATGAGGCGATCTCAGATGGATTCAAGATTTTCTTAAAATAACTGTACCATTCTGACTGGAGTAAAGTTCAAAGTGGTAATTCACAATGAGCAGCACTGCCTTTATGATGCAGGCTTTTGCCAAAGCTAATTTCCAAAATGGGCTGTGCACCTTTTTTTACCTTTCTTACTTCAAAGTTGCTTTAATAAATGGAAGGATTAAACCACACTTAACCCCTAATGAGCCATATGAGAATCCGAATAAAAGGACTCTTTAATGCATTTGTATTTGATGGTTTGTCATAAGCATAATGGAAAGGCAGAGGTAGCTCTGATAGCTTCATATATTAAACCAACCCTTCATCATGTTTATTAATAGCACACACTTTTTGTTATCCTTTACTTCAAACTTCATCCTATTTTGCATAATACTCCAGCGTCACTATCAACAATGCCACCAAGGATTTATGTGATATTTAACCATAGATACAGCGGCATTTACTAGTTTTATACACTATGTGCAGCATTTAGATCTGATTTCTATTCACAACTTTCTTGAAAAGGCAGCAAAGGTGGAATCTTTGTCTACCATGGATACACTGGCAGTAAAAGAAATACAAAGGCTTCCACAATATGGTTTCAGCCCTTAGCAGTAATGTCACATTTCCATGAATTGCAAATAATGTACACACATATTTCAGAATAAACCCTTTTGATTAAAAAGATGGAAATTAAAAAGAATTTACAAAAGGTGTTTTACTGCAAGCAAAACTAGGAAAGAAAATACAAAAGTTAAATTTAGAGGAGTTAAGCAATTAGTAGGTCAATATGTGGTAAAAGCACCCTTAATATTTTTGGATAGGTCTCTATCAGCTTTGTGCAGTGGGACTTTGGTGTGATTTCAGGCCACCTTAGTGAGGCTATGGCCTAGTACTTGAGGTTATTACCCTGCTGAAGTCTTGCGTGACTCAAACATGTCAAACTTCTCTGGTGTCTCTAGTGATGAGAAGCACCCCCTTAACATGATGCTGCCACCGCCACTCCTGACACCTAGGATAGTGCTAACTGGATGATGTGTTCTGTTGGGCTTGCATCACATGTAACGATTCATATTTCGACCAAATAACTCTAACCCTAACCTCAAAACCTTCTGGCTCATATCTGCAGTATCATTTAAGTGCTTTGTTGCCCTTTTCCAGTATTGACTTCCTTCCTGAGCCTCAATCTTGGACATAGAACCCTGAAAATCTTTCAATGTCACTGTTTCCACCACAGTGGCATCCCTAACCAGTTTCCTACTTACCTGGCTGCTCAGCTGGAAGATCTGGATAGGGTCTTGGCGGTAGGACACTTATTTCACTGATGATCAGTGATCTTAGTTACCATCTCCTGATCTGTACTTCTCTAACACTACATACTGTATGTACAATATAAATACATACACATATATTTTCTTGTACTAGCAGGTGTTTTAAAGGATAGAGTGAGTACTTCACACTTTTCAAAATTCAAAATGTTACTAAAATATGTGTTTTGCAACACTTTTCAGTGCACAATAATGGAGAAGCTCTAAAGAAATTTTGGAATAATTGAAAATGGACTAGAATGTGCATGCATGCATATTATATTGCTCAGTGTTTTGTTTTTCTTTTTATTTATTACTGACTCCTATTACTCCTGCACTGACCTAGGACAAACAAAGAGCTTGTGCCCGTCCTCTGAGTGGGATTCATGCTGTGAATCTGTAATGGAAAAGGCAGAGCTCCAATGACTAATGGAGCACAGCCACAGACCCAGCTTGCCACTTATATTGCCAGCTGTATGGGTGCTATTTAATGATAGTTCAAGGATGCCTCAGAGATTTTTAGCACAATCAATTCCACCTCTGTTCAGCTTTGAGGGAGTCTTATACACAGTCAGCAAGTGACATAACCTGGATTGAAGCCCAT
This sequence comes from Lepisosteus oculatus, assembly GCF_040954835.1. Classification (NCBI taxonomy): domain Eukaryota; kingdom Metazoa; phylum Chordata; class Actinopteri; order Semionotiformes; family Lepisosteidae; genus Lepisosteus; species Lepisosteus oculatus. The sequence goes on along the minus strand of NC_090702.1, from coordinate 33,218,306 downwards.
GACCTCCAGATAGTAGGATCCATCCTTCAGCGTAGGTTTTTATCTGCTCACATTGTGAAAAGTTCTACGCTGGAGAAATTCCTCCCAGAAAACTTTTCCCCCAAGTTATACTGAAAATGCATTAATATAGTAATGCCACAAGAAGTTCATAGGATTGACCCATAGGCTTAAATGAAATTGCTGGTCTATTGTACTTTTCCCCTTTCACAGTTCTGCAAGTAAGCTTCTTATTGATACACAAATGATGAGACCACTCACACCTGGAGTTTTAACTTTATCCTCCTGTCCATTCCCATATGGGAGTTTGGTTTAAAAAAATCAGCAGCAATTCTATTTTAATGTATAAGATAAATCCTTTGGATAGGATTCAGTCTCGGGACTCAATAAAATAATTAGATTTTGGGCTGCATGATCATTCATCAGGATGCTTAATATATGCAAAAGATGTATCTATCTTATCCTGTCTCTTCAGATATTATACCAGTTTTATCTTTGAAAGCTGCTGATATGCAGTTTTCTGGCTTAAGAAAATGAAAGATTTCACATTCATTTGATGTTTAGTCTTAAAAACATAAGATTAATACTTCTTAGATTGGGTTAAACAAATAATGCAAATAACAGGTAAAAATGTTCAGATTTTTATATTTGCTAAAAGAAATACGTCAACTTAGAGTAGTACTGGTTAACATACAGAAGTGAACAATTTCTTGATATTTTGCAACACTCAGTGATCCTTTTTAACAGTGCCTGACAAATGAGTCCATACCTGCCTCCATATTGTTTATCACTGGATACAAGCAACTTTACTTTTAGATTCTTCTCCTCACTTTTTTCAAACATACAGTATTGTTGCTTTCTGAGTGAAAAGAAAATCACTGAATTCACAAAAAGTGAAAGACACCCATTGTTTTCTTAAGCACATTGTTTAAGAAATGTTTTGCATCTTAGTTTTTGCCCAAGGACTTTCACTGCCATAAGATGCTGTTGAATTTCTTAGCTGTCTCCTCTCTTGTCAAAACTGTTAAAGTAATCAGACTCTACTGGGCAGCCTCAATGATTCTCTTGACCTTAACAAATTGTGTCTGACACACTATTCTGTAAATACACATACACATGTATAAATATCTGGTATAAATAACGACCGAGGCTGCTATCGTAACCTAATCCCCCTATACTCACTGCTTCATAACCTTGAGGGCTCTGTGGACAGGCAACCTTGACTGCCTCAGGAACTGCTTTTATAGGGAGCTATAGTCACCATGTGCAGCCAATTCCGTGATTTCCCGGTGAGAATCCGAAGAACGTGACGGTCCTGAATAAAATGACTCCACATTTCTCGGCACTTCCAAATGCTACAAGACCACATCAATAGTAACATATTATTCCAAAGGTACACAAAATAACGACATACTTTTATTAGCACATCCTTTTAATGTATGTAAAGTTAAACATCTGAACAAATTGAAAAAGTAAAAAAAGGGAATCGCAGAAACATAAACAGATCTGGAACAGTTACCCCCTCCCCATCAGTTAAAATTTCAAATTTCTTGGAAGATAAATGCTGTAATTTGATTATTATTCATCTGGCAAGTGAAACTCAAACTGTACCCTTTAAAAAGACAAAGAACAGATCTGGCAAATGCCCCGCATGTACAGAATGGCAGGCTGAGGAATGCACTCACTGGGTCCTGGTGAAGGCCGGGTGACAGGCGAGAGCTGGGGATGCGCTAAGCGGACTAGCAGAATAGGCCATGAGCTGGGCAGGCAGACCGAAGGCAGACAGCGCAGGGAAGGCACGGCACAGCTGGGCAGAACAGAACAGGAAAGCTATGCAGCCCCACAGGTCAGGTGGATGCCAACGATGCCGCCTGTGTGGATGGATAGCAATGAGGAGACAGATGGGAGTCTGGCTGGCCATCAGGTTCTGTCTCAGAATCGGGATCGAGGATTCAGACTGATTCAAGGGGAGTACTGGAAGTGTAACTGGCAGGCTGCTTTGTGCGAGGAGAACTTGCATATACAGTACACATAGGAATCTCAATGACAGAGCTTTTAGCTGTGGACTGGGCAGGGCTTAAGAAACTAGTGCTGATGAGGGACAGGTGGCTAGCACAGCCTTCCTGATCGTGTTCTCACAGCACCGAAAAAGTGTTTGGCTCTGTGGGCGAACATGGCCAGTTGCCGTGGAGGTCTAGACTAAACAGAACTGCTAGATTTAATATGTAAGAAGTAACCACGAACTGCTTTTTATGTACTATTATTTACAGTTTAAGAACAGAATAAGTAGGTTTTAGAGTATTTTTTTTTTATTCTGGTAAAAAGACAACTTGTTTATTAGAGCAGAGGCACTTTAAAGAAGTATCCAAGTTGCTCACATTCTTGTGTTAAAAACACTTCAAAAAAGGAAATGAAGGGGTGACTGAACACAAGTTAGAATACTACATTTGACAATATCTGTGACACTTGGCAGTTTCACAAGTTGCAAAATATGGGGTGTTAATTCAGGTCCTGACACATATTACATTTCTTGCTCCATTTTTTTGCAGCAAATATAAATGCAAAGGTTGAGGGTTAAACAAGGCATATAATTAAAATGTAGCAGTTTTAAAATATTTCTCAGTTGGAGAATTAATTTGCATTGTTGCATTTACTGTATGCAACCATGTGATTTGAATTCAGTGGCAATTTCAATACACATACATATTCAGAACAAAATCTTTTCAACATTTCATACAATTTGTGCCTGAGCAGTCATGTTGTGTCATGCTCTCATACAGAGGATGCCTTTTATGTTCTCAATGTCACAACCATATTATTAGTTGAAGGCTACTGTTTTGATTCTTTTCATCACTTGAGAAAGAATCTGTATAAGGATTACTGGGTGCCTTTAACCCTATTTCACTCATTAATTGCATTTTCAATTGTCAAAGACACCAGAGGCACTTGATTTCAGTACCTGAGAAAACACATCCTATCACAAACTATCAGCTTGTCTGAAAGAATAACCTCCCTTTATGAGGGACATACCTGTAGCTGCCCACAGAGGCTATGTTTCATGGTTTTCAAGCATTAGCCTCTGAACCTCAGAATCAGATATCTCACTTCATACAACACAAGGCTTTTTCATCTAAGATGAGAAACATACCCAGTATCTAATGCACACTAAGAATCATAAGCCAGCAGCTATATCACTCTGCAACTCACAACTGGCAGCCCGCTGAAGTGTAACGAACAGTTCTTTCCGGACCCTATGCGGACGACACAGTCCGACGGAGTGGGGAAACACTAGGGAAACGTCATGCAGGAAAACGGGGCTGAAGACAAGGGGGCATGTCCAAGGTGCGCTGGTGCATGGGGAAGGTGTGGCTGAGGTGAACAATCCGAGAGAGTAGTCCTTAGGGAAAATCCAAAACGCAAGGGTAAGTCCAAAACCAGGAGATCCATCAGAACAAGTTAAAAACCAAGAAGGCCGGGTTGGAACTGGCAGACGGGGAACAGGAACGGGAACAGAGGTTAAAACCTTAACGAGACCAGGCGCTTCCAGGTTCTGGACTCGCACGATATGGAAATCAGATGCAGACCCCGGATGAGCGTCAGCGCCTGGCTTTTAAGGTGGGCTGGGATTAGGGAACAGGTGCAGAGAATAAAGTCTTAGTGAAAGGGCTGGAGCACCCTTAAGGAGGGGGGACTATAATCGTGACATGAAGCTTAGCAGGTGTGAGCCTGGCCAGTACCTGGATGGGAGACCTCCTGAAAAAAAGTAAGGTTTCCACTAGATGAGGTGTTAGTGGGACCAGTAGGGAGTGCTAACCCTGTGGTCTGTGTGGGTCCTCATGGCACAGCATATTGAAGTGCAAATCTGTACTGTAAATAAAAAGGTGCTGTCCACAGGATCCTTTTGTCGATCCTTCAGACCGAGGTCCTGACTTTCTGTGATCATTAAAAATCCCAAGGCGTTTCTCGAAAAGTGTAGGGCTGTTAACCCTGATGACCTGGCCAAATCTCCCCCTGGTCTTTATCAAACATTGCCTACTAATAAACCTCCACCTTTGAATTGGATTCACTACTCTGTTTTCCTCCCAACTAGTAGCAAATGTGTGATGTGCATAGTGGCACACTTTGGCTGCCATCACATCCAGGTGGGTGCTGCACACCGATGGTGGTGGAGGGGAGTCCCCATTACTTGTAAAGCGCTTTGAGTGGAGTATCCAGAAAAGCACTATACTGTACAAGTGTAAAGATTAGTATTATAGCAATGTACTTATTGTACCTCTATATAATGTGCAAGAAAACACTTAACCATATGAAGACATAGAAAATATCACTAGATTTTGAAAAATGTTGCTCTAGTTCTTTGTAATGAACTATCAAAGGGTGAAGAATCAAATGTCAGCAGGTTTCAGTGAAGAATCTTACGATGTACAAGAAGTTGTCCACTGTATTTCTGTTAGTGGTTACCTACTGTATGCACATTAAGACGTTGACCAAGTGCGCAAACATTTTATTGTTTTAAAAATGCAAAAATGGCAGCAAGGTGGTGTGCCAGGACCCAAGGGCACTGCTGGCTCACAGCTCTTGGGTCCTGGGTTGAATTCTGTGAAAATAAATCTGCACGTTTTCTCTGTATTTACTTTACATTTGTAGTGGGCACTCTGGTTTCCTCTCATCTCATGATCTGCAGGCCTAGGTTTGATTGGTTATTCTAAATTGTACATTGTCCTATGATGGAGTGTCTGGAGCAAGAGCAGCTACTGTATGTGCTCCTGTTTCTTCCTTGTGCCCTACGCTTCTGGGACAGGCTCCAGGTTGCCACGACCCTTACCAGGACTGGAAGCTTTCTGTAATGGATCGAGTGCTAAAATAACACATGGAGATTGTCTCTGTGTCGCACTACAATGTAATTTTTAGAACCAGGTTGTATATGAATGTTTATACATTAACTTCAATTGAAGCACTTTTTAATGTAAAACACACACCTTACTTTGAAACACACTTTGCCTATCTGCAGTGAAATGGATGAGGATGTGTATCTTACTAGGATCACATTTTAGGTTTATGGAGTGTTTTAAGACACAGGAGAGTTGTCACTGACTGGAGGAGCAATATAGCTCTCATTAACAACATACTCACTGGTCATAGTCCTTGCAGGACAAGCTGAGAAGCCAACTGAATCCTACTGGTCAGCAAATTGTGTGCTCCTGCTTGGGAACTAATTACCTAATGAAGTTACTGTATGTTTTCAACCTGTGAACCAAAAAATAAATAAAGTTTCCTGATTTTAATTACAAATAAGTAAATCTACAGCAGAATAAACAAATCCTCCAAAAAAATCCAAAGTGCTTGGTCTTGAGCTACTGTATATAATAAAAAACCTTTCCTTTTTAATTTAACCTTCAATTGGTTAAATTAATATGCAACTTTCAAGATCAACCTTTGATTTTTCTCTGCATGCTTATCAAATAGAATTCTAGTTTATTCTTCTTTTAAACAAACACATGACTCAGAGGAATTCTTTCTACATTAAGAAAATAGTGTGTTGCCACAGGCAGACATTGCTCATACACAGTAATTATTCTGTACAGAAAAAAGCTTCAATGATGAAAATTTAAATACACATTATCTAGGGGCATATGTGTATCGTATCATCTCCAAAGAAACATCTGTCCATAATTTTAAATTGTGTCCACCTTCAATCTATGATTATACAGTCACTAGAGACTTCCCTTATTTTACTTTCGGTCAACAAATGCTCTTCACAAAAAAGTCTGTAACCTTATACATTTTTTATAATAACATGTTGATGGAGTATACAGTATCTTAACACAAACATCCAGGACCTAAAGAAATAAGGAATAATGTGATAATGAAAGATACATTTAAGTGAAGATGTGTACAGTAGGTGTTATATAAAAACAGTACATAACTACTGTATTAATATATTGTATAATATGTTAAATATTATAATATTGGAAATTACATCAAAAAGAGTATATCCTTCGACAGTGAACTACCACAGCTAAGTCTGAAAGGAGATTTTTCTTTTACATGAAAAACATGACTAGAAACCTGTTTCTTAACGAAGGCATAGTTTTTGTTGCTTCATATTCATATAAAATACTGTAGAAAACAGACATTCAGTATGGTAGAATCTGTAGATGACTCTCACAATGCACATATCTATAACACAAACTGGAATGTGACCCAAAAGTTAACTTTATGAATAGAAATACACCTATCTCATTGAAGTCAAGAAAGAAAAAAATGTTCAACAGCAAAAAAGAAGAAAACAGATGGATGATGTTTATTCATACTTTGGTAAGTTAAATCAGAAGAAATAGTTATTTAAGAACAATGTTAGAGCACAATGAGTTTACACGGAACTTGCTTTTGTTCTGTTGTTTCTGACACTTTTTTTAACATTGAGATCAAGGTATTTTTCTGAACTGTCTTCTGATCTGACTTAGATCTGAATTGACAAGATCTTATGCTAGTAATAAGTGAGCTTAATTGAGAAAACCTGACCTTCTTGAAAAGGTTCAAATGTTGCATACATCTCTTGTGTTTTCAAGAAATTAACTTTACATTTCTGAACACTTCTAGCAAGTTCTAATCATACCAGATTTTCATATTGAGTAATATAGTTTTAAACACCATAACAATTAATAATAATAATAACATTTACACATACTGGTTGTTTTGCAAAATCATTTTAAGTACTCCAGAAAAATATGATATTTTCCACGTATGGATTATTGTAATTACAGTAAAATCTTTATATTCTTCCACTGTCTTTCTAAACTTATGCGCTATATACAGTAGTTGTTCATTTCTGGATGTAAAACAAAGCTTCCACCACAAAGTATAAAAAAACAGTCTTTGTTTGGCAAGGATAAGAACACAAACCCTGCCCAGACAGATACTGCATTCCTTTATTTGTGTGCGACTTTAAAAGATGTTATTCAAAATGATCTTGTTAGCTGAACCTTGTCAAAGCCAGATAATAACCAGATCTTCATCGCTGACTAGCCAGATGTAAACAGTTGCAACCAACTGTTAAATTGAATGGAATAAACCTGTTTGGCAACTGATTATAAGTCTGCAGATTTTGAAATGAGTATTATGTGACAGATGATGTACTCCACATTTAACAAGCTTATGTTCTAGTGTGTCCACACATACAAACAACCAGTAAGTAGCTTACAAATCAATGGCCTTTGAACACAATACATTTTATTTTCCAAAGGTATAAACCTTGTGGCAGACAGCTTAGTGATCCACAATCCCATGTTTAATACAAAGGAACAAAACACAAATTCTGCTTCTAAGTTGAATAAAATATTTAGCTGTAATAAAATACTAATCAGCCTTGTTGTTTACATCCACATGAACATGAAGTCCTTTCCTAACCTTGCAATATCCCAGGGGGTGAGCAGTAGGTTGTCTATACTCTTGACCCACAGCAAAGAAAGTAAGCACATTCTGCCTCTGTCTTCTACCTTCTCTCCATCTGCTGCTGAGACTAAATCTAATCATTTAACTTCAACAATGCCAATGGATATGTGTGGCTTTTCATCTACTGGAGGTCTCAGCCTGTCTGAAGCTAGATAGAGCCAAGGAAAGAAGGTGGGTGCTTATCGCTGAGCTGGAAATAAACCCCCATCTTTTTCTTAAGTTTCACATTACTCTTAAGTTGATTGTTTAGTTCTCGCCAGTTCAGACCAATTGCCTCTTTGCATAATTTGCCTTGTGTGACTTTGCCTTCAGCAAGCCGATTTCTCTCAGTTTCTAAATCAAACTGATGTCATCAGAGTATGACCACGAAATTTTCATATTACTTAGGGGACCACGAAAAAAGAAACCGGATTAATTTCATCTCCTTAGACTCGCTTTGCCTCAGAGACCCAAAACATAATGGTCACTACCTAAGTTTGCCCTTGCCACACAGTGCTTTGCTTGATTTTGTCTGAAGTTTTGTCTGAACTTCATAGTGTAAAGAGTGCCCTGATGGCAACAGCTGTAACTGATGCTTATACTGTGCATTGATTATTGATGTCAACACAAGTGCCAATTTAATCAACTTTTGATGTCAGGTGATGTGTATACCCTCTGTCTATACAGTTTTGCCAGTACAGCAAATAATTGCAAACTGTAGTACCATAATCCCTAAAGATCATATTGAATTTTGAAACTGATGTAATGCTACTGTATGCCCATTGCAGGCTGTATGTCCTAGAACCACCCCCTACCCTGCACCCTAAACACACATCTAGTCTAATCTTACTGTAATTCCAGTCTTTGCTCACACATTTGCAACCAAACCCTACCCCAAGGTCTCAGTAGCAGAAAAATTTAACTAATAGGCATTGCAGTATGATTTCTATGCTAAATTGCCCAAAGTGAAAACAACAAAATCATCAAAAGCCATTTTGTTTTTATTTGCAACCAGTAACACAGTAGCAAAAAAAATGAAAAGTGGCAACACTACATCCTTTCTTTTCACACCTAGTCTTATGCCCACATGCTGTATTCTGTTTGAGTGCTAGTGTGAACATGCTAATCTCGCAAGGGTGGAAAAGTAAATGACATTAAGATCATATATTTTCTTTGGGCAGAATATTTTAAAGACTTTTAAAAAATATATTCTCTCTGATGCCTGCAAGTCATAAACAAACCCTTGGTGAGATATCACCATCACAGATGTGTTTCAAAGTCTTGTTGATGTGGTGAGTAATAAAATTGACATCGCTTTCACTCTATTAAATGTGTTCATTATTATTAAAATCCAACATGTATTAAACAGCAAGAGTTTAAAGCTGTCTACAGGTATGTTGTGTGTGAAGCACTATGTAATTCAATGCAATTGCAAATGGCAGATATTCATCAAAGCAGCTGGTGAAGGACATTTTGGTTCAGAGTTTTATTTCTTAAGTGACTGGAGTTTTAATAGTTTGTTTGCTTATTGAATTCTCTGTTCTGTTTTATGTAAGAACTGTGTGTCTTAGGAAACTGTAAATGGCATGCCAAATAAAAAAAGGCTGTGGCAAATTATTACATGTGAAAACCAGAGTTTGTGACTGCATTGGTCACAGCCAATAGCTCATTAAATAATCATCAGACTTTTCAAAACTATTGTTGTTTCCCACAAAAAAGGCAAACATACTTATCTCATCCTGCTTTTTTATTACCACATGAAGATCCTGGTTTTCTGGTTTCAAGGAATGCTCTGCTTTGACAAGAGAAAAGAACTGAACCTATTTTAGGATTGGACATAGAAGACATTGGAAGGACCTGATGCAAGAATTCAAGATCCACAGAAACGTTCACAAAGTCAACGCACTGGTCTTCTTCAGAAGGAACTAGAACTAGAGAACACAAGTGGGAACTACTAGGAAGTGGATTTAAAACATTTAAAACAGGAGGCATTGTTGTTAGTAGTTTCTTAAAAAGCTATTTCTTATATAACAACAGTACTAATTACATTGCCCAAAACAGTATAAAATGTTTTCAGTTCATAATGGTACAGTGTAGATAAATCTTGGAAACACATGCATGAAAGCAAAAGGTTTCACCTCAGCTGTGAATTTTGAGCAAAACAGAAAATAACTACAACCTAAATAATGTTTAGTGACATTAGGCCCTTTCTCAAATAAATCCTCTTTTGGCTTTTTCAAAAAGGAAACAGGATACAAACAGCACCATGATGAGGTAGCCTTTGCAAATCATGTTTCAGATCTGAAAAACATATATGGATGTTTCTCCTCTTTCATTCAGAAACAGAAAGATACATGGTACAGAAACACTTTGAAAACTGAGGTCCGATTTTGTCCAGTGTGTGTTTCCTTTTCATAATTAATCTCCTGATTGCCCGCCCAGCTTCAGAAGGAACAGGAGCTGATGCGACCCTGAAGCTGGATCCTGCAGAGGTCAGTATAGCAGCATGCACAGCATGATGAAAGATTAAAGAACTCACCCAATGTGCTGTTCCAGCACAACAGTCCTCAGCATATTTAAATTAAATGGAGGCTACTTATTCTACGATATTTAATCTAAAATAAATAAGGCGTGTACATGCTTCAGTTGCCTCTTCTTGATATAGTACCGTTGGTTGGAAGAAATTCATTTTCAAATATTAAAGAAAGAACATGCATATTAAGAAAATGTATGTGGTATTCAGAGATTAAATAGAACGCAGTTAATAAAATGTTAATCCTAAACAGTTGTAACCTCAAACCTTTACAAGCAAACACCAAAAATAAAATTCAAGGATCCGTTCCAAAATATTAAAAGAAAGAAGATATATATTTTTTATTTTGCTACCCAGTTTAAAAAAATAAAAATGCTAGGGGTGTAAATCTATTAAAAAGGATTACACTTCATAACAGGATGTTTATCAGACTCCGTTTTTTAAAGTGACTTGAAAGGGCTGCATCATATGTCATTCATACACAGATGAGTACACAGCACGTTTGTACAGCATGACTAAAAGTTTGTATGTATGTTAAGGGCGTATGAAAGTAATCATCTTTTTTTTTCTTTTAATTGTAAGGTGCAAAGTGAAATGGTTGCACTCTGTAATAGCGTTAAAGAAGTTGAGTGTCAATGAGACGGAGAAGGTGACAGACACTGAATGAGTCCCCAAGGTGCTCTCCAAGAGCAATAGATAAAGATTCCCTTGGGAAATTTTTCTCATTAGTTCTCAGACACAGTTCAGTAATTCAATAGTGTCAGGTTACAATTTGTCATGAGACAAAAATATGTCACTTTCCATGCTTTAGTTCCTTTATTTGTATATGTCACATCTGAGAGAAAATTATAAGCTTGGCTCACATTCAAACAAAGATGCTTCGCTGTTTACATAGCAGACATTAATAAATAATGGCAAACAGCGCTTATCAGTAGTGGTTGGAAAGCAATCCAATCTGAGAGAAATCAGAAATGTTCTGTATTATACCATTGTACTTCACTTATCCATTTTAAATGCATTGCCTCAGAAAACACGAACTACATGCATAAACCAATGTAAGACAGATGTTTGTATGAATTAAGTTTAATTTATTGTTCGTTGATACAAGATTTTCAGGATGTACAAATCTGCCAGCACTGTCAGATTCAAATGAATAGCCTTCACAAAAATAATACCTCAGTGACAAAAGGCCAGGTAGAAACAAAGGGCAAATGTGAAAACACAGTATATAGTGCATTGGCTTTGTGCTTATTGTATGCCCTGATGCAGAAGCGTTTGAGAAGTTTAATATTTATTCTAAGGGGCAGAAGTACTGGAAACATTCCACTTTTTGGGGTATGCTCATTTTATTTGGGAAAGCTCTTTTTATATAGTACCTTCAACAATATTACACTAACTGAACTTTTGTAATGAAGGTTTCAGGACAACCTACGTGTGTAGCTTCGTAACATAAAATCAACTCCAATTAATCTTCCAAATCTGTGTTCAAATAAAATAATATTGTATCTGTTCCTATTCTGGTATTTTCTTTCAGTATTTTCACAAAAGCAGAGAGCAAATATGTTTTTTTAAAAGAATGTCCATTATTACTGTACAACGACTGTACAGTGCTTTCATGGATGCATTAGGAAAAGTAATGCACTTCAATTTTAGAACAGTTGTATTAAGTCTTTGGTAATGGCTTTTGAAATAAAAACAGAAAATGGAAGATTAACATTTTTACTTTGATCCTAAGGTGTAAAACATTTCTTTTACACTTTGTCATTTATTGACATTCCCTGGATTGTTTTGTACTGTCAGTTAAAATCATTATTTCTTTCAGAGTTAGGTTAGGCTAGCACATGTTTCTAGAAAGGTGTATGAATTTCCGGGTCACCATTTATAGCAGCCAAAAAAATTACATTCTCTTGAATATTCTGAAAATTTAGAATCTGATTTCATATCCATATTCCTTCAGAATTCCATCTTGTACTTTCCTATTCTAATTCAGCCTGAGCAGGGCTACTCTGGATGTGCACTAAATAAAAACAAGGACAGCATCTTAAGCACACTTGATTACACTTGAATAAAAGTTAGTATTCACTCACTATTTTTTTTACATGGCAGCAGTAACAGTCATTTCAATGTAAACATCATTATAGTTGAAAAATAAAAATAAACTTTATTATTTTTCCACATCTTAAAAACAGCTACAACTACAGTACCTATTGCATACAGTATGGTTTGGGGGAATGGTTCAGGATTAGTTTTACAACTAACATCTTAAATTTGGCATTTTTAAAAATTGTGTTTTTTTAACATCTTTCAGAATTGTCATTTGCAACACCTAACAGTGTTTCTGAAAAACTTCATTCCTTGCTCTTTAAGATGCTAAATGTCTCTTGGATTTGACTTGTAAAATGTTTCTTACGATTCTGCGTACGCTACGTCCCACTAGCCGAAATGCAAAATGAAGTTCTCTAATTAATCAGCAATTACCATTTGTTGGACTACAGATTGTAATAGTGATATACATATTCTTTTTTATTTGCAGGAAAAACAAGGTCAATGTTATTATTTTTAGTTTCTACAGTACCTACTGCAAGTCTGTAGGCCCTTAAATGAAAGACATTTGGCTATTAAAATCCAAGCTCTGAAGAGAATAGGAACTCTAATTGTGTGACTGCCTGTGGAGGAGTTGATCTGTACAATAATCTTGAATGGTGACCTTATCATGAACAGATAGACTTAATACATGCAGCTTGAACTGCCCTTGCTATTCTGCTTTACCACTTGCTATTATAAAGAAATAATATGGTTTGGTGTCATCCAACTCATTACCCACCAGGTCAGGGGTGAAGGAATATCTGTCCCAAGTGGTCATTTAACTCTTCTTAATACAACAAAGAATGCAGATTATATCCCTATTGCATAAAAAGGTTACATACACAGGGCTGAAAGGTCCTGAGTTCTCACTGCATATTAAAAAAATGTTTAAGTCAAGTCAGAATGTGGCCAGAGGTTCAAACAAACACTCATGTTGAAAGGATAACAGTTATTCTTAGCACAATATTGGAAATTCTTTGTATTTGGTTCCAAGTGTTTTAATGTACATAGGCAAACTCAAAACATTGTGTAATTTCCTTGGGATGTATAAAATAATGGGAATTTAATCAAACTAAAGCTGCTTACACATATTGCAGGTTTATTCCCATTCTATTATATAACTGTATCTGTATCGCAATACTACAGTACACTTAAACAGAAGTTCTGATAATAAATAAACATTTGTGACCATTCTTGGGTCTACTGGAAGCTTTATTTCATGCTAGGTATGATTTATGTCCCATGCAAAACTGTTTTATCTAAGATGAATTTTATTCCTACTCAAAATGTTCTAGAAAACTGTTTCCGATACTTTCCAATCAGTATTGAAGAATTAGTAAATGTTATTTTGGGAAGAAAGACAAGGAATACAGGCAAGGGACGAATTCAGGGCTGAATGCATTGAAGACGGTCTATTAAATGAAAGTCATGTTAAGCAAGATCTCTTGCATTCAATTATCTTACAAAAAAGAAAGTGCAAGAGTCAAAAACACAGACATTAACAAAATAAATCTCAAAAAGAAATAAATGTTTATATGAAAACTGAGAAGGCAAAATTACACTGTTGACATTGGTTCATCATGCTGCAAAGACAAGTTGGTGAGTTTGTCCTGTAAGCTTCTTGTTCAATAATAATAATTGCTTACAATTACAGCATATAGGACTTTTCTGGACAGTAACAGGTAAGAGAGCAAGCTGGGGTATGCGAAACTACAAATTCCTAATGCATGAAATTGTATATGGCTAATAAAGTGATCTTGATGTGATGTGTTGCATTCACCTGGGTGATGCGACAGCAACCAGAAGGCTCACCACACCTCAGCTATCGGTGAGGAGGAGAACAGGGTAATGAAGCCAATTCATAAATGAGGATTATTAGGAGGCCATGATTGGTAAGGGCCAATGGCAAATTTGGCCAGAATGCCAGGGTTACACCCCTACTCTTTTCAAGAAACACCCTGGGATTTTTACTGACCAAGAAGAGTCAGGACCTTGGTTTTATGTCACATCCGAAGGACAGCGCCTTTTTTACAGTATAGTGTTCCCATCAGTATACTGGGGCATTAGGACCCACACAGACTGTAGGGTGAGTGCCCCCTGCTGGTCCCACTAACACCTCTTCCAGCCACAACCTTAGTTTTTCCCAGGAGATCTCCCATCCAGGTACTGACCAGGCTCACACCTGCTTAATTCCAGTGGGCTGCCAGTTGTGAGTTGCAGGGTGATGGGGCAGCTGGCTAACGGCTTCACAAATTTAAACTACTGTACCAGGATCTGCATGTCCCATTGAAACAGTACAATGAGATTGTGGCAGATTCAGGAAAAGAAATAGAATAGATAAGTGAGCAAACAAGGTTCAGGACCTTGGTTTTACATCTCATCCAAAGGACGGCACACATTTTCCTAAATTCCAGTTTCACGGGGGGGGCAATACTAATAAAAACCAAAGTGCAGATCACAAGATCACTTGACATATACAGTAGGAATTAGGAAAGTGGCACCATATTTACTTGACTGAACATTTCTAAATCAACATACAGTATACTGTATAATGCATGAATGAAACACTTAAATGTTGTGCTTGAGCAGGAGGGTCAGGAGGAGCTTCCATTCCTTTGCAAACTTTATTTATTTCCTCTGTCTCAGGCACACAACCAACACTTTTGGTGGAAACACCACATATGTGGTACAGTGGCACTGAAACAAACTAGGAAGCCATGCTGTGAGATCAACCCAGCTGCTCCACTGCATCACCCTGTTAGCATTAGTGTGGTTAGACAAGCTTGGCTGTTGCTTATCGTATTTCTGTAGATGGCACTCTGCAATGTTCCCTCAGGTTTTCTTTTGTGATATAGATTGGAGTACCAGTATGTAACATGGTGTGTTTACAATCTCATGGCCTCAAGTGGCAACTGGATCTTTAAAAGCTAAACATGTTTGTAAGTACACCCTTACTGTAAATCAATTATGTCATCACACTTTGGACTCACTGGGGGCATGCTAACGAGTCAGTAGTTACAAGATTATACTGTATAGTATGTGAAACAGAATGCACGATTCAAAATGAGGTTGGACTTTGATTATCCAGCCTGAGGTTTAAAAAATGGCTCCACACTAATAATCACAAAGATACTGTTTAAAAAATATCTAGTACTGTAATACTTTGTAGTATTTGCAGTATACTTTTGTAGTACCAAAACCTAGAAATTCGTTTGGAGAAAATAATTTTTAAATAACGTGTTATTACCTGAAGAATGTTTAGGTAGAAAACACAACATACTATTATAATAATAAAAATGGGAATACAGTAACAGCAATGAATCTTGCTTAAATAGAAACTAGTGTATACAAATTCATTGCCAAAATTGCAAAAGTTTCCAAACACATGGCATAAATATTTACCAATTTCCTATACAGAATTCACACTTACCAAAGTCCGATAATTGAAAAGATTATTTTAAATAAAAATACAATTAAGTCTTCATAATTTCTCACTGAAATGAATTGCTCTTTAAAGTGTTACAAAAACCATAATGTGATCAAATCCATCTTAAAAGAAAAAATAATACTCTTTATAATGATGGTATGGACATTTTCTACTATCACTGTTACGTCTTATTTAATGCCACACAACTGAAGAAGAATCCCTTGAATCCAGAAACTAGTGATACTGTATATCCTTTTCATCATTCTAAAACCTCAGAAAGTCAGCCACCACTTTATGATAGTATGGAATTGGCACTTTTGGAAACAATGAAGGGAGCGCAGAGTGATGCATCTTATTTCACACTTGGGCAGTCTTTCAGGTTACAAGACCTTGGTATCTTTGATTGATTCTTTGCTGTATGCTGGACTACTTTGTTTTTACTATTTTCAATTTTAACTATAAACACATATTCTGCTAACAAAAAAATCACATACTGTAACAGAGATGAAACCATTGAAAATGACACTGAAACAAACTACAACTTAAGCAAATGAAGTTGTAAGACATAAATAACTTAAGGGGGCAGGGGCAGCTCATTCAAGTTACAGAGAAAACAGAAGTTTCGGACCCTTTTAATCATCTTTGTCTTCTCTGTCCATTTTGCTTACATCTTATGGCAGAAGTGACCTTGAGAAGATATTGTGGACTTTTTCAATTTAGAAATGATCTAATCAGGCATGTTTTTTTTGGATAAAATAAGCAGACTAAAACTTGACAGTTTCTGCTACAATGAACAGTAAAATCTCATTCAATAGGGTTCAGTGCAGAAAACTGTTGCAAAATAGCCACATTTGCAGATAACCAAGTCCATCCCTCTATTATATTTAGAGTGTATGGCTAAAAGACATAGGTAACAACTAATTGAGAAAAAGGAAAAGAAAACTTATACCGTAGTTATCAGTTAAGGTTAACAACATGAACCCCTCATCTGTGTCCAATGGATGCCTGCACTTAATCTCTGTGCCTTGAAAGCATTTCCCTGCTCTTAGGACGCCCCATTGTAATGAAAAGGTCACTAAAACTGTCAGCAACCCTATCTTTAGTAGTAGGATAGTAGGATCCTTAGTAGTAGGATAGTAGCATGTGTTTACCACTGGAAGCAATACAAACTGTGCATTTGTGATGCATGTTTTGCACTACTGTATGTTGCAACTGCTTTCTGGTGGGATTCTCTCCAATTCCTCCAACACACCCTGCATAAGGGGTGTCCTCTCAGTCCCTCCCATGATTGCAGCTCAAGTCTGAAGGGAAATCATGACATAACTGTCACATTTCGCAAGAAAATCACTGTTCCTAGGGCTTGATCAAAGTATCTCCATGCAGCCAGATTTCCACCAATTAATTCAATTGGATATCTGTACAGAATCTGCGATGGACTGGCGCCCTGTCCAGAGTGTACCCTTCTTTGCGCTTGTTGCTTGCCAGGTAGGCTCCGGCTTCTCGCGACACTGTATGGTATAAAGCAGTTTGGCAAATGACATGACATGACATGACATTTGTACAGAATAGATACTTTTGCCCAGACCATCACACTTGGACTTGGACTTACCCATTGACTGCTTAGCTGTACACATCAGTTGGCGTATCATTCTGAAGTTCTCCACTAAACATGCTTATATCCATCAGGATGGTCTACACCAAAAAAAAATCCATTGCTAAAAGTAGACCTGGTCCCATTACTACTACGTTCACCTGAGTTAACTTAGCCCAGCCTCCAACATACTGATTGCACAAACATGTTGTTCCCTTAATACGGACATTTTCTTCCTTTCTGTATTCTTCTTTTTCAAAAATGTTGAAATTTACCTGGTTAAATCACTTCATCACCTGTCCCCAATCATTTCTTTCAATAATGAGGTAATTTAGTTCTTATGTATTGTAACAGTCACAGTAATCCAAGTGTTACAGACAGTCGTGAATGAACACTTAATCAAAATGATGCTAAAATATTTAATATCCACAATTCATATGCTTTTTTTGAAAACATATAGTACATACAGTACAAAATCATATGCTCCTTTTTAGACTTACTTTATATGGAATAGTGGATTTAAGGAAACCTACCTACTGTATGTGAATTATAGGTAGTTGTATCTTATCAAACAGTACGCGAGAAAGATCCAATATGCAGATCTACAGTAAAATTAAGTATGCTTAATTCAGATTTGACTGTTTTTTGTAAGTTTTGATCTGGAACACTTAAGATGTTTCATTTTTCTGACATTCATCTCATCAAAGCTTTCAAAGACAGCTCTCTTAATGTGAGTTTATACAGAGGAAGCATGCAATTTGCTTATCCCCACTCCCTCATTTTGCAGACTATGAAACAGTTCCATTGTTCCCTTAGATTACCAAAGAGCACAGGTTATATGAGGCATTTAAATGACTTATTCTCATACACATTAAATTTCAAAACAACAATGGAGTTCAGCTTTATTACTCACTTCTAGATGAAAAAATACAGCAATTTTACCAAATAATTGGTGCATTTTTCTTTTGCATCTATAAGATTCCCTCTGCCTATAAACTGCTAATAATTCAGTTTCTTAGTTCCTGTAATTGACATTGCTCCTGTATGTGCCTAAAGGTCATTTGTTCCTTTTTTAAAAAAAAATAGATGGGGGTGACTTTTTAACAGGCCCAAAAGAAAAATTTTGCCTTGAAACAATAATTAGAACATTATTGAAAATGACTCACAAAGAGATTTTCTTCTGATTGTGTGGCAGATATTTCTCATCGTTAGCTGTTTCAGATGATTGCAGTGATTTGGCAACTAAAAAGCAGAGGATGTTAGACTGTATGGGTTAAATATGGGAGCAATTCAAATGTCCATAGTAAACTGCAGGAGGGACTCAAGCTATGGCTTTAAAGTAATTGACTAATACAGTAAGGGTATTAAAGTCATTGAGTGCCAAAAGGGAACACACTGCTTCTTGACCCTAAGCCACTTTGGAGTAATCTAGTATTCAATCCAGCGTGTAATGACTGCCAGGGCTGTCAATCCTTCAGGCTCTCTCTTTAAATGCCTATGGTTACTACGGGCTTACTGTAAAGGGATAGAAATGTGAACTAGGCCTTTTAGTCTACAGCTATGAAGTGGTAATGCTATTCCTTCAACACATTCTGTAGTGTCCCCTCACAGTCTAATCTGTTGAGACCTGTGTAAAAAAAAAGTGTCCTTGTACCGTGGAGATTCTGCTCAATTCTTCACTTCTGGAGTGGATTTTCAAAAGATTTGCGCAACTTCCTCGATGGGTCATTTGTATTTAATATAAATGAGTGCAGGTCAGCTGCGCTAAAATGAAGGACCAAGAGACCATTCTTTAAGAATATGGAACAGTTATTAAAGGTAAAACACTGTGATTTGTTTAACCTTATGGCCTTTGTATAACAAATCAGTGAATATTTTCCAATGTGTTAAATGCCCATAATAATTAGAACAGGAGCTGTACCTGATCGATAGGATATTTAATTAGTTGTTAAGACTGAGCAGAAGGATTATACATGTGCACAAAATCCAGAAAAATATTTTGTTTTTTAGCAGATTGTATTTAGTTTTAGATGAGGAATAAATGACTGCTTGTTTGAACCAACTGTGATAAAGCTAAAAAAGTGCCTGCACTGGAAGCATTTCAGGGAGGAATGCCAGTAGTTTTTAAGGATACATATGAATACATATTTTTAAAACAAAAATGGAGACATCACTTAAGAAGGAGAGTAATGTGCTGGAATCTTGTTAATTATTCAGTGGGGTTCCCTCTTATTTCTTCATTTTCAATGTTTTTGCTATCAGTCTTGATGGGTGGAAAATCATGTTCCAAGAATCTGAAACACAAACTGGTCTGATAATTTCTGCAGAGGTTAAATGATGAAGACTACATTGTACTGTATGTAGCAGGTGAGGATCAAATTGCATGTTTACCATTAAGATTTAATCTCATCCACTCTCACATCACACAAAACATGGTCATGGTCTACTTACAGTTAAACTTGATTACCAATTGCCAGACACAAAACCTGTGGACACCAAGATGCCATTGCAAGAATTTAATCTCCATTAATACTGTATATGATATGGATTTGCAGTTAATTCCTTGATGGCATACTGTTAGATAAACACATGTAAACAATCAGCAAGCACATTAGCTCATATACTATGTAGAGGTTTAGTGGAAAGCTGTTCCCGTGTGCATACCACCAAGGGACAACTAAAGTTACAGTAATTCCACACAGAAAATTAGAAAGAGCTCAATAATTTGACTGTCCAGCAGAAGTCTTAAAACTACTATTGTTAGACACTTTTTTGAATCACCCATAGTTTCTAGCAACTTGAAGAAATGTGCATATTGAAAATGAAGGGGAATCACAACCTGAAATTAGCCACTTTTTTTACAGGCACATTCCTATTTTAAATCTACAACTTGTGTGTAGGTGAATGTAATCACCAAGTCACATTGTGCCTGCAGATTTATTAATATTTGCTTAGCAGAAACCTTATCCAGGTCAATTTAAATATAGAAAAGTCACACTAAGTGCATGTAAAAATATATAACTGAGCAAGTGCAGTAAGTTAAAAATAATTATTAGGTGAAGTAAATCAGAGCTATGCAGAGGAGAGACAGAGAAGGAGGAGATGGTACTGTATATCTCCTAGAAAACAGAATATAATAGAAAACACTGTGAGTAGAAGGAGATGAGGAGAGAGAAATTAAAAGAGAGAAGAAAAGGAAGTAGTTAAGCCAAAGAAATGACTGGTTGAGATTGGAAAGGTGAATGCAGGACTCGCCTATCAAGATCACTGGAATACTGGAAAAGGAGATGCAAGAAAGGTAGACTTATGGTTTTGTGCTCTTTATGGTTGAGAAAGATTGTCTTCTATGAACCCCAAGGTGACTGATAGGACCAATCCATGATGTGCATGCTCTTGCTGCATGTGGGATGAGCAGGTGTTTTTTCAGGTGATACCTGATTATGTACTATGCAGTTTAGCTGTACTTGTCCCACGTTGTCCCTAAACTTCGGTATTTCATCTCTGATGACTTAAGACCTCAGCCTATGTTCCAAATGAGTACCTTTACTAGTATAGAAACTTGGAAGACCCTGTAAAAACGCTTTTTACCAGAACCCATTGGTTGCTTGACTAAAACATCTTCTGTTAAAATAAATGAGGCATTGCAATGGCAGGTCTGTCTCTCTTTTTGGTGCCTGGTCACACCTGGCAGTGCACAAAAACACCACCTGACTGATTACCTCCCTCTCCTATCAGTGACTTAAGGAAGCCCATGTGGAAGTATAGGCCTAATTGTCAGTATTCTGGGAAAATACAACAGAAATATTTAGCTGTGTGCAATTCGTGACAGACATATTTGAATACTTGTTTCCACTGACATTTAACAGATGTATATCCCTTTCATTCATTTCATCTATGTGTCAGAGCCTAGGGACTTTAATATGGTGAATCTTCCTTGTTATTGGGCACTGGAGAATTCTTTGTGCACTGTTTATTTATTTTTTTATTTTCTGAAAAGATTAAATAAAGCATTAACAAATATGTTCCACTGAAAAACCGGAGTTGTGGCCCATCACATTGGGAATAATTAGTAACACACTGAAATTTATAAATGAAACGTGAGGAAACCATGCATTAACAAGTACACAGCTTTGTCTTGATTTGGAAAGCATTCCTGTCACACTGTTTGCACAGCCCATATAGTAAAAAACAGTGCCATTTCACAACAGCACCATTCACATTCATGATATACAGTGTAATATAAAGAGCACCATTAGAGCACAACCTGGGAACCATTAAATCATTTTAAATCGCTGTAACATCCCATTAGTGTCAATGGTGAAACCACATA
The DNA here is from genome assembly GCF_040954835.1 of Lepisosteus oculatus. Lineage (NCBI taxonomy): Eukaryota > Metazoa > Chordata > Actinopteri > Semionotiformes > Lepisosteidae > Lepisosteus > Lepisosteus oculatus. Next base: position 33,196,909 of record NC_090702.1, on the reverse strand, counting down.
ATAGTCTCTATTACAAACTTCACCTCAGTGGGCCATTTTAACTAAATCAAACCTGTTCTACACCATACTATCAGTAGTTATACTGTACGAGTGATTGTCAAATATTTAGAAGTTTAAAAATTCGAAATTAATAAAAACAATGTATTCATCAATCTGTAAATGGAAAAAAACTGCTGTATACTGAATTTTGGATTGTCTAGTTTGGATAAATGAAATTAAGGAGATTTGCAAGATTTATTAATAACTGCTATTAATAACTGTTTTCTTTTTTTGCAGGAAACATCAGTAAGCACTGACTTTAAAAGCAGCTTTATGGAATATGCCTGATATGGCCCAACCTAGCTATAGACAAAGGAAATAAACCCCCAAAAGGCAGATGGAGAGATGGAGCAAATTAAGAATCAAGAGCTACAGTATAGTTTAGCACAAACATGATCTGAAAGGCCTAGACCTTTGAGAACATAAACCCTGAACAGAATCTCAAACAACAATGGCCTGAATAATAGCTAACAGGTTAAAAGAGGCTCAAAGCACACTTCTTTTGCCCAAACAGTTGGTAAGCTATTTAAGAAAACATAGATAAGATTCAAATCTCTGAAAAGTAGTTAAACAAATGCAACTCTATTCTCCTGTACAATTATTTGGCACCAAATTCTCAGAACTAAAACAATCTGAATCTGACTAAATTGAAAGGTGTTTAACACCATTTTTAGAGAACAGCATCTACTGCCAAGAACAAAACAAAAGGGCCATAGTAGATGGTATGCAAAAAAGTTTCAAATGCAGAGTACAGTTTTATTATATCCTCTATCTTAAAAGTGAGATGATAAATAGTTCTTTCGAAGCACCCCTGGTCTGCCCTCTGAATTCTTAAAGGAACAAAGCAATGATGAATGGATTAATGCCAGAACCCTGGCAAAGACTTCTTTAGCTGATAAAAAAGAATCTGCAATGACAACTGGGGACACAGGTGACCGCAAAAAAGGGCACAGTTTGCCCCCATGAGGATGGCTGTGATGGGCTGGACTTGCCATTAGGGGGAAGATTAAGTGGCCTTGGTTCCTCTGTTACTTAATTATACATGCAAGCCTCACTAGTGTATGGTTAAAGTCAGGCCTTTTGATTCAGTGAATTGGTATGCTTCCTGCTTTGATTGCCTATTGGCTGTCTCACTTGACAACTCCAACTGGAGAAACAAATCCCATTGGCAACAATGACTCTGTCAAGAAGAAAAAAAAAAGATTTGTGTATTTAGTTTTCATTATAGAAGAACTTGTAGTTGGGGAAAAAAATGTACCTGTCAAATTTTCAAAGTCTCACAGGGGACTTAAGCAATACGTTGACAATTTCAAAAGTCAGCTGATAAATATGTGTTCCTCTGGTGAAGAGAAATCAAAGTTTTTTTTCGTTTCAAACACTTTAATAGTTATAGATTATAATTTTGAAGCCTGAGGGCCACTTTGATGTGCTAGTTGATTGTTTCAGATAAAACAATTACTTAATAGGAAACAAAGAATAATCATGGGAATAAATTGTTTATAGGTATTGGAAAACTAAAACAAAAATCCTGTACTGTTAAATAAAACTGGAATACATATCCTCCACAACCACAAAAAACATGAGTGCTTTATGTGCTGTAAATTGAGAGAACAAATGTTTATAAAAATGGCTTCATGTTCAAAGAACTACGAATTGAGCTTCTAATCTATTCTTTTAACCTATTTAGGGGTGTTTGGAACCATTCAACGCAATTACTTCTAACAAGATGGATAAAAAGCTTTAAAAAAAGGCTAAATGCTTTTATTACCAAAACAACTCAATATGCATTTATAACCAAAGTAGAATATCTATTGTAATATGCTATTTTACCATAAAAATGACTCTTCAAAAGAAGGCAATTAAATGTTAAGGTGACTGCTATGCTTCTGCTTTCTCAAATCTTTCACATACGTATGAGGGAATCACATTTGCATATACAGTACATACACAGTAAATGTAATATACAGTACTTATCTGAGGAAACTTCACTAAATAAAGTAAGAAGATCACTGAGTCCAAAACAATCTTTCCCCAAAGCCTGGAATAGGAGTACTGATATAGTTCCTTCGCCTGCTTTGTCGTGGGCGTGTGCATCCCTTATACGGAACAAGTACCTGTTTTAAAATGGCTGGCCTTGTGCAAACACCAAACACTACTATCACAGTATTTACAGCATTTACAGTTAGGACATACTTAGACCACTCACCTCATACAGTAGCTCTGATCTGCCTCCTAGTGATTTCTATCTCTTTTACCCCTTGTCCAACAGGTGATTTGCAGCCAATGGTGAAGGACAACAAGACCTTAATAATAATAATAATAATAATAATAATAATAATAATAATAATAATAATAATAATAATAAAAATAATAATAATAATTGCTTACACTTATATAGCGCTTTTCTGGACACTCCACTCAAAGCGCTTTACAGGTAATGGGGACTCCCCTCCACCAGCACTAATGTGCAGCATCCACCTGGATGATGCGACGGCAGCCATAGTGTGCCAGAACGCTCACCACACATCAGCTATCAGTGGGGAGGAGAGCAGAGTAATGAAGCCAATTCATAGATGAGGATTATAAGGAGGCCATGATTGATAAGGCCCAAGGGGAAATTTGCCCAGGATGCCGGGGTTATACCCCTACTCTTTTCGAGAAACACCCTGGGATTTTTAATGACCACAGAGAGTCAGGACCTCGGTTTTACGTCTCATCCGAAGGATGGCGCCTGTTTACAGTACAGTGTCCCCATCACCATACTGGGGCATTAAGACCCACATGGACAGCAGGGTGAGCGCCCCCTGCTGGCCCCACTAACACCTCTTCCAGCAGCAACCTTAGTTCTTCCCAGGAGGTCTCTCATCCAGGTACTGACCAGGCTCACACCTGCTTAGCTTCAGTGTTAAGTCTTAAGGTCCAGGATCTTAACAGTAATTTTAAAAAGATTACTGGGGTTCATTCTTACTGCTACAGATTTGGTTTGACCATGACTTGCTAAGACATGTTTAAAGACTTTGTGTAAAGTAATATGTACCGTTGTCTTAATCTACATGACTGTAGTTATGTACAAATCTGCAATCATGGGAACTCATTAGCCTTTTAGTGGAAATATCCCTGTGCATATATTGTATACAAATAAATAGTATTAGGTATTTACAATGATCAGTTTCTAAGACTATGGTACTATACTGTACCCCTAATAAAATAGGAACAAACTTTCTGTGCTTTGAAAATACAGAGGCTCCCAAAGGCTTCCTGTATAAATGGAGCAACAGCTGGAGATCACGATGTACAGTACACTCTTATCTTGTGTCAAATATACCATACAAGCCTTTTCTGAGAGTGAAACACAAGAAGAGGTAACAAAAACTTGCCAAATATTTTTATTTCAAAAATCAGAAAGTCAGATGTAATGTTAATTCATTTTTTAAGGCACACCTATTAATGTTGTGCTTGGTGTAAAACAGATGAAGCTCATACTGCGAAAACACTTATACTAGCTTTGAAATGTTATAGGGATTTAATATCATTTTGGGGTTGTTTTGCATCTTTGGGTTCTGGAGTCCTGGTCAAGATAGGGAAAATCATGTATTCTAACATTCCAGCATGACAATGATCCAATGATCCAAAGCATAAATCCAAACCGACAAAGGAATGGTTAGCTGTCCATCTCAATCTCCTAACCTCAATCCAATTGAACATTTAAGATTATCACAAGTAAAGTAGAGGGACTGTAAACTTAGAGGAGTATGCAGCATCTGTGACTGGCTACATCAGTAAATGTATAGATGATATCACTGTCTCTGAATCCACCATCACACGGGCCAACCAGAAGCCTTGGCTGACTGCAGAGGTTCACATATTGCTAAGAACATGTGATGCTGCATTCAGATCAGGCGACAAGGCAGCCTGATTACAGGACTACCCCACGTGTCGGTGATGGTGATGCCTGAACAACTTCTATGCATGGTTTGAAGCGAGGAAAACCACACTTCCTCCCGATGATCAGGTGCTTTGCCTGTCTGCAGCTGATGTAAGGAGGACACTAGCCAAAGTTAATCCACATAAGGGTGCTGGACCCGATAATATACCTGGTTATGTGCTCAAGTAATGTGCAGAACAGCTAGCTGACATCCTCACGGAAATTTTTAATATCTCCTTGTGCCAGGCGGTTATATCCACCTTCAAATCCTTGCTTCAAATCCACCACTATTATACCAGTGACAAAGAGTGTCCTGTCCGTGTCCTGCCTCAATGACTATTGACCCGTGGCACTCATACCAATTATCATGAAGTGGTTTGAGAGACTAGTCATGAGCCACATAAAGTCCAGACTCCCTACCCCTCTGGACCCCCTTCAATTTGCATACCACCCCAAAAGGTCTGCTGATGATGCTGTATCTCTTGCCCTTCATCTGGCCCTGTCCCACCTGGATAAGAAAGACTCTTATGTAAGAATGCTTTTCATTGACTTCAGTTCAACATTTAATACAATCATCCCCCATAAGCTGACAGAAAAATTGAGCTTGCTGAACCTTATCACCTCCCTCTGTAACTGGATTCTGGACTTTCCGACCGAGAGACTTCAGACAGTCCGGATCGATAATATCATCTCCAGTACCATCACAATGAGCACTGGAACCTCCCAGGGCTGTGTGCTCAGCCCACTGCTGTTCACATTGATGACTCATGACTCAAGTTTGCAGATAATAGGACAGTGGTGGGCCTCATTAGCAACAGCGATGAGTCACCATACAGAGAGGACGCAGTGCAACTAGTGGACTGGTGCATAAACAACAACCTATCTCTTTATGTAAACAAAACAAAAGAGATAATCATTGACTTCAGGAGGGCCCACGCTGATCACTCCCCACTGTACATCAACGGCTCCCTTGTGGAGACAGTTAGAAGCACCAAGTTTCTTGGTGCACACATTACAGATTACCTCACTTGGTCCCTCAATACCACCTCCCTAGCCAAGAAAACACAGCAGTGTCTCTACTTCCTGCAGCGTCTGAGAAGGGCAAACCTTCCCCCGCCCATTCTTACCACTTTCTACAGAAGCATCATTGAGAGCACATTGGCCAGCTGTATCACTGTTTGGTTTGTAAATTGCAACATTTCAGACCGCAAGACCCTGCAATGAATTGTGGAAACAGTTGAAAAGATCATTGGAGCCTCCCTCCCTTCCATGTCTGTCACCTATCACACACGCTGCTTACACAGGGCCTCCAGTATAGTAGATGAACATACTTTTTACTGTATTGTTGTCATGCCTGGGCTGGGAGTGGCTCGCTGCCAGTGTTAACTATGGGAAACCACAGCATAATCACCATCCAAACCTTCGACGACCATGTCAGGCCACCTGTCTGTTTGTCCAGCTCCCTTTCAGCTTCCAGGGAGCCAATCCTCCAAACAAGCCTAAAATTAGGAATTACATTTAAATTTAAAAAAATCCACTGGATCAGTGCTTTGACATTGAGTTATCTGAGGTAGTACAGTCTCTTGTCTGCTTTTGGAATTCTGTCTTTGAGCAACAGAGTATCTCAGAAATTGAGTCTAACTTTGGCCCTGGATAAGCCAAAGTTCAAGCACTGATCCAGCTGTGTGCCTCAGCCTCACTAAGCTTTCCCAGTCAGCCTCAGCTCACCAGGCTCTCGCAGTCATCTGCACCATGCTTCCCTGCTCAGCCTCCACTTGCCAGCTCTCTTGTCTGTCCACTGTCTCTTGATTCTCTCCTCTCACCGATCAGGCTTCCAAAGTCTCACAGAGAAACCATGCAAGTACTGTACATCTCAGCCCTGTCACTCTGACTGTGGAGGTGCACAGCACATGGCTGGAACATAATAATTGTCCATTAAGCTCTGCCTTGACAAACAAGAAAACAATATTTTGCCCTATGGTTTACAAAGCAGACTATTGTTTTATTACATGCATTCTGTGGCACTTTGTGTTACCGCCCCTCAAACACAGTCATCCCTATTATTGTCCAGTGAGAACAACAAGTGAAATGAGGAAAGATTTGCAGATCACGTGCTCATGTAGGAGGGGACACAGCTTTCCGGGGAGTAGTGAAACTTAATATGAGGGATGTCGAGAGATTAGTTCCCAAGCAAGTCTGTAGAGTTAGAAGAGTTGATCTTGACCCGGGTCATTATTGTTTTTCAAGAGGGCCCTCAGACTGTTAAGTTTTTCATGTGTTAATATTTTGAGATTTCATGTGTATTTTAATTGGAGATGTTGTTTTCATATGAAATAAGACATATTTGTGAATACGAGTACACTCTGGTATTGCCCACATGGGGGATCAAGAGATTTAAACTTGTTTAGTCCATTGGGAAATTGAATAGAGGATGTATCTGATTATCTCTGTATTCTTATTCTTGTGCTCTGTTTTTAGTGTGGGAAATTCTGCCTCCTGTGGGGTAGTGGTGCATTTTTATGGCTGAAAGTCCCTCCACACCTCTCTCAGAGTAGAAACTTACAAAGGCACAAAAGGAAGTTAATTTCATGCTGACAAAAAATATAAAAACAACATTTTGGTTATGGAACCTTCAGGTGTGTGGAGAAGAAAAGGGAATGATAAGAAAAATGAGTCAAGAAGTGGAAAGACAAGAATATAAAACACAAGGATAGGTAGGGAAAACCAGTAGACTGGTTTGACTGAATATCCCTTAAAGTGATCTGCTTCAAAAGGACCACATAATGGCTGAGGTAGCAGAAAAGATACTGGTGGAGATATTTCTTCTTCGATGGATACCACATAGCCTCTGATAGACATTTGTGGAGAGGTTGTAGTGAGTGGTATGCTATCAGTTTTGTTATTCAAGCCAGCCAGAGGGAAGGTGGAGGTGTTATAATTGTGTACAACCTGCCAATGCAACTGCAACATGTCAGTGTTGTCCAGCAGTTGGTGAAAGTACAGCATGACCGGTGGAACATACCACAGCAGTCTCTCCAGAGGCTGATCAGGTCTGTGGGTCAGTGGTGAAAGGATTGTGCTGATGCTCAGAATGTCACACCCAGGCCTGCAACAGCTCACAACCCATGGCTGCCACTGGAGACTGCAGCATTCCCACCAGTGAGCTCATTTTTCATCATCCACTGTCTTTCAATCGACCTTCCCCCTACCAAGCCAACACCCAATAATCAAATTTATCAAACCAAATTCCCTATTTAATTCCTGAAACATCAGGAGAAAGATGATCTACAGTATCATTGAGCTTCTGAGTTCACCTGAATTACAAGAAACCCTGGTCCCTTTGACACAAAATCCAAGATCTGGAGACCCAAATCCCTGTATCCTGTCCTGCCAGCACTTTTCCTATGACATTCTTCCCTGCCTATTCAGGAATTTCCTGATCCGATCCCATCTTCTTCCGGTCAGCCATTTCTCATTTCTCCTCTGCAAACTCCGTTGGTCTCTGGAAACTACTGTCCCAACTTGTGGATAACCTGCTTGTTTGAGAGATTCTGCTTTTTGATGCAACAACATGCATTATAACATAAGGAGGTCATATCCAATACTTGTTCACATTTTCTGTAATTTTGTTGGATGTTTATATTAAAAACAATATTTGCTTAAATCCACTAGTCCCATCAATTGTACACTGAGCAATTGCTTCTGTGTGCACTCAAAACAGAACTCCAGATTTCTTTGTATGGCACAAGATTGTCTACCAAAAATGTATTTTTGGTCAGTATTGGATCTGTACTGTAAATATAAGGCAACTGTTGGTGTAGCATATGAGAAAAGGGCAAAACCTAAACTGAAGACTTTTGAATACAGTTGTCACGATCATAAGACCCTCCTCTTAAGGATGCTCCAGCCCTATCTTGTTTACTTTTGATCTGCACTTGCTTCCTGTTCCAGCCCCCTTCCTACAAAAGCCAGATGCTCCTACCAATTTGGGCTCAGCTTTGGAAAATGGATGCCCAGAAGCCCACCTACCAGCGAGTCTAGGAGAGGGTCGACGGCATCGGCTTCACAACAGCGTCCTGACCATCTGGGTCTAGGGCTGGGAGCGCCTGGCCCCGTTACCCTATTCCCCCAACCCTTCGCCGGATCCTGCTCCAGCTTTTAACTCTGTCTTGTCTCCGTCATACATCGACCATCTGGCTCTGGACATTTGCATTCCCTTGGATTTTCTACGGACCCCCTTTAGACTTGTTTGCCTTGGTCATGCCCCCCTGAGCACCAGCGCACCACTGACACGCCCCCCTGTTCTTCTTCCAGCCCCGATCCCAGTCTTTTTTCCCCATTTTTGTCTCACTCCCCTCCAGATTCTGCCGTCTGCATAGGCTCCTGAAAAACGCTTTGTGACAACAGTAAATTTTTCTGTAATAAAATACTAATGACATTTCCCAAAAAATCAATAGTTATTGGAAATAAAATGTTTCACTGTTCTCATTATGTTTCCAGGTATTTGTAACTACAGTAATACACAGACGTTTTAAGTTGTATTTGCAGAAGCTATGCAAATCGAGTTTAATGTGTGTATACCCATGTGTAAAAATACAAAAGGATTATTGCAGCACGAATAAACATAAAGTGAAATATTCTGTTTGATTAAAGCTCAAATAATTTTTCTCATTTTACTTGACATTGTGAATCCAAAGAATAGCTTTATAATATAAATTGTGGAGCTTTCATTTCTAAATGTGCCAGAAAAGCCCCTATGCTAAATACAGAGTGCCTTGCAAACATATTCAGATCCTCCCTATGGTATCCCATTTTGTCAAACTACAAAATAATACTTAAGTTACTAGGTTAGGTTATTAACCATTAATGACATGATATTTATGACTTCCTAGGTTCAGAAATGGTTCCAGCAACATGCTTCTTTTAAAAAAAAACATTCCCAGAAATCTTTTTCAAGTATCACATGGCCAGTGTCAAGGAATGTTACTGTCACAGATCACTACAACTGATTACTTTTAAATTTCTTTCCCCCAGTGTTTGTAATTTGAAGATGCAATTCCTTACCTACGTAACTTGTTCTGTAACTATAATCCATTGCATTCTAAAAGTAACTTTCACCCTAACACTGCGCCTGATTATTCTTGCTGCACACTTGAAAATGGATGAAAGCTACGTGATGTACGTCATGTTAAGATGTGCCCACAAAGGCAACAAGGGGTGTCCAGGACTTGATCAATGTACTGTAGCTCTATGAAGTCAGGTAACCCTCAATCATTGCAACTGGAGTTCTGAAGCAATTAAACTACTTTTGCTCAGACCATCACAGTTAGACCACCCTTTGTTATCCTGGCAAGATGTTGTGACTTGTGTTCTTCCCAATTTATTGTGACCTATCATTGATGCACTGTGTTTGGCTGTAAAATCTTACCGGGTTAGAGATTTTGGACTGTGAGCACCCTAAAACAGCAAATGACAGTGTGCAGACATCGTCCTGCCTCCAATATGACAAAGGCACAAAGACATTGTTCTCTTGATAAGAAGGGCATTTTGGTTCCTACTGTATCTGTGTTTTTCTTTCTTGATTGCACCAGGCTTGACATTCCACAGGTGTAATCACCTCATCACATGTCACTTAAAGGAAAGCTTCAGACTGCCAAACTATAAGCTGCATAAGCCAGGTTGAATTCAAAATCTGACCTTTACTGGTTAGTGTGATTCACAAGCTCTTTTGAAGACATTTAATAACAAAAATTAATAACAATTTTTTTTTTCATATTGTAGATGTTAAAAAGTCAATGGAGAAATTCTGTCTCGTTTCAGAAAATCATTCATAATAGTGTAAAAAGTAGCCAAAACCTATTTAAAACAATTTGGTTCAGGGTTTTTAAGGCTATCAGTAATTAAATAATTTAATGTAATGGTTGTTGCTTTTAAGTAAAAATTTGGATAAGAACAGCAGATAAGTAAATGTGAACAGCTAAAAGATTTCTCAATATTCTAAGCAGAAAAAATGGCAAGATTGTCCTAGGGCACCTTTACGTTAAATGTACAGTGTTTAAATAGAGTACAATTGACTGGAACCATTTAAGATTAATTCTTTTGTCAATAGCTCTACCAGCTAATCAATAGACTTAGAATTAAACAAGGCTATCAAGCCCCAAGGAATTCTTAATCCTTTGTGTTGTAAAAAGACTTCACTAAGTGCATTTCATAATACAAAAAATCACTCCTAGTCTTTCAGTTATACAGTCTTCCCTAAATACCAGATATAGAATATTTGAGATTTATAGCTGTTACTCTAAGTATGAAGTTTCAAGATATTAAGCACCAAGTCAATGGAATATGTAGCTCTTAATGAAAAGTTTTACCAGCACATTTTCTGCTGGATTTGTATCACCTGTAAAATGCATTTTTTCATGTCTTCTAAATATTGAATATTTCATATATTTATAAATAATGTTACCAAAAACACGGTCCTGCCATAATTTATCTGATCAAAAACAAAACTTATCAGGACATATGCAACCAATTTGATATGATTCCATGTGAGTTACAAAACAGAAAAGTGCGTTTGAAAAAGCTGTAGGCAGAAAACAGCATTCGAGAATTTACGCTAGGTCACATGTGCAATACTATGTTAAATATTGAGAGGTTAAGTATGGAATGTCTTTTCCAAGATGTAAAATTCTAAGTCATTCTGCATTAACATTTATGCCCAAAAGCCATCCATTATTAAGCATAATTTGAGTGTGATTAGTTGAGAGTGACAGTAATGGCTGTAACGAGATTGATTTACTTAGACCCAGAACAGCAACACATTCACCTGTATAAGCACACACATAATGAAAAGAACAAACTAGAACTAGGTTAGATTTCCTACCTAGGCTTTTTTCACACATTTGTATACGTAGAATATATTTATACATACTGTACAGTATATGCAGTATCTCCAAAATTCGATAGGAGAATAATTAATACATTTCAACACCTTGTATTATACACGGTACAATATAGTGTTATAAGCCAGAGATTAAGATGTGTTTGGTGACTAATGTTTTATTCCCAAAAATATGAATTCTTGAATTTATCAGCAGTATTATGAAGAACGTTATAGGATTCTTTGCATCAAACTTGAAGAAATATGTAAAAATCTTCAAGTTCTGTTTAATACTATTATACAAAGTCCAATGACATGGAAAGCTCAAATAAAAAGAAAAAAGGTTAATAAAAAAAATAGAGACTGTGTCCTCACTGCTGTGTCTATCCTTTGTTTTGAGTCCAGCTAATTGTCTGCAATGTTATACTCAATCATTTTTTTCTACAGAAATCCCGGCATCTTGAAAAACAAATACAATGCTGTGGACATTTTCCTAGGCTCATTTTAAACTTTTTTATTATAAACACATTTATTATATTTTCTATGCAAAAATAAGTTAAACACGGCCATTCTGTCTATACAGCATCCTGAGTTCCTGCTGTGCCACTGGGCTGGGAAACTGGGAGGCAGCTCTGGGCAACGCGCCTGCTCTGCAGGGGCACCTCTACCAAGACCTCACGAAAAACAACCCGGGGCAGATGATGGGCGACCCTCGGCACATCGAAATTAGCATAGAGGCGCTGAAACTTATTTCAAAAGCATTTTTTTTGTTCCCAGTCCTGTTTGGTTGGCGGGTGTTATATTGACAGTTAATTGTTGATTTGTGACATCAGAAAATGGTTATTTAAGTTATCTACTTGTATGTCCAGTACTTATATCTGGCAATAAACTGTAAGTTATAACTTTCACGTGGGAAACACAGTTATTGTGCCTGTAGAAAGGCACCCACATTACGTTCATCACTGCACTGTGGTTATAAATTCAGTAGTGCCTGTTAAAAGGGTGGTGCCTTATCTACGCTTGCAAGATAACAAAACAAATTTCAACATTTGTTTCACGATCAGCAGAACGTGGCTCCTTATTGGCCAGTCTATACAGTATAATAGGATGGTGGTTAGCTGCATCAGCATACGTAGGCTGCAAAAGAACAAGTACTAGTCATCTTCAGGTGAGAGAAAGGCTCCACAGCCGAAATGTTGTGTTTTCTTTCTTCTCTTTTCAGCATGGAATAAACCTATGACTTGTTCCTATATAATAGGATGTCTCTGTGGATTTAAAAAGCAATCCCTTAAACAATCAACGTATAACTGTAATGGATTACTTTAAAAAAATTATCTTCCCTACTAATGTATTTAATTTGTATTAATACAAATAAGATGCAAAACCAAATTTCTTTATACTTTACATAAGTCTTGAATTACAATCAAAAATGTGACTTTCTTAGTTTTAAGCATTAGATTAAATATTATTTAATTTAATAATATTCATATTCTTTATGTTAAGTTAAACAGAACCCCTCAGTTTATCACTATGGATTCAACATTCAACACATTTCAAACCAGTCTTGATTGTAGTAGATGGAACTATACCACATGTAGAATAAGCCTTTTACCATTTTCATTAAACGTACACAATCAAAGAAAATCTGTGTCCATGTTTGGGTATTGCTTTTAGTTCTAAATGTTTTTAATGCAAAAAATAACACTATTTTATAGTGCTCAGACTTACAAGTTGAATGTTGATTGTTCAAATCCTGGTAGGACACTGTAGTTGAAACACTGAGCAAGGTATATCTCTCATATTGCTTTAATGAAAAAAAAAACATTACTACAAAGTTAAGCTGCTTCCAATAAAAGCCTTAGCTACAGTATGTATGTTAATAATATTACTTTTGATTCTTCCAATTATTTAATGTGTTTACAATTTTTTAAGTAGAGTTTGAATTCTGACCTTAATATGACATTTCAGTGTAAGATAGGAAAAAGGTAGGAATAAAAACAGTTCATTGGATAATATGAATAAATACATTAAAACATTACAAATATCCTAAGAGCTCTGCAATTCATAAAATTATGGCATCACACATTTTCCACCCAACAGCTGGAGAACACATGCTGAACAGATTGAACTGCATTTTCGATTCAAAAATAACAAAGCCAGATTACATGGAGAAAAGGTGGAAAAAAAAGCCTGATTGTGTTTTGAATGCACACAAAATTAAATGCAGATGTTTTTAAAATATAGAGAAGACATAAATTGTGTTCATTAATATTACTACATTAAAACACATTTAACCGCATTTAAATACGTGTTTTTTTAGGCAAACCAAGGTATTGTGCATATAATAATTCATATACAGTAAATGAAGGGCAAAAGGGAGCAGTAATAAAAAAACAAAGGCTGATCTTCTGACTGCACTGATTGCAGTCAATTATAAATTATGCACTCATTGTAGGCCAACAAAAGAAGACATCTTCAATTCTCAGTCAAATGTAATTACTTACGTTGGCTACTCATAGTGTGTGATCGGCCTTTGACAGGAACACTGACAGATGACCTTCCTGGAAAGGTCTTTCAATTCGGATCATGAGCCTCACTCCACTCTCTCTGAATATCTCTATATATTTGTGACACTAAGCTTTCAAATACAGCTATTGACAAATCAGAACATCACTCTAAATCCTGGTCTCCCTATCACTCACAATAAAGTAGCTATCACTTGTGGTGTTGTAGAGCAAGCACATCACTGAAAAATGAATTCTCACCGAGTGCTAATTTGACACAGCTCACTTGCCTTGCCATAATTGCTCTGTCATTGTCAGTTGGCAGTTCGGGCTCATTCCTGGAAGCTTCACTGTACAATTGGACACAATTACTCCCATTTACCACCACCATTATGCCACTGATGTTGCCCAGTCCGCATATTGACATGCCTCATTAAACCTGGATGCAGGCCATTAATGAACATTGTTAGCATTTCTCTTAAACTTTTTCGCCTCTAATAAACAGTCAGTGTTCCATGAAGGTGCACTGCCATCCTTGTGATATGATATTTATTATCTTGTGGGGGAAGGGGAACTGCAAGAACAGAAACTATTCACAGGCTGTGAAAGAGAGATATATGGGCAGATCATTGAAGGAAAGCCTCAGCACTAGGGCATTTTTTTAGCTATTAGACGGCTGACTCTTCTTCTTTGTAAAGGAGAGGACACCCACTGTGACCTTAGGGTGCCTTGCTCCCAGCATGCATCCGGTTCATCTGAGTTCAACAGACCACATAGCTCCTCTCCTACCCCAAGGTGGTGCTATTTGGCATGGTGAGGGCAGTTTTGCCCTGGGATCACAATCCATCATGTCCAACTAACTTCGGTAGACACTTTTTGTATTCAGAGATAATTATGTGTTGATCAGAAGAGTCAGCAGTGTCACCCATGCAGCAGACACACCTGTAGTGTGACATAGGTGGTAACAATGCCATGCTCTCGAGCTGTCACTGCAGAGACATGGTTTCTGTTATTTGAGGGCCATCATTTTTTAGAGAAAGAGGAAAAAACCTCTTCCCATAATCTGACGTTAATGAACCTCACTTTGCTGGACTCTATGCACAGAGGTGAAAAGCTCCTCTGGAACTGGAATTTTAATTTCTCTGCCAAAATAGAAGAAGGAAATACATGTGATTCTGAAACTTACTGAAGTTCTAATGGTCTACAACCATATATGTAATATCATACTGTAAAAAGCTTAACTGTTGTTGGCAAACGGTATATGGAGAATTAATTTAACTTAGACATACACACAATAACTGTGGACTAAATAATATTAAAATTTCCACAGATTTTCTTCACACATTTTGTTCTCCATGTACTGTATATCAGTTCTGTTAGAGTCACTTGAGTTGTGCTCATAACCTGAGCTTTTTTATGACATACTTTACTTTATTTAAAGTGAGCATTATGAGGCTGAAACAATCCAGATAGATTACTACAGTATGTTTACCACAGTTTTGTGATACAAAACACCACAAAATTGGTACAATTATGTCATAATTACAACAAATATAATAATGTCATTGTGAAAAAAGATGCCACAGTAGTATTCTCACTTGAGAGCCTTACTTTTAACCTTATTGGTCTTGGGAAATTTCAACCTGGTATCAAACTTAATCACGTTTGTAAAATATGTATTACATTTTTTTCTGGAGAATACAGAAATCTTGTTGAAGAAAAACTCATTGCTATTATTTTGAAAGTACTTGTTTCAGTTCAAGTTTAAAAGAAGTCAATAAACACATTATACTTTATGATCAAGTTTAAAGCAATCAGGCCAGAAAGGTTTATTTTTAGATAGAATTATTTAAGCCTATTTTTGACAGCTGCAGCAAAAATGTGTTGGCTACCTTTTCAAACCTTGTGCCTATAATAATTAAAGCTCTACAGACAACCTGAATAAATTAATACTTACTGTGAACAATGTGCTACTGCACATCCTGAAGTTCTTTGTTCCTCTTGATTAATTTGTGTTTTTCATATTATTGTGGGTGGTAAAATAAAGGCGGCAAATGATGTGAAAATGATGTGAAAGCTGTTCCTTTCTCTTGTGGTACCACCACCCTCATCTTATGAATATAAATGAAAAGTCTCAAGGATTAAAATTTTTGTTTCATTAAATTAATTATCAATAAAGAATAAAAGGTAGCAGGTTAAGAATCAAGCAAAACTGTATTGTGTAACTGCACACAGCTCCGTGAATTCTGGCTTTAGCAGTGGTCAGGGAAATTAAAATGCCTGAAAGACAGCCTATCACAGACAGTGGTTCCAAAAAGTATTTTTATACTAGGTGAACATGTACAGTAGGTTGCTATCATTGTATGCCTACTTTGAAATTCTTATTTGGAACTCACTAAATCAGTCATGTTTGCCCCACATTTTTTTTTCTATTATTTAAAGCCTTATTTTTTGTTGTCCTGTTCCTACTGTATCTCTAAAGTAAGCATTATCATCAACATATATATAATGACACACTTTTTGCTGTTTGTATATTAATGCAATCAGAAGCTGGATACACTAATTAGCTGTGGCTTTTCTGCAAGATGCTCATGATCTCTACAATTTAGTTCCATTTGCAAATTTTCATACAGTTCATATATCCCACTCGTGGTGTCTCTATGTGATGTGTCCTTAATTTTTTGGGTAAGTCATTACTAATCACCCTGGTTATTGTGACATGCTTTACTATAAAGAAACACAACAATCCATAAAGACAAATGTCCTTGTATGACTTTCATTTCCAAAACAGCAGCCACTCTCTGACGAACCAAGACAACATGTTTGAAAATACCATTACTGAACTTTTCCAACCATGAGTTACTCCAGTACTAACTTTTGGCAGTTAGACTGAAGTAAATTGGTGTATTGATGATGATTAAGATTGACAGTCTTGCTAAGTGTCCGGGAGTTGTTATGTAACATATTGTAAGCATATAGCTCATATTTTACACTTTACTTTCTCTCAAGTAGGAAACGTATCGAAGAAAGTACTGCAAAAAGGAATGGCAAGCACTGCCAAGTAACAAATACTTCATGTAACATGAAGGCCTGAAACATTTCAACAAACCGATAAATGGTTTTGAACAGAATTTAGTATTTGGAATTGGACACCATATGGAAACACTGATGTCATCAAAGAAAACATCTACAGTTGGAGAAATTTAAATGTGTAGAAAATCAAAGTGTAGATTTTTTAAACAGTTGATTTTAGAGTGAACAAAATCACCAACATGCAGTATTTTCTGTTAACAGATTTTATGGCAGATAATCCGAAACTGCAAATTCAACATATGTGTCTCAAATTTTAGGATCCAAACATGTCTTCTTGAGCTGTTCTTTATATGTCAATTATACAGCTGAGGAAATTTCTGTATAGCCTTTTCTGTTACTTAGAGTTATGCACTGTACTTGTGGGCTTTCTGTGAATAAAATAAGGTACTGCAGATATTCAACTTCCCTGTTTTAATGGAGTTCATAGCGAAAGGTTGGGAGGGATCACAACAGCCAGGTTCAATCAGCCTCAGCTGTCAGTAATCTGCAATCATTCCTGATGTCATTTCCTTACATGAGCTCCTCCGTCACCCCATCTCCAACTCTGCAGCAACTACCTGGTCACTCCTCTCTGCATGGGGTCCTTAGTCAGAGGATTGGAATCTCCATTTGGAGAGAAGGTTTGATCATTCAGCCATTTTTTATTTCTAACTTAAGTTGCCTGAAATTATGGAATTTAGTTACAGTGGAAGACACGTCTTTTAAGCAAATGAAAAAAGATGTTAGGGGGCTAATCGAACTCTTCACATTTTGAGAAGTAAATTTTGTGTCCTAAAATATGCGTTAACAGCAGCATACTGGTAAATTAGCATAACCACTTCATATTTAATGGTTATATTTATTATGGTATTTTGTACACAACAAAAATATACATTTTGAAATCATACAAGCCTAATTATGGCACATTCTTTATAGTCTGTAAAACTCAATCTTGCTAGCCTTTGGAGTCCAGTTCCACTTAGATTGCCCCAGTTTGTTAGTATCTTCTCTGATATTTCTTTGATTCTGCTCTGTAGAATTGTACAGGAAGGTATAGCATTCTTAAAGCAGCTACGTGTTTAAAAATTAACTTTTGTATTGAAATTGGGATTATTTATTAATTGACACACTTTTATGGAAAAAAAAACATGACTGAAATTTCTATTCCTCAATTTTGAGATTTTAAAAGATATAAGTGTTAGTAGTAAAATATTAGGACCTCTCCTTTTTTTACAGTACTTCTGATTCTTGAGTACTACTTAAATTAGTTACATTTTACAAAGAGTACTTTTCTGAAAATGATACAATTCATTTGATTAAATTACATGTATTCACGAAACACCACTTTCTTATTGGTTTCCTCCAATGTACACATCACTGTTCCATGCAGCCTCTCAACTTGCTTAGGCATGTGCTTCCTTGCTACATCAACACATCAAACTAGATGCAGTAGAAATGTCGTGCTGTAAAATCCTGACTTCAGGATCTTGTTTTGCTTCACTTGCAGCTACAGTACATGTCCTCAACACATGGTCTTCTTTAAATAAAAGGAGATCTCTGGGTGTTAGATAGGTGGTCATACACCTCCCACCTGTAATGCCACCACACTTAAGGGTGTGGTTGGCAGTGTGTGGCCAGGCATTATTGTCACACAAGATGAAACATGTTAAATGCAGGGGAGAAAGTTGCTTTGGTACCCAGTGAATGCATATACCTGTATTATAATAACCCAATTAACCACCAACAATAATGTGCACTATACCCAGGGAAAGCTTGTGCTGATTTGCGATAACAACAAATTTCACGCATATATCTTCTTTAATCATACCATGAGATTAGCGATCATTCTCATTTATGCAGGTGGCATTATGCTAGGGCACTCATGTCAATGCTCGACATTAATGTGCAACTTTCTGTCATCTATGGCCTTGCACTGCAGCCATGTTTCCATGAGGCTGATGTACAGTACCTACATGAGTTGGCGATTGCTCTCAGCAGCTGTCACGCCCTTTGCATGCATAATCAAATCACTGTGCACACCTTTATGTTTGATCACCTGAAACTGATACTTGCTGAAACCATGGACAGATGGTGCTGTCTCGCGGGATTAAGACAAAGCTGCCAGTGGTTTTACTGTGCTCTACATACTGTATTCAAACTCACCACAGAAACTCACTTTCAACTGGAAAAGGTTTTTGTTACCTTACTTATTGAAGAAGACTTTGTACATGTACAGTATACAGTAATATGCACATGCATATATACACATCAATAATGGAATAATTCTGAGGCACAGAGTTTAACAAAAAAGAAACCACATATGGGACTCCTTTGCCTTTTTTTGGTTGCCTCATAGATAAACAAGCAGTCAAGGCATTCAGCAACTACAGACCGGTTTCACCCTAATTGGGTCTCATCAGTGAAGTGTAGCCAATTAGGGTAAAACCAGTCTCTGGTTGCTAAATGTCTTGACTGCTAGTTTATCTATAGGGCTACCAAAAACGACAATTGAGTCACCTCTGTGATTTCAGTTTTTCTTTTATATATACTGTATAATTGCTACCCAGATGCTGCTATGTACTGTACTCTTGACTATACTGTTATTGTCAGGCTGTTACAATGTACTAACAGAGCAAAGTTCATTTTTATCTTTTCCTTAGCATGTTGAATAGCTTTTGACATAAGGCCCATATGCCTGTACACTAAGTTTAAGTGTGCATTTACTTTTCATACCCATGTCAGATTAGTGCAGCACTCCCTGACCTGCAAGCACTTGTGTGAGGATGTCAAACAAATTGTCTTCTCATCATGATCATGAAGAAAAAGAAGCAGATATAATATGAATTATTGTTTTTCTGTTGTAAACTCACATTTGATTGATTCAAAACACATACAAACATGATTTCAATAATACAGAGTAGTTTTGTGAAAGGTAACATTTCTGAATTACCACACTTCAGAAGATACTCTATCAGGAGAGCAAGGTTGAGGCTTTTTTTTTTCTCTTATTTTCGCTCATTGTCTCAATTTCCTTCTGGTGACTGCTAGGTATATCTAATCTTTTAAGACATTATGTAGTGGCCTTGTCTTCTGTGGAGTACAATACAAAGGGGCACACTGATGTTTTTCTGGAGGATTTTCTAAATTAGGGTGATAATGTAGAGACAGTCAAAAAGTAATACTGTATATGGTCTTTTCTTTCAGTTTACACACCTTTTTGAACTAGTTTTAAACTAGTTGAACCTTTTTGAACCTTTTGAGTTATTTATGTTCCTGATTAAGTCAATTTAGAAACACAGTTAAAACATACTGTATATTTGACAAATCAAATTTGAACCTAATACCATTGTCTGTCATCCGTAGAAATGAGAAATGTGCATCTGTATACTGTATACTTTATGTAGTATGTGTTTAACCCCCCCATCCAGAGAATTTACTTTTTTCTTTTTTTTTCATATTGGCTCCCAAGCTATTTTCTCTGCTGCTGTCAGATCACATTGTCAATTTTTGCCAATTTGCATTACTGGGTAAGTCTTTGCATGCTTTCCACTGGCATTTTAATATCAGAGTATTGAAAAATGAATTGCCTCAGACACAGATTGAAGCTAAATTGGAGGAGTTTTGTTTTATTTTAATCATGATTAACTCAGTGACCCCCGATGACCCCTGCAGTCTATGGGATGCAGTCAAAGGCCTCATTAAAGTTAATTCTACTGTTTTTGTTTTACAACTGCACAAATCTCACCTTGGTAAAACAACTGAATTGGAATCTGAGAACATGCCCAAACACTCACTTTTTCTCATTGCTATGGCACTGGAAATGCTTCTTGTTAGAAAAGAATTTACTACATAGACATTGTGCAGAATTTCTCATATGTAAAGCTAGGCAAAGTTGTCACTTCAACAGCAGCTGACCCAGCCATTTATTAGTTTTGAGATTCTGCAGCAATAAGCACTCTGCAGATGTTCCATTGATATTAGGTGTCTGCAGATATTCTGTCAGCTCTATCCTGGTATCTGCACAGATATTTGGGCAGCACTAGACCGATGTCTGTGCAGATATTCGGACAGCACTGGCCTAGTGTCTGCTCAGATCTTCAAACAGCACTAGTCCGGTGTCTGTGCAAATATTCGGACAGCATTAGCCTGTGCAGATATTAGATCAGAACAAGGAGTAGTGCTGTCTGTTCTCAATTCAGAGAAAGTCCACATTTCACCTTTTATGTAGTCCAAAATATACAATATAGCATGGACATTGAATTTGATCAGAAGAAATTTAGAAGATTTTTAAAATCTCTTCAATTACCTTTTATTTTTCCTATAGACTCAACTGTACTTGGGTGATAATACCCCTGTCTAAACTCTAGGAGACACTGAAAGAAAGGGGCATATCACCTGGTACTGACAGCATTCCATGCACATTCCGATACATGCTGACATCATGTCCTTTTGTCCTTTGTTTTGTCTTGTCCTTTTGACAAGATATTGGTGAAACCCTTACCTCGTCAACTTCCGCTCACATGCTTCTGATATCACGGCTCCAGCGAGCCCACTCACACCAATTTGCATCTCTCTCTCCATGCCACCACCTCCCTCGCGGCTGGTCCCTGGCTTGTCCTTTGTCAGGAGAAGGCTGGATTCTGACAGTTTCCTCCTTAGGCTCAGGTTTCCATTTCTTCAATGGCTAATGCCAAAAAATCAAACTAATTCCAATGATGCCACGATGCCATCTTAATTACAGTTCAGACAAAGTACTGAAATGAAACACTATGTACTCTACCTCATACATATACAGTAGTTTTGAATGCTTACAAAATGCTTGGTAAAAGAAATCAAGAAAATCACTTTATATCTTTTGAGTTATTTGTTGATTACGTGTCAATTTCATTTTTGTACTATTTTTATGTGGATCATCTTTGCCTTTATACTGTCATTGAGGATCATGTCAGGGATTTGTGGATTTTTTCATCTTAAAGAAATATTTCAAAACTCCAGGCTCTCCAGTTGGTTATATGTCGTAAATTCACAGTGCACTGGAAACGGAACTGGCTAAGATTATCTACAATGTTTGTTATAGATGTTACCAACAGTCAAATGGCATCTGAATGCCTGGATATGTCTTTCAACTTGGCATTACAATTTCTTATGGTTCTTCTAGGATGGAATCTACCGCAGATATCTAAGCAGATGAATTCTCTTGCGATGACCTCACAAACTGTTTGTGCAACACTCTAAGGGTAATATGTTTGAAACAAAAGGAAAATGTGTTATATTCGATTCAAGCTTAATTGTTGTATAGGACTAACCATAGATGATTGTTAGGGACCACTGAGATATGCCTTGCTTTAACACAAATAACATACAGTACAGTATGCAAATGTCTCACTTTTAATTATGTTTCCTGAACAGTTTGGGCTTTAAAATGTAAATATTATAGTATGTTATTTTTGCATGTTCATTTTTCTTTCCAAATGTATTATGTGAACCACAAAAAGGAAAATTGAAACTGAGAATGTAATTTGCATTTTGCAATTGTTATGGAACCCAAAGAGTTGGTGGTGCATGGAACAATTTACCCAGCTATTTTGTTAAAGCCAACACCAGAGGCAAATACCTAATACCAGTGACAGGAAAAATAAAATAAATAAAAATGTTATGGAAACTCAAAGGTTCCATTAAAAAAATAATTATCCTAGAACTAAAATCATATTCACATTGTTTACAGTCATCTGGTTTCAGTCATTCTCTAACCCTAACCCTAACCCCATACATATGAATGCTGAAAATTGACTAGCGATTCAAGCTAGGCCTTAATTCAATAGATGTGTTCTATAAGCAATTCACATAGAGGAGACATACAGTATCCAGGTAAGAGAGTGTGACAATGTGGTGATTTTGGAAAGGATGAAGTAGGATTTTTCAAGATTTCACACATTAAGTGTCCTAACATGGCAAAACCATTTTTGTTATAGTAAAGAGAATAGGGGATCAAATGGGGTCTGCCTAGGGTTAGGGTTCAAAATTTACAATCTACCCAGCTATGTTGTTAAAGCCAACACCCTAGCTTCCTTCAAGAAATGGCTGGATCCTTAAATCAGTAAATTCCTTCCTCCACAGCTGGACTAGGAAGGCCAAACTGCAACCTCTCATTTGTAACCTTTTTTTCATTGTTATTTTCTTTCAATTCAGTTTCAAATCTACTGTAAGAGCACAAATACTTTTTACACAAAGAATCATTGACTTGTGTAATTCTCTCCCAAATCAGCTCAAGCTCAATGCTAACAAAAAAGTCCAGAATTGCTTGGCAGTATTGCTTGATTTCCATCTTCATATCAGGAAGAGCATGCACTTCACCATCAAAATAATAGCTAAGAACCCAAAATGTTGGATAATTAGTTTATTTTGCTGTTTCGTGTAGTTTTAATTGGCAGTGGAATCTCACAGTAGTGTATATCATGACTCAATAAATATACGATTAAATTTCATTTTAGCTAAATCTGATGGATTTACTTTATGGCAGCCATACTGTACTGTGCTACTGTAGCTTTACTAAATACAACTGTAGTTTTTCAGAGGTAATAAAGTCCTAACTGATAAGACAATATTTAAATTTCCAGAACAAAGATAAATTATCTTTTAAATATACTTTTGCTACACCACTTAGAGTTTTTCCCACATGTTATGCTTCCATGTTGCAACCTTGGCAGAATATAGCCTCCCCATTAACTCACGCCCTTGACTAACTGTAACAGTTTAGTTTTTAACCAAACAAAAGTTTGGAAAAATGCATCTGTACATCAATATTTTTTAGAATGCATAGAATAAAGCATTCCAATATTGTATATGAAAGACATAGCTGTATATATTATCAATAGCATAAGTTAAAAATACATGCAAAAATATAATACAATTCACATTTATTCATGTCTTCTATGAATATATTGAAAATAAACTCTGTACATTTTAAAACAACGTTTTATTGTCATTGATCGTTTCACAAACCCTCATAAAGTCTAGTGAAGTTTTTGAGAGTCAACTTCTTTTCAAGTGGGTATTAAAGGAAAATGAACACAGAAACAAAACAATCAGTACCATGCTATGGGGAAAGTCAAAGAACTGTCTGAATATCTTTGGTAAATGTATACAGACTTTAGTAGCTCCAAAGATCGCTGTAATAAATCCAAAAGACAGCTGAGTTACAACTATAATGTACTGTACATCATCAAGATGTTCTCGGCTAACAGGATAGTTCCTAGCCCACCAGGAAGATGAAGGAAGAAAGTTTTTTGCTCCAAATGTGCAGTCAGAAAAATGGACTGGGAGGCTCACACCCAAGAGAAACATTTGGAACTCTGGCATCATTAGGATACAATGCATTCAGGGCTACTATTTGAGCATGACCTTGTGAAGCTGGTGTCTATGGCAAAGCTTCATAGCAAAATAAAAAGACACAAAATTGCACCGTAGCAATTACTGGACTGTCAAATGGCACCAAGTGTTGTGGCTAGTCAAAACATAAACTCAAGTTTTAGATCCTTTTATTAGAGGTACAATTATAAAATAAAATAAAAAACTTTTCTTTTGTGTTTTAGGTTTGTTTTTGATTCCCTGGTCCTAGTGTTCTTGTTAGAACTTAAGGACAGTAACGTTTCAAAGTCTGTCTTAATATTTAAACCTGAGCGTTAATTTGGGTGCTTCTTCTTGCTTTAGAGAGTTTGCACATTATAAGGCTATGCTCTCACACAATGCTTTCTCTCTGTTAAATTGCCTCAGATATGTTGTTTTCTTTTGTGAGTGTGTTATGAAATCAATTTATTTGTTAATATTAATTAATCAAAACTAGATTTACAACAAATGTTAAACAATTTGTGAAACAATTGAAAACGAACATAACTATGTAAATGAAACATTAAATCTGTTTTTTTTTAACAATCTAAAATGATCATTTAAAACTAAAGTAGGTTTGCTGCGAATTCAAATGTGTAAGGCAAGATTTACTATCCATCCTGTTATATTAACTTCAGTAATATTATGGATCAAAAGAGGCTTAGCTATTTTTACTTTTGTCATTCATTTTCTGTAAAATGTAAATTTAGGAAAAAATGAAGACATCACAATGCATTGAAATGGTGCATTTGTGCTTTTCTTGTAATATAATAACATGCATTTACTTCACAATTCTATAATTGTGAGAACAGCAGTAGGACACGTGTTGCCAATCTGTGTAATCTCATAATTTGGCTCTCTTCCCAGAGAGAGAGAATTGCATGTCAAGTAGGGTGCATATAGTAAATGCTATGAAATAATAACTACCATGAAGCTAAGGGTGAGTAATGTGTCTCTACTGTATTTTGAAGTGCATCAAAAATAATTGATTAAAAATACAGGCTCAGAGAGCCAGTGTGCTTTTCTAATTCAAGGTACCACCAAAAGCTGCCATATGTTTTGCCAACTTTCTCATCAGTTCATACGACAGCAATCTGGTAATCTGCAAAATAACCAGGTTTTAAAATGTAATGATGTCACAAAACATCCTCTTTTGACACCACCTTCATGGACTAGATATTGTGAGTGATTCATATTTTCTCAAGCACTTTACAGCTGTTGGCCATTACATTGGAATTAGATGGACTTTGTGTTGTCAGAGGCTCCTTGACATTGAAAAAGGTTTCCATGTACTGGACAGAAGTGGTGTCCTGCCATTTACTCGTATAATTTCGGTCAGAACAAGAACTAACTTTTTTGTCTTTGTTTTTCTTTGTTATCCAAAGAGCAAATGGGTTTCCAGCAGTATTTAAGAAATTTAGAAACAATGATTATCTTGCACAGCTGTGTTAGGAACACTACAGTAGATTCATAGACCATGGAGAGGTAATGTATTGTAAAAGTCTGCCTCTGCAAAAGTTGTGCTTTCAAATGGGTTTATTGTTTCTTTCTATCTCTTTTTTTACTTGTAGCCTACTTGTTTTACCTGTAGACTATTGTCATGCTGACTACAACTGTTAAAAGTCCATCTGAACGAAACCGAAAAAGTACATTAAAAAAGCATCATCATCTCTAATGGACTTCAAAGTTTTCAGCAAAACTATACAAATATTACCACTCAAAATTATACACATCAATAACTTCCACTCTTGGGCTTTTCTGGAAGACATGCTACATGCACAGTGTAATTTGTTCACATAAAATTAAATATGGATCACATAGTCTAAAGTTGTCTAATTTTATATGCCTCCATGATAAATTTTAATAACATCAAATCCTGTTATGTGAGATCATTAAAGGCAGCTTTTTTCAGAATAATTTCCTAAATGTTGATGATTCATAAAAAATTCAGTTGTGAAAAGGACGAATATTGCGTTAACAGACCAGTTTTTTTCAGTACTGTAATTATTTCAGTAGTGCAGTAGAACTAAACGCTAAGGAGTAAAAAAATAGTTTTAAAACTGGATCTGTATTTGCAGCCTTTGGTTAGAATATGGTGTACTTTAATGTTTACACTCTCCACTCTCCATTTTCTGTGCTTACTTTATAACAAGATATTTCTCCAAATAGAGTATTTTCCTTGACCTCATGGTAGAACATGGGCTGTAATGGCTTTCTCCTTGTGGCTTATATTGAACAAACAAAACACTTCACAAATCATATAATACATAAAATAAATACAACCAGAAGAAGAACTGTAAACTATCACAATCTTTTTTACCTGCCATATGAAATGCAAGTCAAATTGTATCAAAGGCTTCTGGAACAGTGATACTGAAAGAACTGCACAGGAGGGTGGAGGCGGGGGGGGTGAATAAGCTGCGGAATTTCCTGAGACTCGCAAAGGAAGAAACATTCAAGGAAAAAAAAAGGAACGTACAAAAAGAAAACATTGGATCTGTCATATGAAGACACAAAACAGAGTTCCGGAAATGTATTATGAATGAAATAAATTTAAGGTGAAAGAAAAACAACAAAAGAGGCAACAAAGATTAAGAGCCTCCAGCAATGTGATGTTCATCAACAGTGCTCAAGTCAACAGTTCTTCATTTAACATTTAGCAGCGGTGCTGTCCGTTAAGGCACGAGCACCCACTGATCTAAAACAGAACTCTCATTCATGACAGAACTAACTGAAGAGAGAAATGCGGCTTCTGTTATATTTGGTCTAGAGAGGAAAGAATGCTGCCTAATGATAACTACAAACAGAAATCTCTTTGTTCCAACAAAGCTTCCTAGGGATTATTTGAGATATCTTGGGCCCAATCATACTTCTATTATTTAGACTTCAAAGATGCCTTCCAATGAGAAATGTGTCTCTTGTTAATATCTAGTAGCAGGAGGACTATACTTTGGTTAAGCTGCTTATTTCCTGCTTAAATAATGCCAGCCAGCTATGCTTGACTTTTACATAAATATAATGTTTAATGTTTGGCAATAACGTAAGGGAAAACAAGAGTAGATTTTGCAGATTTACCGGTGAAATAACAATATTTCCAGTTTAATTCAACAATAGACGTGAAAATTAATGCAACTCATCACAAACAAATAAATCGTATCTGATTGATCTGAGGATCACATTCAGACATTTCTTGAAGGAAGCCAGTGTGTCTGCTTTGACAGTATAGCTGGGTAGCATGCTCACAATTATCAGCATGACATCTAAATTATGCATCTACCTATTTTGCTTTTAAATAAATTGAGACCTTGCCTAAGTATTCATCTTCTTGTGGATTCTAGGAAAAAATCAGGTGTGGGTTGTGGGTGAGGGTCAAACCACTTGTTTACCACATAAAAAAAGCTGAATCAGAGTAGGTATAGTATGACAGCCAAGACGACCAAACAAGTTCACAATTATTGTAAATTGTAATCTGTAGACCTTAGCACATGGCCTTGGCACAAATTTACATATTCATACTGACCCTAACAGGGAAAGTTGCTGTATGAAAGGAAATTATATCTTACTGTGAGTTATGTTATGAGTTCAAAGTAACCTTTTTTAAAGGTGCAGTATCTCAATGTACGGATATGTATGAACAATAAATTCAAAAAAGCTGCAGGAAAAATCACCCTTGATGTAATTTATACACCTCTAACCTCAGAAATAGATTCTGTGAAAACTCATCAATTACCAGTCAGATGGAGTGAATTGCCCCTTACTGTTTTGTAAACACACTAGAGAGCTATACAGTAGAATTACTGTGTATTCTTGACAGAAAATGAAGAGTCTGCAAATCTCCAACTAAGGTTTTCTTAGACACAAAGAATCTTGCTACAAAAAGTAAACTGAGGCATTTGCACAACACTAAGCACAAAACTACAGGCACAAACACAGCAATATCTGGAAGTGTAGTCTTATTTGTCCTTGCAGGGTCTGATGTAGACAATTAGGAAGATGACATGTTTTACCTCAGGGGTAGCAAAGTAATAGGAAAAAAAGACTAATTCCACTGAGATGGGGCTCATTTAACACAGCAGGGCTCTATTTTTAAATAAGTTGTCCATCTACGTTAGGAGTTGATCTTCAAGTATGAAAGCTTAGTCTCTGCATTTAGAAAAAATATGAAACAGTGTTTTATGATTTTGAATTAATACTGAGATTGACAAAGTATTTTTTTACACATAAAACATAAAAAGCAAATACTTTGAATTTCACATCAACTTGATAACACCAGTTTATAACGCATATTAATATGAATATGAATGATGGAATGTATAAAACAAATTTATTTTAAAAGAAAACAATTCTGACTTGAAATATGGCTGCACCTGGTGTTGCTTTGTACTATACACAGAGTTTGTGCATACAGTAGCTGACATTTTACTGAAGACCTGTATGGGATGCATTTGTATTTTTTAAAATGTATAATCTCTCACTGCAAGAAAGTCTGGATCATGCTAAGCATATACAGTACAGTAAATCCCCTTTGGTATTTGATACTGGGAGAAAGACTAATATTATATCTTTTTTTCTTAAATTAGCACATTGAATGACTTAGAGGTGGGTGCTAATAGCTGGAAGCCAGAAGTTCCATGTAGAGAAATCCAGAGCAGTCACTGACTTAATGTGTGACCTTGGGGCAAATCACTGCATTATTGTCCCTACTCATCTGTAAAATCAGAAACACTCCAAGTAGCAATATGACAGGGATACTCCGCTTAAATAAATGCATGTTTACATCTATATATGTCCGTGTCTGTTTTACTTAAGCCAGCATTTAATTTTGCTGCTGTACTTTTTTATTAATCAAATTAAAACAAAATGTATTATAAAACAAAGTCCACTGTTCTTTTCCATAAGTCAAGTAATCTAGTTAATTTATGCACAAACATAATAAGCCCATTTTCATTCTTTTTCAAAACTAGCTCTTCCTGTGTGCATTTGTATAGCTTAAGTCCTTAATCAAATTTTACACGGCATTTCTTTAATCTTATTCCAAAATTCTTTTTTCAATCTTGAGCTTTTTCCATGATCTGAAGTTATGGCACTTTTATCATGTACTACATAAACACTATATGCTCCAGTTTTGGAAATTTCCAGAAACATCAAAATGGATAATTAAGATGTTAATGAGAGAGATTAGATTTTTATATTTTAGAAATTATGCATTTCTTAAAACTAGACTGAATTCCTAATTAACAAATAGGACTACTCCTTAATATGCAGCACCTATTGTCTTAAACTGGAGGTTATTAACCTCTTGGTAGAATTCTTTTTCAACTCAAGTGTTTGATGTGTAATAAAAAGGCAAGTCCACAAATTTGTAAAGCTGTTTTATATTCTCTGGTGATGATTACTTGATCTTGTTTTGTTCATTATTCATTTTTCGTTGTCCCTACTGTGGTTTCTTGATAAATGCTATATGAAAGCAATGTTATCTAGATCTGCATGTTAACTTTTATCCTTGCTCCCAAAACAGATCAATTAGTAAAACTAAACATTAAATTATTTATCACTTTGCTTTGTCTTCTGGCTTCATTAGTATAAAGCAAACACTACCAAAACTTTTCAAAGCGAGCTGGAGTATAATTCAGGGGGATGTTTAGATGATGTCTGAAAACAAGAGAAGGGGAGAAAAGAAAAACATGGATCTTAGGTTATAAAGGAATTTCCACCAGCCGAGTAGCTTATACTGTACTATATCTTTCTATCAAAAACTGTAGGTTTGATTAGAAAGAGACTTATATAAAAACAAACAAAAAGAAAAATTGGTTATTGTTTCTATGTCATTAAATTATGTGTCAAAATGGTGCACATTCATACCATATTGTGGACTTTTAATATGTCTGGTAATTTACCATACTACTATATACAGTATGTGCTTAAAAATGTATGACGAAGTTTAAACCAGAGCATCAAGTAATGCTAGTCTACTGTCCGCATGTGTTGCACAATAGGTGCTTTAGACTAATATAACACATGCTGTTTTATGATATGGAAAGCAATCAAACCTTATTTGCTAAAAATTCAGATCAATTGAATTTTAATAAGAAGCATGTGCAGGAGTGTAACATCCACAAAGAATTCTGGGAATGTTTAAAATTAGTCCCATATTTGCCAGGAGACAGTTGGGTACATAAACTTTTTTATTTTTTGATTCATGGGTCCATTCGGGCTGCAGATTGCTCTGCTGTTCTGAGTTCAGCAATTTGAATAAATTATGCTGAAAATCACTTGGTGGTTCATTTTGTGTGAAATTATATTTTCGCTGGAAAGGTTAATTTTGAAGGGAGCTTGAATGGCTGGAAATTGTGCAGCTGGGGAGTCTGCATGTTGAGAAGGCAGCAGTTATTAAAAGCGATTGCATTTCCTCCTGGATCTCTCCAGAGACCAGAATCAGTGGAGATGTTAAACCTTGCTTGACACCCCAGTTGGATAATTGTGGGTGTGGGAGCTAATCAGCAGAAGATGTCTCCTCAATTTAAATCTTGTCAGTTAGTCAAGATTAGGGCTTCCTGTATCGAGCACCATTAGGTTTGTTGCATGTCAATGTGCTAGTAAAGATGTTCACAAAGTCCAGTGCAGAGGTAAAGAGGAACTTAGTGAATTCAACAGAATTATACTGCTATAAAATAGGTCTCATATTGTAATATAAAGTCAATACCTGGTCCAAAAAAAAAACGTCATAAGCAATTCAAATGCACACAATCTTTAAAATTATTTTTGGAACCACTGTGACCTAAACACGAATCTACAGGAAAAGAGAATTAGAGAAAAAATGTGGTTCAGTTTCCTTATTTATAAAGCCTCTGAAATCAATTTCCACAACCCTTAAGTTTCTGTCTGTAATGCCCCATTAAGAGATGCTAAGCATGTGAAGTATCTTGAGTTTACAAGTGAATAACTAGTAATTAGGAAATTATATTTTTTTCAACATGCTCAGAATATATTTTGAATACCCTTTTTTTTTCCAGAAATTGAAATTTAAAAAATCTGTCTGGAGCAAAATTACAGAAACCATAAGCTGGTGCATTATTAGCATAAATGTCTAATAA